>NC_090400.1:38659839-40088569 GCF_036365525.1 Heterodontus francisci | reverse complement strand
TGGCTTCACTGCCACAGCTTCTCTGTGGCAATTAAACTGTAGGTAGCCCTTCTTTCTGTGGCTCCTTCCAGGCTGCTACTTGGGTCAGTGCAACATTAACTGTCAGAGCCTGCATCTGGCAGGTGACGGACACTCTATTTCATAGAGCAGTCAAGTTAATTTACTTCAGCTTCAGGCCCCAGGCAGCAGAGCCAGGGACTCCAATGGCAGTTCTGATGAAGGGTCACTGACCTGAAACGTTAACTCTGCTTCTGTCTCCACAGATGCTACCAGACTTGCTGAGTATTCCCAGTATTTCTTGTTTGTGTTTCAGATTTCCAGCATCTGCAGTATTTTTGCTTTTATTTTACTGCTATGGGATTGCTGGATTCCCCAGGTTGCAGCCTGCTATGGTGGCACCATGTGACAAACAAGGAGCCACTGACACTTATGAATGGGAAGGGGTTCCATTCCCAGTATGTCTTCTCTTCTGCTGTGTCTACACTCGTCATTGCAAGGGGCATCAGAGGGCAGATTCTGTAGCACATCCTCAATTGACTGATCCACTGCAGTGGCAGCACCTCAACCTCTTTGGATTCTAGCAAGACTTTGCCAGGAATCCTCACTTGTGTGCAGAACTCCAAAACCTACTGGTAGTCTATTCTCTGACTTACTGTAATGTTTATAAAGAACAAATCATGAGACAAGTGCCCCGTGTATTTCAAAGCAAACATTTCTTTTATTGTAAGCTAAAGAGGTGGAAGTTTGCATGTGTGAGTTTAAGGATGTCAGCAATTATGATGCGAGAGGTGAAGTGAGGTGTGTAAGTGTCTTAGGATGTTAAGAGTGGAGGTATGCATTTTGAGTGCTGTTTTAAGAGGAAGAGTGTGCTGGTGATTAGGCAGGAAAGGGAGAATGTGGTGATATCCTATCTTTGCTTGCCTGTGTGAAGTGTTTTCACTTCATTTCTGCACTGTTGATCAGTGCTGGATGTGAGAGAGTTGGGAGCCAGTGCCAGCTCCCTGCAGGCGGTACGACTGATCTTGGTGCCATGCTTAGTGAAAGAAGATACCTAGAACTGTGAGCTGCCAATCTCGTATCTCTTGAAGAAGGGCTTGGAGGTCTTCTTCAGCGAAGTTGGTTGTGCTGCTTCTCCCTGCTGTCTTAGTGTGTTACCCAGTTGGCATCTAAGTGGCCATGAAGCTGCCGATCTGAACAGATGCAGTGGGTGAGAAATGGTATCAAGTGATTTTGTGGAAATTTCTAGTAAAACCACTTGTCGGCTGCTTACCTTGCTGTCGGACAGTGGTTTGCTTCTGCTAGGGGGCTGCAGAGTGCATTTAAAGAATTATGCTGCTGTTGTACGTTGGTTTCCAGGGAGTGGAGGTGTCGGCAGATTAAGCAGTTTCTACATTCTAAGTTAGACCAGAGCTGCACCAAGAATATTTAAATTAACTTACCCCAGGAAACTTGTGTGTAACTCCCTCTGATGGTGAATGGCATAACTGACATTGAAGAAACTCTGGGCCCATGTCAACATTTAGTAGAGGAAATAGATGATTGATGGGAAGTTGTATAATAGGAACACAACTGGCACATAGAATTAAAACTACTGCTCGACTGAAGCATAGCCCTAACTTGGATTGGTTGGGCCAAACAGCCTGTTTGAAATTTCTGTGTAATTCTAATTATATGAACCAGGATAGGATTCTAAGCTACGTTCAGTGCACCTTGACAGCTATTTACACCGAATACCTGAGGTTGATTTTAATCTACCACCCCCCACCCCCGGGCACTCCCTGCACCATCATGGGACTGAAGGAATTAAAGTCAATGGAAAGTAAAAATCAAATGGAGTGCAAAACGGGTGGCTGATCTTATTTTGTAAGTTTCTCAAATGACCTGCTTTGTGTTGACGTGAAATAGTTACAGTTTCACATCAACACAAACTTGTGTGACTGGGAAAATTGCCCTTTTCAGAGTTCAGCAAGTGATGCAAGAGCTCTCTGTCAGGAGTACAATGTCACAAAATGGTTCCTTATTGAGTTAATAATACCAGGAACCCGAAATCCCACTTTTAATGAAAAAATGTGATCTAATGTTGCCTTCAATGACCCACTAACAAATTTGCACTTTGAGAAATCAAGTATTCTAAAGCTGTGCATTTGTTAGTGGACCTTTTAATTACCGAGAAAGATGGGTATTTGCCTGCTTTTTTTCCATTATAAAAGGAATGTTAGGCCTTGAGCGTTTAATCCTGGCTAATTCTAAAGCATGGTGTTAAAACTGCAGCAGATTGTTTCTCATTGCTTTGTGCAATCTGTTACTGTTGCATAATTTGTGTGCTGGTGCTTAACAAAGCTTTTACTTTTAGCACAGTGGATAGCATAGGGAGGAGGTAAGTTTTTAATGCTGTAATAAAAATGGAAAATGCTGGAAATACTCTGCCCGTCTGGCAGCATCTGTGGAGAGAGAAACAGAATTAACGTTTCAGATCGATGACTTTTCGTCAGAAAGTATACTTGTTGAAACGCCATTGACCTGAAACGTTAACTCTTTCTCTCCACAGATGCTGCCAGGCCTGCTGAATATTTATAGCATTTTCTGTTTTTATTTCAGATTTCCAGCATCTGCAGTACTTTGCTTTTGTGTAAGATTTTTATGTGGGAAACTTTGGAAAGCACAGCCTCTACTTTCTGTACTCTTCCCTGTCGTGGTTTTGACTGTGGAAAGACAGGGCACTACAGAGCCAAATGGCCTCTGTGCCAAGGAAATGCTCAGTTCTTGGGTGCAAAGCAGGGGAAAAAGGGACAGAGAGCCATTGTCATGGCTCTTCAACCACTTTATCTTTGTCTGAAATTTCTGGTGACTTCTGCAAATACAGGCTGAAATTATTTAAACCTGTTCCTAACTAGAACTCAGGCAGAGTGAGCCTATTTGTATGCTGATGATAGTGGTATCAATTGGTTCTGATTAACATTTGTTTTCTTTGGGAGAGATTTGCTTTTTACTGTAAATTACATATTACAGGACAGTGAAGGGGTTTTAAGGATGGAATTCCAGTGAATGGGACTTAGGTGACTGAAGGCATGACTGGCAGTTGCAGCGTGAAGGGAAAGGTTGGTGCACCAGGGGTCAGGGTAAAAGGAACAGAGAGGGCTGGGGAAGTAGTTACAGAGATAGGGAGGGGTGACGCGACAGATGAAGTTAAACCAGAGGTGGTGTTGGGCCTTTGCAACTGCATGGGGCCCTAAGCCTGTCAGGGACCCCAGATTGGGTCCAGTGAAAGGACATCTATGCAATAGTAACAGCTGATCCCTCATCATTTTGTCAACTATTTTTGTATTGCCGATTGTAAAAATGCTTTTACAAGATCATGTATGCAGTTTTCACACCAGATTAAGTCATCAGCATTTAGTATAATTGTCCAGTAAAATGTATAGGCCCCACCCCTTTGTGCAGGACTCTCGCAAGGCAAATGCTGCTCCTAATTTAAAATGTTACCGCATTAAATGTGTACCCTGAAATTTTTGGTAGATTTGTCAGAGGATGGTTATTGCTGAAAATCTGTTTACTAGTCAAAGGGCACGTCCCATTGAATTGAATGAGAAAGGTAGGAGACGGTTAAGTATTTTGATATCTGACCGTGTATTTTCTAGGTGCGGTTTTCTATTGCTTCCTCTAGATGGCACATCATTCCACTAAAGGTTGAATTACCTGCAGTTTTATTTCCATTTTTTAAAAGGAGCGTTGTGGGGGAGCTTTAACTACAAAGTAGCTACTTCAACCATATTGAAAAACAGAAGAAGTATTTACACATATCCTGTCAGCTGTCTTTGCTTCTTGATTTGAGTAGATGCATTTTTTCTTTTAATTTTCTGAAGTCTTGCACGTGATAAAGCTGCTACTTCGGATCAAAGTATCTCTGGCACAATTACAAGTGTTATTAAGTCCATAAACAATTTTTATTTTTTGTACAAAAAATACAGGAAGACTAGTTTTTTAACTTGCATTTTTTTAAACTTAATTATTTTAATTTTTTTTTAGGGTTTTGCTGCAAAAATTACTAAAGAGAAACTCTAGTTAAAACCTGGGACCAGGGAGTTTACAAGCAACTAGTTGCTGTGTTCCCCAATAATAATTCCTATTTTTAAGTTTTAATGAAAGATGTTCTACTTACTGAATATCTTGTTTTGATTGCAGTCCATTTGAGAACATTTTTATTCCTCCTTTTTCCTTCAGTTATTGTCCCTTCCCTCCTCTCCTGAAGGCCCTAACTTCTTCCTGAGAATTGGTCACCCTCCAGTACCTCATCCAAGTAGGCATCCTTTGCATATGATTTTAGATGGGCTTTGTCAACAGGCAATCCAACTCTGGAGGGTATAACAACAACTTGCATTTATATAACACCTTTTAATGTAGCAAAACGTCCCAGGGCGCTTAACAAGAGCAATATCAATAAAAATGTTGACATGAGCCACAGAAGATGTTTTTCAATGACAATTAAAATTTGTTTATCGATTTAGTAACACAATTTTTAACTGTGCCTGAAATACTTTGATCCTAAGTGGCAGCTTTTTAACACTTGCAAGTCTTCAGAACAGAAGCTAAAAGTTTGGTCAAAGAGGTAGGTTTTGAGGAGCATCTAAAAGGAGGAGACAGAGGTAGAGAGGCAGAGAAATTTAGGAAGGTAATTCCAGAGCTTGGGGCCAAGGCAGATGAAAGCACAGCCACCAAGTCAGGAGTGTGATGGAATACTCTTCACTCGCCTGGATGATTACAGCCCCAACAGCAGTCGAGAAGCTTGACACCATCCAAGACAAAGCAACCCGCTATATCAGCACCCCATCCACCACCTTAAACATTCACTCCCTCCACCATCTGCAAGATGCACTGCAGCAACTCACCAAGGCTCCTTCAACAACGCCTTCCAAACCCCCAACCTCTACCACCTAGAAGAGCAAGGGCAGCAGATGAATGTGAACACCACCGCCTGCAAGTTCCCCTCTAAGACGCACATCACCCTGTCTTGAAACTATATCGCCGTTCCTTCACTGTTGCTGGGTCAAAATCTTGGACCTCCCTCCCTACAGCACTATGGGGGTACCTACACCACATGAACTGCAGCGATTCAAGAAGGTGCTCACCACCACCTTCTCGAGGGCAATTAGCGATAGGCAATGAATGCTGGCTTTGCCAGCGACACTCTCATCCCAAGAATGAATAAAAGAAAGTGGAACGATTAAAATCAGGGAATGCACAAGATGCCAGAATTGGAAGGGTGCAGAGATCTTGAAGGCTTGTAAGGCTGGAAGAGGTTACAAAAATAGGAAGGACCAAGGCCATGGAGGGATTTGAAAATAAGAATGATGATTTTAAAATTGAGGTATCGTCATTCTGGGAGCCAGTGTAGGTCGGCAAGTATAGGGATGATGGGTGAACAGGACTTGGGAACATAGAAACAGGAGTAGGCCTTTTAGTTCCTCGAGAATGTTCTGTCATACAGTGAAATTGTGGCTGATTTGCAACCTATTTCCTTTACCCCATATTCCTTAATACCTCTGATTAACAAAATCTATCAATCTCAATTTTAAATTTGACAATTAATCTAGTATCAATTACCATTTGCAGAAGAGAATTTCAAACTTCTACCACCCTTTGCATGTAGAAGTGTTTCCTAATTTCACTCCTGACAGGTGTGGTGAGAGTTGAAACACAGGTAGCAGAATTTTAGTTATTTCACAAGTTTATGCCAGGTGGTAGATGGAAGGCCAGCCGGAAGAACATTGTAATAGTGAAGCCTAGAGGTAACAAAGGAATGCATGAAGGTTTCAGCAACAGATGAGCAGAAACAGAGTCAGGCAATGCTACAGAGGTGGATGGAGGCAGTCTTGGTGGTGGAGCAGATATGTGGTCGGAAGTTCATCTTTGGGTCAAGCATAACACCAGGGTTGTGAACAGTCTGGCTCAGCTTCAGACAGTTGTCAGGGAGAGGGATGATAACAGTGGTCAGGGTACAGAGTTTCTGGCCTGGACCAAAGACAATGGCTTCTGTCATCCCAACGTTTAGTTGAGGAAACTTCTCATCCAAAACTGGATGTTGGACAAGCAGTGTAACGAATCCAATATAGTGGAGGAATCAAAAGAGATGGTGGTGAGATAGAACTGAGTGTTGTCAGCGTTCACATAGAACCTGTTTTGTTTTTGGATGATGTTACAGTGGTTCAGTGTGTAGATGAGGAATAGAAGGGGGCCAAGGATACATTGTTGGGGAACTTGAGGTAAAAGAGCAAGAGTGGGAAGAGAAGTCATTGCAGATGATTCTCTGGCTAAGATTTGATAATTAAGATTGGAACCAGGCAAGGGCAGTTCCTCCCAGCTGGACAACTGAGGGAGAGGCATTTGGAGGAGGACGATGTGGTCAAAGGCTGCAGATAGGACAGTCGAGTCCAGTCCCATCATTAGCTATTTCCTGCACACAGTTGTTTCAGCAGTAGCCAGTGAATCGTAATCAGGCACGCGGACCTTGGCCAATTTTACCCTCCTCAACCCAGAGGTGCTGGGGGGGGGGGGGGGGGGGCAATTGTTGTATCCCTGCCATCAGCTAACATCAGTTAATTAAGCACAAATTAGAGATCAAACCTGGTTCTTCCTGATCGTATGGGCTAGCAGGTCAGTGCCAGCAGCTGAGACATTTTATAGATTTACCATCGATGTCCACGCTTAGGCATTTTGGCAACTGTTGTCCATTTTGTACTACTAGCCTCTGGGTGGGAATCTTATTGGAATATGGAGATCAGTGTCACTGATCTTGTAAATGTAATGTATGGTCCTGGGGATGGGTCTTTTGTTCTCACTCTTTTCCCCCTGCCTGTCCCGTCTTTTCCACCCCGTTCAAGTTCTCTCGGTCACTGACCATAACTGATGTATAAGTGAGCAGATTACCTCCCTGGAGGCTTCCGCGTCATATTTTAGATTTGAGATCAAAGTGTCAAGGGCATTCATAGTTTTAGTTTTGGAGACTTTTTTTTAAAATCTGCTGGGCCAACAGAAACCCAAGTGTCAGCTTTGCTCTTTTGGTCGTAGTTATGTCTCTGAGTCAGAAAGTTATAGATTCAAACACCCTCCACAGACCAAGAGGACAGTGCAATAGTGATGGAACATTGCCAGTTATTGGATGAGATGTAAAATGTACGTCCCATCTGCCTGATAAGATGGATGTACAAGATCACATGACGCTACTTGAACAGAGAATTCTCCTGGCATATTGGTCAACGTTCCTTCCTTAGCATCAACCACCACCCCACCAGAAAGTTAATAACTGGTCATTTATCTTATTTGCTTATCTTATCTTGGTGCCATGATTTGCCTACCTAACTGTGCAAAGCAATTCATGTGAAAAGGTGGTGAGGCACTATATATAAGCAAGTTTGTTCTTTCTTTCGGTAAATTCTAATATTATTGGTTTTCATGATGTTCAGAACATTCAATATTTCCCCTTGCTAACTTGGTTTGATTGGGATTTTTTTCCAGATTGGTATGGTGGCCTGGAAGATGCATCTAAAGTCACCAGAATGTCCAGATGGCCGTGACATCATTGTCATAAGCAATGACATCACTCACAAGATTGGGTCCTTTGGGCCCCAGGAGGACCTCTTGTTCCTGAGAGCCTCAGAACTTGCCAGAACCAAAGGCATCCCACGCATTTACATAGCAGCAAACAGTGGAGCAAGGATTGGATTGGCAGAAGAAATTCGACACATGTTCCATGTGGCCTGGGAAGACCCTGCTGATCCATATAAGGTAAACACTGGTTTAGAATGGACAATTATGGGTATTTGCTGATAATTACGGTTTCAGTTGGCCCACCTTAATCACGGTGACCAAATAAATGAATTTCTTACAAGCCAGCAGCTTCAATAAATTGAATCCTTGCTAAAGTAAACCCACTGTACAGTCAGTGGGTTCTTCTCAGTTCTGTGCATAGCCCTGTTTTATGTATTCACTGCTGCTGTCTGGATCAGATATTGAGTTTTTTAAAGAATCATTTAAAAGGCCTTGTTGGGACTAAGCGAAGTTGGGGAGTGCTGCTTTAAAGCTTCAACAAGGCTGAAAGTCAAATCTGCTCACCACCACCTATGTCAAACTGTTTGTCTTACCTTTGCATTAGTGTAGGCCTTCAATCTAAGTGGCTGCTTAAGCAGAATCTGTGGAACTGCCCCAACATTTCTACATCACTTAAAACCTGAGTGCTACATTACTAAACCCTGCAAAATCTAACTCTCAACCCATATGAGTAACTCTTTGTGATACTTAAGAACTGATGGGTTTAAAAATCTATGTGGGATAATGGGTCAGTGGCTGTTATATTTCATGGGATAATGAATTTCATTCCAGTTCTTGTAACTGTGGTACCTGGGTTTGAATATGGCCTGGACTAATGGATTAAAAATCTCCTTTCTGTCCACTGTAAAGGCCTCATGTGAAATTAGTTTGGATAGTTTCAACCTAGTACCCATTGAATGGAGGTCTATGTCAGAAAATCTTGCATAATATTACATTTCGTGGCAACGTCACATGGAGGCCATAAGCATAACTGATGTAAGAACCAGAAATAAATCTGTGATGCACCTAGTGCTACATCGGATCCACACTATTAGAGCTGGGAGTAATCAATGTGATATAAGATACCAAGAAAAATTCCAATATTCCGGCACAAATTTCACTTGCTTTGAACATAAAACTTATTAAAATTAAAAAAAAACAGACCATGCATCCAAGATCCTGAAAATATATTCTGTGCACTTGTGTGCAAGACAACTCCAAATTCCATCCAAATCACCACCTCCTTCCACTGACCCCCCATAATAATAATCCATAGCCATTGTGTAAAATGAGAGTTTATAGTACAATGTTTCCATTCACCAAAATTTTCACCTTCACATCTGATGCCACAATACATTTTCCCTGTTCTTTTCACCCAATACATTCCTGTTGACTGTAATATTTAAAAGAAAGCTCCCCCTCCTGACTTAAGTCCTGGTGCACACTGTTGATTTTAAATCTCCGCTTCCTGTATCTATCCTGCTGAGCTGTCTGATTGTAAATCAGAAGTGGGAGCTTGGACTGGACTCCGGAGGGAAAGTTGCCATTTAAATATATCACTTTGCTGCAAGAAAGAACAGTGAGGAGCTGCAGTTGATAGGAATGCTGCTGGGTCAATATGTTTAAGATATACCCTTCCTCCACTTTTAACCCTTATGGATATATACAGTAGATGCTGACGCTCAGTGCCTCCCACATGATGACTGGTTACTTTTACATTTCTAAACAGCTATGATTTATTTCAAAAGTCTTTATGAATTCTCTCTCATTTCTGTTTGACATTTTATTGGGATAGTTTCCTGGGATAGCTGACTGGATGTTTATATGAAGGTTGTAAGACCGCCCACCCCCCCCCCCCCACACGTCTCTCCACACTATGGTACTACCATTTGAGTAAATATTGACTCTGAAACTATTTCACTGAGCTCCACAAACCTATCTGTCTTTTAACTTGGGCTCTTGCAGTAAATCTTGCATTTAAATATTTCAGAAGCCCAACAGGAACATATTCAACATTAAAATGGAAAAAAAAACAGATGACCAGTCTGTTTCTTTTAAGGAGCAGCTTTGCAGCTAGAGGCTGCTGTACAGTCGTGAATATGGGCTGCAAGAGTTTGGGCTGGGTTAGAACACTCTGTTGACATGTTCAGATGCATTAATTGTCTTGTGCATTTACAGGGTTACAAGTACCTGTACCTCACACCTCAGGACTATAAGAAAGTCAGCGCACTGAACTCTGTGCACTGTGAACATGTTGAGGATGAAGGAGAGTCAAGGTTTGTGAATTTTTTTCCTTTGAACTGTGGAAAAGCATTCAGTATAGTTTAGAAGGTGTCCCTCCAAATGTGGATCCTGTCTGGAGAGAGTATTTTGGGTTATGTAACTCTAGGCTGAAGTACCGTTGTTTGCAGGTCTGTCTTTTAGTGCTGGGAGTAATTTGAGACACTAAATTATGAGTATGACACTGATGGATTGTATCATACTTAGAGTGTTTGCCATATTGTGCTGCTTCCTGGAGCAAATTGGTGCTATTGTGCTAGGTATAACATGGCAATAAGTGTTTAGTCTAGTTGGACCTTGGGGCTATCTGGCCAAACTAGAAATACTGATTGCATGAGTGGTCTCAGTTGTTGGAGGGACCTTTGTAATTCCTTTCAGATAATAGCTGCTTATAAGGGTGCATTTAAGGACCAGTATTCACCAGAAGTAGAATCCGTGATTTGTTGTGGTAGTGAATTTCAACCCAACCCCACCACCACCTCACAATTACTCAGGAAGCCATACTTTACCAAAGCATCATTTTTGCTGCCTTTGGGATTTATAATGCAATGCTTAAGCTGACATTGGTGTAGGAATTTGCAGGATTTGCCACTGAATCTTGTCACTCCACACCCCACAAAATCACTTGCTCAAACAAGTATAATAGACTTCATATTCAAAGTATATGTTGTGATAGAAGTACTGCGTAGACCACATTTGGGGTACTATGCACAGTTCTGGTCTCCATATTACAGAAAGGCATAGGAAAGGGTGCAACAAATATTTACAAGGACGATATCAGAACTGAAAGATTCTAAGTATCTGGAAAGACTATATTTTTGGGGCTCTTCCCTCTAGAAAAGAGACCTAGTTAGAGATCTTTAAAATTATGAAGGTATTTGAGAGGGTAGATGTAGGCAAGATGTTTCCACTCTTGAGGAATCCAAAACAAGGGGTGATAAATATAAGACAGTCACTAATGAATCCAATAAGAAGTTAAGGGGAAACGTCTTTAAGCAACTTTGAGTTAGAATTTGGAGCTCGCTACCAAATAGAGTAGTGAGGTATTAGCATAGATGGCTTTAAGGGAAGCTGGATAAGTACATGAGGGAGAAAAGAATATCAGGATATTATAATAGGATGAGGTGAAGTAAGGTGGGAGGAGGCTCGTGAAAAGCTTAAATACCGAAAAGGACCTGTTGAGTTAAATGGTCTGTTTCTAGGCTGTAACTTCTATGTAAAGTATAAATATGGACTTGACTTTTTTTCCTCAGTAATTATCCATGTTTAATGTACAGTGATGTCTTCTCAACTGTGCTGGATTCTACATTGACCAGCTTCAGCTTCTAAGCTGTTACACTGTTTGTCTCCCCTCCAGGAGGATTCTCCGCAATCTGAGTTATGAAGTGTGTGGGGCAGAAATCTGTATTGGGGAGGATACTCCTTCTGGCAGTGTTGAAACTTGCTGCCTGGTGCATTCATTGAAGGATACCACTGATGGAGACTTCAGTGGAAGATATTTTGATGGGAGGGAAATATTTTAGTAGGTGACAGCTAACTAATTTTATTTTTGAACATCGGAGCATATGTGTTATCAGTGGAGCAAAGGCTGGAGTAGAAAGATTTTTTAATAAAGATCCCTGTCCTCTCTGTCTTGCATGAGGATCTGTAATAGGGATCAACTCAGTGACTGTGATGGCTGATGTCTTTCGTGAACGAACAGCCTGCTGCTGCTCACTGTCTTGCATGAGGAATGCTCACTTGGGTGAGGTACTGGAGGGATGCTGGTGTCCATGGAACTGTTCCTCAGTATCTTCAGTAGAGGAGGGAATAAAGATTGAGAAAAGCAGAAAATAAAGCCCATTATGATACGTGCTGGGCTGCTTCATTATTTGAGTTAGATGCTTACTAAAAGGTCCCTTATAAGGTACCATGCCATGTTTAAATTTGGCTTGATTCAGTTTGGATTTGTTTCCTTGTTCTTTTAATGTGACTTGATGGCTTCTTGGTTCACAGGTACAAAATAACAGATATCATTGGTAAAGAGGAGGGTCTGGGAGTTGAGAATCTCCGAGGATCGGGAATGATAGCAGGAGAATCATCCTTGGCTTATGATGAAATTATCACCATGAATTTGGTATGGCCTAGAGCTTTTTAAAAAGTCTTAAATAACGCAGTTGTGTACTTTGTACTTCGGTATCAGCTTTGGCTCAGTGGTAGCATTCTCGTCTGAATCAGAAGGTAGAGGATTTAAGTCCCGCTCTTAGACTTGAATACAAACCCGCAACCTCTACCAACTAGAAGGACAAGGGCAGCAAATGCATGGGCACAACACCACCTACAAGTTCCCCTCCAAGTCACACACTCCTGACCTGGAACTATATCGCCGTTCCTTCACTGTCGCTGGGTCAAAATCCTGGAACTCCCTTCCTAACAGCACTGTGGGTGTACCTACCTTACATGGACTGCAGCGGTTCAAGAAGGCAGCTCCCTACCACCTTCTCATGGGCAATTAGGGATGGGCAATAAATGCTGGCCTAGCTAGCGACGCCAACCCCCATGAATGAATTTTTAAAAAATCTAGTCTGATACTTCGATGCAGTACAGAGAGAATGTTGCTATGTTGGAGGCGCTGACGTTTGGATGGAACATTAAACTGAGGCCCCTCAGGTGGATATAAAAGATCCCGTGGCACTATTCGAAGTAGAGGAGTTGCCCCGGTGTCAGTTACTAAAGAAACAGATTATCTAGTCGTGATCTTATTGCTGTTGTGGGACCTTGCTGGGATCAAATTGACTGCTATGTTTCATACATTACCCCAGCCTCTACACTTCAAAAGTACTTCATTCACTGTAAAGTGCTTTGGGACTTCCTGAGGTTGTGGGAGACTTGATATAAATACAAGTCCTTTCTTTCTGCTCCCATCTAATGGCTTGGTTGAGGACCTAGCCAATCGATGCATTGTAAAATAGTCCCTACAACCAAAATAAAAATTACAAGGCTTCTATTTGCACTGACAGAAAGTACATTTTTGGAAACCGCTGGGGCACGGTGCATGATAATGGGTGGAAAATCACATGGTATACGACTGCTGCCATGTGTGTGTGTGTGTCTTCCTGCAATCAAAAGTTATCCCTAACATTTACACATGTATACTCAGTACATCAGGGTTTTTTTTACCTCATTTGATTTGAATTTTTTGGAAAAAAATTTTGATTTATTTGAACAATGTGTGAACTGTTGACCCAATTTAATTAGGAAAATCTTTGGCTGGAAGAGGAACTGTTATCTGATGTAGTGTCTTATTGCAGGTCACGTGCCGTGCAATTGGTATTGGTGCATATCTTGTAAGACTGGGACAGAGAACCATCCAAGTGGAAAACTCGCACATCATTTTGACCGGGGCTGGAGCCTTGAACAAGGTAAAAGCAAGCTTTTGCATTGGTAAAACTCTGTAGTTGACAGTGCTTGCCAAGATAACATATTCTCCAGCTGTCATCACTGTATCTATCAGCTAAAGTCCAAATTGTATTGACTTTACAAAATATGCAATTGTATTTTTATTTAGACATCCAGGATGTTTGAATTATTTATAAAGCACTGGTATTTTTGAGTGACAGTTGTTTTTAGTGCCATTCTTAATGAAATTGTCCCCTAATAATCTCTAAGGAAGGTTGTGCAGCAATACAATAAAAGTAGCATAATGGGATTGTGCACCGTGTAAACTGATCTAATGTTGCCAAAAGCAGAATTCATCAAATTACAGGAAAATGGAATATGAGTTGTATAGCAGGACACCATCCACATGTTGGAAAATGCGAGAACAAATATACCCGCTAGTATAATAACTGTTGCATTAGAATGGAATTTTACATGATTCCACATATATAAATTAACAAAATAAGTTGGTGTTTAAATCCAGTTAAAAGTTGAAGTGCTTGTACTCCATCCAACACCCTGTTCTTTTTTTGGTGCTCCCTATTATAAATTATTCCCCGATTGCGAAGCCAAACAGCCAGCTGCCAGGTCAACCTAGTGGGTAAAGGAGTCAGGGCCAAAAGAGTTGAAATCTCCCTGGCCTCACATTGTCAAGGTCGGGACAGTTTGCTGTCCGCCCCATACCCTGATTGCTGGCCTGAGTTAAAATGAGGCCGATAGTAAGTGTTCATGGCCTCCGGTAACATCCATTATTGTACCAATATCAAGGGAAATGATGATATTAAGGACCAGTGCTTTCTCTGTAGATCTTTTCCACCCACTTGTATCAGGGAGGAAGACTTCATGCAGGTAATATCCATGTTGTGCTAAAGAAACTGTCACTTATTAGGGAAACAACATTTGCTTTATTGGTATATTTGGTGGCATTTCAGTTCTAAGTAATATAAGGACATTAGAGTTGTAGTCAGGTGAAAAACAAAATTTAATATAAAATTTAGGTTGTCGGAAATGAACTGGTAATTTTTTTGTGCTGAAATAGCAAGAAGGGTTAATAGAATACCTGACTTAAATGGAGACACACATTTAACTCGCACAATGATATTATGACTGCCAACTGATTACTTTCAAAATGACCATTTCTAGCATTGCGCAAGAAATTGCCCACAGAGATGAAAAGGATTAATATTTGTACTTTGGTGCATTTTTATTTTACCTTCAAAATGAAGGGTGAATTTTAGAAACACACTTTTGGATGGCTTTCCTGGGATTTCCCTTTGAAGGATCTTGGTGATAACTCCACGTGTTGTCATGGTGTTTTCCCTTTACAAACCCTAAGGTGTTGAGACCAATCAAAGAAAACCTCTTAATTTGAGCATTTAATCATATAACATATTACTTCAAGTAAAATCAGAATGTAACTTATGTTAGAATGTACCTTTTGGCATCTCAGAAAGTGCCTAAAGATATGATGCTAAACATTCATAATCTCCTAGCTACATTAAGATTATGCTGAACGTGTGGATTAGCTACGAGTATCTGTCTGACTCATGTTTTCGGGCCAAAACATGGTGCTGTGCGATCAGCACACACCCAGGACGAGAGGCCCAAAGATAGATTTGATATGGCCATCAGGCCTCGTCAGCATGCTTTGCAGTGGCCCTTGTGTAAGTGCAGGGTGCATGGGGGTTGGAACGGGCTGCAGGGGAGGGGGATCATGACTGCTGTGGAACACTCCTGCTCCTTTTGCAAAACAAAAAAATCCACCAACCTTTCATTGGTGGCCGCTGGAGCCACAGAAGAATCATGAGTGGGTCAGGCCTAACTCCAGTTCCGATCACCATAGAAAAATTACACAGAGAAGGAGGCCATTTAGCCCATCGTGTCTGCACTAGCCCAAAATGCTAGCTGCCCAATCTAAACCCACCTTCCAGCGCCTGGTCTGTAGCATTCAGGTGCATGTGCAGGTACCTTTTTAAATGAATTGAGAGTCTCTGCCTCCACTACCGTTCCTGGCAGTGAATTCCAGACACCTGTCACCCTCTGGGTAAAAAAGTTTTCCCTTATGTCCCCTCTAATCCTTCTACCAATCAGTTTAAATCTGTGCCCCCTGGTAATTGACCTCTCCACTAGGAGAAACAGGTCCTTCCTGTCTGGGACCCTCATAATTTTGTACACCTCAATTAAGTCACCCCTCAGCCTCCTCTGTTCTAAGGAAAACAACCCTAGTGGATTCAATCTTTCCTCATAGCTGCAACTTTCAAGCCCTGGCAACATTATTGTAAATCTCCTCTGTACTCTCTCCGGAGCAATTATGTCCTTCCTGTAATGTGGTGACAAGAACTGTACGCAAATCTGGGCACAGATTTAAGGTAATTGGTACAAGGATTAGAGGGGACATAAGGGAAAACATTTGCAAAAACATCCAGCGACTACTACCCTTTGTTTCCTGTCACTGAGCCAACTTTGGATCCAACCTGCCACATTCTCCTGTATCCCATGGGCTTTCATTTTACTGACTAGTCTGCCATGCGAGACCTTGTCAAATGCCTTACTAAAACCTATGTAGACCACATCCACTGCACTACCCTCATCAATCCTCATTACTTCCTCAAAAAACTCAATCAAGTTAGTAAGACATGACCTTCCCTTAATAAATCTATGCTGACTAACCCTGCTTAATCTGTGCCTTTCTAAGTGGCAGTTTATCCTGTCTCTCAGAATTGATTCTAATAATTTACCCACCACCGGGGTCTGGCCTATAATTATTTGGCCTATCCCTTTTTAAACAATGGTATAATGTTCACAGACTTCCAGTCCTTTGGCACCTCGCCCGTATCCAGTAAGGCTTTGAAGATGATCCTCAGCGCATCCGCTATTTCCTCCCTGGCTTCCTTTAACAACCTGGGATGCAATCCATCCGGCCTTGGCGATTTATCCACTTTCAAGGATGTCCGACCCTCTATTATTTCCTCTCTCATTATGCTTATCGTATCTAATATTTCACACTCCTTTTTTACTACTATGTCTGCATCATCACTCTCCCTTGCGAAGACTGAGACAAAAAAACTCTTAAGAACCCTGCCCACATCTTCTGCATCAACGCATAAGTTCCCTTGTACATTTCTGATAGGCCTTATCCTTTCCTTAGTTATCCTCTTGCTCTTAATATGCTGATAAAACATCTTGGGGTTTTCCTTGATTTTACCTGCCAGTAATTTTTAATGTGCTCTCTGTTTTTCTAATTTCCTTTTTCACTTCACCCCTGCACTTTCTATACTCCTATAGGCTTTCTAAAGTATAAATTTTTTTGTGATCGTTCTAAGCTTTCTTTTTCTGCTTTAACTTACCCTGTAAGCTTCCAGATAATTAGGGGGCTGTAGATTTGGCAATACCACCCTTTATCTTTGTGGAGACATGCCTACACTGTGCCTGTAGAATCTCGCTTTTGAAGCCTCCCACTGGTTTGCCACTGATTTTCCTTCAAGTAGCTGTATCCAGTCCACATTCGCCAGATCACCTCTCAGTTTTGTAATATTTGCCTTCCCCCAATTTGGAACTTTTACTCCTGTTTTATCTTTGTCCTTTTCCATGATTATGCTAAAACTAACTCTATTATGGTCACTATCTCCAAAATGGTCACCCACCACTACTTCATCCACTTGCCCAGCTTCATTACCGAAGACTAAATCTAGAATTACGCCCCCTCTCGTTGGGCTGCCAAATTCTTTGTTGGAGTTCTTCAACAGGTATAAATTTGGTGTAATTTGATAACTAGGGGCCTGAGGTGCTTAAAATAAAACTGCACAAGTTTAGCAGTAGGACTGACGCCTGCAATTCTGAAATTAATTCAGTTTTTTTTTTGTTTTTACTTTCCACCCACTTTCCCCCCCCCCCCCCCCCCCACCAGTTTACAAGTCCTATTATGATTACTGATTGTTTTTTAGCTGAGAAGAATATAATCATAAATGTGCTTTCTTGACTGAAATACACAGGACAATTATATCCTATTAGATTCTGTAAAATTGAATAATAAAACTAGTGCTTTTTCTGTTGGCTGGATAGATTGGGTGAGTTGTGACCCTGATCTACTCAGAAACCAGCATTTGTACTACTGTTGTGACGTTTTATGCAAAATTGTGGTACTTGGGTAGCAAATCAGAGTAAATGTGGCCAGTGCTGAGATTTCAGCGATTTTTTTTTTTTGTTGCTTAAGGTGCCATTCCAGATCACTTCTATTAATAGAACAGCAACATTATAGCGAAAAGATTGGTGAAAATAAGAGGCTACTGTTCCATAACTCGCTTATTCAAGATTGGGCATTTCAGTGGAGGAAGGCTTTGCTCACTTCCCACTACTATGAGTTGGATCCTTGACATACTGGCAAGGCCTAAAAATTTCTTTCAAATTATCTCTTGTAAAATTTTGGTTCACAGTCTTTTCTGGTGCTTGTACATTTTCTACAGGTAGGCAACTGATTCCCCCTCCCCCCCCCCCCCACCCCCCCTCCACTGACTGCAAGCTAACCTGACTGCCCTGACGATGCACTAATCAGAGATTCAAACCATGTTGTAGAGAACAGGTGTGTAGGCGCTATAAGAAAATTGTTAACGCGGTCTGCAATTTTGAGTTCAGTAGCCATTGCTGTTATCATGCCCTATCAAAGGAGTGGCTGTATTGCTTATCGTACGCAGCAATAACTGCTAGGAGCTTTCTGATAGAGGATGACTGAGAAGGAAGGACAACTGAGAGAAAGGACAAAAAAGATACAGAAAAATGGAAATAGTTCCGCAGTTTTCAAGTTTAGAGGAATCCATGGGTAGGAAATTGAGGGGGTCGGGTGTGCAAGAGTGAGTGAGCTCAATTAAATTGCCATCATTTCATCAGGAGGGAGTGAAGACACTAAGACTTAATTTTCTTTTTTTAAAAAAAGAAAGCTTTCTTATATCATTTTAGAAAACTATAATGCACTTGGTGAGTAGAAGTTGCTGTGGATGTGATTTGGTTTTGAAATAGAACTCATTCTGAGGCGAACAGTGCAATTCAGGCAGCCCAGAGGGAAAAGCTCAGCTATCCTGTGTGTTGTTTTGCTTCTTCCCCCTTAATGTGGAATAGGGCCGGTCAAGGGTGCCACTTTCTGCTGGAATCTAGTCAGGGCTTGCTTTCTGCTTGGCTGAGCTTGTGTCACTGCTCAGTTTGGTGGTGATTCACAGACAGCTAATGTGCAATACAGGCAGCCTTCAGATGGCCATTATCATTTGCAGCCCAGATTATTTTATCAAGGGGGGTGGCGGGTGATCAGTGCTGCAAGTTGCCTAATCACATTGTCTGCGTTACCTTCTATGTGTCAGTGGTCTGTAACTACAGAACCAAATTGCCGTAAGACACCTAGATTCATTTAGGTGCCCTGTGAACCCTTGCCTACAAGGTAGAGGCAAGAGAGAGAGAGGGAAAAAAATTGGATTTTACTCACATTGAATCAACTTTAATTTTCTGCTGGAATACTTGCATGCATAATGAACAGGGATGGCAAGGTGTCATGGACATCCTTCCATCCCATCTTGCAATAAACAGCTGTACGTGAAACATCAACATTTCGATCTCTCTGACCTGTCGGCTCGCGTGAAAATTGAAATAATGATGATGTACGCCTCAGACTGCATCAAAGTATCAGCACATCAAAGCCAGGAGGCATGAAATGCAAATGATAACATAAAGCAGATGGATTGAGCATGATCGCCGACACAGAATGAATTTCAATACAGCTCGAGATAAATACGTTATCCTAGCATTTTTTTTTTGTTCTTCGTTCTGACTCCTGACGATATTTTTTTTTCACACTCCAGCAATCACTCGCTCCATCTCTTGTGTTTCAGGTCATGTCGGTGCAGCTCCGGTGGAAATAATAGGATATAAACTCTGAGGTTGTTATTTGCATAGAAATAGCATGGAGCCCCAGGCAGTGGAGAGAAGGACAAGGAGATCATTTGTCTAAAATTTTAATGAAAACTTTTGCTGAGGCAGAGGTTTTTCTTCCCCCCTCCCCATCAGTAAATTAACGTGGCTCGACTGTCGAATTAGATGATATAGGATAAGTTGTGGTGAAGGAATGGAACAACATGTAAATTTCAATTTGGTTGCAATAATAAAAGCTGTATCATGTGGTTTGGGTGGAATGTAACCCTACACTTGTGGTCTAATTCAGTGTAACTTTAATTTTATTTCTGCAGGAAGAGACCGGGTTTGCACAAGCTCTTTAAAGCAGCAGCAGCCTTGATTGCATTGGCTGTGCTTTTAAAGCTTCAAAGATTCCAATTTTTGCAACCATGTCTCACCTTAGGCATGTTTAACTCCATGAGTGCTAAACTAGCATTGCTGCATTTGCTGTTTTTTAAAAAAAAGTAGGTTTGCAAAACGTTGGCTTAAAGTGCAGAATTTGAAGGTTAAATCAGAGAGAATTTTGCAAGCGAGTAATTTCTTTTGTTTGTAGTTACCTACCATGTTCTGGAAAAAGGCTCCTTACAGTTCTGATTGTTTTATGCACTGTATGATCAAACTACTTTAAGGGGTACTTTTATCAGAGATTTTCAAATTAGGGTTGGTAGGTTTTATGGAGTACATGAAAAGGCCAAGCTCCTGACTGGGACTAGAAATATTATGCATCGTGACTGCAGTGTCTTCAAACATCTGTATTCTATATTTTGTCTGTATTGGCTTATTAGCACATTATCTGTTTTTATGCTAATAGGAAATGTTTTCTGGAACAGGACCACCATTTTCTTTGCATAGCTGATGCTGCCTTTCATGCATTAAGACAGAGGCATGTGCCAATATTTTCCAGGGCTTCCTGGAAGTGTGCCAGTATTTTCAGGGGATTCCAGGTGGTGTGTTGATATCTGCCTGAGGTCCCAAGAGTGGGTCAATCCTTATAGGTCTTCAAATATTTTCAGGTGGTCTTTGGAAGTGTGTCAATATTTACAGGCTGTCCCCACATTTGAAAACCATTGCTGTACAAGATGCTTTATCACGTAATTCAGTATCAACCAATCAGCTCATTCAGAGAAGTACTGCTTAAGGCTAATGATTTACATGGTTTGACATCCTGCAACAAATCAAGTAGTTTTTGCAATCTACTGTGACCGTTGCGATTATATTACAATTTCTTAACAGTCTTGTTTCTAGCACAATCTGATCATGACAGCACAGTGCTGCATTCCTATTAATGTGCCAATTTAAAAATGTTCCCTCTGAAACCCCTCTTGGCATCAACCTCCACACCATGGGTGAATGAAGTATTAGTTCACTGGAGGTGACAATAGATGGCCTAAAAAGCAAATAGACATTCTGGTTTCAAGTAGTCATGAGCACCATGATTGAACAAGCTTTACTGTCCCTTAAAGCAGTGACTCTTTCTCTTGGCCTCCCAGCATTCAGAATAAGGATTTGTACGTTAAGTTTGATCATAAAATGGTAGAAATCTCAGAGCAAATGGAAGGCATTTGGCCTGACATACCTCCACCAGTACTAGTTTCCCCACTAAACCTATATAGAATGATATTGCTTTTAATGTGGTAAAACATCCTAAGTAACTTGCTGGTGGTGTATGGGAAACGAGCACTGAGCCAAAAGAGAGTTTATGAAGGGTCATAAAGGTGGGTTTTAAGGAGGGGAGGAGGTTGGAGGGGTCTGGGGGGTCGGTGGAGTTGTAGCGAGTGGGACCTAGGCAGCTGAAGGCAGGGCTGCAAATGTCAGTATAAAGGTGGGAAATACATGAGAGGAGTCTGAGTCATGGAGTGGTTGTAGGAGGTTACATGGATAGGGAGGAGGGATGCCATAGAAAGATTTAAACATATGGATGAGAATTTTAAACTTGAGGCATTTGGAGTCTGAGCCATGTTTTCCCCTTTTAATGCGTGTGGAGAATATAGTTCTCTCTCCCCTTTTCTCCTCCATCACCATTAAGCTGATTCTAATTAGGGCTACTTTAGATGCTCTCTGCATATTCATTGAACCTTGCTCCCCATTTCTTGCAGAAAAGAAATTCCCAGGCCTGTCCAAATTATTTCCTACATTACAACAGACTTCATTAGCTGTAAAGTGCTTTGGGATGGCCTGAGGTTGTAAAAGGGGCTATATAAATGCATTTCTTTCTTTTCCTGCAATTAACTGCCTTGTGGTTTTCAGCATGCTGTGCCATGGGAAATCACCAGCCCGAACAATTGTGAGTACTCCACTATGGTTGAGTGTTGAGATATGATCCATATAGGAACCTCTGCTGCCTTTCACCCACTGACTAGCTCTCTCACCTCTTGATGCTCCATCTAGTGCTGTAGTTGAGACCAGTCTGGGAGAAATTGAAACATGCATGTTACCTTGGGTTGTAGTCACTATTGGCTATTTTGTGATTGCTGCTTTCTTTGTGTATAAATTTGTTTTTCTTGTTTTTGATCTTTTGCATTCTTTGAGCAGATGTCCTCCATAAACTCACCTCTTCTTCTGCTTGGTTCTCTTTCTCTGAACTTCTGTACACCCCCCTATTGGCGCGAGAGCATTTAGCTACCTTATCTTCACCCTCTAGACTTCTCTTAAATCCTTTAACCATTCTACCTTTCTTCAACTTCAAAAGCCTTTTGACCAGATTTTTGGTCACCTCTCAACTCCCACAAAGGCACAGTATCTGTTCCTTTCTTGCTCTTGTGAATCCCATTCTCTGCTGAAGGTGCTACCTAACAAAGTTGTTTTTATTAGATTTTAATAACTGCCAATCAAATTGTCAGGTGTGAGCAATTTTGCTGGGGCAGATTTAATGTAGTACGATTTCGTTAGTGCAAGGGATAGAAAGCCAGCCAATCATGACACCCATTACATTGATCTTTTAACACTTCTTAAGCAGCTAATAAACCAGTTAACCAATGTAGATGACAGAAATTCTGTTGATTCAGCTTTGCAGTACACAGGAGTTTTCAATAATGGCACAAGTTCAGATTCAAAAAGTTTGTTTCAGTGGAGATTCTAATTGCATCATTTCTTTTTGCTTTTGCAATGTGATTGATACTGTCAAGACTGACTATTGTCTATCCCGAGTTTCCCAAGAAGATGACAGTGTGCTGCCTTCTTGAACTGCTATAATCCTTGTGATAATTAACCTCCCATAGTGGTGTTAGGTAATTCCAGGATATTGGCACAGCAGTGATAATGGAATGAAAATCTATATCCAAAACATGATATGTTGTGGGAGTATGTAAACTCGGTTTGTGAGCAAGTAGGTGATCCTTAATGTGCTTGGAGAATGCTTGTGGACAAACTTGAGGGAGGGATTCAGATAAATATTAACTGTATACTGTTCTACATTCAGAGAGATGAGTGGCCCTGCTGAGGATATGGCCTCCGATAATAACAAAACGCATTGAAGTACAGGAACAGGTGGTTGCCACTCATGTTAGCAGTTCTATGAAATCATGTAACCCTGTACAAGTGGCACTGGGCACTGCCCCTCAAAGCAATGTCCCCACTACAACTTCAGCAAAGGGGACTTCTCACACTGATACAGGTACATCAGAAAAACTTTCAAATACAGATTCCAGACCTTCTATAATCCATGCAACCTTTCCATTAGTTGAGCAGCTATCCCAACAAAGGGAGCACCGAGGAGTGTGGTGCCTGTGCAAGGCACATACAGAAATCCACGATTGTAAGGGGTGACCTGCATCTACGAAGTTCACTAAACACTTAAGTCACATGCAGTGAAGTACAATATAATACATTTTATTTCGAAATCTTGCACCTTGTAGTCTGCATTCTTTTATCATGCAGAAAAGAGGGCGTCAGTTTTCCAAAAGCAAAGCAAACTAATATAGCCACTTGTTACCAAACAGTAAACTTGTAGATAAATTGGTAGTCCTGTGTCTGAAAAACATCCAGGTTTCCAGTGGCGTGCAATTCACTTGCTCAAATTCATGGTGCAAGAGATCCTAGTTCACCCATGCACATTGTTATATCTCCTCTACTGGGATTTGGGTGTTCTATAGTATCGTCATCGCATAGTCCATACTTACGAGGACCCAGTGTCCATCCTTCCTTTTCCTTCAAAGAGCTGGGTCATGTTAGAATAACGTTTCCTATCTAAGCCATAGGATTGTTGGTAGGTGCACAAATGGCTACATTGCATGCATTCAGTGATGCCTTATACAGTGAAGAACTGTAGCTGTTTCTGCTGCTGCGATATATGTATTTGAATGTATCATGACTGAAGGCGTAACCTGAAGCCTGGGTTCAAATGTTGGACTCCTGTGGTAGCCTTGTGGTTGGCTGAAAGGACCTTGTGGCAGAAATGATGTTTGTGGTAATTTTCATTGCTAGTGCTCATGTATTGTGGATGGCTGATTATCTAGCAGGTCACCTGAGCCCAAATAAAACACCTTACTCGGTGCCTCCCTGCTGAGCCTGAACTTTAGCATGTGCTACTTTTCCACTGTTCCCAAATGTCTGACTTTGGGATGTCAATTTGGCTCAATGGGTAGTAATCTTACTGATGAGTTAGATGGTCATGGGTTCGGATCCCACTCCAGAACTTGAACACATAAGCTAGGCTGACACTTGAGTACAGTTTTGCAGAGGTGCTGCATTCTTAGGTGCCATCCTATGACTGAATTGTTAAGCCAAAGCCCTATATACCTGCTACATTTAAAAATCCCATGGCTCTATTAAGAGCAGGAACTTTTGTATCCTGGCCAACACTTTTTCCTCAACTATTCATCTCCATTGCTGTTTTTGAGATTTGCACTGCCACAAATTGGCTTCCTTGTTTGCCTCTACAACAAATCACTATTTCCAAATAATTCTTCATATGTGAAGTGTTTGAGATATTTCCGACGGATGCGATGTGATATAAATGTATCTTTTTGTGGTGCATGCAATGCCTATTGTAGTTCTGAAGTTTGCTTTTTCTATGTCCTCTGCTGCCAGGCTGTCCTTTCCTCCTCCTGCACCAAGATATAGCTGTTGCAACCATGCTGAGGGGTTGAAAGCTCCTTTACTATTCACCCTGTCAGTGCTTTAGTGACATTGCAAAACTCTTGCCCTTCATTCAACTGCTTATTGTCAGGTCTGAGTTTAATTTAAGTACTCACTTTCATTATATCCTCCTTGCACAATTCTGCATGATGGGCCTTAACAGGCAAATTTATTTTTTCCATTAATTTCTATTGATACACTTTAGGATTAGAGCAAGACTCTGAATGGCAAGCCAAAAAATCATGTACTAATGTTTATTTGGCTGACAACTTTTCCAGAATGATCAAGCAAGTAGCCTAGATGAGTCACTTGAGACCTTTCCATTGTTTGGTAATGATGTGGGTGCCAGGCCAGTTAGATAGCAAAACAGCTCCTCACTGAGGACTACCTTGTCACAAATCAACCATCTTTAAGAGGCTTGTTTTAAAAATTATATACATAGTATATTTCTAAAATTTTTGCATGTAAAAAAAAAATTGAGATACCACAACCTTTTCTGAAAATCCTCGGGCAGTTTAAAATTTGACACCTGAATTCTCATCTGTGTTTAAAATGCATGTTCAGCGACACTTGCCTCAAAGGCCGCCTGCATGTGGTGTCGCCACCTGCACAAAGAGAGCACCCCATGTAATTTCCCAGCACGAAATGAATGATCCTCTGTACTAGTAGACGACCAATCCTAAAAGTTTGGACATAAATGACCCCTTCTTCATGAATTTCTGCTCACTCATTTCTGTCTGCAGCCTGGAAATTACTGTGTGCAATATTTGTGTTCACATGATGTTCCTCAATCAGCATTGCAATGCGAGCCCTAGCCCATTGAAGATAAATGGGTTAATACCTCACTTAAAGTGGGAAGGACAGGGACAGAGGGGTGTCAAATAATCATGTTAAACATTTGTATGCTAATATTGCAACATTAATTTCTAGAATCTTAAGTGACACTCAGGTTTATGTGGTTGGACGTACGAATACTATAGGATGATAGTTTTAACTTGATGTAATACAGTATTAATCAAAAGTGTTTTAAAAATATTGAATTTAGCTATGTTAGGAACTGGAGTTTTCTAAAGTGAAAAGCATTTAGCATAATTTGAATTGTGGAAGAGGAAGGTGGAGAGCAATAGTCATTAATGAATTTGAATTCTAATCATAGCAGTTCCTCCCTGGCAAGATGAAAACAACTTGCAGCTTAAACAGCCAAAGAGCACCTCTGGCTCATTTCAATATCACTGTGATGTGAAAACAGCACTGCATTCAGCTAGAAAACGTTTTTTTTTAAAGATACCTCTGCTGCAGTTTTGCATCATTTCCCAAAATGGCTATCGGGGATTGTAGAGATACAATAGGAAGTAGCAAATAATATATTGGTATGAGTGGTTAGAGGTGGGCTTATGTCAATTATTCCTTGAAACACAATTTCCATCCTTTGCTGTTTTGGGGGAGGTGGGTTGGTAGGGTTTGAGCGGTATCCACATGGATGGACGAGAGCATGGATGGATGAGTTGCCCCAACCACTGTCAAATGCCTCCCAATGGACATGTCCAGAACGACATTGATAGAAGCCTAGGAGCTGCACTGTAGAATTATTTCTCCACAGGGTAGCAAACTTGTCATAGGTTTTATTTTACTTTGAAGTACAAAGATGCATTTTGTCTGTCTCACCTCTTTAATAATTAGATTAGCTGTTATATTTAGAAAAGTGAATCCAAGGCTGCTCTGATCCTCAAATGGACAAATTCACTGTTGTGACTGAGTCATACCAACCAGGATGATCCAGTGTTCTCTCCTTGCTCTCTGCTGGGTTTGCTGATCTTGCCCAAAGTCATGATGTGGTGCACTACAGCTGGTATTCACTGTCTGGGGAGAGAACAGGCAGGGGTCCAACTCCTGCTTGATCTCCTCAGACCTGTTTGAGAAAATCTGAGCCTTTATAGGGAATATCCTTTGCAGACAGGATAGCGTCCAGCTGTAATGCCTCCCACAGCTATCACAACATCTAGTCCTGACATTTATTGTTTAGGCTCACACATGAAGTGCTGTCACTTGGGTGAGGTACCAAAGGGCTGCTGGCAACTGAAATTGTAGCATTCTATGAGTCAGCATCTCAAGGTGAGGAATGAATATGAGGGGAGAGAACGGGGCGGGACAGTGGTGGGAAAAAACTACAAAAGCCTTGTGAAATAAAATATTTTTGTTTCTACCCACATGCGCTCTATCTGGGATATGTATGAATTTATTTTGCTTTCATTCCACAAAGACTTTTTTGCGGCTATTGAGCTAAACACCATTACCATTTGAATTGCTAACTAGAGGTGAGACCAGTTAACAGTATAAAGAGGACAAATCACAGACCATTGCTATTAAACAGCCACAGAATGCACGCAGTGACAGGGACACTCTTTGCTGTGTTGGAAGGTTTTATAGGGCAGCAGTTAGTCACTGTAGCAATGCTGAGATGTATGCAATAACCTTCAGGCAGCATAATTTCTATTAATCAGCTCTAGGGTCATTGGCAGAACACACAGCAATCTGCAGTAGGGGAGGGGGGAATAAGGAAAGGCAACCACTGAAACCAGGTCCTTGTTCAATTCTTTCAAATCCACTGGGCTCGTAGCAGTTTGTCGCCTCATAAATGGTTCAGTTTGACTGCCTTAAATTGTATGAAATGGAAAGAACAGAGCAAGCTATGGTTACCACACACAAAGAAGCCCTGGGCTACAAAACACTGGCATTTTGGGAGCAAAATTCCTTCTGTTAATTTAACAGAAAATGGAGGCATGAATACCAAATAGGATTTCTTGTTCTGTGCTTGCAACAACTTTTTCATCTCCTTTCAATCTAGTTTCTCTCTACATGATGATTTCAGGATTGGGTGAAGGTTCTGTTTATTTGTGTGAAAAGTCCCTGATACAATGGACCCTTTGGTAAAATACTGTAAAACACAATACTGCTATTGCCAGTAGTAACAAGATCCTTGTCTGAGAGTCTGTAGTTTCTGGTTTTTTTTTTAAATATTGAAGTAGAAGTAAATTTCACACGAGTGTTACTTTACAATGAGTTTTAGGTTATGTGTATAGAAAATGTTTGTGTTGGGCTGCCTAACTGGGCATTTCCAGTGTTTAGAACTAGTGACACTTCACTATTGACTCATCTACATAATTTCAATCACAGTCAGTACATTGCTTATAGGTTGGACCTGAAAACTTCAGACGTTGGAATCTTGTACCATCAAGGAGAGAGAATCTTATTTACAGTTTAAATAATGGGTATGGGCCAGGACAAAAGAATGATTGATTGTAGGTTTCTATGACAGGATGAGCTAGCTCCTGTCACTCTAGAATTGGCCTTTATAGCCACTCCAGGCGCTGCTTCACAAACCACTGACCACCTCCAGGCGCGTATCCATTGTCTCTCGAGATAAGGAGGCCCAAAAGAAAAGAAGAAAAAAGAACTTAGCAGCTTAGTCTACTGAGTTCTTCCATTGTGGTTTACTCTTGGATTGCTTGTCCCTATACAAGCTTCTGTTCCTGATGAAAAGAAAAATGTCCATGCAATCAGTTGCCTGCAGTTTTTAACGAATATTACAAATAATTCAAAATTACTGCTGATTCACCTACTGCCTTTAACAAAGTGGATAAAGTTTTATTTTACAACTGGATCAGTTTAAGTCTACAGTTGAACCAAACCTTCATATTCATGCCATCGCATCCAAAATGTTTTACAGTTGTAAATGGCAGTTCATCAGAAATGAGAGTGGAATGTACTGTTCAGCAGTGATTCAGTACCAGATGCGAATTTACAAATATTTTAACCTCCCTTTTTATGAAACTGATGAACATCCCTCCAACCCAATTTTCTCAATGCTCTTCCTTTTAGCGACATTGATTCCTTACTGGGGGGGGGCACGGTATCAAGAGCACTGGTTGCCATGGTTTGACAGTGTCATCAGCAGGATATCTGACTGGAGGGCTGAGCTTGATTCTGCCTCTGTCCAACATCCACAGCTGAGATAGCGCTATGCAGCAGGAACCCTGACATAATGCTCTCCTTCGCCTATCCTCGAGATCCAATTCTAGCAGCTCTGGCTGAGATTAACCAGCTCAACATATAACTGAAAACAAATCTTTACAGCTGATTTCTGAACCACGTATGGAGTGATCACAGTTCTCAATACTAGGTACACACAACCTTTTGCAGCAAGGATCAGATACACATGCCACAACCAGTAGGTGGGCTGCATATCGTTGCATAAAAATGACAAGCCCCATACACAAAAACTGGAGGCTCCCCAAATATAGAGTCATAGAGAGAGTCAGAGTTATACAGCACATAAACAGGCCCTTCAGCCCAATGCGTCTGTGCCGACCATCAAGCACCCATCCAATCTAATCCCATTTTCCAGCACTTGGCCTGTAGCCTTGTATGCTATGGCGTTTCAAGTGCTCATCTAAATACTTCTTAAATGTTGTGAGGGTTCCTGCCTCTTCAGGCAGTGTGTTCCAGATTCCAACTAACTTCAGTGAAAATGTTTTTCCTCAACTTCCCTCCAAACCTCCTGCTCCTTACCTTAAATATATACCTCCCGAAGGCCTTGCATCCCCTCCTCCCACCGGCACCATCCTACACCTGTGTAGGGGCCCCAACAACCCCACTGCCTTGTGGGCGTCTCGGGAGAGACCAAGGCTAAGGGAGTAAACCCTAACAGAAAATCCGGAGCGGAACCCCGTAGGCGGTCATGTGTCACCTTTGGCATGTTTCCGGCAGTTCCTGCAGCCATACTGGTGCCAAACGTCGTGTCCTGCACTCCTTTGGACCCCACCAGAAAGGCCGAGAGGGGGGTTTTGACGACTGGGCAACTCTCAACCTCCATAAATTTGCCCAGGCATGCGCCATGGAGAGGTCACTCCATAATCACTGACCACCTCCAGGCGTGTATCCATGAGCTAGCTGAGTCATGTGGCTACCTGTACTTATTTTTGTGATGATTTGTCACTGGTTATCTGTATCTGTGTGACGCAGACAGCTGACAAGTCACGTGCAGCTTTTAGGTGATAAACCAGCTCTGTCTTGTCTTCCAATTAAAAGGGGGAACGCTCTCATGGACAGTGCTTAAGATAAGCAAAGGGTTGGATATGATTTTTACACATTATGGAATTGATGTGGGTGTCCTACTTTAGAGATGCACAGAAAGGTGGAGAGAGGTTTGACAGTTGTGTAAGCTGCACAGACTAGATTGTCTATATTTGTAAGGGTTGGATTTTCCAGCCAGTATTTTAGGGGGCAGAAAACCACCATGTCTAACTTCAGACCTACAGCTCTATATCTTAAGTGTGTGTAGTTGAATTTTCACTATGATATAATGTGTCAGTATAAAATTTCTTTATTTGATAGTCTATAATTCTAACAGGATCTGACCTGAAATTCCTATGTTCACTTTTAATAAAGACAGATCAAAACGAACTTCCTCAAAATAAATGCGTTGAAAGCTTGTTGCAAACTGGATTAAGGAATTTTATATAAATGTGGCTTTCAGCCCCTATGTTGTTGTACCTTGGCAACATGAATATAGAGGGCTGAATTTAGTGAGCCCGCTGCAGGTCCCGGCGGCAGATCCGGAAATGGGCATCGTTCCTATTTGTCATATGGGCAGCTGCCATTTGTCATATGGGGGGGCCCGAATATGTTGTCAGATGACTCCGGAGCAGGTGCCAGTGCCATATTTAAAGACCTGCCAGTACTACTTGCATTGTTTCCTTGCACTCGTTTGCTGTTAGCTTGACAAAAGTGAGACCCGTGTTGCAGTGACTTTGCCACCACCCCCACCACCACCACCACCACCACCAAGGCTGTCCCCGAGGATGGCAGAAGCAAAACACTTGGTGGCTCCACTGTTTAGTGATGCCTCCCTCCAGATTTTCCTCCAGGCTTCAACGGAAAGTTGGGAGGTCCTCTTCCCCAGCGATGGCAAGAAGAGGTCCTACCGCCTGACCAAGCAAGCCTGGCTGTGGATTGCTGAGGAGGTCAGCAGCCCGTGGGGTCACCCCCAGGACATGGGTACAGTGCCGCAAGAGGGCTAACGAGCTCCTTCATTCTGCCAAGGTGAGTGCTCCATAACACACTCTTTTTTTAGTGATTGCAAGTGGCTATGCAGGAGGAAGCGGGACATGGGGATGGAGGCAGTACAACAGCGATGACAGGAGATTAGGCATCACCTCATCCTGATTGAAGCATGACTGCCTTTCAGCCACACGCCACCTCCTTCACAGCTCACTCACCTGAGAGCAGACAGAAGCATGAGCTGTATGTGAAAGCATCATAGGAGTAGAGGGGCTTACACTAGCAGAGTTGTCATGTTGATCTGTGAAGCAGGACAAGAGAGCCCACAACGAGAGGGAGACTGCCCGAACTGGCAGAGGCATACCGAATCTTTGGCGCCTCACCACAGCCAAGGAAGAAGTATTAGAATTGGCAGGGACACAGGGCAGCCACTCCATATCAGATGGAGAGACTGGAGTGTCCGTGCAAGAGAGTGAGGATTGGCTTCCATCAACATGCAGTTCGCTTCTGGAGACCCACATCACATATGGTTGGCATTGGGAGATCTGGACAGCCGAACCCACACATGTTTGTGTTCTCTGAGGCAGGTCATCGGCTGCAGGAGACTCAATTGGAAGGAGGCCAGACATCCACCTTTGAGGAGGGGAAGCAGTCAAAGGATGCATCGTCCTGTGACTCTTGCACCTTCCACCAGCGCAGATATTTTCACCTCCGGTGGGTTTCCGAATCAGGGTCACAAGCTGGTGAGAACACCATGCACGCAGCCAAGCAGCTGGCTGAGGCTGAGACAGCCAAAGCCTGTGACTTCGGAGGACTGTGGGTGACCAGGCCCATGCTGAGCGCCAGGCTGATGAGTCTCTGGTATCGACAGCACAGGACATTCTGGAGTTGCAGAGAGAGGTAAGGCAACATCTGGCGGAGAAGCCTAAGGCAATGCGCAGCCATGAGCATGGATGGACGAGTCCATCCATGCCATGAGTGTTACCATTTCTCAGGCACGTGATTGCATGGCTTCCTCCAACAGGTTGGCAACCCTCATGGAGAGCCAGATCCCACAAGTGTGCACAGACCTGCACACCGTCACCTTGGCCATGAGCTCGAAGCAGCAGTGGCAAGGCGAGAGAAGGACAAAGCGCCTGGAGTCTTCTCCAGCTCCTCATCCTTCTCCGGTGAGCAGGAAGGTTTGAGGGAACCTTGAAAGGGAGGAGGAGAAATTGGCCTTCACACCTGGGAGCTCTCCTCAGGGCGCTTTGAGTGTCGACACTGGCTCCTCTGCCAACGATGCCTAAGGAGAGCACTGCACCAGTGCAGGAAACCCTCGGGCAGCCAGAGGACGGCCACCGAAGTCATCAGCAGCTTGTCTCCAGTCCAGCTGCTAGCAATGGGTTCGCACCTCGTAGAAGCACTCTCACATGTATAAAGAAAAGTCCCCTGGGGGTTTAAAGCATGTTTAATATCTGACATGTGATGCCTCATATAAAGTTCTTTTTGTTCAAGCCATTAATGTTCATTGTGCAAAAATGATAGAATAAACATGCCTTAATTGTGAGCTGCTGACTTCTCCCTTCCCCCTTAGCGGAATGCCAATGTAAGCACAGCCCACATTTAAATATAATCTCCCATGGGCACTAGTGTGTATTTCAACTGGGCACTAGGCACGGAATACAAATGGAAAGGAGGTGACAGACTACATGCACGGAGGTGAGTCTTTATTGGATTCTCTGAGTGGGCATCAGGGTGGCTGGAAGCAGGTAAGTTTGAGATTCTCTCTTGCCTCCTTGACCCATCGCTCAAATTGCCTGGCCTCTGGTGCAAGGGCTTCAACATTCAGTGCTACTTGTTTATCTCCCTTCTCAGTGTCCTCCTTGTCGATGGAGGAGTGTCACTCAGGTGTCTCATCATTATGCAAGGCTCTCTGCAGTGCTAGATTGCACAGGACACAGCAAACCACAACGATACATGAGACCCTCACAGGAACATACTGCAGGGCTCCACCGGATTGATTTAGGCAGCGGAATCTCATCTTCAGCCCACTGGCCTGCTCGATGGTCGCTCAGGCGGAGCCGTGGCAAGTGTTGTACCCTCCTCCGCTGCATTGTGAGGGTTCCTCACAGGCATGAGTAGCTGTCTTCAATGGGTCCCTTGTCTCAGAGAATCCATTCCTGAAGGAAAATAAGGCTGTGTCAAAGTATGTCGCAGACCTGTTGAATGTTGGAATGGAAGCTGGTCCATGGGAGCCTTAATGGCCACATGCATGCAATCCATCACACAAGTCCCTGCTGGATCCTTGGAATGAGTCAGACGTGTAAAAGCTTAGTGTGACTGTGATCTTCAGGGCCACTAGCATAGGGTGACCCCCAAATCCCATAGGTTGCAAAGTTGTGCAGCAGGACGCATAAGCCGATGATGGCCTCCCTGGAGTGGCGTAGCCTTCGCTGGCATTGCTGTTCCAACATTTGGAGGTAGTTGATTCAAGTCCGGTACACCTTCTGGCCCCGGTGGGCCCTTTTTGTCATGGCAGGCTGCTGCTGCTGTCATCTATTGTAGCTTCATGGGCAGGTGCAGCTGCCTCCTGGCAGTCCCTCCGTCAGAGGCGCTGCATCACGCCACAGGAGTCCAAAAAGACAGGGTGTAGGAGACCCATGCCAGATGACCAGTGGGCCTATAGAGCAGTGTCAATGCAGAGATGACCCTGCCTTGGCAACTGAACTTTTGCTACTTCTCCCGGCAGAATCCCTGATGGCCCTCAGTGCCAACCTTCTCATCCAGCAGTATTGGCAGCCACACATCTCACCCAACAGTTTGCTCATCCGATACAGCCACCCAAACCCAAGAGCCCCTGAGACCGAGACCCCGACACCCCTTGCAAAGCGCACAGCACTACAGTCTGACAACTGCCTCTGCACTCCCGTCTTCCCCTATGCAGTGCTGTTCATGGCTGCTGATCCATCGTGGCACTGAGGCCTCACCTCAGTGCGCCAGCTTTTAACGGTCGTGAGCACAAAGGCATGTGAATGCCGCCCGGCGTCCACTTAAACCCAAGCCTCCAATGAGTTGTGATGCATTAGATGCAGCTGCTTTAAAATTAACTGCTCAGCAATTTAAAATGCATTCCTGTTGCGTCAGGGCAGTGATTCTGCCTCGGTGCTTTTCCACTGCTGACTAAATCTGGAACTGACGTCACAACGCTGAATTTCCAGGCAGATGCTTCTGACATGATTCTCCATTCCCCCCCAGCACCACCACCACCCCTCACGCCACCATTTCCACTTCAAATAGCCGCACGTGATTCTGCTCTAACTGAAGAAGTGTACTTCAGATTGGCCTACAGGTTTCTTTTCTGGTATCCCTTTCAGCTCACCAATATGATGGTATCACCTTGCGACTGATCTGGTGCTGCCTAACTTACTGACTTTAGACCAGTAATGACTGCATTTTGTGATGAGGTAACATGGGTTGTTTACATGTGATTCATTATGAAAACTACAACTTTGGTTTAATGGTGAAACTTGCTGTTTGGATTATTCACCAAAATAATACATTTCTACTTGTTTTATGGGCATTCATGCAAGTGGCAATGGACATCATTTTAGCCTTCAGATGGTGCTTTGTTTCCTGTTGATTAAGTGACTGCTAATGGTTCATATAGGCACCAGATGTTGGAAAATTTCAGTATCGGTCACTAAGTTGTCCATAAATTATAGGTAGTCAGGATTGGACTACAGTTGTGTCTGTAAATCTATACCAAGGACATGGCTTTCTGAATTTCTGGCACTTGATTTTATTGTAATGTAATATAAGTGGATAAAGAGGCCACACTATGATCTGGCGGTCTAATATACCTTGCCATTGAGAAACTTGCTATAGAGTCATAGAGAGGTACAGCAGTGAAACAGGCCTTTCAGCCCACCGAGTCTGTGCTGACCATCAACCACCCATGAACCCCTAATTCCCACATGCCGAGTTCTTCATCTTGCATCATTGGTGGTAGCCATGCCCTTACCCATGGATGGATATTTGCTGTTTTGCATGCCAGTTGGTGGCTGGTTAAAATTTGTAGAGATCATGGAGCAGATTCCTTAGCTGCGTGGCATAGACAAGGTGAGAGAAAAACAAATTTGCCCACAAATTAAGAAGGTCAATGAGCCAAGTAAAGCCTGCGAACCGCATTGTTAAAAAAAAAACAACTGCATCGGGGACAATTTTCAACTGCTGGGCACCTGTTGCGCACCTGAAAAAGACAACCAGTAGCTAGCAGTTAAAAGTTAAGGGACACCTTGGCTGCCCCAATTTTCAGGCAGGCTTGTAAATGCACATATAGGAGTCCTGCCTCTTACATATCCTACTCCTGTCATAGAACTTAATTTGCAATTTTCATGTACGAGTGGGCAGAACGTATGCTTTTGGTTCACAAAAGTACTGAGGCTTCCAGCCTCTGGATGAAGCACCTCCAGCCCCCTGGCTTCATTTCACTAAGTATTTCTGGCTCAGCCCATTTGTGAAGCTGCAGGATTTCTAATGAGCAGCTGACTCCCACTTAATGAACACTCAACAGCTCAATGCTTCCCAGGAACTGGCTTTGAGCAAGCTTGTGGCCACTTTGCCAACTTGCCGCCTGTTCTGAAAAGCTATCCTCCCCTATATTTCTCTGTCCAGTGCAGCATCAATAGGGTAATTGGCATTCTTTGCACCATGGTATAGAAGTTCAGGAGGTGTTGAAATTCTGGGGCTGAATATTTGAGGCCCCTTGAAGGTGGGGTGGGGGGGGGTGCGGGGGAAACGAAAACACTGGTGCCTGGTAGTGTGTCAATTTCAAGACCCCGATCCTGGCGCCGGCAATAATCACAGGAATCCCGTTCTCCTCCCAATAGCGCAAATTAACACTATTCAAAAGCTCATTAAGAGCTTGTCAAAGGGTGAACTTTAAATTTTTAAAAGGGTGGACAGGTTACCCAAGCCTTCAGAAACTGACCAGTTGAAGGGAGGCAGATAGAGTAGGGAGCCAGCCATGGCTGCACCTGGGAATCACCCCGGATCAGAGGGGCAAAGGGGGACTGGGCACTTGGTAAGGGGCTGCCCATGGTGCTGCACAGGTGGCAGGAGTGGGCAGTCAGTACCCTGGCTTTAAATGGGGTTGGCACCTCCTGGCATCGCAGGGGCAGAAGAGCAGGGACCAAGGCTGCCAAGGACAATTGGGCAGCCGCCTGCCCAGAAGGAAGATTCCAACTGGTAATGGGGGCACAACTGTCAGATTTTGAGCCCAGTGGTGTTGTGGGGCAGCACTCTCCGCAGGAAGGGCAGAACCCCAGGCATCAGGAGGGCATGGGAGAGGAAAGAGGGGCAGGTAGGCAGTGGAGGCCAAACCTTCAACACAGGATCTACCACCTAAGACTGAGTTGCCTGGAGATGACCGAGAACCAGTGCTGCAGGAGACTGCAACTCTCCAGGCGGATGGTTACAGAAATCTGTGCCTTTGTTGCCAAAGATTTCGTACCTCACAGCGCTGGTCACCATGCCCTGCCAGTAGTCGTCAAAGTCACTTTGGCCTTGAAATTCTTCGCTTCTGGTACCTTTCCAAGATCAGCTGCAGACCCATTGTATCTCGCAGGTCACTGATGTCCTCTTTGCTACAGCTGTACAGCACATTCATTTAATGACAGACACAACCTCACACAGATTTCCCCAGGCGCAGGGCATCGATTACACCCACGTGGCCATCAAGGCACCCAGTGACCAGCCAGTGAGATCCATCAACAGGAAGGGCTTCCAGTCCCTCAACGTCCACCTGGTCTGCGACCACAACAAGAGCTTCCTCCATGTGTGTGCTTGTTTTCCTGGTGGGCGCCATGACTCCTTCATCTTCCACCAGTCCCGGTTGTTTCAGATCTTCACTTCAAACACCAAAGTGCATGCATGGATCCTAGAGGACAAGGAAAATCCCTTAGAGATGATTACTCACCCCTCCAGGAGCCTCAGACAGAGGCGATACAACCAATGCCACCCGCTCAGCAGGCCAACCATTGAGCAGGTCATTAGACTTCTGAAGATACGATTCTGGTGCCTGGACCGGTCGGGTGCCCTCCATGACCTTGCTTCAAGGGTCTCGGTCATTGTGGTGGTCTAGTATGCTCTACAAAACATGGCCCTCCAGAGAGGTTTGGCCCTTGAGGACAGTGAAGCCCTGGAAGGAGTCAGCTCATCGGGGGAGGAGCAGGAGATGAAGGGAGATGATGCTGAAAAGGGGTGCATTGCCTGCATGATGAAGTGGCCTGCAACCCTCTGGGAAGAGGACCTCCTTCCTCTCCATCACGGCTTCCAGCATTAGATCCAGGTTGGTATCGATGAAGCGAGGGGCTGCCCTGCCCTAGTTTCCAGGCTTCCTGCTCTCCTGTGACATCTTGCTTCCCTTTGGTGCAAGGCTTTGGAACAAGCCACAGATCTCTCCCTCTGCACAGCCAGCAGCCTCAGTGACGCCTGCTGTGGGGTGTCTAAATGAATCCCACACTTCATCTGACCCATCTCCGTTCCTGCCCCACTGGCTCTAAGTGGACAGGAAACCCATTATTGATTAAGGGCTCACCCCTGTGAAAATCTTAACTTTAATCAGTTTCCCACCTGAGGCAGGTTTCTGACCCGAAAACAAACCCGGTTCCTGTTTCCTGCCTCCGTGGTGAAAATTCAGCCCCTGATATCCCAATATTGCTCAAAAGTTAAAGCCTATGAGAAGTAGAAGATGAAGGACCTTACTTCAGGGAGATGGGCCGCTATGCAAAATAGGATTTTTAAGAGTCTCTTTCTTTACATGGAAATAGCGCTGGCAGAAAAATCCTATTTGAGCAAATACTACTGTCGACTTTTAAATATAACAGATTTATTTCCAGCAGCGCCATTATGATAAATGAGTGAAAAAAAAATACTGCATATAGTCTACTGCAACAAAAAATAAAATCGGCCCTCGCAGTGTGGATAGTCACTGTGAAATGTAGCAGAATCTCTCAGACCTAGACTGGTATCTGGTTGCATATTTGATATTAGCACTGCTAATACAGCAAGTGGCAGCTTTTCTATTCAGAGAGCCCATCTTATTAATCTGTTAAGTTTAATCTTTCTGTAGTAGTTCTAAATAGTAAATACTGTAGTGTATTCAAAAGGAAAAAGCAGATAAAAGGGACAGTACTAAATATCAAAGAGAAATTACATCTCTGACAGTCCTGAACATCCGTCTGTGTCACCACAGAGTCCCCTCAAGGTTAGGCTGTACTTGGTTCATGGTTCCTCTACTCTGACTTGTCATTTACATTAATAGGTTGCACCCTGTGCTCGGTGTCTAGCAGAAACAGAGGGGAGCAGACTGGTACCATGTGTGTGATCATATTTTCACAACTGCTGACCCTGACCGCTTAACGCATGAGCAATGAAAATCTGCGATCCATCTGCTTATACCATGAAAGTGCTGACAAGTGCAAGCACTTCAGCGGCATTAATAGATATTTTCTTTGAAAAATAAACAATTTCTGCACAGGTTCTCTGCTCCATGGAAACGCCATGGTCCCGTTCGGTATGCACCTTCGTTGTGGGTTGTGGTCTCTCAGGACGCAGTATATGCTGGTGTATGAAATTAGATGCACACGATGAAAATGGGCTCACAATCAATGCAATATCATGTCTCAGGATTAAATTCCTAATGCAGCACAGCAATAGCACTGATCTCAATTCAGTGCTAGCTATATCAGGCACTGTTGTTCCAAATGGCGATCCACAGCGACAATTTGAGGATTAAATCTGACTCTATTGGGTTTATTGAGAGGGCATCAATGTCCCAAGATGCCTTGAAACAATTGTGCTCCCTAAGGCTAGTTCATAATGTTTAAATGTGTCTGTGTCATCTTATTTACAGTTAGTTTTTCTTTCACTCACAGTATACCAACTGATACTGAACCAACTTTTTGATCTGCAGAAGTATACATGAAACAAGAAAGTTATCCCTAATCTGGTACACTGTCCCACGCAAGGTTATTGTAACAATGTTAGGATAATGGGATGAGAATTTAATATGATTTTGTACAATAGTAATGCACATTAACCTCCAGGCTTTGAGTCATGGTCTTCTCTCAAGGTAATGTTCAGAGTGAGTCAAAGCTTATACTGTGTACAGGGCGCACATCTCTTGTGAAAGAAATCAGAAAGATGTTAGAAATTTCCTCAGAGACCTTGAAGTAAGTGTTTTGTGATTGGTTCCAGAAAATAAAATGTTTTCCTTACCCACTGCAAATAGATTTTTTAAAACGCATTAACGTGAATAAATCTTGCATATAGGGGAGCAATTCTGTACTGTTCGAGTGTAGCTTTTCATGGTGAAGATTAAGAAATATATAAAAGTTCAGTTTAATCTACCTTTCTTCACGAAATGTATCTGCAGCAGCACTTAGTGCAGTACTGCTTAAAATTACTTTCTGGAAAAACATTTCAAATGTAGGACTTCTATTCAGATACCCTTCCTGCCAACCCCCTCCACCGCCCCCCTCACAAATCCAAATTGAATAATAGTATTCTCCTTCCAAAGGTTGCTATGTGTTTTCTATAAGTTTTTAATCATTTTCCTGTAAAATTTTTAATTTTTTTTACAGCTTTTAATATTGTAACATTATTTTCAATATTTATTACCCAGTTTAGTTGAGCCTGCAAGATGGTCTACAAAAGAATTTTGAGTGCTTTGATTGGCTTTCCATTTCTTTTGAATCAAAAATGGTCAGTCAGCAACAGCTAGCAGTAAAACATATTTGAACTTATTGATTGATGGTTTTCATTCCTACTTCCTAATCACTGATACTTTCTCTGCCCATTCAATTGTGATATATTGCTGTTTTATTCATATGAAAATTCAGACAGTCAGATGCAACTGTGACAGATTTATTTCCATACAAGCACACAATAGTCAAACTATATTCTTGAATTTTTTTTAATATATGCTATTTGATCTCCCATAGAATTACTTATGGAGCCAATGATGATTTTATAATGGCCAGAACTATAAACATAAATTCAGGTGGAAATGTAATTATTAACTTTGAGGAAGTAATTGATTTATAAAATGTGTTCTATGTGCGTTTTCTTCTTTAAAAATTAAATATAATTAGTAAATTACTAATTAAATGTAATTTGTAAATTGATGGAATTTAGCTAAGTTAAATGCAGTGAGTAATTTATTAATTTCATGAGTAAATTAGGTAATTACAAAATGAAGTGAGCAACTTACTGAGTGGTAAGATGAATGTTAAAGTTCTGTTCGGGAAGGCTAGTTGTATTCGTTCCAGTCTTAGAGCAGGAATCTTCTACTTTTATGGATCTGTGAATGGAATGGAACAGAATTTGTGCTATAGGCCAAAAGCCTGCTTTGAATCTCGACATGTTTGTGTGGAGTCTGCTGCCAGTGCCATGTTGCTGTAACTTCTAGTAGTAGGCAGACTTGTGGATCAGCTCCGAGATCATTGTTGTGATTAACGTGGGTGATGGTGCATAGATTGTGGGTGGACTGAGGCCCCATTGGTCAGTGTATCTGCTGCCAGTGCAGAGTGCATCATCTGTCTGGCTTTGCACCACTGTTGCAACAAGAGGTGAAGTAATAGCTTTGGTATGATGGTATTTTATTGGTATGTGGCTGTCTGGTGGAAACTCAACTCAGCATATAAGGTGTTGGGCATAACCACTGTCGCTGCTCTGGACACTTGGCTGCAAAATGCCATGAGCACTTGTTCAGTTCATGCAACGCATTAGTTCACACATGCATGTTTTAGATTGCTGGGGCCCCACAAAGAGATACGAAAGGCCAACTGATAACTAGTTGCAGGCATAGGTCTCAAAAAAAAAAATCTTCTAATGGATTTACAACAGTACACAGCTAAGTGAATGAGTAAGAATAAGGTTGAGAGTTACTTGTAGTTGCCTGGAGTAGCCCTTACATTTAGATGAAATGTTAAACTGAACTCTCACTTTCCTGCTTTGGCAGTCAAGCAACCGCCCAAGGCACAATTCAAAAAGGATTGGTAAGTTCTTCTGGTTTCCTCACCAAAATACTTCATTGGTGGTGTCATTGGTGCCTTTTTGTGGGATGCTGTGTCTGCCGCCTTTATCGACATAACAGGCACCGCACCTCAAAAGATAATTTACCGTCTGAACAGGTTTTGATGTGAAAGTATTTATCTTTTTACTATTTTATTTAAACCTAATAGTAGAATTTTATCACAATAAAAAATATGTTTCATGGACAATGTATTTCTTCTTTCTCTGAACTCTGAGGAGTGGGCTCCAGCTATATTTTTTTCATGTGAAAAGCCCTTTGTAACTCTCGCTTACACTTGCAGTGTTGGTGAGTTATGAGTCTTTTATACTGGTGGAAGAACTCTGGAAACTCATTGTCACAGGTGAGCTATCATCCTGTGTGTTCAGAATTATCATCACATAAATTGTGTAATGAGGAACTTGGGCTGAAAAGACTTCACTCTGAAAAGAGGAAGCGGTGAGCTTGTTTACCGCATAAACTGCACTGCTGGTTTTTATTGTGCGGTATATCTCTCCGATGCAGTTGAAATCCCAGCCTGTGTTTTATTGCAGACAGTGTCAGAATGATGTGTTTGGCTTGCAATGATGTGCTTCTCTCCTCATAAAATAAACTGCCCGTGGCACAGAAGTGTTATTACAAATACCTACACGGCCAGGCAGAACGTTGAGTGGCTGATGGCTTGTTGCATCCTTTGGTGTCCACCCCAAGGGTAAATGGACAGAAGAAAGGTGTAGCATTGTTGTGCAGTTCAGGAGTGTTACAGCCACAGTCTCTGCTGATTAAGTCCACAGTACTGAGTGCTTTAGGATCTGGTACCTGATTTACATCTATAGGCAAGGCTTATAATCGATAGATGTAGCGTTTTGTAGAAGCATGGTCAATCTTATGTCAGCTGAATGGCATAGAAAATGCTGGTACAATCACTACATCAGACGGTATAATCCCTTAGTTCCAGGAAGTCCATAAATCCTATATGTAATCCAATGCCGATTCTACAGTGGGCAGTATCTGAGATTTGTTTTTTTAGAGGTCCGCAACCAGCTCTCTCTTCCGTACATTAAAAGATGCTTTATCACTGCGCAGGGTGACTTGAAAGATGTTCCTTGTATACAGGGCAATGTTTATAATATTATCAGTGTCACCATTGTATTCATGGTTAGAATATGAATTTAATATAAAACCTACATAACATAAGAAATAGGAGCAGGAATAGGCTATTCAGTCCCTCTAGCCTGCTCCGCCTTTCAATAAGTTGTGATTGTGGCGTTAACTCCATTTTCCCCCCTGCTCCCCCCCCCCCCCCCCCCCCAACCCTTGACTCCCTTATAAATCAAAAATCTGTCTAACTCAGCCTTGAATATATTCAATAACCTAGCCTCCACTGCTCGCTGGGGAAGAGAAATCCACACACTAACGACCCTCAGAAGAAATTCCTCCTTATCTCCATCTTAAATGGGAGACCCCTTAATTTGAAACTCTGCCTCCTAGTTCTAGATTCCCCCATGAGGGGAAATATCCTCTCAGCATCTACCCTGTCAGGCCCCCTCAGAATCTTATACATTTCAATAAGATCATCTCTCAATCTTCTAAACTCCAATGAGTATAGGCCAAACCTGTTCAACTTTTCCTCATAAGACGCCCCTCATCCCAGGAATCAGCCTAATGAACTATCTCTGAACTGCTTCCAATGCAGGTATGCCCCTCCTTAAATAAGGTGACCAGAACTGTACAGTACTCTAGGTGCAGTCTCACCAATGCCCGGTACAGTTGTAGCAAAACATCCCCACTTTTATACTCCATCCCCTTGCAATATTGGCCAATATTCCATTTGCCTTCCTAATTACTTGCTGTACCTGCATGCTGACCTTTTGTGATTCATGTACAAGGACACCCAGGTCCCTCTGTACTGCAGCATTTAAATAATAATCTGATTTTCTATTCATCTTGCCAAAGTGGACAACCTCACATTTTCCCACGTTATGCTCCATCTGCCAAATTTTTGCCCACTCCCTCAACCTATCTCTATTCCTCAGCAGACTCTTTGTATGTTCCTCACAACTTGCTTTTCTACCTATCTTCAGCAAATTTGGCTACAATACACTTGGTACCTTCATCCAAGTCATTAATATAAATTGTAAATCGTTGAGGCCCCAGCCCTGATCTCTTTGGCACTCCAGGAGATACAGTTTGCCATCCTGAAAATGACCCATTTATCCTGACTCTCTCTTTCCTGTTAGTTAGTCAATCCTCTATCCATGGTAATATATCACCCAACACCGTGAGTTCGTATCTTGTGTAGTAACCTTTTATGTGGCACCTTATCGAATGCCTTTTGGAAATCCAAATATACTACATCTGCTGGTTTTATCCACCCTGCTTGTTACATCCTCAAACTCTAATAAATTTGTCAAACACTATTTCCTTTTCACAAAACCGTGTTGACTCTGCCGGATTGTATTGTGATTTTCTAAATGTCCTGCTACTATCCCTTTAATACTGGATTCTAGCATCTTCTCAACGACAGACAGGAAGTTAACTGGCCTATAGTTTCCAGCTTACTGTCTCCTTTCTTGAACCTTCCTTTTTGGTGCCTGTTTCTCTTCTGAAGGTGTTGACATCTGCTGGCTATAGTTCGACTTGGATTTGAATCTCCAGTATTCAAGACTGTTATTGGGCTATTCAACCACAAAGGACTTCGCAGCCAAGTCCGATCCTGTTTTTGTCTAAGGTCCATGTTTGCACTTCCAGCAAAGTTTGCTAATACTAATTTGAATGTTCTCCCAGTCGCAATCAATTAGCTGCACATGGACTAAAATCGGACCTGGGACCTTCCTGCTCCACAGATTTTATTTCTGGAAGTGGTGCATTTTTTTTTCAATTTTCCCAAAATCCCTCCATCTCCATTCAACAGTATGGATCATGTTCAACATCCTCCAGTTGTTTATGTAGGACAACATGGTAACAAAGCATTTGTTGTTCAGGCCCAGACAGAAATAAAAACTGAAAACACTGGAAATACTAGCAGGTCTGTCAGCTCTGTAAAGATAAATGACAAGTTAATAATTTCAGCATAGACTCTTCCTTATTCTGAAGAAGGGTTTGCATCTGAAAAGTCAACAGTTGTATATATCAAGAATTTTCAGTTATTTCAGATTTCCAGCATTTGCAGTTATTTCTTTGCATCAAGCAAGTCTTAGAAATAAAATGAAAAACACTTAATTAACTCTTTGTGTTGCTACGTTTTCTTTGGAATATCCTTTTCCTGTTCTACTTTACTAAAGGTAAATACTGATATGAGTCACCAGATCTTTATACATGTTCATCTGCCACTTGAGCATCCTGTGATTAATATGTACTTGGGATTTCCAATAGAATTCAATAGTTTCTCTTCCATTTTCAATTTAAAAATTCAGTAAAAACTTGAAACTTGTCCCATGAAAATTGACATCTCCACAGCAGGGACAGGCACCAAGATTATTCTCCCTCCAGTAGTTAATTTTCAGACTAGTTGAGATTTTTTTTACAATTTTTTTTTTTTTTTACCTCCCCACCCTCCTTTCCTCAAAATGTTAAATCCTTGTGGTGCAGTCTTACGGTAGTAGGGACCCTTCCTCTATATTGCCTAACAATCGATTGTTCATGTGCCTTACCCATGACTGTCAACAGAAATGTCACAGCCAAACCTAACCAGGGAGCCTTCTGGTTGAAATGGCTCAAAGACACAGGCTTTACTTCTGAACCATCAGAGCAGCAGTGAAACCGATTTAATATTAGTTTCAACGTTGTAATGTGTGTTTTTTTAATTTCCAAGGTACTTGGCAGAGAGGTGTATACATCCAACAACCAGCTGGGAGGGGTCCAGATCATGCACAATAACGGTGTGACCCACGCAACTGTTTATGATGACTTTGAGGGAGTTGTTATCATCCTTCAATGGCTGTCCTACATGCCAAAGGTTTGTATTCTAATTTGGATTTTGACATATTGAGCAAAAATGTTTCAACCTTTTAATGTGCTAGTCTGTCATTATTTATGATAGCCATTAAGAGCAAATGACAGTCAGTAACCCAACTGTTACAGGCATAACTGGCAATAACCGGCATTATACACTTAATAGATAATAATCCACACTCGTGTTTATATAACATATAATAGTTAATAAATGCCCTATTTTTTAAAGACAATAGCATGAAATTATTTTGACATACAAAAAAATTGGTTCACACAGCAAACAATGATCCAGCCTCTCTCTTTAAACAGATTATAAAATACTTTTATTTAACAGACGATAACCCATACTGTTATATGTTTGACAGTTAACGAAATGCACTTTTATTTGAAGGACAATAGCCCGCACTGTTAACTTGCTTAACAAACAATAGCCCACATTGCTTTAGACTCAAAAGATAAAAACCTGCATTGTTACTTAACAGATAATCACCTACACTGTTATTCTCAACAGACTATAACTGGGGCTGTTACATATATAATAGACAATAAAACATACTGTCTACTATTCCATGGTTAATAGTGAATAAACCACAGTGTTACACAGTTAACAGAAGTTAAAGGCTGGGTATATCCAGGGCAGAATAGCACCAATAACAAAACTTGCAGGTAGAATTCCGATAGCTGAATTTTTTTCTAAACTACTTCTAATTGAAAATAATATTTTTAAGGTGCATGACTTTGGGAAAAGATGATTTGTTGGGGAAAAATTGGAGGAAGGTATTTATACCCTTGTTTGAGGCATTGTCCAGTAGGCGTACAGGAAATTTTCATAATTTTTTAAATGGAGATTTAGTCTGTTTCCAGTGAGGGTTCCATTGTGGATGTTGCTTGCTACTTCCACTCAATGGCTGTGCTTGTAATTCAGTAATAGTCACTGAACTTACATTAATATTTACATCTCTTTACCATGCTGCAACGGCTTCTGATATTTTTGACTAGTTTGTAGAATAAGCAGAGAGTTGTTACTTGAAAATTTTGCTGATTTTGTTTTACAAATTATATTCTTTATGTAGAATATGTCAAGTTCAGTGCCCATCCTCAAACCCAAAGATCCTATTGATCGAGCCGTGGAGTTTGTCCCTACAAAAACTCCTTATGACCCTCGGTGGATGCTTGCAGGACGACCTCACCCAAGTAAGAAAAAGAAAATTCTGTGCTCTGGTTACAATATATTAGATTGTGGGGTAAATTTATTTCTCGCAAGTGGTGAGAAAATCTTAGTTGAGCAGATTGGGGAAGGTATTAACCATTACTTTCTGATTTACTTAGCTATCAAGCTTCCAACTGCATGAGCTGCCAGTTTTGTCTTTAGTTCAAAACCGGAGAGTATGAGTTCCCCCTCCCCTTGCCCATTTCTGTGTCATCCAATTTTCTCCCCTCCCCTCCTGCAAACAATGGTATGGTCCTAATTCTATGTTAGTGTTCGTCCTCTGTACCACAACTAAATGATCATTTATTTATGTCCAGATGGACTTGACAATGAGCATTGACAGACTCTCTTGACTCTGGAGGATCCTGTGCTCACTTGATCTCTGCAGATGTACAGATCCAGCAAGATGCAGGGGTTGAGGGGGTGGCTTTGGAACGTGAACATGAGTGGGAACTGTGGTTAATTTTTCCCAATCCTAACCAAGGGGTATGGAGGCCAGTTCTGGCATCCCTATTGCTAGTCTGCCTGAGATCAAATCTGGGACCTCCATGGTCTGTATAACTTTGAGACAGAGAGTTTATTTTGAATCACTGGGACAGCTGAGATACAAACAGTTCAATATTCCATAGCTGTCTAGGAATGAAAGATGTACAGTGGAATTCTGTTAGACTGAGCATTGTTTAGTCCCTTGGAACAATGATGATCTGTTTTTCAAAACCACAACCCATCTGATTCTGCGCTATTGGAATTGTTTAAAGTGACGGCTGCACTTCAACTGTAGTGATCATTTTTCTGGTAGTTCCCCCAATGGTAAAAGACATTTGCGACCTGTAGGTTATGAATGGGTTGTACGTCTGCATCACTAATTGGCAGCTAATTATCCTCCACTGGCGAACTGCAACTGATTCAGTGGATGAATTGGTGACTACATTACCAAGCAGTTCAGGCATCGCCATAACTGACACTGTACTGTTGAAATGTCAGTTTTGAGTCGGGACTAATAACTGCAAAAACAGAAAAGCACTAATATTCTGAGCAGCACACTATGGAGGAGAGGCTGAGTATCTATTTATTCAGCTGTTCCAAGTGCTGAGCAGCACTTCTCAATACTACACTACACATTATGGATCAGGGAGTCGGGAAAGATACTCACCACCACCATTTCGAGGGCAATGAGGGATGGATCGCCTTGCCAGCGATGCCCACATCCCATGAAAGAATTTTTTTTTTAAATTGAGTATTGTAATTTTCTGATATATGGGCCAGTCAGTTACAGTGATCGGTTATAGCGAACCTTTGGGTTACTGGACAAGTCGGTCTTTGTAATCGGATTCTATTGTATGTCATGTGTAGAAATCAAAAATCATCACAATACCTCCTGCTATAACTTCTTTCAGGATCACAAAATTGTGGAGCTCCTTACTTCATTCTGTCGTCTTCCTATAATCTACAGACTTCTAAAGCCCAAGTTTGGACTCAGATAATCGATCATTCTTGATTCGCCTCCCTTTCTCCCTAACACTATGACCTGCTCTTGTAGGCATTTGCCTTTCATCTGGATGTCTTAATTTTAGAATACCCTACATAAACAACACAGCAGCTATTGGTGCTACTGTACCTCAATGGTTCTTGGTGTATACAATGGACCTTATATTGTGGAACAGCCTGCTATCCCATTCTTCAGAGCGATATGTTGTTAGATTTGTACTTGCAAACTTCTATCTTCACCAACTTTGCAGTAGCAACAACACAAGTTATATATTTAGATGGATTGAAATGTAAATTATTTCCAGAAGTCCTCCATAGAAGTCAGGTGTGCTCAGTTGGTAATGCGCTTGAGTTAGAAGACCTCATCTCTGGCACTTGAGCACATAACCTAGGCTGATGCTTCAGTGCAATACTGGGAGAGTGCTGCTGTTGCCAAATTAAGTGTTAACCTAAGACCTGCTTCAGTGGTTCAGGTGGACATTAAATATCCCAAGGTCATATTCAAAGACAATTAGGCTGTTCTGGTGCCCTGGCTAATATTATTCCCTCAATGAACACCACAAAAAATAGATTAACTGGTCATTCAACTCATTGCTATTTGTAGGACCTGGGTGCGTGCAACACGACAATTATGTTTCGCTATGTAACAACAGTGATAGCACGTCAAAGTAATTTGTTGTATATGAAGTGCTTGGGATGTTTCAAAGAGGCTTGATGGGGTGCTTTATAGGCACATATTCTTTCCTGTTTCTCTACATGGGTTAAAGAGTTAAGTACTGAAAGGAATGGTTCAGCTTCACGTTATAGATACTTGTTTGAGTATTCATTATCTTGTAGTGAGGTAATTGTTCCTGTCTCCAGAATGCTGCACCAGCAGTGTTTCTAGTGACTCCAGCTCCTAATTTAGTGAGAGGTTTAAAGAGCAGATGATTCCTGGTGATAAGTTACTTCAGATCTTCCATAGGTTAAAAGTTAAAGTAATTTATTACAGAAGATAGCATTGCGATATTCTTCATATTGACAACAAACACAGGTTTGGAATGTAAAAGGCAGTCAGCGACACCTGACTTCAAGATAATTCCAGGATTGATGGTCACATTATACTGTAGGGTCGAAGTCACATGGATTGAGAAGTAGACTAACAATATGGTAATTACAGTTTTGCTTTTGATTAAAACACTTGCTGAAGTGATTAAGTTAACATGATTGCTTATCTAAACCTCTGGGGTTTAAATTGCTTTTTGTGCTTTACATTATTTTTCCAAGTAACTCTGTTAATTTACTGAACCGTTCCTCCATGTCCCTTTTCAAATTATTTTTCAGACTTCTTTCCCCAAACTTTAGTTAGTTAGGGAATTGGGTGTGTGAAGTTGGTATTTATTCTGTGGCTTCTTGTGTCCATGAAATGGCTGTGATGAAATTGTATTTATAGAGATGCACCGGTCCAAACAGGTCATGTAGGCAGAAAAGTAACAAATAAAATTTTCTGGAGAAGTGTGAGGTAATGTCTTTGAGAAGAACAAACAAGGCAAGGGAATAACAATAAACCATAGGATTCTAAGGTGTGGAAGAAGAAAGGGACCTTGGGGTCTATGTCTACAGATTTCTGAAGGAAGCAGGACAGGTAGATAAGGTGATAAAGAAGGCATACGGGATACTTCCCTTTATTGGCCGAGAGCTAGAGTATAAGAGTAGAGAGGCTATGCTAGAACTGTATAAAACACTAGTTAGACCACAGTTAGCATACTGGTCATCACATTACAGGAAGCATATGATCACACTAGAGAGGGTACAGAAGAAATTTACGAGGATGTTGCCAGGAATGGAGGATTTTACCTATGAGAAAAGATTGGATTGGCTGGGATTGTTTTCTTTGGAACAAAGGAGGCTGAGGGAAGATTTAATTGAGGTGTATAAAATTATGAGGGGCCTAGACTGAGTGGGCAGGAAGGACCTATTTCCATTAATAAAGAGCTCCGTAACCAGGGGACATAGACTTAAAGTAATTGGTAGAAGGACTAGAGGGAATTTGAGTATTTGTTTTCACCCTAAGGGTATTGGGTTCTGGAACTCACTGCCTGAAAGGATGGTAAAGGCAGAAACCCTCATCACATATGCACTTGAGGTGCCATAACCTACAGGGTTACGGACCAGGAGCTGGAAGGTGGGATTGTACTGGACAGCTCTATTTTGACCACGGATGCGATGAGCAGAATCAACTCCTTCTGTGCTGTCAATCTTTCTACGTCTCTATTTTTCTATCCTTGTTGGGAAATTCCACGTGTGGCTTCGGCTACAAAGCAATAAACATTGCAGGGCAACTTTGGCAAAGTCCCATGTACTGGTCATCAGCTTACCCTCATAACCAGGGAATTGACCATGGCAACTGAGAAAAATTACTAAAAATTGAGAGGGAAGATGAATTCCTCCCCCCCCCCCCACAAAAAAAATTGCATTTAAATAAAAATGGCACACATTCAGAGCTTCCTTTATTCATGCAGCACAAAAAGGACAGTGGCAGAGTGGCTTCTTTGACTATGGATCCTTCTTGGAGATCATGCAGCCCTGGGCACAGACGGTGGTGGTGGGAAGAGCCAGGTAAATAATTAATTACTATTTCATTCATTCATTCTTACCCCCTACCCCGAGGATGATCAAGGATATTGGTAAAATCCAGTATGACAGACTTTATTCCCTTGTGGTTTCTTGATTGCATCACAAAACCATAGGCATTTAGCCTACATAGACCAGTTGTAGAGTCAGACGTTTAGATATTATCAAGGTGCTTGAGGGAATCTGTTAGCTTGCTTGCAATAAGTAGCTATTGTAGTGGGATATTCATAGAATCCTAAAATGGCCATAACAAAGAAAGAGGCCATTCAGGCCATCGTGTCTGTTCTGGCTTTCTACAAGAGCAACTCACCTGGTCCCACCCCCACCCCGCCTTTTCCCCATTGCCGAGAAAAAATTTTCTCCAAGTAATTGTCCAGTTCTCTTTTGAAGGCCTCCTTTGACTCTGCCTCCATCACACTCTCAGGCATAGAGCGCAGAATCCTATAGGCTTTATTAACTGCTCCTCAGCCTGCCCTGCAACCTTCAATGATTTGTGCACATATACCCCCAGGTCCTGCACCCCTTTTAGAATTGTACCCTTTATTTTATATTGCCTCTCCTCATTCTTCCTACCAAAATAAATCACTTGACACTTTTTTGCATTAAATTTCAGCTGCCACTTGTCCGCCCAATCCATCAGCCTGTGTCCTCTTGAAGTTTATCACTATCCTCCTCACAGTTCACAATACGTCGACATTTTGTGTCATCTGCAGATTTTGAAATTGTGCCCTGTACATCCAAGTCTAGGTCATTAATATAGAATAAGAAAAGCAGGAGTTCTAACACCGACCCTTGGGGAACCCCACTATATACCCTCCTCCAATTCAAAAAATAACCATTCACAACAACTCTGTTTTCTTTCACTCAGCCAATTTCATATTCCTGCTGCTACTGTTTTTTTTTTATTCCATGGGTTTTAACTTTTCTGTCAAGCCTGTTATGTGGCACTTTATCAGGTGCCTTTTGGAAGTCCGTGCACACCACATCAACCGAATTACCCTCATCAACCCTCTGTTACCTCATCAAAAAACCCAAGCAAGTTAGTCACACACAATTTGCCCTTAACAAGTCCGCACGGGCTTTCCTGAATTAATCAAATAAATGTGATTGGGTAATGTGAAGCTATCTCCAGGAATTTCAAATGGAGTCTACATGAAAAATGAAATTAAAACTGTATGGCTTCTGTATGGTTTCTTACAGAAAAGCAAAATATTGCAGATGTTGGAAAACATCCCTTTATAGTTATGAGATATGGCAGTGTTTTATTGATTCCCAATTTTTGTAGTGATTTATGGTGATCTGGAATGCATTGTCTGAAAAGTAACTTGCAAAAGGGAATTGAATCTTTACTCAAAAAGGAAAAATGTGTAGAGCTATGGGAAAAGAGGAGAGTGAGAATAATTGATGGCTTTGTCAGAGAGCTGGCACAGGTAAAACAAAATGCAAAATAATACTCCCTCTACCCCAATATCAATCTGGCCATTTAGCAACTGCACTTTGCCAGTTTTTCCATTTTCCAGTCTTGGTCTTTTTCAGTGAGATTCAACCAAAGTAGGGGATGTTTTGTGGTGTTTGCCACAACAGCTAGGCTAAACCTACACAAACACACTTCATACAAAAATCTTTGCGATCGGCAAAGATCACTTTCATCCCATCCCCTGAATTTGAACCCAGATGAATGAGATTTTATGGAACATTTTAAGTACAGATGGACCAGTGAGCTAGCTCACCAAAGGTCCACACACACAGTTCTAGGACTAGAGTTGCTGCCTGTAGTAGTTCCCAGAGGTTGAATTGCTGGTCTCCGTGATTGGATCCTAGATGGTGGTGGGCAAAGGTCACTTTCCCCCTTACAAGAGGGGGAGAGAGAAATGGAGAACTAGCCCCCTTGGTCCATTTTTGTATATCTCCTAGAGATCAAATTTCCCTCACAGACTTTTTTAAAAAAAAAGGTTTTAGAAAGGACTAAAAAGAGGAGAAAAGGAAAAGCGTAAACTGGAGTTTTGGTTTTATACTGTGGTGTTGGATGTCATGAGTTTTACACTGTGCGATTAACCACAAGCTAATGCAATATAATAAATTATACCTGACAGATCAGTGTTTAAATGTACGCTCACATTACAAATAGCCTCTGTTTAAATGCATAGAACACTCAAAAGCTTACATTTCCAGCCCTGATTCATCGCTGCATGGATGAAATGGTAACAAAGTACGTTTGGGGGAATGTTTTCTCACTCCTACTTCGGTAATGTTGTCAGTAGCTTTTTGTTATCAGATAATGTCACCCTACCAGTTAACGATTTCCCCAAGACAGCCAGCAACAGCTCTTCATGTATGCACAACATCCAGTGTGAAAGTGGAATTTTTAGAATTGAAATCATACAGTGCTCTGTTAGGAAAAGGCACATTGCAGTGTTAATGAAATTCCTTTGTCTGCTATTGAACAAAGGTATCAACTTGATAGAGTCTTACAGCAGAGAAGGAGGCCATTCGGCTCGTCGTGCCTGTGTCAGCTCTCTGAAGGAACTACCAATTATCTCACTCCTCTTTCTCCATAGCTTTACACATTTTTCCTTTTTGAGTAGAGATCCAATTCCCTTTTGCAAGTTACTTTTCAAACAATGCATTCCAGATCATCATAACTTGCTGAGTTAAAAAGAAGGTTCTCTTCATACCTCTTCCCCCCCACCCTCCCTCCCACAACTGTACCTTTGGCTTTTTTGCCAATTACCTTAGATCTGGATCCTTTGCTTAATGAACTGAACCTCCAGCCAGTGGAATCTGTTTCTTCCTATTTACTCTATCAAAACTCCTCATTATTTTGAGCACCTCTATTAAATCTCCCCTTTTTCTTCTTTGCTCTAGAGAAACAATCCAAGCTTTTCTAATCTCTCCAAATAATTAAAAATCCTCACCTTTGTTAAAATAACAAACGGAAGAATTTTGTACAAATCTGTTGGAGTACGTTAGTAATATCACCCAGCAATTCCTATGTAGATATAGTTGAAGTAAGGTATTGGGGAAGGCAGAAAGCTGCAAATGATGGAAATCGTAAATAAAACTAGACCCTTTTGGAACAGCGTAATCAGCATCTGAAAGAAAAAGCAAGGTGAACAGTTTGTGTGTGATCATTCATCAGAACTGGCCACCTGCAGCCAGGAAGAATGGTGGCCAGCTTCTCTGCCACTGGCTGTATTTACATTTCATGCCATAGGCTGACTGCACCCATCTATTTAGGTGGTCCTCACGCCCGTCAGGGGAAACAGCACCGCAGCAAATAACAAGGCTGTTGTCTGTGGCAACATTGCGATATAAAGGGACCATGACACAGAGGAGCTCTTGTACTCCACTCCTTCCCCTACTCCTTCTTACTAAATGGACTCTGTCCCTGCCCCTCAACCCACCTCCCTCCATCCTCCCAGCCCCCAAACATCAGCAATTCATTTCTTGCCTCTTTTAGCTGACACTCTTCCAGAGACAGTTAAATGGCTGTCCTTTTGTTTGGCATGAGGAAATGATGGCAATTACCCAGATGTTTTTGATGACACAGCACTCTGAAGTGCTCAAGTGAAAGCATGTATAAATGGGGCAACAATAAAATATGCAGAAATGGGAAGAGAAACAAAACCGCTTTGAGCACTTATGTTATCATTTTAGTGAAAATAACAGTATGTTTGTTGAGCGGGGTGGGGGGGTGGTTGGCGTGGTGGTGGCCAGTAGCAGAGTTGCTCTTCAGTGCTTTGTAAAATTTAGACAGTGCGCGATGTGTCTATTTGCCTCAGTGTGAGATTCAAAACCACCAAATGTTATGTGAACAACATGATTAACAAGCAGAGATATGGCCACTTCAGTTAACTCACTGGAGTTGTAGGAAATGGGCCATCCTGATAACTGTGCTTTTAAACAGTTTAGATAAATAATTATTCCTACCATTTTAGGTACTTTTAACATAAAGTTGGCCTAATCTGTCACAGTAGAATAGGGAAGATTGAAAATTAGATATTTGCAAATATATATTTTGCAAATGAATGGTTGATTTGTATATTCATACCCCATGCTACAGGGTTTTCAAAAAGTGCAATGTTCTCTTAAAGTGGGATTATTGCAGATTGTAATCTAAGGGGTAGTGTTCAATGGTGCATTCTGAAAACTGTAGTTAATGTTTGTTTTGTTCTGTGCATGGATTTAATTTATTTTTAAAATGCAGCAGGGAACATAGGTTGCAAAAGGCAGAACTATTAGAGAATGCAGACTCTGCACATCCTAACTCGGGAGCAGTCTGCGATACTAGCACACCCCAAAAGAAAGTGTGGTGATTTCCACACAACTTTCCTTCAGTTTCTTCATTTAGTCACTCATTCCCTGCACAGCGGTATAAAAGGTCCCAGGGGCAGGTTGTAGTCACTGAGTTATAAAGAGTGCAATGTCAGCATAATCAGCTAGCAAAGGTAGGTGCTGAGTGCCTAGATCAAGCACAGGGCAGAAGTGCCAGCATGCAGAATACAGAAAGAATGGGGAGATAGACTGCAGTGTAGCACGATGTGGCTTGAGAGCCACCACTACAGCTCCTGTGATTTTTCAGGAATTTTTTTTCTCCAAAATAACATTTGCCTTAAATATGGTCAATGCACAGCAAATTACTATCCACAAATATTTGAGGGCCTCTCCACTCTTGTCCAGCTGGGTGGTACTGCTCGTACCTGGTCCATTTTTATCTGTCTAATTGTAGCCAGAGAATCATTTGCAATGGCTTCTCTTCCTGCTCTTTCACGGTTACTTCTGGTGTCACCCAAGAATCTGTCCTTGACCCTCTCCTATTTCTCATCTACATGCTGCCCCTCCGCGACAACATCTGCACATACAGCATTAGTTTTCGCATGCACGCTGACAATACTCAGCTCTACCACACCACCACCTCTCTTGATTCCTCCACTGTTGCTAAATGATCAAACTGCTTACCCAACATCCAGTCCTGGATGAGCAGAGATTTCCTCCAACTAAATATTGGGAAGACTGAAGCCATTGTTTACGGTCCCTGCTCCAAACTCTGTTCCCTAGCTACTGACTCCATTCCTCTCCCTGGCAACAGTCTGAGATTAAGCAGTCTGTTCGCAACTTTGGTATCACATTTAACCCCAAGATGAGCTTCTGACCTCATATTTGTGCCATCACTAAGACTGCCTATTTCCACCTCCATGACATCGTCAGACTTCACCCCTGTCTCAGCTCATCTGCTGAAAACCTTATGTCTTGGTTACCTCTAGACTTGACTATTCCAATGCACTGGTCTCCCACATTCTACTCTCCATAAACTTGAGGTCATCCAAAGCTCTGCTGCCTGTGTCTTTTAACTCGCACCGTCCCATTCCCCTATCACCCCAGTGCCCACTGACCTACTCCCAGTCAAGCAACATCTTGATTTTAAAATTCTCATCCTTGTTTTCAAGTCCCTCCATGGCCTCACCTCTCCCTATCTGTAATCTCCTCCAACCCCACAACCCTCCAAGATATCTGCACTCCTCTAATTCTGGCCTCTTGTGTCTCCCTGATTTGCTGCACCTTCAGTTTGCCTAGGTCCCAAGCTCTGGAATAACCTTCCTACATCTCTCTGCCTTTCTACCTCGATTTCTTCCTTAAAACCTATTTCTTTGCCCAAGATTTTGGTGTTCTGACCTAATGTCTCCTTATGTGGCTCAGTGTTGTACTTAGTCTTATAATGCTTCTGTGAAGCACCTTGGGCATTTAATACTTTAAAGGCGATTGTATAAACATAAGTTATTGTTGAGGGTTGAAAGGGATCTTAGTTTTGCCCTCCAAACCTGCCCCATCCAGACATGCTGTCAACAAACGTATCTGTTATCCATTCATTAACAACACAATCTCCTGGGAGAAGCAAACAAAAACTAGAGGGAAAAAACGTGCAACCATTTCAGGAATTCTTTTCCAACTCATACCAAGCTAATTGCTACTTACCCTCTATCATGTTATCTCTTCCTCCAATTTCCTCCCCATGTCTTTTGAAGGAGCTACATCATTCTGGGTAGAGTTTCATAGGCACCACCGTTCTGCCTATGCCAAGCGCCATAGAATGGTTACAGCACAAGAGGCTATTCAGTTCACCATGTTTGTGCCGGCTCTCTGCAAGAGCAACTAGGCTCGTCCCGCTCCCCCGCCTTTTCCCGTAAGACTGCAGATTTTTTCTCAACAGATAATTATCCAATACTCTTTTGCAAGCCATGATTGAATCTGCCTCCACCACACTGTCAGGCAGTGCATTCCAGATCCTAACCGCTCTCTGCTTAAAAAAAAAAGTGTTTCTCCATGTTGTCTTTTGCCATTCACCTTAAATTGGTGTCCTCTGATTCTCAACCCTTCCGCCAATGGGAACAGTTTCTCCCCACCTATTCTGTCCAGACCCCTCATGATTTTGAACACCTCTGTCAAATCTCTTCTCAACCTTCTCTTTAACGAAAACAGTCTCAGCTTCTCCAATCTATCTACGTAACCGATGTCTCTCATCCCTGGAACCATTCTTGTAAATTTTTTCTACACCCTATCTAATGCATTCACATTCTTCCTAAAGTGCGGTGCTCAGAACTGCATACAACACTCCAGGTGAAGCCAAACCAGCGTTTTATACAGGTTCACCATAACCTTTTCTTTGTACTCTATGGGCTGGATTTTATAAGGCGGTGAGCTTCAACAATAACGATCCGCCCACGCAGACCACACGTCAGAGAGCTGCTGCGCTATTAGCGCGGCAGCTCGTTTAAGTGGCCGGGGCGGACCGCCCACCCGATGACCTGGAGGGGGCGGGTGGTCTGTCCCGTCAATGAAGTCAGGTGCTATTGCGCAGGCGCCGACGCCATTTTTATAGGGGTTTGAGCCCTACATTTCAATTTACAGATTTAAAGGAATAGTGATTTAAAATAGATTTGAAAAAATTAAATAAATGTTTCTTGCCCCTCTCCGACACCCCCCCAATAACCATATAATTCATTTTTTGCCCTCCCCGCCCACCCCCCGAAATACTTACCTTGTGCACCTGAACCTCCCCTGCAAAGTTCATACACTATGCACTTTACCCCTTGCCACCATCCCCCACACCAATTGGATGAGTTTGACCACGCTTCCCCCTCCCCACCAGTGTCCTGCATCAGATCTTCGAACGGGCATCGAAGGTGCGGGTGTGCCGGCCGCTGGCAGCAACGGACAGCAGGAGTGGATAAGTAATTAATTCTGTCATTAATGTTATTTTGCATATTTAAATTTGCCTTCTGCCGCCACGCGGCGCTGGGTGGTAGGGGGTCACCACGAAGCTTCGCCATCACCTGCAATTTCGGGCCCGGCGTTGAGGACTGTGGTGGGCCTCTGCCGTAGGCATTTTCTGGCTCTCCCTGCCATGACACCCGACGCCAGGCGGGGCGGGGGGGCTGCGGGGGTGTATTGCGGGGCTGTAAAATTCAGCCCTATGCCTTTATTTATAATCCCATTTATCTTATTAACTGCTTTCTCAACCCGCCCTACCACCTTCAGCGATTTGTGCACATGTGCCCCCAGGTCCCTCCTCTTCTGCACTCCTTTTAGAATTGTATCCTTTATTTCATGTTGCCTCTCCTCGTTCTACCTTCTAAAATGTATCACGTCACGCTTCTCTGCATTAAATTTCATCTGTCACCTGTCTGCCTATTGCACCAGCCTGTCTATATCCTCTTGAAGTCTATCTCTGTACTCCTCAAGATTCACAATACTTCAACATTTTGTGTCGTCTGCACATTTTAAAATTGTGCCGAACACACCCAATTCTAGGCCATGATGTATATCAAGAAAAGCAGCGGTCTTAATAATCCCTGCGGAATCCCACTAAACGTTCCTTCAGTCTGAAAAGCAACCGTTCACTACTTCTCTCTGTTTCCTGTCACTCAGCCAATCTCATATCCATGCTGCCACTGTCCCTTTTATTCCATTGGCTTTAACTTTGCTGACAAGCCTGTTATGTGGCACTTTATCAACCGTCTTTAGAAGACCATGTACACATCAACCGTATGACCCTCTTCAGCCCTCTCTGTTACCTCATCAAAAAACTCAATTGAGTTAGTTAAATATGATTTTCCCTTAACAAATCCATGCTGGCTTTACTTACTTTAATCCACATTTGTCCAGCTGTTAATTTGGTCCTGGATTATTTTTTCTAAAGGCTTTCCCACCACTGAAGTTAAACAGACTGTCCTGTAGTTGCTGGGCTTATCTTTCCACCCTTATTTGAACAAGGGTGCAATATTTGCAATTTTCCAGCCCTCTGGCACCACCCTTGTATCTAAGGAGGATTGGAAGATTATGGCCAGTGCCTCTGCAGTTTCCACCCTTACTTCCATCAGCATCTGATCAAGACCCGGTGATTTATAAACTTTAAGTAAAGCCAGCCTTTCTAATACCTCCTCTTTATCAAATTTTAGCCCATCCAGTATCGCAACTACCTCCTCATTCACTATGATTTTGGAAGCATCTTCTTTCTTGGTAAAGGCAGATGCAAAGTAGTCATTTAGAACCTCAGTCATGCCACCTGCCTCCATGCATAAATCTCCTTATTGGTTCCTAACAGGCCCCACTGCTTCATTTACCACCCTTTTATTATTTGTATGCCGATAGACGACTTTTGGATTCCCTTTTATGTTAGCTACCAGTCTCTTCTCGTACTCACTCTTTGCTTCTCATTTCTTTTTCCACTTACCCTGTGAACTTTCTATATTCAGCCTGGATCCCATTTGTATTGTCAACCCGACATGTGTCATATGCACCCTTTTTCTGCTTCATCTTACTCTGTATCTCTTTCGTCATAGCTCTGGTTTGATTTGTCCTACCTTTCTCATTGGAATGTACTTCGACTGTACTGGAACCATTTCCTCTTTAAAGGCAGCCCATTGTTCCATTACAGTTTTTCCTGCCAATCTTTGATTCCAATTTACCTAGGCCAGATCCATTTATTTTCACTCTAGATTGCTCTCTATGCTCTTTTTGCCATCATGTAATGCCCATATTTGGACTTTCATCCGGGAATAACTGGATAGCAATCGGAAAGGGAGGCCCTGACTCATATTTTCCCATTACTAGCCAAGTGATGATGAGACCAATTTTATAACCCTCCCATCACCCCAGCTGAGATCAGCTAACTTTACATATCCCAAGGAATGAATCTAGCACCTTTCTGTTGTGAACAGATGAGCACCGCACCATGGCTGGCATGCATTTGCCCACTAAGCTATTGGACAAGCTCAGTCAGATATACAAAGCCAGCCAGCAGCAGATTTTGTGTCGGGCCTGATCTATCTGCATAAAACAGAGCTCTGCTGAATATATATGGTGTGAAATTTATTATACATTTTTGTCTGCCTTAATAAATCTGCATGCGTGTTTGACAAATACTTGAATTGATTTCTCAGTGTACTGTGACGAGGGATTTCTGCCCATTGTCTGGTTTAGAACGTTGTTTTGAATGATTGCCAGAATCTTGTCAATGCTTTCTTTGTAGGATCATTTCTGTAATTTATACAGAGAATACCCTGTTGCTGTTGAGTGGTTTGATATTTGCACAAATGAAAGTGAATATATTGCGCACGAGTGACCAACTCATGGCTGTGCTGTGTCCAGTCGGAACTTTGAGGTGTATCAATATCCTATCATACTGGTGCCTATGGAGAGCCTATCTCACTTCGTAAATAACCCAGGAGCCACAGGCTCTACTGTTCATACAGTGACAGGAATTTAAATAAAGTCTGCATTTTAAGCGCATAAAAGATTTTAGTTTGTAAATATTTCCTTGTCAAATTTAAGTTTTAAGTGACTGACGTCTTTGGGTAGCATCTAATGCTTTGAAGTTGTGGGGCATTTTGGAGGCTGATCGTGTCGAGTTATAGAATCACTTTTATTGCATTGATTTTTTTTTTCCCTCTGTCCTTGCTTTTATAGTTTGTCACATGTATATGCTTTCATTATTCTGCTCTATTAAACAGCTTTTTTGCCCCCTGTATTACAGAATGGTTTCAGTAGAAGTTCTGCAGTAATAGAATAACTCTAGTATAGTGAAAGTTACCCTGTTTTACATTATGGGATAGATTTGGTAGCACTAGCCAGAACTTACAACTGCGCTGCTATTCTGTGAAGTACCTTGGGGCATTTTGTACATTAAAGCTGCAATGTAAATCTAAGTTGTTGCAAAGAATTTACAGCATAGAAACATACCATTTGGCCCAATTGGTTTATGCCAGCGTTTATGCTTCACACAAGCTTCCCACATCCCTTTTTGCCTAACCGTATCCCCATATCTTTCTGTTCCTTTCTTCCTCATGGGCTTATCTAGATTCCCCTTCAATGCATCTATACTTTTTGCCTCAACCACTCCATATGGTAGCAAGTTCCACGTTCTAACCACTCTCTGGGTAAATAAGTTTCTTCTGAATTCCCTATTGGATCTTATATTTATGGCCCCCTGGTTTTGATTTCCCCACAAGTGGAAAGCTCTCTGTCTACCCTATCAAACCCCTTCATAATTTTAACGCATTTTAAAGTCACCAGTTGCGACTAGGTGAGAAATGTGTCGAGGGGTCGTTTGTTGTCTTTACCTGGTCTTATTGTAACAGGGTTTTATTTTAAAACACACTGTATTTTGAGCTCCCTTTCTTTTTCTTTGTTCATGGCCTTCCAATTATAAGGCAAAGAAACCAATACACCAGGTTTTCTCAGGTTTAAAGGAGAAAAGTGAAATTTATTAAAACTTAGACTTAAATTCTAATATAGTTGACGTCTACGGATAAAAGACGCGCTCATGTTAGCGTGCACATGCGATATACACATGCAGATAGGGACAGAAAAGAGAAGAAAAGATGAATTGGAACAGTAATATCTTGTTACTGTGCTTCGAGCTCATGGTATCGTCCTTTTGTAGGTAATTCTTGCTTTTCGTTGTGGCCCAGTATTCTGCTTAAACCTTGTTCACGGAGGAGACTTTTCTCTCTTTGAGGTTCATGTATTTTCACAAGGTTCCGTTCCATGACAAGGCGGACAAGAGAGGGTTCTGCTTCAGTTCCAGGAGCACATGGCATTCTGAGTTCAAATCCTGTTTTTCCAATTTAAAACTCCCCTAGTTGGCCAGCAGGTGGTCACGTGACTGACTGGTTTGACCAGGTCTCTCCTGTGTATTGGGGCAGGGACTGGTTCCTCATTGTTCCAACTCTGTCTGTTACTATGCAAATGTCTTTCCAGTCAGGGGCTTGCAATTTTACGGTTTAATGTTCATATGGCGAAATAATGTGTGCCTCAGTCTTGGTAGGTGGGGGCTTGCCTGGCACCTCCACACCCAGGAGAATGAAATGCAATTTGAAGAAAAACGGTGCATTTCATGAGAGTTTGAGAAACATAAGATACAGAAAGAAAAATCATGCATTTTTCTCATTCATTTCCATTCAATCACCATTCTTAAAGCTTATTAAAAATGGTCTGTTCTGGGTGCCAGGGCTACTTTACAAAGACCTTTGACTTCAGGGGATGGGTGGTTCCCTTTTCCTCTGACTGTGGGGGAGGAGTCTTTGTTACACTCCCTTTTGTTTTCTGGGACACGCCTACCTGCAGCTATTTGTGCTGATTTGGCTGCACACTCATGTGGCACTTAGACTAGGTGAGGCATTACCCTCACAGTTTCTGTCCCCCCTAGAGATCTCCCTTTGTCTCTGCAGGTTCCTGTAAATGCTGTTAGCATCTCTGGTGGGATGCGTCTAGAGTCTGCATCCACCAGGAGGATGTGGGGTCTCAGCTTTCACATTTTTCGGGGTTGGTTAACCAGACAGTCGGGGTTTTCATCCGGGATTCTTCCTGGACTTCCTTCAACCTGCCCTCTTGGTCACTTTTTCCCCTTCTCTTTCTAAACTTTTGCCAGCAGTGTGCTTGCCTGTCCCCTTTTGTTCTCGGCGGGGGTCCCTTACAGTTACCAACCCTCTGCTGGAGGGTCTTCCTAACACCAGTACAAGACTTAGGGGTGCAGGTTTCACTGTAGGTGGACGTTTCCCCTCAACCTGGCACATGTGGCAACTCCTGCAGTACTCCTCCACATCGTTGTGGAGTTTTGGCAAGTCAAACTGCTGTCTTATGCAAGCTTTAGTCTTTTGTATACTGGCATGTACAGCCACTGTAGTCACGTGGACCCTTCTTAATATTTTTCTCTAGTAAGGTCAGGTCTTTTCCCAGTAAAAGGGATCTGGTGGCCCCTGTGTCCCTGAGAATTACAATGGGCTTGCTTGTCCCACTCGAGGGGTATGGGGTTACTTTCCCTTCAAATGCAAAACCCTGATAACGTTCAGGAATCCTATTAACTTTTTCTACACTGGCTGTAGAAAGCTTCCTGGGTTGCACTCATAACTGCAGTTAAAGCCACAGCTTGTTCTGTGTTTTCCATCAGGATCCCGTCTGCACGGAGTGGGTGTGCCCTGATTAACCTTAACGGTTTTCCCTTTAGTTTCCAGCAGTCAGCTTTTAAATGCCTTGCCTTATTACAATGGAAGCACACAGGTCTCTGGGTCTCATTCTTGTTCACAGCACCTTCCTTTTTGGCTGGAGGAGGTGCCCCCTGTGTCTCCGGCTTTTGTTTTTCTTCCAGGACTGCCTGGGTGGATATCACCTTCCCACCCTTTGTCCTTTTCGGATTTGTGGGGGTGATTAGGAAAGGTTCTCCCCTGGGAAACCGACCTTTAAAATAAAGCAAACTCATGGGTCAGAATGGCCGCTTGCCAGGCTCCCTGAACCCACTGCTCCTCTACATGGGTTTTTATTGAGAATGGGAGAGAGTTTCTAAATTCCTCTAACAGGATTACTGCTTTGAGATTCTCATAGCTGAGTTGTGTTTTTAAAGCCCTCAGCCACTGGTCAAAAGCCAGCTGCTTACTTCTTTCAAACTCCAGATAAGTTTGATTGGCTTGCTTTTCAAGTCATAGAGTCGTACAACATAGAAACAGGCCCTTTGGCCCACCGCGTCCATGCTGACCATAATGCCTATCTATACTAATCCCACCTGCCTGCATTAATTCCATATCCCTCTATGCCTTGCTCATTCAAGTACCTGTCCAGATGCCTCTTAAATATCGCTACTGTTCCTGCCTTCACCACCTCCTCTGGCAGCTCATTCCAGATACCCACCATTCTTTGTGTGAAAAATTTACCCCTTTGATCCCCTTTAAACCTCCTCCCTCTCACCTTAAATCTATGCCCTCTAGTTTTAGTCACCCCTACCATGGGAAACAGACTCTGGCTATCTACCCTATCTATGCCTCTCATAATTTTATATACCTCTATCATGTACCCTCTCAGTCTCCTTCGCTCCAGGGAAAACAGACCTAGCCTATCCAATCTCTCTTTATAACTCAAGCCCTCCAAACCAGGCAGCATCCTTGTGAATCTTTTCTGCACCCTCTTTAGCTTAATCACATCTTTCCTGTACTGCGGCGACCAGAACTGCACACAGTACTCCAAATGCGACCTAACCAACGTTATGTACAACTGTAACATGACGTTGCAGCTCTTGTACTTAATGCCTCGGCCGATGAAGGCAAGCATGCCATACGCCGCCTTCACCACCCTATCTACCTGTGTTGCCACTTTCAGGGAACTATGTACTTGCACCTCAAGGTCTCTCTGCTCAACAACACTCCCCAGGGCCCTGCCATTCACTGTATATGTCCTGCCCTGGTTTAACTTCCCTAAATGCATCAGTTCGCACTTGTCTACATTAAATTCCATTTGCCAATCCCTTGCCCACTTTCCCAGTTGATCTATATCCTGTTGTAACCTTAGACAACCTTCTTCACTGTCCACTATACCACCAATTTTGGTGTCATCTGCAGACTTACTGATCATGCCCCCTACATTCACATCCAAGTCATTAACATATATGACAAACAACAGAGGGCCCAGCACCTATCCCTGTGGCACACCACTGGTCACCGGCCTCCAATCTGAAAAACAACCCTCCACTACCACCCTCTGCCTTCTATCACCAAGCCAATTTTGTATCCAATTTGCTAGCTCATCCTGGATCCCATGTGTTTGAACCTTCTGGACCAGCCTACCATGCGGGACCTTGTCAAAGGCCTTACTAAAGTCCATGTAGACAACGTCCATTGCCCTGCCCTCGTCAATCCTCTTGGTCACCTCCTCGAAAACAATCAAATTCGTGAGACATGATTTCCCACGCACAAAGCCATGCTGACTATCCCTAATCAGACCATGCCTTTCCAGATGCATATAAATCCTGTCTCTCAGAATCCCTTCCAATAACTTTCCCACCACTGACGTAAGGCTCACCGGCCTGACTTATCCCTGCTGCCCTTCTTAAATAAAGGCACAACGTTAGCTATCCTCCAGTCTTCCAGTACCTCACCCGTGGCTAACGGTGATACAAAAATCTCTGCCAAGGCCCCAGCAATCTCCTTCCTTGCTTCCCAGAGCATCCTAGGATGCATCTGGTCAGGCCCTAGGGATTTATCCACCTTTAATGCGCTTCAAAACCTCCAACATCTCCTCCTTTGTAATGTTGATATGCTCCAGGATATCGGTGTTCCCTCCCTTGAACTCACTAGCTTCCATGACCACCTCCACGGTAAATACGGACAAGAAATATTCATTTAAGACCTCACCGTATTGACTTCTTTCTCTCTTTCTCTTTCTCTCCCCTGCATTGCCACATACAGTGAGGGTTCTAAACTTTTGTCGATAGGCTTTGGGTACTAATTATTATGTGCCGGGAAGAGCATTTTTGGTCAGTTCATAATTTGATGAACTCTCATCTGGCAACAGGGAATGAACCTCATGGGCTTTTCCAGTTAGCTTGCTTTGCAGTAAAAGAGACCAGGTTTCAGCTGGCCATTTTAGCTGCCTTGACAGTTTCTCAAAAGACACAAAAAACCCTTCTGCATCTTCCTCATTGAATTTTGGAATTAATTGAGCGAGTTTTAGCAATCTTGTACTCAGCCCTGGATTGTGCTCCTCCATATTGGCCATGCTTTCACTAGGGTTACTCTGTCGCGCGCCCCCCCCCAGTTAACTCAAGCCACTTCAACTCTCTGTTTGGATTCCTTCTGGAATATTCTTTCTTTCTCTCCCCTGCCTTGCCACATACAATGATCCCACACTGCTGTGCCAGTTTTCTCAACTTCTCCATAGACAGTGCTTTTAACTTATCCCAAGTTACTTCACCCTAGCTTGGAGAGCAACTCGCTTCAGTTGCAGACATGTTGGTATTCAATCACACACAACCACAAGACAACCTGTATTGGTTTTTTGCTCTTTTTGATTGGGAACAATCTGGCTTCTCAGTTCCAATTTCACTCGTTTATCTGTGGGTTGAAATCTGGATGCTAGCACCAGATTATTCATGCAGGAGACTTTTCTCACTTTGAGGTTCATGTGTTTTCACAAGATTCAGTTCCGTGGGAAGGAGATGGGAGCAGGCAGACAGGAGAGGGTTCTGCTTCAGTTCCAGGACCACATGGCATTCTGAGCTCAAATCTTGTTTTTCCAATTTAAAACTCTCTAGTTGGCCAGCAGGTGGTCACGTGACTGACTGGTTTGACCAGGTCTCCTCTTTGTATTGGGGCAGGGACTAGTTCCTCATTGTTCCAAACTGTCTGTTACTATGCAAATGTCTTTCCAGTCAGGGGCTTGTAATTTTAAGTTTTAATGTTCATGTGGCGAAATAATGTGTGCCTCAGTCTTGGTAGGTGGGGGCTTGCCTGACACACCCCTCAACCTTTTCTTTTATAGAGAAAAGATCCACAGCCTGCTCAGTCTTTCCTGATATGTATAACCCCTCCGTTCTGATATCATCCTTGTAAATTATTTTTGCACCTTCCCTAGTGCTATGCTTTTCATAATGTTGAGACCAAAACTGGGCACAGTACTCCAGATGTGGTCTAACCAAGGTTCGAAAGAAGTTTAACATAACTTCTTTGTAATTACAGGATGAATTATTTACGTAGGCAGTTTCTATTGTAATGTGAACAAAGGAGATCGACTAGTATGCCAATAACAATGTATCTTTTTAAAAACCATTGAAAATAAACTGCATCTTGATGCTGAGGAATGCAAACAATGCGTTGTAATTTGTAGTCAAAAGCAAAGCGATGGCGATTGCTGCTGACCGCAGAAAGTTCTGCTGAGAGATCTAGCGATCTCTCTGGTGAGAACTTTACCTCTCTCGACATGCAATTCATTGCAGCATTGTTTAGTGGGGTTTCTGCATGTCGAGCTGCAGTGTTGTCAAGCTGTCCAAGAAGCCAATTGCATTAAAGAATTATAACAGACAGCAAACTAGGAAATGAAGAGTACTAATAATCAATCGACTTTTTAAAAATTTAACAGGGAGCAAAATAAAGATTGGGAGGATATACACATGAGGTTAAGGTAGAAGCTGAAATATCATGAGCAAACTTGAAAAAGAAATTAAAAATCTGGTTTAAACAAAATCTAGTAATTGATCATAATGGAGAAATTTAACAACATTCCATTATTTTTCCAGGGCCATTTCAGTTCAGCCAGTTATTACTCAGAACACCATTAAAAAATCCAGTTACACATCGTTGAACAAGTTTAACTTTCTATGGGGTTTCTAACAACGATCTTAGAGGGAAAATGGGAAGTTCTCAGCGGATCAATTGATTTCTCTGATTGCCAGCTCTAGGTGGAGGAGGACGGAAGTACACAGCGCAGCCTGTGACAGAGCAGTGAATGACCGACCGCAACTTCAGGACTTCTGTGTTAATCTGCACTTGCACAAAATCCTGAAGTTGCGGTCAGTCAGATTCAGAGGAGTAATGACAGCAAATGCTGACAGTTTGTTGTCAAAATGCCCCACAAATTCCAGGCCATTGTTTAAGCTTAAAAGCCTTTATCAGGCCAAGTTTGAAATCTATATCTCAAACAAAATAAAAGTTAAACTTGATGAGGCTGAACAATCGCTGGTGATTGCACAATGTTCAGCACCTAAGATACTGAAGCAGTCTGTGTAGAAATGCAGCAAGACCTGGACAATATCCAGGCTTGGGCTGATAAATAGCAAGTAATATTCGTGCCACAGAAGTGCCAGGCAATGACCATCTCCCCTTGACATTGAATGGCATTATGATCACTGAATCCCCCACTGTCAACATCCTGGGGTTACCATTGACAAGAAACTGAACTGGAGTAGCATAAATCAGGAGTATGTTGGAGTACTCCCCACTTGCCTGGATGGGTGCAGCTTCAACAACACTCAAGAAGCTCGACACCATCCAGGACAAAGTAGCCCGCTTGGTTAGCACCCCACCCACAAACATTCACTCCCTCCACCACCGATGCACAGTGGCAGCAGTATGTACCATTTACAAGATGCACTGCAGCAGTGCACCAAGGCTCCTTAGACAGCACATTCAAAATCCGTGACCTCTACCACCTAGAAGGACAAGGGCAGCAGATGCATGGGAATACCATCACTTGCAAGTTCCCCTCCAAGCCACACACTATCCTGATTTGGAACTATACCGCCGTTCCTTCTCTGTCGCTGGGTCAAAATCTTAGAACTCCCTTCCTAACCGCACTGTAAATGTACCTTCCTCACATGTACTACAGCGGTTCAAGGCAGCTCAATACCACCTTCTCGAGGGCAATTAGGGATGGGCAATAAATGCTGGCCTAGCTAGCGATGCCCACATCCCAGGAACGAATAAAAAAAACAATCTGTGCAAGTTTTTTCAGTCTTTTATTTATTCAGTACGCTCCTGAATATTCTGCTGGGGAACCACTGCCTCTGCACTGAAATGTCCAATTGTTTGGCCAAAAAAAAGTTTATCTTTTGTTGAAGGTTAAAGAGGAGGTCTCATTTTATCCAGTATATTCTATCACTCTATATTGCGATTGTGCAACAAAAACAAACTCAGTAAATGTCAATGCTGCAGTCAGAGGGTGATGCAGAGTCTGTGAGCCAGGTTCTAATAAAACTCAATATATGATGGATGGATTTGCTAGTGTGCAATGACTGACTCAGATGTGCAGATGGTATGATTCAAAGTGAGCTTCTGAATGAGAATTTTACTCACCTCAAAATCCTTATGTATGGAGAGTTTTTTGCACTGCCCCATTTTATGTGGGGTTGGGAATACAGTACGATTCTTTTTGGTCAGTCTGTCAATTTGCAGGCTGGCTGTTCATCCATTTCGCACTTTGGTGAATGACATTTATGCAAGGGCAGCACCTGGTTGTAATGCCATTAAATAATCTGCAGCTAATTACAAGTGAATGCTGTGTCAAAGTATATATTATAAGGTCTAATTGGCGGACATTTCCTGCTCACATCAGAATTGTCTCTCTTAAGTAGACCTAAATTGGATGGACCATTCCACGGTCCTCTCCACAGGCACTGTCAATGCCAAAGCCTTAAGCACTGTTGGAACCTTTTCTTCCTGGTTCTATGCATTGCTACCTTTGTCTTCCAAAAACCATCTTCAGACATTTCAGCTTTATTTTCCTCTTGTTTTTGTAAATTCAAATGATTGGCATGTTAAAATTTTACAGCTTGCTTTTTTTTCCTGTTGTGATGTGCTTTGGGATGTGTTATGTTAAGTGCACTATATAAATGCAAGTTGTTTAATGTGGAAAAGGCTTGAAGGTGAATGCTGACTGTGATTGGCCTTCAAAGCAGTCTCATTTGAGAATCTCGCTCTAGAATAGCTGTTGAACTCTTTTGCTCCAATTATAATAGATTTTGGAATTTTTATATCGAAGGTGTATGTGATTTTAAATGTTATATTTTCCTGCTTATATAATGAAAGTACTTTATAGAATTGTAGAATGATAGAGCACAGAGGCCATTTGGTGCATCTTGTTGTATGCCATTTCTTTGAAAAAGCTATCCAATTAGTTACACTCCCCTACTCTGGTCCTTGTAAATTTTTTGCCTTTTAGTATTTATCCATTTCCCTTTTGAAAGTTACTATTAAATTTGTTTCCACCACCCTTTCAGGCAATGCATTCCAGACCAAAACAATTTGCTGTGTAAAACAAAAAATTCTATCGCCTTTTGCCTGTCACCTTAAATCTTAATTTGAAATTATGCGCCGCATACCCAGGTCATTAATATAAAAACAAAAAGAGCTGTGGCCTAATACTCACCCCTGTATGCTTCCCTCTGGCCTGAACAAAGCAACCATTTACTACAACTCTCTGCTTTCTGTCCCTCTGCCAATTTTGTATCCATGCTGCTACTATCCCTTTAATCCCATCGGCTTTAATTTTGCTTACAAGTCCATTATGTGGTACTTTGTCAAGTGCCTTTTGAAAATCCCATATACTCCAACCAGAATGCACTCATCAACCCTCTCCCTTACTTCATCAAAGATCTCAGTCAAATTAGTCAAACACAATTTGCCTGAAGCAAATCCATGCAATTTTTGATTAATTAGCCTATACTTTTTCAAGTGGCAATTAATCTTGTCCTGGATTAAGACCTATATAAGTTCCCGTATCTAAGGAAGATTGTGGCCAGAGCCTCCACAATTTCCACCCTTACTTTCCTCAGTTTCGTAGGATGCATCCTATCTGAATTGGGTGACATTTCTATTTTGAGTACTGCCAACATTTTAAGTACCTCCTCTTTATTTTTAGCGTGTATAAAATCGCTACTACATCATAGTTGAAGCAGCCTCTTTAATGAAGACAGATGCAAAGTACTCATTTAGTACCTCAGCCATGCCCTCTGCCGCCACAGGAAGACCTTTTTTGTCCCTAATTGAACCCACCCTTCCATTGTTTAACCTTTTACTGTTCCTATGTTGTTACGACCGAGGTTGGAGGAATGCACTGTCTTTCGCTAGTTCCACTTCTCCACTGGTCACAACATTTTTAAAAATGTTCTACCCAGTTACCAATATGGCCAATTATATACATTATATTAGTTTCAGAATAAAAATCCGCCAACTAGGTTTCTTTAAACAACAAAATTGTTGATTTATTATAAAACAAGACTTATTCAATAAAGGTGCAAAGCTAATAACATACAGTTTGAAATATGAAAGTATAAATATCTACTCTTCTAAAATAACCTAACACAGACACACACACACACTCGTTAAAGAAAAGAAATAAAGAAAATGAAAAAACTGGCTCTGCAGAGATCAACTTAAAAAAAAAACTTTGACCAAGTTATTGTCAATTCTTGAAGAAAAAGGACAAGGTATGGAATGTTCCAGATGGCCTTTGGTCTGGTGTCCGGGTACATGTAGACTGCTGTCACTGGGATCTTTCTGAAGAGTTCTGTTCAGGAGATGTTGAGGAGTAGTCTTGCAAAGAATTACTGCATAAGTGGTTTCAGCTATCACACTGGATTCTCAGAAGATTTTCCAAAGCAGGTGGAAAAGGATGAGCTGGGTGTCTTCTCTCTTAGCAGGCTGCACACCAACTGAGCACTCTGATAGTCCACGCCCAAATTAGAAACCCAAAACTCTTGACGACCTTCAACCTGGACATGTGCCTTCTCTGTAAACAGCTCCAATAGCCAGCAAGGCTCCTTATGTTTATTTAGCCATTCATTGTCTCTTCCAGTAAGTGTTTTTTAAATTTCGAAATGTCCTTCCAGTAACCTTTTTTAAAAAAACAATCCAGGCATCTCCTCAGTCTTTCAAATGAGCCAATTTTCGCAATCTTTTAAACATGAGTCCTCAAAAAAATAATAATGGAAGCACCTCCATGACAATGTTCATGAAAGACTATTAGGTTGCCTTTTAATTTAGCTACTAATATATTCACATGCTCACTTTTCCCATCTATTTCCCTTTTTTAGATTTCCTCTGTACAATTTGTATTCACTTTGGTTCTCCAATGTATTAACCTTACATTTGTCTCCTTTTCTGTTTGATTTTAATCTCTATATCTTAAGTCATCAAGGGAGCTCCAGCTTTGGATGTCCTTCCTTTCCCTACTTGTGGGAATTTGTCTACTCTGTACCTGAACAAGCTCCTCTTTGAAGGCCTCCCTGTACTTAAACTGTTTCCTCCTTTGAAGGCCTGCTGTTGTTCATTTGCTGTTTTGCCTACCAATTTCTGATTCTAATCCACCTGAGCAGATCCTTTTTTAAATTCTGAATTGGCCCTCCTCCAGCTTTTATGCTTGATTGTTCTGTGCCCTTTTCCATAACTATTCTATACCTGATGATATGGTCACTGTTGCCCAAATGCACCCCGACTGAAACATACTCTACTTGCCCCACTTCATTCACCAGAACTAGATCCAGCACTGCTTCCTTTCTCATTGGGCTTGAAACACAAGAAAGTTCTCTTGTGCACATATTAAAAATTCACCTTCCTTGACCCCCCCCCTTTCCCCTTTATATTGTTTCTATCCTAGTCTGTATTAGAAGAATTGAATTCCCCCATTAGCACTGCTCCATAGTTCTTGCATCTTTCTGTGATTTGCCTACAAATTTGTTCCCCTCCTCCTTCCCAAAATTTGGTGGCCTCTAGTTTACACCCAGTAACGAAATATTGTTTCTTAATTCTAGCCAAATAAATTCTGTCTTTGACTTCTCAACTACATCATCTCTTTCCAGTACTATAATGTTTTCTTCCTTCAACTACCACCCTGACTTTTTTCTTCCTTCCCTATCTCTCCTGAATACCATGTAGCCAGGAATATTATGTCCTGATCCTTGCCAGTTTGATCCAGGTCTCTGTTACCACTATATCATAGTCCCTTGTGGTGAGTTGAGCCTGCAACTCGCCAATCTTATCTACATGCAGTTACATACACGCACGCAAGCCCATCTTAGATTGCCTCATACTTGCCTGCAGTTTGATCCCTCCTATTTCTGAAATATTCTGTACTCTAATGTTGTTTGTATCCCCAGTCCTCTGTGTACCTTGTTTCTCCTTTCAAATGTTTCATCCTGGTGCCCAGCCCCCTCCCAAATTAGTGTAAATTCTCCCCTACAGCACTATTTAACCTCCCCATGAGGACATTGGTCCCAGCTGTGTTGAGCTGCAATCTATCGTTCTTGAATAGGTCCCTTCTGCCAAGAACTGATCCCAGTGCCCCAGGAATCTGAAGCCCTCCCTTCCTATTCTATAAAATTAGAGAACCATTTAAAAACATTACATAGCTGTACCAGGAAGCCATTTTACCAACCATCTCTGTATCATTGGTGTAGGATTTTCTTCATATTTGAACAAAAATACATTATATCAGACTGAAGCCATTTTTTCTCCTGCCTGTTCCAGATTGGGAGGAATACCCGTAGGAGTGGTTGCTGTGGAAACCAGGACAGTAGAGTTATCAATCCCAGCAGACCCTGCAAATCTGGATTCAGAAGCAAAGGTAGGCTGTGCTGAGTGCTGCAGAGTGCATTTATTAATTTAGGATTTTCCTTCGGCCTATCATATTACAGCTTTTACGGCGTTGAGATGATGCAAAAACTGCAGTATAATTGGGAAGGAAGGTGCCTGAAATGACTAGACATGTTATTTTAGCAAGCAAGGTGCAATCGCTTTGAGTAACACTTCACAAACAGTGGAGAGCAAAATTCAATGATACCAGAGAGCTGACTGCCTCTTCAAGTCTCTGCAGACATTAAAAATGTAACCAGCTTTGGACCAGAGATCAATACAAAGGTGGTATTATGATTCGAGTACTGGCTGTGCATCACTCCCAGGAGGTTCTACTCTCATGTGCCAGCATCATAACATCATCACTCGACCTATAAAGAAAGAATAAGCATTAATATAATACCTTTTCATGACTTCTGGATGTTCCAAAGCATGCTACAGCCAGTAAAGTACTTTCGAAGCATAGTGGATCTAGGCAGGGAGTATTCCCAGGATATCTACCTTGAGAGACGTCACTGCTGAACTTGATGCTGTCCTCACCTAATGCCATGCACTTTCCAATGGAGTCAGTGGACAGAGTTGGGGGACCCCAGCTGATTTCCCTTCCCCTGGCTTGGGATACAGACTGGGTTGTAGCTGCACTGGCTGTGATGGTAGCTAATGAGGATTTCTTTTTTAAAATGGCCAGCCTAAATTCTCCAAAATGTTATGAGCCGTGTGTTGCATTCCAGTTCATGACACCATTATTTTTCCACCGAGGTGAGCATTTTCAAATTTGCAATTCGGCTTGTTTCAGTTATATTCGAGCAGAAAATTTATTTTTTTCTCATCAAATTGTTTTTTCCCACAGACATGAGAGCTCCACGTGATTTGTCAAAGTTACTTTGAACCATCTTACTAATTTTCACCTATTCCCTCACCTCCCTTTCCTTCCTCTCCCCTTTTACTTTTCCCCTTTCCTCACTTTGCTTAAACGTGGGCCTTCTGCTTTCATAAATAGTTACTGGTCAATAATATGTTTGTGGTCTGTGTGAACAGATAATCCAGCAAGCCGGTCAAGTGTGGTTCCCCGACTCTGCCTTCAAAACTGCTCAAGCTATCAAAGATCTGAACCGAGAAGGACTTCCACTGATGGTGTTTGCCAATTGGCGAGGTTTCTCTGGCGGGATGAAAGGTAAAGAGATTAAAGTAAATAAAAATGTTTCCAAGTTTGCTTGCATCAAAGAGCTTTGCATTCGCTGCATTTTATTACAGCAAAGAGAGCAACTATTCCAGGTATTGAGTATTCCTTGACCACTGTCCATACCATTCGGAGGTCATGCAAAGTTGAATGCTCTGCTGCCATGAAGTCCACCTAGTGGTTGAATGGAGAACAGACAAAATTAATCTGAACTGTCTGACAAATTCAAAATTTCTTGAATGACGGGGTACGTGTGATCTTGATTTGGGGAAGGCAGTGCTGTAATCTGCAGGGCCGTGAGGCTACCTAGTCTCCCATAAGATCTTTGACAGGGCATTCTGCAGTAAGAGGCCATGGAATATTTTAGAATTGTGACTCAAATCATTTTTTAAGTTGTTTTCAGTAAGGTGGTGCCGTGTTTTCTGATCAAGACCACAATCACTTAAAATTTGAAATTGTTGTCACTTTTGATGAGTTCAGTAGCTGCAGTGTATTTGCAGTTGAACCTAAGCTGTGACAGAAGCACACACAGTCTGACACACGTTTTATCAAGATCAATCAGTCACAGCTTTAACCAACTTGAAATTCCATCCTCTTAGGTTGCTTTAGTTTTGAATATTTGTGTTTAAGCTGTGAATGCAGATCACACCCATGGAAAGGAGCATTGAAAAAAAAACGGGAAAAAATGTAATGACTTCTCCTTGATAAGGGATCCTGAGGATGATAGTCCTGCTTCAAACATTTAATAAATCATAGTATTTTTAAATGCTTCAAAAATAATTTTGTGGAACCCTGTTTTACCCATCAGAGCATGTGGCGGCAGCTTTACTTCGGGAGTCTTGATGACAGTCACCCTTTAAGATGCCTTTTACAGCCTCAGTAAATAAAATATCAACAGTGCAAGGGTTCACTCTGTGAAACTGTTTGGCCCAATAACTCCATTCACTTACAAGGAGAAATGTGCACATGCAGTTTCTTCCTTGGCACTGCTTTGATTATTCATGGGGCTGGGAGGGTGGGGGGGGGGGGGGTGGAAGGAAAGCAGAGGAAGAAGATAAACAATTACACCATTCTCCAGTGCACACACACGGCAAGGAGCCAATTGGATGGTGGGTAAAGCATCTCAGAAATCGTGTGTAATGAGTAGGAAAAGATTAGACGCAGTTCTTGCTATGCTGAAAATTGACATTAGCAAAAACTCTTTACTCGACGACCTAGGAGGTCCAATTCAAGTTGGATAGAAAACACAGCCAGATACGTTTGGATTGGTCTTCTGCACATTTTTATGTGGCTAAAAGATGATCAAGATAATGCAAAATTAAATTATAAAACTCGCTGAATATTTAGTTGTGGGATATCCATATGCTAGGGTTTAGTTAGGCAGGCCAGCAGTGACCCACGACAGTAAGAAATCAGCCGTGAAATTTACCAGAAATTAACACCAGGGTCGTTGTCTCAGCATGAGTGGTTTGATAGGATGCGAATCCCTGTGAAATTAACCACTCTCTTCTTCCCCTCCAGACATGTATGATCAAGTGCTAAAGTTTGGTGCGTACATCGTCGATGGATTGCGAGAGTACAGGCAGCCCATGCTTGTGTACATCCCCCCGAATGCAGAGCTGAGAGGTGGCTCATGGGTAGTCATTGACCCCACCATCAACCCCAGGCACATGGAGATGTATGCAGACAAGGAGAGCAGGTATGCAAATCTAGTCAGCTCTGATTACACTGGTGGTTAACCCTTTCTATACTCACAACTCTTTGCATTTCTCATTTAAAACAAATGGACTGTGCCATCCACCAGTTAGGATGACACAGGCATGGGGTTTGTGAAATAATTTCTAAACCACATATACTAATTTCAATGTTTCCGAGCCTGGTGAACAAATATGTATAACAAATAAGGATGGAAGTCCAGATTTTTCCCAGTTTGTCACAAAATTGTTGCTGCTGTGTTATTGAAATCCAGTCTTATTCTGCTTGGATGAGGAACCGTTTTTATTTAGTACAAGACTGCCTAAAATAAGAACTGATTTTCCACAACATACTGGAGGGATACCAGCACCTAAAGAACTATACCTCTGCAGGAGTCACCACGCATGGAGGGGAAGGGTGGGATGGAGTAGGGGATAATTCTCATTTATATCACCAATTCTGTGAATATTCTTTGAGGAATAGAAACAGGCAACATGGTGAAAATTTACTTTAAATCAATATTTCTAGAAGTTCTGTGAAAGGAAAGTTAAATGTAATCTGACAACTGAGAGACTCCTGAGACTGAACTGATTCAGTCTGACTTCACACAGAATTTCTTTATCTGTAATGAAGAATGCTGCCCGCCTTCACATTGTGTGTCTGTCACAATAGATAAACTATATATAAATATATATGGATTAAATGTAATTATTTGCCTCTACATGCTTTTGTGTTATTTTCTCCTCCTGTATTAGGTTGTCAATTGCCTAGTACTGTAAGTAAGGTTGTGGGTGACCTGCTTCTGGGTTTGGCCCACATCCTCCCCATTTTGTATTCCTCTTAATCAATTTGCTGGGAAGTGTCTGCAAGAGGAGTTTGTGACTTGTTCTATAATTAATTTTGTTTTCTCTCTGGTCTGGCCTTTTATCTGCTGCTTCTTCACCATGGCATGGCAGAGACTGGCCACTGACATTTAGAGGATGGGGCACAAAACCCTCTTGCTGTGCCTCTGTTGATGCTGAATTGTGAGTGTGTACCAAAGTGATGCACAAGAGGGCCAGGCGGATTGACCCTCTGATTTGTGGTTTTCTTCCCTCGCTTCCCTGCATAGGAATACTTTGCGCTACTTCCTCACCCACAGCCTCCCCCCACCCCTACTTTTTCCCCTCCATCTGTAACAATAGTCATGATACTGCACTGCCAGGCTGCCATGAAATAGCAGTGTCTCCACAGCAAAATCCATATTGTGCGTTACAGGGACAGGGATTTTTCTGCCATTTAACCCTGTCGGTGCTGAATTTTTTTGCCAGCTTTAATCTAAGCCAGGCTTTTCACCAAACACAGTGACACCTGTATCTGTCCATTTCTTGCACCGTCTCTTATCCACTGTAGAGAATATTGTGAGAACCATAGATCGTAGCTTGGCTTGAACGATCTAACTGGAAAATTTCCACTAATAATCATGCTTTAAATGTTATGATATAAAATATCTGCATAGTTCTCAAAAGGTAGAGAAGGGCTCTTGGAAAAGGAAAACACCCTTACCTCTTTTTCGCCCCCGCCCCCATCTCTGAGCACAGAACAGAGAAGTCCAGACTACAGTTGTATTTTTTTTTAAATGCTGTGACTTTAATTTATGCCTTGAATAATTGCATGGTTAATTAGCCTGTAAATGGGTTTTGCTCATTACAGAGGTGGCATACTGGAGCCAGAGGGGACAGTAGAGATCAAATTCCGGAAGAAAGACTTGGTGAAAACGATGCGGCGGGTGGACCCTGTGTACATGAGCCTGGCCGAGCGCTTGGGTATGTGCAGTTTCATTTCTATCTGCGGCCCCCCCGATGTTTCATATGGATTAATGCTTGAACCTGTGGAGTATGAATTAATGCTTGAACCTGTGGAGTGCCTTAATATGGATGGCTGGTCTCGTATTTAAATGCATTCCTTCAATTCATTAATGCACTGTAGCTTTTATTTATTTATTATTATAAATCAGTTTTCTCAGTTTAATTTGATTACAGCCTGGAGGTGACAGGCCTTAGGCTCAACTTGGAGCTCATTTGTGAGATTATGATCTGTATGATCTACCGTTATGCTTACCAAATCTGAATTAACAAGCAATTAATTTTTTTTTTACTCCCAATTAATTTACTTGGCTTCACCTCTTTAGAGCATTCCATACCTTTAGAGCACCATTGCCCTAGCCAAAAGGTTAGAAGGGTGACACTCCCAGATGTCTGTCAATACTGCTGTTGAGTTCTAGCAGATGTGCGCGTGAGTCCCGAAGTGTCACTTTCTGATTTGTCTCTCCCTTTTCATATGGAAGCTTCCATCTTCCTTCAACATGGTCAAGATCAGGAACTCCCCTGAAGACTCAGCCAGTGAGTGGTTGAGCCATGCAGATCAGAAAGGCCCCAGGTTTGAGCCCCCAACTTCTACACTTTGGACAGTACCAAGTGTGTGCCACAATTAGCCTCAACAACCCCAGACAATGGAATGGAAAATTGGTCAAGGTTCACAGAAAGGATCATTATCCTGTGCATGGGTATGGTTTTGTGTGTGGATTACGTGCTACTCCCTGTCACAGGTTAGCTTGTCGACATCACAGAATTGTTACAGCGCAGAATGTGGCAATTCGGCCCATCGTGTCCGCACTGGCTCTCTGAAAGAGCAATTCTCTCAGTCCCATTCCCCTCCCTTCTCTCCATAACCCTGCACATTCTTCCTTTTCATATAACAGTCTAATTCCCTTTTGAATGCTTCAATTGAACCTGCCTCCACCATGTTCTCAGGCAGCGCATTCTAGACCTTAACCATTTGCTGCGTGAAAAAGTTTTTCCTTGTAATACTTTTGCTTCTCTTACCAAATACTTTAAATCTGTGCCCTGTCATTCTCGATCCTTTCGCGAGTGGGAACAATTTCTCTCTATCTACTCTGTCCAGACCCCTCATGATTTTGAATACCTCTATCAGATCACCTCTCAGCCTTCTCTTCTCCAAGGAAAACAGTCCTAACTTCTCCAATCTATCTTCATAACTGAAATTCCTCATCCCTGGAACCATTCATATGAATATCTCTCCAATGCCCTCACATTTTTCCTCAAGTGTAGCACCCAGAATTGGATGCAATACTCCATCTGAGGCCGAACTGCTATCTTGTACAAGTTCACCATAACTTCCTTGCTCTTGTACTCTATGCCTCTATTAAAAAAGCCCAGGATACTGTATACCTTATTAACTGCTCTCTCAACCTGTCTTGCCACCTTTAATGACTTATGCGCATATACACCTCGGTCTCTCTGCTCCTGCTCCCCCTTTAGAATTGTGCCCTTTATTCTATATTGTCTCTCCATGTTCATCCTACCAAAATGAATCACCTCACATTTCTCTGCATTGAACTTCATCTGTCACCTGTCTGCCATTCTGCCTATTTGTCTATGTCCTTTTGAAGTTCTACACTATCCTCCTCACAGTTCACAATGCTTCCAAGCTTCGTATCAACTGCAAACTTTGAAATTGTGCCCTGTACACCAAGGTCTAGGTCATTAATATATATCAGGAAAAGCAAGGGTCCCAACACAGATCCCTGGGGAACTCCGCTACAAACCTTCCTCTAGCCCGAAAAACATCCATTAACCAGTACTCTTTGTTTCCTGTCACTTAGCCATTTTCGTATCCATGTTGCTACAGTCCCTTTTATTCCATGAGCTACAAGTTTGCTCACAAGTGTTGTGTGGCACTGTATGAAATGCCTTTTGAAACTCCATGTACACCACATCAATAGCATTGACCTCATCAACCCTCTCTGTTACCTCCTCAAAAAACTCCAGCAAGTTAGTTAAATGTAATTTTCCCTTAAGAAATCCATGGCTTTCCTTAATTAATTCACATTTGTCCATGTGACTATTGACTTTGTCCCAAATTATTTTTTATAGAAGTTTCCCCGCCACCAAAGTTAAACTGACTGGCCTGTAGTTGCTGGACTTATCTTTACACCCTTTTTTGAACAAGGGTGTAACGTTTGCAGTTCTCCAGACTGCTGGCACCACCCCTAAGTCTCAGGAAGACTGAAAAATTATGGCCAGTGCTTCTGCAATTTCCACCCTCACTTCCCTCAGTATCCTTGGATGCATTTCATCTGGCCCTGGTGCTTTATACACTTTAAGTACAGACAGCCTGTCTAATACTTCGTCTTTATCAATTTTAAATCCATCTAGTGTCTGACTTAAACAAAAACAAGAAATGCTGGAATCACTCAGCAGGTCTGGCAGCATCTGTGGAAAGAGAAGCAGAGTTAACATTTCGGGTCAGTGACCCTTCTTCGGAACTGACAAATATTAGAAAAGTCCCAGATTATAAGCAAGTGAGGTGGGGGTGGGGCAAGAGATAACAAAGGAGAAGGTGCAGATTGGACCAGGCCACATAGCTGACCAAAAAGTCACGGAGCAAAGGCCTGGTCCAATCTGCACCTTCTCCTTTGTTATCTCTTGCCCCACCCCCACCTCACTTGCTTATAATCTGTGACTTTTCTAATATTTGTCAGTTCCGAAGAAGGGTCACTGACCCGAAACGTTAACTCTGCTTCTCTTTCCACAGATGCTGCCAGACCTGCTGAGTGATTCCAGCATTTCTTGTTTTTGTTTCAGATTTCCAGCATCCGCAGTATTTTGCTTTTATTTTAGTGTCTGACTTACCTCCTTTTTCAACATTGCCTGGGTTGCATCATCTTCCTTGGTAAAGACAGACGCAAAGTATTCATTTAATACCTCAGCTATGCCCTCTGCCTCCCCTTTCTGGTCTCTAATCGGCCCCACTCCTCCTTTTACCACCCTTTTTACTATTTATATGCCTATAGAAAACTTTGGGATTTCCTTCAATGCTAGCTTCCAGTCTGTTCTCATGCTCTCTCTTTGCTTCTTTTATTTGCTTTTTCACTTCCCCTCTGGATCTTCTATATTCAGCCTGGTTCTCAATAGTATTTTCTACTTGGCATCTGTCATGAGCACACTTTTTCTTCTTTATCTTAATGTCTACACTTATTACTGTTGAGGCTCAAACATGAATGATGGATATTCAGGGAAAGACCTAGACAGGGCAATCAGTGTCATTGAAATGTATTCCAGTAAGGAATCACTGCTTCATGGAAGGAGTTAGTGAGAATAAGAAAATGAGAAGCTGTCTGCCTCAGACTCATTCCTACCACCTTGTGGCTAATATAACCGAACATGCAATGTTCGCTGTTGGGTGAGGATTGCACAGTGTTCAGTACTATTCTCAATTCCTCAGATACTGAAACAGTCTGTGTCTGCATGCAGCGACACCTAGACAGCATTCAGGCTTGGGCTGATAAGTGGCAAGTAACATCTGCTCCACACAAGTGCCAGGCAATGACCAACTCTAACAAGAGAGAATTTAACAATCCCCCTTGACGTTCAAAGGCATTACCATCACTTAATTCCCCACTGTTAACATCCTGGGGGTTACCATTGGCCAGAAACTTGACAATGTAAATACTGGGGCTTCAAGAGCAAGTCAGAGACTGGGAATTTTGGAGCAAGTAACTCCCTTCCTGACTCCTCAAAGCCTGTCCACCACCCCTACCACAAGGTATAAGTCAGGCATGTGATGGAATACTCTCCTCTTGAAGTAGAGGCGGGCACTCCGTGTCTGGCGCCACCGCGCAGGCGCTTGCGCCATTTTTAAAGAGTTTCAAGCCCTTACAAGACATTACATTTAAATTTTTAAAAGAGAAATGCAAGTGTGTTTCAAGCTTTCACATTCAATAAAAGAACAAAGCCCCTCTTCGAGCCCCCCAATGACCTAATAAGTTTTTTATTTCCCTCTCTTCCCCACCCCACCCCCAGAAAAAACTCTTCTGGTCCTGACCTTTCACCCCAAACGTAGATATCTTTGCCCTTCATCCCCTTCCCACCATCCTCACAGCCAACAGTAACGGTTTTCCCTGCTTCCCCCACCCCCCATACCACCCTGAAAACTTCACACCTCCCCCCTCCCCACTGGTGTTTCGCCTCGGATCTCCGAGATCCGAAGGCGCGGGACTTCCCGCCATCAACCGGAATATCAGCATGGGACGGCTGTCATCGAAAGGTAGGTAATTATTCCTTTATTATCGTGTGTTTAAATATGTTAATGAATTTTTTTCGCCAAGCGACGGGGTGGGGGGGGCCCCGAGGCCTTGCTGCTGCTGGTAAAATGGGTCAAGGCTTTCCCAGCATTGAGGTCCATGGTGGGCCTCTCCCGGAAGTATTTTCTGCCCCCCCCCCCCCCCCCCCCAACCACGACCCCCAACATTGGGGGGGGCTAGTAAAATTCAGCCCTCCAACTGTGAAAGTAAATCAGATTCACACCACTAACTATGGGCCAAGTTTTAACCACAGAAGACTACAACACTGCAGCAACTCCAAGATGAGAAACATTCAGGCCTGCAACACTATTATAAAATTTCCTCCCGAAAGATACTCTGAAAGTTCTTTCAGCAACTGAACCTTGTACAGTAATTTGGACCTTAATTGCATCCTATTCCTTTCTCTCCATCCGTCCGTGTGAATGCGTGTGTTGCTGAGGTTGTGACCATTCCAGGAATTGTTTGAAAATAATAATGTTTTAAAAAACCTATGAGGTAATCTGTTTCTGTTTATTTGACCCTAAAAATACTCGGGGACTAACACACCATTTTTAACAAAACACTAGCGAGTGTCAATTGTGAGGTGAGAAGTGGAAGCCACATACACACCACTTACAACCTGTCCCTAACATCGTACTGTTTTGGTGAGATTATTATTGTAAACCGAAAAATCAAAATGTTTGCATTTCTGTATCTCCTTATCCTATCAAAATGTCTCATCTCTTCATGTAATGAATTACTTTAACAACATGGCCTATTAATGTTTTCTTTTGGTGGTATTGATTGAGGGAAGAAGATTAACTAGGACACCAGAAGAGCTCCCTGATTTTCAAATAATGCAATAGGACCTTGAACCTGAACCATCCATTGAGACCTCATATTAACACCTCATCTGAAAGATAGCACCTTTGACAATGCAGCATTCCTTCGGTGCAATGATGGCTGTCAGCCTAGATTGTACACTCAAGACCTGGAATAGAACTCAAACCCACAACCTTCTTATCCAGAGGCAACAGCATTATCAACTGAGCCCCTGCTGATGCGGAACAATTTCCTCACATGTTTTGATGTAGGAAAATTGCTATTTTTGCGTGTCCGTTAATGACTTGCTAGAAAATGACACTTGGAGCAATGTATTCACGTGTTCAGTTGTTTGGGGAAGAATGCAAGAAAACCAGTTGGGAAGAGCATAAAAAGGGGGTAATCATTTTAATTTCTAAAAAAGGTATATGCAATTCTAATAGTTCAAGCTCTGAAATCAGCCAATTATAGATCAATTTTGAATGCGGAATCTCGTAGTGAAGTACTTTTATGAAATCATATCCTACAGAAAATCCAACAAGGGATTACATTTTAAAAGAACATGATAAAGAAGCTCAGCACAACACAGTGGGGAATTGATGGGGTTGTTGATTTCTGTTTATTTATCTTGAACACATAAGCAAAAGGAAAACGCTTCAAAAAATGACAGCTGTTCTTTCAAACCACAATTTGAGCTTTAAGTAAGCGAAAGAGCTTGTCACTTTGAACAACTTGTATCTGAAGAGCCGTAAAAGCATTAGCTGTTGATAAAGACCTCAGTTGGATGAGTCATAATTGCGCTCAACAAAGAATTTGATTGTTAAAAACCTGGCCTAATGGAAGGAGAGCAGCTCCTGCAGCCCTGCAGAAGCTCTCTTGCACAAAGAGTTGCATAATTTTGCTTTTATGGTTAATTTAAGATTTTATCCAAACTCCTGGTTATTCTGGATCACTGACCTTTGATGTTTACCTCACTCCATTTGCCACAAACAAGCAGTTAGACCGAGGTTCCTGCTGACTCCAGCAGAGGCTGTGTCGGCTCCATTTGTCTTTCACCATGTGCTTCAGCCTTGCTGATTATTCAAGAGAATTTTAGAGCCATTTAACCCCTTGAATGACTGAGTGAAATGGTGTCTGTTGCAGATCATCTTGGAGAACTCTACCCTGGTAACTTGGTACCAATATAGAGATGATCAATACACTGCATGGGGAGCCAAAAGGACAAAAGTTTGGTCCCGCTCAGGGTCAAAGTGAATAATTCACTGGCTCAGGATTTCAAAGCCTGCTGCTCTAGCAAATCTGTTTGGGATTGGTTGAGTTCTTCCACATTTCATTGAAACGGTAGCATGAAAATCAGATTAACTGTCCATTCGTCTCATTTGATGTGGGTGACCTCTTGTTGCATTCAGACGTTTGCCTAATCAACAACACTGGCTACGCTTCATTGGATGTGAAACATGTGAAGATCCAAATTCATTCTTCCAGTTTGCATCAGCCTGTATTTGGACCAAGATTTGGAGTTAGTTCTCCCTATTTACAAATGGTATTTCCACTCATTCCTCTGAGCGAAGCCTTGCTTTTTTTTGAGCACCTTCGATAATTCTCGTTTATATTAGTGGGAATTCCACTAGTTCCCTGCATATCATCCTCTGGCAACCCCACCAGCTAAAGCTATGAAGTCCTAGAGCCAGAGATCTTTTAGTTTACTGCCAATAAGTTTAATGAAGATAGTTAATTAAAATAGAGCGTTCCAATTGGCTGGCCAGCAGGCATCGATTCTCATGAGTATCCCACACTCTTTGAAAGCAATTTGAATATTTGAACAGTACTCCATGTATTCTTAAGGGAGCACTTCAGACTGAACCAACTACTAATCATTTTAGTATGGATATGCTGAAATGGGGAATCTCAATCTGGTGATAAAAGGGCTGGGCTCTTCAGCTTTCTGTCCTCTTTGGTGCAAGTCCAGAAGTTCTGACAACCATTGCCTTAAAAAAAAAAAACCAGAGCTGCTAGAAGGACAGTATTTTGAGCGTGAACATGATTTGGGGGTCAACCCAGAATGGAAGCTCTTACTTCACCCTGGTTTGTTAGTCGGGCTGAAAAGAAAAAGTAATGCTTCTGTCACTGAGCGGTGGTTATCCATGTGTGTTAAATTAAAATTGGGGTTTACACCTGCATGTAAATGCAGTACAAAGCCGAGTCATATTAGGCCAGCGTTCTCAGTTGAGTTAGCTGGAGCAACTTTAAAGACACAATATTTGAACGTGGCATCCCTTCGTCGGTGAGGGAACAGTCAGCTAGTGCTGCCACTCCTGATCGCTATATTGTAATGTCCATGGTTGAATATGCTCCTCACACATGAATGTTCACTCTGGCCAGGTACCAAAGAGCAAGTGGCTTCAGGTGGGGAGAGAAATTGACTGAGAAAGGAAGAACAAAAATAAGAAAACAAAAAATGAAAGGTCATAGACCTGAAACATTGTTCTAAAATTTATGGTGCCGCCGCCGCAATCGGTAGCAGACGTAAACAATGGTGGTCCACCAGCACGGGCTGCATGTCGTGGTGCCCCCAAGATATTCAGGGCAGTGGCTCATTTAAATGGCCACGGCAGACCACCCATCCCGATGACGTAGGGGGGGTGCGGGCTGTCCGTCCCCGGCAATGGCGTCAGTAGCCTTTGTGCAGGCACTGGCACCATTTTTAAAGGGCTTTGAGCCCTTCCATTTAATTTAAATATTTCAAGAAAGAGGTTATGAAAATTTAATTTGGCCCCCTCCAACCCACCCCCCTAAATAACCATGCAATACATTACTTGCCCCCCCCACCCCCCACCCAAAACGCTTGCCCTGCCCACCTGACCTTCCCCACCCCAAAATTCATAAACTGTGCACTGTAACCCTTCCCGCCATCCCCTACACCAATCAGATGAGTTTGACCCCGTTTCCACCCAGACAGGAGTGCTGGCCACTAGCACAATATCGCTCCGGGACAGACGGCGGGAGTGCGACAGTCATTAATTCAGGTATTTACATAAATTTACATATTGAAATTGAGCTCAAGTCACCTAGCGGTGGGGTGGGCTGCCACGAAGCCTCGTCGTTGCCGGCAATATGAGGCTTTCCCGGCGTCGAGGTCCATGGCAGGGGTCTCCCGGAGGCATTTTCTGCCCCCCCCCCCCCCCCCCGCCAGGATCCCCAACATTGGGGGGTCTGTAAAATTCAGCCCGTTAACTCTGCATCTCTCGCCACAGATGCTACCTGACCTGCTGAGTATTTTCAGCACTTCGTTTTTATTTTAGAACAAAAATAACATTTTTTAGATTTTGAGTCTTTCTTCTGAGGGCCCCCCCCAGTGGATTTTGGAGGCATTGAGGAACTGTCTTAAAGGGACACTGTCTCCAAGGAAAAGTGTGTGACAATATTTTTTGGTCTGGGGAAGAGAAAAGTATGTCATTTTCATTATTGGAACATCACGTGTTGAGTAAGGTGATGCATTTTAATATCATTTACATCATTGCGTTAAGTTTCCAAACAGAGAATGTGTCAAACATTTCATGTGAATAGGTCCTTTTAAAATTTGTACCCTGATGAGGTCTAAAGGCCCTTCTATGTGTTTTTTGTATTGTTCTGATCTTGGCAGAGCAATGTTTGTGCACTGTCCTCTTTCATTTAAATTAGTAGTCTGGCGCCAACCCATTTTGGCCGACTGAGCTCCCCTGTGCAACATGGAGACCGGATTGTAGAAGACTGCAGCCATGTGGGGCTGCCACCCACTTCCCTTGCATAACAAAAGGCATTTAATATGACGGAAGATTTGTAGATCCATAATTTTATGGGTCTGCGATGCCATCCGTTGCCTGCAGGTCAGGCCATTTAAATTTAGGAGTCAGTGAATGAGACAAAATCATGTGTTTGCAGTCAGCTGTCCTATTGTAATGTAAAAGTACATTTTTATCTCAAAAGTTTCCCCCTTCTTCACTTGGGAGGAGGGGATGGTCATTTTGACTTTGCACGATAGTGTAAAACAGGCGATCGGATCAGCCACCAGTTTTACATCTATCTCGATTGGACCAGTGAAGTCAGTGGAAATGAACAAAGTTACAATTACCCCTAGTTGTTTTAATCCTTTACTCTTGTCTTAAAACATTTCTGCAGTTCAATCTTTCTCATTTACTCTTGTATTGCCTGCCGTCATCTTTTTACAATATATTTAATTGCTGCTCTTTTCATCTGTTTCTATTTTTTGATTTGTTTTTGTTAATAGTGTTATAACCCATAAGGTCTGCTCAGAGAGATACAAGTTAATATCAGTTTTATCATCCTGTTTAATTGACTGACATATTGGATAGCATGAAAATGTGCAGTCACTGTTCAGATCTCACTTGTGTCATTTAGTTATTAGGATTATTTCAATCTTTATTGAGACAAAGTTTTAGCAAAACCATATATATTTGAAAATAAATGTGCAAACACATTTTAGCAGAAAAAATGGAAAATCCTGGCAACTGACCTTTAACCCTTTGGAAAGCATTCACAAGGGAAATTTAACAGTCTCTGAAGGAGGTAGGATCAATCAATGGCTGATTATGTTCTCATTCTGTGCTGGATTGATCTTTTACTGAACTGATGATAACAGGCCTTTGACTGCTTCAAGAGGCATCTGAGATGGGCTTTGACAGGATTGGTTGTGACAGGGATCAATCTGAATCCTGCTAAGTGGTGTGAAAGCCAGGCACCCCAAAGATCTGAGAAAGCTACTGAGATTCATTGGGATGCACTTGTGCTGGTGAATTTGCTCTTTCCAAAGAAAGCTTTTTTGTTTTTTTTCTAGCTGTAACAGAGACCCAATATCAGAATTTAGCGGGAGAACCGAGAAATCAGCAAATGCAGCCCTTAAACATTTGCAGTCGGTTGGAAACAGAATGATTTCTTTATGTGGTAATGAGGGTGGCAAAAAAGAAAGTGGCAGGGCAGATCAATACAGGAATGACAGATTAAAACAGACACCTCATTTAAGACAAAAAATACAGAAAACGACTTCTGTTTGATATGGTGCCTTATCAGAATTTACATCCCAATTTTCAACTGCTTTTTAAAATTGCACTTGTGAAGTATTGTGAGCGTCATAAAAGAAAAATATTGATTGAAAAGACATGCCTGTCACATGAGAGACAGCCATGCAACAGATTATTTTGAAACACAGCCATCCTAACGGATGCCAAGTGTGTCTGCCTCTGTTTGAAACTGGTATAAATACCACAGTAACATATTGACCATTATTCCTATGAAAACTCACTCTTTGTCAATACTTCATGCTGGTATGGATTCATTATGAGCTAAAAAGGGTGGCCTAGTCAGACACCTGAGCTGCCTCCAGGCAGCAGAGGATACCAACATAACATTGGACGTTTGCTTGCTTCTTTGCACTGACATGGTCGGAGCGTAAATGTTGCGGTCCCTGGACCTGGAGGGGGTGGTGGGAAGCGAGAGGCCATCTTCACCTGTTGGAAACGGGCGCCGTCAGTAGAGTGTATGTGCCCATTTTGTAGGCCTGAGATTTGAGCTGTTTTGAGGCCCCACTGTCCCAATTCAGCTTGCCATTTCTGGAAGAGCAGGAATGGGCAATTGGGGATGGGGCATTGGGCCTCAGATGGACCAACAGCAGCCTGAGTATTTCTTCAGGCCTCATCAAAAAAAATAAATTCCTGGGCCATTTCTACAAATGGGGCGGCACAGTGGCGCAGTGGTTAGCACCGCAGCCTCACAGCTCCAGCGACCCGGGTTCAATTCTGGGTACTGCCTGTGTGGAGTTTGCAAGTTCTCCCTGTGTCTGCGTGGGTTTTCTCCGGGTGCTCCGGTTTCCTCCCACAAGCCAAAAGACTTGCAGGTTGGTAGGTAAATTGGCCATTATAAATTGCCCCTAGTATAGGTAGGTGGTAGGGAAATATAGGGACAGGTGGGGATGTGGTAGGAATATGGGATTAGTGCAGGATTAGTATAAATGGGTGGTTGATGGTCGGCACAGACTCGGTGGGCCGAAGGGCCTGTTTCAGTGCTGTATCTCTGAACTAAACTAGTTTCCCTTAAGGAGCACTGGTTAGGCAGCCCGCCGCCTCACACAAATGGGCATGATGTACATGTTAGGGTCTGAACTTCTGTTAATGGATGATAAATACCTGGTAGTTCAAGGTAATAGGGTGAACAGGTGTTAATTGTATTCAAATGTGTATATATGAAGAAGAGCCAGCCAGCACTGGCTGGGTGTTGTTAGGAGTGGAGAAGTAAGTTCTGTGGCAAGCAGTAAACAGTCTCTACCTAAGCTTCCTGGTCTCAGTGTCATCTTCACAAACAGGCTTGGAATTTCTATAACAGTGCACTCTGCCCATTTGTACCTGAAAATTGCAATTAAGGCCTGACGACTTGCAAGGGAATCCGATTTGCATATTTATGCAGCCTTCCCCCTGTTTAAGGCACCCATTTACAGACCTGTCTTAAGATTGCATCAGACAGGTCTTGATCATCAATGGGGTGCTGACGAGCCTAATTTTCCCTCCTATTCCTCTTTTTTTCAATTGCCGTCTGCCCATTTTTCCAAGAAAAATCCCCCCTTAGAGTTTGACAGAGAATCCAAGATTTGCCTCAGTGAGCATGAAGGAGCACAAAACCTGTTTCTCTCAGTATCTAGAAAAAGAGTTAATCCTCTTGCAACCAGGCTTCAGGCTAATGCATCCTCCTTGTTACGCCTGCATCTGTCCCAGCCCTATATTCAACCATATCTTCTCTTCCCTACACCTGTCAACTTTTCAGCTTGTGTTGCATCCACTATTCTTATCCAACTTGTAAAGCTTTTTATGATCTTTTTCATATGAGGAGCAATATAGAAACATAAATAGTTGCTAAACTAAACTCATGATTTCTATTCCTGACATTTGATGCTATCTAATATGATTTGGAGCCTCCTTTAGCCACCAGAGCTTTTGCAGAATACAGACTTGCACAAGACATCAGGGGTGAAATTGATCTTTGATGATGGTGCAAAAAAAGTAGTAGTGAATTGGCAGCCCACTTACACTCCATCCCATTCTCTTCATTGAAGTCAGTCGAAAATTGGGCGTGATGGAAAAAAGGCTGCTGATTTGCTTTTGTTCCTTTCACACTATCGCTGAAGACCAATTTCACCCCATAATGTTTTATTGCACAGATTCTTCTGTTATTTGTGTTTCATTCCTTTTCTTCATGAATATAACTACATAATTATTTTATTTCTGTTCTTCATTCTCATTTTAAAGTATTACTGTACCCCTTGTACTCTAGATTCTCGCAATTTGAAACGAACAGGTTAGTTATATACTTCGATTGGGACCAAGCAGAATTTAAGTAACTGCCTGTGAAATTCAAAAAAGAACTGCCAATCAAACACATTTATATAATCGCTTGGTAGTACAGAACTTGATTATTACTGGCAAAAAAAGAGATATGCTGTTGAAGCTTTTCACCTTGCACTCATCAGGACAGATGAAAGAATGCCAAATTTCAAAAAGGGCAACAGTTTATAGTGCATGAGAAAACGGTGCTGATTGGTTGTCAAGTCTACTCTGGTCGAGGTGTTGCCATGGAGAATTTTCTATGGCAACACCTCAACCAATCAGAGTCCTCACAGCCAATTAATTACTTTTGAAATATAGCCATTATTGTAATAAAGGGAAACCTGGCAGTTAATTTGTTCACAGCAAGCTCTCTCAAATAGCTGTGAGATAAATATTTTAGGGGTCTTAACCAGTTCATAGGAACAGGAGTAGGTCATTCAGCCCATCGAGCCTGCTCTGCCATTCGATACAATCATGACTGATCATCCACTTCAGTGCCTTTATCTCGCACTATCCCCATAATCCTTTGTCATTGGTATTTAGAAATTTGTCAATCTCTGCTTTAAACATACTCAATGACTGAGTTTCCACAGACACCTGGAGTAGAGAATTCCAAAGATTCGCAACCCTGAGGAAAGCATAGAAACATAGAAAATAGGAGCAGGAGTAGGCCATTCGGCACTTCGAGCCTGCTCTGCCATTCATTATGATCATGGCTGATCATCCAACTCAGTAGCCTGTTCCCGCTTTCGCCCCATACCCTTTGATCCCTTTCGACCCAAGAGCTATATCTAACTCCTTCTTGGCCTCAGCTGCTACAGGCTCACCACTCTCTGGGTGAAGAAATTTCTCCTCATCTCAGTCCTGAACGTTTTACCCCGTATCCTTAGACTATGACCCCGGGTTCTGGACACCCCCACCATCGGGAACATCCTTCCTGCATCTACCCCGTCAAGTCCTGTTAGAATTTTATAGGTTTCTGTGAGATCCCCCCTCACTCTTCTGAACTCCAGCGAATATAATCCGAACTGACTCAATCTCTCCTCATACGTCAGTCCCACCATCCCAGGAATCAGTCTGGTAAATTTTCGCTGCACTCCCTCTATAGCAAGAACATCCTTCCTCAGATAAGGAGACCAACACTGCACACAATATTCCAGGTGTGGCCTCACCAAGGCCCTGTATAATTGCAGCAAGACATCCCTGCTCCTGTACTCTAATCCATTTGCCTTTTTTACCGCCTGTTGCACTTGCATGCTTACCTTCAGCGACTGGTGTACGAGAACACCCAGGTCTTGCTACATATTCCCCTTTCTCAGTTTATAGCCGTTCAGATAACAATCTGCCTTCCTGTTTTTGCTACCAAAGTGGATAATCTCACATTTATCCACATTATACTGCATCTGCCATGCATTAGCCCACTCACTCAACTTGTCCAAATCACCCTGAAACCTCTCTGCATCCTCCTCACAACTCACCCAGTTTTGTGTCATCTGTAAATTTGGAGAAATTACATTTAGTTCCCACATCTAAATTTTTAATGTATATTGTGAATAGCTGGGGCCCTAGTACCGATCCCTGCGGTACCCCACTTGTCACTGCCTGCCATTCGGAAAAAGACCCATTTATCCCTATTCTTTCCTGTCTGCCGACCAATTTTCTATCCATCGCAATACACTACCCCCAATCCCATGCGGTTTAATTTTACATGCTAATCTCTTATGTGGGACTTTTTCGAAAGCCTTCTGAAAGTCCAAATAAACCACATCCACTGGCTGTCCCTCATCAACTCTACTAGTTACATCCTCGAAGAATTCTAGTAGATTTGTCATGCATGATTTCCCTTTTGTAAATCCATGCTGACTCTGCCCGATTCTACCACTGTTCTCTAAGTGCTCTGCTATAAAATCTTTGATAATGGACTCTAGAATTTTCCCCACTACCGACGTCAGGCTGACTGGTCTATAATTCCCTGCTTTCTCTCTATCTCTCTTTTTAAATAGTGGGGTTACATTAGCTACCCTCTAAACTATAGGAACTGTTCCAGAGTCTATAGAATCTTGGAAGGTGACCACCAATGCATCCACTATTTCTCGGGCCACTTCCTTAGTACTCTGGGATGCATACCATCAGGCCCTGGGGATTTATCGGCCTTCAATCCCATCAATTTCACCAACACCATTTCTCTACTAATACTGATTTCTTTCAGTTCCTCTCTCTCACTAAGCCCTGTGTTCCCCAACATTTCTGGTATGATATTTGTGTCCTCCTTTGTGAAGACAGAACCAAAGTATGCATTTAGTTGGTCAGCCATTTCTTTATTCCCCATGATAAATTCCCTTGTTTCTGACTGTAAGGGACCTACATTTGTCTTCACCAATCTTTTTATCTTCACATACCTATAGAAACCTTTACAGTCAGTTTTTATGTTCCCCACAAGCTTGCTCTCGTACTCTATTTTCCGCTTCTTCATCAATCCCTTGGTCCTCCTTTGCTGAATTCTAAACTGCTCCCAATCCTCAGGTCTGTTGTTTTTCCTGGAAAATTTATATGCCTCTTCCTATGATCTAAAGCTATCTCTAATTTCCCTTGTAAGCCGTGGTTTGGCTACCTTTCCCGTTTTACTTTTGCGCCAGACAGGGATAAACAATTGTTGCAGTTCATCCATGCACTCTTTAAATGTTTGCCATTGCCTATCCACCGTCATCCCTTTAAGTAACGTTTCCCAATCCGTCATGGCCAACTCGTGCCTCATACCTTCGTAGTTTCCTTTACTAAGATTCAGGACCCTTGTCTCAGAATCAACTACGTCACTCTCAATCTTGATGAAGAATCCTGATATTATGGTCGCTCATCCCCAAGGGGTCTTGCACCACTATATTGTCAATTATTCCTCTCTCATTACACGATACCTAGACTAGGATGGCCTGTTCTCTAGTTGGTTCCTCAACGTATTGGTTCAGAAAACCATCCCGTATACACTCCAACGCAATTTCTCTTCATCTCGTCCCTAAGTGGCTTCCCCCTTATTTTGAAACTGTGTCCCCTGGTTCTAGACTCCCTAACCAGGGGAAACATCTTACCTGCATCTACTCTGTCTATCCCTTTAAGTATTTTTAGGTTTCAATGAGATCACTTCTCATTCTTCGAAATTCTAGAGAATACAGGCCCAGTTCCTCATTCTCTCTTCTTAGGACAGTCCCGCCATCCCGGGAACAAGTCTGGTGAACCTTCGTTGCACTCCCTCTTAGGCAATAATATCCTTCCTAAGGTAAGGGGACCAAAACTGCAAACAGTGCTCCATTTCTTTATCAGTTTCTTGGTCCTCCTCTGCTGTATTCTAAAATCCTCCCAATCCTCATGTTTACTACTATTTCTGGCAACTTTATAGGCCTTTTCTTTTAATCTTATACAATCTTTAACTTCCTTTGTTAGTCACGGTTGACTGACTGTTTTGGTTTTTGTGCCTTGAAGGGACGTCTAGTTGCTGTAAACTGTAATTTTTTTTAAAGACTATCCATTGCCTTTGTACTGTCATACCTTTTAATGTATTTTCCCAGTGCACCGCAGCCAATTTGCCACTCATATCTTCATAATTTCCTTTGTTCAAATTTAACACCCTGGCTTCAGATTGAACTACCTCACTTTCAAACATAATGTAAAATTCTATCAAAAGCTCTTTTTCAAATAGTGCCATGTGATTTCTCATAGAGAGACAGGGCCTCCATTTAACATTTCATCTGAAAGACTTCAGTCTAGCCTTCTGACTCAGGATGGTGTTACCACTGGGCTAATACTGTGAAATAGTGACTTACACACTCGTTTTTCTCTCTCTCAAGTTGATCTTATATTGGGTTTAATGGGCCGTTAGTGCCACTAACTCTTGATTGCAAGCCTGAAGCAACTGCAAAGTAAACATGCTGTGTTTGGTACGGTCAGATGCAGGGCAAACCTAGTTTTTAAAAATTGCCAGGTCCTCTCAATTGTTGTTCTGAGCAATTCCAGCTTAGTCTGGGGTTGTTATGACCGACACAATACTTGCCTGTTGCAACCCCAGCAACCCACTAACCCCAGTATAAACAGAGCTTTTCCCTCTGTTAGATACAAGATTCCTTTGGGCGGCACAGTGGCGCAGTGGTTAGCACTGCAGCCTCACAGCTCCAGCGACCCGGGTTCAATTCTGGGTACTGCCTGTGTGGAGTTTGCAAGTTCTCCCTGTGTCTGCGTGGGTTTTCTCCGGGTGCTCCGGTTTCCTCCCACAGCCAAAAGACTTGCAGGTTGATAGGTGAATTGGCTATTATAAATTGTCACTAGTATAGGTAGGTGGTAGGGGAACATAGGGACAGGTGAGGATGTGATAGGAATATGGGATTAGTGTAGGATTAGTATAAATGGGTGGTTAATGGTCGGCACAGACTCGGTGGGCCGAAGGGCCTGTTTCAGTGCTGTATCTCTAAATCTAAAAAAAAAATCTAATCCTTTGTCTTTCTGTATTAAGATACCATTCCTGTTTTTAAAAAAAATAAATTCAATCCAGTTCCCAGCAGGCATGCACCCACAGCATAGAAAGCTGCCTCTAATTCATTTCGAATTTTCACTGGTTAGGCAATCTCTCTCAAAGTCCACATTGATTGGTGTGGGTAATGGGAGAATGCACACTGATGCAGTAGATGTGCTCTTCTGAGGTTGGTGCTGAGACATATTTGGGGAGAATAGAGGGAGCTTTGCTCTACATCTTAATTGTACTTTACCCGATCAGTGAGTGCTTGATGTTGACACTAGTTGCTTCAAATGCGGAAATGTAAATCCTTGATCCTCTGTTACCTAAATGAGACCAAAAATTCCTAGGGAGGAAAGCATGATTTGAAGATGCATGAATAGTGTAGGCTGAAACAGGCAAATGTGACCTCTGAAATGCAGATTGATTGAAAATATTCAAATTCGATAAATATCAGTTTAAAATGAAAATTGATCAAACAAGTCAGGATTGGGAATTGGAGACCATACCCAAGCTAAACCCTCGTAAGAGAGAGAAACTTTCATGTTTTCCACATAGCGGAAATAATCAGAGGGTAGGATTTATCATGAAATCTGAACTTCTTTACTATAAATCAGAACAAATGTAAACAAACTTGCCTCGGGTGTATCTCATGCAGGTGCTTATTGAGACCCACTCAGTCACAATGGCTGTGTAATTGACAAAATGTTTTTGGCCTGTGATTTGTGGGATCAGCTTCACTCTTTTTGTTATCTAACCCTTGTGGCTTAGCCGAGATAAGGAAAATCAGAACGAGGGCAATCTGAGCAGAAATTTGTGTTTTGAAATTTCATGGTGTAGCATCTCGATATGGACCCTCAACGGCAAAAATTCTTTTTTAGAAAACTACCTACCACTTTGTTATTATCAAGACTCATTTAATTTGGCTTACCAAGCTGTACCTGCATGGAGAGCCTCATTTGTGCTGTGATCCTTGTGTAGATAGGACTCCGAGAACAGTATAAACTAATGGCTCTGTGGATTAATTCCACTTGCCCTACGTAGCATTCAATTACCAACACATGCACTGAGATTCCGTTCTTTCAGAAAGGGACAGTAGAGAAGTATCAGCCATTCACTCCAAACTGACTCAAATATACGTCTCCGTATAGCCCATCACTCGGTGCAAGGAGTCACATATGTTTCTGCATGGATACAGAGCCAAGGCTAACACTGAAACAGTGACACAGACATGAGTAAGTCTGTGTGCCATCCAGACATGTCAGGCTGGTTGATCCTGTTGTATTTTTTTTTCCTAAGAGCGGTTTCCTTTTCCCTACATTTATTGTCCTTGCCTAGAAGTATTAATGCTAGTTGGGGAATTGTTCCGTGGATGCTGGCTGTTCTCTTGTATCACCCCCAATCGCGATTCATAATATGTGAATTTATGCAGTGACCGTTCCAAAATAAGGGACATAACACATGGTACTGATTCTTTCCTCACCCAACATCCATAAAACAAACCAGATGTGCTCCTCACTCACTTCCTCTCCAGTCTCACTAGGGTATGATTATATGGGCATTGGATTGTCCCTCGGCGTGCTCTTGCTCTCGCTGTCTCTGTCTGTGTCACACACACAGGCTAGGAAGAAGATTTTCCTCCCCTGCTTCCTAGCTCAGGGATTTTAAAACCAATTGTAACACCTCTACCACTGCCAGTGGTTAGAGTTAGTTGATCAAATGGTGTCAGTGTATGAAGACTACTAGGGTGTTTTGGTCAGTTGTTACTTTGAACTTGCTAACATGAAGCAGGGAAGATATGAAACCTCTTTAGTGACTTAATTGTAAGCATGTTTCTGTGGTTGATCAAGAGCTTGGTTTTACAGTAGTGATTGTGAGCAACAAATAGTCTCAAAGAGGATCAATCATTGCGTAATCGTTCTCTGCCTTCTTCATTACTGTTTATTTTCTAAGAGAACAGGAGTGGAGCAGCAAAAATCTTTAAAGCAGCCCAGTTTTAAATTGAGCAGAAAATAGTCATCGACATATTTGTTAATATTACCTAAACCATTAGTTTGGATGGTTGGGCTGCTTCTTCAACAAGAGAAGTATCATTAGGAGCATGAAACACATTCAGTCTAGCTTTCCTGCTGTACATTTTCAATTCCTAATATATGTTCAAGTACCTGCATCTCGGGCTTTCCTTTTCCCATACATCCATTCACATTTTTCACGGCTATACTTGACTTTACAGGCTGTTCTATGTTAGGGTGGGTTCTTGTCAATCTTTTTCACATCCCACATTTCCCATAGTCTGGTGACTAAATTTCAGGAGAAGTGAAAGGCTTGTCCCGAGAAACCCTTTATCCTCTTGCATTTTCTGGTTGTAGCTCTTCATTTACAGCTACAAGTGCTCCTGATCAAGTAAAAATGGGGTAGATGCAGGTCACTCTGTCTCTGCTGTCAAGAACCTGCATTATATCTAAAATGAAAAGAGCCCCACTGCACCAGAGTGAATGCCTCTTTAAAAGATTGAAATTACTGATCGGTGTGAAATTGTTTTCCATTTTTGCACTTTGGACCCTGCACCATCTTGGAGCTGGGTTGAGTACCAGTGTAAGTTCACTGTTAAAGAACTATAGAGCCTGAATGATTTTGTAATTAGTTTTGTCCACATCTTGGTATCATGCAGGCACTCAGTATTCTGCAGGTTCAGTGCTATCAGGCAAGGTCTAACTGGTTTTAAAGTGGATGTTTTCCGTTGACTTGGTTGCAGCCATTAACTGGTGATCATTAGCAGTCTTTTGTTCCTAGATGACTGTGACAACATTGGGAACTGTTGGCTGAAATCTTGTACACTGGGAAGTTAGCAAAGTCTCTGCAGGAGAACGTTTTGCATTATAAGTTAAAATGAAAAGATAATTTTTGATCAGATATGAACAGATCTTTCCCATCTATGTTAATGCTTATCCTATAATCCGCTCAAAGAAGCGGTTATGTAATTTGAAGCTACAACACAAGTAGATTTTCCATACATTTCAAATGCTTTTTACACTGTGGGGATGGCAGGAGACCTAAGGGTTAATTTTCAAATTGGCTGCCTGGGCAATAACCCTATATTGATATCAATGGAATGAAATTTGATTTGGTTCCATCAAGGATGGGGGTGTATCTGTTCAGTCAGGTTGCTGCCCAGGTGACAGAGTTAAAATTATACCCCCAGTCAGCCATAGGTCGGTGATGTGAACTATCCCTGCTCCCTTATCCTAATTGCATCAGACCCATGGAAATAAGTAAACTGGTACTTAATATTTGCTGTCTCGCTTTCATTTAATTTGGGTTCCAGTTATACTGCTAAATCCAGTTTCTTGACCCTTGCAGTTAGCTCTTACACCCAATTTTTGTGGGCTTGAGAGTCTGGAACAGGATAGACTGATTTAGCAGTATAAACGACAGCAGCAAATCTCCCAAAATATGAAGTATATAAGAGCAGCTTGTGGGCCTCAATAAAATCAGAGGTCAGTGCACAGAATGAGACCAGCTCCCCATTCTGAATGTAAAGGCAGGGAGGGGCTTTAGGTGTCCTGAAACTGGCTGAAGTTAGGCACGAATAGGTATAAAAGCAACTCCAATAAGATAAGTGCACAAAACCTTCTGGGCACAGCATGCTATTAAGAAGCTCTCAGCATATGCTTTTCGGTGAGTAGAAAGCATCCACATTGAAGTTTGTTTTTGTTTTCAATGTGTGATTAACTATAAAAGTACAGATTGGAGGAGTGTTGTACTTTTTTTTAAGGTGAGAAACGTAGGTGAAGTGTTGGGCCCCATAATGCAGAACTTGGTCAATGTTGAGAAGAGTAAAACAGAGGATAAGGAAGCTTGCACATGGTGTAAACAAGGCACAGTTCCTTTGTTAGGATGGCATCATAGACCCATGAAAATAAGTGAGCTGTATTTAATAATGTAAACACACACAGCTGGGTCCATGCAGTTGCTCTCTGAGGCTCTGAATTAAAATGAAGCCAGGGCTTGTCACTAAGTATAAAAGTGGGAGAATAACCAAGCTTTGGGTATTTAAAACCTGTTGTAGAATGTAAAAGGAAAGTAAGTTTGAGGGAAATATTTTGAGATCTTGGAAAAGATTAAGTTGGAGCAGGAGTCAGTTTGACAAATCTTGATCTCAACGCGTGTGGTTCTAGGAAAAATTAAAGTTAGATTCTAAAGGAGCATAAAAGATCAGGATGGAGAGCTCGGGGAGAGAAAATTGATCACGTTCAAGCAGCTGACTATAAAAATGAGACTGTCAAATATGAGTTCATTGAGCATTTCTTTCTGTACACTTGTGTATTGCTGTTTTATCCCCCCACTGTTCCTCAATTAAAGCCAACAGAATTATTTTTAAAAGGGGAGTGGATTATTTAAGTGCTGCTTTTGGTTAATAAGCTCTAAGTGCTTGGTAGTCATTGTTCCATATTGTGGTGTCATGCAGCTTTAAATGAGGCTGATCATTCTGTTTGCAAACGTTGCACAGCTGTGAGGTGAAAGAAATGACTTCTCTTTTCTCTGTCATTAAAGGGAAACACAGTGGAGACATTAAGAACATCAACTGTGTCACACAGAGACATTAATTGTCAAACTTTTCATCAACTGAATCGGACTTAAATATAGTGGTAGTATTTGTTTTGACTCTTGGCAGCTCCAAATGAGATAAATTATACTTGATGTCATCAACCTAAACCTATTGTAATCTGTTGATGCTGCACCTCACTGAATGGTGATCAAAATGTGGCACAGTTGAGTAAACGATTTACTGAAGGGCACCTTGTATATTTTGGTGTTGTATATCAAAGTGGCCATATTACTGTGTTTTAGGGTAGTGATTAAATCATTGTTCACTATGAAACATTCAAGTTTATGGTCTTGTGGGTGTCTGCCCTCCCTGCCCTGTTACCAAGTTGCACAGGCTTTAAGGTGCCTGGCTTGAAACCTTGGTCTGTTCCTTGTTAGCTGAACCCAGCAGGATAGTTGGTCTCAGCACCCACTGGGAAAGGGGAGAAAAAATCAGCTTGTGTTTTCACTCCTGATTGCAGTCCAGTGATGTCTGTATATCAGGCGAGAACAGCATTTTAGCATTGATGACTCTACCCCCCCACCCTTCCCTGATGCAGTTGATCAGCCTTCCACACTTAGTCTAGGCTCAGATGTGAAAAATGGCCCCTGTTGAGCCATGCCCAGCAAGAGTCGATGCCTTTAGTGGAGGAAGAAAGTAATGGTGTGGCACTAAAAAGCTGTCCGTGATGATTGTGTGCTCAGTCTGTATAGACATTTGTTGCTGTGTTTTAAATAAAAGTTTTCTTTCGCTGCAGGCACCCCAGAACTGAGTCCAAGTGAGCGGAAGGAGCTGGAAACAAAATTGAAGGAGAGGGAGGAATTTCTATTGCCCATATACCACCAGGTTGCTGTGAAGTTTGCTGACCTTCATGACACACCAGGCCGCATGCAAGAGAAAGGGGTCATCACAGTGAGTGAGCTCATCCATTCCACTTGCTCTATATTTTTTGTTAGTATTGAGGGTACAGTCCATTGTGAATATAGAGCACCCCTTCCAGTCCCATCACCGGGTGTAGGCCAACATTTTACCAGATTGCTGTCAGTGATTCTCAAGACTTGTCATAATAGTGTGACCCAGAATGTTCTCTATTGGTACGGTCTCCTTCTGGTTTCAGCAAATTGAAAGAGTTTTTATTCATTCATGGGATTGGGCATCGCTGACAATGCCATCATTTATTGTCCATCCCTAATTACTCTTGAGAAGGTAGTGGTGAGCTGCTTTCTTGAACTACTGCAGTCCTTGTGGAGGAGGTACACCCACAATGCTGTTGGGGATGGAGCTCCAGGATTTTGACCCAGCGTATGTGAAGGAACGGTAATTATTTCCAAGTCAGGGTGGTGTGTAACTTGGAAGGGGACTTGCAGGTGGTGGTGTTCCCATGTGTCTGCCGCCCTTATTCTTCTAGGTGGTAGAGGTTGCAGATTTGGAGGGTGCTGTCAAAGGAGGCTTAGTGAGTTGCTGGAGGTAGTGGATGGGGTGCCAATCAAATGGGCTGCTTTGTCCTGGATGGTGTTGAGCTCCTTGAGTGTTGTTGGATCTGCACTCATCCAGGCAAGTGGAGCGTATTCCATCACACTCCTGACTTGTACCTTGTAGATGGTGGACAGGCTTTTAAGAAATCAGGTGGTTAGTTACTCGGCACAGAACTCCCAGCCTCTGAGCTTGTCATATAGCCACAGTATTTATGCAGCTGGTCCAGTTAAGTTTCTGGTCAATGCTAACCCCCCAGGATGTTGATGGTGGGGGATTCTGCAATGGCAATGTGGTTGAATGTCCAGGGGTAGTGGTTAGATTCTGTCTTATTGGAGATGGTCATTGCCTGGCAGTTGTGTGGCGCAAATGTTACGTGCCATTTATCAGCTCAAGCCTGAAGCTTGCCCAGGTCTTGCTATGTGCGGGCGCGGATTGCTTCATTATTTGAGGAGATACGAATGGGACTGAACAGTATGCAATCATCAGCAAGCATCTGCACTTCTGATCTTATGATGGAGGAAACTCATTGATGAAGCAGCTGAAGATGGTTGGGCCTAGGACACTACTGTGCGGAACCCCTGGAGTGATGTCCTGGGACTGAGATGATTGACCTGCAACAACCACAACCATCTTCCTTTGTGCTAGGTATGACTCCAACCAGTGGAGACTTTTTCCCCCTGATTCCTATTGACTTCAGTTTTGCTAGGGCTCCTAGATGCCATACTCAGTCAAATGCTGGCTTGTTTTCAAGGGCAGTCATTCTCACCTTACCTCTGGAATTCTGCTCTTTTGTTCATGTTTGGACCAAGACTGCAATGAGGTCTGGAGCCGAGTGGTGCTGGTGGAACCCAAACTGAGCGTCAATGAGCAGGTTTTTGCTTAGTTGATGCCGCTCGATAGCACTGTCGATGACATCTTTCATCACTTTGTTGATGATTGAGGGTAGACGGGCAATAATTGTGCTGATTAAATTTGACCTTTTTATGGACAGGACATACCTGGGCAATTTTCCACAGTATTGGGTAGATACATTTTTCTGAGGCGGCACAACCCTTCGGACTAAGAATCAGTTTTTTAAAAAAACTGAAGTCCTGCATTAGCCTGCACCCCAAGATGAATATAGACCACCAAGCATTGTCATCGAGGGAACCGAGTTGAATGCCATCGAGCAGTTTACTTATTTGGGAAGCGTCATCTCGTTTGATGCCACCAAAGACGAGGAAGTGGACAATAAGCTCTCAAAAGCAAACAATACATTCGGCAGACTCTACAAACGAGTGTGGAGCAACCACAGACTCAGAGCACAGACCAAACTCGAAGTGTACAAAGCCATAGTCCTCACCATCCTTCTGTATGGTGCCAGGTCATGGGTCCTACTGGACTGCCGTCATGTACACCTTCTAGAGCACTTCCATTAGCGCTGCCTCCGCAGCATCCTCAAGATCCATTGGCAGGACCGCATCTCAAACATTGAAGTCCTGGAAACGGCCAGCATCAAGGCCATCCTCCTGCAAAGCCAACTGCATTTGGTGGGTCACGTTGCCCGGATACACAACAGTTGCCTGCCCATCGTGTTGTATTGAAAGCTGACCACTGGTAAAAGGAACAGAGGGGCCTCATGCAAATGTTTCAAGGACTCCCTGAAGAAGTCTGTGTGCCACATCAACCATCGTCAATGGGAATCACAGGCCATAGATCATGATGCCTGGAGATGCGACATCAGGAGGGCTACAGACACCTTTGAGACTAGCGAAGAACCAGCATGAAAGAGAAAAGGAGGAGAAGGATAGACCCAGTTGCCCCCAGCAGGGACTACACCTTCACTTGTACTCGCTATGAGAGAAACTGCCAGTCACAGATAGGCTGACTAGCCACCAGCGGGCCTGCAACTGATGAGTACAACCTTCCCAAAATCTTCATCCGTGAATAAATGCCAAGAGAGAGGAGTAAATATTAGTGTTGTAGCTGTACTGAAACAGCTTGGCTTGGGGTGCAGCTAGTTCTGGAGCACAAGTCTTCAGCAGTAGAGCTGGGATGTTATCAGGGTTATTGCTGTGTCCAGTGTGCTTAGCCATTTCTTCATGTCACATGGAGTGAATCGAATAGACTGAAGATTCTGAGGACCTCCGGAGGAAGCTGAGATGGATCATCCTCTTTGCACTAGTGGCTGAAGATGATTGCAAACGCTTCAGCCTCGTCTTTTGCACTGATGTGTTTGGCTTCCCATCATTCAGGATGGGGATGTTCATGAAGCCTCCTCCTCCTGTTAGTTGTTTAATTATCCAAAAACGTTCATGACTGGATGTGGCAGGACTGCAGAGCTTTGATCTGATCCTTTGATTGTGGGATCACTTCGCTGTGCCTATAGCATGCTGCTTCCACTATTTTGCATGTTTGTAGTCCTGTCTTGTAGCTTCAACAGCTGCTCCTGGCATGCTCTCCTACACTCCTCATTGAACCAGGGCCTTTGTCTTGATGGTCATGGTAGAGTGACGGATATGCCAGGCCATGAGGTTGCAGATCATGGTGGAGTACAATTCTGCTGCTGCTGATGGCCCACAGAGCCTCATGGATGCCCAGTTTTGAGCTTCTATATCTGTTCTGAATCCATCCCATTTAGTGGTAGTGCCACACAGCATGTTGGAAGGTGTCTTCAGTGTGAAGAAGGGACCTCATCGCCACAAGGACTGTGTAGTGGTCACTCTTACCAGTACTGTCTTGGACAAGTGCATCTGCGACAGGTAGATTGGTGAGAACTAGGTTAAGTAGATTTTTCTCTCGTGTTGGTTCTCTCACCACCTGCTGCAGGCCCAGTCTGGCAGATATGTCCTTCAGGACCCAACTAGCTCACTAATTAATGGTGCTACCGAGCCACTCTTGGTGATGAATGTTAAAATCCCCCACCCAGAGTACATTCTGTACCCTTGCTACCCTCAGTTCCTCTTTCAAGTGGTGTTCAACATGGAGAAGTGCTGATTCATCAGATGAGGAAGAGCAGTAGGTGGTAATCAGCAGGAGGTTTTCTTGCCTACATTTGACCTGATGCCATGACACTTCATGGGGTCCAGAGTCAGTGTTGAAGACTCCCAAGGCCACTCCCTCCCGACTGTCTCCCACTGTGCCGCCGCCTCTTGTAAGTCTGCCCTGCCACTGGGACAGGACATACTCAGGGATGGTGATGGAGGAGTCTGGCACATTGGTTGTAAGGTATGATTCTGTGAGTACGACTATGTCAGGCTGTTGCTTGATTAGTCTGTGGGCCAGTTCTCCCATTTTGGCACAAGTCCCCAGATGTTGGTGAGGAGGACTTTGACGTATTGATTGGGCTGTGTGTGCCTTCGTCATATCTGATGCCTAGGTCTTCTTTGACTTCCCCGTAGTGGTTTGATACAACTGAGTGGCTTGCTAGGGCCATTTCAGAGAGCAGTTAAGAGTCAACCACATTGCTATGAGTTTGGAGTCACATCTAGGCCAGACCCAGGTAAAGACAGCAGATTTTCTTCCTTGAAGAACATTAGTGAACCAGAGGGTTTTTGCAACAATCAGCTAGTTTCGTGATCAACGTTACTGAGAGAGATTTGTTTAATTAATTGAATTTAAATTCCCCCAATACCATGGTGAGATTTGAACTCATGCCTCCAGATTGTTAGTCCAGGCCTCTGGATTATAGTCCAGTAACATTACCACATTGCTACTATTCCTGTTAGAGGACCAATGCATGTTAGCATGCAGATTGTAAAAAGGACATCTTGCTGAAGACACATGGGGCTGGATTTTAGTTCTGGGTTTGGGCTTATTTCCGGGTCCTGACCCTGCATCACGTCGACACCTAATGCCCGACGTGGCTTTTTACAGCTGAGGACAGTGGGCAGGCTCGCGAGACTAGAGGGCCGATAGGAGGCCTCCAGCCCTACGAGATTAGCCGCCCCACCATCAGAGGTAGGAGCTGCCAATATATGAAGAAGAGAGAGGGCATCTCAAATTGGAGCTGCCCTCTAAGGACTTTTGGAAAAAGTTAGATTAAAACTGGCCACAGCTGTCAGACGGGCACTGTGGGGGGAGAGGGCTGCCTCAGCAGAGTGCCTTAGGCCCTTACTGATGCTTAATTGGCTACCTGCAGTTTGGGGGCAGCTATCCATTCCCTCCCTCAAACCAGCAATTTCCAAAATGGCCCGAAGGTGGGAAAATGTCGGCAAACCGGCACGCTGGTCAGTGGTGGGTAATTGTGGGCTTATCTGCCTCTGCGGCTGTTTAAAAATTGGCCCCTGGTGTACTTTGCTTAAATTAGGCGTTGTAATTAAATTGTCAGCTTTCAGGCATGACCTGGGGCAATACTTGGAAGGGGACTGTAAACAATCTTGAAAATTGAACCACGTTCATTATAGTTGCTAAAATTTGACCTGTCAGAGAGTCAAAATTTGGCGATCATCATTGAGCTGATGGAAGCAGAGGGACAGAATGGCAGGGATTCTGTTTGGACATTGCTCAGTGCCCCCCAACATTGCCCTCTCCTCAGGCTGATTACAGCAGGCTGAGACTATGAATTAATTCTGAAATCACACTTGCAGTTAACTTTTAAATGTAGTGTGTAGAAATGCTGATTGCTTAGACTTAGTATGTGTGTTGGAAAATCTAGGACAAAACCAAAAGAAGGTGAGTAAAGAAGGCGGCAGTCAGCTGAAATGCATCTTTAAGAATGTTCTGTGTTGGCGTGCTCTTGCCTGAACTGCATTTATATTATTTATTGGGTCCACTGCAGTCAGCAATAAGACAACTTCAGTTTAATTAATAAATTGTCTCTTGGAGTTTATCAATAAATGTGTATCATGCAGCATTGGAAATGGAGCAAGCATCAATTTGGGGAATCGGGTTGTTCTGTACTGCTTCAATCCTGATATATATTTTTATTTATTCATTCATGGGATGTGGGATTCGCTGGCCAGGCCAGCATTTATTGCCCATCCCTAATTGCCCTTGAGAAGGTGGTGGTGAGCTGCCTTCTTGAACCGCTGCAGTCCATGTGAGGTAGGTACACCCACAGTGCTATTAGGAAGGGAGTTCCAGGATTTTGACCCAGCAACAGTGAAGGAAGGCGATATAGTTCCAAGTCATGACAGTGTGTGACTTGGAGGGGAGCTTGCAGGTGGTGGTGTTCCCATGCATTTGCTGCCCTTGTCCTTCTAGGTGGTAGAGGTCGCGGGTTTGGAAGGTGCTGTCTAAGGAGCCTTGGTGCGTTGCTGCAGTGTATCTTGTAGATGGTACACACTGCTGCCACTGTGCGTCGGTGGTGGAGGGAGCGAATGTTAGTGGATGGGGTGTCAATCAAGCGGGATGCTTTGTCCTGGATAGTGTTGACCTTCTTGAGTGTTGTTGGAGTTGCACCCATCCAGGTAAGTGGAGAGTATTCCATCACACTCCTGACTTGTGCCTTGTAGATGGCGGACAGGCTTTGGTGAGTCAGGAGGTGAGTTACTCGTCGCAGGATTCCTAGCCTCTGACCTGCTCTTGTAGCCACGGTATTTATATGGCTACTCCAGTTCAGTTTCTGGTCAATGGTAGCCCCTAGGGTGTTGATAGTGGGGGATTCAGCAATGGTAATGCCATTGAATGTCAAGGGAAGATGGTTAGATTCTCTCTCGTTGGAGATGGTCATTGCCTGGCACTTGTGTGGCGCGAATGTTACTTGCCACTTATCAGCCCAAGCCTGGATATTGTCCAAGTCTTGCTGCATTTCCACACAGACTGCTCCAGTATCTGAGGAGTTGCGAATGGTGCTGAACATTGTGCAATCATCAGCGAACATTCCCACTTCTGACCTTATGACTGAAGGAAGGTCAATGATGAAGCAGCTGAAGATGTTTGAGCCGAGGATACTACCCTGAGGAACTCCTGCAGTGATGTCCTGGAGCTCAGATGATTGACCTTCAACAACCACAACCATCTTCCTTTGCGCTAGATATGACTCCAGCCAGCGGAGGGTTTTCCTGCTGATTCACATTGACCTCAGTTTTGCTAGGGCTCCTTGATGCCATACTCGGTCAAATGCTACCTTGATGTCAAAGGCCATCACCCTCACCTCACCTCTTGAGTTCAGCTCTTTTATCCATGTTTGAACCAAGGCTGTAATGAGGTCAGGAGCTGAGTGGCCCTGGCGGAACCCAAACTCAGCGTCACTGAGCAGGTTATTGCTAAGCAAGTGCCACTTGATGGCACTGTTGATGACACCTTCCATCACTTTACTGATGATGAGAGCAGGCTGATGGGGCGGTAATTGGCCGGGTTGGACTTGTCCTGCTTTTTGTGTACAGGACATACCTGGGCAATTTTCCACATTGCAGGGTAGATGCCAGTGTGGTAGCTGTACTGAAACAGCTTGGCTAGGGGCACAGCAAGTTCTGGAGCACAGGTCTTCAGTACTATTGCTGGAATATTGTCGGGGCCCACAGCCTTTGCAGTATCCGGTGCCTTCAGTCGTTTCTTGATATCATGTGGACTGAATTGAATTGGCTGAAGTCTGGCATCTGTGATGCTGGGGACTTGAGGAGGAGGCCGAGATGGATCATCAACTCGGCGCTTCTGGCTGAAGATTGTTGCAAATGCATCTGCCTTATCTTTCGCACTGATGTGCTGGGCTCCTCTATCATTGAGGATGGGGATATTTGTGGAGCCACCACCTCCAGTCAGTTGTTTAATTGTCCACCACCATTCATGGCTGGATGTGGCAGGACTACAGGACTACAATGGATCTGATCCATTGGTTATGGCATCGCTTAGCTCTGTCTATCACCTGCTGCTTACACAGTTTGCCACGCAGATAGTCCTGTGTTGTAGCTTCACCAAGTTGACACCTCATTTTGAGGTATGCCTAGTGCTGCTCCTGACATGCCCTCCTGCACTCTTCATTGAACCAGGGTTAGTCTCCTGGCTTGATGGTAACGGTAGAGTGGGGAATATGCCGGGCCATGAGGTTACAGATTGTGGTTGAGTACAATTCTGCTGCTGCTGATGGCCCACATCGCTTCATGGATACCCAGTTTTGCATTGCTAGATCTGTTCAAAATCTATCCCATTTAGCACAGTTATAGTGCCACACAACACGATGGAGGGTATCCTCAATGTGAAGGCGGGACTTCATCTCCACAAGGACTGTGCAGTGGTCACTCCTACCAATGCTGTCATGGACAGATGCATCTGCGGCAGGCAAATTGGTGAGGACGAGGTCAAGTATGTTTTTCCCTCTTGTTGGTTCCCTCATCACCTGCCGTTTACCCATACAAATAAGCTCAGAAAAAGGTGTTACGACCAGGTGAGGAAAGGGTGTAGGGCTCCATTCTCAGCCTTTTCCTGATTTGGCCGAAACAGGGTTTAACTTTTAAAACACTCTTTTTAGCTTCCCCTCAGTGAGTCCTTGCTCACTGCTCTCTAAATGTAATTGCAAAGAAATCAACCAGACAGGTTTTCTCAGATTTAAACAAGAAAGGTGTATGTTTATTTACCTTAAAACTCTAACTCAGTTAAAACTACTAAACATATGTGACGTGACCACACTCGCATGCATACATGATAAACACACATGCAGATAGAGACAAAGGAGGCAAAAGAATTAAAGGGGAAAGGTTTCAAGTAATAGATGGGGTTCGGTTACTGGCTTTGGGTTGGATGTAAAGCCTTTGATTGATAAGTCTTGCAGTTCTCTTTGGGACCCAGTGCACACTTTCAAACTTGTTTCGCTGGTCTTCTGTCTTGAGGCTTAAGTTACTTCTGTGGGTCCCAGGAACTTTGCATTAGAGAGAGAGGGAGTTCTCTCTTCTTGAAGTTCAGTTGCAATCTCTTCCAAAAATTGTTCTGTGAGCACAATTCAGTTAACTCCAGGTTGGCCAGCAGGTTAGTCATGTGACTATTTTTTGCTTGAGACAACATCGCCTGTGAGGTTTGTGGATTCCTCACAGCTTACGAGACACTCTCATTGAGGTTGGGGGTGGAATGCCGGCTGTTGCACATTCAGTGACTCTCAATGTGTCTTGATCATTACTATCGACAAATTCTATCTGGCTAATTGAATCCAGGGGGTACTCCCATTGGCTCGCCATGCCTTTGTCTTTTAGAATGCAAATGTGCAGCAATGTTTTCAGCCACTGTTCTGTGATCTTTTTAAAACAAGTTATTTCAATGTCCAGTAAATGTTCAGATAATTTCCATATGATGAAATTAATATGTCTCATTTTGGCAGGTGTGGTTTCCATTACAAAGGTGATATGAATAATAAAATGCTTTAGTCAGCATTTCCATGTATATGTATTTCAACTCATTTGATCATTCTAAAAGTGAGCTGAAATGTAAACAAGTGTTTTTCCAAGTTTTAAAAGAAATCAATTATTAGGAAGTATTAATGAGAAAATAATTAGACCTCCAACACATGCTATGTTATCAGATAACATTGAGGAATGGATTATATGGGCTGAGCATCAAAACGGTAACTACTTAGATCAGGATCATGCGCTTAAATGTCTGAATAAAGAGTTCAAAGCTTTGAAATTTGATGAAGTAGACTGAAATTTTCTAGTTTGATGAGAATTCTGATTGTGGATTGTCGCATCTAGTTTGATTTGTCATTTAATGACAGGATATCTTGGATTGGCCCACGTCACGTACATTCTTCTACTGGCGTCTGCGCAGACTGCTGCTGGAAGATACTGTGAAGAAAAAGATCCTGGATGCGAACTCAGAGCTAACTGATGGACAGATTCAGGCAATGCTGAGGCGCTGGTTCGTGGAGGCTGAAGGAGCCGTGAAGGTAGGTTTCCAGGGGGCTGTGACTCATTACCTGTGATTTGACTCTTGTACTATCTGTGCAATGCTACTATAGTAGCAGTTAGTAACAATGAGGAGAACCAGCCAAAGATGCACAGCAGAGATGGTGAGCATTAATTGTCCTTATCCACCGTGACATAAATGAGGTGAAATAGTGTTTCTGCATGCTTGATGAAATGTCTTGGTCACCTGCCAAGTACTATGTCCCTTCATGTTATCAGTGTAGCCCATACAGTTTAAAACTTTTTATTTTGTGTTTTGCAAGACCCAGCCAGGAGTTCAGCAAATTGTTTCCTAAACCGGCTGAAAATCCAATATTGCAGCAGTCAATGAGAGGCAGTAAAAGATTGTGTGCACATAAAACAGGGAGGCAAACAACTTGCGTTTCCATAGTGCTCATTACACAGGCAAATCTGAGAGTTTCACAGGATGTGGTGGAGATAAGTGTCTAGTAGTGGTGATCTGCCCAAAGGCAGGTTCTCTGCTCATTTCTCCATGCCTCACAGTCCTGTACTTTCCTCTTCAGTTGCTCATGAGAGCTTCCCATTTTTTAAGTCCCATGAGAAATGAGCAATATGACTAGGGAAAAAGTACATGAGGTGGTTTCCCGTTGCCTTCCTTGTGTGCTTGAAAGGAAACACAAGTCCTCCTCCCAAAGGATCCTCCACCTGTAAGCAGCCATTGTCCCTCGAGGTTCTAGCTCTTCCACCATTGCCTAAAATTCGCTGGTTCCACCCCCATGGCTTGTAACCCTGAGCATGGAACGCTTACATGGGCCTGCAGCGACTCGCAAAAGGGCAGGGACAACCACCCCCTGAGGTCTCTCATAACGCTGCTTCCCCCAATAAGTGTCTGAAGCTGCCAAAAGCAAAGGCAGCAGAAACCCTGTTTGTGCATGTATACAGGGATTCTGCTATACTTAGGATAACGTTCTGGTGGCGGAATGGGAACAGCTTCAAGGAGATTCCAGGTAAAGATCTGTGAGGAGAGCCTTGAGGGTTTTGAAGGTAGGTGGCAAAGCACTGGAGGGAGTTTTGGAGGATGGGACAAGACAGTTGAAGGATTGGAGAGAGTGAGAAACAAGTAAACTGACAGACGCCTTTGGGGCGGCGCAGTGGTTAGCACTGTAGCCTCACAGCTCCAGCGACCCGGGTTCGGTTCTGGGTACTGCCTGTGTGGAGTTTGCAAGTTCTCCCTGTGACCGCGTGGGTTTCCACCGGGTGCTCCGGTTTCCTCCCACAGCCGAAGACTTGCAGGTTGATCGGTAAATTGGCCATTGTAAATTGCCCCTAGTGTAGATGGGTGGTAGGAGAATGGTGGGGATGTGGTAGGTAATATGGGATTAATGTAGGGTTAGTATAAATGGGTGGTTGTTGGTCGGCACAGACTCGGTGGGCCAAAGAGCCTGTTTCAGTGCTGTATCTCTCTATGACTATTACAGAGAGAGCAAGTGGAAACTATTTAGAAAGTGTTGTCTGGATACAGCCCCTTATAGGCCAGTGAGATAGGAGAATACCTTTCTTTTATGGGAAAATTGGCAATATAAAAGCAAAATACTGTAGATGCTAGAAATCTGAAATAAAAACAGATTGCTGGGAAACATTCAGCAGGTCCAGCAACAACTGTGGAGGGAGAAACAGTTAATATTTCAAGTCAATGACTTTTCATCAGAACTGGAACAGGATTCAAGACTGAAGTGAGGGAAGAGAAAGGGACCCATACAACAAACTAAACTATGAAATCTACTGACAGATTTAAATGTAGGGTATCTGAGGAATTGCTTTATCTGTCAAGGAAAGGCACAGTAACAGATCCCTGGGACAGTCTCCCACGTTATAGCACAAGGACAAAAATATAATTATGATAAAATACAGTTGATTTTATGAATTGTTGTACTTATCAAGTCAAATAATGCTAGTCCTTGGAAATGGACGATTTGTCACATTTTGCATCGTGTGTCCTCCTATAGCACAGCTAGATGTAGGTTTAAAGATCCCTTTCCATCAGAAGATTCATTTCTATCACCCGCAGATGAGTTTTTCTATTTTATGTATCAACTATTCTTGTGGGAAAAAGTGTTCAATTTTCCAGCACTGCCATTCTTTCCAAAAATAAATCAAACAAAACAATACAATTTTATTTTTTAAAAATGCCAGAACCCAGTGGTATGCAGGAGTGCCAACACATTCAGGATTCAAGTGCTGAATCATGTGACAAGGTTACTGGATATCTTCTTTCATTGGAAACTACATACACAAGTACAGGCACTGTATACAATCTGCTCCTCTTAATTCAAAGTGATTAAGTCAAATTATCTATCATTCAATTGTTTTAGCATTAAATTCCCACACTGCTGTTATTTACATTGTTCCTTGGATAATTTGAAATTTTAGTGCAAAAAGCAACTTCAAATTATCGGCATTAGACTCTATTGGTAAGGTGTAGTTTAATAGATGGTGAAAGTAAAAGTTAAAAAATGATAAATAATTATGATTTGCATATTTCTAGATTCTACTCAAAATATCACAACCCGATCCCTTAAAGTTTTATATTGTTTATATTACTTGGATGTTCCTTAAAGGCTAACTGAATTTGCCTGTGCTCTTTCTAATACAAGCAAAAATTATTCAGATTAGTAAGACTTCATTCTAATAGCAGCTTCGTATTCCTAGTAGTTACATTAGTTACAAATGTGCTGCGAGTGTGTCATTGGAGCACTCAATGTGATGTCTTTAAGAGTTAGTATGTGCTGTTTACATGTAAATGTTGTTCTTGTAAGCAAGTAAACACCAGGGTTTTAACTTGACATTGAAAGCATGAAGAGCCTTCCTAAAAATATAAAAAATTGGAAAGTGAGGCAATTTCAGTAAAAATAGAACTAGTTCTAATTAAAATGAATAGAAAAGATCAAAGAGGCCGAGTCAAATCCAGAGTGCTCTCTTATCCTCACACTGCTCCAGTAGCTCCTCACGAGGCTAATAACTGACGAGGTGTTTGACATGAGCAAAATAAGAAAATAAAGTTACAAAGTTTGCCAGAACAAAAAAAGACTCTGCCAACCTTGGTCATAACATTGCTTCCATCATCCATCAAGACACACAGCAAAAATATTCTGGAGCCACGCCAACCTCCCCAGGTAGAATACACTTTCTGTGCAGGCGTTTCGTTAACTAATACTTAGAATAATCAACTCTGATTATATTAAGCTACAATTAATCTGTACCCTGGAATACGTTGATAGGAACTGGCATGCTGTTACTTAATTAAAACCAAAAGGATTAAAAATATTAATGGTATTAAATATTATCCTGAACCACAAGCGCTGGAATTCTTGGCTAAATCTGCTCTTCTTATGTGAGCTTAAAATGAACAGTCATTTATATCCTTTGAATCTTCAACCTCACATGCCAAGTATTACTTTGTTTGAGCTTATGACAAGATCGCACCATGAATATGCATTTTGGTATTAGGAGCTGTCAAAAAGGCATCAGGAAGCACTTTATGAAGCATGTTTGGTTTATGTAGCCAAAATTTTAAAAAGATACCAAAGAAACAGATCTAAAAAGCAGCCTCTAGATTTAAGCTGCTAGCAGGATAGGTAGACACAATGCCAAGTTGTGACCCGCAACCAAAAGGAGCAGAGAGCGGTGCCACTCCTTGTGATCTGTCATAGCAAAGCCCTGAGAAGCTAACCTTGCATTTGGAGAATAATCCTGGTTGGGAAGGCGAGGTGGTTTGGGAGGAAAAAAATAGGGGTACAGAGGAGAATGATTTTCCATTTAAAATACTTTACGTTTTTGTTCTCTCCCGTCCTGGAGGCACTGATTGTCAATGTGTTGCGATCTCACTGGTGTAAGTAATCCCTCATGACCTTGCTCAAGTGTCCATCATCACATATGAACCCAGATGAAAGACTTAATATTAGCGGGCATTATAACCAAGCCTGTTGCTGTCCTCAGCTAATGTCCACATATCCACCTTTCCAGCAGGGATTACTGGATAGTAATCAGGAAATTCTAGCCGATTTTTTTTTTTTCTCTCCCACCTCTCAAATCTTGGGCCACTTACGGTGCTCCAACTCTCACTTGGCATAAGGTAAGCTAATTAGCATAGACCGGGGATTGAAGCTGAATCATTCTGTTCTGTGAGGCTTAGTGCCAGCTAAAAGATGCCATTACCCACTAAGCCATTAGAAAGCTGTAAATTTATATTTAAATGGCTGGATTTTGCAGGTGAGATATCAGCACTCATCATTATTTCAAGAGTAAATCTAACAGCAACTTCCAACAACCATACAAGCGTAGTTAAATACAGTAATAAGGAGGTTGCTATCCAAGTTGCCCTGCTTCTCCAGAAGGTGTGTGGGAGTGGTATCTCGCCGAGAGACTCACCATTGAAATCCATGGATCAGCATGAAGTTGCTGTAGTAACATGGTACATGTCCACTAAACACACCAGAAAAAGTTGGAGCTTGTCCATTTCAGTGTAAATAAACTTTTAGCGGGGAGATATGTCTTAATTACTTCCGAACAAACTCTCTGGCACTGAAAATTAGCTTTTAAAAGTGTGATGTCTCATTCCTTCAAATTCTAATTATTTAAAACAATTCTGTATTTTTTTCTTTGTCTCTTTTATCTCTCTCTCTTAATCCCATCTTTCCTCTTTTGCTTTCTGTACATGATTTGTCAATGAATTTACACATCCTGGTTCAGATGCTCAGTAAGGAACTCAATCTGACTGCTTAAGGAGGTGCACAGTTGTTTGCTCTGTTCACATAGTTCCCAGATCCCCTGTGTAGAGTACTACGTGGAAATGGATTTCTAGTCGTCATAACGTCCAATGCAGAAAGCCCATAAATTATATGTAAGCAAGTGTAAGCATAATGAACACCAGGTGCTGTTTGTTTGCTACCAACCACAAAATCCAGGCCATAGGAACATAAGAAATAGGAGCAGAAGTAGGCCATTCGGCCCCTCAAACCTGCTCCGCCATTCAACTAGATCATGGCTGGTCTTCTACCTCAACACCATTTTCCCGCACTATCCCAGTATGTTGAAAAAACTCCTCCATCTACCAAATATTTAAGCGTACACTTGTACCACAGATGAGATGTTGAACATCTGCAGAGTGGGGCCATCAGTGAATCAGATTACAGTTATACTGCTTTGTGTGCCTCTGCAAGTGGCACAGGGGTCAATGGCAAAGATGCACAGAGCAATGCTTCGTGGACAACTGTTAATATTAGGGGAGCACAGGTGTGAGTGCCAGCTTTCCATTAACATTGAAATCATTCTAAGCTAGTTTTCCCAGTGAACTGCCTGAGCAGTTCTGAAATGCAGCATTGCACCAGGCAGGAGTTATCTCTCCTGCTGTGAAAGCAAACCAAAAATAAAAGGAAAGCTTACAAATGCTGGAAATCTGAAATAATAATTGAAAATGCAGGTCCGTCAGTATCTGTAAAGAAGGCAGGTCACAGTGTTTCAGGGTGTATACCCTTCATTATAACAGATGCTGTACTTCCAACATTTACTGTTGTGAAATCAAACCAGTTAGCCTAAACACTGGAAGGGATCTGGTATCACTTCCTTTCATTCAGTCAGGAATCAAGGTTGCTAACAAGTTATATTGTCACTTCTACTGAAACCACCTTGAATTGAAGTAGCAGCATAAGTGACACACTCAAACCTGTTTTCGGCAAACTATAAGCTTGAACTGAATCAGGTAGTGTAGCTGCTACAGCATCGTCTGTCGCTGATACTCAAAAGCTGACTTTGCATATGGGCTGTCCCCTATGAAATGAACCTACCTGCAAAGCTCCCCAAGAAGACGACCTTGCTGCTTTCACTAGGTCTGTTGAGGAGCTTGTAGCAAAATGGGTTCACTGAGTGTATTTAATTTTCTTCCAATTTTGTTTAAAGAATCAACCATATGACCAACTCAGCACCAAAGAAAGCGAAAGTCCTGTGAAGTGCAAGGTTCTCTCCTGAGGTTGTAAAAGGCTCAGCAGTTTTAGTTTGTAGTGACTGTGTGATAAATGAGGGCCGAATCAAAAAAGTATGCTCTTCACCGAAAGGCACAATCTAATGTTTGATGTGAAACCCTGTATACGTGTTTCTGGAGTTTTCCAATTGCTATCGGGTAGTACATCCTCATAAGACCAATAGAAAAGAAGGTTATTTGGTACACTGACACACTCCTTGTACCTGCTAGACTCCAGGGCTACATTTAGTTCATCTCATGCAGCTGGAGGCTTGTGGTAGTTGAGGACCAAGGCAAGGAGCATAAGAGAACCAATCCATCAATTGACTGTTTCTGCGAGTGCTCTACAACTTTATTTCTATATCACAACACAGCTGATTGCTGTCTTCAAATGCCTGTGAAATGTTAAAATATAGGTAAAACTATACAGTTCATTTCACTTTGTGTTGTATCACTGTCACTATATTAAGACAGATATGGGCATAAGAAAGGACAAGAAAAGACCTATCCAAGAGAGTGAGAGCGTTCAACCTTTTGCACCATTCCCTCCCCCGTTGCTGTTAATGTCAATTCCTGTGGGGAGCAAAAAATCTGTGGCCAATGTCAGGAAAAAAAATAGATAATTCCTCTCCATGGCAAGGCAAGAAATCATTGCTACCTAAGATGCATTGTTAAATGTGCTTAAATAACAACCTCTCCAAATATGCCTCATTGTCCTTGGGCACTTATCTTTTGTAAATCCTTCTCAGCACAAAGGGTTCTGCAAGAATGTTTGAAAATCCCAATTTCTTCATTCCTGTCCTAAAAGTGTTGACTCTTGCTGGCATACAGTTTTGTGGTTGCAGGCAGTCAAGCTACCTTGTCTAAGTGGTCATTCATCGTGTGAGGCTAGTGAGTGAGTGCCAACAGGTTATTTAACCATGGAGGCACCACAGCCTTGACCAATTCCTGTCATCAGACGACGTCCACGTACATGCACTTTCATAGCAGTTGTCACTGGATGACAGTGAAGAATGGGATCATTCCTCCACCTAGGGTGTTAATGCCAATTATAACAGCTAAATGATGTTCTGGCTAAGGTTAGCAGACTGAGAATGGAGCCTGGACATTGTGGTCTGTATAGCTTAGTATTGCAATGACAATGCCTTTACCCAAAGGGCATTGGGAAACTAGCTGATTAACTGTTAGCTAATGTGTGCTATTTTTATTTTGAGCCATATAGTTTTATACTTAAAATAGTCCATACAGGATTTAACTCAAATGTGTTATTCCACAAAAGAAGTTAAACACATTGAATGAAAGGTCACAGACCTGAAACTAAAATTCTGCTTCTCTCTCCACATATGTCTGACCTGCTGATTATTCCCAGCACTTTGTTTTTATTTCAGATTTCCCACACCTGCATATTTTGCTTTTATTTAGACACATTGACCTTCTTTTGAGAGAGATCTGTTATTATACAGGAGTTCCTAAAGGATCTGAAACTACAAACTACATTGAGATAGATTCCAAGAAAATGGTGCAAAAAACAGTAATTTAACACATTTCTAATTCCATTTTAAGAGTCAGGAAAAGGTTTTACTTTGGGTTTATGTGCGGAGCATTCCACATGAAGTTACAACCTTCTTTCCAGTTTTAAGATTTTAAGTTGCTTTGAACATATGATCTTGTCTTCTTTCAGCCACTGGACTTGGGCCTCACAGTTCACAAGTACTAGAAGAAGCCTTAAGAAGATCTTTATTTAGAGTTAAGGAAACTTAGGTAAAATTAAGAGGTTGATTTCCAGAATTAAACCCCGTCTCTGCCAGATCAACTATCCGAATTCAATAAAACCCAAAGGATATAGCAGCAGACTCCATTCATTGTAACTGTCCTTAAGATCCATTGTAACATCACTCGAGTTGCACCTGAAGATTTTCATTCACATTTATTAGCACATGAAGAAAATTGACTACTAACACGCTGTCCCCTTCCAGGCCTATCTGTGGGATGACAATAAGGACGTAGTAGAATGGCTGGAAAAACAACTGCTGGAGGAGGAAGGAGCTCGCTCAGTCATTGACGAGAACATCAAGTACATTTGCAGAGATTATATTCTCAAACAGATCCGAAGGTGAGACTCACTCTGGGTTTTCTCTTTATAGAATAGTCCAAATACTATTCCTGTTTTTAAAAAAATTATTGGTATTGCAGTTTATAAATCTCCCGCAAATATCTTAAAAAACCTTCTGTATAGTGTGCATCAATCACCCTTTAACTAGAAAGAAGTAGCACAAAATTGATTAGGGAAATCAGAGAGAAAGAAAGTGTCTTGTGCTTTTGTGATTGGCTCAAATTTTCCAGGAACCAATCAGAAAACACTTTACTGCGATCCACTGTCTCTACACCTTTTTCAAACATTTAAGATATTCTCCAACTTGCCATGAGCAACGCCACAGGAGATCCACTAGTTTGAAGGGGGTTTGAAATTGGGCAATGAAACAAAATTATTTAGCTTCCCTCAGCTGATTGTAGAGACCTGAGACTTGGTTGCCAATCCAGTGGCGAACAGTGTGATACAAGAGAAGGAAAGAGGAGGGAAAAAAAAGCAAAATCCTGGCAGCAGAGCCATGGAGTCTGGGACTGTAGGGCTTTGTTTGCTATTGTACAGATAATATAGAATGTAGATTAATACATACATTTCTGAGATGTGTTTTAATAGCTGAAAGCAGTCATAGTTGTAACTACTGGGTGGAAAGGGTAGGAATGAAAATGGCATGTCTTCCACCCCCAAAATCCTACCCACCACAAACCCACCCTCCCCCCCCCCCCCCCTCCCCCCCGCCTTACCAATTTCAAATCCCAATATACATATATATGTGGAAGGTACTTCTGCATCCTCTTATCAACAAAAACAAGTGGAATCTGTCTTTCTCATGTACAAACTGTCAGCATTTTGTGTGCACCAGTGCTGCAGAGTGTGTATTTAGTTGGAGCCTGTGCAGCCGGTCCAGAGATTAACACACTAACCATAAACTGTTTCCCCATACAAAGTGGTTTATCCAGCGTGTCTTCGAGTGATTCTCGGAAGACCGTGTAATTTGCATTTTTTTCTCTTTCCCTGGGGCCTCGCACAGCAAGGTATTAATTTTCAGTTAGGTTACACTTGTATATGCTAACTTTCACACATATATGACTGCATGCACTGCTGAGGGGTTCTGTGTAGGCAGGTGTCATAAGCAAACAGTCTTTGTTCAATCTGATTTAAATGCTCCTCAATGATTTCCAGATATTCTTACACTGATGGAGCTGTTTTACAAAATCCATTTTGTGATCAGAAATTGCAGTCTTAAACTCCAAGCAGCATCTTCTGTAATGTAGCCCTTACTTGGTGGACGTTTTGTGGAGTTAATCCCTCCATCATCTAATGCACTTTGTTTTAAAAAAAACAAACTTTTTTTTTACAAATCTGTCCAATTTTTTTTTTCTCTGCCACTTGTTTACTCTGTGGCCTGAAGATGTTGACTACTCACTGGGGTACAGTTCCATGGGTGCCAACAGCCACTATTTACATGTGAGTCTAGGTGGTAACAATCAGCAGACTACTCAATGCAGGGAGAGGAACCCGCAACACAACTGCATCCCATCCCTTTCTCACCCAACATCCACATAGGTGCACTGCCAGTAGGAGGTTGTTCAAAAATGATGAGTGGAAACACTGCCTAAATATTTTTTTCTCTTCCGCTCCCCAACCCGTAGAAATCTCATGGCTTCAGGTCAAACAAAGCCAAGGAGACTTGCTGATTACCACCTATTGCCATCCTAACAGATAACCTAGGTTTCATGTAGCACTGGGGGGGGTGCTGCTTTGTTGGGTGCTGTCATTCAGATGAGATATTTAACTGAGACCCTTTTGACGGGGTCCTATATGGAAGACTGATTAAAATAATAAAAGTCCATGGGATCCAGGGGAAATGTAGCAAGCTGGATACAAAATTGGCTCAGTGGCAGGAAACAAAGGGTAATTGTTGACGGGTGTTTTTGCGACTGGAAGGCTGTTTCCAGTGGCGTTCCGCAGGGCTCATTGCTGGGTCCTCTGCTGTTTGTGGTATAAACAATTTGGATGTAAATGCGGGGGGGGTGGTGATCAAGAAGTTTGCAGACAATGCAAAAATTGGCCGTGTGGTTGATGGCAAGGAGGATAGCTGTACACTGCAGGAAGATATCAACGGACTGGTCAAGAGGGCAGAAAAGTGACAAATGGAATTCAACTTGGCGAAGTGTGAGCTGATGCATTTGGGGAGGTCAAACAAGGCAAAGGAATACACAGTTAATGGGAGAATACTGAGGGGTGTAGAGGAAGTGAGGGGCGTTGGAGTGAATGTCCACAGATCCCCAAAGGCAGCAGGACAGGTTGATAAGGTGGTTAAGAAGGCATATGGAATCCTTTCCTTTATTAGCTGAGGTATAGAATACAAGAACAGGGAGGTTATGCTGGAACTGTATAACTCATTAGTTAGGCCACAACTTGAGTACTGGGTGCAGTTCTGGTCACCTCATTACAGAAAGGATGTAATTTCACTAGAGAGGGTACAGAGATTTACAAGGATGTTGCCAGGGCTAGAAAAATGCAGCTACGAGGAAAGATTGGATAGGCTGAGGTTGTTCTCCTTGGAACAGAGGAGGCTGGGGGGAAGATCTGATTTGAGATGTACAAAGTTGTGAGGGGCCTGGATAGAGTGGATGTGAAGGGCCTATTTACGTTAGTAGATATGTCAGTGACTAGGGGCATAGATTTCAAGTGATTGGTAAAAAGATTAGAGGGGAGATGAAAAAATGTTTTTTCATCCAGAGGGTGGTTGGGGTCTAGAACTCATTGCCTGAAAGGGTAGTAGAGGCAGAAATCCTCAATTGATTTAAAAGGTGTTTGGATATGCATCTCAAGTGCCGTAACCTGGAGGGCTGCAGACCAAATACTGGAAAGTGGGATTAGGCTGGGTGGCCCGTTTTATGGCTGGAGCAGACACGATGATTCTATGAGACTCTGTCTGCTTTTTAGGGTAGGTGTAAAAGATCTCATGGCACTGGTGGCCTGGTTTACATTCCTCCCTCAACCAACAGCACCAAAAAAGATTTTCTAGCTATGGAAATATCAGGCACAGACCATGAGAAATTGGGCAAAGGAAAATCAGAGAGATAGAAATCAGAGAGCTAGACAGACAGAGATACAGAGACACAATCGAGAACAATGAGTGTAGCACAAATTGAAAGAGTGTGCTGATTCTATCCTCGCAGACCCTCGTCGCAACCACCCATGTACAGACCTCATCTCAATCTAGGGAGGGTGGTGCACCACAGCTTTTGAGAACCACTTTAAAGTTAAATTAAAAACTGGCATTAAATTGTTAAAGCAGCCAGCAGTTGCAGAGATGATATTTGCTGCAGCATTAACTTAGCCTGATGGTGAAATACAGCAGATGCTAAATTAGTGGTGTTGAAATAGTTAGTTCCTGGCTGCTCTGGAACCTCAATATGATGATAGCTCTAAGAACAAGCAACTCTGGAGTAATGCACAATCTGTTTACAGATGCTTCAACAGAGTTGTCCACAGTTGCTCTGTAGGATTTCTGGGTTTCAAATGTATTCTGATTTAAATTATATCACCCTAGTACTTTTGCTAGTCTTGGATATTGGATAATGGTACAATTTTATCCAAACATTTTTAATCTATTGTAAGTAAATAAGTCGACTTTTTCCATAATTGAAATTGTCTAATTTGGGGGAAGGCCAACTATACCAAAATTGGACAGGAGCTGGGGAATAGATTGGGAGCAGCTGTTTGAAGGTAAATCCACATTTGATATGTGGGAGGCTTTTAAAGAGAGGTTGATTAGCGTGCAGGAGAGACATGTTCCTGTGAAAATGAGGGATAGAAATGGCGAGATTAGGGAACCATGGATGACAGGTGAAATTGGGAGACTAGCTAAGAGGAAAAAGGAAGCATACATAAGGTCTAGAAGGCTGAAGAAAGACGAAGCTTTGAAAGAATATCGGGAATGTAGGACCAATCTGAAACGAGGAATTAAGAGGGCTAAAAGGGGTCATGAAATATCTTGAGCAAACAGGGTTAAGGAAAATCCCAAAGCCTTTTATTCATATATAAGGAGCAAGAGGGTAACTAGAGAAAGGATTGGCCCACTCAAGGACAAAGGAGGAAAGTTATGCGTGGAGTCAGAGAAAATGGGTGAGATTCTAAACGAGTACTTTGCATCGGTATTCACCGAGGAGAGGGACATGACGGATGTTGAGGTTAGGGATTGATGTTTGATTACTCTAGGTCAAGTCGGTATAAGGAGGGAGTAAGTGTTGGGTATTCTAAAAGGCATTAAGGTGGACAAATCCCCAGGTCCGGATGGGATCTATCCCAGGTTACTGAGGGAAGCGAGAGAGGAAATAGCTGGGGCCTTAACAGATATCTTTGCAGCATCCTTAAACACGGGTGAGCTCCCGGAGGACTGGAGAATTGCTAATGTTGTCCCCTTGTTTAAGAAGGGTAGCAGGGAAAATCCAGGTAATTATAGACTGGTGAGCCTGACGTCAGTGGTAGGGAAGCTGCTGGAGAAGATACTGAGGGATAGGATCTGTTCCCATTTGGAAGAAAATGGGCTTATCAGTGATAGGCAACATGGTTTTGTGCAGGGAAGGTCATGTCTTACCAACTTAATAGAATTCTTTGAGGAAGTGACAAAGTTGATGAGGGAAGGGCTGTAGATGTCATATACATGGACTTCAGTAAGGCGTTTGATAAGGTTCCCCATGGTAGGCTGATGGAGAAAGTGAAGTCGCATGGGGTCCAGGGTGTACTAGCTAGATGGATAAAGAACTGGCTGGGCAACAGGAGACAGAGAGTAGCAGTGGAAGGGAGTTTCTCAAAATGGAGACGTGTGACCAGTGGTGTTCCACAGGGATCCGTGCTGGGACCACTGTTGTTTGTGATATACATAAATGATTTGGAGGAAAGTATAGGTGGTCTGATTAGCAAGTTTGCAGACGACACTAAGATTGGTGGAGTAGCAGATAGTGAAGGGGACTGTCAGAGAATACAGCAGAATATAGATAGATTGGAGAGTTGGGCAGAGAAATGGCAGATGGAGTTCAATCAGGGCAAATGCGAGGTGATGCATTTTGGAAGATCCAATTCAAGAGTGAACTATACAGTAAATGGAAAAGTCCTGGGGAAAATTGATGTACAGAGAGATTTGGGTGTTCAGGTCCATTGTTCCCTGAAGGTGGCAACGCAGGTCAATCGAGTGGTCAAGAAGGCATACGGCATGCTTTCCTTCATCGGACGGGGTATTGAGTACAAGGGTTGGCAGGTCACGTTACAGTTGTATAAGACTTTGGTTCGGCCACATTTGGAATACTGCGTGCAGTTCTGGTCGCCACATTACCAAAAGGATGTAGATGCTTTGGAGAGAGTGCAGAGGTTGTTCACCAGGATGTTGCCTGGTATGGAGGGCACTAGCTATGAAGAGAGGTTGAGTAGATTAGGATTATTTTCATTAGAAAGACGGAGGTTGAGGGGGGACCTGATTGAGGTGTACAAAATCATGAGAGGTATTGACAGGGTGGTTAGCAAGAAGCTTTTTCCCAGAGTGGGGGATTCAATTATTAGGGGTCACGAGTTCAAAGTGAGAGGGGAAAAGTTTAGGGGGGGATATGCGTGGAAAGTTCTTTACGCAGAGGGTGGTGGGTGCCTGGAACGCGTTGCCAGCGGAGGTGGTAGACGCGGGCACGATAGCGTCTTTTAAGATGTATCTAGACAGATACACGAATGGGCAGGAAGCAAAGAGATACAGACCCTTAGAAAATAGGCGACATCTTTAGATAGAGGATCTGGATCGGCGCAGGCTTGGAGGGCCGAAGGGCCTCCTGTGCTGTAATTTTCTTTGTTCTTTGTAATGCTGTCAGTTGGAAGATTGCAGAAAGCAATGATTTGATTGAACCTTGTCTTTGCAGTCTGGTGCAGGCCAATCCTGAAGTTGCCATGGATTCTATTGTGCACATGACCCAACATATCTCACCCACTCAGAGAGCTGAAATTGTGCGCATTCTGTCAACAATGGATGCCCCTGCTTCAACATAGAGGACACATAGACTGGATTCTACAGTGAGCAGAAAGGGACACTAGCTCTGCCTGTTCTATCACAACAGCCATACTGTTGAGGATATTAGAAATTATGGAGCACGGAAACTCAAGCACAGAAATATGGACACTGGCCCACAGTTGGAATTTTAACCATTTATGGTTTGTATCTGAGACATAAGGTTGAATTTCATTTAACCAGATGTAGATTGTGATGTAATGTAAACATATGTATTCTTGGCACTGAATTGCACCCTGAACGCTCATGTCCTCGTGAAAGGTACTGAAGATGCCTTAAAGATACAGTACTCATATTTGCTGGTCCATAAAATTTCTATCAAGCTGCCAGTAATCAAATCTATGCACTACAGTTCTCAGTTCTTTTAAGGGCATAAATTGACAGCACACCTCATGAAGGGCATGTAGTACATTGTGGTTTGCTGTGCCAGTTAATTGTGCAATCAATGTCGAGTGATAATGGTTTGCGGAAATATTTTAACATTTCTTTCTGTAATCAGCTACTTTCACCATGCTAAACTGCTGTAGCTGCTTTATTTGAAGAAAAATTAAAACAGGAGCTGACTTAAAAGAATAGTTAAACAGCCAAGTGAAAAATGCAGGGACAGAGGGTGGGGTGGATTATGATGGTGCAGAAAAGATGCTCATTACGTTAAGCCCAATAACTCTTTAATTAATGAACTCCCAAAGGCATGTACACCAGAAGGTGAAGATGTGAGTATTTGAGATCCTTCTATTAAAATCAAAGCCATCAGATAGTTTGTTTCCAATGATGTTACAATTTCAGTTTTCATTGATGCACACTGCTGGATAATTGATAGGTGGATTCTAATGATGCTTTATGCAGATGGGCCAGTTATAGGGGGGAGGATGTCCTTAAATTTATTGAGGGACAAGGAACTAGTGGCCATTTTCAGCACAAGCTATTTTGATCTGATTTGCAGTTGGGAAAAATTATGATTTCCATATTTTACCATTAGCCTGGTAATTTCCAAATCCAACAAGAATAACAGTAATTAAATGTCAGGAGGAATCTGTTAATGAAAAGTGTCAGCATTTTCTCCTGCGCCCTGAGTGCTGAAAGAAGTGTCTACTGTTTGAATGCGCAAGGTTGAAGATGGGAGGAGGAATGTTTAAGTCAACAGAGGAAATATTATTCACTTCAGCATCACTAAACTGAAGTGATGGCTTGGGGTTTAACCTTTTTCCTCGGTATTATCCTAAAGGACTTAAAGGAATAGTGCACCAAGAATCAGTCCAAAATAATTTGTTGCTTTAAATCAATTTTCGCCATTAGTAATATGTTAAGAAAAGATAAATTTCTCAATAGTCTGGCAATGTATGGCTTCAGGGTAACCAGCACGTACATTTAGTAAGAGTCTAAATATTTAGTTGCACCATGTAACATGTCTAAATCTGGAAGAGCTCATGGAGATTTTCTGTATAATCTATAACCAGAGTCTATGAGCAGTATTTAGAGGAATGCTCGGGTTGATTGGTTGATGACTCATTAAAGATTGGCCAGTAATTACTTGAATTTTAAGGCCCCCCCCCCCCCACCCACCACCAGCACCAACAACAATTTTACTTGGCTGCTTTTAAAATTAGTGTAACTGCACAAAAACTAGTTCTGTTTCTGCTGCACATTATTGAAGGCCAGTCATTTTTTTTCTGGCAGCAATGGAACAAATCCAGATTCAGTGTCCCCAATTTCCTGATCTCACCTGACCTGTTCCATCCACACAAGGGAGAGAGAAAAGCAGGAGAGTCATAGCTGGCCACCTGTGAGCAGCTCAGTCTCTCAGCTCAGAAGATGAGGGAAAGGAAAATGAAGAGTCATTACTTGTCTTTATGTATAACTCCTTATCTCTCAGCTCAGAGCAGTATAGGAGTGCAGGCCAAACACAGGAGGTCAGAGAAGAGGGATTCATACCTTCACTAAACAAAGTGAAGATTCCGATTTAGGGAGTCTCAAGCTTTTGAGCCTTAGCACAAAATAAAAGATGGCAGTTCAGACTGAAATGTATAATCTCTGTCTTTCACTAATTCTTTTCAGAATCTTTTACAACCATCCAATTTAGGCAGCTAAAAGAGGCTGTGCTGTCCTCCATTTAAAGATTGTCTGCTGGCGTCTGGTACTACTTTTACTTTGATGTTTTGAACACTGGGGCCAAGATCTTCTCTGAGCAGCAATTAGAGCAAAATCAGAAACGTATTTGTAAAGAACAAGTTTACAATTTCACTGCACCTGGTGTTCAGCGAATATCTTCCCCAGTATTGTAAACTGGTCAAATGAGCTCAAACACTGATAAATGTTCACGGGGCCGTTTCTTTTGACACCTGTTCAATGTGGTCCTATCATTCTAACTGCAAACAGCATCTGTTCAATTCTAGGCAGCTTCATAATGAATTACTTATTCTACAGAGCTCTTTTTTTTTCTTTGCAGTTATGTCCAAGGATTTTTGCTTGGGCTTTGTAACTGATTAATTATGTATTTTTTAAGTGTATTAGAACCCAGATGCATATGCAGTGTATTATATGCATTGAATGCGCCCCCACTGATTAACTTGTATGAGGTTTATATAGTATTTTTAATGCCACATATGTGCAGTTTGTTGAATTTGTAGTTGGAACTTTTTATTATAGTATCAACAATTTCTAAGGCCCATCACTCCTTTCCTCCAGCAGCAGTTGCTGCATAGAGATGTCACCTGTACAGGATCCACGTGGTAGAAGTAGGATTCCTGGTCTTAGTACAGGTGACACTGTGGGAGAAAAAGGCAGACGGTTATTTTAATAAAATTAGTTGTTTGTGATGCAACTGGAATTACTGCCCTTGAGCAGAAAGCGCAATTAAAATGCCCTCTCCTTGCCTGTCTTTATGTTCACAGTGGTGCTTATGGTAATACGGTGATTGCGTCTAATAGACAGTTTATGTTAGGGAACTGTGGTACATGGAATTACATTCATAGCTTCAACTATGATGAACCATTGTAGACAATAGGTGCCATGATGTGACTGTGGGAAACAACCTGTGGTTTACAGAGAAGGAATACAGTATCTAAACAATTATAAAATTCTTCAGCCACTGTAGTGCAAGGTCCCAACTGGAGTGAACAAAGAATTCTGCAGTGTTGGCCCCACAGTATGATTAGTGTAAGTCCCGATTTCACCTTTTACAGTTTGGGAGGTTAATCATGTTCATAGTCGCAGTGGCGTAAATTCTAAATATCACAGTCCTGCTATTTTGTTTAATTTATACTTCTAATTCATTATTTTTCTAGTGATAATGTTTATATTTTTAACCTGTGTATCCAAGCTCTTTCATGATGAGCATTCAGACTGACCTGGAATTTCAGATGTGTAGTGATAAAAGATGAAAGGTTAAGGTGAGCATTCGGGAGTGAAATTCCTGTGAATGTAAAAGGGGGGACTGCCTGTGCAATTAAGGTCTTGCAAACAAAATGGCATTCTTAAAAATTTCACATTTCAAACTTGTGTGCTGCTGAGATTTTATTCAGTGTTATTAAATACAGAGAAAAACCTTCATTCTCCCATTTTTCCTGGAAAGGAATTTCACCCACCCCATTGAACAAAGGAGAGACGAGGCATTGTTGAACAAGTGATGGAAAGTGGTTTGTTGTATTGAAGCAGTGGGTCAACATTTTTCAGCCAAAGAATCCTGAGGTGCGATCTGTTGAACAATAAAATTGACGGTTTATTTATTGCGTACCTATTTTTTTTTTTTACATGAACGCAGTGAGGCTAACTTTGTTTTAAAAAAAAGTTTTCTATAAGAACTCCCAAATCTTAACCCCAGCTACTTCATATTCTCTTTTAGTCAACCAAGGCATGATGGGCTGAAGGGCCTCCTTCTATATGACTCAATGTCTTCCCTTGCCCTCGGTTCCTGCTCCAGATGTGGGCTCATTCAGAATGTCTGCTGTTGCTGCTTACTGATCAGCTATTGGGAAGTTTCCGTACCCCACCCACTGTCCCCAAACTCCATTTAATCGGTTCCTTATTTGCCAGGAAGGAGCAGAAGTGTCCCCTGTGATTATAGTTTTTTTTTTTAAGAGTTGGTCTGTCAAGAGGTTCTTCAAAAAGTAAAAATAACATAGTAGGAATGGACTGTTTGCTGAATTCAGGTGAAGTCCTGTTTGAATTCTGCACACTTGTGGGAGGATATGGAGTACAGTGAATTCAAATGTAGACTTTCACCTGGGAGAAGAAGCAGATAGAATAGCAGCTTTTCTGTGAGTGACATGCACTTAATTTCACTAAGTAGACCATGGATTATAGAATAACTAGAGGCCGATGCACATTTCATGTGCAATCCAATATTTTGTTTCATGGAAGGAGAGTCTGTCAATGCCTTTCTTGGTTGTGAGCAGAAAGCAGCACGTAGTCCTCCTTTATGGTGTATATATGGCAAAGGCAAAGAAACAAAAGCTCACACCACTATAATGAAGGTCAGTGTGATTTGTATCCCAATGGAAATGTTGTTAGTTTGGCACAGAATGGCTCACATCCTGTCACCTGAACGCGGAATAACCATGCAGCTTAATAGAAACAGTATTGAAATATTGATGAAAGCAGAAATAAGCTATGTAACTCTCAGTGGCTATAAAACAGTCTGCTCTGTGCTCTAGTTTGTAGATTTCAGCCAGGATACTAATTGGACCACTGTTCTTGGCCTCCGTGCTGGGGAAGGGGAAATCATTCAGGGTTCCCACATTGGCTTGCTATCCAGTGATCCTTGGTGGATATTCAATGTTTGTTGTGAATAGCCACTTGGGTGAGGAGCCAGTGACCACAGATTGTGTACCCTAATAAAAGTCAGCACCTACAGGAAAGGAGAGGATAAAATAGTGTTTCAAAGCAACACTAAATTTTGACCGATTTTAAACCACAAAGGTACTTGACGGTAAAAAAAGACAAAGAAATTAGTCACATTGCAGTGTAAAAAGAATTTTGTGCTCTCACAAAGCTGAGGATCAAAGCAGTAATGTTTTCTAATTTAAGGCTTTTCTAACTTCTTCAATCTCAAGAGTATTGAAAAGATCAAAAATAAAAAAAATTAAATTGAGTCTTTGCAGTTTGTGTTGTCTGATTCTTCATCTAGGCCACAAGGATAGGTCGGATTCATTACCAATCAGACAGTCCCACAAATATTTAAAACAAATTGAATTGCACACCAATACCCATCACAATTACACTTGGTGCAATAACTGAATTAGCAATTCAACAAAATAATTGGAAATGCGACATTCTCTATCCAGAAGCCTCCCTCGAGGTTTTTTCGATCTATGGGGGTACTCAGCTTCACTAATTCTGCAGCTAATTAGTGCTGCACTTGGAAATGAAGTTGTTTAAATGTAGAATTTCTCTTTGGTGAAAAATATATACTGACGTAAAGCAAATGTGCCCTAAATTGCAAATCCAACTGTAACCCTTTAAGTACCAAACTTTGGTGTTTGTAGCATGTTCATTGAATTGTTTGTAATTTGTGATTTTATTTTTGTTCTGCAACATTACTTTTTTACATCAACCTTGAGCTGGTACAAGTCTGCACCTTTGATTTGTAGCAATGCAGTTTCCACTGCTCCAGCAAGCAACCAGGGCTACAGGTGGCAAGTTGGAGTCTTGTCTCTGCAGTAAAGTTTAATATGGAGAGGAGCATCCTTGACCAATCAGCCAGGACTTGACCCTGCTTATGAACTGGGTGACATAGGCCCTTTTGCTCTGGGCCCTAGATTTAGCTCCAGACCAAACAGATTGCTTGAAAAACTTGTAATCAAGGTCCCAAGTGAGTTTGTAATGACAAACTCATCCCCAGTGGACATGAGCCCAAGGCACAGTGTCCTTGTACTTCGGAGTCAACACAACTAAGCAGAATTGTAACATTTTCATTTATAATGTAGAGTCATAGAGTCATACAGCACTGAAACAGGCCCTTCGGCCCACCGAGTCTGTGCCGACCAACAACCACCCATTTATACTTTTGCGAGGAGCAGCTTTGACAGAATGAGGTGCGGAGCGGACTTTCAGCTGAGCGGTCAATTTCAGTAAGTTACAAGTTAATCCCCTTTTGTTTCGGAGGACCAGGGGACTGCTGGGTAGGGGAAAACTATTTATTTGGGCAGTTTTAAAATCTTTGTCTTTTGCGAGGAGCAGCTTTGACAGAACGAGGTGCGGAGCGGACTTTCAGCTGAGCGGTCAATTTCAGTAAGTTACAAGTTAATCCCCTTTTGTTTCGGAGGACCAGGGGACTGCTGGGTAGGGGAAAACTATTTATTTGGGCAGTGGCAGTACCCGAGACACTACACGTGTAGTGTCTCCCACCCACCCTCCTCCTCTAACCAAAAAAAAGGACTCTGGTGTGTTGATAAGGTAAGCTTTTTATTTAAAAAGTTCAGTCCGTCGGATTGCTAAGCGAACAAGTTTTGGCTTTTTTTTTTCGTTTGGTTTTTCAGTAGATTTATTGGGAATCTAGAATAGTGGGAATGGAGGTAAAGGCAGTTGTATGTTCCTCCTGCAGAATGTGGGAGGTAGGGGTCGCCAAGAGTGTCCCTGCTGACTGCATCTGCGGGAAGTGCACCCAACTCCAGCTCCTCGCAGACCGCGTTAGGGAACTGGAGCTGGAGCTGGATGAACTTCGGATCATTCGGGAGGCGGAGGGGATTATTGACAGGAGTTATAGGGAGGCAGTCACACCTCAGGTAAAAGAAGTAGGTAGATGGGTTACCGTCAGGGGAAGGAAAGGGAACCAGCAGGCAGTGCAGGGATCCCCTGTGGCCGTTTCCCTCAACAACAGGTATACCGTTTTGGATACTGTTGGGGGGGGGGGGGGGACTTACCAGGGGTAAGCAATGGGGTGCAGGTCTCTGGCACAGAGTCTGTCCCTGTTGCTCAGAAGGGAAAAGGGAAGAGGAGCAGAGCATTAGTCATTGGGGACTCCATAGTTAGGGGAACAGATAGGAGGTTCTGTGGGAACGAGAGAGACTCACGGTTGGTGTGTTGCCTCCCAGGTGCCAGGGTACGTGATGTCTCCGATCGTGTTTTTGGGATCCTTAAGGGGGAGGGGGAGCACCCCCAAGTCGTGGTCCACATAGGCACCAACGACATAGGTAGGAAGAGAGATGGGGATTTAAGGCAGAAATTCAGGGAGCTAGGGTGGAAGCTTAGAGCGAGAACAACCAGAGTTGTTATCTCTGGGTTGTTGCCTGTGCCACGTGCTAGCGAAGAGAGGAATAGGGAGAGAGAGGAGTTGAACACGTGGCTGCAGGGATGGTGTAGGAGGGAGGGTTTTGGTTTCCTGGATAGTTGGGGCTCTTTCTGGGGTAGGTGGGACCTCTACAAACAGGATGGTCTTCACCTGAACCAGAGGAGTACCAATATCCTGGGGGGGAGATTTGTTAGTGCTCTTCGGGGGGGTTTAAACTAAATCAGCAGGGGAATGGGAACCTAAATTGTAGTTCCAGTGTACAGGCTGTTGAGAGTAGTGAGGTAGGGGATAAGGTTACAGGGACGCAAGAGGGCACTGGCAAGCAAGAACTTGGTTTAAAGTGTGTCTACTTCAACGCCAGGAGCATCCGGAATAAGGTGGGTGAGCTTGCAGCATGGGTTGGTACCTGGGATCCTGATGTTGTGGCCATTTCAGAGACATGGGTAGAGCAGGGGCAGGAATGGATGTTGCAGGTTCCGGGATTTAGATGTTTCAGTAAGAACAGAGAAGAGGGTAAAAGAGGGGGGGGTGTGGCATTGTTAATCAAGGAAAGTATTACAGCGGCAGAAAGGACGTTTGAGGACTCGTCTACTGAGGTAGTATGGGCCGAGGTTAGAAACAGGAGAGGAGAGGTCACCCTGTTGGGAGTTTTCTATAGACCTCCGAATAGTTCCAGAGATGTAGAGGAAAGGATAGCAAAGATGATTCTCGACAGGAGCGAGAGTAACAGGGTAGTGGTTATGGGGGACTTTAACTTTCCAAATATTGACTGGAAATACTATAGTTCGAGTACTTTAGATGGGTCTGTTTTTGTCCAGTGTGTGCAGGAGGGTTTTCTGACACAGTATGTGGACAGGCCAACCAGGGGCGATGCCACATTGGATTTGGTACTGGGTAATGAACCTGGCCAGGTGTTAGATTTAGATGTAGGTGAGCACTTTGGCGATAGTGATCACAATTCGGTTAGGTTTACCTTAGCGATGGGCAGGGACAGGTATATACCGCAGGGCAAGAATTATAGCTGGGGGAAAGGAAATTATGATGCGATTAGGCAAGATTTAGGATGTGTAGGATGGGGAAGGAAACTGCAGGGGATGGGCACAAACGAAATGTGGAGCTTATTCAAGGAGCAGCTAATGCGTGTCCTTGATAAGTATGTACCTGTCAGGCAGGGAGGAAGTTGTCGAGCGAGGGAGCCGTGGTTTACTCAAGAAGTTGAAGCGCTTGTCAAGAGGAAGAGGGCGGCTTATGTTAGGATGAGACGTGAAGGCTCAGTTAGGGCGCTTGAGAGTTACAAGCTAGCCAGGAAGGATCTAAAGGGAGGGCTAAGAAGAGCAAGGAGAGGACACGAGAAGTCATTGGCGGATAGGATCAAAGAAAACCCTAAGGCTTTCTATAGGTATATCAGGAATAAACGAATGATAAGAGTTAGAACAGGGCCAATCAAGGATAGTAGTGGGAAGTTGTGTGTGGAATCAGAGGAGATAGGGGAAGCATTAAATGAATATTTTTCGTCAGTATTTACAGTAGAAAAAGAAAATGTTGCCGAGGAGATTACTGAGATACAGCCTACTAGGCTAGATGGGATTGAGATTCACAAGGAGGAGGTGTTAGCAATTTTGGAAAGAGTGAAAATAGATAAGTCCCCTGGGCCAGATGGGATTTATCCTAGGATTCTCTGGGAAGCCAGGGAGGAGATTGCAGAGCCGTTGTTGTTGATCTTTATGTCGTCATTGTCGACAGGAGTAGTGCCGGAGGACTGGAGGATAGCAAATGTTGTCCCCTTGTTCAAGAAGGGGAGTAGAGACAGCCCTGGTAATTATAGACCTGTGAGCCTTACTTCGGTTGTGGGTAAAATGTTGGAAAAGGTTATAAGAGACAGGATTTATAATCATCTTGAAAAGAATAAGTTCATTTGCGATAGTCAGCACGGTTTTGTGAAAGGTAGGTCGTGCCTCACAAACCTTATTGAGTTTTTCGAGAAGGTGACCAAACAGGTGGATGAGGGTAAAGCCGTGGATGTGGTGTATATGGATTTCAGTAAGGCGTTTGATAAGGTTCCCCACGGTAGGCTATTGCAGAAAATACGGAAGTATGGGGTTGAAGGTGATTTAGAGCTTTGGATCAGAAATTGGCTAGCTGAAAGAAGACAGAGGGTGGTGGTTGATGGCAAATGTTCATCCTGGAGTTTAGTTACTAGTGGTGTACCGCAAGGTTCTGTTTTGGGGCCACTGCTGTTTGTCATTTTTATAAACGACCTGGATGAGGGTGTAGAAGGGTGGGTTAGTAAATTTGCGGATGACACGAAGGTCGGTGGAGTTGTGGATAGTGTTGAAGGGTGTTGTAGGGTACAGAGGGACATAGATAGGCTGCAGAGCTGGGCTGAGAGATGGCAAATGGAGTTTAATGCGGAGAAGTGTGAGGTGATTCACTTTGGAAGGAGTAACAGCAATGCAGAGTACTGGGCTAATGGGAAGATTCTTGGTAGTGTAGATGAGCAGAGAGATCTTGGTATCCAGGTGCATAAATCCCTGAAAGTTGCTACCCAGGTTAATAGGGCTGTTAAGAAGGCATATGGTGTGTTAGCCTTTATTAGTAGGGGGATCGAGTTTCGGAGCCACGAGGTCATGATGCAGCTGTGCAAAACTCTGGTGAGGCCGCACCTTGAGTATTGCGTGCAGTTCTGGTCACCGCATTATAGGAAGGATGTGGAAGCTTTGGAAAGGGTGCAGAGGAGATTTACTAGGATGTTGCCTGGTATGGAAGGAAGGTCTTACGAGGAAAGGCTGAGGGACTTGGGGTTGTTTTCGTTAGAGAGAAGGAGGAGGAGAGGTGACTTAATAGAGACATACAAGATAATCAGAGGGTTAGATAGGGTGGATAGTGAGAGTCTTTTTCCTCGGATGAGGATGGCAAACACGAGGGGACATAGCTTTAAGTTGAGGGGTGAAAGATATAGGACAGATGTCAGAGGTAGTTTCTTTACGCAGAGAGTAGTAGGGGCGTGGAACGCCCTGCCTGCAACAGTAGTAGACTCGCCAACTTTAAGGGCATTTAAGTGGTCATTGGATAGACATATGGATGTAAATGGAATAGTGTAGGTCAGATGATCGGCGCAACATCGAGGGCCGAAGGGCCTGTACTGCGCTGTAATATTCTAATTCTAATTCTATACTAATCCTACATTAATCCTGATGACCGCTCCCACCGACAAAGGCAACCCGTGGCGCCCAATCTCTACGCCAATTGAGCTGAACTTATAACGCGTAACTGCTGCCTTCCGTGTTGATTTGGTCACTGTGAGGCGACTCTGGAGTGACCTCTCCATGGCGCATGCCTGGGCGGATGTATGAAGGTTGTGAGTTGCCCAAGCGTCAAAACCCCCCTCTCGGTCTTCCTGGTGGGGTCCAAAGGAGTGCACCGGTATGGCTGCAGGAACTGCCGGGAATATGCCAAAGGTGATACATGACCGCCTTCGAGGTTCCGCTCTGGATTTTCTGTTAGGGTTTACTCCCTTAGCCTTGGTCTCTCCCGAGACGCCCACAAGGCACAAGAAAACCCCCAGCGAGTTAACATCCGTAGCACTTAAAGCAGCCAGAAGTGCTGCACAAAGAACAGCCAGGCGCTGCGCAAATGACTACTGGCAACACCTATGCAGTCATATTCAGTTGGCCTCAGACACCGGAAATATCAGAGGAATGTAAGATGGCATTAAGAGAGCTTTTGGGCCAACCATCAAGAAGATTGCCCCCCTCAAATCTAAATCAGGGGACACAATCACTGACCAAAGCAAGCAAATGGACCGCTGGGTGGAACACTACCTAGAACTGTACTCCAGGGAAAATGTTGTCACTGAGACCGCCCTCAATGCAGCCCAGTCTCTGCCAGTCATGGATGAGCTGGACGAACAGCCAACAAAATTGGAACTCAGTGATGCCATTGATTCTCTAGCCAGCGGAAAAGCCCCTGGGACGGACGGCATTACCCCTGAAATCATCAAGAGTGCCAAGCCTGCTATACTTTCAGCACTGTACGAACTGCTTTGCCTGTGCTGGGCTGAGGGAGCAGTACCACAGGACAAGCGCGATGCCAATATCATCACCCTCTATAAGAACAAGGGTGACCGCGGTGACTGCAACAACTACCGTGGAATCTCCCTGCTCTGCATAGTGGGGAAAGTCTTCTCTCGAGTCGCTTTAAACAGGCTCCAGAAGCTGACTGAGCGTGTCTACCCTGAGGCACAGTGTGGCTTTCAAGCAGAGAGATCCACCACTGACATGCTGTTCTCCCTTCGCCAGCTACAGGAGAAATGCCGTGAACAACAGATGCCCCTCTACGTTGCTTTCATTGATCTCACCAAAGCCTTTGACCTCGTTAGCAGACGTGGTCTCTTCAGACTACTAGAAAAGATTGGATGCCCACCAAAGCTACTAAGTATCATCACCTCATTCCATGACAATATGAAGGGCACAATTCAGAATAGCGGCGCCTCATCAGACCCCTTTCCTATCCTGAGTGGCGTGAAACAGGGCTGTGTTCTCGCACCTACACTGTTTGGGATTTTCTTCTCCCTGCTGCTCTCTCATGCGTTCAAGTCTTCAGAAGAAGGAATTTTCCTCCACACAAAATCAGGTGGCAGGTTGTTCAACCTTGCCCATCTAAAAGCGAAGACCAAAGTATGGAAGGCCCTCATCAGGGAACTCCTCTTTGCTGACGATGCTGCATTAACATCTCACACTGAAGAGTGTCTGCAGAGACTCATCGACAGGATTGCGGCTGCCTGCACCGAATTTGGCCTAACCATCAGCCTCAAGAAAATGAACATTATGGGACAGGACGTCAGAAATGCCCCATCCATAAATATCGGCGACCATACTTTGGAAGTGGTTCAAGAGCTCACCTACCTAAGCTCAACTACCACAGTAACCTGTCTCTCGATGTGGAATTCAACAAGCGCATGGGAAAGGCTTCCACTGCTATGTCCAGACTGGACAAGAGAGTGTGGGAAAATGGCGCACTGACTCAGAACACAAAAGTCCAAGTGTATCAAGCCTGTGTCCTCAGTACCTTGCTCTACGGCAGCGAGGCCTGGACAACGTATGTCAGCCAAGAGCGACATCTCAATTCATTCCATCTTCGCTGCCTCCGGAGAATCCTTGGCATCAGGTGGCAGGACCGTATCTCCAACACCGAAGTCCTCGAGGTGGCCAACATCTCCAGCATATACACCCTACTAAGCCAGCGGCGCCTGAGATGGCTTGGCCATGTGAGCCGCATGGAAGATGGCAGGATCCCCAAGGACACATTGTACAGCGAGCTCGTCACTGGTATCAGACCCACCGGCCGTCCTTGTCTCCACTTTAAAGACGTCTGCAAACGCGACATGAAGTCCTGTGACATTGATCACAAGTCGTGGGAGTCAGTTGCCAGCAATCGCCAGAGCTGGCGGGCAACCATAAAGGCAGGGCGAGTCAAAGAGACTTAGCAGTTGGCAGGAAAAAAGACAGAAGTGCAAGGAGAGAGCCAACTGTGTAACAGCCCCGACAACCAATTTTATCTGCAGCACCTGTAGAAGAGTCTGTCACTCTAGAATTGGCCTTTATAGCCACTCCAGGCGCTGCTTCACAAACCACTGACCACCTCCAGGCGCTTACCCATTGTCTCTCGAGACAAGGAGGCCAAAGAAGAAGAAGAACATTAATCCCATATTCCCTACCACATCCCCACCATTTTCCTACCACTTTCCTACCACCTACCTACACTCGGGGCAATTTACAATGGCCAATTTAGCTATCAACCTGTAAGTCTTTGGCTGTAGCTGTAGATAAAACCAAAATGTGAAAAATATTTTACATTTCTATAGCGCTCACATTTTGGTTTTATCAACAGCTACATTATAAATGAAAATGTTACAATATTTAGTTGTGTTGACTGTGAAGTACAAGATTTCTATAGCGCTCATGTACAAGAAGATTTATCAGAACAGTTGGAATGAAGAACAAAATCAATCTTTAATCAATGAACCATTTTGTAGACTAAAATGTGATACACTCCCCTTCACACAGTGATGCTTCTGCTTGAATATTACCATTTTGAAAATAATAACTGGCAAAATATTTTAAACTTTAATAAAACTTTAATAGATGTTGCATTAAACATTTACAGTGAGGAAACATTACAGTGGTGCACAAAAAACAACATGATAAGTGTGTTCTTTATAAACAGTTGGTTATGCAAAATGCACAGAGGAGCTCCTTTCCCAATAAACTGGTGGTAAAAGATGTACAAAAATCTTTTCCAGTTGGCAGGATTGGTCCTATTGGCGAGGGACAATTGATTGGGATCCCTGTCCAATGAGCGCAGTATGTGCAAGAGTTCATTTTAATCACAGAAAAACAGAATTGTTACAGCGCAAAAGCAGGCCATTCGGCCCATCATGTCTGCACCAGTTCTCTGAATGAACAATTCACCTAATGCCATTCCCTGCCTTCTCCCCGTAACCCTGCATATTCTTCCTTTTCAGATAACAGTCTAATTCCCTTTTGAATGCCTTGATTGAACCTGCCGGCACCACGCTTTCAAGCAGTGCATTCCAGGTTCTAATTACTTGCTGCATGAAGAAGTTTTTCCTCATGTCGTTTTTGCTTCTTTTGCCAATCGCTTTAAAGCTGTGCCCTCTCGTTCTTGATCCTTTCATGAATGGGAACAGTTTTTCCCTTTCTGTCCCTCATGATTTTGAATACCTCTGTCAAATCTTCTCTCAGCTTTTTCTTCAAGGAAAACAGTCCCAATTTCTCCAATCTGTCTTCATACCTGAAGTTCCTCATCCCTGGAACCATTCTCATGAATCTTTTCTGTACTCTCTCCAATACGTTCACATCTTTCCTCAAGTGTGGTGCCCAGAGCTGGACGTAATACTCCAGCTGAGGCCGAACTAATGTCTTTACAAGTTTAACATCACCTCTTTGCTCTTGTACTCTATGCCCCTATTAATAAAGCCCAGGATACTGTATGCTTTATTAACTGCTCTCTCAACCTGTCCTGCCACCGTCAATGACCTTTGAACATATATCCCCAGGTCCCTATTTTGGAATTAAGTTGAATATATGTAAACACAGGTCATCACGATTTCCTGCACACCAGTGTTGTCCAACATACAGTCAGCGGGCCAGGATCCGGCCTGCCAAAGGTTTCCATTCGGCTTGCAGATGTAAACTGTACCAGGCCGTTCCTCATCCTCGCCAGATTTGTGGAGGGTTCCAATTTCTTTTTAAAAGCCTGCCAGAAAACCGATCTGTCTGAAGTTCAGAAACAGCTGTTCCCGCTCCCAGCACCTGTCAGAGAGCGAAGTAGGGGGTGGCAGAGAGAAAGACAAAGAGGGGGGGAAAGAGGCAGAAAGGGGAGGGAGAGAGGGAGAAAAGAAAGGGATCAAGATCACTCCTGACAGATGGCCAGCTATCTGGAAAAACTCTGCATCGCTACACCAAGTGTACAGGCAGAAACTGAGTACTTACACGAGCAAAAACCATGCCAAGTATGTCACTAAATCAGTGTTCAACACCGTGACGAGAAAGTAAGTCAATAAATTAGTTTTCTCATTTAAAGCTTCTTCACAAAAATGTTCATTTATTGTTTCGATAGTAAAATACATTTTTAATGTCTTTATCTTTCCAAAATTTTCTCACTGGCCCTCTATGTAAGACAAAACTTGTAATGTGGCCCCCCTGCTCCCAAAGGTTGGACCAACCCTGCTGTACAATCTCGATAAGAACCTCTTCTCTTTGAAATGTTCTCTCTTTTGCCCTTCCCTGTCTCTCAAATTCGCATTTTTTCATTGTCAATTCTCTTTCCTGTTCAAGCGTAAGTTTTTCCAATTCTTTTCCCTGCTCAAGTTTTTTCATTTCCACTTGCAACTGAGTCATAGAGTTATACAGCAGAGAAACAGGCCCATCGTGTCCCTGCCGGCCATCAATCACCTAACTATTCTAATCCCATTTTCCAGCATTTGGCCCGTAGCCTTGCATGCTATGGCTTTTCAAGTGCTCATCTAAATACTTATATGTGGTGAGGGTTACTGTCTCTACCACCTCTTCAGGTAGTGTGTTCCAGATTCCAACCACCTTCTGGGTGAAAACATTTTTCCTCAAAATCCCTCTAAACCTCCTGCCCCTTAACTTAAATCTATGCCCCCTGGTTATTGACCCCTCCGCCAAGGGAAAAAATTTTTTTCTACCAATGCCCCTCATAATTTTGTATACCTCAATCATGTCCCCCCTCAGCCTTCTCTGTTCGAAGGAAAACAACCCTAGCCTTTTCAGTCTGTCTTCAAAGCTGAAATGCTTCAGCCCAGGCTACATCCTGGTGAATATCCTCTGTACACAGTACACAGCTGTGGCCTAACTAGCGTTTTATACAGCTCCATCATAACCTCCCTGCTCTTATATTCTATGCCTCAGATGATAAAGCCATATGCCTGCTGAACCACCTTATCTACCTGTGCTGCTGCCTTCAATGATCTATGGACAAGTACACCAAGATCCCTCTGACCTTCTGTACTTCCTAGAGTCCTACAATCCATTGTATATTCCCTTGCCTTGTTAGTCCTCCCAAAATGCATCACCTCACACTTCTCAGGATTAAATTCCATTTGCTGCAGCTCTGCCCATCTATATCATCCTGTAATCTCAGGCTTTCCTCCTCACTATTTATGACACCGCCAATTTTCGTGTCATCTGCAAACTTACTTAACATACCTCATATTCACGTCTAAATCATTAACGTACACTACAAACAGCAAGGGTCCCAGCACTGATCCCTGTGGTACACCACTGGTCACAGGCATCCACTCGCAAAAACAACCCTCGACCATTGCCCTCTGCCTCCTGCCACTGAGCCAATTTTGGATCCAATTTGCCAAATTGCCTGGATCTCATGGGCTGTTACCTTCTTAACCAATCTCCCATGCAGGACCTTATCAAAAGCCTTACTGAAGTCCATGTAGACTACATCAACTCCTTTACCCTCATCTACACATCTAGTCACTGCCTTGAAAAATTCAATCAAGTTAGTTAGACATGATCTCCCCCTGACAATGCCATGCTGACTATCCTTGATTAATCCCTGCCTCTTCACGTGGAGATTAATCCTGTGTCTCAGAATTTTTTCCAAACCACTGATGTTAGACTCACTGGCCTGTTATTACCTGGTTTGTCCCTGCTACCCTTCTTAAATAATGGCACCATATTCACTGTCCTCCAATCCTCTGGTACCTCTTCTGTGGCCAGAGAGGATTTGAAAATTTGTGTAAAAGCAAAATACTGTGGATGCTGGAAATCTGAAATAAAAACAAGAAATGCTGGAGATACTCAGCAGGTCTGGCAGCATCTGTGGAGAGAGAAGCAGAGTTAACGTTTCAGATCAGTGACCCTTCTGCAGAACTAGCAAATAGTAGAAATTTATAAGGTTATAAGCAAGTAAAGCTGGGGGGGGGGGGTGCAAGAGATAACAAAAAAGGTGTAAATAGGACAAGGTCACAGAAGCTGACCAGAAGGTCATGGAGCAAAGGCAAACAATATGTTAATAGTTGTTGAAAGACAAAGCTTTAGTACAGTTAGGGTGTTAATGGACTGAAAATTGAACAGCTGCAAGTACAAACATGAAAAAAAAAACAGCAGGTAAGCAAACTGAACAAACTAAGATGCAATAAAATAAAATAAACACAAAAAAATATTTAAAAAAGGAAGAAAAAAAACTGAAAATAAAAGTAAAATTGGGGGGCCCGTTATGCTCTGAAATGAATGAACTCAATGTTCAGTCCGACAGGCTGTAGTGTGCCTAATCGGTAAATGAGATGCTTTTCCAAGAGCTTGCGTTGATGTTTACTGGAACACTGCAGCAATCCCAGGACAGAGATGTGAGCATGCGAGCAGGTAGGGAGTGTTGAAATGGCAAGCAACCGGAAGCTCGGGGTCCTGCTTGCAGACTGAGCAGAGGTGTTCCGCAATGCGGTCACCCAATCTGCGTTTGGCCTCCCCAATGTAGAGGAGACCACATTGTGAGCAGCGAATACAGTATACTACATTGAAAGAAGTACAAGTAAATTGCTGCTTCACCTGAAAGGAGTGTTTGGGGCCTGGGATAGTGAGGAGAGAGGAGGTAAATGCGCAGTCCCCATCTTCCACCACCCTCCTCCACCTGGCTTAACTTCTTCTCACATTGAACAACTTCTCCTTCAACTCCACTCACTTCCTTCAAGTAAAAGGTGTTGCTTTGGGTACCTGCATGGGTCCTAGTTATGCCTGTCTTTTTGTGGGAAATGTCGAACATTCCTTGTTCCAGTCCTACTCAGGCCCCCTCCCCCAACTCTTTTTCTGGTACATTGACGACAGTATTGGTGCCGTTTCCTGCTCCCGCCCCAAACTGGAAAACTTTATCAACTTTGCTTCTAATTTCCACCCTTCTCTCACCTTTACATGGTCCATCTCCGACACTTCCCTTCCCTTCTTCGACTTCTCTGTTTCCATCTCTGGGGATAGGCTGTCTACTAATATCCATTATAAACCCACTGACTCCCATAGCTACCTCGACTACGCTTCTTCACACCCTGCCTCCTGTTAGGACTCCATTCCATTCTCCCAGTTTCTCCGACTCCGACGCATCTGCTCTGATGATGCTACCTTGCATGACAGCGCTTCTGATATGTCTTCCGCGACAGGGTTCCCCTTGTCCTCACCTTCCACCCCATCAGCCTCCATATCCAAAGGATCATCCTCCGCCATTTCCGCCACCTCCAGCATGATGCCACTACCAAACGCATCTTCCACTGTCAGCATTCTGAAGGGATCATTCCCTCCGTGACACCCTGGTCCACTCCTCCATTACCCCCACCACCTCGTCCCCGTCCCATGGCACCTTCCCCTGCAATCGCAGGAGGTGTAATACCTGCGCATTTACCTCCTCTCTCCTCACTATCCCAGGCCCCAAACACTCCTTTCAGGTGAAGCAACGATTTACTTGTACACCCACTGGTCTGATGTAGACTTTTCTACAAGTAGCTGCTCCCAGTCCACTTTGGCCAGGTTCTGTTTTATCATATTGAAATCGGCCTTCCCCCAATTCAGTACCTTTATTTCCGGCCCGTCTTTGTTCTTTTCCATAAGTACCTTAAATCTTACAGCGTTATGGTCATTATCCCCGAAATGCTGCCTCACTGATACTTCTACCACTTGTCCGGCTTCATTCCCTAGGATTAGGTCCAGTACTGCCCCTTCTTTTGTAGAACTTTCTACGTATTGGCTCAAAAAGCTCTCCCATTTTAAGAATTCTGCCCCTTTTAAGCCTTTTACACTAAGACTATCCCAGTTGACATTGGGGAAGTAGAAATCCGCTACTATTAATTACCCTTTTATTTCTACACCTCTCTGAGATTTGCCTACATATCTGCTTCTCTATCTCTCCCTGACTGTTTAGAGGCCTGTAGTACACTCCCAGCCAAGTGATTGCCCCCTTTTTGTTTTTATGTTCTACCCATATGGCCTAATTTGAAGAACCTTCTAAGATATCATCCCTCCTTACTGCAGTAATTGACTCCTTGATCAACAGTACAATGCCACTTCCTCTTTTATCCCCTCCCCTGTCACGCCTGAAGATTCTATACCCTGGAATATTGAGCTGCCAGTCCTGCCCCTCCCTCAACCATGTCTCTGTGATAGCAACAATATCATAATCCCATGTGCTAATCAACACCCTCAATTCATCTATTTTACGAATAAGACTCCTTGCGTTAAAATAGATGCAATCCAGCCTTGCATTTTTCCCTTGTGCCTTAACAGGTCTATATTTGCTCTGCCTTCCAGACTGACTCAGTTTCTCTTTAATATTTGACTGTGCATCACCCCCTACTGTAACTCCACTTTGTATCCCATCCCCCTGCCAAATTAGTTTAAACGACAACCTCCCCCCCACCCCACCCCCACAACAGCACTAGCAAACCTCCCAGCAAGGATGTTGGGCCCGTTCAGGTGCAACCCATCCAACTTGTACAGATCCCACCTTTGACAGAAACAGACCCAGTGATCCAGGAACCTAAAGCCTGCACCATCTCTTCAGCCATGCATTCATCTGCTGTATCCTCCTATTCCTATACTCACTAGCACGTGGCACCAGGAGTAATCCAGAGATTACAACCTTTGAGGTCCTGCTTTTTAGTCTGCTACCTAGCTCTCTAAATTCTTGTTGCACGATCTCCTTCCTCTTTTTACCTATATCGTTGGTACCAATGTGGACCACGAACGCTGACTGTTCACCCTCCTCCTTCACAATGTCCTGCAGCCATCCATGGTGCCACGAATTTGGCTGTTGCTGCTTTCCCCTGGGAGGCCTCCGCCACCCCACCCCACCCCACCCCACCCCACCCCACAGTATCCAAAGCGGTATATCTGTTTGAGAGGGGGATGGCCACAGGGTACTCCTGCACTACCTGCCTGTGGCTACTACTCAGCCTGGTGGTCACCCATCCCTTTTCTGCCTGTGCAGCCATTACCTGCGGTGTGACCACCTCGCTAAACGTGCTATCCACGACTTCTTCAGCATCGCGGATGCTCCACAATGAATCCATCTGCAGCTCCAGCTCCATAATGCGGGTAGCCAGTAGCTGCAGCTGGATACACTTCCTGCACACATGGTCATCAGGGACACTGGAAGCTTCCCTGATTTCCCACATAGTGCAGGAGGAGGAGCATTTCACGGGGCTGAGCTCTCCTGCCATGACTTACCTTTAGATTAATTAGTTACTCCCTTTTAAAAAAAATACTAACTACACTCAGAGCCTTGTTCTACTCCAAACACTACCCACTACAATCTAAATTACACTAATTAAAAAAAAACACAAAGTACTCACTTTAATCACTTGAGGTCTTTTTTTTAAAAAAAACAACTTTCCACAGATTTCTTTTTAAGCTATTCAAATTGACTAACAGCTGTTACTTACCCAATCACCTTGCAGATTTCCTGTGATGTCACTGCAAGTCTTTTTTTTCCTCTTTCAAGTCTCAGCATGCGCCAAGAGAGACAGGGAGCCTGTAGCTGCTTCGGATCAACTTCCTTGCAGGTCCGCCAGTAACAGAATCCTAGCTAATTCAACTGCCTTTTTCTTCTTCCAATTTCAAATGGTGTGCTATTACCTCAATTACATTCGCTTTCTTAGCTCCTGGTTTTAACTCTAACCCAACTTTTCTGCCAATTCCTTTAGTCCAACCTTGGTTATGTTTCTCAAATCACTCCAAGATACACCCTCCTACCCCAGAAAAATCGTAACAACTGACAAAGCCATTCCGGTAGTGTAAACTTTACTCTAATGCACAAGAACCCTGTTTTTTTTCTCTTACTTTTCCTCTCTTCAATTATTATTACCCCACTTAAAATTGCACGTCGTCGGCGTTGGGTTATTCTGCACAGAGCCCCCAAAAATATTTTACGACCAAGGTGGGAGGAATGCGCCGTCATTTGTAGTTCCACTTCTCCACAGGTCACAACATATATTTAAATGTTTACCCAGTTACCGATGCAGTCAATCATATATTCTACTCTTTATCACAGAATAAAATACACCAACCAGCTTTCTTTAATAAACAACAAAATTATCAGTCTTTCAAATAAGACTAATCCAGTAATGAAGCAAAGCATTAACACACAGATTGAAATGTGAAACTTCCCTTTTTGAATTCCCTACCCACAGAAACACCCTCTGGAAAAAAATACAGAAATTCTACGAAAAAAAGCAGACTTTGGCTAAATACTTGCTAATATTTGAAGGAAAAAAAGGTGTGGAAAGATGTCAGTTATCCCTTTTTGGTCTGGCATCCCAAATAGGTATAGATGGCTGTCACTGGGATCTTTCTAGAGCAGTTCTTATCGGGCGACATTGAGGATGTGTTTGGCAGGCTTTCCAGGAGAAATGCGGCAGCAGGAGGTTCTGACTGGCTTTCCAAGAGGAATGCAGCATCGGTTTCTCTTTTTCTTACACATGATTCTCAGGAAGTTCTCAGAGATGGAAGAGGATGAGCTGATGGTGGTTGCTCTCTTGGCTGGTTTTCTCCAACTGTCTTCAAAAGAGTTCACACCCCAACACATTGTCCAAAGCAAAACCAAAAGAAAAACAATATCTCAAAAGTCAAGCCTCCTGACCCCTATAAATTTTGACCTGTCACTTCTCTCTAAACATCTTACCCAAATCGCCAAGGTTTCTGTTGTTTATTGCTTAAAGCACATGACTTAAGCCTTCCAGCAAGGCTGTTTTTAAACCAACATCTCCGTGTCCTTTCAATGAAATGTCAACAACAAAGCAAAGTCCAGCTTCTAAGAAATCTTCAGCCTTTCAATGAATCCAGCTCCTCAAAAGCATATACTCAACAAAAAATATAGAAGCACTTTCGTAACAGCTGCAGGGCCTCCAGTTCCTGTTTGCATGTGATTAGCCATTTAGAATTGTGAAAATACACAAACTGGTTTTAATCCCCACATTGCAGCTACTTAGTTTTAAGTATTATGCCACATCCCTTAGAGTCACACATGCAGCTTTTCAAGGGCTGTAACCCTTTTTGATGAGCTCGGCACCATGATGGGTGCTTTCGATCAATAACGAGTGGGGACTGACCCTGGAAAGAGCCAGTGATGATGTCTGTCATTCTTGATTTGTGCAAATGGGAAGCTTGCCAATGCTCTGGTCCTGCCAATTGAGAACCACAACTGGACTGTTCTGCTGTGTGTGGAGGTGGTTTTATTTAATCATCAAAGAATTCAGACTCAAATCTTCATTGAAAGCCCACCTGTTTCGTGCCCAAAGGTGGCTGATTTCACTGAATCCCCTAAAGGCATACAGTTAATTATAATTACAAACCTAGGCTTTGCAAATGAACAGGACACTGTACAGCCTGACAAAAAAAGATTACATTTAGAAGAAACATTTTTTTCCCTTGGTGCCATTAGTTTATTTATTGTATTCCTACACTGCTTTTCCAACACAACGCTTACACTTTCTTCCGAACAGATTAATCCTCAAGTCTGGATGTTTTCCAGTCTGGCTTGTTTTCTGTGGATTTAATTAAATTAATTACTGCATTTATGTCGACTATTGGGCACAGCCATAAAGCTGCTTTATTGTTCCTGTTTGTTGGCCTTCATAGTCAGTTTGATAGCATCAAACAAAAGCAAATTACGAACAATTTTGTACCAAGGTTGTCACACTGGCTTTATTTAAAATAATACTTGGAAATGGCTGTAACTCACATGAATGAAAAAACAAATACCAGAGAAAACCTCTGTAAATGCGGTGCACATGATCCATTAATTAAGCCACTGGGTTATCTGTTTATTTTGATCATTTCTGCTGCAACTTCTGCCAAAAGACTAATTTGAAGACAAATACATTTTTCATCAGTGGACCTCAGATATTGACACATGGGGTGAATTTACAGATCTAGCTTCATATCAGAGCTATAATGTAGTAAAACATCCCAAAGTACCTGCAAGCAGCATATTCAGAAAAAAAATTGAAACTAAGCCACAGGATATTAGGAGGGGTGATTAACAGCTTGGTCAAAGAGGTAGGTGTTAAGCCACGCCTTAAAAGAGGGAAGAGAGGCGGAGACGTTTAGGGAGAGCATTCCAGAACTTTGGGCCTAGCTAGTGGCCTCCAGTGCTAGGGAGAAGGAAGTGGGATGTACAAGAGGCCAGAGTTGAATTAACAAGAGAGTTCTCAGAGGTTCAGAGGTTACTGAAATGAGGAGGGATCCGAAGGAGGGCCGGAGAGGAACTTACAGTGGGAGGGAGAGGATCCAGTCGTCATGGTCCATGTAGGTGCCAACCTCATAGGCAGGACAAGGAAGGAAGTTCCACATAGTCAGTAGGAGGAGCTAGGCATCAAATTAAGAAGAACCTCAAAAAGAATAATATATGGATTATTACCTGAGCCATATGCAAATTGGAGTCGGGCAAATAAGATTACAGAAATGAATGCGAGGTAGTTGGTGTGGGAGAAGTGGGTTCCAGTTCATGCGGCACTGGCACCAGTATTGGGGAAAGTGGGGACTGTACCGTTGCGACGGTCTACACCTGAAGCGAGCTGGGACTGGTGTTCTAGCGAGCCACATAACTAGGGAAGTAGAGAGGGTTTAAAACTAAATAGTGGGGGCAAGGGATCAAATTTGGGATGATGTGGTAAATCAAAGAGTAGAGACAAGGCAAGAGAGAAAGGTATTAATATGGGAAAAGATAAACAAACTGTGACAAGAAGGAACAGTGATTACAAATCGAAGAGTAAAGCAGCTGACAAGGTTACAAAATGAATGCACATAGCATTCGTACCAAAACAGATGAACTGATAGCGCAAATCGAAATAAATAAGTACGATATGATAGCCATTACAGAGACATGGCTGCAGAATGGCACAGATTGGGACCTGAATATTGAAGGGTATATGACATTTAGGAAGGCCAGAAAGCTAGGAAAAGATGGAGGTGTGGCTCTGTTAATTAATGATGGTATTAGCGCAATAGAGAGGGATGACCTAAGTTCAGGAAACCAGGATGTAGAAGCGGTTTGGGTTGAGATGAGAAATAATAAAGGCAAGAAGTCACTTGTGAGTGTGGTGTACAGGCCCCCTAACAGTAACCACATGGTAGGACAGTGTATAAAGGAAGAAATAATAGGTGCTTATCAGAAAGGTACCGTGATCATAATGGGGGATTTTAATCTACATAGATTGGAAAAATCAGATGGCCAAAGGTAGCCTAGATAAGGAGTTCATAGAATGTTTTTGGGATAGTTTCTTAGACCAGCACGTTTTGGAGCCAACCAGAGAGCAGGCTATACTAGACCTGGTATTGTGCAACGGGATAGGATTAATTAATGACCTCATAGTGAAGGCACCCCTAGGCAGCAGCAATCATAATATGTTTGAAATTTACATTCAGTTTGAGGTAGAGAAGAGTGGGTCTACGACTAGTATTTTAAACTTAAATAAGGACAATTATGAAGGCATGAAAGCAGAGCTAGCAAAAATGAACTGGCAAAATGGGTTAAGGGATAGGTCAATAGAGATGCATTAGCAGACATTTTAGGGGATATTTCAAAATACACAGAATAGATAAATTCCAACGAAAAAGAAAAATTCCAAGGGGAGGACCCACCATCTGTGGTTAACTAAAAAAGTTAAAGATAGTATCAGACTTAAAGAGAAAGCCTATAATTGTGCAAAGATGGGTGGCAGGTCAGAAGATTGGACAGAATATAAAAATCAGCAATGAACAACCAAAAGATTAATAAGGAAGGAAAAATTAGATTACGAGAGAAAGCTGGCGAGTAGTAGAAAGACAGATAGTAAGAGTTTCTATAGATATTTTAAAAAGAAAAGAGTGAACAAAGTGAGTGTTGGTCCTAAAGAAAGTGAGTCTGGGGAATTAATAAGGGAAAATAAGGTGATGTGCAGATGAATTGAACAGGTATCTTGCATCGGTTTTCACCATAGAGGATAACATGTAACATCCCAGTATTAGCTGTAAATCAGGAAATGGAAGGGAGGGAGGAACTCAAGAAAATTACAATCATCAGGAAAGTCATACTGAACAAACTGTTGGAGCTGCGGGCTGACAAGTCCCCAGGTCCTGATGGACTTCATCCTAGGGTCTTAAAAGTGGCTGGTGAGATAGTTGATGTGTTGGTTTTGGTTTTCCAAAATTCCCTAGATTCAGAGAAGGTTCCATTCGATTGGAAAATAGCAAATGTAATTCCTTTATTCAAAAAGGGAGGGAGACAGAAAGCAGGAAACTACAGGCCAGTTAGCTTAACATCTGTCATCGGGAAAATGTTGGAAGCTATTATTAAAGACATTATAGGAGGGCACTTAGAAAAATTCAAGGTAATCAGACAGAGTCAACATGGTTTTGTGAGAGGGAAATCATGTTTAACCAATTTATTGGAGTTCTTTGAAGAAGTAACATGTGCTGTGGATAAAGGGGAACCCATGGATGTACTGTGCTTAGATTTCCAGGAGGCATTTGATAAGGTGCCACATCAGAGGTTATTGTGGAAGATAAAAGCTCATAGAAACATAGAAAATAGGAGCAGGAGTAGGCCATTCCGCTCTTCAAGCCTGCACCGCCATTCAATATGATCATGGCTGATCATCCAAACTCAGTACCCTGTTCCCGCTTTCTCCCCATATTTCTTGATTTCTTTAGCCCTCCGAACTATAGCTAACTCTTTCTTGAATATATTTAATGATTTGGCCTCAACCACTTTCTGTGGTAGAGAATTCCACAGGTTCACCACTCTCTGGATGAGGAAATCCCTCCTCATCTCAGTTCTAAATGGCTTACCCGTTATCCTTAGATTGTGACCCCTGGTCCAGGATTGTCCCGCCATAGGGAACATCCTTTCTGCATCTAGTCTGTCCAATCCTGTTCGAATTTTGTAGGTTTCTATGAGATCCCCTCTTATTCTTCTAAACTCTAGCCACTACAAGCCAAATCGACCCAATCTCTTTTCATACGTCAGTCCTGCCATCCCAGGAATCAGTCTGGTGAACCTTTGCTGCACTCCCTCCATAGCAAGAACATCCTTCCTTAGATAAGGAGACCAAAACTGCACACAATACTCCAGATGTGCTCTCACCAAGGTCTTGTATAATTGTAGCAAGACATCCTTGCTCCTGTACTCGAATCCTCTCGCTATGAAGGCCAACATACCGTTTGCCTTCTTAACTGCCTGCTGCACCTTCATGCTTACTTTCAGCGACTGGTGCACAAGGACACCCAGGTCTCGCTGCACCTCCCACTTTCCCAATCTATCGCCGTTCGGATAATAATCTGCCTTTCTGTTTTTGCCACCAAAGTGGATAACCTCACATTTATCCACATTATACTGCATCTGCCATATATTTGCCCACTCACTCAACCTGTCCAAATCACACTGGAGCTTCTCTGCATTCTCCTCACAGCTCACATTCCCACCCACCTTTGTGTCATCTGCAAACTTGGATATATTACATTTAATTCCCTCATTAATATATATTGTGAATAGCTGGGGTCCTAGCACTGATCCCTGCGGTACCCCACTAGTCACTGCCTGCCACTCGGAAAAAGACCCGTTTATTCCTACTCTTTGCTTCCTGTCTGTCAACCAGATCTCTATCCATGTCTGTACCTTACCCCCAATCCCATGTGCTTTAATTTTGCACACTAATATCTTATGTGGGACCTTATCGAAAGCCTTCTGAAAGTCCAAATACACCACATCCACTGGTTCTCCCTTATCTATTATACTAGTTACATCCTCAAAAATTCCAGTAGTTTTGTCAAGCATGATTTCCCTTTCGTAAATCCATGTTGACTTTGTCTGATCATGTCATTGTTTTCCAAGTGCTCTGCTGTTACATCTTTTATAATGGACTCTAGCATTTTCCCCACTACTGATGTCAGGCTCACTGTTCTATAATTCCGTTTTCTGCTGCCTCCTTTTTTAAATAGTGGGGTTACATTAGCTACCCTCCAATCCGTTGGAATTGTTCCAGAGTCTATAGAATTTTGAAAAATGACCAGCAATGCATCTGTTATTTCAAGGATTACTTAATTAAGTACTCTGGGATGTAGATTATCAGGCCCTGGGGATTTATCGGCCTTCAATCCCATCAATTTCCGTAACTAATACTGATTTCATACAGTTCCTCCTTCTCACGAGACCCTATGTTCCCCAACATTTCTGGGAGGTAATTTATGACCTCCTTTATGAAGACAGAACCAAAGTATATATTTAATTGGTCTGCCATTTCTTTGTTCCCCATTATAAATTCCCCCGTTTCTGACTGTAAGGGACCCACATTTGTCTTCACTAATCTTTTTCTCTTCACATATCTATAGAAACTTTTACAGTCAGTTTTTATGTTCTCTGCAAGCTTACTCTCATACTCTATTTTCCCCTTCTTAATCAATCCCTTTGTCCTCCTTTGCTGAATTCTTAACTGCTCCCAATCCTCAGGTTTGCTACTTGTTCTGGCCATTTTATATTTCTCCTCCTTGGATCTAATACTATCCCTAATTTCTTTTGTAAGCCACAGTTGAGCCACCCTTCCTGTTTTATTGAATGAACAATTGTTGTAATTCATCCATGTGCTCTTTAAATGCTAGCCATTGCCTATTCACTGTCAACCCTTTACGTAACATTCCTGAATCGATCATAGCCAACTCGAGCCTCATACCTTCATAGTTTCCTTTATTTAGATTCAGGACCCTAGTCTTGGAATCAACTCTCTCATTGTCCAACTTAATGAAGAATTTTATCATGTTATGGTCACTCTTCCCCAAGGGACCCTGCACAACAAGATTGTTAACTAATCCTTTCTCATTACATAATACCCAGCCTAGGATGGCCTGTTCTCTAGTTGGTTCCTCAATGTATTGGTCCAGAAAACCATCACTCCAGGAATTCCTCCTCTACAGTATTATTGCTAATTTGGTTTGCCCAATCTATATGTAGATTAAAGTCATCCATAATTACAGTTGCACCCTTATTGCATGCCTCTCTAATTTCTTGCTTAATGCTATCCTCTACATCACCACTGCTGTTTGGGGGTCTCCATACAACCCCCACCAATGTTTCCTGCCCCTTGGTGTTTCTTAGCTCCATCCGTACAGATTCCACATCAGGATTCTCTGAGCTAATATCCTTCCTCACTATTGTATTGATTTCCTCTTTTACTAACAATGCTACTCCACCTCCTTTCCTTTTTTACCTGTCCTTCCTAAATATTGAATACCCCTGGACATTCAGTTCCCATCCTTGGTCACCCTGCAAACCATGCCTCCGTAATTGCAACTGTATTGTATCCATTTACATCTATTTGCATGGTTAATTTGCCTGCCTTATTACGAATACTCCGTGCATTGAGACACAATGCCTTTAGGCTTGTCTTTTTAACATTCTTAGTCATTTTAGCATTATTTTGCACTATGGCCCTATTTGTTTCTTGCCCTTGATTTCTATGCCTTCTACTTTTGCCTTTTTGTTTCCTGTCTTTTGTTTCTATCCTTGTTTCCTCCTCCTCGGTCTCCCCGCTCAGACTCCCATCCCCCTGCCATTCTAGTTTAAATCCTCCCCAACAGCACTCGCAAACGCCCCTGTGAAGACAACGGTTCCGGTCCTGCCTGGGCGTAACCTGTCCCACTTTCCCCAGAACTGGTCCCGATGTCCCAGGAATCTAAATCCCTCCCTCCTGCACCATTTCTCCAGCCACGCATTAATCTGGTCTACTCTCCTGTTCCTATACTCACTAACACGTGGCACAGGAAGTAATCCTGAGATTACTACCTTTGAGGTCCTGCTTTTTAATTTAGCTCCTAACTCCTTAAATTCATTTTGCAGGACCTCATCCCTTTTTCTACCTATGTCGTTGGTACCAACATGTACCACGACCGCTGGCTGTTCATCCTCCCCCTTCAGAATGCCCTGCAGCCGCTCCGAGACATCATTCTCCCTCGCACCAGGGAGGCAACATATCAACCAGGAGTCTCATTTGCGGCCACAGAAACGCCTGTCTGTTCCCCTTACAATTGAATCTGCTATCATTAGTCATTTCCCCCCCTTGCTGTACAGCAGAGCCATCCGTGGTGCCACAAACTTGGCCAACCCCCCAACAGTATCCAAAGCGGTATATCTGTTTGAGAGGAGGATGGCCATCGGGTACTCCTGCACTACCTGCCTGCGCCTACTACTCTGCCTGGTGGTCACCCAGGACTTACCTTTAGATTAATTAGTTACTCCCTTTAAAAAATACTAAGTACACTAGTTGTTCTACCCCAAACAATACCCACTACAATCTAAAGTCCTTAATAAATTACACTAATTTAAAAAAAACACTTTAGTCGTACTGACCTTATCACTTGAGGGTTTTTTTTCAAAAAAACTTTCCCCTTTTTTTAAGCTATTTAAATGCTCTAACAGCTGTTACTTACCCAACCAATCACCTTTCAGATTTCCCGTGATGTCACTGTAAGTTTTTGTTCCCCTTCTTTCGAATCTCTGCGCGTAGTGTCGGGGGTAACATTTTGGCATGGATAGAAGACTGGCTAGCTAACAAGAAACAGAGAGTAGGCATAAATGGGTCATTTTCTGGTTGGCAAGATGTAATGAGTGGTGTGCCACAGGGATCAACTTTTTCCAATTTACATAAATGACTTGGATGAAGGGACCGAAGGTATGGTTGCTAAATTTGCTGATGACACAAAGATAGGAAAGTAAGTTGTGAAGAGGACATGAGGCTATAAAGGGTATAGATAGGTTAAGTGAGTGGGCAAAGATCTAGCAAATGGAGTATAATGTGGGAAAATGTGAAATTGTCCATTTTGGCAGGAAAAATAAAAAAGAAGCTTATTATCTAAATGTCGAGAGATTGCAGAGCTCTGAGATGCAGAGGGATCTGGGTGTCCTCGTGCATGAATCACAAAAGGTCAGCAGGCAGGTACAGCAAGTAATTAGGAAAGCTATTAGAACGTTATTATTTATCGCGAGGGGAATTGAATACAAAAGTAGGGAGGTTATGCTTCAGCGATACAGGGCAATGGCAAGACCACATCTGGAGTACTGTGTACAGTACTGGTCTCCTTATTTACGGAAGGATGTAAATGTGTTGGAAGTCGTTCAGAGAAGGCTTACAAGACTAATACTTGGAATGGGCGGGCTGTCTTACGAGGAAAGTTTGGACAGGCTAGGCTTGTATCCGCTGGAATTTAGAAGAGTAAAAGGCAACTTGATTGAATCATATAAGATTCTGAGGGGGTCTTGACAGGGTGGATGTGGAAAGCATGTTTCTTGTGGGAGAATCTAGAACTAGGGTCACTGTTTAAAAATAAGGGCTTGCCCATTTAAGACAGAGATGAGGAGAATTTTTTTCTCTCAGAGGGTCGTGAGTCTTTGGAACTCTCTCCCTCAAAGGCAGTGGAAGCAGAGTCTTTGAATATTTTTAAGGTAGAGGTAGATAGATTCTTGATAAGCAAGGGAGTGAAAGGTTACTGGGAGCAGGCGGGAATGTGGAGTCGAGGTTACAATCAGACCAGCCATGATCTTCTTGAATGGCGGAGCAGGCTCAAGGGGGCCGAGTGGCCTATTCCTGCTCCTAATTCGTATGTTCATATGAGATACCAGGATGAGTGTCAAAAAGCTTGGTCAAAGTTGTGGGTTGCTGGTGGAGAGGCTCAAAAGGGGAGAGAGGTGGAGAGACTGAGTTCAGGGTATAAATTCCAAACCATGGTCAAACCTGTGTCCTCAGTACCTTGCTCTATGGCAGCGAGGCCTTGACAACGTATGTCAGCCAAGAGCGACGTCTCAATTCATTCCAACTTCGCTGCCTCCGGAGAATACTTGGCATCAGGTGGCAGGACCGTATCTCCAACACAGAAGTCCTCGAGGCAGCCAACATCCCCAGCTTATACACACTACTGAGTCAGCGGCGTTTGAGATGGCTTGGCCATGTGAGCTGCATGGACGATGGCAGGATCCCCAAAGATACATTGTACAGCGAGCTCGCCACTGGTATCAGACCCACCGGCCGTCCACGTCTCCGCTTCAAAGACATCTGCAAACGCGACATGAAGTCCTGTGACACTGATCACAAGTCGTGGGAGTCAGTTGCCAGCGTTCGCCAGAGCTGGCGGGCAGTCATTCAGGTGGGGCTAAAGTGTGGCGAGTCGAAGAGACTTAGCAGTTGGCAGGAAAAAAGACAAAAGCGCAAGGGGAGAGCCAACTGTGTAACAGCCCCGACAAACAAATTTTTCTGCAGCACCTGTGGAAGAGCCTGTCACTCTAGAATTGGCCTTATAGTCACTCCAGGTGCTGCGCCATTAACCACTGACCACCTCCAGGTGCTTACCCATTGTCTCCCGAGACAAGGAGGCCAAAGAAGAAGAAGAGGTGCCTATAGCCTTCGTCTCACCATTAAAAGATGTAGAATTAGGCAAAAACCTGATGAGAGAGATTCAAACATGGAATTTCAAGAAAGGTAGGCATGGATTTGGGAGGTGACAACATGTGTGAGAACTTTGTAGATAAAAGGGAGGTTAGAGATGGGAATAGTAGTTTGCAAGGACAGAGGTTTTTTTGAGGTGACGTTTGTATGGGAGGGAACCAATCCCTGAGGAGACAGACTGTTTCGAATGTCAGTTAGCACCGGGTCCAGGGAGGGAAGTTGGGTGGTCAGCGGTTTATTGGGAAATGGGTCAGGCGAGCATAAGAGCTTGGAGAGGGCATAGTGGGAGATAGCAGACAAACTAGAGAAAGTCACTGGTTCAGGGGTAAGGCAGGAAATAACCACGGCTAGGGTTTGGCTTGGTGGACAAGAGGATGGATGGGCAACAGAGGCCACTGAATGAATGGTCTCAATCTTATTGACAAAAATGTTTTTTGTTTCCATTATTTGGAATGTTAAGGAGATAAATGTTACATTTAACATCCAGGGTTAGCTTCAAGCACCCTGTGGTCAGGTATTGCACAGCCCAAATGTATAATAAAACCAACAGCCCCACCTGCCCTTCCTCTACCATAGACCTCTTCCAAAAATATGTCTTAATTCTAAATTTAGGACAATTTTTTTTTAAAACACTAGGCTCACCATAACCTCACTGAGACATTTGTGGCAGTTTTATGCTAACTTGTTCACTGGGAACTGTGTTGCAATATTTTTTCATAATTAATATTTCTCCCTTTAGAGACAGCTGAAATGATGTTTAGCCCATTGCTTTGGATTGCATTCTAATCCAATCCCGACAGTCGAAGTGTTCGACCTCATAGAAACGTTCAATCTCATTATCAGAACACAGCAAATCACCTTTTGGATGTATAAACTTCTCCCACCTCCTTCCGACTCAGCTCATTTATCATCATCCATCAGTTTGAAAAGCCTTACGATTTCCTTCCAAGGGATCTTTCTATTTGACTTCCAATCATCTCATTCCCAACCTGTTACCTGAAACAAAGAGGATGAGAACATCAGGAAGAGTGGTGAAGAAAGCAGGGAGTGATTAAATATCGGGTTCAAGACAAGACTGTGGTAGCTCTCTGTCAATGTAGAGCCGGTTACTATTTTTAATGCTTATTTTCTTTCCCAACTTCCTTGTCGACTGGCCTGTTCCATGGAAGTCAGTCACCTTCCAGAACCTCAGCTATGGGGCAATTTGCATGTGACCACAGGGGACATCATAGTTGAGTCTGATCCTGCACTCATCCAATATTGACACATGCAGCTGGAGTTGTCTGACCACAATCAGAAGCAAGATTCCTGACTGATCTCTCTTTCTCTAACCCAGGAGCACTAAAGCCAGTTGCAGCATTTCCATCAATTCCGCAGCTGAGGTCAGCTAATTCATACAGGTCCAACCTGGAACCATCATGGTCTGTAGTTTCAGATACTCATTGGGTCATTAGTTATACAATTACATGTAGCAAGCTTGTGGATGTGAACTCACAGACTTAGAAGTATCTCGAGAACAGTTATCTGGTTGATGTGGCAGGTGTTGATTCCTAACAGATTTCCGTGCATTCCACTATTGATTTAGATAACCAATCCTTTGAGATGAGCTTGCTCAAGGGAAACGTACAAACTGCTTTCTGGCCTCCCACATGTACTTCAATTGAGATAAAAAAGTATTAACTACAAAGAACATCACTGCACAAACTCCTGAGGGCAGCATCCTTGACTGAACTATCTTCAATTGCTTAATCAACAAGCCGTCCTTCTATCATAAAGTCAGGAGTGGGGCTGCTTGCTGATAATTCTAGTGTTCAGTCCCATCCACAATCTATGATCACGACCTAGTCAATGGCTGCCTACAGCAGGCCCTGGATGATATCCAGACTTGGACAACAAGTAGTGGGTAATCACCAGGCAATGACTATCCTTTTGGGCCTCCTTATCTCGAGAGACAATGGATACGCGCCTGGAGGTGGTCAGTGGTTTGTGAAGCAGCGCCTGGAGTGGCTATAAAGGCCAATTCTGGAGTGACAGGCTCTTCCACAGGTGCTGCAGAGAAATTTGTTTGTTGGGGCTGTTGCACAGTTGGCTCTCCCCTTGCGCCTCTGTCTTTTTTCCTGCCAACTACTAAGTCTCTTCGACTCGCCACAATTTAGCCCTGTCTTTATGGCTGCCACCAATATCCACCAATAAAAGGCCTAACCATCTACTTTTGATCTTCACAGTCATCACCATTACTCATTTCCTCCATCATCAATATCCTAGGAGGTTACCACAGATCAGAAGCTCAACTGAACGAGCCACACTGACACTGTGACTATAACAGCAGAGCAGAGGCGGGGTGGTCTTCCATGAATAGATCGTCTTCAACCTCTCAATGTCTACTCACTATCTAAAAGCTCAAGCCAGGAACATAATGGAATAAACACCATTCATCTGGATGGTTGGAACTGCAACATCAAACTTGACGACATCCAGAACAAAGCAATCTGCTTGAACGTCATCCCGGTTCCAATTCCTGGTTCTTCAATGCCTGAAATTTAATGTGCATTCTTGTCTTCAACCTCCTGCCTGTTTCTGTAATGTCCTGCAGTGCAACAATCCCTTTCTTTACAAAATCTCTACTCTTCTCACTCTAGCATCTTGTACATCCTCACTCCATCCTGCCCTTACTTAGGTCCCCATCTCTGGAAACCTGTCATTCAGTCCCTCTGCCTCTCCACTTCCTTTCCTGTATTAACTTAGCTACACAACTTCTTTAAGACACTCTTTAAAAACCATCTCTTCTGGTCACCCCTCAATCTCTCCTTTCATTTGGTTTATGTATTTCTCAAACTTCTGTCACAGTTCTGAGACAGGTTTCTGCAATAAAAGTGCCAACAAGAAGGGGAATAGAGAGATGGAGGGGCAGAGAGACAGACAGAGAGGGAGAGAGAGCAATCAAATCTCTTCTGACAGATGGACATCTATCTGGAATACTCCACATCGCTACAAGAAGTGTGTAGGGCTGACATTGATTACTTATGCAAGCACAAAAAGATGCCAGGTATCTCACTAAATCAGTGTCCAACATAGTGAAGAGAAAGTAAGTCAATAGATTAGTCTTCTCATTTAAAGCTTCTTCATAAAAATGGATATTTTTTATTGTTTTGATCATATAGATTTTAATGCCTATATCTTTCCAAAATTATCTCATTGGCCCCTATAATAAGACAAAAATTGTAATGTGGACCCCACATGAAAAGGTTGGACAGCCCTACTCCAAGCCTTTACCCTTGTGTTTTAAAATAACCTAGCAGCTAGATTATTTTAAAATACAAGTTTAAAGACTTGTCTTGTGTAAACTCTTTATAAAATGGCAAAAGTTACTTCGGGAATGTTTCGGTTTCTAAGCTCTGGAACACATTACTTTCACCTGGGACACATATCAAAAGTTGCTGGACTTTTTTTATGTAAAAGTCTGCTGCCATCCACTTGGAATCACGTTGTTCCAGAACTTGCATTGAGGGGAAACAGGCAAGAAAATCCAAGGAATCTCCAGACGTCAGCACTGTAAGTTCCTCATGAATACAAGAGTACGATGTAATGGGGCTAAGTGATATTGACAAAAATAGAATGCTGCTGACCCATATACAATAGTTAGTAAATACAATGTAACAGATAGCTTTAATAAACCTTAATCTATGATGAACTGGCTTCAATTCCTTAATAAAATCACAAAATCTATGCTGCATTTGCAGTTTTAAAAACTATCGGAGAAGATATAGTAAAAATTTATTATGTTTCAATGACCATGTTAGAAACAGTCATTAACTGATTTTTTTTTTGCTGCAAATTGGATGAAAGGACAAGTTTTACAAGTAAATCAAAGATCAATTACTGCAATGTGCATCATTTGCTGTCCAGTTTGAGAAAAGATAACCTGAGCGGCCAATGTCATTTGGAAGTTGTCGCTACCATATAATTACATTACATTAAAAATGCACATTTGCTAACAGGTAATAGATTTTCCTTGGACATAAATTGGTTAGTCTGGAGTACAATCTTACAGATAGTGACTAAACATCCTGTAACTGAATAATACGTGTAGTAACAACCGCTCTTTTTTTTTTGCAGAAAAGCCTTTTGTTAATAATTATCTTGTTAGAGCTGAATTGGAATCAACAGTGATAGACTGAAATATAGACATGTGAATTTAAGAGAATCATTTTATTGGAGGAACTGAGGGGTGCTCTTTATTTATAATTGTGTTTATCTAATTTTGTCACTAGCTTTGGTGAGTAAATGACATTTTGTCCATAAGAGATGCTGTTGTTTCTGTATTTTAGAATCCAGGACCCAGTTTTTACCCTGACAAGATAAATAAACTAGTCTTAGCTACCTACCAATAATCTCTCTGTTCCTTCCTGTCCCACTCTGCTTTTCTGTTTTACATGACTCTTCTGAAGTATAATCTGCTCCATCCTGTAAAATTCTCCTGATTTGGAGATCACTGCCCTTTTGGTGGATGCCCTGTCTTCAGACACATATTACAAGCAGGTGGAGAAGTTACAAAAACATTGTTCAGCACGGGTTAAATTGTCTTTGAAACATTGCAGTGTGAGAAATGGTCTGTCTTCCTATTGCTGATTTTTCTACCACCTCACCTCAATAAACATAACAATCCTCTCCTTGCATTTCATAGTTTATTGGATGAATTTGCACTCCTGACACAGTGTGAATCCAGAGGTCATCTGATGAGGTCCATCTAGCCCCCTCCCACCCCCGTGACATGGTGCAGCTAGCTCTATTCTGTGAACAAAAGTAGTTCGCACTGGCATTGCATACTACTTTTGCTTGCTAGCTAGCTAATACAGTTGTGCTGCTCTCCACTGATGTTTGTTTGCTTAGCTACTTTATTTATAGGGAGAACTGTGCTTTAAATCGGATTGGATTTTGATGGCATTAGATTGGCTATACACAGTATATACAGGTTAATTGCCTCCTTGTCCGTGGCTGAGTCAATAATTTTGTCAAATGTCCATGGTGCAAAATGTCTGTGCCGATCCCTGCTTGAGGCAGGCCCCAAAATTGCTTATGGCACCACATGTGTTTAATGGTTGGAAGTTCTTGCATTTTAGCTAATGTACATTACATTTGAAACAAAGGAACAATGTATGTGAAAACCAAACTAAAACTAAGAAAAGGCTTGCATTACCTTTCTTGTTCTCAGGATAGCCCGAAGAACTTCATGGGTAATGAGTTTTATTTGCAGAGCATTCACTGTTGCTTTATTGATATGACGATGATGTAGGCAAACACAGCAAGCCAATGGCACCCAATAAGGAAATAGATGGCAAATGAATCTGATTTTGGTGTTTATAAACATTGGTTAGGACATGGGGAAAATTCCCCTGCTCTTTTTGGAATGGTGCTACAGAATCTTTTACATCCACCTGAACGAGTCAATGTCTCATTGGTTTCATGTCTCATCCATAAGGCAGCACTTTTAGCAGTACCTTCTCGGTACTGCACTAACACATCAGTTTAGAATATCTGCTCAAGTCCTGAAGTGGGGTTTGAACCCATGATCGTTTAACTCAGAGAGACGCATGCCATCACTGGCACTCAACTGAGCTGAACTGACTGCAGAAACAGGTATTCAAAGTATGTTCAAAGATGTTCAAGCTTCTAAATCTTATTTGATTCCTTATCTCACAGCTGAAAATGCTTAGCAGACTTTAACTATCCAAAAGTAACCAGAAGCTATCTAATCCCTCACCTTTCAGAAGTTGTCCTCCAGGACTTTGGGGCCTAGCTGATTAAATATTCCAAAATACTAATGTTGCAGCTTTCTGTAGCCCTCAGTCATGTTCAACCTTTATAACTCATGGTGGTTTGGCACTCTACCCTCGAGGCAAGAAGACTGTATCGATTGTTCATCCCACCAGCTCCAATACCCTGACTCATGACAGCAATGCATTCTTTGGTGTGTGCAGATTATTTATTTATATTTACAGATTCTCCCATCCTCTTGGCAGAGGTTCCCAAATATTATTTGGTGAGTCCCCCCCAGAAATTCAGGTCCTATGCGCCATCGCCTCTTTCCAAGGAACAGGGTACATTTTACAAATTAGTGCTCCCTGTGTCGAATCTTCCAATGGGGTTGAGGGGCCTCAATTGGGAATTTCCACTTGACCCTCCCAATGTCTTTCAATCTAATTAGTTAATGGAACTGCATTCATAATATTTATCACATCATCTATGTAATGAGAAAAGCATTCAGATGGTGGCCAGTTGTTTTCTCTCTTTCTCTGGGGAAAATGTCACATATTGGCCACCAGTTCAATTAAAATTGAGAGGGAAATGACAGAATCTGGGCCTGTAGGGAGAGAAAACACTGGCAATAGTCTCCAGCAGCGGGCACTAGGTCATCAAATAAAAACAATACTTTTATTTAAAGATACTGTAGTTATATCTCATAACTTAACAACACAATTTCTTGCAAAGGCAATCTATTTTCAGTCTTGTTACTACTGCAATGCCAACATCTGATACAACCTTGCTCTAGGACAATCATTCACGAAGGGCGTTAAAAGTACAGGCTATGATATTACCTGTATTCTACAAAAAACTTTCATGAGAAAAGTAAATATTTGTGCTCGGCCCGAGACCCAACAACATAATAAGACTTTTCCTATACTCTGCAATTTATTGCTCCTCCAGATATGTTTTGTCTCATTTCTCTGCATTAAGAGTCAAGCGCCAATGTCTACCCACTCCACCTCCGATAGCAGCAGGCCCTCAATGCGCTGTGTCTGTTTGATGTCATGAGCCACCCCTCCCTCCCCTAGTTTGGGAATATCTGCCCTAGGTCATCCACAGCATGTATCTATCAACAAGGCAGGCAATTTTGTGACAGGTCTCTGGTAATTTTGCTTGAATTGACGGTTGGAAAGTGACTGCGTGCAACCACAATTGCATGCCATCCATTTTTCCCTTCTGCCCTTCCGGATCTGGATATCATCTCAAGGTGTCTCCTTGCTGACTGGCCATGTGGACAATTACTGAGGTCACAATTACATGTTGAGTGTCTGCCTGCAGTTGAAAGTGATAAAAATGCCAAACTTTAACTCTTCAGCATAACTCCGGGTTAAAATGATCTATATTAATGCTGAACTTCCCTGAAGTCACACATGTTGAAAACTTATAGTACCCAAGAGTATTAGTACAAAATTTGCTAAACTGACTTGAACACCATCAGTTTTCATTTCTGTGCTGCTGCCAGCCCAGCTACCAATCCTTTAAAACAAGGATATAAATCACAACTAGTTTTGTGACAGGTGATTGAGTGGTTATAAAACCAAATGACTTCAGACACAGAAACAGATAAGGTATTGCTTTCAAGCCCATACAATACTAACGAGCTACATTGTTGGAGATGCTGTATTTCAGAGATATTAAGCCAAGGCCCGATCTGCCTGTTCAGGTGGCACAGTTTGAAGAGCAAGGACTACTTCCAATGTCCTGGCCAACATTCTTCACTCAACCACCACCATCAAAAAAGTGGTTACCTGCTGTTTATTCATTCATAGTTCCTTGGATTGTACTGCGTACAAATTGGTTGCTGCATGTGCTTGCATGACAACAGCAACTGCAAGTCTAAAAGTAATTCGCTGGATCCATTATAAGCCCACTGACTCCCACAGCTACCTGGACTACACTTCTTCACACCCTACCTCCTGTAAGGACGCCATTCCATTCTCCCAGTTTCTCCGTCTCCGACGCATCTGCTCTGATGATGCTACCTTCCACAACGGTGCTTTTGATATGACCTCCTTTTTCCTCAACCGAGGATTCCCCCCCACTATTGTTGACAGGGCCCTCAACCGTGTCCGGCCCATTTCCCGCACCTCTACCCTCACCCCTTCCCCTCCCTCCCAGAACCGTGATAGGGTTCCCCTTGTCCTCACTTTCCACCCCATCAGCCTCCATATCCAAAGGATCATCCTCCGCCATTTCCGCCACCTCCAGTGTGATGCCACTACCAAATGCATCTTCCCCTATCAGCATTCCGAAGGGATCGTTCCCTCTGCGACACCCTGGTCCACACCTCCATAACCCCCACCATCTCATCCCCGTCCCATGTCACCTTGCCCTGCAATCGCAGGAGGTGTAATACCTGCCCATTTACCTCCTCTCTCCTCACTATCCCAGGCCCCAAACACTCCTTTCAGGTGAAGCAGCGATTTACTTGTACTTCTTTCAATGTAGTATACTGTATTCGCTGCTCACAATGTGGTCTCCTCTACATTGGGGAGACCAAACGCAGCTGGGTGACCGCTTTGCGAAACACCTCCGCTCAGTCCGCAAGCAGGACCCTGAGCTTCCAGTTGCTTGCCATTTCAACACTCCCCCCTGCTCTTATGCTCACATCTCTGTCCTGGGCTTGCTGCAGTGTTCCAGTGAACATCAACGCAAGCTCGAGGAACAGCATCTCATCTACCGATTAGGCACACTACAGCGTGCCGGACTAAACATTTGAGTTCAATAATTTCAGAGCATGACGGGCCCCCCATTTTACTTTTATTTTTAGTTATTTTTTCTTTTTTACATTTTTTACAATTTTTTAAAAATTTCATTTCATCTCAGTTTGCTTACCTGCTGTTTTTTTTTCATGTTTGTACTTGCGGCTGTTCAATCTTCAGTCCGTTAACACCCTATCTGTACTAATGCTTTGTCTTGCAACACACCATTAACATATTGTTTGCCTTTGCTCCATGACCTTTTGGTCAGCTGTGTGGCCTTATCCAATCTACACCTTCTCCTTTGTTATCTCTTGCCCCACCCCCGCCTCACTTGCTTATAACCTTTGACATTTCTAACATTTGCTAGTTCCGAAGAAGGGTCACTGACCCGAAACGTTAACTCTGCTTCTCTTTCCACAGGTGCTGCCAAATCTGCTGAATGGTTCCAGCATTTCTTGTTTTTATTTCTAAAAGTAATTCATTGCCCACAAAATTCTTTGGGACAGCCAGAGGTTGTACAGATTAAGTTAAAAAAAACAAAGTTACATTTTGTTGACTTTAAAAACTTCTGTGCCTTTTTAAAGTTACATTCAATTCAGATGTTGATGTTTAAAAGTGATTATGGTTAAAATAAAATTGTGGAACAAATATATGTTTAAAAAACTTAATGGCAATAAATGGGCATTTTGGAAATCCTTAACTTTTCCTTAAAACGAGATGAAGTCCCAAGTTTATGTTAAACACTTAACTTTGTGATTTAAAAAAAAATCTATTGGAAACATGAAATTGTCCAAGAAATACATTTCTAGGCATGTACCGTACCTAAGTGTTGTAATAACTGCTTCAGGTTTTGATAGATTTGATTGGTATTTAAAGAATGATCGATAGTCATCCACTATTTTCTGAGCAATAATAATGGGCTGTCAGATCTTTTAAAGCAAATGTTTAGTGCTCGAAACCCCAGGTTTTTCTGCAAAGCACATTATTTCCTTCGGCTTGACTTCCTCTATCAATTTACTGCTTTCATTGTACTTCATGATATCGCAAAAATATCAAAAAAAATTGCAGTAATCCAAACATTTTCTGATAAACCAAAATTAAGTCAACGTGCGGAATGATTCTTGTTCTTTTAGGTGATAGAGGTCGTGGGTTTGGAAAGTGCTGTCGTGCATCTTGTGGATGCTGCCACTGTGTGGTGGTGGTGTCGGGAGTGACTGTTTAAGGTGGTAGATGGGTTGCTAATCAAGCAGGGTGATTTGTCCTGGATGGTGTTGTGCTTCTTGAGCATTGTTGGAGCTGCATGCATCCAGGCAAATAGGGATTATTCCCTCAGACGCCTAACTTAGGCCCTGTAGATGGTGGACAGACCTTAGGGAATCAGGAAGCGAGTTACTCGCTGCACATACCAGCCTCTGATCTGCTCTTGCAGCCACAGTATTTATGTAGCTGCTCCAGCTAAGTTTTTGGTCAATGGTACCCCCAGGATGATGATAGTGGGGATTCAGTAATGGTAACGTCATTGAATATCAAGGGGAAATGGTTAGATTCTTTCTTGTTGGAGATGGTTATTTCCTGGCACTTGTGTGGCAAGAATGTTACGTGCCACTCATTAGCCCAGGCCTGGATGTTGTCCAAGTCTTGCTGCATGTGGGCACAGGCTGCTTCCTTTCTAAGGAGTTGCAAATGGAACTGAACACTGTGCTATTAGCAAACATCCCCACTTCTGACCTTGCGATGGGGGGGGGGGGGGGGGGGGGCAAGGCTTTTGATAAAATAGCTTAAGGTTGGGCCCAGGACACAACCCTGAGGAACCCCTGCAACAATGGTCTGGGATTGAAATGAGTGGCTTCCAACAACCAAAACAATCTTCCTCTGTAATGAAAACAGGAAGTGCTGGAAAAACTCAGCAGGTCTGGCAGCATCTGTGGAGAAAAGCAGAGTTAACGTTTCAGGTCAGTGATCTTTCATCAGAACTGACAAAGGTTAGAAATGTAATAGGTTTTAAACAAGTAAAGCGGGAGTGGGGGGAAAGAGAACAAATGGCAAGATGTGTGGAAGGACAGAGGGCCGGAGAGATTAACTGACAAGGTCATGGGATAAAGGCAAAGAGAGTGTGCTAATTGTGTGATGAAAGACAAAGCATTAGTGCAGAGGGAGCGTTAATAGCAGAATAATGAGCAGCCTTAGTCAAAAGCAGACATTAAAAAAACAGTAGGCAGACACGTGGTTAAAAAAAAGTGGAGCAAAATAAAAAATAAAATAAAAATAGGCCCTCATGCTCTGAAATTATTGAACTCAATGTTCAGTCCAGTAGGCTATAGTGTGCCTAATCAGAAAATAAGGTGCTGTTCCTCAAGCTTGTGTTTATGTTCACTGGAACACTGCAGCAGGCCCAGGACAGAGACGTGGGCATGAAAGCAAGGGGGTGTGTTGAAATGGCAAGCGACCGGAAGCTCGAGGTCCTGTTTTCAGACGGAGCAGAGATGTTCCGGAAAGCGGTCACCCAATCTGCGTTTGGTCTCCCCAATGTAGAAGAGACCACATTGTGAGCAGCGAATACAGTGTACTACATTGAAAGAAGTACAAGTAAATCGCTGCTTCACCTGAAAGGAGTGTTTGGGGCCTGGGATAGTGAGGAGAGAGGAAGTAAAAGAGTAGGTATTACACCTCCTGCGATTGCATGGGAAGGTGCTGTGGGAAGGGGACAAGGTGTCGAGGGTAATGGAGGAGTGGATCAGGGTGTCGCGGAGAGAACGATTCCTCTGGAATGCTGACAAGAGATGGGGAGGGGAAGGGAACAGAGAGGGTCTTCACAGAGAATAGGAGTACTGGAATGTCTCTCAACTCTCCTTCACTTCTTTCCTCTTGCACTTGTTTCTCTCATTTCTGCCAGCCTCCTTTCACTTTCATGTTCCTCCTTCCTGTCTCTCCCTGCCATCCCTCTTAGTTTTTACTTTCCCTTTTTATCTCTTCTATAGTTGATCTTCCCACTCAATTTTCTGCAGTATTAAAAAGAATGGAGAATAAGAAACTAAATGTTGATCAGGAATGTCCCTGACCATCCCTCATAATGGCTGCACAAATTGCTTAGAACATTGGGGAGAAGAAAATAAACGCTTAGGCAGCTGAGTTCACTGAAAATAAATATTTCTGCAGGTGGCAATTTATTAAATTTGTGTACAAGCAAAATGCACTCTTTTACCTTCAAAGTAAACTTTGCAGCCTGCTAGAAAAATTAATTAGCGCACTCATCCAGGATAGTGATATGCAGCAATAGAGCCTTTATTGCAAGCAGGGCATTTTAACACACAGCCTATTCAACAAGGTAAATTCGTGCACTTCATTCAGTAAATCTGTGCAAAGTTTACTTTATTTCCTTAACAGCAATATACTTTATTCAATCATTCCATCATGAGATGGCAGGACTTAAAATGCAAGGGAGAAATTTAGTACCATAACATTAGATTGGTGAAATAGTCAGTTAATCACTCCCTAATACATTTCTTTTCTACAGTCTTTGTTGACTATCATTTGCTCCAATTTTTAAGTAGCACCATTAGATTTAAAGTGCATTTGTAGAAAATATTTAATGAGTGAAATTATTGATAACTTGTATAAAAAAAAAGTCACTCCTGCTGGTATCAAATCCAATTTTTTTAATAAAAAATGAATAAATACTGTTATAATGACAACACAATTTCTATTGGGAAAAAGACAGACCTGGACAATCAGAGTTTTGGGGAAGATTTACTTTTTTTACAATATAGAACACAGATGGCTGGACAAATGTTTTCAAACTGCGGAACCTGTGCCCCAATTCCCTTCCTCCCAAAAAAAAGAAAAAAATTCAACATAATAAAAATGTCCAAGTTACGTGGCAGGGGTTTTTTGGGGGCGGGGGGGGGGGGGAGCAGGAAAAGAGAACACAAACTCATAATAAAGCTCCTGACATTTGTAAAAATCTTTATACCCAGAACAGAATTTGAACAGGAAACAGAGATGTTAGGTGTAATCTGGACATGCAGAAAATGGTTCATAGTGAGTCCACGTTTTTCTGGCATAAATATATGTCCAAAGATCCAGTGGCAAAAATCACTGCTCTTCCTCAGCTTGCTTGATTTTTCCAAAGAGAGATCTGTACAGTTCTGTCCTGGATAGGAGGAAAATAAAACATTGAGAACCTTTGCTTTCTTTTGAATAAATGCAAGTCTACCTACCTTTAGTTAGCCTACTGTGGCCTGGATAGGGAGTCTCACCATTCATAGCACTTTCGAAAATTAAATCACATTCAAAAAGATTTTTTTAAATTGGTATAAAAGGACAATGAATACTGATGACGCCATTAAAGGAGAATGGCTAAGAGGTCTTGCTGAGCACAATGAGGATAACGTATAATGGCTATATAGTCAGTGGACATAAGTCCTTAAATATCAATAGATATAATACTTAACCTACATAAAGACAGGGCTAAATTGTGGCGAGTCGAAGAGACTTAGTAGTTGGCAGGAAAAAAGACAGAGGCGCAAGGGGAGAGCCAGCTGTGCAACAGCCCCAACAAACAAATTTCTCTGCAGCACCTGTGGAAGAGCCTGTCACTCCAGAATTGGCCTTTATAGCCACTCCAGGCGCTGCTTCACAAACCACTGACCACCTCCAGGCGCGTATCCATTGTCTCTCGAGATAAGGAGGCCCAAAAGAAAGAAAGAATACTTAACCTACAGTGTTTTTATAAGATTGTCATTTCAACAACGTTTTTTAAATCCATTCCAATTGCTGAAAGTTGGCCTCTGAAACACAATACTTCTCAAAAGCATCAGGCCCTGTATTATATCAGGTAAGTTAGGTCCACATGCATAGCAAGCCAAGAGGAGATGCCTGATTCCCAAACTGTAACATTGATGGAGCTCAAGTCAACAGTTGCAGAGTTCAGTCATAAGAGACGAGGCGTAGATTTTAAATCTTCGGCAGCTGATCCTCATTACCTTGCCACCAGCAAGCTGGGATTGCCAAATGGGTGCACTGATGCACCTCGCCAGCTTTGGGTCATGGCAATATCAAATTGCCCAGAAAACAAGCCAGGCAAACAAACAGTAAGGTAGATCCAGGGAAGGGGAAGCCAACAGCCCATATTATTTTTGTAGAGCCTGGAATAACATTCCTGTATCTGGCTGCCCAGCCTTTTGAGAATGGTAGCAGTCTGGCATAAGCAGAGTGGGAAGCCATTTTCTGGCCGCTGTTTATGCAGGGCGGCTCAAGTTAAAATCTCCCCTTAGGAATCTGTGAGGGAAAAAAGTCTAAAGATCAGCCTAGGGTTTTAAGGGCACAAGTTTACTTTTGTTCATGAATGACAAGTTCTTAATAAATCACCAATGACCAATTTTATTTACACATTATCTGAACTTTTCCTTTACACTGAAGAGAAACTGAGTTCCTGAAGGGATTGATGTTCTCACTGTGACAATTTGTGTTTCCAGTTCTTAACGTTTAATGAAAGCATGATAATATTTGGAACTACAAAAACCCAATTACATTGTTAAACTGTGAAGAATTTCCAGTTCTAACAATCTTTAAAATTACAATTCCTGTTCACTGCACTCACATCCAGAGGTAGATTTTTGTTACCACCACCGGGCTTAAGCACTGGCTTGACAAAGCACAGAAAGGAAATTCTGGCGAGAAGAATCACAAACTGGTAACAAAACCATCCGTTGAAATGACTGGACGGAAATATCAGGTTGTCTCCTTCAGGGCCATCTGATCTTTCCCTCCAGATTTTCCTGTCTGTGCATTGAGAGACAAATAGAAAAGGGGGCAGGCAAACAGAAAGAGGGAGATCCAGAAAAAGAGGAAAAGGGGGAGCGAGAGTGAAATAATGAAAAGGGGGGAGGGGGGGGGAACAAGAGATTTATTACAAAATACTTGACTCCAGGGAAAAACAGTATTCAATTACATAACTGGATATTGAAAGCTAAACATAATGCTCGCTCTTTGCATTCAAGGCCAATAAGCACTCAAAAAGCTGATGACTAAACGTATTGGGGCAGTCATCTTGCAGTGCAAATTGAAGCTAAAGGTTTTTTCCTGAATGCGGCATTGTTAATGCACCAAAACATTGCCCCCAAACAGTATGACACAGAGCAGGTGCACCTGCACAAGAAGTGTTTGTTTAAAAGAAGGCAGACAGGGCAAGTGAATCTGAGCTGTTAGTGTGCCTGCTAACAATCAACTCGAGGACAGCTTTAGCAGTAACTTTGAGCAGGTTCCCTGCCTGTGCCTCCAGTTGGGTCCATGGAGCAGGCCAGGAATGAACACAGGCACTTTTAAAAACAATGGGTCAAAACAACACATTTTCCTGCAAGCACACTATTCATTTAGCAGGCACTCTTCCCTTGCTTGCATCAAGCTGATCAAAATATGAGAGACAGTCAGTCAAAATTGTAAAGTTGCACTTGCAACACAGAGTCCAACATACGAGAAGCAGGCGTTCACACACACTTGCCCAAGTCCTGCATGCAAATTCTGGTATCACCAGTGTAACACAGCTGGACACAAACAAAAAACCAACACAATCACTAAGTGGGCTTCAAGCAGACACACAATTTTAATTAGGGTCAACTTCCCTTTGCAATATTCAACAGAACAAACCGGATTACTCCTCATGGGGATGGTAATAAGGGAAAAAATAATCTCCTGTCAGTAACTGACATTAATTGCCTTTGTTCTGGAATAGACCAAAGTAAAGCCAAATTCTTCACAAAAAACAGAGGCTTTAACATTGTAATAAAAGCAAAATACTGCGGATGCTGGAAATCTGAAACAAAAACAAGAAATGCTGGATTCACTCAGCAGGTCTGTACTAATGCTTTGTCTTTCAACACACCATTAACATATTGTTTGCCTTTGCTCCGTGACCTTTTGGTCAGCTATGTGGCCTGGTCCAATCTGCACCTTCTCCTTTGTTATCTCTTGCCCAACCCCCACCTCACTTGTTTATAATCTGTGACTTTTCTAATATTTGTCAGTTCCGAAGAAGGGTCACTGACCCGAAACGTTAACTCTGCTTCTCTTTCCACAGATGCTGCCAGACCTGCTGAGTGAATCCAGCATTTCTTGTTTTTGCTTTAACATTGTAGTTGCATTGTTACAATAAAGACCATGATCGAACCTGCATTCTGTGCTCAAGTATCATCCTCTTCTCAAAAACCAAGATGATATTTTCCAATTAACTGAAGTTTGAAAGGAACAAAAAGTACTATTTGGAATTTAAGCAATCCTCTACAGTTTTTGTTAAGCAAAAAAAGTTTGTATAATAATTAAAGCCTGCAGCTACCTTTAGCAACTGTTCCACTATTCTATGCTAGAAAACCGTAGCTACTGCAGCATGTCAACAGCATGGAGTCTGAACACCATAAATATGAAAAACTTATTTTTTTTTAAATGAAATCGCATTTTATGAAGCTATTTATTATTGATGCTACTTCGTTTCAATTCTTTTTGATGGCAAAGCCACTGCACCAATGGCCCCAAGAACCTTGTCAAATCAAATAACAAATATTCAATAGGTGCACCCTGACCAGCCATCATGTTCTGAGGCAATCATGTATTTTCTGGAGGCATGTCCTTTTCAGCCAGATCCTTCAAGTGGGGAAACTAGATGAAATATTTTAATAGGATGGACAAAACCTTACAGGCACTGAAAAGATTTGAGGAATTCAATCATCCTTTAAGTTTTGTATATTTTAGACTTGAGTAGCAATACCTGAAAGACAATGAAAGTGACCCTGAGATAAGATTCCAATTACTCTCATCTACTTAGCAGCTTAGTCTACTGAGTTCTTCCATTGTGGTTTACTCTTGGATTGCTTGTCCCTATACAAGCTTCTGTTCCTGATGAAAAGAAAAATGTCCATGCAATCAGTTGCCTGCAGTTTTTAACGAATATTACAAATAATTCAAAATTACTGCTGATTCACCTACTGCCTTTAACAAAGTGGATAAAGTTTTATTTTACAACTGGATCAGTTTAAGTCTACAGTTGAACCAAACCTTCATATTCATGCCATAGCATCCAAAATGTTTTACAGTTGTAAATGGCAGTTCATCAGAAATGAGAGTGGAATGTACTGTTCAGCAGTGATTCAGTACCAGATGCGAATTTACAAATATTTTAACCTCCCTTTTTATGAAACTGATGAACATCCCTCCAACCCAATTTTCTCAATGCTCTTCCTTTTAGCGACATTGATTCCTTACTGGGGGGGCACGGTATCAAGAGCACTGGTTGCCATGGTTTGACAGTGTCATCAGCAGGATATCTGACTGGAGGGCTGAGCTTGATTCTGCCTCTGTCCAACATCCACAGCTGAGATAGCGCTATGCAGCAGGAACCCTGACATAATGCTCTCCTTCGCCTATCCTCGAGATCCAATTCTAGCAGCTCTGGCTGAGATTAACCAGCTCAACATATAACTGAAAACAAATCTTTACAGCTGATTTCTGAACCACGTATGGAGTGATCACAGTTCTCAATACTAGGTACACACAACCTTTTGCAGCAAGGATCAGATACACATGCCACAACCAGTAGGTGGGCTGCATATCGTTGCATAAAAATGACAAGCCCCATACACAAAAACTGGAGGCTCCCCAAATATAGAGTCATAGAGAGAGTCAGAGTTATACAGCACATAAACAGGCCCTTCAGCCCAATGCGTCTGTGCCGACCATCAAGCACCCATCCAATCTAATCCCATTTTCCAGCACTTGGCCTGTAGCCTTGTATGCTATGGCGTTTCAAGTGCTCATCTAAATACTTCTTAAATGTTGTGAGGGTTCCTGCCTCTTCAGGCAGTGTGTTCCAGATTCCAACTAACTTCAGTGAAAATGTTTTTCCTCAACTTCCCTCCAAACCTCCTGCTCCTTACCTTAAATCTATGCCCCTTGGTATTGACCCCTCCACTAAGGGAGGAAGTTTCTTCCTATCTATCCTACCAATGCCCTTCATAATTTTTTATACCTCAATCAGGTCCCCCCCTCAGCCTTCTCTGCTCCAAGGAAAACAACCCTAGCCTATCCAGTCTCTCTTCATAATTGAAACCCTCCAGCCCAGGCAACATCCTGGTGAATCTCCTCTGCATTCTCTCCAGTGCAATCACATCCTTCCTATAATGTGGTGCCCAGAACTGTACACAGTTCTCCCACTGTGGCCTAACTAGCATTTTATACAGCTCCATCATAACCTCCCTGTTCTTATATTTTATGCCTTGGCTAATAAAGGCAAGTATCCCACATGCTTTCCTAAAATATAGTTGGGCTGCCTGCTTGCGTCTTACTTACCCCTTTGCATTTTCTTTCACTGTAATCTACAACCTCAGCTGGTCCGCATGTATATTGGATTAGACGGCCATAGAGTCGTACAGCATAGAAACAGACCCTTCGGCCCACCGCATCCATGCCGACCATAATGCCCATCTATTCTAATCCCACCTGTCTGAATTAATTCCATATCCCTCTATGCCTTGCTCATTCAAGTACCTGTTCAGATGCCTCTTAAATGTTGCTACTGTTCCTGCCTCCACCACCTCCTCTGGCAGCTCATTCCAGATACCCACCATTCTTTGTGTGAAAAATTTACCCCTTTGATCCCCTTTAAACCTCCTCCCTCTCACCTTAAATCTATGCCCTCTAGTTTTAGTCACCCCTACCGTAGGAAACAGACTCTGGCTATCTACTCTATCTATGCCTTTCATAATTTTATATACCTCTATCATATCCTCTCTCAGCCTCCTTCGCTCCAGGGAAAACAGACCCAGCCTATCCAATCTCGCTTTATAACTCAAGCCCTCCAAACCAAGCAACATCCTTGTAAATCTTTTCTGCACCCTGTCTAGCTTAGTCACATCTTTCCTGTAGTGCGGCGACCAGCACTGCACACAGTACTCCAAATGCGGCCTAACCAACGTTATGTACAACTGTAACATGACGTCCCAACTCTTGTACTCAATGCCTCAGCCGATGAAGGCAAGCATGCCATACGCCTTCTTCACCACCCTGTTTACCTGTGTTGCCACTTTCAGGGAACTATGTACTTGCACCCCAAAGTGTCGCTGCTCAACAACACTCCCCTGCCATTCACTGTACATGTCCTGCCCTGGTTTAACTTCTCAAAATGCATCACTTGGCACTTGTCTGCATTAAATTCCATTTGCCAATCCCTTGCCCACTTTCCCAGTTGATCTATATCCTGTTGTAACCTTAGACAACCTTCGTCACTGTCCACTATACCACCAATTTTGGTGTCATCTGCAAACTTACTAGTCATGCCCCCTACATTCACATCCAAGTCATTAATATATATGACGAACAATAGAGGGCCCAGCACCGATCCCTGCGGCACACCACTGATCACCGGCCTCCAATCTGAAAAACAACCCTCCACTACCACTCTCTGTCTCCTATCACCAAGCCAATTTTACATCCAATTGGTTAGCTCACCCTGGATCCCATGCGTTCGAACCTTCTGGACCAGCCTACCATACGGCACCTTGTCAAAGGCCTTGCGAAAATCCATGTAGACAACGTCCATCGTCCTGCCCTCGTCAATCCTCTTGGTCACCTCCTCAAAAAACTCAATCAAATTTGTGAGACATGATTTCCCACGCACAAAGCCATACTGACTATCCCTAATCAGACCTTGCCTTTCCAAATGCATATAAATCCTGTCTCTCAGAATCCCTTCCAATAACTTTCCCACCACTGATGTAAGGCTCACCGGCCTGTAGTTCCCTGGCTTAGCCCTGCTGCCCTTCTTAAATAAAGGCACATTAGCTATCCTCCAGTCTTCCGGTACCTCACCCGTGGCTACGATGATACAAAAATCTCTGCCAGGGCCCCAGCAATCTCCTCCCTTGCTTCCCATAGCATCCGAGGATACACCTGGTCAGGCCCTGGGAATTTATCCACCTTAATGCGCTTCAAAACCTCCAACACCTCCTCCTTTGTTAAGACGGTGTCTTAACAAAACTGCTGGCAACCTCAAAGTAAACACACCGGATTTTCAAAGGGTGGCTGTCGGGATGCCATTCTCTTTTAAACCACTGTGCTTCAACCTATGATCATTTGGAATCTACTATACTTTTTGTACAATAATGCAACATCAAAACCGCAGTAGGTCACCCCATAATAAATGTTCGGAAAAGGGGACTCATTGGTCATTACTGTTTGTATATAAACAAGATGGTTCTCAGTGAGGTGGTGGCAATTTAAATGTAGGTTTGTTTTCTCTTGCTCTTATGTTCAAACCACTTTCAGGGCCATACACTGACACTGTACATGCTCAAAGCCTGAAAGGGGGAGGCGGGCTTGTACCCGTGACCTCCGGACTCATTTGAAAGTGCACATAACTGAACTAAGCTGATATTAAAGGGTAACAAAAGCCCACTGCATAAACTTTTGAATTGAGCTTATAAAGGTCAGCTGAATGTGATCAGTGACTTGCTACATAAAAATTAATCAAAAATTATTTCATTTTTATGTCTGGGTGAGCAGAGGAATTGTTGGAAATCCACAAAATTATGATCCACAACCATGGATCAAACAAACGTGTGGACTCTGCTTAGGTCAATTAATTGCATTCTTGTCTGAGTCAGGAGTTGATAGGTGCAAGCCCCCTCCCCCCACTCCACCTCCACACCTTAAGCATTTAGTCTGGGCTCACAGCCCAAGGCAGTATTGGGGGAATCCTGCATTATCAGAGGGCCGCCTTTTGGATGAGACTTTAAATTAGACTGTTCAAGTACGCATAAAAAAATCCCACAAAACCAGAAGAAAAGCCAGAAGTTCTCCCAGACTCGGTGAACAACAGTCTCTCAATCAACGCCATCAACTTCATTTACCTTGCTTCATTTGCTGTCTGTGGGTCTTTGCTGTACGCAAATTGGCTATCACTTTGTAAGGATAAGAGTGATTACACTTCAACAAAAAATAGTATTTGATTGGATATGAAGCACATTCAAGCTTCCCAAGGATATGGAAGTTGCTGTATAAATTAAAAGCTCTTTTCGCTGTAGCAAAAATAAACGAAAAGCAGTTGTGATGGCAGTTTGCGTCCTAACATAACCATACATAAAGTAGTAAATGTTTGTTATATTTTCTCCTACTTCAGTTATAATATGTTGAAATGTCCATCTCACCCAACAGAAAATGAAACATTGCACTCTAACCACTGCACTCGTCAGTTTGGGTAACAGATGATAATGTGTATTAGAATGCTTTAAATTGATGGAACATGGGCTCAAGTCCACTACAGGTAAGATGACTTAAAAGGGGGTTCACTTGCTCTGATGGCTGCTGAAGGCCCAAATTTAAAAAGCTTTTTGATGCTTTTAATTTAGATTTCCCTATTTATCAATTGACAAGTCAAAGTATTCTGAAATTGGGACACCTTCCATTAGTTATATAATGTCACTCCAGGCAGCTTTCAGAACTGATCTTACTGTAGGAAGTGCTCTGTAGAAACTGGAATTTGGGAAGCTTCACTCAGTGAATGAAGCCGATGCTGCAGACACAAAGCAACAGTCACTCCACAATCCACCTCCTTAACCAAGACTAGATAAATCCTTCATAGTCAGGGCTATTAGTTCTAGTAATCACAGTAAGGAACATTGACTGCAGGCTTGGCAGGGTATACTAGATGGATCAACAATCCTCCTGTCCCAAACATTACCAGGTCATCACGTTTAATTCATATGCAATGCCAATTAATTGGCAGTGACTTTATGGCATACGGTAACACTAGCATAAAATCTCAAATTTTGCACTGCACATAAAACAACTGGGGGAGGGGGAAGAAGAATGAAGACAAACAATGTGCTTCCCCAGCAACATGGCAACCCCCTTGCTCCCAGGCAAATTTAAAGAACTTCCAGAGGTGGATTAATTTCTGGTCCACTAACAGCCTTGCTGTTAGCACTACTGTGTTTTTGAACATCAATTGATTTGTGATTTACATATAAATTAGACAATCACTACACAAGACTGTATTTAGCATATAAAATTAATTTACAACTATAACCGTTCAGAAATTTCCAACACGCTTTAAGATGACACTTTGAGAGAAGGCGGAAGCAGACGGCAGAATTGAAAACTTAGAGGACATGAGCAATTACACGGCAATTTCTAATATGAAGCTAGTTTAAATATATTCACCTTTTTAAAAACAAACTGAATAAATAAAAACTACTGATCTCCATTTCAAAGATAAGATATAAGTTAGCAAGATTTCAGTCCAATACAGCAACTTATCCCACAAACCATTCACACAGGAATGGATTACATACAGCATTTGTGGTTGCCTCTCTCCTTTTTTGTAGCTGCACTGTTTTTTTTTTGCCAGGTACACCGTGCAGAAACAGAAACTCATCAATCCTGCAAGTTTAACCTTGTCACTGTTGAAACTCACTAAGGTAAGGGTACATTTTAATACTTTCAGCTCCCTTAAGGCTATGCAAAATGAACCATGATTCTTTGATTTTTCGTATTAAAAGTAGATTTGAGCCAGTGATTTGTAACAGGGTTCCTCCCCTTCAGAGCATTTTCTCAGAACATCAATCGCAAAGGTAAGTGTAGTAAGGTATTTCATGGTTGATACAGATTCATATTAAGCAGCATATTACTGCTACTGCAATGTGAGATTTGGTGCTTCCTGTAGGAGTTCTAAAACTTAATACGGGGCAGAGCAGTGGTGTGGAATAAACATTAACACGTGCCATTATGAAGCAGGAAGGTTGCAGGTTCAATTGCCATCTCAACTTGTTTTTGATTGAGTATCAGGCATGGATGTGGTGAGCAGAGACTGGAGATGAGGGAAAGGAGAAGACAGGGAGGGAATACCCTGCCTTAGCAGTACAATGGGGCTGGCCAGGTGGTCCCCAATGACATTTTCCAGTTGTTATTTATTTGTCCCTTTATGTTCCTTACACCTCTTATTGACTGGCCAAAAGGACGTTGGAAAAGATTTGGGGGCAAACTGTCCTCCTGCTCTCTCAGTAACAATGACGCAGGCCCAGAGAGACCCAAGATATAAAGAATAGCATCCATGGAACTGAACCAGAGTCAATAACCTCAGGAGAGGACAAGATGAGGGAAGAAACTTGTGGGGAAAAAGTGTGATAAAAGACAAAAGAAATATTTGGCACTAAGATTATTTCCAAACACCTTCCACAATCTCATCAGGCAACAGTGTTACATAGAACTCAGTTGTTACTCATAAAACAGAAACATTTACTCATCACATATCCACTTTTACCGATAGTGTTTTGCACAATGCTAGAGTAGGTCCATTTGAACAGACCTCTTACTATTTAATCTCTTCAGAACATGTTGTTACCAGATAAAGAATTCAAATATTTTTGATGTCATTCTCTAAAGTTTAGTCTAACAATTTAGTGTTATTTTTAATCAAAATCTAAAACTAATTATTCACACACATTATATAGAAATTCAATAAGCTGTTAGAATTACAAATGCACATATCGTGACCACCAGATGGCAGTATTTAATGGCCACTCCATTAACTAAGATAGTTGCAAGACTGCACTGAATGTTGCACAAATCAAAACATAAAATTAAACAATCCTACAATATTTTACCACTTACAGTACGAGGAGGAAAATGCAAAAAAAATACTGTTCTTTGTGGGCTGTTTAGTGGGTATCCTGAGCAGCCTGCTTTCAAATTTAAAACTAAGAGAATCAAAGAACATTTTACAAGCAATCTCCCCTCCCATAGGCACCATGCAAGGTTTTGAAATTATTTATTTTATCAAATGCTGAAAAAACATATTTGCAATAGTTTCTATAAATTCAAATAACTTATTTGGAATTTGTTATTAAAAAACACCCACCTTCAACATTCCCACCCTGCAGGGACTAATGTGTGCCATGGCACTCGTTATTCACACTTCAAGCCCCCACTCTCCCTGCACCTCACCAAAAAGGCCATTCGTTATGTGGGCATTCGGACAAGAGTGAAATATTATGTTAAGTTTTGCAAACATGGTAGGGGAGATAATAACAAACTGATTTCTCGTGATCCAGTGTCCCCACATCATACACACTTTTCAAGTGAAGATATGGGACAGCAATAGGGAGCAGGGACCCTTGCTGATTTTTATCCTCTCCCAAGCCCAGTGGTGGCTAACACAATAGGAAATCCAAAGATCTTCTGTAGGTGTATTTACAGTAAAAGGGTTGGCAGAGGAGCGGTGAGGCCGATTAGGGACCAAAATAGAGATCTATTGGTGGAAGCAAAAACCATGGCTGAGGCACTAAATGAGTATTTTGCTTCAGTATTTACCAAGGAAGAGGACTTTGCCAAAGCTATGGTAAATTAGCAGGTTGCTAGGAGACTGGATGAGATAAAAATAGAGGAGGTACGAGGAAAGCTGGCAGTACTTAAAAGTAGATGTCAGCCAGCCCGGATGGGATGCATAAAGGTTGCTCGGGAAAGTAAGGGTAGAATTATGGAGTTGTTGGCCATAATCTTCCAATCCTCCTTAGATACATGGGTGGTGCCAGAGGACTGGAGAATTCCAAATGTTACACCCTTAATTTAAAAAAGGGGAGAAGGATAAACTTGGGAATTACAGATCAGTTCAACATCAGCAGTGGGGAAACTTTTAGAAACAATAATCCAGAAGAAAATTAATCGCCACTTGGACAAGCATGGACTAATCAAGGAGAGCCAGCACGGATTTACGGGCAAATCATGCTTGACTAATTTGATAGATTCTTTTGATGAGGTAACAGACAGGGTGGATGATGACAGTGCAGCTGATGTGTATATGGGCTTACAAACAGCATATGATACAGCATATGATCACCACCTCTGGTCCAGTACACCTACTCAGCATCTATGCTCCAACACTCTGTTCCGCACCTGAAGCTAAAGACCAGTTCTATGAACAACTCCATAACATCATTAGCAGCATCCCCAACACCGAACACCTATTCCTGCTGGGGGACTTTAATGCCAGGGTTGGGGCCGACCATGACTCATGGCCCTCCTGCCTTGGGCGCTATGGCGTTGGAAGGATGAATGAGAACGGGCAGAGACTGCTTGAGTTGTGTACCTATCATAACCTCTGCATCACCAACTCGTTCTTTCACACTAAACCCTGTCACCAGGTTTCATGGAGGCACCCAAGATCACATCGTTGGCACCAGCTAGACCTCATTGTCACAAGGCGAGCCGCCTTAAACAGTGTTCAAATCACACGCAGCTTCCACAGTGCGGACTGCGACACCGACCACTCCCTGGTGTGCAGCAAGGTTAGACTCAGACCAAAGAAGTTGCATCATTCCAAGCAGAAGGGCCACCCGCGCATCAACACGAGCAGAATTTCTCACCCACAGCTGTTACAAAAATTTCTAAATTCACTTGTAACAGCCCTTCAAAACACTCCCACAGGGGATGCTGAGACCAAGTGGGCCCACATCAGAGACGCCATCTATGAGTCAGCTTTGACCACCTACGGCAAAAGTGCGAAGAGAAATGCAGACTGGTTTCAATCTCATAATGAAGAGCTGGAACCTGTCATAGCCGCTAAGCGCATTGCACTTTTGAACTACAAGAAAGCCCCCAGCGATTTAACATCCGCAGCACTTAAAGCAGCCAGAAGTACTGCACAAAGAACAGCTAGGCGTTGCGCAAACGACTACTGGCAACACCTATGCAGTCATATTCAGCTGGCCTCAGACACCGGAAACATCAGAGGAATGTATGATGGCATGAAGAGAGCTCTTGGGCCAACCATCAAGAAGATCACCCCCCTCAAATCTAAATCGGGGGACATAATCACTGACCAACGCAAACAGATGGACCGCTGGGTTGAGCACTACCTAGAACTGTACTCCAGGGAGAATGCTGTCACTGAGACTGCCCTCAATGCAGCCCAGCCTCTACCAGTCATGGATGAGCTGGACATACAGCCAACCAAATCGGAACTCAGTGATGCCATTGATTCCCTAGCCAGCGGAAAAGCCCCTGGGAAGGACAGCATTACCCCTGAAATAATCAAGAGTGCCAAGCCTGCTATACTCTCAGCACTACATGAACTGCTATGCCTGTGCTGGGACGAGGGAGCAGTACCCCAGGACATGCGCGATGCCAACATCATCACCCTCTATAAAAACAAAGGTGACCGCGGTGACTGCAACAACTACCGTGGAATCTCCCTGCTCAGCATAGTGGGGAAAGTCTTTGCTCGAGTCGCTCTGAACAGGCTCCAGAAGCTGGCCGAGCGCGTCTACCCTGAGGCACAGTGTGGCTTTCGTGCAGAGAGATCGACTATTGACATGCTGTTCTCCCTTCGTCAGATACAGGAGAAATGCCGTGAACAGCAGATGCCCCTCTACATTGCTTTCATTGATCTCACCAAAGCCTTTGACCTCGTCAGCAGACGTGGTCTCTTCAGACTACTAGAAAAGATCGGATGTCCACCAAAGCTACGAAGTATCATCACCTCATTCCATGACAATATGAAAGGCACAATTCAACATGGTGGCTCCTCATCAGAGCCCTTTCCTATCCTGAGTGGTGTGAAACAGGGCTGTGTTCTCGCACCCACACTTTTTGGGATTTTCTTCTCCCTGCTGCTTTCACATGCGTTCAAATCCTCTGAAGAAGGAATTTTCCTCCACACAAGATCAGGGGGCAGGTTGTTCAACCTTGCCCGTCTAAGAGCGAAGTCCAAAGTACGGAAAGTCCTCATCAGAGAACTCCTCTTTGCTGACGATGCTGCTTTAACATCTCACACTGAAGAATGCCTGCAGAGTCTCATCGACAGGTTTGCGTCTGCCTGCAATGAATTTGGCCTAACCATCAGCCTCAAGAAAACGAACATCATGGGGCAGGATGTCAGAAATGCTCCATCCATCAATATTGGCGACCACGCTCTGGAAGTGGTTCAAGAGTTCACCTACCTAGGCTCAACTATCACCAGTAACCTGTCTCTAGATGCAGAAATCAACAAGCGCATGGGTAAGGCTTCCACTGCTATGTTCAGACTGGCCAAGAGAGTGTGGGAAAATGGCGCACTGACACGGAACACAAAAGTCCGAGTGTATCAGGCCTGTGTCCTCAGTACCTTGCTCTACGGCAGCGAGGCCTGGACAACGTATGCCAGCCAAGAGCGACGTCTCAATTCATTCCATCTTCGCTGCCTTCGGAGAATACTTGGCATCAGGTGGCAGGACTATATCTCCAACACAGAAGTCCTTGAAGCGGCCAACATCCCCAGCTTATACACACTACTGAGTCAGCGGCGCTTGAGATGGCTTGGCCATGTGAGCCGCATGGAAGATGGCAGGATCCCCAAAGACACATTGTACAGCGAGCTCGCCACTGGTATCAGACCCACCGGCCGTCCATGTCTCCGTTATAAAGACGTCTGCAAACGCGACATGAAATCGTGTGACATTGATCACAAGTCGTGGGAGTCAGTTGCCAGCATTCACCAGAGCTGGCGGGCAGCCATAAAGACAGGGCTAAATTGTGGCGAGTCGAAGAGACTTAGTAGTTGGCAGGAAAAAAGACAGAGGCGCAAGGGGAGAGCCAACTGTGCAACAGCCCCAACAAACAAATTTCTCTGCAGCACCTGTGGAAGAGCCTGTTACTCCAGAATTGGCCTTTATAGCCACTCCAGGCGCTGCTTCACAAACCACTGACCACCTCCAGGCGCGTATCCATTGTCTCTCGAGATAAGGAGGCCCAAAAGACAGATGATAAAGTACCACATATTCGGAATATTACCATAATTGAAGCCCATTGGATAAAAGGAGCAGTAACAGCAGAGGCAAAATTGGCTAAGGGATGGAAAACAGAGCTTTGTGGTGATTGTTCTTTTTCCAGAGATACACAGTGGTGTTTTCCAAGGTTCAGTCCTAGGCCCACTACGGTTTTTGATATACATTGATAACTTGGACTGGAGGGTGCAAGGCAAATATCAAAATTACAGATGAGAATAAACTTGGAAGTGTAGTAGACAGCAAGGAAGATCATCATAGATTTCAAGAAGCCATGAATAGGCTGGTGGAATGGATTCATGGCAGATGAATTTCAACCTAGAAAAGTGAGGCGACACATTTTGGTAGGAAAAATGATGAGAGCCAATACATGCTAAATGGTAAAAATTTAAAGGGGTGCGAAAAAAGGAGACCTAGGGGTGTTTATGAACTGTTTTCTGAAAGTAGCAAGACAGGTCAACGAAACAGTTAAAGCATACAGAATCCTGGGCTTTATAAATACAGGCATAGAGCACAAAAGCCAGGCTGTTATACTATACCAATTCAGGGCATCATACTGTAGGAAGGACGAGAAGGTATTGGATAGGGTCCAGAAGAATGGTCCCATGGATGAGGAATTACAGTTAAGTGGATAGACTATAGAAACTGTGGCTGTTCTCCTTGGGGCAGAGAAGGCTAAGAGGAGATTTAATAGAGGTTTTTAAAATTATGAATGGTTTAAAATTGGAGTAAATAAAGAGAAACTATTTCCAATGGTTGAGGGGTCGATAGCAAAGGGGCACGATTTAACGATTGGCTAAAGAACCAGAGGTGACACGAGGAAAAACTTTATGTAACGAGTGGTTAAGATTGGGAATGCACTGCCTGATAGGGTGGTAGATACAAATTCAACAGTAAACTTCAAAAAAGGAATTGGATAAATACTTGAAGGGATAAAAAAAAACTGCAGGATATGGAGAAAGAGCGGGGGTTGGGATTAGCTGCATTGCTCTTTAAAAGAGCTGACACAGATGGACTGAATGGCTTCCTTCTCTGCTATACTGTTCTATGAAGGTCCAGCTGAGAGCAAATAACTCCACACAGACCAGAGATAGAATCTGCAACCCTTCTAATCTACACGATTCATGTCTACCCTAGGCTGTCGACTAGGCTGAACCACTGGAGAGTGCTCCCAACTCTAATTATAGCCTCAGAATTTAAGACAACACTTCTGATTTTACCAAGAGCTTGACATGTTTTACCAAACAATAATTATATTTTCCAAAAAGATTTAAATGATCTCACTTTTAATTTCTTTATTGCAAATGTTCTAATTTTCTCTCCTCTCCCCATCAAAAATTCACAGGTTGAACAGTCTAATAGACAGACATTCCCTCAGACCTGTATCAGCTTTTCTTTGAAACCACGTTTTGCAGCTGAGCTCTTTCAATAACTTGGTAGGTAAAGGCAATGCCAAACTAAGCCATATAGACCAGATGGTTCCAGGTCTGTGCTGAGCTTTCTGATCTCAGCCAGGCAACAGTAGGGCTATAATTGGATTCAATGTATGTCCCTCAATTTGGGAGAAACATAGAAAAAAAAGCCATTGTTGCTACACCTGATTATCCAGTAGCTGGGAAGGTTGTATGTAAATGATGCATGAAGCAGAATAGGGGTTGCTAGTGATACCATTCATGCCCAAAGCCTGTAACATGTACTCACATCATGCATGATGACCACTTCAAAGTTCAATGGCTGTGGAATTATAACTTTAGTGCGATACTCTGGCTTGAATTTTATGCCACCTCCTGCCAATTATTTGCCACTTAAGGACCTCCTCCTGCTGGTATTTTACCAGCGGCGGATGGCCATTTTGCCACCTGGGGAGGCCACCCAGTTAAACCTGGTGGCCTCTTTGCAGGGCAGGGGGGGGCGTGGGGGACTCTTGATCGGAGGGCCACCCCCCCCCCACCCCGCGGCACAAGCTGCCCCGCTGGAACACCTCCCTCTGCCCTCTCAAGCGACCCCCACCATCTCACCAGGGCCCAGCCTATTATCCATGGCAAGGCCAAAACCGCACTCACCTGCTCCAAGAGCGAGGTCCATGTTGCTCCTCTCACTGGGTGCAGTGGCCACTGCTCCTGGTGCTGCCGGCCCCCGGATGGGACTCACTGCCTTAAAGGGGCAGGAGTCCAAGGCCAATTAAGGGCCTGGGTCATGCAAAATTTCTTTTTTCTTTTAGAGATACAGCACTGAAACAGGCCCTTCGGCCCACCAAGTCTGTGCCAACCAACAACCACCCATTTATATTAACCCTACAGTAATCCCATATTCCCTACCACCTACCTATACTAGGGGCAATTTACAATGGCCAATTTACCTATCAACCTGCAAGTCTTTGGCTGTGGGAGGAAACCGGAGCACCCAGCGAAAACCCACGCGGTCACAGGGAGAACTTGCAAACTCCGTGGCTGCGTGGCTTCCAGGATCAATTTCTGCAACCCAGGAAGCTACATGTGTGTGAAATGAGTACTGTATGTGTTAGGGTAACAATGCTGTCAATTTCTCTCCCGCTCTCTTGTACTTCCCACAGAAATATAAAAGATTCTGACAAAAGCAATTCACAAATATACAATAAACAGTACAATTAAAATAGAGTTTCAGAAACAAGCTAGCTCAACTTTGTGGCACGTCCAACACTGAATGAAACAAAAGCAGCACACACAAGTCGACAGCTCAAAAACAAAAACAATTAACAGTAATTGTGAATTATTACCAACATGAAATAGATGACTCTGAATGGGGTTTTGTTGAGATGATAAATAGACCATTGACTAAACTAAATTAGATTAAAATAATAATCTAGGTAAATTAATGAAGAAAATCACTTTACTGAAGCTAAGCAGAAACAATTATCTCCAAGCAAAGTAAAAGCAATTATCTTGGACTATGCCAACATGGCTGCTGAATCCTGGTGACCAACATTGACATTCTATGTCTCAAACATAACTTCAGTAGTAATTTCTCCAACCAGACACTTGAGTTAATCTTCTATTATAAACAGACAGACAATACATTCAGGAAACCTACTTCTAGATCTTGATAGTTCTTTAGTGGAGCAGAGTGCAAGTGCAGACGCCAAGTTCTCTAACTTATGCCTTCTCCCCTGTGAGGGCAGCCTGGCCAACAGTGGAGCTCAGCCTATGCTGATTGGCAGAGACATGCCATTATTGTGCCATGGTACATTGGTAAACAACCACCAGACAAATGGGCATCTTCAAAAGTTCCAGTGCTACTCATAAAATGCACCTCGAGGAGTTTATGGAAAAATACTGAAAGAATCCAACAGATATTATTACAATTAATAGAGTTATCACGATTTGCCTGAACAATTCCTTTCACAAGCATGTCTATTTACAACAACAATGTAATGAAGGAGTGATGCCTGCAATAAAACTAAGTTAATGGATGTTTTAAAATTCCAAGGAATCTAATGAGTATTGTTCAATTTCTGAATGGGAGATTGGGGAACATCTCCTCTCCCCTCCAAGCATTGTTCACACCTGTCAACCAATTCTCGGTACTGGCAGTAGGTAGTCTTGGCAGTTCACTAGTACCATATCACAACTAGTTCTGAAGCAGAGTTAGTTGCCTTTGACAAGGTCCCTCATGGCAGACTGGTACAAAAGGTGAAGTCACACGGGATCAGAGGTGAGCTGGCAAGATGGATACAGAACTGGCTTTGCCATAGAAGACAGAGGGTAGCAGTGGAAAGGTGCTTTTCTGAATGGAGGGATGTGACTAGTGGTGTTCCGCAGGGATCAGTGCTGGGACCTTTGCTGTTTGTAGTATATATAAATGATTTGGAGGAAAATGTAGCTGGTCTGATTAGTAAGTTTGCGGATGACACAAAGGTTGGTGGATTTGCGGATAGTGATGAGGATTGTCAGAGGATACAGCAGGATATAGATCGGTTGGAGACTTGGGTGGAGAAATGGCAGATGGAGTTTAATCCGGACAAATATGAGGTAATGCATTTTGGAAGGTCTAATGCAGGTGGGAGGTATATAGTAAATGGCAGAACCCTTAGGAGTATTGACAGACAGAGAGATCTGGGCGTACAGGTCCACAGTTCACTGAAAGTGGCAACGCAGGTGGAAGGTAGTCAAGAAGGCATACGGCATGCTTGCCTTCATCGGTCGGGGCATAAGAGTATAAAAATTGGCAAGTCATGCTGCAGCTGTACAGAACTTTAGTTAGGCCACACTTAGAATATTGCGTGCAATTCTGGTAGCCACACTACCAGAAGGACGTGGAGGCTTTGGAGAGGGTACAGAAGAGGTTTACCAGGATGTTGCCTGGTCTGGAGGGCATTAGCTATGAGGAGAGGTTGGATAAACTCAGATTGTTTTCACTGGAACGACGGAGGTGGAGGGGCGACATGATAAAGGTTAACAAAGTTATGAGCGGCATGGACAGAGTGGATAGTCAGAAGCTTTTTCCCAGGGTGGAGCAGTTGGTTACTAGGGGACATAGGTTTAAGGTGAGAGTGGCAAAGTTTAGAGGGGGTGTGCGAGGCAAGTTCTTTACACAGAGGATGGTGAGTGCCTGGAACTTGCTGCCGGGGGAGGTGGTGGAAGCAGGTACGATAGCGACGTTTAAGAGGCATCTTGACAAATACATGAATAGGATGGGAATAGAGGGATACGGTCCCCGGAAGTGCAGAAGGTTTTAGTTTAGGCAGGCATCAAGATCGGCGCAGGCTTGGAGGGCCGAATGGCATGTTCCTGTGCTGTACTGTTCTTTGTTCATATAAATTCTACAACTCAAGACAAGAGAGAGTTTAAACCATCGGCAAGTATAATTATCATTCTACACAGACAAATATCTAACACATGTCGACATGCACCTTATACTGTCCTCCCACACGGCACAAGCTCTTACACTTCACTGGCGGTGAGGGTCCGGAGATTTATTTCACCCCATTTTTGTTTTACATTTGCTTTCTCAGATTTAGGCTACAGTTAAAATTATACCCATAACAGATAATCATGAACAAAAGGGAAAGTTTATTAGAAGCAAACTGATCTCAGTTTCTAGGTAGGAAAGGAAATTTCACCATCTCCAACCATTTACAAAATTAAGCAAAGCTAAAATGACGTGTATGGCACTAAAATTGCTGGGAAGGTGACTTTTTGACATCTTGTTTGCTTTTATTACAGAAATTACAAGTTACTCAAATTATTTGTTTAAAGGTTGATGTGATATTAAAAAAAAGTCAGGTTAAAGAGTTTGCTATATAACACACAGTAAATCGAAAAGTAGCAAGTGTGTAGAAAATGAGACTTTCATGTTGTTCAAGGAAGGTGCAAGTGGAGATAAGACTCTCCACAGAGAGGAAAGAAAGCTGGGAATTACAAACCCCCTGGATCAATTTTTGCACCTTCTAGTGACCAGTGATGAAATGGAAAGTGAAAATTCAAACATTGCAAGCTAGTTATTTTACTATTCATTTTGGTCAAACAACATATAAAATAAATATATATTTTGCAAGATTTTCTCCCCCTCCTGATGATACTGACGCAGGTGGATAAGGTAGTCAAGAAGGCATACGGCATGCTTGCCTTCATCAGTCACACTTTATAGTACTGATCAATGTCAGACTCAGTGCCCACAAATATATGCAGGCTATCCAATTACAGTTGAGGCTGGGGTGGGAATGCAGGGATGAGATCACTGCAAAGCAGTCCAATCGTACCCTCACTTTGCATCCACACACATATTTCACCCTCTGCAATTCTTACTTGGATTGTGACTAAGTGAACACAGATCAGGATTGAACCTGGCCATTCTGGGTCTGTATGGCTCAGCTACTCATTCGATAAACTTAAATCATTAAACCATTGGGCAATCTGTATCCATAAAGATTTTGAGATGATCCAGACATGTAAATTTCTGCATCACAAACAAAATTAAATAATTTCCAATCGACAGGGAGAGAACTTTACAGCAACAGAAGTCAGCATCTAATTACAACAGAAAATGCTGGCAATGCTCAGCAGGTCTGGCAACATTCGTGGCGAGATAAGCAGTTAACATTTCAGGTCTGTGACCTTTCATCCGTACTGAAGAGGAGAAGGCTGAGAGGTGATTTGACAGAGGTATTCAAAATCATGAGTGGTCTGGACTGAGTAGATAGAGAGAAACTGTTCCCACTCATGAAAGGATCAAGAACGAGAGAGCACAGATATAAACTATTTGGTAAGAGAAGCAAAAGTGACATGAGGAAAAACTTTTTCATGCAGAGAGTGGTTAAGGTCTGGAATGCACTGCCTGAGAACGTGGCGGAGGCAGGTTTAATTGAAGCATTCAAAAGGGAATTGGACTGTCATATGAAAAGGAAGAATGTGCAGGGTTACAGAGAGAAGGCAGGGGGATGGAACTGAGTGAATTGTTCTTTCGGAGAGCTGGTGTGGACACAATGGGCCGAATGGCTTTTTGCACTGTAACAATTCTGTGATTGAGAAAATTTAATAAATGTAATAGATTTTGAGCAAGTGAAATTGGTGGGGGTGTTGGCGGGAGAAGAACAACAAAAGGGAAGGTCTGAGAGAGGGTGGAGGGCAGGAGAGATTAAAAGACAAAAGGTTTCATGGTACAAAGCCAAAGGGAGTGATAATGCAACAAGAAACAAAAGATGTGTCGATAAAGTGTGGATGGCAGAATAGCAGCCATCCGAGCACTAAGTAAAAGGATTAAGAAACAAGATGGGGGGAAAAAAATGGACCAGCAAAAAAAGAGAAAAAAATTTAAAAATGGGGGCAGAGGTTATGATATAAAATGGTTGAACTCGATGTTGAGTCCAGAAGGCTGTAAAGTGCCCAGTGGAAAGAGGAGGTGCTGTTCCTTGAGCTTGTGTTGAGCTTCACTGGAACACTGTAGTAGGCCAAGGACTGAAAGGTCGTAGTGGGAGCACGGTAGAGAATTGAAATTACAAGCGACAGAAAGTTTGGGGTCAAACTTCCTGATTCCACAAAGCGGTCACCTAGTATGTGTTTGGTCTCCCCAGTGTACAGCAGCGAATACAGTATATTAAATTGAAATAAGTGCAAGTAAATTACTGCTTCACCTGGAAGGATTGTTTGGGGTCTTGCATGGTGAGAAAGGAGGTGGTAAAAGGGCAGGTGTTGCATCTCCTGTGCTTGCTGGGAAAGGTCCTGTAGGAAAGCAGGGGTGACTGAGGAGTAGACCAGCATGTTGTGGAGGGAACGGTCCCTTCAGAATGCTGAAAGGGGAAGGGAAGATGTGTTTGGTGGTGGCATCACCCTGAAGGTGGTGGAAATGGCAGAGGATGATCCACAGAAAATGGAGGCTGGTGGGGTGAAAGGAGAGGACGAGGAACCCTATCATAGTTCTGGGAGGGAGAACAAGGGGCGAGAGCAGAAGTGTGTGAAATAGATTGGACACAGTCAAGGGCCCTGTCAACCATGGTGTGGGGGAATCCTTGGTTGAAGAAAAAGGAAGGCATATTGGAAGTGCTAGTATGGAAGTTGCATGATCTGAACAGATGAGAGAGAGACTGGGAAACTGGAATAGAGTCCTTGCAGGAAGTGGGGTGTAAAGAAGTGTAGCCCAGGTATCCATGGGAGTCCGTGGGCTTATAGTGAATCTTGGTTGATAGCCTATACCCAGAAATGGAGACAGAGAAATCAAGGAAGGGAAAAGCTGGAGATGGACCATGTGAAGGTGAGAGAAAGTGGAAATTGGTAACAAAGTCCAGGTCCAGCTCCAAGCGAGAGCAGGAAACGGCACCGATACAGTCATCAACTAGGTTCCACTGAAATTCAAACTCGGATCGCTAGATTCAGTGTGCTCACCGTTACACCATGGAACCCACACTTGATGTCTCTATTGGTGCCGCTTCTTGCTCCCACACTGGTGACATGTCTAACTTTCCCCAGTTCTGATGAAAGGTCACAGACTTGAAACATTAACTCTGTTTCTCTCTCCACAGATGCAGCCTGACCCGCTGAGTATTTTCTGCAATTTATGTTTTTGTTTCAGATTTCCAGCATCCACAGTATTTTGCTTTTGTATTAGCATCAAAAGAACGTTAAGCTGAGAGTCACACCAAAAACAGTATGAAATGAAACAGTTAGGCTGACCTCTATGTGACCAAAGGATCAAGAGTAGTTCACTTTAAATTGATTTCTGTAAAGTCTAACAATTACACCTTCTGACCTTAAATGGGCACACCATGTTACACATAGCTCCACTTTAGCAGAATTACACATAGTACATTGCACAGGAAAGTGCTGCACTCGTGAAACAGCCAACTTATGATCATCACCACATGGGCCTAGAATTATTTTGAGGCTGCTCGGCTTTTAAATGGTATTTCGTTAAGCCTGTAATTACATTGCAGTATTTGAAGTAAAATGTAACCTGCATTATGCTGTAACCTTTAGGTTGAATCAAGCACATTTTGGGCTCCATACCCAAACACAACAGGCATTTTAAATAGTGATCATTGCTCTTTAAGGCTAGCTGCTTGGTGCAGATTCAATTAAATCATGACCAGCACATAAACAGGACTTTCATTCCATCTGCCTGACAAAATTTGAACCTCAAATTAGCCAAATATTTACATGCAATGGAAAGGACGTTTATAATGCAGTTCAGTTTCATCGAATCACCTCATAGGTCACATGGAGGGATTGTGCACCTATATTCCACCTGTTCATCAATTTAACTAGATAACTGCAGACGTATTTACTTATCAAAATTAGCTGAGATGACAGCGTTTTTTTTAAATTAATGAAATACAATGGCTATTCTGATGACTTAGTGGGCAGTGGCAATGCCCTGTGTAACACTAAGTCACATGGAAAGAAAGACTGCAAACTTGATTCTTGGTCTGTAATGTGTTAACTGATCTCAGGTGACAGTATGATTTTACCCAGTTGGCTCATATATTCCACATATATGGAATTGAGGAATATGTGTCTTCAAGAAAAGGATGGACTGTCCACCCTCCAAGCCAACAAAGTTCCTGTCCTCAAGTACAAACACCGGAGTTGATGCTTGCCTGCTGTACCTCTAGACACACCCCAATTCCCAAAAATATTCTGGATGGAGCTGCCGTATCAAAGTGAACTCTGATATGACGGAGTGTCTGCAGTTATGTTCTCTACCCTGACTGAATGCTGAGTCATGATAATAATCTAGTGACACAGACATGAATATACTATCAGAATGGTAGCTTAAAAGGGACTAAGAAAAAGATTCCACCGAGAACCTCACCCGCCACCCCACCCCCCACCACATCCCCCCTTGTTGTTATAGCATTGTTCAATCACACTGGCTTACTCTATACTTTGATCTGAAAGTGTTCTGGAGCTGGCATTACTGCCTTTGGTTCCAACTGATGTATTGTACCAAGTAAACTGCTCTTTTGTCCACCTATGTCCAGGTCTCCTGCTAAAGGATGGTCATCCTGTCAAGGACATATTGTTTGTTACCATTCATCTGTATTGGTTGCACACGCCCACTATCATTTGGAGGTCCAAAGCCAAAATCCGACCAATCCATGCTGGCTGGGAAAGGCAGGTTTCACAAGGAAAACATTATTTCATTAGGTTCGGCATGTGTGGTTGAATAAAATCCTGCACATTGGGAACTACAAAATATCAGACCTGTAATTATTAAATGACCTTTCACTGGCATTGCCCCATAAGTACTGGAAACTGGTTCAAATGCAGAAAAACCTTTGACTGCATTGTCAGAAATAATACCCGTAAAAAATGTTTTTCTTAGAGCTGAGACCTCAAGTGACTGTGAATATATCACTGAACTGCATGGAGCATCAGGATGGCTACAGTTTGGCTATGCTCAGCTATTTCAGGCACAGGCTTGGTAGGCTTCAGTCAAGGGCTCTGATGAGGGGCTGAAAAGGATTCCTCTTTACTGTAATAGTTTTCTGAACTGACACAAACTTGTTCAAGTTTTTAGATAGAATAGTCATCATAGAATCTTATAGCACAGAAAGAGACCATTCAGCCCATCATGTTTGTGCTGGCTCTTTGAAAGAGCTATCAAATCTTTCCCACTCTGGCTCTTACCCCATAATTTCTGCAGTTTTCTTCCCTGCAAGTACTTACCTAATTCCCTTTGGAGTCTGCTGTCACTACCATTTCAGGCACTACATTCCGGATCATAACTCAGTGTAAAAAAAAAAAATTCTCCTCTCACCTCTAGCTCTTTTGCCAATAACCTTAAATCTATGTCCTCTGGTTACCAACCCTTCAATCAGTGGAAACAGTTCCTCCTTATTTACTCCATCAAAACCCTTCATGATTTTGAACGCCTGAATTAAATCTCCCCATAACGTTTGCTGCTTTAAAGAGAACAATCCCAATTTTTTTCCTAGTCTCTCCATGTAACTGAAGTTCCTCATCCCTGGCAGCATTCTAGTAAATCTCCTCTGTACCCTCTCCAAGGCTTTGACATCCTTTCTAAAGATATCAGATCTAATGAGTGGCTGTAAACTACAACCCTCGCTAATTCAAAGTAACAACCAGACAGTAGCAGGAAATCAATACAGTAGATTTCACTTGATAGGGATATATAAAAAAAAAACTTAAATTTGAGTACAGATCAGGGGACGATTGGTAATATTAAACTTGGACTAGCACATGAGGTTTTGTTCAACCTTATGGAGTCTTTAAGTATTTCATCTCCATCTCAATGTACTCTGAAAACTTGCAGAGCTGGTAGCACAGTGCCTTGAATAGCCCTTTTTGCCCACTTTGAAGTTCAAAGCTGAACTACGAGGAAACAAAAAGGTATGCTCTTAATTAAACCAAGCCTATCAAATTAAAGCAATGGTCTCCTGAGCTCCAGCCAGAAGTGAGGCCTCATCTTATTGCACATTAGCTAAATTGATTGATTTCAAGAAATGTTAAGTCGTTACATACAATATTCGTATAGGAATAATGCCTTTTTAAAAATGTATTCGTTCATGCGATATGGGCATCACTGGCTAGGCCAGCATTTGTTGCCCATCCCCAAGTGCCCTTGAGAAGGTGGTGGTGAGCTACCCTCTTGAACTGCTGCAGTCCATGTGGGGTAGATACACCCACAGTGCTGTTAGGAAGGGAGTTCCAGGATTTTGACCCAGTGAAGGAATGGCTAGATAGTTCCAAGTCAGGATGGTGTGTGGCTAGGAGGGGAACTTGCAGGTGATGGTGTTCCCATGCATCTGCTGCCCTTCCCCTTCTTGGTGGTAGAGGTCACAGGTTTGGAAGGTGCTGTCTAAGGAGTCTTGGTGAGTTGCTGCTGTGCATCTTGTAGATGGTACACACTGCTGCCACTGTGTGTCGGTGGTGGAGGGAGTGAATGTTTGTGGATGGGGTGCCAATCAAGCGGGCTGCTTTGTCCTGGATGGTGTCAATCTTCTTGTGTTGTTGTTGGAGCTGCACCCATCCAGGCAAGTGGAGAGTATTCCATCACCCTCCTGATTTGTGCCTTGTAGATGGTGGACAGGCTTTGGGGAGTCAGGTGGTGAGTTACTCGGCACAGGATTCCTAGCCTCTGACCTGCTCTTGCAGCCATGGTATTTATATGGCTACTCCAGTTCAGTTTCTGGTCAATAATAATCCCCCCCAGGATGTTGATAGTGGGGGATTCACCAATCATAATGCCATTGAATGTCAAGGGAAGATGGTTAGATTCTCTCTTGTTGGAGATGGTCATTGCCTGGCACTTGTGTGGCCCGAATGTTACTTGCCACTTACCAGCCCAAGCCTGGATTTTGTCCAGGTCTTGCTGCATTTCTACACGGACTGTTTCAGTATCTGAGTTGTCGCGTATAGTGCTGAACATCGTGTAATCATCAGCGAATATCCCCACTTCTGACTTTATGATTGAAGGAAGGTCAATGATGAAGCAGCTGAAGATGGTTGGGCCTAGGTCACTACCCTGAGGAACTGCTGCAGTGATGTCCTGAAGCAGAGATAATTGACCTCCAACAACCACAACCATCTTCCTTTGCACTAGGTACAACTCCAACCACCGGAGAGTTTTCCCCTTGATTTCCATTGACTCCAATTTTGCTAGGGCTCCTTGATACCATACTCGGTCAAATGCTGTCTTGATGTCAAGGGCAGTCACTTTCACCTCACCCCTTGAGTTCAGCTGTTCTGCCCATGTTTGAACCAAGGCTGTAATGAGATCAGGAGCTGAGTGACCCTGGCGGAACCTAAACTGAGCGTCGCTGAGCAGGTTATTGCTAAGCAAGTGCTGCTTGATAGCACTGTTGATGACACCTTCCATTACTTTACTGATGATTGAGAGTAGAATGATGGGCTGATAATTGGCCTTTGAAGTAACATCTTGTATAGCAGACAATAATCTGTATCCTCTTTGCCATGTAGAAAAATAACAAAAAGAGACAGACAGCTGAGGGGGTTCTCCCCCCACCAATAGACAATCAAATTTAAAATACCAGCCATATCTGAAATGTCATTAAAAATCTTACATCTACATGCACTTCCTGTCAGCTTTTTCCATTAACAGGCAAAAGGGCACTGTTACAACATGACAAATTTACATTCTTTTTTTTAAAAAAAATTGTCATTTTATGCACAATTATATCAGAAATGGGGCGATCGAGGGTTACTGATAATTTGCTAAAATTGTGAAATAACTCAGTTCAAGTTCAACCTGATTTGAGCGCTTTGAGAAAGTGACAGATAAGGCAGATGGGGAAAATGCAATGGAAGTGGTGTACATCGACTTTCAGCAAGTCTTTGACAAGGTATCACACAGGAGACTACTGGAGAAAATTAGGGGCATGGAATGAGGGGGAAGGATAACAAATTGAATGAAAAACTGGTTGGAAGAAAGGAAACAGAAAGTAGGAGTTAAGAACAGTTTCTCAGAGTGGTTGGAAGAAAGTAGCTATGATCTGCAGGGTCTGATCTGGGATCACTTCTGTTCATTGTGTATGCTAATGATTTGGATATAGTGGAGTTCAAATTTGTTCAAATTTTCAGATGATACTAAAATAGGAGCACCAAAGGAAGCTGCAAGGGGATATTGAAACGGCGGTGAAAATGGGCAAAAAAAAAAATGGCAGAAGGAATTCAATGTCAGTAAATTTGAGGTGATACATTTTAGTTAAGAAAAATATACTTCAAATGTAGAAAAGTTGAGACGGGTTGAAGGTTTGGATTTTAGGGTTTGGGGTCATAAGACATTAAAAGCAGCACCTCAAGTGGATAAAGCCATTAAAAAAAGCTAATGGATACTGGGCTTTAAAGTAAGAAATGTAGAACATTGAAGTCTAGATGTAATCGTGAAACAATGCAAAAACTTCATAAGACCACAAAGGAAGTACTGCGTACTGTTCTGGGCTCCAATTATGAAGAAACTGAATAGAGTGATAGAAACAATGTGCTTCCAGTATTTTTTTTTGTGGGGGGGGGGGGGGGGGGCGGGGGTTGTGGTCTAGAACATGGATGTAAAATTGAATGCACGAAACTGAAGGCAGAGGGCAGGAGAAACTTTTTTTTAAAAACACGTAGAGTCTGAGACAAACAGAATCCATGTTAATATTTTGAAATTGTTAGATAAATGGTAAAGGAAAGAGGGATGCAGAAAGAGTGTTGCCACATGGGATCAAGACTAGTGCCCACGTGGAGGATAAACAGACTGGTTGGGCTGAACAATCTGTTTCCATGTATTAATTTCTATATAACTATGTAATAACAGCAAGTAGTTGGCCAATCTCAGAATCATGTTTCAGTAAAGCATGTCATCAGCCTGTAGCTACGATCTGGGCAAACAGCTAACAGGTGTCAGCCAAAGATAGCTGTTTTTGCCAAGGATGGCTGTTTAGAGTTGGATATTTACTGTAGCCAACACACATTTTGAAAGACCTTTGCAATTTAGGTTACAGTTATACTGCCTTGCTGTCAGGAAAAAGTGACAATATAACTCTGAAGTCAGATCAGCCATTGGACTGCATACCACAGTAAAGTTGAAGGAGCGAAGTCTCAGCAATTGGGGGATGTGGTTAAACTAATTTTCCAGCTCGCAGGCCACAGCATGAAACCTGATTTCCCAAATTTCAGGTGCGCAACATGCCCAATACTGCAACTCAACAACATACATTCTTAAAGGTTTTCAATTTCAATGCCTGGTTTTGTTATGATGTACACTGCAGCAATTCACAAGGTTACTTCAACAGCACCTCCCTCTACTTGGCACTTTACCACAGAGAGGGACGAGAGCAGCAATGTTGTGGGAACACCATCACCTCCAAGTCATATACCACTCTGACTTCGACATCAACCATCGCTCCTTCATTGTCACAGGATGATTAAGCAATGAGCTAAACAATGAATGATTGACAGCAAGTTTTTTTCCACTAAGTTGATGGTGAGCGAGTTCAATTTCGCCGCAAGATCATTTAGGTTCTGACTAGAATAAAGCTTCATTACCAGTAGATGCACTGCTCTCTGCCACTTGGATTACCTGAACAGTCGATCACTGTGCCCACTGATTAAAGCAAATTTCTTTCTGGCTGAAACTGATTTCATTCTTAACAATCATCACTTGCAGAGAGCTCAAAGGAAATATTAATCCAATTAGCTGCAATTAATGAATATCCAATTGAAATGCAGCTCTTTTTAAAGATTGGCCAGCTCTCATCAGATGAAATCTCTACTGTTCTTACAATTGACTTTGAAAATCCTGCGCCAGCTTTTCTTCAGTGTTCTTTGCCTTTAGCAGATTCTGCTGCCAAATCGTAAGGTTGCTTTGTGACAAAATCCTAACATAGGATTGAAATGAAACATCAAATTGTTAATGGATTTATCACATCATTTATTGCAAAACTACTTTCTCAATTGCCACTCTTTCTTTTGCATGTACACTATTCTTGTGTCTAATCATGAAAACAGACTTCAAACCCAATTTAGCCAAATTCTTTGCATACAAGTTCTTTCACTGAAATAGGGCACAACTTTAGTAAACATAATCACTTTTCTTCAAAAGTATTATACATGCATACACCCATCTCAATTTAATAACATTTATGAACATGGGAATCGATAGCAGATCAATCAAGCCGACCTCACTTGCTTGATGGCTGGAGCATCATGACCAATATACGTCCCACCCTGGCACAGCCATGCCATCTCCCAAGAGAGGCAAAAAAAGCCAGAGAAAAGCCCAAGCCAATAAAGGACAAAAAAAAAAATTCTGGAAAATTCTATTGACCCCCAACCCCCCCCGAGCTTAGATCTTAGTTGGACTTGATCTTTTAAGCTTGATATAGCCTCAGTCATCCAAAAATACAGGTCAGTCAATAATCTTTGTGTTTAATTTTGTAGATCACAAATTAATGCAACTTCACTTTGAATGTTGATTTTAAAATAGCAGCCAATTGTCTTCATAAAATTTATTTATGTTGGAATGTCTATGCTGTATTTGAAAATCAACAAATCTCAGTTCTGTTCTTTCACATGATTCGACCATACCCTTGATGGAAGTGAAGCACAAAAATCAGCCATCTTTACTGTTGACCTAGCAAAAATTATACAATATATATCCAAAAAGCTTTGACCGACACACAACATTGGGCCAGATTTTGCTGTAGCAGGGCCTCTGATGGGATTTGGCATTAGTTAGACTTGCCCTTGCAATCTTTCAGCTCAAAGAATTTTTGCCCATTAAGTTGCTGAAAGTGCAAGCTGATAATGATGCAGCAAAGGAAAGGAAACATCCGTGACCTCAATGAACAACAGAGTATCGACTTAACCAATGAGATTTCAGGATTGAGAAATAAACAGTGGAAGGACTAAGGGGGAAGGGGGAAGGTGAATTAAAGGGAATGAATTCAATGTTAAATCAGGTACGGAAAGAGAAATAAAACAAGGCAAAGAAAAAGTCGGAAATACGTCACAGGTCAGGTAGCATCTGTGGAGAAAGCAGCAGAATTAACGTTTCAGATTGGTGACCTTTCATCAGAAAAAAAGTAACCGTTTTTCTCTCCACAGATGCTGCCCACTATGCTGAGCATTTCCTGTTCCTATTTTAAACTGACAGCATCTATAGTATTTTGCTTTGGTGTAGGGGGGGGGCGGGGGGGAGATTGCATCAAGAGAGCAGCGGGAGAAAAAAGAAAAGTAAGAAAAAAATTAAAAACTGAATTTTTAATATCTTCTGAAACAATTCATAACATGAAGGAGTGAGACTCCACTTATAATAGCTACATTTTGGTGCCAGACAGGTTGATTGGCAGCCATTACCCTTTCAACAATATGATGTTATTTACGCTTGTAATTACTAGCCCGAAATATCCGCAGTGGGTTGAGTTCGTATCTGCTGCATAAATACCAAAACACAGCAACTTTATGACATTCAACGCAGCTCGATGGTGAGGCAGATCAGCAAGATTCTGTTTTCACAAAGTTAACAGTGGAGCAGCTCGACTTGGAAAGCAACTTTTGCACATTGGCATTCAACCGTCAAATTGCTGTTTGCCTGATCTTGCTGTACCATTTACACATGAATAATGGTGAGCACCATCAGCCTCACCGTTATTTTGACTGCAAAATCTGGCCCATTATTTCGACAGAGGTTTAATATAAACTAGAAACATAGGAAATGTACTGTTTAATAACTGTAAAAAATAAAATGTACTTGAGTTGAGAGAACTTTTGGATCAATAACTAAACAGAAATATTGCTATTTAAGTGATTTTCCTGTGTAAAGGAAGACAAACAAAAGCTCATCAATATTCTGAAAATGCAAACTTGTTTCAAAGCAAAATATCAGATAATTGAAACTCACTAATTAGGTTTGATTATAACTTTGCTCATATCAAAGATTCAAATGTTTCTGCTGAATCCACTGAAGATTTCCAATGCTGCCATAATGCTCAAGCATTCATGGTTAAACTAGACTTTAGATTTCAGCTTGCACTTGAAACTGCCTCCTTTGTCCTTCGTGACAATTACTGCAAGAAGACCCTGTGGCTCTGATTCTTTAGCGGATGCCATCTTTAATGATGATGTATGGGTGTCCCTTTCCTCCACGCTGCTGCAGGTCAAATGCATGACATCGCTGCATGTGTATCAACAAGCAAATTATAAACCGTGTCAATCTGAGTTAATGCAAGGCTGTAATCCCTTTACAAGAGATCTAATATGTGGTATGAGTTATGTTCATTTTATAATCTGATAAGAATAGAGTGAGTTACAATGCTCTAATAAAACAGTAATGAGGCTCCTTAATGACTGTTAAAAGGTAAAATAATTTAAAATATTGCTCTTATAAAAACTGATTAAATCGGTGTTGCACACCTGCCCTGTCTATTGCTACTTGTCAGATAGACCATAGATAAAGGTACAAGGAATGCAATTGACAGTTCAAGCTTTGCAATCAGCTAATTGCAAAGAAGAATGTATGTGGTATTTATCAATATGCTGTTTTTATACGTTAGTTCAACTTTTAATAACATTCCTATAAATTGGTTAAAAAAGAACTGAAACGAGATCATGATATGAACAGAAGATAAGAGTTTAAGCCAGTTTCTAATTCTTAAAAGCCTACATGGTGATGGGAGAAATCAGAATAAAAGTTCACTAATTATTGAATTCAAATTGTTCTAGGTCTCTAACAGCTGTCTATGCAGACTCTATATCTTGCCCTCTCAACTTCAAGACAACAAAGGGAAAAATACTTCCAATTCAGTACGGATTATATGCAAACCCTGATCAAAATGTCAAAGTAAAGTCTCCTAAACCATCATGCCAACCATGCTCCCTTATTATCCTAATGAATCATTGCATCCTTACATGCAAAAGATTAGAGTAGCAACTGATTTCGATTATACACAGTTTTGCAATAGTGAACTTATGGGAGGTTTGCCTGGAGGTTGCAGGTATAATTTTTTTTGGGGCGGGGGTGGGTGTTAACGGGTAAAGATTGTTTTTTCTTCCTTCAATGAGTCTCATGTCAAGGAAGATGGCAGATCTAACAGTGCATTTCATCATAAACCCGCTGCTTGGGAACCTGAGTTGAGCAGCTTGAGTGAGTACACAGATGTAGTGCCCACTTTGGCAGCTAGCTCCAGTGGAGGCTGTAGGAGTGCTGCTGCATTTTCTTAATGTCCAGATCGTCAAAGGTGTGGAGATTCAACCAAAGCCAAGTGATTCTGCATTCAAGCACAAGAGTCACTACTTCTCTCAGTCAATCCCCGGGTCACTGATAAGCCAAGACATACAACAAGACCAACTTATCACTACAAAGAACTTTGTATATTGAATCATACTAATGTAAAATGTGACAGAGAACAACTGCAATGAAAAATAGCAATAAAATCACAAGAGCTGTAGTAGCAATTTTACTGACAAGTCAGCTATTGAGGAGTAATTCAAAAACAAAAAACACAATGTGTTAGTTTATAATTCAATCACCTTATATTCAGCTCATATTTCAGATTCCAAAATGTTGAAAGAAAATAAAATTAGCCAATGGAGCAATAAAGAAAAAGAAAAATAATGAAATAAAACTCTTAATCCTTTTCAAGGGATCATCTCAAGATTTGAACTCTTCTACTCAAGGATCAGGGATATTTTCTTTATTCAAGGGATGTGTAACAAGAAGATTCTACTGTATAGAGATAGATGGACTAACAGCTAAAATAATTGAGAGCATTTGACTCCCAACCAGAAGGTTGTGAGCTCAACTCACTGGAATCCTGTCAATCAAGATCATTTGCTTCACTTACATGACAGTGCTACATGGAAGCAAATTCTACTTTTGGCAGGAAGGGAACCAAGTGGGAGGGAGAGAACTGAAGAACCTTCCTAAGTTGTTCACACCTGACCTTAGAAGCATCAACTGTGGCTGTGGAAGAAATCCTTGTTCCAGCTAGGCCAGTCCGAATTACATAACAGCAGTGACCAGTCTCCAGTGAGGAGAAAATGTTTTTATTTAAATATATAGAAGAAAAACAGGAGAATTAAATAAACAAGTGTTTAAAAAGATGCATTAAAATGAAGGCAACTGCTTTGATTCATTTAGAGATTTTTTACAACTTTCAAGTCAATCTCCTTCAATGATGTAATTTAATAAATATGCATCAGGACCCTGCATCCTTTAAAACAAAATCTCTAAGTCTATATACTGTCTGCTGCGACAGCAAGAAAACTTATTATTAGTGTATTTATCAGCATCAGTATACATTGCAAAATCCTCCAAAGAAAACTTTATGTATAATGCAAATCAATCACAAACTATAACTTAATGGCCCAAGAGTGATCCATAAAGTCCTGATTATAGGCATCCTGGAATTCAGGAGCCCACAAAAGATCCATGGTCACAGAAAGTATATTTTACAGACTTGAGAAGATAGTTCATTTGTCATTTCAAAGAAAGGAGGAAATACAGACTTGCATTTATATAGTGCCGTTCACGACTTCAGGATGCCCCATAGGACTTGGCAGCTAATGAAGTACTTTTTAAGTGTAGTCACTGTTGTAATGTAGGATTGGTACATTAAACCTCATCACCAGTACTGAACATACAATGTGTACAAAAACTTATCTTGCTGATTTAGAACAACCTGAAAGTAACTTCCATTATGATTCTTCGTTGCAACGTAATCTGAATATACAACCCTACAGCAGCAGAATTTTTAAATAATGCCCTCTTCTTGGTGTCAACAACAATCACCCATAAATACATAGCCAACTTCCAGAAGTTGGAAGGAGAATGCATTTCAAGCCATGGGAGCATCAGTACTGATCCACAATTGTCCGCCTTGCTATGGTTTAATGGATAATGTCACTTCTATCCCACCCACTCAAAAAGACAAAAGACAGACGCTCCAATATTCTGGTACTCTCCACCAAGTCAACCTGACAAAAGCTGAATAAAGAGCATTTCCATCAAATCAAATCATACATTTTAAAAAATCTGTTCTTAACCCAAGTACATTCCAGATCTGGGGATAAACACTAATATATAACCACTTCTCAATTATCATTCAAGTAATTTCATCAGCACCCCACTCTCTACTATCATACAGAATATAAATTGTTACCCCAGAATAACTTGCCCATACGTCTGGTTGCCTCTCCAGCATTAGATTCTGAATGCTTCAATTCAACCTCTATAAACTGGCACAGGCTGATGGTTTCTCCAAACATTCTCAGTGTGCAGGGTCACTAGCTATTCATTTTATATGCAAAACTCTAGCTTTAACATTTTCTCAGAGGACTAGAAGAATATGACAATTAATTGGAAAGAGTTGAGTAAGTAACAGGAAACTTGTCTCACCTTATCTTTAGTGGAACTTACCCTTTACTTGTACTTGTCAGCATTAATCAAACCAAATTAAAATGAATGCCAAAAGCTATATTTTATGAATATATTACTAGCCAATTTATATTCAAGGGTTCCCACTTATTCTGAAACCACCTTGTTGAGGACAATGAATTTTAGAAGCAAGTGGGCACAGCAGTACCTTCGTTATTAAAAAATTATGACAATTTAAATATTTTCTAAATTTCCAAACAAAATCAGATTCATTTCAGAAAAATAATCAGGTTCCACTATATTTGGGGTCAAGTGGTTCAGCTGGTTAGGAGTCATGGTCTATGACTAGTAATCTTGTTGCTGTTCTTTACCACACGCGATCCCTATCTCAGGAAAAGTGAAACTCTACTTTCACTGCTGGCCATTATTAATGGACTACATTCAGCACTTACTTGCTAATGTCACCTTCCAGAAGCTCAATAAGGCCAATAGTGCAAAAAATATAGTCGCGTATAGGAAGAAAGAGGTACAAATGAAGCTAAATAAAGGGGTTTATTACTTGTACTGTCAAAAGAACCATCATTACCCCTCTAATTCTCTGGTCATGGGTTTTGAAGTGTAAGTTTTCCATGTTTCTCTAGCTTCATCATACTTCACTATAATGAGTAAACTGTGACTTACTCATTTATTGAAAATGTATCCCTCATAAATTACAAAAATAAAAAAAATGCCTAACTTAGTACATGTTAATACCATTAATTTGAACACTGTAGGATCTACAAATATTAAGTTTCCCATGAAGATACACATTTATACAAAAACACACATTTATGTAAAGCAGACTGTGCTTTCTAAACCCTCCTTCCAAAAAAGGGAAGTTCAGCTGCAACATAAAGCTATTACTCCAGCACTTCTATCCATTATGGAGAACAGCAGACTTTTAACAGCTTTCCAAATCCAACATACATTTTCTATGATATCTCAGTTTGCTCTGCAGGATAGCACAAAAGTGATTAAAGTCCAGTGATGGCAGTCAATCTGTGAAGAGATGTACCTCAGGCCAATCATAAATTTGTGATGATTTCTCTTTTAGTAGCATTATAATTAGAGGAATGAAAGAAGCAAGATCACTTCAGTAGATTTGGCATGGTTATACTTGATGCCAGTGACAAATGGTGATCTGATAACAAGAGAAGGGGCGGGTGATGGGTTGAAGAACAGGTCAATATCACTGTGCCATGAAATACATTTGATGACCATAATTTATGACATACCTTGCATCATCGTTCATTCGACTATGGTCAATAGGTGCCATGAAACTCAATAATTTGTTGTGAACGTGGTATCTGGCAGGAAAGAAATGAAAATGTTATTCGCTTCTGAAGTTAATTTCATTTTAGTTGCTTTATTGTCCTAAAAGTGGAGTATTTGTATAACTGGATTATTATTCCCCTCTCAACTGAAGAAAAAAAAATACAATACTTAACCCTTCACAGATATATTCTTCTATCCAACACTCTCTAAAATAGAGTTCTACAGTTCAAAAAGGGCAGACAAAATTGAAACATGTACTTGCACGTCTGCTATTCAGAGATTTAGGCACAGTTTGAGTTTTTATAATTTATCATAGCATAAGTAAGGGCAATTTAAGTTGACAGTGGTTTCTTTCAATAAATTACACTGGCATTATAAGAAACTAAGTATCTAGCTTGTCTCACACTGACATCATGCATTTTAAATTCAAGTTAAGCTTGCAGAAAATATAGTCTTTATTACTGACCTTTAAATTAACAATATTACAGAGTATTAGGATGCAGGTTTACACTAGAATTCTTAAGACACTGGCCTGAACATTGTGGTGGTAATGACAGCAAAACTGTCGGCATTCGCCGCCATTACTCCACTGAAACTGACAGCAACATCAAGAGTCCACACATGCACAGAATAACGTCGAAATGCAAAGGTTGCTGTCAGTGATTCTACACTGCTCCAGAGGGCGACAAGGAGGCCAAAGAAGAAGAAGAAGAAGAATTGACAAAACTATTACGCAGTTAGTCTTATTGTAAAAACCCTTGCAATAGTTACACCTTGTTGAATGAGGTGTAACTGGGTTTCTAATGATGCGCTAACTTTATAATTATAGCTAAACACCCTCACTGGCCCTGAATAGCTAATTTTATATTTGTGGAATGTCAATTTTTTCCATTATAAGAAAAATTCCACATTTAAAAAATAACTTTTAAGTTTGTGTATAATGTTTAAGCTTCTATCTTAATCCAATCACCATCATGCGTTTCGCTAACTGAAAACTTAAAAGTGAAGGGATTCAGTGTTTTTAAATTTCCTGGTTTGCTGCCTATGAGAATACTGCAATGTGACTGGCTGCTTACCCCTTTTGCTGACATTACTGCTGCTGCACACCTGGAGATCCCCTTGACTTGGTGCCAGATTTAAACTGCCATCAGGAAAGAGGAAATCCACAGAGATCGCTAGATCTTTGTGAGCAGGTTTCTTTGAGATCAGTGGTGAGTGTCATTGCTTTGGCACTGACCATAAAATCTAGCCCAATGAATTTTTGATGTCAACTGGGGGTTCAAGGGTAGGACACAGCAGACCATGACTGTTAACACATGAAGTGGGTTAAATTGGCAAACTAGAAATTTTCCTGCAGCTCCTAGTGGCAGATCACAGAGCTGCATGGACAAAGGCCTGGGTGAAGGAATTAGTGCATTGAGTGGTTAGATCTGAAAAGGGAGGAGAATATACTGAAAAAATTGATTGGTTTTTGCATAATATCAGTAATAGAACAAACTTAAATGAGATGGATGCAGTAATTGTATTAAATATGCGATTAAAACCAAAATTAGCAGATTAAAATTTTTAATTGCTAGATTAAGCATGATTAATTGTATTCATTGTTTGACAGATAGTCAGGAGTAGCATCAGCAGAGCCTTAGGAACAGCCAGACTGCCCCAACTTTATTTTGAACGCCAACTTTTGGGGGAGGAAAGGAGGAGGGGGAGAAAGACAAGGAAGGAAGATGGAGAGGCAGAAGGAGAGAAAAATAAAAAGGAAGAAAGGAGGGAAAAATGAAGAGGAAGAGAAAGAATCAGCAAAAGAAAAAAAGGGAGAAAAGTGACTCTATACCCCAACAGAAGCTATTGTATCCCTTCAAAATACAGATATTGCCATGCTCTCCTTTTTGATAATTCAACTAGTCTACTCCTCGGGGTATTCCTAAAGGACTTTAGTGTTAACTCCTCATAGCAAAATCACCAGGATATACTTACCTTACTTTTCTGCCCTTGCTTGCTCTGGTATCTACTTTTTTCTTAATCTTACTCCGTAGCTTCTGAATAGCAAGCCATTGTCTATAGAATGAACAAATATTGTTAGAATTAGAATGAAAAAAAAAACCAAAAAAGTTATTTGAGTATTATAGGCAAAGGTGTAGGTTTGACCTTCATTCCACATAGTTCCTACTTTCATAGTCTCAGCAAACGGAGATTGTGCTCCATCGGCAAATCACCTCTATATACACAACGGAATAAAAGTGGACCAAGCACTGATCCCTGGGGCACACCATATCCAAGCTTTCACCAATCCAAGCAACACCCATTTACTCGGTTTCCTGTATGATCCAACTATCTATGCTGAATCTCCCCATGTTAAGAGGAATTCAGATAAGAAACATGTTAATGTGATTCATCATGCCTCTTGGCAATAGCAGAAATAAGCAGCTGTTTGGAAGCAGACCACATGTTCACTTAGCAGCAAAGAAATGTAGATGTCAGATAAGATATGAGTTTTTTTAAATTGCATTCCAAAGTCAGAAAAACAGTAATTCTCTCAAACTTTCTCCTCTTTCTTGAAGGTACTGACTTTGCTGGGTATGGTTCCATGGACAGCAGCAACCCAAGTGGTTAATTATCATACAAAAACAAAATACGGCAGATACTGGATGCAAGAACATAAGAAATAGCAGAAGTAGACCAATCACCCCCTCTATCCTGCAGCACCACTCTATAAGATCATGGCTGATTTGATTGTGGCCTTAACTCCACTTTCCTGCCTGCCCCGCATAACCCTCGACTCTCTTGTAGATTAAAAATCTGTCTAACTCAGCCTTGAATATATTCACAGACCCAGCCTCCATTGCTCTCTGGGGTATGGAAATTCCAAAGATTAACAACCCTCAGAGAAGAACTTCCTCTTCTTCTCTGTCTTAAATGGAAGACTCCCTTATTTTGAACAGTGCCACCATAAGATCTTACCTTAAAAACAAAAATGCTGAAAACACTCAACAGGTCAGGCAGCATATACGGAGAGAAAAAAAAGGCCCTATTTTAACTCTGTGCAAGGAGATGGGTTTTGAATGGGATTAAAATTGGGCCCAGAGTTAGTGTTTCAGGTCAATGACCTTTTGACAAAATATCACCAACTTGAAATGTTGATTCCGTTTCTCTCTCCATGATGCTCCCTAACTTGCTGAGTATTTCCAACAATTTCTGTGGCTACTCTTCATGTCTAGATAGGAAGTAGCACCAGGTTATTTTACCATAGGGGAAGGAAGGATATCACAGTACAGCATAATCGAATGTTAAGCATTATCCACACTTATCAGAATGGTAACAGGATAGCAATTAGAAATGGAAGGCCTGGCTAATTTTCCCTTTACTTAGCCCAGGGACACTGATGCCAACCGTAGAATACTAACTCTAGGTGTCCAACTGTTCAAATCCTATCACAGCAGTTGGGCAATTTCAATTCAATTAATTAAATAATCTGGAATAAAAAGCAAGCATCACTAATGGTGACCATGAAACTACAAGATTGTTGTAAAGCTCTTTCTGGTTCACTAATGTCCTTTAGGGAGGGAAATATGCCATCCTTACCTGGTCTGGCCCACATATGACTCCAGAGCTATCACAATGCGGTTGACTCTTAGTTGCAAACTGCTCTGAAAAAGTCTAATTTACAGCAATAGGGGTGTACCTACGCCATACGGACTATAGCAGTTCAAGAAGGCACTGCCACCTTCTCAAGGGCAATTAGGGATGGACAGTAAATGCTGGCCTTGTCAGCGATGTCCACGTCCCATGAACAAGTAACAAAAAATTCTGAACTGTAAACTCTACGTTGCTGGCATACACAAGGTTGGGGAGAGAGAAAGAGTACTGCTAGGGTACTGATTGTTAGACAATTTACCAAATAGAAACCTATGTTGGAATTCCAATATTGGTGACTTTACTAACCACCAAATATTGAGGAATACAGCTTCTTTAGGAACTGCATGTTGGGCTTTATAAATGCTCTGCCAGCTTTTAAACAACTCATCCAAATTGCACAGGCAGGAATCTGATCATGACTGGAATTGCATCCATTTTGATAGTATTAAGTTCTGCAAGATCAATTATGTAGTTATATACAACAAGGTCAGATCTTGCCATTTGCATGCGTAAAACAATCATTTTTATCTGATGGAAATCTGCGTTACTTTAATCACAATTCAAGGTCTTTGGGTCTCTTTCCTAGTGTTCAAATGTGTGCTTTCACTAATATTTATGCTGAAATTTTTGAACATGTTTATGCTCAAGTTATCAAATAATCACAATTTACTATAAAGAATCAAAAATACCATAATGTCTTAGGATGAAAGTGTTTTTCAATATTGTAGACTTGAGAAGTTATCACACAATTTTATGTTGCTCATTTCAGATGAACAGAATTTTAGCATAAAAATTTGAAATAAAAATATAAATTACTTAGGAATAGGCCTAATTTAATTAATCTTAGTGGGGGGAGGGGGTCTTTGCAGAAAATTCTAAACATAACATTGTGAATCTTTACACCCACCTTAATAATTATGTACAAAATATGATGTTTGGAGCATTAATTTCTCTCCATGAATGTAATTAACTTCAATAGCTCACGCTACCTTTCAACACTTACCGGCCCATAGCAACCTGATCATTTGGATCTATAGAAGTAGTCTTCCGTTCGATTAGTTCTCTGAGGAGCTACACAAAAACAGGAGATTAAAAAGATTAAGTGATTAGATTTCAAATTACAAATGGTAGAAATTATATCTCTATCAGCCCCATTAGTTTTCTTCAAGCCTACAAGAAGTTATTGTGGGGCAAACAGATGGAACAGTGGTTAAGCAAATTGCTTTTCGGGATATCACAATTCTTACACTCAAGATGGAAGCCAAAATAGGTTAAAAACTAAATTCCAGCCACAAGCCAAACCATAAGCGTACTCCAATCGGAAAACTTTGTTCCTTAAAAGGCCAGCTGTGTCCCAACTTGCATAGGTTAATCTAAATAGGTATTAAAATCTGTACTTTTAGTTTTGTATGTGAAAGGGGACAGAGAGAAGGGAATGATAAAAACACAAATACAATTATCCTGTAATGGCATCTATAGTTTCAGGACATTTCTGTAGCTCACTGTTAAGTGCCCGTCTTAAGTGATTTTATTCAAGTTTTGTTAACTTTTTTGTATTCCTCCTGAAACAAGGCAGAATCTAAATAAATAACTGCTGGACACAATGTTGCCTGATACTGTAATATACAGTGTTCGTGTTGTATTTCTGATCTGATTAATTCAAACTGTACAGTAAAGAATTATCACCATTTAAGTAAAGAACATGGAAATCCAAGAGTTGCACTTCAGTTAAGGCACTGCAAAGATTACGGCTCTAATGATAGGTAAATATACACGGAGTTCCGATAGTCTGAGACTGAACCTCGAATGATGTTAGATGGTTAGTTTGAAACACAAAACGGCTGCTTACTTAGCTATCCCGTGCAAATAGAATATTTTACCAACTGCAGCTGAATGTGTTCAAGATTAGAGCTTGCACTACCACAAAAATGAATGAGTGTGCATAATGCCATTCATGTAGCAGAGAAAGATCACATCCTCAGGATGTACCAAAAGGGCAACCAATGAGTTACTTTGTGAAGTGCAATTAAGTAATTAATTGCAGCAGCCAATTTACACACAGAAAGGTCCCACAAACCACACATAAATGGCGATTTAATTCATTTTGGTGGTATGGGCCGAATGGCCTCCTTCGTGCTGTATATGACTATGGGCTGAATTTTACCGGTGGTGAGGGGACCTTGGTGTGGCCACCATCCCCCCACCCCCGCCCGGCTGCAGGCCCTTCATCTCTATATGCAAGTTGCCAATAAATGTATACAAAATAACTTACCTGCTGTCCCATGCCGATTTTACAGCCTCCATTCAGCCTTTGGCGAGAACCTAGTTGGGGGGTGGGGGAAATAAAATTTTCAGGACTGAAGGGGTGGAGGAGCGGGGAAATCAATTTTTATTAGATTATGGGGATGGTGGGAAGGGGTTGAAGGGCAAAAGATTGAAGGTTGGGGGCAAAGTTCGGGTATTTGAAAAATCAATTGATGGTCATTTCAGGCAATGAAATGACCATTGGCGGGTTGGGGAAGGGCCTCATATCATTTATTTTATTATATTTAATAAAAATCGATTATATTTTCCCTTTAAAAATTATAATTATTTGTAAGGGCTTAAAGCCCTTTAAAAACGGTGCTGCTGCTTGTGCAGTGGCACCGGATGCCGTTGTCGGGGACGCGGCAGCCGCCCCCACACGTGATCGGGGGCCGGCGCTCCACCCCCACTATTTATATGAGCCCCCGTGCAAAATTTCACGGGAGTTCTTCAGCGGCTGCTGAATGCGGGCAGCCCGCTGAGTTTAAAGGGCACCGCCGCACAGCATGGCACCCAAATAAAATTCAGCCCTATGAGTCTGTAGGTCGAGTGAGGAATGTTGGCTACGTCATCAAGAGAACTCACTGCTTTTCTTTGAAAGTAGCTCGGGATTTTTTAACGTTCAACTGGGCAGGCAGACAGGGTCTTGGTCTCATCAGAAAGGCAGCTCATCTGACAGTGCACCACTATAGTGAAGTGCCAACCAGAGTCCTGTGCCAAGACTTGGAGTGGGACTGAACCCACAAATTTCTGACACAGAATAAGTCACTGTGGATCTGAGAGGCAAGAGTTGCTACCAACTGAGTCAAGCTAATAGGATTCAACTAAGACCAACTATCACTAAGATCCATAGTAACTTACTTTTACTCTACAAACTGAATGGACTGCAGCTGTTCAAGAAGGCAGCTCACCACCACCACCTTCTCAAGGGCAATTATGGATGGGCAATAAATGCTGGCCTTGTCAGCGACGCCCACATTAAAAATCACATTATTTGATGACTATTGCACTACAGCTATGACCGCAGAACTATAAATTTGAGGACGATGATTAGAAAACAATTCTCCCATCTTCTCAAATTATCGCATTCTAATTGGTTTATTTTCTGCATGCAAACAGATATCAATTCGCACACATTCAAACACCAGCGCTGTTCCAAGGCTCAGTTCAGTTTTCAAGGAGCTTCTATGGATGAGGACAGATTCAATGCATCCAATGCTACTAGAACACAAAAGTTGTGGTTGATTATTGAATCGAGTAGCATAGTGGGTTAGCACACCATCCTGTCGCTTGTTCTGGGTTTAAATGTCTCCTCCTCTCTCTTTTTAGGCTATGGGGTGCTATTAGTGAGATGATTTTGGGCAGTCTGAATTCACGTTAAGCTTACAACACAGAACGGCTCATAATTCAGCACTAAATGGACAATTTCAATCAGCGGATCACAAGGATGGGCGATGGGAAAGTGGAAAATATAGGATAGTTGAGGATCCTCTTCTGAAGCTGGAGTTGAGGTCTGCTGAGACAGATATTTGGAACTTTACTCTGAATCTGCTTGAGATATAGCTACCTGGAAGTGTTCAATGCTGAAACACAATGACATGATTGAGAGTGTTCAATTTTCTAGCACTGGTATCCAGCAATCTGATGAACATGTTTACCAAATATATGCACTTAAGATAACTAGTTATTGGAGCACAGCCTATCAAAATGCACTACATTACTACAGCTTTCTGTGAACCAAATTGTGTCAATATTATTCAACTTTATTATTAAAATAGCCATTTACTCATTAAGAATTTTCACCAGGAACTTTTAGGATACCAGTAATCTGCAGGTCTATTCTGAAGGTATAATTTCATTAACTTAATAAGCCACTGAACTCACTGTATCAGTAGAAAACATCCCTCCCTTCAAAGCCCTATTCATCTGACCTACTTCCAACATCTCTCTGGCAGACAATCTGTCAGTTTATCGAATGTTGTTCATCATAGTCACTTCTGGCAGCTAAATAAAAGATACAAATCCACCAATGCACCGGCTTATGACACTGTTTACCCACGTACCACTGCTGCTCAGTAAACGTGTACCCTTAATCATTGCAGCAACTTCAGCGACTCTCTGCCAAATCCCACTCAACAGAAGAAATTAACCAGGTCAGCGAAACAGGTGCGACACTATGTCTGTCAACCACTCTCTTCCCACAATTACTTGTACACAATGAAGTGGTAATCTTTACAGATCATCTCTCTGAAGAAATGTATTGAAAACTATAAAGGAAAATGAATGTGCTGCTGCCTTGCAGCTCAGCAGATGTCTGTGGGTGATGTACAAGGCAGGGAAGAGCTGTCGTAGAAATCTGTCAAGATTGGGCTAAGTGATTAAAGCCTCCACAGTCTAAGCACCATATTTAGAGTCTACATGAGTCAAGACTTGCACCCATTCCTTGCTGCGACACCAGATGTTGGCTAACGTTTTAGTTTCTATTTACTGCACTTGGACAGAATGAGTTGGCACAGCAGCCACACAATCTGGAACATTCTGCAGTTGCTGCGTTAACAAGTGTCAACCATCATTCAACCAAAAGAACGTCAGAATCTCCCTTACTTGCTGCTGTTTCAGATGTGTCAAGCTTTTTGGGAACTGATAATAAAGTTTTCGCATCTGATACATATTTGGTTTACTCAGTGTTGTGTTACACTAGCCTCTGTAAATTAACCCCTTCATCTTTATTAACCCTTTTAACAAGGGCTATACTTTTATATCTAGAACAAATAAACAAAGAATGCCAAAATAAAATGAATGGTATGAAGTAATCTATCTGGGATTTTTCTGGGATATTTTAAATAGCTGTATAAATATATATACATTACAGAGCTCCTTTTAGGAAAGAAAGACAACAAACTTACCACAATATGGTGTAAGCCCAGGACTACACTTTTAATTATAAAAATGTTGATTTGGGTCCATTGATGGTTCAATTGAAGAGGACAATGGGCTGGATTTTAAGGAGCCTTCAACGGCGGGATCTGTGGCGGGGGTGGCCTGAAGATGCCCCGGATGTGGCCCACCACGGACCTAGACGACGACAGGGCCCAGCCCGATCCTCCCGGCAGTGGCGAGGTACCGTGGTGACCTCCCTGCCGCTGGGCAACGGGACTATTAAAATGTTTAAATCAATTAAAATAATTTAAATAAACTTACTTCACTTCCTGATGTCCCGCTGCGATCTTCGGTCTGGCAGCCGGCACTCCCGTGCCTTCAGATCCCCGTCCGGGGAAACGAGGCACAACGATGGTGGGAAGGGGTGAGGTCAGTTTCTTAGTGTGGGTGTAGGGGATAGTGGGAAGGGTTGTAACTTAAAGTTTGTGCAGTTTGCGGGGTTGGGGGGGGGGGGGGGGGGGCAAGGTCAGATGGTAAAGGTAAATGTTTTTGGTGGGGGGGGGGGAAAAGAAATTAATTTAATTGTTATTGGGGGTGGGAGAGAGGCAAAAAAGAGATGTATTTATTTAATTTCATTAAATCATTCTTTAAATATGCCAGTCAGGTTAACAGACCTTTAAAAATGGCTTCAACGCCTGTGCACAGGCAACTGATGCCATTGCCGGGGACGGACAGCCCGCCCTTTCACATGATCGGGGCAGCCTACCCCGGCTATATAAATGAGGCGCCGGGGTTGGAATCGGCTTATAAAATTCAGCCCAATGAGTAGCTGAACTATACTGATCAGGAAGGTCTGTGCTGTGTTGGTGCATATCAGCTGGAGCACTAGGACTGCTACAACTGGCCTTAACACTTTGTTTTAGGGAAGAGCTGCAAGTATTTGCAATCCTGATCTCTACCCTGTGGCCTGTGCTGGAAGCAAGTGTGTGTACATGGACACAGGGTTTGAAAGGATTGGGCTCAGCTGCAGTAAGCTACCAATTCTCAGAGTCTGGGCTCACAGGTGAAAAGCAGCCAGTTGAATGAGATGAGATATCACGGGATGTCTGTGGAACTTAACTTTTTTTTTAAAGCAATTGTTCTCCTTTCCTGGAATAACCTTTTTATTTTAAAATGGGAGAGTACTGGATGTTGCAGTACTTCTGCCATCTTCAGAAAGCAGACATGAGCAGCACTAGCAATGGCCTAAGATTGCATCGTTTGCCCTCTCGGTTCCAAAAGATGAAGTACTAAGAAAGGATGGGTAGTATCGCTTCACACTTACACACACTAGGGAATAATTCAACTCTTCTAAACCACTCAACACTTCATTTTCACAGCTTGAAAAGGTATTTTTTTTAAAATTACAGCACTAAAATTCAATTGCTGTCATTCACTACTCTGTAGGTAAAGTAGGGTTATCCCCTAACTAGCCATAACACAAGAATAAAACAAGGTGTGCCTCAGTCCATCCAACTCACTTCAATGCAAATAAAATTGGCAGATGAATTTGCTCCCTATGGTGCAAAAATATTCTCCCTCTTCGCCATCAGGTTTCCACCATACAATGCATCATGTTCCCATGAACCAGGCAGCAAATGGTCTGCTTCCAGGCTGAAGCCAACACCTTTTTGATCATAAGAGTGACCTGCAGTTAATCATCTACTGCTGTAACGATTGCACTTTGCACAACCTGAACCCCAAGAATGACAGCCTCTAATGTGTGAAGCTGTGGGTCCAAACCAAACTGATGCTACAAGGCTATTCACACAAAATGATTTCTCTATCTTAGTTTGAATCCTGTATCCTTTCATTCCCCCACGTATTCAAGATATTTGGAGGGGTAGCGGGGGGCAAAGAGGAAGGGGTGCTGTGGAAAAGTTTAGTGCTCATTAATAGGCTTCATTGTCAGAACATTTGAGACACTAAAATGTCGTTATAAAACATCTCCATCATGGATGGAAAAACAGGCAAATAATTTGAAGATCCCTTAGTTATACTAGGGCGAATTTTACAGGGGATGGGGTTGACGGTAAACTTCCAGTGTTCCATGTCATTACCCCTCTGAAACTGACTGCAACTTCAGGATGTCGGGAATGTGCTGATTAGTGTGGAAATCCTGAAGTTATTGCCTGTCACTCAGGGTTCGGAGTCTGATTGCGCTGTGCACCCCCTCTCCCAGTACCGGCAATCATGAAATCAGCAAGAATTTTAACTTTCCTGTCCCATCACCATTTGAAACCCCTTAAAAAGTTACACCTTGTTGTATCAGATGTATCTGGGTTTTTAACAGCAATATGATTAATAAAATTTGGTGAACAGAAATTACATGAAAAATTAAGTTTATAATCATGGAGTGCTGTTTTAATACTTTTTTTTTAAAGGTTTTTTCAGAATATTTTAGCTTCTACCTTCATCCCACATGTATGTTCCAATCTTTAATTTGCTCAATGTAAAAAATTTTAAGTAATTTTATTTTACTGCTTTTTGTTTTCAGTTCATGTGTCTGTGAAAATCCTTTAATGTGATTGGTTGCCTGATGACATCACTCCAGCTCCACGTTGTGAATGCCCAGTAAAGAACCCTGCAATTAATGCAGTACCTCTGCACAGGGGTAGAGGTGAAATTCTCAGAAATTAGATCTCTCAGTGAGACTCACTTTGTGGTCAGCGGCATGCACCCTTGATTCATCACTGACCTCAAAATCCGGCCCAATAAAAGTAACTGCATTTATGTGGCTCATTGATAGATGCATGTATTCATCAATGCCACTGCAGCACTAAATTATACAGCCAGATGTACATTTCAGTTCTTTCACTCCCTCTTAAGAATTTGGAAGCATCACTTCCTTAACAACTCTGACAGTAGGTGGAGGAAGCATAACTTGTGCAAGAATCTGTGCATCAAAGTTATGCGATGTACTCACGGAGGCCAGAAAAAACATCAGGACTTCATCCGATTCACACACAAGGTCCTTTCTTGGCCATAATCCATCAGATTGTTCTAAACAATTTACATTTTGTCCTATCTGTATTACTAACTAGAAAATTCTGATGACACTGGAGCACTCCCTGAGAATGCTATAATCCTTATGCAGTCTGATCCTGATAATTCAAAGCCACTTGTTACATTAATAAAGTAATGGATCACCCAATAACTTGAATTAACTAATGTAAATAACATAGCAGAGTGGGAATTAAATGCTAAAAAAATTAAATCAGAATTTGATAAGTGATTGTAAATCAATAGGAATAGACTGCAATGGAAGTAAAAGAACAAAAATACTAGCTACACGTTTGGAATATCTAACTCCGAAGCAATCAGTACAAAAGACTTGTCAATCGATGCAGCTTATGATAATCAAGTTTATTATAATAAAGGTTTGACTGTATGATGCACCACTTCCCAGTGCATTATAAAAGCAACTTACTTGGATTGTTGGCAGTGTCTTTGTTTGGCTAAGGTACATTGTAGCCTCCCGTATAAGTATAGGCATAAATCACATTCATAGTGAACACTAAGTACATTTCAAGATACTGCAGTAACTCCCCAGCTGAACTACTCACACATTACTTAGTGTCACTTCACGTGACTTTGGAACATCACATCCCCTGCATTCCCCAGAATAAAAGATGCTTAGCCATGTGACATTACTTGAACTTGATCACAGTTACTCAAATGTGTTTGGCATTTTAATCCAGCTTTGAAAAAAATAGGAGTTGATAACAATGTCTATTATCCAGGTCACTCCGCTGTTCATGCAGAACAAGTGCCAGCTCTGTATCTTTTCTGAGATGATTTATTGCAAAATGTCTCTTAATGCAAGACTTGCTGACTGAAATGTTTCTCTGATTTGAAACAACCTGAACTGCAATGACCCTTGTCTCCTCCATTGCTATGTTACTCATGTCAATTTAGATGCTTTATTGATATCTAAACAGTAGCTTGGGTAGGTGAATCCCTCATTCTATTAAAGAACACTCACCTGATGGTAAAAGTCATCATCGTCAAAAATCTCTTCATCTATGTCTTTCAGATGTGCATTTGACTTTCCTTGTGGCACAACCTCCTGCGTGGAAAAATAATCTGTCCATTACAGAGGTCAAGGAAGAAAGAATTCCAAGTTCAGTAAAAGCCCCGACACATTTCCCTAACTGCCTAGATACACAATAGATATTTTGTGCACTTTAACAAATTCAGATGTTTTCCACCCCCATCGCCTCCCAATTTTTGCCCCTACTGCAGACAGGGACCCATTCACTGCTACACTTGTCACAGTCTCATCCAGTAACTTTCCTACAAATCCACCTTTCATGTGTGACACAGAAGTTTTGGCAGGCTATTTGTCCACAGGAAGCACCACAGCTAAGACCATCCAAATCTAATGTTCACACAGGTGCCCTTTCCACGACTGACCAGTGAGAACTAGTGGGGCTTGTTATAGCAAAGGATCCTGTCTCAGATTCAATAAGATGGCACAGACCACTGATCCAACTTGGGCCCCTTACTGGTCTGATGGCTCACTGCCATACTATACAATGCATTTGTACAATCAGCTTTAAGGCTGCCATTTGTTTTTTTTTAAACCTTTGAGGCATTCTGAGTGTAAGTTGTTGACAATAGATGTTGTTGCATCTTTTGATTCCAATCCATACGATAAAATTGAACATTAAAAGTGCAATTAGTTTTACAGTTCAGAAAACAAGCATGTATTATGAAAGCTTCAAAAGGGCATTCAATCATCAATTCATTCAATGATCAAAATGGAGAAACGCCATACCTGACACAGAAATGTTATACCAGAATAATACACAAGATCCAAAGAATTTAAGCTGAATCTTTAGCAATAGTTTTAAATTTGTCTTGTTCACAATTCCAAATGTCAACAGGATTTTGTTTTGCTACTCAAAAGGTAGTGGATATTTTTTAACCTCCTGAGGGTGTTAATATCTCCTAGATTAAAGTTACAAGGCTCCCCTCTAGTACCTCACCCGAACGACCATTCTTCATGTGGTACCTAAACAGTAAGTGCTGGCAGGCTTTGTCACCGTAGGGGTTGCTGGCGTTACAGTCAAGTCCAAACCTGTCCACACCACAACATATACTTTCCAGCAGGTATCACTGGATAATAATCAGTACTAGGAATCCTAATTGGTTCTCTCGCCACAGCCTGAGGCAATAAGTCAAACCACAGTGCTCCTTCCTTCACCCCAGTAAACTTAGCACAGGCTGGGATTGAACCTGGGATCCTCTCTTAAAACAACAAAATACTGCAACAAAATCATAAACAGAAACAGAAATGACTGGAAACACACAGCAAATCAATCTTCTGTGGAGAGAACAGGCAGTTTGTACCCTTCATTAAAAACCCACCAGTTTATCGGTTCAGATATAAGGTATGAATCTGAAACATCAACTGTTTGTTCTCTCCACTGATGTTAGTTGACCTGGTTTGCTTGCAGCTTTTTCTCTTTGTGTTTCTGGGTCCTTCTAGTCTGTGTGACTCCGTTATACATTGCCTTTATTCAACCAGGGAAGCTATTCTTTCCTTTTTTAAAAAAAAGCAGCACCTTTAGAATACCAGTGGAGTTCTAATTTGGAGTTCTAATTCCTTATTGACATACCATCTCCCCAGGCACAGTCTCTGGAATCTGCTGAGAATCTTCTTCCACTTTTCCAAGAACTTTGTACAAGGATCGTTTGGTCTGAGTCCGTCGTAACAACCTCTCCTTATCCATCATAATCTGCTCAATCTGGGTCAAGACTGAACGCTCAAAAGCACCAAACCCCTGGAATAAAAATATCAGGAGAGCAAGAATTAAGGTAACATTCAATTTGAAAATGTACTGATAGTTTGAGTGCTCCTTCTAACAGAATTAAGGTTAAGTTTCGCTGTCAGCATCCTTCCATTTACGTGAGATGATGGACATGCAGCAAATCCGTTCCCGATGGGATAGTTTCACATGTGCACTTTTGCTGATGACTGGAGAGATCAATCCCGAGAGGCAGATTCTGCCACAAATGCTGCATATGAGATGGTTAACAGGTGTCATTGTGGGATGCTGTTTTCGGCATTGGTGCCTGCTGTCTCTGGTAGTCACTGATTGTCATTGTGATACACACCAACCCACAGGTAATGTCTTACAGTTTTTATTAACGGCCCTTCCACAAAGGTCATTTTCTTAAAAGTAAAAACATATTTACAGAAGTTATATGCAGGTGAAACATAAAAAACTACTCCTGTTCCAACACAGTTGTTACACGTGACCTACTAATCCAGCCAACTAAATATGTTAACCAATGCAATGAAATTTTAGTTATCGATACTACCATCAGCTGCCAAAATTCTCAAGAGAGTCAAGGATTAATTTTGCATAAACCAGATAAAATGCAATTGCGTGCTTTCACATGATTTTTTTGGAATCTGGGCTCTTGATTCAGTAGAATAAATAGTTATGTTTATCCAGTATCTGGTAGAATCCAGGCAGCTGTGGTGCTTAGTTTTCGGTCTGGAGTCCAGGAGTTAGGTGGCCAAAAATTGTCAGAACATGAAGAGAAAAACATAGGATGGCATTTCTATTAAGCAATTAAAATAGGCCAATCAAAATTTTAAAACTGTATCTGATTAAATATGAGGACTTGCAAATATCCACCATGCCCCCTCCTCTCATTATAGAAGTTCCATTGTATAAAGCTTTAATTCAGTGCTTGATTAAACATAACTGCAAAGATATTTGGTCCAGCAGCAAAGAGTGAAGAAAGGTGGCCAATGCCACTGTAAGCTAAACAAAATTATTGCTGGCCTCACTTGCACACTTTAAGATGCATTGTCATATCAATAAACCAAAGATAAGTACATTAACATTTTCAATAACGTGGAAATATTTAACTGAACATAATTTGTATCAAGACTAAGGCAAGGTGCAAGAAAGGTCCTCATATACATCAATTGTATCTTTTATGCAACCACACAGCAAATATATCAGTATGTATGCAAATGCAAGCTTCATGTTGTCATAGTTGCAAAAGATCCTTGCAAATAGCTCCAGTCTCTTTTTTTTAAATATAAAACCTTCTCTCTCGCTTTAAGAAATTAAAAAAACAATCCAGAAACAAAACATCAATTCACCTTGCCCATTTTGCCTGAGGCTAATTTTGTCTTATCATGCCATTTCTGCAACGTGCTGTTCCGAAATGTTTTGAAGTCAGCAAATCGCTTGGCCATGAAGTCTGGGTACTCATCCATATCAAGCTTCCTTTTCTGTGGCCTTTTCCTCTTCTGCATTTCCTCTATTTCATCATCACTGGGAATCTCATCACTGGAAACAAAAAAAATACTATCTTATACAAGTGGATTCTATTTTCCTTGCACAAGTACAAAGATGCACAACACTAACCTCAAACCTGCTTAATTCTTGGTAATGTCTTAATATATCCAAATTTTTGTTCTTACCATTATTAGTAATAAAAATCCTGACATAACTGAACAATGTTCTTGCATGCAGCATTAAACTAATTTGGAGGAGTATTTTCTCAGGTTTCATTTTAAGTGTTTGACATTTTTATTTGTGTTTGTGTTCTACAAAGTAGAAAGGTAATACTCATCCAGGGAATCAAAACAATCAGCTTCGAGAGAAACAACGGATCACCTCCCCAGAAACAATACCTACTGCTCCAACTAAATTTCCCTGCAAAATAGATCAAGCAACTTTGGTAACTTGTCAAATGCTAACTGTTTAATGGATATAGATCCAATTTATTTAGGAACTGAAAAAAATAGAATATTGACAAATATTTATACAGCAGTAAAATGCCAATATAAAAAGAGACAACTGTGAATTACTGGTAAGATGTACTACACATGGAGGAAGACACTTAAAACAACTGAGAAAAGATTTGGCACCTACAAAACTCATTGTAAGTGTTGTATAAATCTTTGAGTCTGAAATCACCAGCATTCATTTTGACAGCAGAATAAAGGTTGGAAATTCATGTCCACTGGGACTGTTCTTGGACTGCCAACACAATCTTGTCGGCTGTAACTCCCAACAGCTTCACAAACACCTGCTCAACATCCGCTGTAATTAGACTGAATACAGTATTGGCAGCATTTTGGAAGAGAAAGCAAGTGACTGAAATATCCCATTATCAACTCACTTACTGCTGTACACTTTCCATCACTGCATTTACCTGTCGGGCTCTGGCTTCTTGCCATTGACAAAGTGCTGTGTGCCCGGATACTGTAAAAGCAGTTCATCCTGAAGCTCAACTAGTGACCTCAGGAGTGCCTTCAGTGCTTTGCAACCTAAGGGGGAAAAGCAAGCATAAAGATTACACATTTATTTCTTTTCTTATATTTAGAGATACAGCATTGAAACAGGCCCTTCGGCCCACTGAGTCTGTGCCGACCAACAACCACCCATTTATACTAACCCTGCAGTAATCCCATAATCCCTACCATGTACCTACACTAGGGGCAATTTACAATTGCCAATTTACCTATCAACCTGCAAGTCTTTGGCTGTGGGAGGAAACCGGCGCACCCGGCGAAAACCCACGCGGTCACAGGGAGAACTTGCAAACTCCGCACAGGCAGTACCCAGAATCAAACCCGGGTCCCTGGAGCTGTGAGGCTGCGGTGCTAACCACTGCGCCACTACAGCTTACCATTATTAATTGCACTTTTTTATCACTTCAGAGATAAACTTCACTATTTGTAGGGAAGATATGGAACTAGCATGGGATTAAACTACTGCTCAAGAACAATTTTTTTTTAAACTAGAGGCCTTTAAAGACTTGACCCAAAATCGCCCTCATTAGTCTGAAATAAAGATCAGCCCTGAAAGCAGCCCCACAAGAATGAAATCTAGTGGAGATGAAATCTTATAAATCTCTAAAAGGTATTACTGGATTTATTTATTAAGCCATGTCTATAGCACAGGACCTGAGAACAAAGACTGTACAGACAATCTGCATATTTAAAAGTTGAAGTCACCCCGTAAGGTGGTCAGAAATATTTTTTCCCAGCTTTATTTTTTATAAACATGCACCACAGCCACATCATTCATGATGCTTAAAAAGAAAAGAGGTGGGGGGTTGAAATCGCCCCTTGATGTTCAATGGCATTACCATCGCTGAATCTCCCACTATCAACATCCTGGGGATTACCATTGACCTAACTAGACCTGCGACATAAATGCTGTGGCTACAAGAGAGGGTCAGAGGCTGGGAATTCCACAGTGAGTAACACACCTTCTTTCTCCCCAATGCCTGTCCACCATCTACAAGGCACAATTCAGGAATATGATAGAATACTCTCCACTTGCCTGGCTGAGTGCAGCTCCAACAACACTCGAGAAGCTGGACACCATCCAGAACAAAGCAGCCTGCTTGTTTGGCACACCATCCACCACCTTCAACATTCACTCCCTCCACCACCGATTCACAGTTGCAGCAGTGTGTATCAGCTACAAGATGCACTGCAGCAACTCACCAAGGTTCCTTCGACAGCACCTTCCTAATCCACGACCTCTATCACCTAGAAGGACAAGCGCAGCAGGCGCTTGGGAACACCACCATCTTCAAGTTCTCCTCCAAGCCACGCACCATCCTGATAGAGCTATAGCACCATTCCTTCACTGTCACTGGGTCAAAATCCTGGAACTCCCTTCCTAACAGCACTGTTGGTGCACCTACGCACAAAGGACTACAGTGGTCCAAGAAGGCAGCTCACCATCACCTTCTCAAGGGCAATTAGGGGTGGGCAATAAATGCTGGCCTAGCCAGCGATGCCCACATCCCACGAATAAATTTTAAAAAAATTATTTTTAAAAGAGGGGTTGAGGGCAGTGATCTTGAAATGGCTAGCAGAAACAGATCAGGAAAAGCAGCAGCCTGAAGACTGAATAAGCAAGTGAGGAATGCTGCCCAAAAGTCTTGGAAAGTTATTGGAGAACTGAAAATAAAACATCAATCATTTGATATGCGTGGAGTATTCCACTCGAGTTCCTCAGCCAGAGAAACTCCATTGAATACTCCATGAATATAGTGATTGTGCATGTCCTAATAATGACTAAAGTTCTCCCCTCCCAAAATGGATGCAATCCCCAGTTAATATCAATCCCCACTTAACATCCATCCACGGTAATATACAGGCCTAATCATGATTTAGAACTTGTTCAGTTTATGTTAAGAAACACACACTACATATTATATGCATATATACATATTAAAAAATATAATTATACATATGCACATACACATAGATAATACAGGAGGAAATTTAAACCAAAATAAATGTCTTGGGACAATCGTTTTATGCATTTAACTCCACATCCAGAAACAGCTGAAAGCCACATTGAAATGAGCAAAATTGGAATAACTAAACTTTGTGTAGGAAATTAAGAGACCAGCAGATACTGTTTAAGGTAAACACGCTTGCTGAGTACATTACATCTAGATTATATTTAATTCTATTGATTCTAGAAACAGACTTATTGCAATTAAACTTGCTATTTTAATGTTTAATGAAAGTCAAACAAAAATAAAATCTCTCAAAGAATTAAAGATAAAAATCACCTACGAAAGATCTGATATGAACTTCCTGGGCTGTCAACTACAGGCAGGCCAGGATCAAGTGCAATCATTCTTCCTCTTCCTGACATATTTGCCTCAGTCAGTTAAGTTTTGACGAAACAATAAAAGGTATTAAACTACTTTGGAGACAAGCCTCTGTGTAAGTGAAATTATGCTTCTGATGAATTCCACTAAGTTCTCCCTGCACATCAGATGATAATTTTAGTCCTCTCACCTACTGAATTTACAAGCTATTTGAACAGAGTTCCTTCATGCTTATTCAGGCGTTTGCTGTTTCTCTGCTTCAGCCATTATTTCCCTCTGCAAAACTGTCAACAGCCTTTGCTTAAAAAGTCCAACGTAATCCTCTTCAAACTCCATCCATCTTGAAAGCTCCCCTTTCTGACTAATGTCCTAGAAGAAAAACAATCACACCCCTGGACTCAGATTCTCATCCTAAACTCATACCATGCTTTCTAGAAAATCTTGCTCAAAACTTACCTTTTCAATCGTGCCTTTGGTAATTTTTTCTAACTCTTTCCCTAACATCTATGCTTTGGGATATTTCACTACATTAAAAGACCAGTTATTGTTGTTTCATTTAATTTTAAGATAAAATAGCCAAAGCGCAGGGTGAGCTGGAATGTTTTGTGAATATTATTTACAATGAAGCCTGGAATTAAAGCGCATCCCAGCACATGGAGGTCATTTGATGCACAATAATAAATGATCTTTCATTCTAGATAACTTTTTAGCTTCTAAAGTCATAGAGAGATACAGCACTGAAACAGGCCCTTCGGCCCACCGAGTCTGTGCTGACCATCAACCACCCATTTATACTAATCCTACATTAACCCCATATTCCCTACCACATCCCCTCCTACATTAATCCCATATTCCCTACCACCTACCTACACTAGGGGCAATTTACGATGGCCAATTTACCTATCAACCTGCAAGTCTTTGGCAGTGGAAGGAAACCGGAGCACCCGGCGGAAACCCACGTGGTCACAGGGAGAACTTGCAAACTCCACACAGGCAGTACCCAGAACCGAACCCGGGTCGCTGGAGCTGTGAGGCTGCGATGCTAACCACTGTGCCACTATGCCGCCCAAGTGTTTATGCAGATCTCAGTTTGAAAGATTTAGATAGCTCCCAGTTGTCATCCACCAAAGGCCTCAACTGCAGTTGTCAGTTGCTTAAAAAGCTCGAGGTAGATACAGCAAATTAAAAGTGTAAATGCAGTATTAGGAAACATACATACCAATTAGCTGGAGGTACTAAACAACTTTTCATGTGTTTAAAATCACAGGAATTTATCTAAAGGCTGAAACAATCATGAGAGTTGAGGGCACTAAAAGTTCAATCCATTGTACAACAGTGTGGATTATAGCTGAACAATAAAATACTCCAGGACAGAAATTCAATGCATGACCTGGCACATATCAACCAGACACAAAGTTCACTAAGATTAATTTAGGATTTTTGATAAATTGCTAAAATAAAAGCTGAGGTTTTTAATTATTGGCAGAGTGTTAAATCAAACTTTTCTACAAGGGCAACTGAAATGTTAACCATAGAAAATGCTGAAAACACTCAGGTCAGTCAGCATCTGTGGAGAGAACATTTCAGATGTGAACCTTCAGTAGCTCTGAGTTTTGCTAACATTTTCTGTTTGTTTCAGATTTTCTGCAGCTGCAGTTTTTTTTTAAGTACTATCAATTTTAATTTTTAGGAATTTACTATCAATTCAGGAGAGGAAAAAAAATGTGGAGATACTTCACTGTAAAATTGCCTAGGTCTAATCCACTGGCACATGGAAAGGCAATGAACAAGAATTTAAATTCGTAGTAAAATTATAGTCAGTCAACTTCATTACAGTACTTGCTGTGAAAGAGTTAAATAGTTTATTGTATTAACAGAAGCACTAGTGCCCGAGTTATAGGTCAATGTGTATAAATCAGGGGTTTTACTTTTTGTCAATATCATTAACATTTAAACATTTCCAATTGCTTACATGTGTAAATGACAATACGAGACACCAGATGTAGTGGAAAAAGCTTTCATCACAGCTGCCACTTTAATAACGTATAAACAGGGCTCATAAGCACAAACCTTGCTGCATCTGCACATACTAGGAAATGTAAATTGTCTGCAGAATTTGTTTGTATGAACACATAATTGGTATACCTCTCACTCTGCAATAGGGTGGATGGAATTCGGTCCAGGGTTTGGCACAGAGCGATTTTTTTTTCTGCAGAAGTTGTAAAGCAATTGAATTTACCGGGACTGTTGCACATCACTGCTGTTCTTCTTAATGGTGCTGAATGGTGGGATACCCTGATTGAAGTGCAACAGTCGTGAGGTATGATAAGCAAACAACCTTAAAAGGAACAGAAATTAGAAACGCCCTCTCCCTTTAAAGTTTTTCTTACTTTTAATTAAATGCATTATGTACAAATTAATCAATTCAATTGGCAAACCTAGTGACTACGGCAGATTGGCAAAGAGAAAGGGTTAAAGGAGAGAAGACAGATTGGGGAACTAAGGACCTCGAATTTGTACAGGAAACTAGAAACGGCTACATATCTATTTTATTGATGATTTCTTGTATTCTGGTTTCATATAGAAATTGATTGCCACTTACTGCACTGTAAATCTGCCTGCCTTGGGCAACTAGTTCACCCTGTGTCACTGTATGATCTGTTTCTTAAGTTTACCAAATGTCAACTTTAATATTCTGAAAAATTTGCTATTTTACTGGTTGTTAATGCATTTCCACAATTTCCATATTTATTTCTCCCACGTCAAACTGAGTTATATTTAGTTTTTTTGGGGAGGAATGTAGCCGTGAGAAGCAAGAAGCCCATGAAGTGATGACAGTAGCCTTTAATTGTTGGAAATCAGAACTGCAGATAACTGATAATCAAGAACACAACAGTTTATTAAATATTCAATATATGACTACTCATTTTTGAGCATTTAAGGGCATCTGTGGGGTTTTTCCCCTTTAAATAAAAATTGAAAACTTGTTGCTCCAGGCAATATCTAGTATTAAACCCAATAATCTGTAGTACTGTAATACAGAAAATAATTAAAGTTTATGAAAAAATAAAGTGAAAAGTGCCACATATTTAGGAATGTCATTATTAAAGGTATTTCTTGCAGTATTTGTGTTCAATATTTTATTTATTCAGCAGGGTGATTGTTAATTTTCTACTTTGCGTGAAGGTCAGCAAATGTTTGCCACCTTTGATTAACCATTTGAGCACATGTCCCTTACAACCTATAAAATATGCAAACATTTTCTGCTGTGTATCTGCAAAAATTCATTACATATCTATTGCTGAATATCAAATAGGGAAAAAACATTTCTTGGGCACTAAAATGCATTTTTAAAAATTATGTCATCATTTGTAATTCTCAATGAGCTAATGAGAGATGAATACGTCTGAAAATAGGTCCCTTAAATGGTTGGGCAAAGCCTTCGATACACCCTTGACTTTTCGGATCATTTTCAGCTACTTTCTGAGACGGTTCAGAAAAGAATGACTGTTACTTATTAAGCAAAGGAGGAATGACTTTCAAAAAAAGCTGCTTCGTCCACCATCACTCTTAGGATAGCAAGTCTATCGCTCAATATGACAGGAAACCCACATCTGTGACCTGAGAACAATGGTTTTCATTCAAATCCACAAGCCTGCTGCTTTCTCTAGTCGTCCCCTGCAATTAATCCCAAGAATACATTTGATTAAATCTTTTCAAGCAAATCCTTTGCTTTGCTTTTGTTAGTTCATTTCTTGTCAACATCCATTAAAGTATGCCTTTAATTCTCCTGCAATCTAAAAAAACACCGATCCTGCCGTCTTCAACTTTAATCAACTGTACACCAGCATTTTTCATTTCATAATAATGTGCTGTTTGGAATTCAAAAGGCAGGCTCCACATCAATCATTCCTTGTGAATTTTTCCACTGCAATAAATATGCAAATGAGAAGCTAGTCACTCGTATTTCAGGCCAACTTGCGAGTGTTTTAAAAAGACACAAATTTATTAATTGCCAGTGGCCAGAGGAATCCTATTACTGTGGGCATTGATTACAAAGCTGCCTGAGTGATTATTGTGCAACTTGCAGACTATCCAGGCATGAGGAAAAATTATTAAACCAGTCCAAGATTATCAACTCGGAATGACAATAAGCTTCAACATTAAGGTTCTGCAAAGTTCCTTAACAAAGAATAACATATGAACTGCTCTGCTGCTGAATTAGCATTATTCCATAATCCTAAAGCCCACTAGTGCTACTTTTCCGTTTATCCTGTAATACCCTACAGAATTGTAATTCTGACAGATAAAAGCTCTGTTGAATTTAGACTGTTCAATCCGACTGACGGAAGAGAGTTGAAAGTATTAACTCAGCCCAACCTAACACGTGTTTAATACCTTATCAAACTTAATTTGAATGCCAATATATAGTCAGCAAAAAATCCTTTATTAGCAGGTAATCAGCCATTTAAATGAGCTGTTATAAGCAGCAAAGCACACCATCTGAGTTACAAATGTAGATTCTACTCAGTATGTACACACACAAAATATAGGTTTATTGATTAATATTTATGTAACATTTTTAGAATTTTGATTTTAAAAAGATTATATACAATATGTTTGCTAGCCATAGGGACATAAGCCGACAAAAATACTTAGGACAATCAGTGCTAACTTTTCATTTACTCGTTATTTTGTGGTATATTTTCTGTATTGCTCTGAATTACTCTGACAAGGAGGGTTGATTTTAAACATCAATTATATCCCACACATCATGTAATGCAAACATCATAAAGAGCCTGAATATGTTTGCTTTGCTTTTCCATTTGGTCCTTATTAAGAGTTCACTATAGAGTGCTGAGTTTTTTTTTAAAAATACTCGCGACATTGAACATGGGGAGTGAAGACCAAATGTAGTTTTCAGGTTATGGGGGTGGGGAGGTGAATAATTGAACCAGAGGTTGCAAATGTAATTTAGTACTCATTTTAAAGATATGCATTCGATCCTTATTTTTAAGAAATACTTTGATTTTTAAGTACAATTAATATAATAGCAAAATTTGTGTTAATTTGGGAAGCATATCGAGTTGTTTGGAGCATTGGAGTTTCATTACTGGTGGGAAGGTACGATTAAAGTTTACATTGACTATTTTCACTGCAAATGCAGACACACGAATTTACAATGAAAAAAGCTGACAGGAAGTTTGTACCAATGTGAGATTTATAATATATATAATATAGCATATAATTCTATAGTTGCATATTTCATTTCTTTTCTATAAACTTGTTTTAAGTAACTTGAATTTTGAGTTTCTGTTACAAGGGTAAAAAAAAAGCTTGCATTAATATAGCACCTTATCCTTGAAATTCCCAAGCAATTCATAACCAATTACTTTTGAAATGCAGCCATTGTTATATCGAGAAATAACACAGAAAATGTGCATATAGCAAGGACCTACAAACAGCTAATGAGATAAATGACCAGGTAGTGCCTGAGGAAGTAATCCTGGCTAGGACGCCAGGAGAATTACATGCACTTCTACGAATACAGTAGTTAGGTGATGCCTCGGTTTAACATTTCATCCAAAAGATAGCACCTGTAACAATGTAAAAACTCACTCAATACCACTGAAGTGTAAGTGTAAACTATACACTCAAGTTTATCATGGTGCTTGGACCCACAGCTTTCTGACTCAGAAGCATGAGTACTAGTGACTGAGCCACTTGTTAAGAACAATCGTAAGCTGACCATGTTTTTGCCACCATTTTACTTCTGTTTTCTTCCCAATCTCGTCTCCAGCCTTCACTAAAGATCCATGATGCCCATTACCTGCATTCTTGATATTCTTTTATTCATCTCCTCTAAGTTCTCAGGTTCCCATTCGTAGCCCCATGCTTGGCAACGTCAATCTGCCTCTATACTCTGACACAATCTCTACAACCCTCAAAACTGCTGTAAACCATCCCATCCTGAAAAAAAAACCTCAATCCCTCAAGTTCTCTTCACCTTCTGCTTCACCTGTGATCTTCCCTTTCTCTCTGGTCTTAGTTTGTTTTGCTATCTCTAAATAATGATCCCTTTGCTCCTTGATTGAGATGTTCCAAATATGCTTCCAGAACAGACAGAACACCACCTAATAAAGCATCCTGTGATATTTCTCTGCACAACAGGCTGCTGCAGAAATGCAAGTGATTGTCATTGTTGGAAGGTCACAATTAGCAATAGGTCTCTATTCTTTCCATCTATGCATGCTTATAGGATGGTTTTCTATTTATACACATGAACTAACTGACATCCATTAACTTCTGAAATATATAATGTGCAGGTTCTATCAATTTGTTCCTGGTTGACCTCCATTATGACAATTGTATTCTTGCGTACTTTATAAGATAGTTGGACCTCCACAGAATTTCAGCATGGTTAGATGACACATTGGAAGAATTCTATAAAGCTGCAGTGTACCAATAGGATAAACAGCATTGGCGTATGCCACTAGATTACAGAGACACGTGGAGGATTGGGGGAAGTAGGGCGGTGTTTAGGGAAAGGAGAAAAATATTGAACAAAAAAGTGGCCCTTCATCAGTGTACATTAAAAATCTCAAAGCATAGTATACTTTTTTGGAATGGTAGAGAAGTGTAAGGGAGGGAACTTTATTATTTATTACATATTATGCATAAGCTATTCTGCTCAAAAGCAAATTTACTCCATATTTGAATGACTAACTGTTCATTTCTAGGAGAGCGAATGTTCAATAATAGCAAGTTATTGCTTTTATAGAAAACTTGACTCTTGCAATCTTTGTGCAGGCTGACGACATGAAAGCTGAAATTGTTGAAAATAAATGACTTCACCACTAGCCACAATGTTTTTCTACTACTCTCTGGTTAAACAGGCTTGTCCAGTAACATGCATATAACAAATTCCCTCTAAACTGTGGTTTTGATAACCTTTTCATCAAAAAGGATTCAGTATACTCCAGTACAATACAAAATTAAACATAATGTATTCTCTTGAAAATCAATCCTAGGGATAAACATTACTCGGGAAAGATAGCTTACATAACAAGATTTAAAACTACCATTTGCTTTTTGCTCATCAAAAAAAACATCTGCCAGACAAACCAGGAAGGTCCCAGGTTGGGCTGTACCAAGTCAGCCGAGCTCAGCTTGGGTTCCAGTAAAAGTGAGACAATTGGGGTCCCTGGATTAGCGAGCAGAAAATGAAATAATCTGACAATCCCTGCTGGAAATGACATCAACAAAATCATTGACAGCAAATGTTGTGTTTAGAAAATCCTGTGCCTTACTTGCTGACACCAGCTACTGGACCACTTTCATTCCCATGGTCATTTCGAAATATACTAGTCTGAACTTAGTTAAGTATAAATGCTTCTCTCCAATATGCATATGAAACCTGATTTACCATGGGATAAGAGTGGCATTTGAAACAGTGTAAGATTAGAGTCCATAACAAATTCTTACTTTCTACCATGTTACTCTCAAGAGGTTGCTGGCCTCTGGTGTCTCCAAAAATGTAAGGAGATAAAAGAGAACTGCTGTCACACATATATGGCAGCAACTGAAGAAATTTAGAATTCGAGATAAAGTCACTGCAGTAAATGTCAGGATTATACCAGCCAAGAGTAATAAAATATGAAGTAAAAATCAAGTAGTACTGATTAGTTATCAGTTCTGACGAAAGGTCACCAGGCTGAAACATTGGGCTGAATTTCATAAGCCCGCTGCCGAAATCAGCAGCAAACGACAAACATGGCAGCTCACCCATGCAGGCCACACGCCAAAGAGCTGCTGCGATTGTAAGCACAGCGGCTCATTTAAATAGCCAATCACGTGGAGGGGGCAGGCTGTCTGTCCCCAGCAATGGTGTTAGCCGTCTGTGTGCAGGCGCTGATGCCATTTTGAAAGGGCTGTCAGCCCTACCGAGAAATTTAAATTTAAATAAATAAAAACATCTCTTTGGCCCCTCTCCCACCCCCCATAATTAAATTAATTATTTGCCCTTCCCCCCACCCCCCCCAAAACACTTAACTTTACCTTCTGACCTCCCCTCCGCCCCACAAACTGCACGAACTTTCAACTTCAACGCTTCCCACCATCCCCTACACCCATAACGCTAATTTGACCCCGTTCCCCCTCCCTCCCGCACTGATAAACTTGCCTCTTCTCCCACCACCACCCCGCCGCCCCTCCCGTGTTCCATCTCATTTCCCCAGATGTGGATCTAAAGGCACGGCAGCGCTGGCCACCGGGATGAAGATCGTGGCGGGACATCAGGACGAGACATGAGATTCATTAATACAATTATTTGATTTATTTAAATATTTAAATTGCAGTCCCGTCGCTGAGCGCAGGTGGGGGCTGCCACGAGGCCTTGCCGCCACCGGCAATATCGGGCCGGGCCCTGCCAGTGTCAAGGTCCATGGCGGGCCTCATTCAGGGCCAGTTTCAAGCACTCCCCCACACCACCACCACCACCAACCCACCCACCACAACGGATCCGGACATCGAGGACCCCTTAAAATCCAGTCCATTAACTCGGTTTCTTTCTTCACAGATGTCGCCTGACCTGCTGAGTGTTGCCAGCATTTTCTGTTTTTATTTTATATTTCCAGCATCTATGTGCCTGATGAATTATTGCCAAGCTTAAGTTTCAACATTCTCATAGGATTGTAAGGAGGATGGAGGTATAGAATTCCAGTTTATTTTTTAGGTCCAGGGGAAGTATTGATTCTAACAGGTGACTGCAATGGAGCTCAATTTCAACGCAGTAGGAATGTATACAAAAAAAATGGATGTTCTTTGGGCTGCAGGAAGGTTTGTAGTGTAGTTCCCCAGGGGTCAGTGTTGGGACCCTTGCTCTTCCTTATATATATATATTAATGACCTGGACCTTGGTGTACAGGGCACAATTTCAAAATTTGCAGATGATAAAAAAACTTGGAACAATTGTGAATTGTGAGGCAGCTAGTGTAGAACTTCAAAAGGAACTAGACACGTTGGTGGAATGAGCAGACAAGTGGCAGATGAGGTTCAATGCGGAGCCATGTGAAGTCATTCATTTTGGTAGGAAAACATGGAGAGACAACATAATATAAAGGGCACAACTCTAAAGGAGTGCTAGAGCCTTGGGATCTGGGGGGTATATGTGCATAAGTCATTAAAGGTGGCAGGACAGGTTCAGAGAGCAGTTAATAAAGCAGACAGTATCCTGGGCTTTAATAACAGGGGCATAGAGTACAAGAGCAAGGAGGTTATGTTAAACTTGTACAAGACACTAGTTCAGCCTCAGCTGGAGTACTGCATCCAGTTCTGGGCGTCGCACTTTAGGAAAGATATGAAGGCATTGGAGAGAGTACCCAAAAGATTCACAAGAATGGTCCGAGGGGTGAGGAACTTCAGGTATAAAGACAAATTGGAGAAGTTGGGACTGTTTTCCTTAGAGAAGAGAAGGCTGAGAGGAGATTTGATAGAGGTATTCAAAATCATGAGGGGTCTGGACAGAGAGGATAGGGAAAAACTGTTCCCATTCATGAAAGGATGGAGAACGAGAGGGCACAGATTTAAAGTGATTGGCAAAAGAAGCAAATGCATGAGGAAAATCATCTTCATGCAATGAGTGGTTATGATCTGGAATGCACTACCTGAGTGTGTGGTGGAGGCAGGTTCAATCAAGACATTCAAAAGAAAATTAGACTGTTATCTGAAAAGGAAGAATGTGCATGGTTATCGGGAGAAGGCAGGGGAATGGCAGAAGGTGAACTGCTCATTCGGAGAGCTGGTGCAGACACAATGGGCTGGATGACCTCCTGCTGCACTGTAACAATTCTGTGATTCTGTCAAAAGGTGGTGTAATATGCCATGTTGCTAGCTTAGAAGAAACGAGAGAGGACAATTAAGAGCAACGCTAACCAAGTATTCTCAAGAGGCAAGAAAGATTGTGACAGTGAGGTTGAGAAGAGGAAAATGCCAATCATACAAGCTTTTCTTAAATGCTGCTCAGAAGTGTCAGAGTGCTGCTATAAGAATCTTGCCAGGTATTGAAGCAGTAATCAAGTCTTGGATGGACTTGGATTTCATTGACTTTTTCATGTAGAGTTAAAAGCTGTTGATGCAAAAAGCAGTGTTTGGCACCATGGTTCTTGGAGGCAGCATTGCCAATTGAAGCAAAATGGTAGTTTTATTTAAGGTCAGAGAAGATAACGAGACCAAGAATATGGATAGATCAAAGGTGGAGGCCTCAAAGGTAAAAAAAAATGGTAGCTGTTGGTTAAACTGTGGCCTGGATTTTAGCCTGGAGATAAGTTCTGTGGGGTGCGGTACGGTGGCTGTTGTGAGATCGGGAAACCCAGAAGCACAAGTTTCCTGAATGTCCTGCAGAATTTAACTGCAGGGCTCCTGCCCACAGGCAGCCTGATTCAAGCCTATGAGAGCAGGCAGGTATATTGGGGCAAAGAGAGAGATCGTGTAGGGGTTGAGGGGTTCTGATGGTAGTCTGTGGGGGTTCTGATTGTGGTCAGGCGGTAACAGATTGTAGGGGGTGGGACTATACAAGTAGTGCTATAAAAGGCACTTACCTCATGGATTCAACCCTACTTGCCTCCTTTAAGCTGCCACATTTCCCAAGGCCTGGGAAACCTGGCTGCCTGTGGTTAAAAATAGAATGACTTAAAATGAAGGCACACCGCCTCAATCTGATCTTTAAATGACCAACCAGCTTCCCACAAGCTGGTCGGTCCCCACCCTTCATCCTGCCTCAGTTAAAACCAGAAGTGGGCGGGTTCAGTTCCCGTTCCTGATTTTTTTTTTTGCATTTTAACCTCTGACAAAACTACAACCCATCCATTTTTGGGAGTTAAGATTTAGTTCAGTGCTTTTGAAGATCTGCAAAATAAGGTTTACATTCCTTCATTCAGGGCAGGGAAGAGACCAAGATACAGTGATTCAACTACTGCATTGCAGAAGTACTGGATGCTATATATTAGAAACAGTATAAGAATTGAAGAAGGATGGTGAACAAAGAATGATATCAAGAGTGAAGGACATCGATAACATGAAGGAGCAGAGTAGGAAAGCGTGCAAAGTCCTGTGGGTGCCTGAGTTAATAGAAAAGTCAAAGCATGAGCCACCAACCACAACTCAGATAAAATAATGAGGGAAAACTAGATAGCCATGAACACAGCTTTGGTGGGGGACAATATGATTACTGGTTCAGAGCTACATGTTGGGAGACCCCAGTCAAAAGGCCTTGGAGCTGCTCAAGTCAATGATGGCTAATTGTCCTGTGTTGAAAAGCAGAGTTCCAGAGGAATGTTACGCATGCATCAATTAACGGGCAATGCTGAAAACCATACTGCTAATTATTGATTCGGTGAGAACTTTCAAGGTGATAGATAATTTGAGTCAGAATAACAGCTTCCAAAACTTTAGAAAATAATCGATATAAGAATAGGGTTGTATTTAGAGGACAAGATGGGTCAATTTTCATAGAGAAAACAAGAGCATGTTAACAAAAAAATCAAAGGTGGACTGCAAGAAAGAGATTGAAAAGACTGCACAATCCAAGGATGATGTTAAAAGTAGGTCTTGATATTAGGAACGATGCCATCAGGATCATAGATCTTATTGAATTCCTGACAGAGGACCTTCAATTCATTGTGTGAATAAAACTGGAATTTGGTCATAATGGTCAATGAAAATAGAGGGAGTTCTTTACTAAAATAATTGAGATTAGAATTGCAGAAGAAGAATGCTCCAAAAAAGATCAACATTCTCTTTAGGAAAATAAGGAACAATTTTAACAGGTTCTCCCATAATTTACCAAATAGGATACTGTTGTACTACAATGTAGAAGAGGTCTGGCAGAGCCAGAGGGCTTGCAGATTGCAGGTATATGCGACAGTATCTCTGTTCATCTTTCACAGGCACCAAGCAGATGCCAAAGAGATCCCCAACAGTGAGAACTGCATGAAGCAAAGAGGGATGGGGTAGAAAGAGAACAAACATGCATCATTCTATTTCAAAACACCAAATAATGCTGATCCAACAAAGTATGCCACTTTTTAAACAGCTATTAAAGGCCTTCAAACCAAAGGCAAAATACCCAATAGAAATTTAAATTATTTTCTACAGTCTACAAATATGTGGTTTTCAAGATTTACCACACCTACATCTCTGAACTAGTTTTATAAAGAAGTATGGTACTTCGTCACACAAAAATTTACTACTAGACTTGCTCAAAGAAATTTTGACCAACTGATAGTTGAGCTAGAAGAGGAAGAGGAAAAGGGATTTGCATCCCAGTCAATAGAAGAAAGAATCAAACACAGCTTCTCAAGGTTAAACATTATACTCTCACTGTACCATCTAGGTTTCTTTAAAAAATGATCTAAAACTGTGCTGAAAAGGATGATTAGCAGTTCCGCTATGCTTAAATCACAAAAGGATTTTGTAGTTAAGAAAAAAACTTGCATTTATTTTACACCTTTCATATCCTCAGGATATCCCACAGTGCTTCATAAACATGGCCACCAATTTGTGCATGCAAAATTCCATTAATGGTAATGAAATAAATGACCAATTAATCTGTTTTGGTGGTGTTGGTTGAGAGTTGCATATTAGACAGGTCACTAAGAGAACTTGCTGCTCTTTTTCTAAAAAGTCCACCTGAACAGTTTAACGTTTAAGAGGCAGGCAGTGGAGTAGTGGTAATATCACTGGACTAGTAATCCAGAGCCCAGGCTAATGCTCTGGGGGCATGGTTCGAATCCCACCATGACAGATGGTGAAATTTGAATTCAATTAATAAATCTGGAATTTAAAAAAAAAAGTGGTCTAATGGTGACCATGAAACCATTGTCGATTGTTGTAAAAAACTCATCTGGTTCACTAATGCCCTTTAGCGAAGGAAATCTGCCATCCTTACCTTGTCTCGCCTACATGTGACTCCAGACCTACAGCAATGTCAAACAGGCCCTTCAGCCCACCGAGTCTGTGCTGACCATCAACCACCCATTTATACTAATCCTACATTAATCCCATAGTCCCTACCACATCCCCACCTTCCCTCAATTCTCCTACCACCTACCTACACTAGGGGCAATTTACAATGTGGTTGACTCTTAAATGCCCTCTGAAATGGCCTAGCAAGCCACTCAGTTCAAGGGCAATTAGGGATGGGTAATAAATGCTGGCCTAGTCAGCGATGCCCACATCCCACAAATGAATAAATAAAAAATCTAATGCGTAAAACAGCCCCTCCAGTGCAGTACTGGAGAAGTGCGGCATCGTCAAAATGTCTGGATTTGTGTACTAAGTCCTGGAGCAGGGCTTGAACTAACAATCCTGAGTCTCAGAGGACAGTCCTACTACTGGTGTAGGTTGACACTTAGATTTGGAATAGTAATATTCAAAGGTTAAATTTTGGAACTGTTATATAAAATTAAATAATACAGCTTTAAATTTTGTGTCCAGATATGTGTCAAAGAAACAGAATTTGTAGTTTAGCAGTGAATGTATGGCAAAATAAAAATCATACTATTTGCTATATCAGCGTAAACCAAAATAAAATCAAGGCAATGCAATCGTTTTGTACAGGCAGATTAATTCGGAAATGTGAAGCCTTTGTAAGTACAGCAGGTCACATTGCCTTACACCATAGTCAATGTGATACCTTGCAGTTCTTTGAAGTGAAAGGTTAGATTTACAAGGAAAATTTAACATCTCTTTTTAATTAGAATTGTTGAAAATCTTATCCATTTATAATTGATAAAACAAAGGATAAAAGCAACATACATAAATAATGACCCTAACTTTATCCAGTAGCATAGCCTAATTAATTATTGCAGATACGAAACAGATCCATTGGGTGACAAATGAATGGAACATTCTAAAGATGCTACCTCTGCAAGATTCTCTTCCTATTTAAAAGTAACATCACAGTCAGTCTACCAACAAAACTTTACATTAGGAAACACACAGCTGTTTCCCCACCTCTTCAATTTTAAAATCAATTCCTATCCCCCTCCATTATAACCCCGTTTTGTGGCCTGCACACTATTCTCAATTAGCTAAGAGGGATTGGAAAGGAACTTGGGCTATGTCAGGCACAGTCAAATCATTCATTTTTTGCCAAACTTGAAAACAGAACGTCTTATATTTTATACAACTGTGGTTTTCTCACTACCGATTCATGCTGGGTTACAGTTCCACAAATGATGATTGCATTCTAGTACGTTGGGCATTCTTCATGTGTCAGCCTAGACAGTGCACGCTGTCAAGTGATTGGGCTTTGGAAAGCATGACAGCCGAGTCAAATCGTATAAATTATGTTCATACTTACTATCCAATAATCAGGAACTCCAGCTGATATCTTTTCTCCAACTAACAAGTCACAAGATTGCTGTAGTGCAAATTTTCAACAAAAATTGTTTTTGTCCAACATGCCTATTCTTTTAAGAGGTAGTGTATGAAACAGTGCTAAAGTGACAAGCAGAACTAGGTCAATGCAAAGCAACCATGATAGGAGGCTTCATTAATCTAGTAATCTAGCAATGTTATAAGCAAAAGACCTTTGGCTCACCTAGTCCATTTTCCCAAACTTCCCATCAGTTTCCTTCGTGTGATTTTGTAAATAGCCCCATAATCAGAGTTTCCTTTTATAAAATCACATTGCTTTCTACTCTACAGGTTCTACTGGGTATTCTGTTTTATAATTTAATTACCCTCCTCCAAAAAGAAACTGCTAAAATGTCCTATTTTCCTTTAACACCCCTTAACTTTAAACTGGGTCCCTGGTGCTCAAATCCTGAAAATTTTGTATCTCATGATTTTACACTTATCCATGTCAAATCCCATATGCTATCTCTCAGTCCATCAGCATAGCCTGTCCAGAGCCCCATTAGAATATCAAACATTGGTTAATATCACTGGCTACTACATGGAATTTGATGTCATGTACAAGCTTTGACGCTTTGCACAATAGGTTGTTCTCCACAACATTTGTAAAAATTATAAACATCAACCTCAGCATCAACTCCTTACGCACTCTGTCAACTACTGGTTTTCACTCCAATATCTTCCCACACAACCCCAGCCTTTGTTGTCTATTGGTCAGCCAGGCATCAATCCAAACTAATACTATGCTATGTATCCTCTGCCTCACTTCTGTAGCTCGATGTCAAAAATGATTTTATTGATATCACTCTTGTTAAGCACCTTGAGCCATTTGGCTACGTTATAGGTGTTATATTGTTGTTGCAAGTTGTTGTTCCCCAGATCTGTAATCTTCCCAAAGAAATCTAATAAACTGACTAGACATGATCTGCCCTATCTGAACCCATCAAGCTCCCTAATCAGACCATGTCCTTCCAGATGACCCATTATGGTACCTCTCAAATCTCACTTTGTTCACAACTGAGTCAAGGGCTCGTTCTACAGTTATAAATTATCAATGTCCAGGGCGGCACAGTGACGCAGTGGTTAGCACCGCAGCCTCACAGCTCCAGCGACCTAGGTTCGATTCTGGGTACTGCCTGTGCGGAGTTTGCAAGTTCTCCCTGTGACCGCGTGGGTTTTCGCCGGGTGCTCTGGTTTCCTCCCACAGCCAAAGACTTGCAGGTTGATAGGTAAATTGGCCCTAGTATAGGTAGGTGGTAGGGCAATAGAGGGAAGGTAGGGATGTGGTAGGAATATGGGATTAATGTAGGATTAGTATAAATGGGGGTTGATGGTCGGCACAGACTCGGTGGGCCGAAGGGCCTGTTTCAGTGCTGTATCTCTTTAAAAAAAAAAGAACCAGGTTACTGAGCATTTTCTATAGCAGCCTGGAGCAATTAAGAAAGGCTTGACTTTGGACAAAAGATCCAATACTGTTGTATCGAAAACATTTTTGCCTTTAAAACGGTTTCAATGCCTTTACTGATAAGTTTATGTTATTTTTCATTCTAACTTGCAAAAGATAGTATCAGCTACCCAAAAGAAAATCACATCAATGCAGACTTTTTTTTAAAAGTTAGATCACGGCAACAACATGCAAGATGTCAACAAATGCAATAAAAGTATCTGTTATGACCAGGTGAGAAAGGTGTTTCGGAGTCCCTCTCAGCCTTCACCTGATCTTGTCGTAACAGGGTTTCATTTTAAACACACTGTGTTTTTCGCTCCCCCTTGGTGAATCCTTGTTCACCACTTTCCAATTACAAGGCAAAGAAACCAGCACAAACAGGTTTTCGCAGGTTTAAAGAAGAAAAGTTGTAATTTATTAAATTTGAACTTAAACTCGAATTCGCTTAATGCCTACAGATACATGCACGTCCACGCTAGCATGCATACGCGATACACAGATGCAAATAGAGACAGAAAAGAAAATGAAAACATTTGAGGCAATAGCTGAAGAGTCTTTGCTGCGGTTCTTCGAGCTCACTGTGGAGTCCTTGATTGTCGGTAGATCTTGCTTTTCGTTGGGGCACAGTATTGTTCTTAAACGTTGTTCGCTGTAGGAGCCATTTCTCTCTTGGGGTTCATGTGCCTTCAGTGGATTCAGAGGCTTGAGAGAAAGAGATGGGAGCAGATAGGAGAGATCTTCTCAGTCCAGGAGAAACAGTCTTTGAGTTCAAACTCTGTGGCCAGTTCAAAAGAAAACCCTGGAACAGCCAGTTAGTCATATGACCAGCTGGTCTAACTAGTCCTGGCCCTTGTGGATTGTATCCTCCTTAGCAGGCCCTGGAATGCGCTTCCTCACCTTCGATGTCTGTTAGTAAGCAAATGTTTTTTTCCAGCCACGGCTGATCTGTTTAACAAGTCATTTCCTCACTCCAATAAGAGTTAAAAATCAATGTTCAATTTTGTTTTGATGTGCCTCATCTGCACCATCAGCATGCAGTATGCCTGACCCCAGACAGAAACAAAGTGTGAACCGTCGGGAACCCCTTTGCAAACCGGTGGCATAGTGGTATTGTCAATGAATTAGTAACCCAGGGTATTGCGCAGGGGACATGGGTTCGCATCCCACCACAGCAAAGATGGAATCTGAATTCAATTAATAAAATCTAGAATTAAAAAGCTAGTCCAATAATGGCCATGAAACCACTGTCGATGGTTGTAAAAACCCATCTGCTTCACTAATGTCCTTTAGGGAAGGAAATCTGCTCTCCTTACCTGGTCTGGCCTTCATGTGACACCAGACCCACAACAATATGTTGACTCTTAAAATGCCCTAGCAAGCCACTCAGTTGTATCTAACTGCTACGAAGTCAAAAAGGAATGAAACCGGACGGACCACCTGGCATCAACCTAGGCAACCCCAGCCCTGACGACCCCGCAAAGTCCTCCTGACTAACATCTGGGAGAGCTGTCCTACAGACTAGTCAAGCAACAGCCTGACATTGTCACACTCACAGAATCATACCTTACAGACAATGTCCCAGACACCATCATCATCCCCAGATATGTCCTGTCCCACCGGCAGGACAGACCCACCAGAGGTGGTGGCACAATGGTATACTGTCGGGAGGGAGTAGCCCTGATTCTAGACCCCATGAAGTCTCATGGCATCAGGTCAAACATGGGCAAGGAAACCTCCTGCTGATTATCATCTACCACCCTCCCTCAGCTGATGAATCAGTACTCCTTCATGTTGAACAGCACTTGGAGGAAGCACTGAGGGTAGCAAGGGCACAGAATGTATTCTGGGCGGGGGATTTCAATGTCCATCACCAAGAGTGGCTCGGTAGCACCACTACTGACCAAGCCCTGAAGGACATAGCTGCTAGACTGGGTCTGCAGCAGGTGGTGAGGGAACCAGCAAGAGGGAAAAATATACCTGACCTCGTCCTCACCAATCTGCCTGCTGCAAATGCATCTGTCCATGACAGCATTGGTATGCGTCACCACCGCACAGTCCTTGTGGAGACGAAGTCCTGTCTTCCACATTGAGGATACCCTCCATTGTGTTGTGTGGCACTACCACCTTGATAAATGGGATAGATTTTGAACAGATCAAACAATGCAAAACTGGGCATCCATGAAGTGCTGTGGGCCATCAGCAGCAGCAGAATTGTACTCAATCACAATCTGTAACTTCATGGCCTGGCATATCCCCTACTCTACCATTACCATCGAGCCAGGAGATCAACCCTGATTCAATGAAGAGTGCAGAAGGGAATGCCAGGAGCAGCACCAGGCATATCTCAAAATGAGGTATTAACCTGGTGAAGCTACAACCCAGGACTACTTGCATACCAAACAGCGTAAGCAGCAAGCGATAGTCAGAGCTAAGCGATCCCATAAGCAATGGATCAGATCTAAGCTCTGCAGTACTGCCACATCCATTCGTGAATGGCTGCGGATAATTAAACAATTAACTGGAGGAGGTAGCTCCACAAATATCCCCATCCTCAATGATGGGGGAGCCCAGCACATTAGGGCCTCCTCCTGAAGTCCTTAGCATCACAGATGCCAGTCTTCAGCCAATTCAATTCACTTTGTGTGACATCAAGAAATGATTGAAGGCACTGGATACTGCAAAGGCTATGGGCCCTAACAACATTCCGGCAACAGTCCTGAAGACGTGCTCCAGAAACTGGCGCGCCTCTAGCCAAGCTGTTCCAGTACAGCTGCAACACTGCCATCTACCCGGCAATGTGGAAAATTGCCACGGTATGTCCTGTACACAAAAAGCAGGACAAGTCCAACCCAGCCAATTACCACCCCATCAGTCGATTCTCGATCATCAGTAAAGTGATGGAAGGTGTCGTTGACAGTGCCATCAAGTGGCACTTACTTAGCAACAACCCGCTCACTGACGTTCCGTTTCGGTTCCGCCAGGGCCACACAGGTCCTAACCTCAATACAGCCTTGGTTCAAACATGGTCAAAAGAGCTGACCTCCGGAGGTGAGGTGAAAGTGACTGCCCTGGACATCAAGGCAGCATTTGACCGAGTAAGGCATCAAGGAGCCCTAGCAAATCTGGAGTCAATGGGAATCAGGGGGAAAACTCTCTGATGGTTGGAGTCATACCTAGAGCAAAGGAAGATGGTTGTGGCTATTGGAGGTCAATCATCTGAGCTCCAGGACATCACTGCAGGAGCTCCTCAGGGTCGTGTCCTAGGCCCAAGCATCTTCAGCTGCTTCATCAATGACCTTCCTTCAATCATAAGGTCAGAAGTGGGGATGTTCACTGATAATTGCACAATGCTAAGCACCATTCGCGACTCCTCAGATGCTGAAGCAGTCTGTGTAGAAATGCAGCAAGACCTGGACAATATCTAGGCTTGGGCTGATAAGTGGCAAGTAACATTCGCGCCGCACAATTGCCAGGCAATGACCATCTCAAACAAGAGAGAACCTAACCATCTCCCCTTGACATTCAATGGCATTATGATCGCTGAATCCCCTCCACTATCAATATCCTGGGGGGTTACCATTGACCAGAAACTGAACTGGAGTAGCCATATAAATACCATGGCTACAAGAGCAGGTCAAGGCTAGGAATCCTGTGGCAAGTAACTCGCCTCCTGTCTCCCCAAAGCCTGTCCACCATCTACAAGGCACAAGTCAGGAGTGTGATGAAGTACTCCCCACTTGCCTGGATGGGTGCAGCTCCAACAACACTCTCAAGAAGCTTGACACCATCCAGGACAAAACAGCCCTCTTGATTGGCACCCTATCCACAAACATTCACTCCCTCCACCACCGAAGCAGTGACAGCAGTGTGTACCATCTATAAGATGCACTGCAGCAACTCACCAAGGCTCCTTCGACAGCACCTTCCAAACCCGTGACCTCTACCACCCAAAAGGACAAGAGCAGCAGATGCATGGGAACACCAGCACCTGCGAGTTCCCCTCCAAGCTTACACCATCCTGACTTGGAACTAAATCACCGCTCCTTCACTGTTGCTGGTTCAAAGTCCTGGAACTCCCCTCCTAACAACACCCTGTATGTACCTACCCAACATGGACTGCGGTGGTTGAAGGCGGCAGCTCACCACCACATTCTCAAGGGCAATTAGGGATGGGCAACAAATGCTGGCCTAGCCAGCAACGCCCACATCCCACGAACGAATATAAAAAAGGACGGCAGCTTGAAAACCTATCGACTATTCCGTTAAGATATTTAGTCAGCAGACAGAGACCTTTTATTCCACTGATCTGTGCTGGATTCCAGCCCAATTCCCAGAGTTGGAAGAGCAACTTGTTAGGTCCATTGTACCACTCCGTTCCCTCAGTTAATTTCATTTGTAAAAATGTTTTCCTCCATGTGCCAAAAACGTACACAGCATCAGTTCTGATGCAATACAGAAGATTCACAAATGTGAGAGAACAATAATTCATGCATATAGGTGGAAGCAAGTGATTAATGAAGGCCTCTCTCAAGAAAAAAAGATCTATGTAACAGACTATTACTGGCGCAGTACTCGCTCCATGCTACACAGCTACAATTCAGAATATTAATTCAAATCTCAATTCATGCAAATACTTCTAATTATATAAATATTATATACTGCTCTGGAATGGGGCTGGGGAAAAGAGATTTTTTTAAACCACATACACAGTCACAAAGAATGAGGGATGTATGATAGCAACCGGCGCATTTCAAGTGTGTGTGTAACATACAATTTGATTTTCACAATCTGGAATATCACCAAAAGGAATCGAAAACAGTATTTAAAAAGAAAACTTAAACAAGACACATCAAAATGTAATTTAAATACAACATACAACAAGCTTAATGCACATGCCCACGACAAACTTATTTCTCATACATAATAAAAATAAGATTCAAGACGGTATTTCCTCTCTCTCTGGGATGCTGGCTAGAAATACATGGTAAAATCACATGGTGAACAGATGAAGAATTGAGTATCTTAATTACAATCTAACATGCTGTTAAAATAAAAACAAAAACTTGCATTGTTACAATAGAGATATCATTAGGTGACAAGTTAACCAAACTCCCTCTATAGCAGTGAAGGCAGCAGGTAAGAAACAGACAAGTTAAGGGCGGCACAGTGGCGCAGTGGTTAGCACCGCAGCCTCACAGCTCCAGCGACCAGAGTTCGATTCTGGGTACTGCCTGTGCGGAGTTTGCCAGTTCTCCCTGTGACCGCGTGGGTTTTCCCACAGCCAAAGACTTGCAGGTTGATAGGTAAATTGGCCATTATAAATTGCCCCTAGTATAGGTAGGTGGTAGGGGAATTGAGGGAAGGTGGGGATGTGAGAGGGTAATGGGATTAATGTAGGATTAGTATAAATGGGTGGTCCATGGTCAGCACAGACTCGGTGGGCCGAAGGGCTTGTTTCAGTGCTGTATCTCTAAATAAATAAACAAAGCGTAAACAGAAACAAATATTCAGATATCAAAAAGCACATGACTTCGTGAAAATGATGTACTAATAAAGGTTAACTACATAGATACACACAGAATCTTTAAGTACAAATTGTGCAGCATGCTTAAGATGCAAACGTATCTAGCAGCTGAATCATACACTGGAAAAATAATTTAGACTATAATCAATACTGTAACTTTGAGGTAAAGGCAAAATACTGAGGATGGTGGAAATCTGAAATAAAGACAAAGTGCTGGAAATACTCAGGTCTGGCAGCATCTGTGGTAAGAGAAAGAGTGTTGACGTTTCAAGTTGGATATGACTTTTTCAGGGTTCTGAAGAGTCATATCTGACTCGAAACATCAATCTCTGTTTCTCTCTCCTCAGATGCTGCCAGACCTGAGTATTTCCAGCACTTTGTTTTTATTACTGTAACTTTGAGGGTTTTTTTTCCTAATTAGTCATTGGGATATGTTTTCATTTCAATGCACTGGGAAATATCAAAATGCCCGTTTTATTCATCTCTGTCTGTTCAGCAACTACAGTATCAGGTAAAATCAAAATATTGCTTGCTGTGAAGAAAATTCCCTGCCTAACTTTTTGCCTCCTTAAGGTCCTAACTCCTACAGGGGTATGACTTCACATGCACATGCATAAACTGGATGCCACGTTTCCTACATTACAATCACGACTGCACTTCAAAAGTACTTAATTAGCTATAAAGCGCTTTGGATCGTCCTGAGGTTGTGAAAAGAACTATAGAAATGTAAGTCTTTCTCTCTTTCCAGCACTTTGATCAAATAGATATTCATGCGCGAGTCCAAAAACAGAGTACAGGCAGACTAATCAGCAATGGGGAAAGGACTGAATCCCAGCCAAGCCAGACACTGTTGTTATTAGACATCCACATCTGCACTTTCTGAAGAATCATTAGGAGCTTGTTATACTGGCACTGCTTTTACCACTGGGCCATTATGGGAACCCAAGAAAAATGTCTAATTTGCATATTTCAAGTAATCCTCTTAGTACTGCTCAAACCAGCTGGGACATCCAGTTTTAAAATCCTTTCTGCAGCATCATCAATACTATAATTGTATTTATAAAGTTTGCTGAAGGAGCATTAACCTATTACAGTTGATTCCGGATAAATGCATACCTGATTTAAGCAAAATTTCATAGAATTCCAATGTACCAATTCAACATCCATTTGCCCAATATACAGAACTCCTGATCTAAGCATACAATGTTCCCCAACCTATTTAGATTTTCATTGCTCAGCATACTGAATGTGGTCAGTCCAGCAGTTGGCAGTCCCCTTTTGCATAGCATTACATATACCAAAGTGTTTTTTTAATTTTGATTCTGCTACAGCACAGGCTGGGGCAAAAATTGCACTTTTCCTAATCAATTACAGAAATCCTCATCCAAGTGCAATTAGGACCAAAGCATAACATTTCTTGAAGTTGTTACATAGTTCAAACAGGTACTGGTTAAGTTCCTGAGTGAGTGAAGAGTAGAGGGTTATGACTTTGTGATAGCATTTTTTTTTAAAGAAAATAATTTAAATGGACAGATTGAGTCAGAATAACAGGACCTGAATGACTTCTTTTTTGTTCCTTATATTAATGTTATAATTGTTTGATCACAATTTTACTGGAGTTTTTTGGGCCAGTATCAAGTTTATATGAAATGTGAGATTCTATCAGAAAACAATAAAATTAGAAAATAAGCAGCTTAGTAAATCTTCACAGATTTGTGAATCTGGACTTGAAGCAAAGAAAGTCCTGACTCTAGATTTAACATGGAATAGTTGGATACAGCACACTTAATTCAAAGCTATTTTACTTCAAACTATCTGATAATTCAATTTTACACATTATATTCATACTTTACAATGATAATTGCATTATTTATTCTAAATTACTGGATAATTCAATTTTTTTGTGTAAAAGTCAACTTTGCATTATCAGGAGCAGACTGTACACATTTGGAGCAAAAACAAGTGGTAGAACAGGACTGAGTGGATCCTGTACATGGACCAAAATGACAGGTCAAGCTAGATGGTTTATATCAAGGTATTTTCTCATTGTCACCTTAATGAAATAGAAGTGTGTAGGAATAGTGCTGTTTGCAAATTCTATAGCATATCATTTTACCCTATGGCTCCCTCCACACTATCACCAAATAAAATCAGCCACACGTGAATGCACATTATATGTAGAAAAAAAGCAATGTACATCATAAATCAACAGAACAAAAAAATGTTAATATATAGAAAATGGGCAATTACATGGAGTTTACACGTGTCTAATGAAAAAATATGTACAAACATGGTACAAAAGTATTTTTGTCATAAAAGTCGTGGGTTGTAATCACTAGTAGAGCATCTCTTTTTATGATCTCAGAAGTAATGTATCATTCAGGTGTATGGTTATGGAATTGTTGAATTCATTTGATTTTCCAATAGATACCAAATCCCAGTGCATTGAGTGGGAGTAGCTAGTTTAAATACAAGATTTCTGTACCATAGGTGCCATCAAGTTTATTTAATTTGCACTCTACATGTCAGCATCAGCTCTTGGCAAGTTTCATTGAAAAACTGCGAACTGTAAAACAACAGGTGAATTAAAGAAATAACTTTTGTTGCTTTCTGCAGACTAATTTTAGAGCTGAAACAAAAGAAAAAATTGCTCATCCAATTGTCACGACTAATTTGCTGAAAAATGAAAAACCAAAGTTGTCAAATTTAATATTAACCTTTGTTTAAAAAAAACCCTACATTTTGGTCTATTTGAGCAATCAAACTGAACAACTCTTTAGCAAAAAATCAATTTCATCAAAGGCACATTCTCAGAAAGTAGTTTTCTTTCTCCCAGTTGGTTGACTTTACCCTGCATCTGGTGTAAATGAAAGTGTCATTGTGCAGTGTAAACAACAGGTTCAACTCTGTCTTCACTTGTTGCACTTCCGTTGGACAAATATTGAACTATGTTCAAGGAAACTAAAAAGCTATATTAGTGTGAATGAAAAACTGAACTTGGGTGTCAATCGTGGCTCAATGGTAGCACTCTTGCCTCTGAATCAAAAGATTGTGGATTCAAGCACTACTCTAGAGTTTCAATACATGCATAGGGAAAGCAGCTACCATCTTTGGCACGCAATGAATAACACCAAGCTGCCCCTTAGGAGCAAGCTGATGGTTTATAGGCATGTATAGCTATGAAAAATGGGCAAATTACAGCTACCAAGAAGCTCAATAATTTCCATCTCTGCTGTCTGCGGCGCTTTATGGGTAGATCCTGGCAGGACAAAAATCACTTATTCCTCTCAAAGGCAGAGCACCCAAGTGTGTTGGCACTAATCAAACAGAGGCGGCTTCGGTGGATCGGACACGTCTGCAGGATGGACGATGATTGCATACCCAAGGACCTTCTGTATGGTGAGTTAGCCAGGATCAGACGACCAGTGGGGCACCCAAAGCTCCGCTTCAAGGATGCTTGGAAACGTGATATGAAGGTCTTAAATGATGACTATTGCACCTGGCAGTCACTAGCTGGCGAAAGAGGGAAATGTCGACACTTCCTCTGGACTGATGTGCACTACCGCGATGCCCAGTTGCTACAGCAACTTGGCAACGGGGGTCCAACGCCAAAAAACAAATCACAGTGTCACTTGGCAGCTCATGTGAGACACTTGTGGCAGGATCTGCCTCTCAAGAATTGGCCTCTCAGCCATCAGCAAGGGTGCACCAAGAGAAGACACCCCACTGAAATGGAATGTTTGTTGCATGTCCATCATCTTTTGTAGATGGAAGGATGCCAACCAACCTAGAGTCTCGATCACATAATCTAGGCCGACATTCCAGTGTAGTACTCTGGGAATGCTGTACTATCCGAAGAGCTGTCTTTCGAGCAAGACATTAAACCGAGACCCTGTCTAACCTCTCAAATGGGCGTAAAAGATCCCGTGGCACTGTTCAAAGAAGAGCAGGGGAGCTCTATTGATGCCGTGACCAACATTTATCCCTCATCCAACACCACTAAAACAGATTGTCTGGTCATTTCTCTTATTGCTGTCTGTGGGTACAGGTGTGTAAATTGGCTCCCTGTATTACAACAGTGACTACACTTGGGACATCCTAAAAGGTGATGAAAGGTGCTAAATATGTGATCTTTCTTTCTAAAAACTTTTCATTATAGGGGAGCCAATTCCTTCCAGTGGTTAACAAGTAAATCCAGTATGAATCAAAGACTTCAGGCCATAGTGCACTCTTCTATTATAGGGCTGCACAGGGCTATGATCTGGTTTAAGAATGTGAGCTTTACAAAAAGTTGTATCATATTATTCTCTGCAACAGACTGAGTCATTCCCAAACAAATAATGAATGAAGTGACCATTTAAATCAAGGACAAATCAAGACACAATTAACATTCAATCAGGAAGTAGTTATGTTTAAACGCTACTAAGAGAGTTCAAATTTAGCAACGGTAATAGTTAAATGATTAAATAGTTAGCAAGCTCTTTTGCTACATATATTTTATTTACACACTTTGCATGAGTTAATAATTAGTGAAAAAGAATATTGAGGACACTAATGGTTTCACTGTCAGAATTCAGGTTAGCAATGCTCCAAAGGTAAGATACCGTCCTTTAAGGAACACATTTCCAAACCAACTAGTAAAAAAAAAAGATGCTATCTTGCTGAAGGACTATTTATAATGCAAGGTACATTTTGGGACCCTGGCTGAAGAGCATTGTGTACAGTAGCTAGGACAAATTGGCTATTGTGCATGCACAATATAAAATTGCAGTGATGTTAACAGATGTCATCACACACAAAGCATGGAGATAAATACAGAGTTATATCATGGCAGTAGTGTATACATGATAATATCATGATGTTACATAACATCAGAAGTGTTCCAAAATCATGCCGTTGCTGAAGAAGCACTTTCAGTGGGCAGAGTTAGCCCAGGCATTAGGACCCAGTGAATAACAGGCCTTCCTGGCCACAGATAAAACAACGTCCAACAATTTTACCTTCAATTGCCATGGGCTAGGAGATAAATGGGAACCAGTGGCCAAAGCAACAGTTACAGTAAATAGCACAAGAATTCTGCTTCACTCTGGTGGCAACATAGTCAAGGAAGTGCTTCCATAGTTTGCGACTGCAAACAAACTAAGCAGATTTCAAAGTTGAGAGTATATTAAATTTAAACTGCAGGAAATTACTACACAACTTGTGGGGGGGGGGGGGGGGGGAAGGAAAAGTGTGCTACATTCGTGGCAACAGATTTCACAGAGTTTTCTGTGATGTGATTTATAATGTTACTGTGCTCTCTTGTATGGTGTATATCGACTGCAGAAAGACTCAAAATTCCTCAAAAAGCGACTGCCATACAAAAAGGTTAATTTTTGAACTTTTTGTATTGATTAAAGAATGAGCTAGAACCAGGACTAAGGTTGGATCTACACCAGCAGATTCAGACACAATAGTTTATCAAATTCAGCCCATTTGACAGACCAAATCCATTTCCTGTTCTGCCCATAACCATAGCCTTCACTTGAATTTAATTATATGCATGGATAAAATAAACATAAAATAAATTCTGCTGTTAAACTACCCGATCATAATAACTAGTGCTGTGGTGGCTCGTTGCAGATTTGACGTCTTGAGCCAGGATACTTGGCACTATCATAACACAACCTTGGCCCAAAGATTTGCATCACTCTGAAGTGCTTTATGTTCCTCCTCCCAACCTGAAAGCTTGTAACATTTCAAGAGAGGAGAAGATACACAAATGGTGTAGGAGACCAGTTGGAAGAAACTGCAAGTGAGGGTGTAAACATTCAAAGTTTCATGAAATAATCTTGATCTTTCAGTTAACAGTCCTAGCAAATCAAATATTGTATATAATCAAAAATGTAGAGTTAAGTTAGGAATGCAAAAACATTCTGTGTACAGGGATTATTTTGTGAAGATAATGCATTTGAACTCACAGGTCATTTAATTTAACCAGAAATTTGAAACGGACAGCATTTTGTTTAGAATTGAAATTATTATTTTTTTCAAATAAAAGATTACGAAAATATGACATGAACCCTGATGGCTCAGTGGGAAAGGCAATATATGTAACAGCTGTACAGTTCTGAAGCTGCCAGGTTCAATTCCCAGTCTGAGCAGATCTCAGCCAGGCTCGTAGTGGAGTCTCAAAGCACCTCAGCACCACTGGACAGAGATAGAGAGAAAAAAAAAAATCAGCCAGGATTCCATGCTTCAGACAACCAATCTGTGCCCCCTCCAGGAAAACTGTGCATGCTTAGACATTAGGTTAAGACAGGATCAGGTTCCACCAGAATGCCTCCTGCTGGAAAATCTACCTAACCATGTTCATTATTTAGGCTAATACAAAGATGGCACTTGAGTGAGGTACCAGAGCATGACCACCATCCATGGACCCAGACTCCAGAAGAGCCAGCACTTGAGCAGCAGAGGGGTGAAATGTAGATGGGAGGAATAGCCATATTTTTGGGGACTGAGCAAGAATGCGACCGCAAAAAAAAACTTTGCATCAGAGAGAAACAGATCAAAATGAGTGTGGGAGGTTGGGTAAAGAATAAAGATGTTTTATTTTACCAGTATCAGAAAAGGCCAGAAAAACACTATTTTTGTCCAAGTCCCAATCATACAGTGTTGAATGTTAGAGACTGCATCTACATTACCATTTCTAAGTCAATGCTGACGAGCATTGACACACAGATACAAAAATTGTAGTGTAGCTTGGAAATGGTTCCAACGAGGAGAATAAAGCCAATTAATGTGCGATTCCGTCCAGGAAACTGTGAGCATTCGAGTTTGCACCAGGTGCAGTATAACTTCAGTCCAGGTTTAAGTTACATTTTAAACGTATCCAGGAGGTCCATATAAAAACATAACTTTCATTACTAGGAGAAAGCCAGTGTGTCTTCTTTTACATTTAAAATCAGTCATCTGGGGTGCATAGGTCTACACATCCATCCAAGCACATGAGCAGACCTCAGTACACGCCATCCACCACCTTAAGTATTCATGCCGTTATGAGGTGAGAAAGGTGTCTAGGGATCCCTCTCAGCCTTCACCTGGTCTTAATGTAACAGGGTTTTATTTTTAAACACACTGTTTTGAGCACCCCCTTGGTGAATCCTTGCTCACCGTTTTCCAATTAGAAGGCAAAGAAATGAGCACAAACAGGCTTTTCTGGTTTAAGGAAGGTGAAATTTATTAAAACTTAAACTAAAACTAAACACGCTGTGCCCATGCTAGCATGCATGCTCGATACACACATGCAGATAGGGACAGAAAAGAGCGGAAGAAAGTTAAAGTGGAAGAGTTTGAGGCAATATCTGAAGAGTTTGTTATGGTTCTCCGAGCTCACTGGAGAGTCCTTTTGTAGGTTAATCTTGCTTTTCGTTGGGGCCCAGTATTCTTCTTAAACCTTGTGCACTGTAGGAGACTTTTCTCTCTTGGGGTTCATGCGTCTTCAGTGGGCTTCAGTTCCGCGAGAAAGAGATGGGAGCACTCAGGAGAGCGGTGTTCTCAATCCAGGAGCTTTCTGTCTTCAAACACTGTTTCTCCAATTTAAAACTCAGTTCAAAACTCTGCAACAGCCAGTTAGTCATGTGACTAAACTGGTCTGAACACGCCTGTTGTGTGTATTGGGAGCAGGGACTGGTTCCTTTGTTCCAACACTGTCTGCTAGGTTGCAAAAATGTCTTTCCGGCTAGGAGCTTGGCAATTCCTTGTAACAGGCCCTTTTCTTTTCAGCAACAATTTGAAGTTTAATGTCCATGTGGCGAAATTAATGTGCCTCATTCTTGGCAGCTGGGGGCCTGTATGACAGCACTCTCCACCACCAGCACACCATGACTACAGTGAATACTATCTACAAGATGCATTGCAGCAAATCACCAAAGCTTCTTCAACAGCACCTTCCAAACCCGTGGCCTCGAACAGCAAGAAGAATAAGGGCAGCAGGCGCGTGGGAACATCACCTGCAAATTTCCCTCCAAAGCACACATCATTCTGGCTTGGAATTATATCGCCGTTCCTTCATTATCACTGGATCAAAATCCTGGAATTTCCTACTTAACAGCACACGACTGCAGCGGTTCAAGGCGGGTGCTCGCTAGTGCCTTCTCAAGGGCAATTAGGGATGGACAATAAATCCTGGCCTTGCCAGTAACGCCCACAGCCCACGAACAAATAAAAATAAAACAACACTGCAATTCACAGACACTGAGATCAGTATAATTACAGCCAGAATTGCAAGATAATTGATAGTTTCAGACACTACAAACGTTCAAGTCACAGTGCAATTCCTTTAAATTCCAAAGTATATAATGTTTTCCACTCTCATTTGTGGAACTGGAATTCTTCATGATCACCATATTCTGGATGAATTAACAGTATTGAGACACACCTCTGGCTTTTCCTGTACAACTGAATACGCCTACAGAATATCTACAAATTCAAGATAAATTGTGAAAAGCTCGTCACGGATACCACGATACTATGCAATTCACTCTCATGCCTATATAATTTGTACACCTTTATCACCTGATCGAAACATTTTTGGATTGATGTAGACCTATTCTGAATATACATGTATTGCATACAAATACGAAACCAGTTTAAATAGCAAAACACAATTTGAAAAATGAGTTATAAATACGTATAGAAAGGCATTAAAGGTGGCCCCAGGTGTAAAATAGGCCCGTTTATAGCATGTCAAATGATTTTGTTACAGAAATGGCTTTTCATATCACCATTTGGCAATTTAGTCGCTAAGCTGTCAATTATATAGCAACAGTTTACCTCACAATACACTTTCAGTTGCAGTGCATGCTGTTTTTATTATTGGACACAGTTGACTAATTTGACGAGTCAAAGCACCAACTGTTTATTCTGCCATACCTCTGTAATGATATTGCATTCCTGGCTGGTAATGAAACATGGCACTTTCCACAGCTTGTAATGTAACTCATTAAATAAGTTAACATCATGCATTTTGCAAATAAGGTCAAATAATTATTATGCAGTTTGACCCTTAGAATCACCTTCATTCAACACAATATGTACATCACTCAAAATGCCAAGTTACAAAAATTCCTACTTTTATATTTATCCCCAATACATGGTAAAGCTGAAACTCAGAAGCACTGCTCTGCTTCATCATTTGGCTGTGGCTGGTGTTTGGGAGTGGGGGGTGGGTTGTGGAATTGGCACACTTGAAATAAAACAATCAACCAAAGATACAGTGTGTTTACTGTGCAAGCAATACATAGTAAGTGTGGTTTACAAGAGTATTCAGAACCTTTCAAAGACTAGCATGTTTTTGGCTAATTCACTGACTACAGTCTGCCTAATGCTTTAGAGTCAGAGTTATTACAGCACAGATGGCGGCCATTCGGCTCATCACGTCCATGCTGGCTCTCTGCAGAGGAATCCAATCACCTCCATTCCCTGTCTATCCCCATAGCCCTACAAGCTTATTTCCCTCAAGCGCCCATCCAATTTCCTTTTGAAATCATTCGTCTCTGCTTCCACCACCCTTGTAGGCAGCAAGTTCCGGGTCATTACTACTTGCTACGTAAAAAAGTACTTCCTCACATTCCCCCTGCATCCCTTGCTCAAAACCCTAAATCTGCATCCCCTAGTCCTTTTACCGTCAGCTAATGGAAACAGCTTTTCTTTGTCTACCTTATCTAAATGTCATAATCTTGTACACCACTACCAAATCTCCCCTCAATCTCCTTTGCTCCAGGGAGAACCCCAGCTTCTCCAACCTCCAAAATGGAATCAATCTGGTAAATCTCCTCTGCACCCTCTCAAGGACCATCACATCCTTCCTAAAGTGTGGTGACCAGAACTGGACACAACATTCCTGTTGGAGCCTAACCAGAGCTTTATAAACATTCAGCACAACTTCCCTGCTTTTGTACTCAAAGCCTCTGTTTATGAAGCCCAAGATCCCACATGCTTTGCTAACTACTCTCTCAATATGTCCCACCACCTTCAAAGAGCTATGCACGTGAACCCCCAAGTCCCTCTGACCCTGCACACTCTTTAGAACTGTGCCATTTAGTCTATATTGCCTCTCCCTATCCCTTCTGCCAAAATGGATCACTTCACACATCTCTGTATTAGGTTCATCTGCCACTTGTCTGCCTATTCTGCTAGCCTATCTATATCCTGTTGCAGTGGATTGGTATCATCCTCACTGTTTGCCATATCTCCAAGTTTGTTATCATCGGTAAATTTAGAAATTCTAAAACTCCAATATCCAAGTCATTTATAGCCACTCCAGGCGCTGCTTCACAAACCACTGACCACCTCCAGGCGCGTATCCATTGTCTCTCGAGATAAGGAGGCCCAAAAGAAAAAAGAATAAAAAAGTAGTAGTCTTCGCACTGAACCTTGGGGGACACCATTGTCTACCATCCTCCACAACTCACTGTTTTCTGGCCTTAAGTCAAATTTTTTATCCAAGCTGACACTGACCTTCCTATTCCAGGAGCCTCAATTTTGCTAACCGGCCTTTTACGTGGTATCTTGTCAAATGCTTTCTTAAAATCCAGATAGACAACATCCATTGCTTTCCCTTCATCAAAATATTTACTAGATTGGTCAAGCACGATCTGTCTTTTACAAGTCCTAGCTGGTTGACTTTAATTATCTCAAACCTTTCCAACTGCCTGTTGATTCTTTTCCCTAATTATTGTTTCTAAAACCTTATCCACCACTGATGTAAAACTGACTGGCCTGTAGTTACTAGGAATGTCCTTACACCCTTTCTTGATTAAGGATGTCACATTTGCATTTCTCCAATCCTCTGGCACCTCCCTCATATCTAGGAAAGATTGGAAGATTTTTTTTTTATTATGGTAAGCCCTTCCGCTATCTTCACTCCCATTTCTTTTAGCAACCTGGGATGCAAGCCAACTGGACCATGATTGGATTCTATTTGCAAAATCAATTATTTACTTCTGACCAATTAATCAAAACCACTATATTACCTGCAATTATTTAAATTTGGATTTTCTTACAGTTCTACTCTCGGAGTCCCTTACTAAGAGCTCAAACCTTTTTCTTTCAGCTTGCTTGTCTCATGAACCTTTCAGTGACCATCTATTAGGTGGTATTAGAGCTCCAGCTTTTCTTCTCAGCTGGGGAAGATGTGAGGCACAGTGAAGACAATACAAAATAACAAGTGCAATATTATAAAATATGTCTTAAACCAAAACCTAAAGTGTAACATCAGAATGGATGAGTGGAAAAGCTGGCACTGTATAAAAGATGGAGTGCTGCAACACTTCAAAGACCACATTGCTCAAAGAATCAACAGCAAGCAGCAGCTGAAGAAAGGAAAATACAGCGCAATCAATACATTTGAAAGAATTCCAACCTGGTTGTGGTTTTTGATTGTGATGTCTGTAGGAGACCCTAACAATTTCTCTGGCCATTTTAGCAATCAGCAAATCCCCACAGTCAGAAATAGTATCAATATCAACATGTAATGAAAATCTGTCTGGGAGTCATCTAACATGAAAGCGATTATTAACATTAAAACATACAACTAAACAAAACTTACTGTCCTTCAAAGCAGTTGCAAATTCTGGTCCACCTTCCTTTTTGAAAGTAGGTAAAGAGTCTGGCTGTGGAAGCTGATTGGCATTGACAAGAGCTTTCTGTAGTCGGATTCTTCCTTCGAGTATTCGATCCCACAATACTTTAAATCAGAGGAAGCAGATTATTTTAGTTCCTTCTACTTCAGCTTGCTTGTCCCGTCAAGATTGAAGCAGTAAATGGATATATACACACAAATATAATTACTTATAATTGAGGGAAAATAGATTGAAGGGTGAGACAACAGGTAGTTTGGCAAATTGTTGTCTTCAACTGCAAACTGCAATATACCTGCAAATTACTGCGACCCAATTTATTTTGTGTTTTACACAGCCCAGCAAGGTTAGAGGTACCTTTATTAACATGGTCGATAAATCTGTTGTTACTTTAGACACTATTATCTCAGACTATTCTCTGTCCCTCAGCCTAAATTGGAGGGTATCAGCATAACTAATCGTAACTTAAGCAAGGGACTCACTTCTATAGCTAGGAAGAAATCAGTTTAATGCGCTGGCCCAAGTAAAGTTAGATGAATAATCAACAGTAAGCCCACCAACGTGGGCTACCATATGGGGAGGTGGGGGTGGGAATGCAACTCCAGAGTTGGTTCCACTGATCTCTGCTAGAAAGTGTGCGTGTGTGGACGCCCACTGAGAGCACAGTCAGGTTGGACTAAAATATCCCCATATCTGAATGGCCTGCCAAAACACGCTGTCCAGGCTCATCTATAATATTATTAATAAACATGCAGTTTTCGTCTGTCAGCAGTTTTCTGATTGGTCAGTGGATTGATTTGGTGGGCAGAGCCTGGCGCACACAGAGGCATTTGGGGCGTGCAGAGGACTGAAATGCGTGAGGTATTAATTTGGGGATCACAGAGAGAAGCTAAATTCAGACATCGCAAAACACTCCCATTGTTAACATTATTTAAAACAAATAAAAATGTCTCTTTTTCTTGCTGGCTGAACACTCTGCAGCTAACAGGCCAGGCAGGCCTCAAACCTGGCACCCCAGCCACTGCCAAAGCCCCTGTAGCCAATAAAGGCCAGAGCCCACCTAATGTGACTCTCCCATCTGACTTTCCCCTGGGAAAGAGAAAGAGGTCAAAGCGACAGAAAGAAAAGTTTAACACATAATTTAAATTGCCAACATTAATTAAAATCTGAAGAAATAAGATTCCATACTTGTAAAAGTTCATTTTACGGGCCAGATAGATTTTTGGCAGTAGTTAAGACCCATCATGCCATTAAAAATCCACTCACTAGAATCGAAAACCCCATGTTTAATGAGTCATCTTATGGCGAGATACCAATATAGCTAAGCTTCTGGAAGAGCAGGGAAACTTAGACAGCAACTTCCTGATTTAAAAGCAAAATACCGCGGATGCTAGAAATCTGAAATAAAAACAGGTGGTGCTGGAAAAACTCAGCAGGTCTGGCAGCATCTGTTCTGAAGAAGGGTCACTGACCTGAAACGTTAACTCTGCTTCTCTCTCCACAGATGCTGCCAGACCTGCTGAGTTTTTCCAGCACTTTCTGTTTTTACTTCAAACTTCCTGATTTACTTGTTTAACTGCTCATGTGCAGTTGCTGTCTAATTTACTATTTAATAACTGAGCGTCGATAGCCTCACCATTATTTTTAACAGCAAAATCTGGGCCAACATATTAGTGGAGATGTATTCCTTTAAAGTAACAAAGACTAACTGTCATTAAGCAAACACAAACTCAGGTCACAGTTTAATTGTTATTTGGTCAGGGGACACTTTGCAAACTGTAAAGTACTTGTCAGTTTCCACTTCAGGTTAAAATACCCTGGATAAAGAAAATAGCTCCCAATTCCCCACTCACCCACCCCCACCTTTTTTTCTGTAACCAGATTGTTCTGTATCAGTAATGTAATAATGCACTGACATACAGCTGTTAATACATTAGCTAACATCCAGTGATATTGCTCACACTCAATTATGGGATATGCCACAAGGATAGAAAAATTATACAATATAAAACAATGTATTATGTCTCTGCCAACATGTTGATGTGTCTATTTAAGGTGACAAAGTACAATTACTGTTACATGAACACTGGGTGAGAGTTTGTACAAAGGTTAATTAAGAGCCTACAAATATTTTGGCTCTAGTACTTGCATACTTGAAGAATTGCTCAACTCTTTTGAAGTGAAGGCTACACAGAAATTTGGCTATAACACTAGATGTGATAAGGAGTATACATTGGACATGCTGTTTTTATAATGGTTGCTTATAACAAGTGACAGAATGCAGTCATAAAGTCTCGAAAATTATAGGTGTAGGTGGGTGTCCTAAAGGCTAGAAAATCTGTTTTTTAAACATTCGTTCATGGGTTGTGGGCGTCACTGGCCAGGTCTGCATTTATTGCCCATCCCTAACTGCCCTTGAGAAGGTGGTGGTGAGCAGCCTTCTTGAACCGCTGTAGTCCTTGGGGTGTAGGTACACCAACAGTGCGGTTAGGGAGTTCCAGGATTTTGACCCAGCGACCGTAAAGGAACAGCAATATAGTTCCAAGTCAGGATGGTGTGTGACTTCAAGGGGAACTTACAGGTGGTGGTGTTCCCATGCATTTGGTGCCTTGTCCTTTTAGGTGGTAGAAGTCGTGGGTTTGGAAGGTGCTGTCGAAGGAGTCTTGGTGAGTTGCTGCACTGCATCGTGTAGATGGTACACACTGCTGCCACTGTGCTTCGGTGGTGGAGTGAATGTTGAAGGTGGTGTATGGGGTGCCAACCAGGTGGACTGCTTCATCTTGGATGGAGTCAAACTTCTTGAGTGTTGATGGAGATGCACCCATTCAGGCAAGTGGAGAGTATTCCATCACACTCCTGACTTGTGCCTTGTAGATGGTGGACAGGCATTGGGGAGTCAGGAGGTGAGTTACTCACTGCAGAATTCCTAGTCTCGACCGGCCCTTGTAGCCACAGTGTTTATGTGGCTGGTCCAGTTCTGTTCTGGTCAATGGTAATGCCCCCAGGAGGTTGATAGTGGGGGAATTCAGCGATGGTAATACTATTGAACATCCAGGAGAGATGGTCATTGCCTGGCACTTGTGTGGCGCGAATGTTACTTGCCACTTATCAGCCCAAGCTGGGATGTTGTCCAGGTCTTGCTGCATCTGGACACAAACTGCTTCAGTATCTAAGCAGTCACAAATGGTGCCGAGCATTGCGCAATCAGCGAACATCCCCACTTCTGACCTTATGATGGAAGATCATCGATGAAGCAGCTGAAGATGGTTTTGCCTAGGACACTACACTGGGGAACTCCTGCAACAACGTCCTAGGACTGAGATGACTGACCTCCGACAACCACAACCATCTCTTTTCTACTAGGTATGATGGTTTACTATTAAGCAAGCATGGGTTTATAGAAGTCAATATAAAAGAGGATGATGTTAAGTAAAAACATTAATGTGTTCATTAATGGACACACTGCAGATATCCTGGGTCTAGAATTTTGGTGAATTTTTTATCCTTCTTTTCCAAAGTTCAACGCAGAAGGTGGAATGTGATAGATACCAAGTATGATGATCCTACTTCAAAACATGACTATAAATGGTGAGTGTGTTAAAATGGCAGCAGAAACAATACACAAATAACTGTCTCAAAAGGTGAGAAATACAGTTGTGAAAACTGTACCCCAGGAGCACTGAGTTTTTAAATCAAATCTCACACAAGTATTTCTGAAGTACTGAAATGGTGAATCAGTCATTCTGAACACAATACATAGGAGGAATTGGAAGAGAAAAAGGATAGGATTTTCTAATACTTCTACTTGGCCTGTCACTGGAAAGCAAAGCTATCTAAAACCTGCTAAGGTCAGTCACACTGTAATGAAAGGCCCATCACAAAAGTTACTAGAAGCAATTCATCCAGACAAACATAAAATAGGGTTTAGCTCAATAGTTACGAAATCTAAGCCAGGGGAAAAACATGCAATTTGGTTAATACTCATGTGATGAATGCAACAAACTAAAGGAAATAATCTCTATTTAGTGCTTTGAACCATTTTTGAAAGTTTACAACACTTGTGTTCATAGCCTGCAAGAGATATGCCTCTTTGATTCTACTAGAAGCAATCCCTACTTAGAAAGACTGACTCGACGAAAAGAAAACCAACCTGTCCCAATAGGAATTACTGTTAAGCCCAATTCGAGCCGCAGAATTTCCTGTTACTTTCCAATACTACACAAACCTGCATCAGAAATACAATATTGTCCACAAATTGTAGGGCTTTTTGGTGGTGGGGGCGTGGGAGGAAGAGAAGATAAGACGACAAGTATAAAGAATCATCACAACTCTCATCAGGTACACTTGTGTCCAAAAAGACACTCAAGTCTCTTTTCACGGGCTGGAAAGTTCCTAAAAACATATACCCCCAGGAAACTTGGATTCAATTATGATAACTCAGAATATATTGTTCCCACTTATGACACCATTAACACTTTGAAGCACCCTTAAAGAATATTATTCTTAATTGAAGATTAGCAGAGTCAATCCTGCCCCGCAGAAACAAACCTCCCATCAACTGATCACATAATGACACTGATTGAATATGAAAAATCACAGATAAACTCCAAACTGTGCTACTAAGTGAAGGATGTACTATGGAGAGAATAGTGAAAATGTAAGATGATGTCATAAAAAAGGGAAAATTATGTATTTTTACATAAGCAAACATAAATTTCCTAATGCAATCATAAGACCACAAGAACCATGTTTTCTGCAGTACAAGGGAAACATTAATGTACCTATCTGGTTTTTTACTGACTGTCCCTTCTCCACCTCTTCGGCCACATTTTCCTTGGAGAATTTCATTATTGTGACATTGTCTTTCTCCATAGCTTCGTGATTTCTGTCATCATCTTCCTCCTCTTCCTCTTCACCACTATCACTTTCTCCAATATCATCCATGCCTTCTGAGAACTTCTCAAAGTCTTTAATTTTTTGGAACTCAAAATTACATTCTTTCATCTTATTACACAAAGGTTCTGTGTTGTTCTCCTCTTCCTCATCGTCATCATCATCCTCGGTGCTTTCGAATTCCTCAGTTATTTCTTCCTCTGCATCTAATAATTATGGACACAAAGCATTAAAAGTTTAAAACTGGTTTCTTAAGATTTCATGCTTTTGCCTGCTTGCTAAGCAAATATTTTACATAAATCAGAAACATACATTTTATGTACTCATTGAAAAGATATGTAAAATCATTCAGAATTCCCCATGTAAATGTTTATACTGAATGACCAACTTGGAATTTCCTTCAGCTTTAAGGCTTTGCTAAAACTGTAGGTGAAACAATAATCCGGCGACACCTTAGGCTGGCAGCACTCACACATTTTTCATCAGCCAAACAAATTGAAACCATAAAATTAACCAGATGGCCCAATTTGGTAGGAATGCTGCTGCCAGGTTAGGTTGTTATGAGGTATATGCATATTTCCAAAATGTAGTCGGCTTACATGAAGGGACTTCACGGTCACAAACACCATCAAATGTTTAAAGCAAACAGTGCAAACATTGACAAATAGCTGTATGGAACATGGAATTCAAGGAGATTCAATGCCTCCTCTTGAAATAATTTTTATTTCCAAGAGCAAGATACACTGGACAATTTCCAAAAGGCAAAATCATGAGTTGTGCAGCCTTGTGACTGGCAAATATTTAATAACAATTCACAAGGACGCAGAGTGTAGTCACTTCTATTTAAAGTGCGTGAAGTGGAGAATTCCAAGGTATTTGGGATCTACAAACATTACAATAATTTCTATTTAATTAAATTTCAGCTGCTTACTTTGGCAAGTGAATTCTACTCCCATTAACAGGCCATATTTAAAGCCCAAACTACACACATTTACGATTCATGCAAGTTACATAACTCTTATTTTTGCACAATTCAAACAGCCCATTAAAATTAGAAAACAGTATTTTGGAAATCATTCTACTGTAGCTAAAAACGAAAGGAAATGTGCAAAGAAAAATGTTACTACTTATTTCTCTGAATCCCTAATAACGGAGCAACATTACTGTATTTTTGATCACATGTATTTTCAAGCTAAATGACTTTTTTGTAAAGTTTTTGTTCTCTCACTTTCATGGTAGAAAATGGAAAAAGGTATAACCATGTGACAGTAAATCAATTATCTACCCATATGCATGCGATAACATAAAGCTCATGAACAACACAGCTTTTACTTGGAATGGACTGGAATCCCAAGACCTGGGCGCATGATGTTATTAGGACTGCTTGAAACTATGAAAATGCTGAGGCATATCACCTACCTGAGGTGCCTGACAAAGAATTCTCTCCATTCTCTTCCTGCAATGCTTTTCGAGAGGTTGCCTGCCCAGCATACCTCTTGTCTGTATCAAACAGCAAAACTGAAGCATGTTTCCGCAGTTTACTGCCAAATGCCAAGTCATCCTCCCCCTCATCAAACCTGTCAATGACTTTGGCAATAGTTGCTGTGAAGCAAAGAGAAAACTTTAGTTCCGGCATGCACTTGGTTTTAACAGTAAGACAATGCAGCTATGGTTAGAATGCAAACAGCTTAATCCACTACAATAAAGGCTAAAAGCCGGTTTCATTATACAATTGTTAGAGACGCAATATTCCTTCACTGGCACAGATGACAGTTATAAGTTATTTCTATTGATTTTTGTTTTAAAAAGTTTTCTGCCACCCTGCTAGGACTGACATTCTCAGAGTGGATGGGTTGAGTGGGCTGCAGCTGTGTTGCTTTATCTGCAGTCTGACTCTCCATCAATAGCTGCCCATGGGACAGACGCATTTGTTTCGGCACTATGTCTGACACTCCAGCTAATTGAAGCCAACAGCTGGTTTAGCGCTGCACTAAAAAACTTTAACGGTACCCTAGATACAACAGTCAATGATACAATATACTTTTTGTTTCTGAATGAAAACGGTTCTTTCAATTATCTACATCTGTTTAAAAAAAGTTCGCTGTGAATTGTTTTGTGGTGCAATATAATTACTAGAGCTGCTCATACTACATCAGTGGTCCACAAACAGCTCATAAAATCTGCAACTCAAGTCATTTTCTTCACCAATATTTCTTACTTGCTGGGCTGACCTATTTGAATTATAGCAGCCCAAAGTTTAGCAATTTTTGCAACGAAGATTACCTTAGCACTGTTGGTGACTAAATCCCAAATGGAAACACCATGATTCTCAGGACAGGCTGTGACTGGTGTAGCACAGCACAATAAGTCCAAACAGTAGACCAGCAGTAATTTGTGAGATGTGAGCAGCCTAATGTTTAGGTGTGTGGCGCTCCTGTGAACAGCTCCACCTAGTTCAGAAGTGCAATGTTGCAGCAGGGAGAACCAGTGAGTCACATGGGAAATGTCAACTAGAGTTCAATTTAGGTACTAGGGTTCAAAGTAGCAAATTTACATGTGGCAGAAAGTAAGCAATGCATGTAAGACTTTTTAAAATATATACATGTTAATAATGCTTCCAAACCTAATTTCTCATCATATGGTTATCTGTCATGCATGGAATCACAAGCCTATTTAAGGCCTTACTTTGTATGATAGTTCTGCACAAAAGCAAAATGCTATGGCTATAGTCAATTATTAATGAATCCTTTATTTACAACAACATCCTAGAATCATTAAACACTTCTGCACAGCAGGTACATATGAAGTACAACATACTATATAATAGACCACAGATGTGATAACTGTAAGCCGGTCTCATCAGCTTGATGGAACTAATACATATGTAACTATACCTCAAATTTAGCAGTAAAACTATTAGTTGATATTTTCCATAACACCTGATTACAGATCATCATCGAACGGAGTGCAATATACTATCAAAATAATATTTCGGTTGAAAAATCCATAATTTGCAAAGTACTGATAAAATTCTGATTCCTCAAAATAAAACTTCCCTATGCTTTAAGAATTGAGGCTAGAAGAAACTAAAAATACAAATAAAGGGCTTCAGCACAAGATCAAAGTTGAACCAGAGCTGCGAACATTAGCGAGCAAGGAGTTGTTCATCACGTGAACTACTTTCTTCAAATTGTTATTTTGCACTGTTTCTCAAGCCACTAAGATGAAGCACTGGACAAAAATTAGAACACAAAACACACCCTGACTAACCCATCTTACCACTAGGAGAAGTGTGCATATCACCAACAGGAGACAAATCAAGGTGGAGAAACATATGGAAAATACTTAAATGCCAAGCTGTTAAATATGAAATTGTGAGAAACTGACGAGCACAGGTGAAAATGAGTTGCGATTAGAATTAATTTAATACTCAAACGGTTTGCAATTAAATATTCTGTTTATGGAAGAATAAAAATTCCATTTATTACATTTTGTCAGCATTATTGTTAGCACAGAGGGCACTTTAGTGCCTCCCATCTCTTTATTAAAAGTGCCTTCCAAATCTCTCCAGAGAATTTGGTCCACCATCATGAAAATCACATTAGTGGAAATTACAGTTAGGAATTATGACCTGGCACAGCCCCAACTGCCCTATATTTTCATAATGTATTGAAGCGAGTTTAATTTTTAGCTCTGTGACTCACTGGTACTGTAAATATTATAAAATAAAATGCAAACAAAACGGCCTTAATACCAAGCAGAAATAGACTCTCCCTTTAACTCATTCTCAGATCTAATTGGAAAAAGCTTTGATGTGTCATGATACTTGAGAGTGCCAGTGATTCACAGAGCTCAATGTACAAAAAGCAAAAACATTAACAAATATTTAAAAAAAAATTTTTTTTTTGAGCTTTGGCTGGCATTTCACTGCAATATTGAATGAGTGTGGTACTATTGAAGGTCCCATCTTTCAGATGGGACATGAAACTGAGTTTCGGTCTGCCCTCCCGCATGGACATGTGATGTCATAGAAACATAGGAGCAGGAGTCGGCCATTCAGCCCATCGAGCCTGCTCCACCACTCAATACAATCATGACTGATTATCCATTTCAATGCCTTTTTACCACACTATCTCCATATCCCTTTGTGTCGTTGGTATTTAGAAATCTGTCAATCTATACTTTAAACATACTCACTGACTGACCTTCCACAGCCCTCTGGGGTAGAGAATTCCAAAGATTCACAACCCTCTGAGTAAAGAAATTTCTCATCTTGGTTCTAAGTGGCTTCCCCCAGTTTTGAAATTGTGTCCTCTGGTTCTAGACTCCCCAACCAGGGGAAACATCTTAGCTGCATCTACCCTGTCTATCCCTTTTAGTATTTTGTAGGTTTCAATGAGATCGCCTCTCATTCTTCGAAATTCTAGAGAATACAGGCTCAGTTTCACCAATCTCTCTTCATGGGACAGTCCTGCCATCCGAGGAACAAGTCTGGTGAACCTTCGTTGCACTCCTTCTATGGCAATAATATCCTTCCTAAGGTAAGAGGACCAAAACTGCACACAGTACTCCAGGTGCGGTCTAAACAAGGTTCTATACTGTTGAAGCAAGACTTCACTACTCCTGTACTGAAATCCTCTTGCGATAAAGACTAACATAACATAGCCTTCTTAATAGCTTGCTGCACCTGCATGTTAGCTTTCAGTGACTTATTGACAAGGACACCCAGGTCCCTTTGTACATCTACGCTTTCTAATCTCTTACCATTTAAGAAATACTCTGCATATCTGTTTCTCCTACCAAAGTGAATAACCTCACATTTTTCCACATTATATTCCATCTGCCACGTTCTTGCCCACTCACCAAGTCTGTCCAAAACCCCTTGAAGCCGCTTTGCACCTTCCTCACAACACACATTCCCACCTAGTTTTGTGTCATCCACGAACTTGGAAATATTACATTTGGTCCCCACATCCAAATCATTGATATATATTGTGAACAGCTGGGGCACAAGTACTGATCCTTGCGGTACCCCACTAGTCACAGCCTGCCAATGCGAGAATGACCCGTTTATTCCTACTCTCTGTTTTCTGCCTGTTAACCAATCCTTAATCCATGCCAGTATATTACCTACTATCCCATGTGCTTTAATTTTGTCAGCCAACCTCTTGTGGGGGACTTTATTAAAAGCCTTCTGAAAATCCAAATATACTAAGTCCACCAACTCACCTTTATCAATACTGTTAGTAACACCCTCAAAAACCTCCAACAAGTTCGTCAATCATTTCCCATTCATAAATCCATGTTGACTATGTCCAATCAGATTATCTGTGCCCATTTATCACATCCTTCAGAATAGATTCTAACATTTTCCCACTACTGATGCAAGGCTAACAGTTCCCTGTTTTCGCTGCCTCCCTTCTTAAATAGTGGGGTGATATTTGCTACCTTCCAGTCTGCACGAACTGTTCCAGAATCTATAGAATTTTGGAAGATGATCACCAATGCATCCACGATCTCCATAAATATCTCTTTCAACACTCTGGGGTGTAGAATATTACGTCCTGAGGACTTATCAACCTTCAACCTCATTAATTTTTCCAATACAACCTTCTTACTAATTTCCTTCAATTCCTCATTCTCCTAGTCCCTTGGATCTCTAATTCTGGGAGATTTATTGTATCTTCCTCAATGAAGACAGACATAAAGTAATCATTTAGCTTCCCTGCCATTTCTCTATTTCCCCATTATAAATTCTCCTGACTCTGCCTATAATGGACCCACGTTTGGCTGAGGCAAATGTTTCCTTTTTACGTACCTATAGAAGCTCCCTGGCGCTATTTGAAGAAAAGTCAGGAAGTTCTGAGTGTCCTGGCTGATTATTTATTCTCAATCAACACAACTCAGACAGCGTAATTGATCATTATTTTCTCTGCTATTTGCCGGACCTTTTTTGCTGTAAATTTGCTGCCCATTACCCTCACTACAACAGAGGCTGCACCAAACATAGTTAACTCACTGAGGAGCACTTTGGGCATCCTGAGGACATGAAGACACTATATACATGCAAGTATTTCTTTTCCTTTCTTTCAGTGAAATAGAAGGAAAAGCCCCAAAATTGAACTTTATGCAAAGAACCACCAACTGAAATAAAACAAAAACTGACAGCATGCACTCTTCCAAAATTCTATAGATTCTCCGCACTTATAAATACAAAATTACAAAACTATCTTTTTGAATCTACACTAAAATAACATCTATAATTTTGCACCTCTGTTAGGTTTGAACTGCAAACATGTCTAGCATTGGTACCACAATACAGCTCCAACTTTTGTTCAGAAAACCACACAAGATAAACTCACCTTCAGGTCAACTGATGCTGAGAAGCTGGAAGGCTGTATGAAGGAAAAATTATTTAACCATTCTAATTAAATAAATTGTTAATAATGTAGGATTAGTATAAATGGGTGGTTGTTGGTCGGCACAGACTCGGTGGGCCGAAGGGTCTGTTTCAGTGCTGCATTTCTAATAATAAAAAATAATATTTACATAGCACCTTTAATGTAATAAAATGTCCCAAAGTATGTCACAGGAGAGTTATAAAGCAAGATTTGACACTAAGCAACATAAGGGCAGATGGTCACAAGCTGAATGAAAGAGGTAGGTTTTAAGGAGAGGCATAAAGGAGAAAAGAGAGGTACAGAGCCAGAGTGGTTTAGAGAGGGAATTCCAGAGCCTGACAGCCTAGGGAGCTGAAGGCACAGCCGTCAAAGGCTGAGCAATTAAAATTGGGGATGCTAAATAGGCCAGAATTAGAGGAGCTCAGATATCCCAGACGGCTGTGGGGATGACGAGATTAGAGATAGGGAGGGGCGAGGCCATGGACGGACTTGAAAACAAGGATGAGAATTTTTAAAACTGAAGTGTTGTTTGACAGGGTGCCAATGTAGGTCAGAGAGCACAGGGATGATGGGTGAACAGCACTTGGCACGAGTAAGGACATGGGTAGCAGAATTTTGGGAACGTCAAGGAAAGAACTAGCATTTGTATAGAATCTTTAACATGCTCAGGAGGCCCCAAAGTGCTTTTCCACCAATATTTTTCTTTCCGTGTGTACCCAATGTTATATAAGCAAATGCAGCACCCAATTTGTTCACAGCAAGGCTCCACAAGCAGCAGCAACATCAATGACCAATTAATCTGTTCTGGTTATATGGTTGAAGGGTAAATGTTGGACACCAAAAAGATTCCCATGCTCCTTGAAAAATGTGATGGGATCTTTTATGTTCACCTGAACTAAGAGATAGCCTTGGCTTAACAGCAGATTTGAAATACTGGCAGCCCCAGCAATGCAGCACTCCTTCAGTCTTACACTGAAATGTCAAACCAAGCTTATGCACTCAAGTCCCTAGTGTGGGGGCTTGAATTCAGGAAAAGTAATTGATCAGCTAGGGAATTGAGCTTGTGATTGGCAAATGATGTATAATGCAGTGTTCTGCATATTCTGAATATACAAACTCAACTGTGCATATCTGTAAGGTTCATAACTAATGCTGTGAAGTGATAACTAGAGTGAATAGTACAACTGCCAAGACAAAGCATACTATTTTGTCCTGATAAAAGACTTTGATTTGAACTCAGTTAGAATACTATGTCCAGTTTTGGTTTCTCACATGGTGAGTGATGTTGAGGCTTTGGAAAAGGTGTAGAGGATAGCCACAATATTAATACCCAGTTTAAAGTATTTTCGTTACCAAAGTAAGGTCAAAGAGCTGGGACACAGAAAACATAGACAGAGGTAATTTGATCTAGATTTAAAAGACAATGAAAGGAATAGATTGTGCTTGTGTATGCAGTTTATTTTAACTAAATAGGCTAGGGAGGACCAGGGATCACAATCTTAAGTAATGCAAGACCTGGACTTGTCCAAAGGGTATTTTCCCTTTTTTAAAGGGCTTTTTTATTTTTTTTTGCTGATCCCAGGAGATGACATAGCTTTCAGGTGGAGTGCAGAGTGTTTGTATTGTCATGTACAAGGAACTACAGTTGTGTGGGACATGGTAGGTGGACTAGTGGGTCTTGTCCTGTCTGTCATTGTTGTATGCTTGCATTGAGTCAAGATTGGAACTTTAACAAACGACGAGTATCTGAGTGGCAACAGACAGGAAGAGCAGTGATGTAATTTTACTTTGCAGCGATGCAGAACTAGCACTGCAAATCCAAAGGCTGACCTGATTCCAGAACAAAGCAAAGTGAGATCGTCTGGAAGTGATGTCACACCACCTTGGTTTGTCACGACAAAATGTAAATCCAGTAAGGAGGGTCAAACCTGGATTCACGTGTTATTAGAACTGTACCAAGGGAAAACTGCAGATAGGAGAGCAAGGTGGACCCAAGGTGTTCTACCTGCAACTGTTACTATGTTACAAAGTACTCAGAGGACTAAGTGCTTTCTTATTTATTTAAACACACATTAAATGTTTTGAAAGCCTGTCTGCTCAGGTTTTTGTTCAGGGTTTCTTTTTGTGGCTGTGTCAAATTTTGCTTGATAACGTGCCTGTGAAGTGCCTTTGGATCTCTTTTTTAACTATGTTAAAGGCACTATATAAATCCAAATTGCTGCTGTAAATATTTAAATGAAGTAGGATGGGAGGAGACTCTTGAGGGACATGAAGCAGAGTCACAGTCCAGTTGGGTCAAATGGCCTGTTTCGGTGATGTAAATGTTTTAACTATTGGGAGAGAGCGGTGCCCATGCCTGTATCTGGTTCTTTCATAGGTAAGATTGGTACATAATTCCAGCTATAACAAGAACAGAAAATGCTGGAAATACTGAGGTCAGGCAGCATTTGTGGAGAGAGAAAGAGAGCTAACGTTTCCTGTCTGTGACCTTTCAGAAGGCCTTTCACCTGAAACGTTAACTCTGCTTCTCTCTCCTCAGATGCTGCCTGACCTGCTCAACATTTCCAGCATTTTCTATTTTTATTTAAGACTTCCAGCATCTGCAGTATTTTGCTTGCTTGGCTGGAAACAGACAGACCAAGCAGTTGCATTGTAAATGCGCCCTGAAGCAGAAGCGTTGGCCCGTTCTTAGCCCAACTAGGAGTGATTGACTGCTTAAATGAGCAGGTTTCAGACTGAACCAGGTTCACCAACTCTGCCTATTGTATAAATGTCCAAAACTTTCAGCAGGATTCAGGGAATAAAATAATGTACATTTAAAATCGACAAAACCAAAGAACTCAGAACCCGAACAAGCTACAATCTTCAATTAGCGACACTAATATCTAAAATTTCACTTTTTTACTGCAATTACACCGCGCCGTTCAACCGGGCTACGCTATAAACCAGGGGCCGAAGCCTGAGCGCTCACTCCCAGCAGCAGCCGCCAGGCTCTCACATGCCGGGTAATAAAACATTGAATTATTACGGTAGAGGACAAATTCCTCTAACCAGGGACTGAACATGCTTCACCCGGAGGCCCTGTTACCTTCATCCTGCTCGTCCTCCGGATCTCTAAAGGTCGGCAAAGGGTTTAATAAGTCCTCCAACTGCTTCGAGATGGAGGCCGCCATCTTAGCTCCAACCCTACAGCGCGAATGGAGCCTATTCAGGATGACGTACTTCCCATTACAAAGGGGACTTCCGCTTCCGTTTGACACAACCACATAACGCTGATCACCTTGCATCTATTTACATTGTTCAGCTTGTTCCTGATCCTTATTACAGTAACTTTTTTGAAAAAATATATATTTTTGTTCTATTTTCCTGAATATGAAACGGCACAATTGTGATAAACTTAACAAGGTTTTGCAGGTTATTCTATTTTTCGAATTCTATTGTGCTAGATAACAGCAACAGTTTCGGGTTCTAAAAACATTGACAGGCAATCATTTCGCTCCTATTTCTCCACTCTCGCGGGTCATGGCTTTAAGTTTTCCTGATGTTGAGATGTTAGTGTACTGACAACCAAGGAGACCTTATTAATACTAAATGACTGTGAAACCACAATAGAACTATGTCATTGAAAATTTTAACGGTTATTTCAATACATGCATGTGATGCGTATAGTGAAAACGTACCAAACATAATAATTCGCGTTGTTATGCATCATAACGTTATATATATTGTCCGAATCATATATTAAAATATTCGTAGGTGGGACGATACACTTATTTTAACGCACTTTTTAATTAATTTAACCAATTGGGTTAAATTAATGTTAAATTATGAAATACAACTTACGTTCTTTAATAAAATTGTTTCATAATTAATAATGTAGTCATACTGTATCACAGGAAAAATAAATTCAGCTTTCTAATAGGCCATACGGAGAACAATTGGATGATATGCAAAATACAAATGGAACTCTGTTAAAATATATAGAATACATAGGATACACAGAGGCAAAAGTATTGTGTGGTTTGTTCTATTGGTGCGAGATTTCTCATGAAGAAATAAGAAATTCGCTTGTGTCATGATTGTATTCGGGAGAATTAACGGACACTTTGCAATTCAGGTCTGTGAAACAATTACAATAAGCTACAGCAGTGGAATCTGGCGTCCGAAAAAGTGAATTCGACCGAACCCCCATGGAATTATTCGTGAAATTCTTTCCTAATAAATGTGTTGGAACTTACCTTACTGCTTAGAGCTATTTCAAACTGGCGTTCCTTAATACTTTAAGATCATATTTCTGTGACAAAATTAAAAATGCAATGACTCAATTTATGGACGGGAAATGGATTATTAATGTCATACTTTAAGGAATATTTCGCGTATTAGTACATTTCTTATATCACAATTTCTAATTCCTTTAGCAACCTATATGGAAAATCGTTTTACGGATACTATTTGAAAGAAGAAAAACATTGACGTGTACTTCAATAGTTAAAAATTAATGCAGAAAATGAACGGTGATAACTTCTTTGGGAGGAACATTTAGGTGTTACATTTAAATTACAGCTATCATGTTGCCTACAAGTGCCTAACACCTCTCTGACATAGTGTGGGTACCATTTTTCATAAACTCTCTTAAGCAATATACGCAAAACAAATATGCCGATCCTCCACTCATAATTTTATGTTCCCTGTCCAATAAAAAAATGAGTTTCTGAGGAATTACTTAAGTTTGTCATTTTACTATTCACCTGAAATGACATATTGATAAATCGCTAAAACTGGTTTAAGCCAATGATTGTAAGTAATTGTAATTGACTTTAAAAATCAACGCCGTGTATCCATTGCTAGATAATAAAATAAATAACGATTAAAATGATTTATTTAAAATGTTGTGACGCGTTGCTTTAATGTATGCGAACACTTATTCGATGTGATTTAATTAATTCGCACTGGATGTCATTGCAACGGCTAACTTTAAAATGATGTTCTAAAGTAAACTGCGATAAAGTCCAACTCGTATGTACTTAAATGAAAATCGAGTACACAGGAATTGGATTCTATCTGGTACTGTGTTTTCTTTTTTACTTATTTTAATTAATTAACACATTAAACTATCCATTTGGAAAGTGCAGGAGATATCAATATTAATGCAAAGAAATCAAAGTTATGCAAGCTTTAAAGTTGTTAAAATATAATTTGTAGTAGTTAATTTATAAATGTTCTGAGTCTTAGATCGTGCTTCTGGAGCAGAAATTGACATGTAATGGATAAATAAGTGAAAGAGCCAGAAACGTTCATTTAATACTGCCACGTTACCTTGTTCATAAAGCACTGACATTTAAAGACATTAAAACATCAATTTTTTTTATTAAAAAGTCACAAATTTATTCAACATGTTTTTCATTTATACAGTGAATGGTCTAATATGCAACGGAGGTCACAGAAGCTTAGGCCTATTATTATGACATAAAAATGATATCATGAGGAAGTCTCTACTGTATAAAGCAAAAAAGTAGCAGCTATCAACTGCATATTTGACCATGTAGTAAAATTGTTTAAATATTTGACCTTTCGTTTCTGTAAGACACAAAAATAAAATCCTGTATGAATCTATATGGACATTATTAACAATATGAATGATTTCTATGAGAGCTAAAAATTAGCAGAAAGTATATTTTAACACTCTCTTTCTGAATACTTTCTCCAGTGGATGGTGCAGTGCACCTACAGTAATTGTGCTATGACTTATCTATTTGGCACCTGTCTAGTTTGTTTTCCACTTTTGTAAACATACTCAAAAAAAAAACACTTTGTACAAACTGGAGCTGTGAACCACAACGCCAACAAACCTTTTGTACAATGTTAGGAAACAAAAAAAGTTTGGTTACTGGATGCCCGTTTCTTCAATTCAGATCAAGAGGTTCTAAAATGTTTTCTAAAACATTAAACTCCTGAATTAAATATAATACGTAAACAGTAGACTCTTTCAGTTCATTCATGAGCTTTTTTGTTGTTCAGCTTTGTGTAGGTAGAGTAGTTTGCGTTGAAGTCTTGAGGGCTCCCAAACGCCTTTGTCTTTTTCGAGGTCATTCTGAAATTTGTTCCTTTTGGGTTTTAGGATCCCAGCTTTTGTCGCCCTGCTTAAAACTTTGTTGTTGTGTTCGCTCGTTCAAACTTTCTCCTTGTTTGAAGTTTTTTCTTTAAAAAATTATTATTTCAATATATTTTGTATCGAGTTTTGAAGATCTCGCCTTGTTCTTGATGTCCGGGCAACGTATTGTCTTTGGGGTTGGGATGGAGAAGAGAGAGAGGGACATAATTGTCAATGCTGTCCCTTGGCCTTAGTTTCAGCAATTTCCGCGAAGTCGGAAGTCGTTACCAAACAGCAGCCTCGTTCATTTCCGGAGGCGGATGTGACAAGTGGCTGGTGTATCCCCCATTGGTGAGGGAGAAGGACGGGCTGGGACCCGGACCAAACACATCCGCCGCCATCGAGTGCATTGACGGTCCTGTTAGGCCCGGCTCTGGGCTCGGAGAGTCCCCGTGAGAATGAGAGATCATGTCGGTGAACCGCTGGCTGTCGCCTGGTCCCGGCAGGTTGCTCGGGTGATGGCCGGGCAGTGGATGCTCGAGTCCGCCGAGTGGGGTCGCCCCAGGCCCGGAGGAGGGCACAAAACCCAGATCCACTGGAGTCTGAGCTTGAGACGAGGGCGGGCCTTGAGGAAAGAAATCATAATTGCTTCCAGGACCATAATATTCAGTCTGATAATCTGGGAAGGAAAAAAAAAGCAGCAACTCAATATAGACACCCAAGCCTTGGTAAATACACATTGCAGTTTCAGGAAGTCAAACACAAATAAGAGTAGGGATGGATAAACTTTGTCATCAAGCAAACTAAGTTTTGTTGGAGTGTATCGGCAACGCGTTATTCAAAAGCAAAACGCGAGCTATATGAAATCAAATTAAAACACAATATATCATTAATATTATGCAAAACAAATCAAAGCTCACAGAAACAAAGTTTGAAGTTTGGAATTCCTAACTTGGCCCTGCAATCGAATACTTTTGAATGGAAATTGGTGACTTGAGTTTATCTCCTCTGCACATTGGGGAACTGTTAAACGGTAGGTACCTGCTAAACATGAATTGGCCTTTAAAGGCACCAAACTTGAATCTCGTTAATCACCCATAACAACTCACACACTCTCACACACACTCAATTTGATCCGCAGATTCAACCTTCAACATAAAGTCATGCGCATTCCTTCCCAAATTGCATTTATTATTATTATTCATAAGCTACTCAAGTTGATCTGCTGTCAATATGAAATCTGTGATCGGAAATTAAATCTTCACGTATCTTTGGGAACCGCAGACGCCTACATGCTGTTCTGCAGCAATGTGAAATAAAACGGGGTTGTTTTACACAGGGCGGCGGGGTGAACTGATTCTTTCTGGTCCAATCCTTATGATTAGGTATCTCTGTTGCGAGGTTTAAGACAAAATAAAACATTTGGGCATCGAGCAGGAGAGTGGGACTGACTGGATAGCTCCGTGGAGAGCCGGCAAGGACTCGATGGGCCGAATGGCCTTCTTCTGGGTCGTGAATGACTCTATGACTACAAAACTTAAGGCGTTTTAATTTTTTCATAGCGAAAGCAAACATTTATTGAATTCTTTCAGAGCCACGTAACGGACAATAAAATCAGAACATTTTTGATATACACTGTGAATTATTTTCTCTTTTAGCTAATGACCCTACCAGTCTACATCCCTAAACTCCGTTGATCAGAATTATTCTGTGAATTCACAGTGTGATGCGCAACGTACAAGACAAACAGCAATCAATTTTTTTTGTTCTAATTTATGTCCCATTTGTAAATCAGACTGATGTCTTTTTTTTCCTCTCAAGATTTCATCTCTGTAAGTGAAAAATGAAGCAGATGCGATTGCAAACAAACGCTTGGGAAACTATTCTGTGTTATTAATCCCTATCACACAGAAGGTCTGGCGCAGCAGGGTCCCACTTTTTGAATAATGCTCACTCATTTTACACAAACACAACCGCTCTCTCAAAACCACCACTCAACTACTCATTGTGGAACATTCGGCAAATAACAACCTGCCATCTCACAATGGTAGTTTGAAAGATCCTGTAAAATAGTTTATCATTCAGAGGCGAGGTTTAAGCCATGCGCTCACACTTATCAGTTGCCAAATTCAGTAAAGTGTTCTGAAAATAGTCTGCTACCTAAACGCTCCACAGGTATTAATGCAAAATACTCCCAATAGGCATTATTTAAAAACCCGAGCATAAAAACAATGGTTTATGTAGAAAAATCATTTACACCACAAAATCTGAGGAGGGTCGATATTTAAAAAAAATACGGCGTTGGGTGTTAAATGCACAGTTAGATCTTTTGAAGGAAATTCGTCTGGATCAGTTCTTCCCCTGTAAAACGTATTTTTAGATTAGATCTAAACGCCGTATATTCTGTATCCGACTAGTTCCTTTTCAAATCAGCCTGAATGCATGCTCATTTACATAAGTAAATGAAATGGAGAACTGGCCGCTCGGTATAAGCTACACATGGATGAAAATGATGCTGGCACTTTAAAATCATCCCATAGTTACATAGAACTTCAATGCGGTTATATCGATCACATTTTAATTCCAAATGTGCCCTGTTTCAATGCAAGATCGAACAAGTGGGAATCCCTGCCAGCTGGCCCGCTTATTGCCGTGTGTAAAATATCTTTTAAAATTTTTTCTTTTAAAGGTACTTGGTTGGCATTGTATCAGCCATTAACTGCCCAGCACAACCCAATGTAAATGATGTTAAAAGTACATTTACTCTACGTATATTTAATGAATAACACAGCAAAGCGCGGTCATTTTATTTTTTTCATTTGAAGCGTACAGCACACCTTTCTTTCGGAATGAACAGGAAAGATGCAAAGCCGATGATTTAAAAGCCAAAAGTTTTTATTTGGGGTGGGGGAAGGGAAGGGTGCTAGCATTTAAGGATTGATGAAGTTTAAGCTTTGTGCTATGATTTTGTTAAGAGCCTCCCACTTATGCTGTACATTCACGCCCTATTAATTAACCCCATCCCCTCCTGTGTGCTTATTGTCTTCCCCGTGTTCTCGCCATCAAATAACAGCAAGTGTGCTGTTTACAATCCACTGGAAGCCCCACCAGCCTGTCATTAAAAATGCACATGAAAAGTTTGTTTCAAAAGAGTTCACAAATGTTATCCCAGTTGATTGCATATTAGAATTGTACTGGATAAATTTTGACATCTCGGTATGTATAATATAAAAATAAAATCTACAATGTGCTACAATCATTCTAGCGTACTTCTCTTTTAAAATTAAGTCAATTGTATAAATTACAAGACGAAATTCGTCCATATACGAACTAAACAATTCCAGGTCCAAATCTAACTGCGTACTGGTCTGAATTGTAATTACAACGTTGGCAGTTATAAACATTTTAAGTAAATAAATCGGAAGCACTTGCTCACATCTTTCAGTTACAGTGTCCACGTTACACAGAAAGTGAAATATTTCTATTGCGAAATCAAAGCGGGTAAACGTTGAATACATAATATACAGCAATATAATCAGTTAAAGCCTGCTCATAATGTAAAAAGAAAGCCCAACAACCCTTAACTTCGCGGCACTCCCTATTTAAGCACGCAACCTGGTTTACGTGCATTCTGTTAAACTCCAAATCGGAAAATAAAATCCATTGGAAGACTGAAAATACTTAAGCTTCATGTATCTCTTTTAAGAACCCAATGCAGGTGTCAGTAGTAAGCACAACCCTATGGCAATGCATCATCATACCGTTCTCTGGGGTTTTTTTATAATGACGAATATGCACGTATGTTGTATTATTTTAGTTCCTTTTGTATATTACTGTAGTTACCTTAAGCCGGCCATCTATTTTAGACGCTACTTATTGGGGTTGCCTGTTTCTCAGTCGGTTCTTGCACTGCTTGGTTGATTCCGCATATGAAACTGATCTGACATTGACAAGTAGATCGTTGTGGAGAAAGAGATACTTTAGCCTTAAAATAGCACGCAGAGTCTCTTCGTGTAATCAGTGATTGAATAAGTCAATAATAAATCAATAAATGGCTAACTTCATACAGTATTTCAATTGTCCATCAATACATGACTGTAAAACTGAATTTGCAACGTCCTTCTCATTAAATAAGTAATCAGTTTTTAAGCACATCCTGGGGAGTGTTTAACAGAAATGAATTGGGACTTACCCCCGTAGTAATTGAAAGGGCCGTTTCCCATCATGTCAGCCCCGTCGAGGCGATCTCCCAAGGGTCTCATCCGTCTGGGGCTGCGGAAAAACGCGTGTCTCCGAGCCCCTAAAGCACTCAGCTGCTTCATCCGCCTCTCCTTAGACCTCCTGTTCTGGAACCAGACCTGGGGCACAAAGCAGCCGCAAGATTCCTTTTACTTCGACAATACTGAGTTAATATTAAACCATACATGTAATACAAACAATACCCTTCCAGTCCCATAACTCAAAATTAATGTAAACCTGCAGCAGATCTTAAACAAAAGCCTTCGCTCTAATTCTAACACTGCAACATTAACCTCAAACCAGTCTTGAAACACAGAATGCCAATACTTAGATCTTTCTGTTGCATAAGCTGAAAGAAAACCAGAAGGCTTTCCCAGAATTAAACGCTAAACCAAATTTACGACAGTCGTGCCAAACATTTCAAGGGTTTCCCCTTGATTCCAGACTCGTTGGTTAACACACAGCCATTGTAGCTGCCATATTTTAAAATGCAATTGCCAGTTGAATTAAAAACTCGACTTCCTTCTTTTAATATATATACAAATGCGGAATCGATCTGATAGTTGTGTGCTAGAATAATACATGAAATGGCATATTTTGAAAACTTAACATTTTGAACAATGTGACTCTAAAGTGAAAAGAAAAGTAAGCGTTCTTCGCCGGTTTACCTTTGAAATGCACGTTAGGATACTGGACATATTAAATAACAGTGCAATTCTTAAGTTTTTTTATTGAAATAAAGTTAGACGTTAATTAATAAAATTGCATTGAAAGAATGGTTAACATCAGTTAGGGCAGAACTGCCGACAATTTGAAAAATATTTTCAAGAGTACAATTTGCTTTGCAGACAGGTGAAAGGTTGTGAAGCTAATTCCAGCTGCCCTGTCAGATTATAGGTAATTGTTATCCCTGACCCGGGGCTGGTGTGTTCTATATTTAACCTGGGTCGACTAAAGTGACGGCCTTACCCTTTTCGCAACTCACCCCAGGTTTCTCGGTTCGTTTATTTGTTCCACAATTTGAATAAGTGTATAAAATGTTTCCTTATTCCATGTCGTGTTACTAGCCCCATTACACCAGAATCCTGTTTCGTACCTTAGGTATCTCAAAGCTGGGGATAAATTAATCGAGGACTGGAGGGATCGGGTCTGTAATGTTTAGCACAATCTCTTCACTCACACAACCGCCAATTTAATTTTGCAGATCTCCTCCCGCTCTTACACTCGGTTTTATTAGCTACTCCACCATTCAACCCGGCTATTTCTGTTCACTTCTTCTGAACTGTTTACTCCTCGTGTTGGTTCCCTAAGCAGGGATAGTTTAACCTGTCTCTGTACAGTCATTGTAATTAACCAGATTTCCTGGTGCAGCTGTTCTCTTGTACACTTGTTTCTGGGTTGCCGGTGGTTTGTGCCGCTCTGACCATATAATTACTACATTTGGCCTACTTTATTGTCTCTAGTTGGATTTGCTTGGACACGGCTTGACCTCTTGGGTGCAGTCTTTTGGGTTCTCTCGGTTTCCTGCGTTCATTACTCTCACATTTGACCTGGTTAAATGGATTGTTTACCCAGCTCCTCTTGTTTAGCTTTTGTTTCTTGCATTATATACTTTTGACTATTTATCCCGGCTTAAACGTTTCCCCACTGAGGTATAGACATCTCGATAATCCATCTTTTTGTATAATAAAGCGTTGTGAGGATTTATCCCGGGTCAATGGTATCAATTGCCTGTACCCGTTGCTTAGCCATTTCGACTACGACACCCTTCCCCCACTGTCACGTTTAGTCTGCTTCCCCGAGTTAACGATTCTTTATACTGTCTCGAGATCTCTTATTTATACAACCCTCTTCAGCTTGATTTCCTGAAGCATTTATCGCCGTTTAATCCCCACTCAGCAGTTCTCTGCATGTTTTATACTGTGCCTAAATCACTGCCTCTCCCTGTCTCTATGCCCACCCCCCCACCCCCACCATGTTTTCTTTGAGCACTCATTTCTAAAAGTCTCTCTTACCTGTATAACCCTCATATTTAGCCCGGTTTCCTGAGCTAGCTGCTCTCGGATGTGTCTGGTCGGTTTGGGGGTTGCTGCAAAAGCCGCTTTGAGAGTTTCCAGCTGTTTTGCTTTGATGGTTGTGCGGGGACCCCGGCGCTTGGCTCCCAGATTCTGTTCCTCGTTCTCGTTAATGGCAGTCTCTTTATCTGAAATATTGGCGCTTTCTGAGTCTTTTGTGTCATCTTGTAAATGATCTTGAGAATCCGGTGATAAACTTTGATCACTACATGCCGTTACTGTACAACACACAAAATGGAATGGAATGATGTATGAGTTCACATCACATAAATAACGCAGTAAAACGATGATAATTACCGACAGTGTATCAGTAATTGATATATAGCCCCTTTGGACCGCCGAATTACAGAATGTTTATATTTTAAAGTAGGAGAAATCCCAAACATACCAAGTTTAAATGATACACTTATTGGCGCTCTAAATATTCCTACTTTAATCCTCCCCAAAACGAATAATTTGGTTAGATTAAAACGAAAATGTAAAAACGGGGGTGGGAAAGTTAACAGACATCTAAACCGGAATAAAATGATACAATGGACAGACAGGACAGTGTCACAGAAAAGCTACACGAAAATCGTACATGTCGCTACTCGCTATAATACAGAAAGTAGCAAATGGAGTTTATAAATAATTTAATGAAATTAACAACAAATAACTGTTTAAATGAAGCGGATACGAAACGGGAGGCTCAAATCTGAGCGCTGTGCCTGTCATGCCCGCTTTTGTAATCAAATAATTTCAGTACAGCCCCAATTCCGAATACTTTACAGCCCTCTCCATTTTATACTGCCCATGAGCACTATTTTGTACTGAAAGTATTTAATGTAGCAAACACGTGCGCCCAGATTAGAGCAATGCTACAGCCTCATGATACTGTAACATTAGGGTAAACAGTTACTGGGCTACACTGTTGCCCAGATTTCCACTCGGCATATACATAGATATTTGGTCTTACCTGACAGCGCGCCGTTTTCTCTCGAATTATTGCTGTTTAAAAAATCGTCCTTGCAAACAAATTTGTTTTCGTCTATGATGTAGAGCTCTTCTCCGGTGGAAAGTTGTTTGTTGCATATCATACAAGTAAAACAGTTCAGATGAAAGACTTTGCTCCTCGCTCTCCTCACCAGATCGCTCGGGGAGATACCCTGATAGCAGCCGGCACACTTGGTACCAAAACGACTAAAACGCAGCACGCAGAAGAAGAAAAAAGTCAAAGAAATTTTCAGTTTTATTCAGTACAGTTGCACAGTCAACTACTTAATCCCAACCGGTCAGAACAGCAAAGCGCAGATCCCAATTTACATTTATACTGGACAGATCAATGTTAATATTTTACTGATGATGCCCGAAAGCACAGAAGCGGAAGCAAAAAGGCATCCATAATTGCACCGATCCGCGTTATCCAGCCACTGAAACCACACAACATCGGAATTGATACACCGGCGTGGAACAGATTGCTCACTGAGCGGTTAATTTCAGCAAAACGACTGGAAATCAGTGCATACCACTTATGAGAAATCGAGAGCGGGAAACTGAGCAGAAGTGTCAGAATGTTGAGGGGAATGCTTCACACTGAACCGGATTTTTATTGATTTTAAACTCTTTCTGCTCCTCATAAAGCAACGGACTTCAATTATTATTTGCATTAACCGGATTGATGTATAATGTTCCGACTCCATTTCACTTCCAAGCATAAAAGCTTTTTTTAGCTACTTAGGGGAAGTAAATTTGAATTATCGGTAAAATTAAAGATAGTCGTGGTTACTGTGTTATCTGTCAGAAGTGAAAAGCTATTTAGTTTATTTGTAAGGATCACCAAAACTCGTACCTTACTTTTTATTGATTCAGATTTATAGAAAGTTTGCGTGCTAGCCATCAAGGTATTTTAAAGTTTCCATGTTAAAATGTTAAGGTACTTCGTTGAACTATTTAATTACGCTGTACTTCTTGACTAAGTTGACGCTTAACGAAATCGTATAACAGGTGAACACAAACTACTTTACCGAAGTTTACCTGTAATTTTTTAAACAAGGGGAAAGGCTAACCAATATATTCGAGAAAAGGACGTTAAAATGCTGAAAGGGTTAGAATTTATTTTTAAATGTTTTCATAAAGACTGCTGCGCATAAAATGAAATTAAATTACATTCTATTGAAAACTAAAATGTAGAGGATTCTCCTATCCCATATTGGGTGTAAAAATCATTGGATTAATAAAGTTACGTCATTTACAGGTGACGGCAGATTGAAATGATGACGGTGTATGATCCCGGAGGAGGAAGGAGATTTCAGAGACCCTGATTAGAAAGGTCTTCAAACTTGACATTAAACCATTCATTAATAATAACTGAGGAGGTGGCTGGTTCAATCAATGGTTCCGGTACATAAGCAATAGGCAATGGATATTTTGCTGTCACATTTGCATCTGTAGCTTGAAACAGACCAGTACTTTTTGAGGGCAGAGATAATATAACTTAAAATGTTAACTTCTGTTTAAATAGTTAAAGCAAGTAAGTATTATTGATTCAGAAGAGCAATAACATATACATGTCGTATACTTGCAAATGAAAGTTACTGTAACCAAGGAAAAGTTAGACAGGAATAACTAGTTTGGCAAGCAAGAGAAAAATTACCCTATAGCAGGCAATATATCTCCTATCAGACACATTGTATATTTGGTTATGGATTTAGGAGATTGCAATTGTGCAGGTATTTGTGCAGTCTGTTTAGGTGACTGCTGACAAAGGTTTGCCCATATGTCCTTTGTCTATGGTTTCCTCTTCAAACACTTTGTTCTTCAGAAGCACTTATCACATCGTTACAATAAAGTAAAAAAATACCAAGGAGGTAGACAGAACGAATGGATTTCCTCTAGGATTCGTAGTTATTGATCTTTGCTTTAATTTGCCTCAGCAAAAGAAACGTGCGATCTCCCATCGTGTTTTCTCCTGCTGAATACACATTTTCCGCACTTCAGACCAGGGCTGAACGAAAGTGTGTGAATATTGTATTTTATGTTCAGGCAATCCAAATGTTTTATCAAATTGCGAAGCAATAAACATTTAGTTATTGGAGGTATTGATGCAATTTTCTTCAGGTCACAATTTCTTGGGGTAACTGAACCGGACATTCTTCATAAATATGAAAGTTTTCCAACAGTCCTGTTTTAAACTAACTATTATGTGTTATACACACTAAATATTGTGACAATAAATTAAATCAACAAAATGTCAGCCTTGGAATAATGTAAAACAAATCTGAAGTTTACACAGTACGAATATAACATCACTCTGATGATGCCTTAAAACGCTGACCTATTGCACTTACCGAAAGAAGTCGTTTTTGCAGTAGAGCTTTCCTTCTCGTGAAAAACATTTTTCTGTTAAATTGCATTTACATTCGCAGCACTGTACACATTTCACATGCCAAGCTCGGTCCAGGACGTTTAATAGAAACCTATCAAGAATAGGCCTCTCGCACCCCGCACAGTGTACCATTGTCTTTGGATTGTTCCCAGATAATGAGATAGCTGACGGTTAGATATTTGGCTGGTAATAATGAGGTCCTCGATCGTCCAAGCAGGCTGATCCTTAGAATGGCTCTTATTAAAGGGCGATGGTTCCAACGGATGAAGTGGCCAGCTTTTTTTTCTTTTGAGGTAGCTGATATGAGTCAAAGCAAACCGATGAAGGTGTGCTCCTAAAGCAACAATCGCCCTCTTAAAGAAATTACTACAAAATAAAAAAAACTACACTGATCAACAAGCAACAGTGCTGTCACTCTGGAGTATTAAACTGTTTACTTCAACATGATGCACAAAGATACCAACGTTTAAATCTGTCTCTTGTCTCATAAGTATTTTGGTTGGCTTTTTTTTTATAATAAATACTGCAGTTTTCTTGTTTTGAGTACCATTAGCAAAATAATAACATAGAGATATTAAATACTCCAGAAATAAAATATGGGTGACAGGCCTGTGGCAAGCATTGATTTTGATTTCATGGTTCAGCTTTTCTGATCTGGAAGAGAAAATATCCCCAGTCGTGTTTACTGTACAGCTAGAGTAGTTGTGTGGATAAACATGCCAATCACCAGCTGCTGCTGCTCTGCCCGCCGCACGCCCTCACTCCACTGCATGTTTCCTGGAGCTGGCGCACACCTTATTCACATCGCCGTCACGCGCCCTGTCGCGTCACCGGGGCCCCCGTCCAATCAGCCACCCCGGCGCCATGGCAACCGTTAATTTATTACAGCTTTTTTTTCTCTGTGTGTTGCCTTTTTTCCTGCCTTCCAACGACTCGCAACATCTCGCCTAAAGAGAAATAACGGAAGCCGCGGCCGCTTCTAAGGGTTAGGTATAGTTGCATTGTGTGTGTGTGTGTGTGAGTGTGTGTTTGTGTTGCATTTCTTCCTTGTTGCATTTTTAAAAAATTTCCACTTGGAATATTAATTTTGCATTTTTATCTCGCGGGGAAGCGTTTGGCTAAAAAAAAAACAAAGAGCAAGAAAATATGGTTACATGTTCAGGCCCTCTTTGCCCTGTTGGAGTGATTTTTTTTGGGTCGCTGTTGGACAGATTTTTGAGTGTGAGACAAGCATTCAAAGATTGCATCTTCTCACAAGTTTTTTTTTTGTTTGGCTCATGTTTCGGTCATTCTGTGATAAGACAAATTGTTGCAGAACGATTGCTGTTATCAGATGGCATGCCAAAATAATTTGCAAAAGATATGAAGGCGATACCCTAATCAGACTGATCAACGGGAAATAACAAGCATATTATTTCGGGGGGGGGGGGGGGGGGGAGGGGGGGTTCCTGTGTACATGCCCATCATCAGGTGAAAATGGAAAAGGAGGAGTATATGACGTTTGATACAAACACAACGGTAGGGTGAGTCAAACTTGCATATGCATGAGTCTTTTTCCCCTGTCTGCAAATGCGTCTTAACCTTTGAAGTGGTATCCGTTAAAAACGTGAGAGACGATAGGAAAGACCTAACAAGTCATTTTATCACCTCTGCACTTGTTGATGAATGCCCTACTCAAAGGGAACTGCTTACTTGCGATGTTTAATGGAGGTCTTTCCCGATTAATCTTAAACTCGACACCAAATAGTGCCTAAACATATTTGCATACTTAGTGTTAGAATGAAAGTTTTTTTTTGATGTGTGTATTGCGTCTCGCGTCAGCGCGGATGAAAACAAGACAAGACAAGGCTGAACCTCAGTCAGCCTCTCGATTAGTTGACACATCTAAGCTGCCATACCCATGGGCGCCGTGAAAGTTGAACATTTGCATTAGGTTCAGACATTTCCCATACCTTTCAAAACTAAATGTCTACAGCGCTACAGTCCGCTTGAGATAAATCTTCTCTTGCGGCAGAGTGGAGATATCCATGCATTTAATGTCTTACCGGTATAGGCAGAGGAACGGCAAAGGATGAACGATGGTCACCGATCTCTCCAGACAGGATGCGCAGACTGTAACACTGCACCGAAACCGCACTTTCACCACTTCCAGTTTGATTCTAGCCGGCGCTGGTAGCCTGAACAGGAGCTAATCCAGGAGACAGATTGCTTAGAAAACACACATACTGTTTGTATGCATTTATTTGGCTGTTATATAAAACACTGTGAACTCGTCTTCTGCAGTGTCTTAACACCTCAATTAGCGAATCAACTCGATTGCGAGACAGCGTTTGAACTTTTAACATCGTCATGCTTTAACAAGCGCTGCACAGATCTTTGAGTATTCCTTATTTTTTTTACAAAGTAGTCTGCTATATTCTGTTGGCTTTATCGCCTGTCATTGGTGCCCAATGCGTTTACCATTCAGTCTCACACCATTTTATGGAGTCCCCATGTTGAACCTGTCCACTCACCCTTATTCGGGCCCTTTGGATAAAATATCATTCCCTAACATTGGGGAAACAATTGCTCTGTCCCTGTGTGTACCGACATCGCCAATTAATTCAACACCGACATGTTTACGATTTCGCTACAAGTTGTGAACAGAGCAATTTTTCGTACAATTATGATTTTTAAAAAAATTACCATGAAACATATCCAACCCTCCAAATCGTCTTAAACGTTTTTTAAAAATATAAATCGGCAAAATAGATAGCAGTCGTTGTATAGTTTCTGAGGAATGAATGATCCGTGGCACGGAAAGTGAAAATAAATAGGCCTTATTCCCCGCAGACATGAGGTCATCCGGGTGAAAAATTCCCATAATTATGAGAAAAAAAACCTCATCCTGTTCGTAGTAAAGGTGCAACATTTAGTGAGCGCCAACTTTTTCTTGCTGTATGGACACCATCTTTCTTGCGCAGTTTTTTTCATCCTACATCCGCTGCCCCCTCCGTACAAGAATACCCTCAAACAGACGCTTCCCACGCACAATCTTTGTGAAAAGGTCGAGAATCAATAAACCCCTTCTGCATATGGGGTTCTTCTCATGCAAAAGGGAGAAGCGTGGCTGGTATGGACGTGGCCCTCCAGACTTCACAGTGACAGCTGTAGCCTTCTATCTAGGGACTCTTTTCCTTTGACTCTCTCCCAGATGACATGTGTTGGTCAGGAATGAATAGAGATGAGATGAGCAACATCTTTGTGGCCATCATGTCTGTCTCTACTCCAATATTTTATTCAGCTGCAAAGCATCTGGTTATATTATTGTAACACAGGCTTCTCTCAGATATCAAAGAGTTTGCAGTTGGGTGACAAAAGTAATTCACTGAGACACCTCATACAACCCAACAGTATCATGTAGATAGCTGTTCTTAAACATAATGCGCGAGTTTCTAACATAAAATTGCCCCAGTTTGTGCATTTGATAGTGTTATGCAACTAACCACAATTGAAGTTCAACATCCTGTAACCCTAGGCCCACCTCGGAAAGTGAAATTGACTTGAAATTAACAAGCAGGGCAGTTGAAATGAGGCGCCGCAGGTTTACTTGGCAGGCAATAACAAAACCTACCGGAAAATAAACGTGCCAGAGAGAGAGAGAAATGCTGCTTTTACAGGCTGTTCCAGGAAGTATGATATGTTAATAGGATACACAGAGTTTAATCGTTCAATTAAAAAGTATGTTTAAATCATGTGATTGGTGTACAAACTGAAATTTGTGGAACAATTTGACGCCAAGGTATTGATGAAAGCGTAGAAGAGGATATTTTGCAAATATTATTTGGGGGGAGGGGAATTAACGCATTCGCTCACATAAAGTACACTCAATCAGTGTGGACAAGAGCGACGATCACAGGCAACATCCTTTCACTCTTCCTTCAGATTCACTTCATATAATCAACTGAGCATAACAGTACTGCAAATAGTGTGCACTTTGTGACCTCGCATTGGAAACGAACATTCCGATGTTAAGTATCCACCTTCAGTTCGCAAATAGATTGTGTAAAATGATTATTGCACACGTTGCAAAAAGTTGTTGGATAGATCTGAATTCAAACAGGATAGAATGTAGGCAAAACAGGATAGAATGTAGACAAAATAATCTGCCCCAATTTACTCCAGAATATTTTCTTACACTTGCACATTTCATTCTGTATTATTGATGAACCAGTTGAGCTGAGATGTAAGAATTATCACAGCGATCCAATGTCCAGAGGTGGGGCGTTTGCAAGTTGACACCAATAATCATTCGTGACAGTTAAAGTTATAACCACGGCGCGTGAATACTGTCTTAACCCTTTCCCTTCCCAAACAATCCATAGGGCGACATTCATTGAGGGCGCGATTTTACAGCACTTCATCTAACAAATGACCATGGCTCGGAGGGGAAGATTATCAGCAGAAGGCTCAAAAGCTGGCGGTATTAACAGGTCTAGAATCTCTTTAGCTTCATCAAAACAAGAACAGAGCAGCCAGAGTCACAGCCAGTGGCTGTCAACGCGGAATGGAGGGAGATATGGATTGAAAGTGAGCTCCAGTCAATGTGTATGAATGTTAAAGGGCCCAAATACAATTCACAAGCTCAGCCGTTTCCTTTGCACAGCGCGACAGGAGTTGCTCGTCCTTGTCCACAGAAAATATGTGCCACCACTCTCCAACTCTCTCCCCAGTACATTTTAGTTCTATTCTACCTTTATATTATGACTAACATGTCACTAGTTAATGCAGAGTGGATCCAGTTATGCATACAATATATGTACATATACACACAACATTTGAGGGTAGTCAGCACTTTTATGTGCGTCCATTTATCTCTGTGCTAATGACCACAACATACTGAAAATAGGTGTATACCAGACCAATTATACCTGTTTATCAAATAACGAGAATTGGAAGATCGTTAATCTATTTTAACACGTTTATTAAAGTTCTATCATTTTTAAAAGTTCAAAATAACACGTTTCTCTTGTAACGTTAGAGATTCGTTGATTTTAGCTCATAGACCCGAGTCGATTTTCTCAGTTGTGATATTCGATATATCGCTCAGCAAGGAAGGTTGTGATTAAATAGCGGCGAGGAGAACGATGCACCGTAAATCCTGATTTCCAGCATTTCAATCTGTAAATTATCCCCTCAACAATAATCAGTATAGAATACAGGCAATAAAGAACTAAGGTGAGTTACAATCGTAATTTGATGTTCTATGACTATATTTACACCTAATTACCATTAAAGGGACAGTACAATGGAAGCTTGCCAGTTACATGGATTATTTTCTGAAAAATTCAGATTTAGTAATCATTAACATTCAATAAAAATGCAACAATCTCAGTCCTTCTATTATCAGCAGTTACCACTTTAGGGCTTTGAAGGAGGTGAATCGGTAATTGCAAAAGTTTCTAAAGTTAATTTTACTATTTGCTTTCCAGATACTTTTTTCATTTTCTTGCCAATTCCACATACATTGAAAATCAACCAAGAGTTTTGGCTTGGTTTTGTTTAGACTTGGGCATCAATAAATAGATTACTGGAATAAACGTAAAGTTGCTTCAATAAATGATTAGAAAGCGCAATTACAGGAATAGAGACTCCGATTTCAATATCGGCTAACCCAAGGGCCAGAGACTGTAGCATTGCAACTTTAAGTACGTCAAGAGCATTGAAATGAAGTCGAAGGGAACTTTGTCAAGTCCAGGTTGACAGGCAGACCGTTATTGTCATGCTTTTCACAATCGACTCCTTTCCCCTCCCCCCAGAACACGTGACTTTACCCCACCCTCCCCTTGACCTCTTTGTAGGAAGATGTGGGTGACACTTGTGATAAACTGAGAAATATATAGCGCGAGTTAAGGGACTGTGATCGTCCAAGTGAAACTGGATTACAAACAACGGTGAAAGAACTCCCTGTGACTGGAGTAGTGTAACCAACAGCTTCGCATCAAATGGACCACAAGTTGATCCATTTTGCGCTGCTGTAAACTTCAGCAGGCAGAAAAGATGCAGAATGCTCTGAGAAACTTTTCTCTCTAGACTATCAATCCAAACCTACAGTGAACATAATATCTGGAGCATACATCTCCAATAGTACATGAACAGCCACCATGTACAAGGCAATGTGTAAAATCTCGGAAAGTTTAAATTTACTGTACTAGTGGATTAAGTAATTTAACTGCATGATTAAAGTTATATATTTATTCAATCGTGGCTTTCAAAAGGAAATTAGATAAGTAAATCAAGGGAAAACTTTTGCAGGGCTACGGCGGTGGGAGGTGGGGGCTATTTGGATTACTCTTGCAGATTGTAGACGCGGACTCGACGGGCTGAATGGTCTCCTTCGTTGCTGTAACCATTCTATGATTCTATATGGCAACACTTTACGCTAGAATTTGCTTGCAATTGTACTGAGATCAATGCATTTTTGTAAGTACGATGCAGCAGTCTGAACCATAGATAGAATTGGCGCGATTGCTGCAAAAAGCACAAAACACGAGTCAGATACTTACAAATGGAGTGAAATAGCACAACACAATGCTTTTACTCCAAGGGTTTTGACCAACATGCTCTGGTGACTCTATTTTGCTTTTTCTACACAGTTTTCTTATTGTACCTTGATTTCAGTAAACGTGAAGTGGGGAGATGGTGGCGCAGTGGTAATGTCATAGGGCTAATAATCCAGAGGCCCACGGATTCAAATCCCACCATGGTGGAATGGAATTAATTGATAAAATTCAATTCGTTAATAGAAATCTGGAATTGAATGCTAACCACGAAACTATCATCGATTGCCTTTAAAAACCCATCTGGTTCACTCATGTCCTTTAGGGAAAGCCTTACCTGGTCTGGCCTACATGTGACTCCAGTCCTACTGCTATGTGGTTGACTATGTGGTTGATTCTTAACTGCCATCTCAAATGGCTGGCCTAGCAAGCCCACATCTCATGAAAGAATTTTAAAAAGTGAACCAGGAAGACAAGATACAGAGGTACACAAACATAGACAAATTACTGAAAAATGAACAGTTAAACTATTGATAAGAGAATGCATTCTGGAAGTATGATTTATACACAGGCCGGATCACAAAGTGGTTATAGATGTGGATAACACGATCACCTGGCCTAAGATTTCCATCCAGTTAATTAGGTATGTGTGTAACTGCGATAGCTACCGGAAAATATGATTGTGAGAGTAAATTAGTGCATAACTTTACATATAAGATCAGGTCTGAGTACTTTCAGACTAGTCGTAAGTAGGAAGTAAGCCACTTTTGAAGCAAAGTTAAGTCATATACATTTGAGTATTTGCATTATTGCTTTTCAGACACTTATGGAAATGTCAACATTGTTGAAACGCATTTTTATTTTAATAGGAGCAGTAAGCTATCGGTTGGCACTCCCAATTATACGTCAATAATACGTATTTCTAGGAGCATATAAAGTGGAATCTTACACACCACTCCTGATAACGACACGTTCCCCTGTCATCTTAGCAATTCGAACGGTATATGGAACAAAACAGTGCATTATTAATGAGTTTGCACGTTAAATTGCAATTATAGTTTGCGAGGGTCGATCATATTATAGATTTAAATAGAATTATAGTCCTTGCAAGTAGATATAGAAAATGAATGAGTAAATCAACCAACTCTTCTCAAACTAAGAAAAGCTCTAAATATCAATGGAAGATCCCAAAATTACAGTAGGACGCCAGAAGTTAAATCGAAAGATCGTACTCTTACAACAACTCTGAAATTATACAGTCTCAGGACTACAGAGTGTGGTTTATGGCAATTGAGAAAGAGCAATACATAGAAAACATAGAAGCCACAAATAGAATACAGAAATCAGAGAGAAAAAATATGCATTTATGCTGTCTGTTATGTTTGGATTCCTTAAAAAAAGAAAATAAGATTCTGTTGAGGGGGGTAGAAGAGTGATGGAGACATATCTTGTTCTCAGGACAAGGGGGAAGGACACCTGTTGAAAGATGGAAAGAGGGAGAGAGAGAAACCTTTTTACAGAGAAAGCAGCACTGTCTCTGTTAAGAGCAGAAGGGTTATTGTTGAGCTTAGTGTATGAAGCAGCACATCATTCGACTTACCACAAAAAATGTTATAGGAAAAACGTACTGGGAATGAAACTTTTGGTTGATTTAAAACATCTTTTTTCTAGTCCGGATTGGGTGGTGGAGGCTGAGAGGAGAGGGGGTGTCGTGGTCAGTAATACCTGTTACCAAGACTGTGTCAAATAGTGACTAATACCGGGAGTCGGGGGATAAAAAATCTAAGCAAATCGTACAACAATGTTCTATATATTCAATGCTTTTCAAACTTGGAAAGAACCTTGAGTTAACCATCTCTGAGATTATTTAACCTTTATACAGACGGCCAGATATTGTTAACAGAACTTTTCTGTCGCAGTTGTGTTTGTAGTTTATTGTATTAGAACAGAATATCAATAAGACATCGTTGTTCCTTCTATTACTTTTTTATTACTGTGCATAACTTAAATACAACACGAACCACCTTAGAAGCAGCATAATACGAACTTCGTGCCATGTGTTAATTGCATTGTTTTGCGTGCATTTGGAGCTGACGCTTCTGAGAACGTGAACTTTCTCCGTGCTCCAGCGATTCTGCGGAGCCCTGCAACTCGCCCTTTCTTGGGACATGAATGGTAGAACTCCAAACATCTGCCAGTCGTGTCGAGATATTGACCAAAACAGCACACCATTTTCCCCGAATAAAAAACTCACTGACAGCCTGGGTTAGAAATTCGATGAAGTCAATAGATCTTCCTGTAGTCATGTCATTGGGACAGCTGCTATTTTCGCTCCAAACCCAATAATCTACAGGCACAACAATGTCATGTCTTTTTTTTGTTTCCTTCATTAACTCCACATCCAGCACCAAAACTTTCAGTGAAAAAAAACTTTTAAATCAGTCATGACATCGATCAACTCCATTTTACCTCTAGAAACCTTACACCACTTCTGCAACGTTTAGCAAATGCTCCAATTAATCATCTCCGCCAACAGATATAATTGAAATGCTTAAAATGCATGTTTTGAGAAAACAAACGGGGAAAGTGGAAAATTGTCCACCCATATTGAGTTTCCCAGAGTGAACCCAGTGCAACAGACGATACAATCAGTGTAATGTCGAAGAGGAAAGAACACAGGCTACAAACTGATGCGAGCCGCTGATAAATTGCAATCAGCCTCAGCGCTACACTGCAGGCTTGGGAATAACGGCGGTCGCAGAAATACAAATGACTTTAGTACTTATCAATGGCTTTACACGGAGAGAGTGAGTGAAGAGAATGCGAGGGAGAATGCACGCGAGAGAGAGGGGGGAAGAGAGCATATTGGAGAGGAGAACGGAGTCCCCCAAGAGTGTGATCCCAATCCCAGCTCATCCATCTTCGTTGTGTGTGTGTAAACGCAGCCCCAGCATGGGAAAAAGGCACAAGCGAAGCTACGGCTTTTATTTTATTTCTTCTAGATCAGGAGGGAGATACAGCTTTTTCTCTCTCTCTCTCTCTCTCGCTGGGAACTGGTGCTGGGGGAGAGATATTTTATTTATATTTTACGGTTTTATGTTAGCGACGTGTCAGGGAGACAAAATAAATTGCTAATGCATAAGCAAAACCCGACTGCTTTGGCTTGCTGCGTGTCAGAACTGTGTGGAAGGAGTGGTGATATGGGATTTAGAACGGATGGGAGGCTCTGAGGGATTTAAGTTGGAAATTAGTCTCTCCTCCTGTACAAAATCAGTGACTGATGATGGGCTTTCTTACTGAATTTGAAAGGGCTGGTCCTAGGGCAAAAGAATGGTTCTGGTTTACAAAAAAAAAGGCACTGGATAAGAAGCAGCAGTTTGACAGAAGAATAGGTGCTGAAAACAAAGCAAAGATATTTCTAATATCTCCTGGCTTTCGCCTTGCCTGTGGTTTGATTATGTTATTAAGAATTATCCTTTTCCTAAACCCATTATAGCCACGCGAATTACAATTCAAGACCACGGCCTTTTACAAAATATGGAACTGAATCCATAAGTTTAATAGGTGACACGGTAGTGCAGTCCAACACAATGTTTGTGTAAGCACCTGCATTAGAGAGGTGGTCTGCCTATCAACTCTAAGCACAAAGCCAAGGCAAAGAATAAATGCACATCAGATAACTGCGATAAATTAATAAATATTAAAAAAACAATCAGTTTGTAAAAGATTGACCCCCAACAATACATTAATTCCAGCAGACCAATTAATTAAAATGGCGACTACATTGACTGGGGACCTTAAATCCTTGTGTGCTAAATTGATAACGCTGGCCAAAACAAGTTACGCTGCTTAATTTGATTAATGAAAACTTTGAACAACTTATTTACGCCGGATCCTTCTTTTAACTAGGACACGTACAAAGCTGGTGTCGGGAAGCTTCCTTTGCAAGGAAACTTTAGGCACCGGTAATATTTTATCCTTCTGCTGCCATTTGTGTCCCAAATGTTACCGGAATACAAATGGTTCTGAAACTGTGAAGGCTTCTATCTCATATTTCATATGTGTAAAATAAGGAGCTGTAGGGGTAATTTGAATTTACTGCACACCTGAGTGACTGCATACAAATAGGCATGACATTTGCAGTGGTTGTCCTAAAAGACTGTATTAAACCTCTTGAAATCTAATCAGCAACCCCCTCAAATAGCGCATCTATCTAGAAATGTTTTTTGTACTGTAGTAAAATGAATTCTGCCATTACAACCTATTTTCCAGGGTTCACACAGTCTAGGAAACACGATGGGTGAAGTAGTATTTAAGTATTATGGCCTCACAACAGTGTCTAACATCACATGTTGCTAAAGACAACGCCGATTTAAACAAAATAACCACGATGCGAGTGAAACGACATTATTCATCCGAAGTTAATTTGAAGAGGGTCTTGATTTGTGTAGGCTTTCCTCTGCAACAAAGGTATTGAAGCAGACGTGGATTTTTTAAGATGTTTAGATACACTGTTTCTATCTGTGTTGGTTTGAAATGTACGCCGTTCGCGGTTTTGTCTCTTTAATTGCAAGAGTTATTTTACAACAATCATATTGGTGCATTTAAAAGGGGCTCATTCTCATCGCCTCGCAATAAACTGCGTTGTTTGCTACGACTGGTTGTTTTGCAGACACCTCTTTAGTGAGGGGTTATAAATAAAGGCTAGTCACTGGGTGGGTAATAGTTCTCACCTTGACTGCAGAGCCTGGCCCAAATGTTGGATGACGAGGTAAGAGAGGAACTGGAGGGTCGATATATGGTCACTTGATCAGAGTTGCAGGAGTGTCAAGTTGAGAAGTGTTGAGGTGCCATTCCAAACTTGGGGGGAATCAGGCGTCAGTTTAACCTTTATCTGGCCTTTGCCTCGAATCTGGCCTTGAGTAACAATCTGTTAAAGGTACAATATCTTTGATGTATTGAGCGATTTATGAGAAGCAGTGTTGATACAGAGACATTCAGAGCTTTCTTTTAAGAAAAAAGACGTTCCTAATTTATTCACCTCCTCGTTCCAAAAACGAATAATTCACAAAACGACAGAAACAAATCAAAATACCTTCTGAAAAAATACAGAAGGCAGGTATAAATAGAAGGTAAACAGGTTTTAGGCAGGTATGAAGGACCACGAGAAGAGCAATGACAATAAAAAAAATATAAACAGAACCAAGTTGCAATCACTGTATAAATATACATAAACAGAAACAGAGCAGTATGCGAGCGATCAAACTATCCTATAAATACTGAAAAGATTTTAAAAATGCAATTATCAATTCATATTTCGATTAACAATTATAAACAACAGAATTCGAAGCATGCTATAGTAAGTCTTTATATTTCGGTGTAAATATATTTCTATTTAATTATTGAGAATAAAGGATGAATTTTGTAAATGCATTATCATTTTCTGTAACGGAGGCATCTTTATTTTGGATATCGTTACAATGATTTAATTCTTTGAGCATATTATTATTCAGCTATCAGCTCCCGGGCTGTGCTCTGCATCTCCAGTGACAACCCCTGCAGGCTGATTCACGTTGCTACAGCACCTAGCCCACAGGGGTAATGGCACCTCAGCCACAGGCGCAAATTCTAACACGGAGCCAGGTATCTGCTCAGAAATATCATATTGTCAACTTTGCATTTGCTTTTTACACGAACTGGGTTACAACGATTCTGAAAATTAGGTCTTGTCGAATTCCATTGCAATTAAAGTTGCTGTTAAGTACAATCGAGAGTTAATTGCCATTTCTGAAGGAAAGTAGGGCTGGGGACAAAAAGTGCAGTCTCACTCATTGGTTCTGTGCCTATAAGTACTCAGTTATCTATCCTCTCTTGCCTTCATACAACACACATAATTCCTGGTGACAGTGTTTTGAGCCGGTGGAGTTAAAACCAAAGGGTTCAGTTTATCATTCCATTCACACCGAGTACCAGTCACTGAGTATTCTCATGACTTGTCGCCTAAGCAGCGCAGAAACAAGGCCCGCCTTCGGGTCAGTCAGTGCCTTCAAGGTATCTACGACACAAACGCCAGGACTCACTCGCTCCCTCGGGTATGTCCCGCGGGACCGCCCCACAGAGCTTGTAACCGTGGAGTTAAATCGCATCTCAGGATGATCTTTAAAAACCTAAAATCACCCAATAGCTGCAAGGGTAAACAGCACCATAGGGTGACTCTCGCAAATCACACAGTTCCCCAACAGCCAGAGGGGCCCTCGGTATCCCGGAGACTCAAGAGTCCATCATAAATTCTAATAATATGTGGGGAACATCCACTTTAACTCTCTGAAGTCTTCAATATGAACCTTACAGTAACATTTCTTATGACTGACATGTAGAAAGAACCATGGCCCCATTCTTCTTCCTAAGAAAATATTTAAATGCCTGTGCTTTTTTCCTTTATAATTGTTTATTTTCTACTTTTGTTACTCACCTTTATACAATACCATTGTCTCTTCCTTCAATCCCCCTCCCCACCTCCTTAATTACACGATCCCCCCCAAAAAACAAACGAAAATGCTCCCTGACACAGAGGATAGTTCTGTGTAGGCATACGAATAAAATTTCTCTTAACACATCAAAAATTCAGAACCAGATTACAAATGTACCCACTTAAATACTTCCCAAAAAGTTCACTCTCCTTTCACAATCAGCATAATACAGCCCAAAAAGCTGCTGAACATTCGGGACTCAGGGTCCATTCTCGTCCCGCTCTTTGCAATCCTCACCTGGGCAGCTGACTCCCTATTTTTGCTGGATCAATGCAAGAGGCCTCAAGCTAAAAAAAAATACACATTGTAGGAGTCAGTCTACGATCTTAAGATAGGAATTCCCACGAGTCATCGCGATACTGTTTTGGTCTCGACCAGTCTCGAGGATTATTGTCGAATGGTATTATTGGGGGGAGTATTATTGCTCGGCTTGTCTCCTGGGGAGAAAAGTGGGGGTGGGGGGAGGTGGACTAAAAATAATTAAGAGGAAGGAGAGAAAAATAAGCACAGAGAGGAAAAAAAGAGTGGCAGAGAAACGTACACAGAAACAGAAGTGAAGAAAGATTAACAGAGACACATCAGTGAAGAAAAGAGGGAGAGAGGACTTAATTTGCAGATTCATCACCACAAACATCCTTTGCTATAGGAGTGTGAGAAACTATGAGATCTCCTCTAGAATTGAAAAGGTGGGAACCCTGTTTTAAATGTTTTAGAACCATTGCTTTAAGACATCTCCAATGTGCACATGTCCAGGCATCTTTCACTAATGAGCATACTCCAAACTTTATTTCAGGTGGAGATTGGGAGGAGGCAACGAAATGAGAGCAAGCTGACTGAAAATACATGCTTTTGGTGAGTAGAAATTAGCAGGTGGCTGCAGGGGTTACAGATAGATCTTTCTCTGTTGTTTTTAATTTAATGGCACTTGAGTGCCTGGGACAGTCGAGAGAGCCTGAGATGAAGGGAGAAGTTGAAGGGATAAGGAAAGACAGGGACTGGATGCAAAAGATGGCAGGAAATAGAGAACAGCAAAGAAAGCAGTGAGTAAGAGAGATGGAATATATAGAAATCAAACAGAGTAGAATAAAAAATGCCATCCCCCTAGAGAGAAAGGGGAGAAAATATCACAAAAACCACAGACAGAGGAAAGCAGAGAGGAGAAAGAGAAACTAGTATAGAAACTACAGAGGGAAAGTAAGAAACAAACACTTAGAGAAAGAGAAAACATTACAAAAAAATTAGGTAATGATAGAACAAGGGAGTAAACAAAAATATTTAGACACAGACAGGTGAGGGAGAGAGAAAATATTACAAAAATTGCAGATAGGCAGCAAAACAGATACCAGGAGAAAGAGCGAGAAAATATTGCAGTGATTGTGACAATAGAGAAAGATCAATACATAGAATACATAGAAGCCACAAATAGAATACAGAAATCAGAGGGAAAAAATATGCATTTATGCTGACTATTTTGTTTGGATTCCTTAAAAAAAAGAAATAAGATTCTGTTGAGGGGGGTAGAAGAGTGATGGAGACATATCTTGTTCTCAGGACAAGGGGGAAGAACACCTGTTGAAAGATGGAAAGAGGGAGAGAGAGAAACCTTTTTACAGAGAAAGCAGCACTGTCTCTGTTAAAAGCAGAAGGGTTATTATTGAGCTTGGTGCTATGAAGCAGCACATCATTCGACTTACCACAAACAATGTTTTAGGAGTTTCACAAAAAAGAACAGTTGGATCGATATAATGCCTTATCATCCCTTTGCAAAGCATCTTATCACATTTCACATCCAATAAGTTGGTTTAAAGTGACTAATAAGCTAGTGAGTATATATACCATAATGGTGAAATTTGCTTGTGAATCAAAAGATGTCATATGCATTTCTCCCTATTACATTCAAAACTTAAAGCAACTATTTTTTGCTAATATCTCCTTATGTGGCTTGATGTCAAATATTATTTGATAATGTTGCTCTGAAGCACCTTGGGTTCTTAAAGGCATGATATAACTGCAAGTTGTTGTTGATCGCTGATTCAACATGCCCAGAAAACTTGTATTTAATGCATATAACTCATTTAATTTTACCAAAATCTTTAAGTCTGTTCAAGTTTAAACAATTTATATAGAACATTCATACTTTTTGAAGGGAAAAAGATCAAGATGGAACAGTACACTGAGGGAATGACGAATTTGTACTTCCTCTTTTTGCTTTGCATTTTATTGAAACCTTTTGGTTTTGCAATATTTACAGTGATCGAACCATTCAGTGGTCAGTATAACATAATTAATTTCATATTTAACCAATGAATTATGCTGGATCTGGGTGGGGGTGGGGGTTCTGGTGGAAGAGTTGTATGAATTAGGTTGTGTAGTTGGCTAAAGCCTTTGTAGCTGACCCCCAAGTAATGGCTGCAGCTATATTTAGATGATGTTTGTGTGTGTGATCACTCAGTATTTACAGTGATGTGATGAGATTCTATTTTTGAAGCAATGCTATAATTCATGCTATTTTCAACATTGCAGGGAACTTTTCCTGAAGGCTGCTGTACACTTGTGAATTGGTGAATGACATGTGTTTTGAAATACATATTCAGCTAGAAAGATAACCCTGAGACACATTGTATATTTCACACATCAAAGGAGATGGGTTTGACACATTCACAGCTTATTTTCTATCTTTTGTGTTACGTTTTCCAATTCTTTTCTGGGTTACCCTCCTCTTCATGCCACTCAAAGTTCCAGTTGAGGAAGGAAGAACAGGCATCCTGCTTCAAGTCCTTTGCTAAAAGCTGCTCTGTAAATGACAGATAGGAGGTGCAAAACACAGACTGGGATGAATCATTCTTTGATTTTTCTTTCTCATAGGGAAACCACTTTCTTCTATTTGGCACCTCTCCTTGTAGAGAATCAAGAGTATAAAACCACATCTTACAGTTCCATGGTATAATGAATTAGCATATGACCAAACTAGAATATTCACTACTATAAGTTAATGTTAAAGCATAACAAAATATAAGTTATCAGTGATAATGATATCACTGTGTTCTGTAAACCCAATACAGAATAAGCAGTCCAATGTTCAAATTCAAACTGTCCTAATTGCTCAGATTCTGTCCACAGGATCTTGTATGGTTTTAATATCAATCCCATGTAATCTAACAGAAGCACACAGCCAAGGAAGCTATGGGTATATAATGAGTAATGTGCATATTAGACATTCCATGCATTTTATACATCTAAACAAACATCTTGTTCATGTGCAATGTCAGAAAATCTTTGAAACTATTGGGAAATACCAGATTGTTGCGATTATTTCTGGTTAACCTGACAGTTATTAGCATGTCTGAAGGAAAACACACTAATACACCAGCTCTGCTTGTATATATTTCTGCCTTCCATTATTTTCGTCCACCCCTTTATTATTCTCCAGTGGAATATCTATTACTGTCTATCTCCCAGTATGATGGTCATTTTTAACAATCTCCATCAATGAACCATTACTCAGCACTTTTCCTTGCAGACACACAGAGTCACCTTCCTCCATCTTTAACGTTTTGCCCACAACTTCATACAAAAATACAGATAGGCTCTCCCATTGGCTCAGCTTGCCACTGCATATTTTAGTGTGGAACTGAGCCACACAGACCAGAAAGATTCTAACTTATAATACTGGTCTCGGACATAGAGTCATAGAATCATAGCATTATACAGCACAGAAACAGGTCCTTCGGCCCATTGTGCCTGTGCTGGCCATTAAGCACCTAACTATTCTAATCCCATTTTCCAGCACTTGGCCTGTAGCCTTGTATGTTATGGCGTTTCAAGTGCTCATCTAAATACTTCTTAAATGTTGTGAGGGTTCCTGCCTCTACCACCTCTTCAGGCAGTGCGTTCCAGATTCCAACCATCCTCTGGGTGAAACTTTTTTCCCTCAAACCCCCTCTAAACCTCCTGCACCTTATCTTAAATATATGCCCCTTGGTTATTGACCCCTCTGGTAAGGGAAAAAGTTTCTTCCTATCTAACCTATCAATGTCCCTCATAATTTTGTATAGCTCAATCATATCTCCCCTCAGCCTTCTCTGCTCCAAGGAAAACAACCCTAATCTTTTCAGTCTCTCTTTATAGCTGGAATGCTCCAGCCCAGGCAACCCAGGCAACATCCCAGTGAATCTCCTCTCCAGTGCAATCACATCCTTCCTATTGTGTGGTGCCCAGAACTGTACACAGTACTCCAGCTGTGGCCTAGCTAGCGTTTTATACAGCTCCATCATAATCTCCCTGCTCCTATATTCTATGCCTCGGCTAATAAAGGCAAGCATCCTATATGCTTTCCTAACCACCTTATCTACCTGTGCTGCTGCCTTCAGTGATCTATGGACAAGTACACCAAGGTCCCTCTGACCCTCAGTACTTCCTAGGGCCCTACCATCCATTGTATATTCCCTTGCCTTGTTAGTCCTCCCAAAATGCATCACCTCACACTTCTCATAGTGGCTGATCTCAGCCAAGACAACAGTTTAAAAAAAAAATACCATTTTGTTCCACATTGTGCACAGAAGAAATCTTTCCGCCGGCCAGTGTTTTGCCAGCCAATGATCTGTTTTAAGCCAAATCAACATTATACTGAGTAAAGTTATCTCTTTGCTAGGTACAATAACTCTGTAGTGAATCCCATCCCTTTATTTAATATAACTTACTGAGCATCCTCTCAGGTGAACATAAAGGATCCCACAGTGCTAATTTGAAGAACAGCAGGGCAGGTATCCCCAATGTCCTGCTGGCTAATATTTATCACTCAACCAACATCACTAAAACAGATTATCTAGTTATTATCACATTGCTGTTTGTGGGAGCTTGCTGTGTGTAAATTGGCTGCTGCATTTCCTGCATTACAACAGTGACTGCATTTTAAAAGCACTTCATTGGTTGTAAAGCACTTTGGGAGGTCCTTAAGCCATGGTTATATAAATGTAAGTCTTTTCCCTTTTTATTGTCATTTATTTACAGTGTATCGTGAATTTAATTACAATGGTCCAATAATGAGACATCTTCTTGTCAAATACAGTCACCCTTTTGCTGATTAACATATATTTTTAAAGTATTTTATAAGCTGAATCAACAGTTTCAGGAAACTAGTGACACACCACCCATGACTGATTTCCTCATTTACATTTCTACCTCGTGCGCTTCCTTATCCAGCGCCAGGTAGAAACAAATCCGGTCGTAAGACATGAAAAATGTGGATATCCATTTCCATTTTCATTGTACTCAACATCAAGGTATTTATTATGGCGTTCGTTGTGATTAAATTTGCTACAGGGTTGGGCAGTTTATACATCTAAATATAGCACCACCATTTGCTGTTCATGACGGGTTTTAAATGTAAAAGTGTCTAATGTTTATTTCCATCAATGAATTGGTCGAAGTCAGGTGTTGCCATGAGGGCTGTTGTGTTATATTATTGTGGAGTATTGTAATATAGCAAGTCCCACATATTTGCATATCTGTTAATTGCTTACTCAACCAATTATCATCATCTCTGAGACATGTTTCCTTCAATTACAAATGCATTATAACATTTTCATTTTTTACTCTTTAATTAAAGACTCTGCATTCACAAGCAGTTTTATTTGCACATACCCATTTGCCATGCTAGTTTTTTTTATTTTCTGTTTGTCTGCTCTGTTATCAATTAAATATAGTTTGCTGTGAGATTTTGCTGCTGTGACACTGTCAACCAGAAAAGATATGACTTGTTTAGGCACTGCCGAGCACAATTTGCCCTCTGCAGTTCCTGATGTGACCTGCATGCATAATTGTTGTTCATTATTCAATGACTATTTGCATAGTCTATGTGAAAGAAAATAAAGACTTGCATTTATATAGTGCCTTTCATGTCTCAAAGCACTTTACAGCCAATGAAGTACTTTTGAAATGTGATCACTGTTGCAATTTGTGCACAATAAGCTCCCACAAGCGGCAATATGATAATGACCAGATAATCTGATTTATTTGTGATGAGCAAATTCTTCAAAACAGAGTCATGGGACCTTCTTCATCCACCTGAAAGAACAGACAGGGTCTCGGTTTAACATCTCATCCCAAAGATGGCACCTGTGGCAGTGCAGCACTCTCTCAGTGCTGCATTGGAGCATCAGCCTTGATTTTTGTGCTCAAGTCCTGGATTGGGACTTGAATCTGGAACCTTCTGACTCAGAGGTTGGAGTGCTACCAACTGAGCCTCAGCTGACACTGCTTTGGAAGAAGTTCTGGTTATTAACTACCTAAGATGGAGAGAGACTTTGGCATGTAAGAAATGGTCGATTGGAAAACCGGTTTAGCATGATCTTTTACTGGGAAAAGAATAGTGACTTATCATGGCTAGGAGTCAAGATGTAAAATGTTTATATTGGTATTGAACTAGATTGATACATTACTGGAAAATGACTCAGTTTAAAGCTAGGTTTAAATGAATATAAATAATGTTCATGGTTAAGTAGAATATCTGCTGAATGAATGTAATCTCAATTGTTTACATATTTTGATTTATATGTTCAGGTATTTATGGGTGCACTACAGGCTAAAACTAAATATGGTTCATACTATTATGCATGGCCTCATTATTGACTAGAAATTCTTGTTTGAACAATAGCACACAATTTGCCCATCTTTTCCACATCAGCCAAAAATTCATCCCCCATTTCGGGGTAATAACAGAGATTTTTTTTTTTTTTTTTTTCTGCAATTGAACTTGCTAAAAGGTCAATTAAGGGGATCTTGTGCTAAATTCTCAGCCTTGTATTGCCCACTGAATGCTAAACTGTGCAAGGATAGCTACATAGGCAGAAGCCAATTCTTGTGTCACTTATGAAAGCCATTTTGATACATCACAATTTGTAAATATATCTGATGCTCAGCCATTCCTTTTGACAAGTGCAGTGGTTTCCCATACAAGTAGATGGTGAAGTGAAACAAAGATAAAAGTCATGGGACACATCGAGGAAGCTGAGATAAAGACAGAGTGGAATGGAGAGCAGGAAGACATACTACTTGTATGGGAAACCACTGCACTTGTCACAAGCACCATATGGGCACCAAGGCCATGTGATAAATTAATATCAAATCCATCAAGTTTTATATCTGTGATATCAATTATTCTTATGTTGGAAGGTAGAACTGAAGAATAGTGTTACATAATTCCATATATTAATGTTTAAATACGTATGTTTGTGCACACTGGATCAATTTATAACTAACAGGACTGTTGAAATATTCTAATCCTGCTGATGTTTGACCTACTATTATCATGGGGTAATTGCATTTTAATTATCCACAGGACAGCGCCATTCAAAAGGAATGGCTGAGCATCAGATATATTTACAAATTGTGATGTATCAAAATGGCTTTCATAAGTGACACAAGAATTGGCTTCTGCCTATGTAGCTATCCTTGCTGCAGCAACTGCAATAGTAAACAGTAGATCCACACTGCAATGATCAAGTGCATAATTTACTCTTCCAGCTTTTAAAAAAAATGTGCATGGAATCCTATTTCAATTTTGAATGATGGTGGTCATGTTTTATGAAGAGTGTGAGTGAAGATAGGCCTCAGATAAGAATATTGTTGAATGCTAACCCTCATATGGTATCTATTTAGTAATACTAAGACACCTATCAATGAAAGGGCATGCATTACACAATGTCAGGTTGTAAGCTGAAAAACTTGTTGTCATTATTGTTATCTTTTGTGCCCTGTTAGTGGCAATATGATATTTGGTATATGATATGATATAAGATATGATATATATGAGTGACATAATATTTGTGAAAAAGGAGCAAAGCAAAATTGTGATTATTCCTTTTCCACTTTGTGTTCCATTCTAGGACAGAATTATTTGCACGCACAGCCACTTCTTAATACATGCAGTGCAAAAAAGTAAATATTTTAAAGATATCATGAATGTGCACTAAGCTTTTACAGTACTCTTAATCTCTATGGCACAATTAAATTACATTTTCTACCTATTTTAATGTAAAATATAGTTCATTGTTAACACAAATTTCCTATGTTACAGCATTGACTATACTTCAAAAGTATTTCATTTTGGGATGTTCTTAGGTTTTGAAAGGCACCATATAATGTCCTTTTTGAGGCATGAGATGTGATTTACTTCTCACCGTTTAAATAAAAGTGCTAGACTTAACAGTTGGTTCGGCACCATTATGGCAGGTGTGTTCCCATAAATTCTTTGCATCAATTCTAATACATTCAAACGTTCACAAATTCCATTGAGTAAAATAGAACATGAGGGTTATAACTTACAGAAATAAAAACTAGTGCACCATTCACCTATATTTAACACACAAAGAGAAATTCCTAGCCATAATTGTTTAAGTAAATGGACAAGAAGCATGACTGCTGAACGTAAGCACAAGGTAAGATTTCATCTTGCATTTATATGTAAAGCAGTGCGTAGTTTTATAAACTGGTCAAAGTGGTGATGTTTACAGGTCACATAGATTCAGCCCTTCATGATGTTCATGTAATTGACTTAGCCACTTCATTACGCTATCCCAATCCTGATGGTGTAGAATGCAGTGGGATGAACTGTAAGGTTATTTGTACACTGTCATTTGCTAGCTCAGTATTTTTACAGGTCTACCATGCATTGTATTCAGCTTAAATTACCTGTGGGTTTTGTTGAAGAAAGATCTTATTAGTAATCTTGTGACTGATATAAATGCAAGAGCTATAATATGATTGGTGATAGCAAACATTAATATTTGCTTTATATATGTTGCATTTATCCAACAGTGGTTAAAATTTACATAAATTACACAAACGTAATGCAACACATGGCTTAATTTAATTCTACTTAATTTATTTTTATTACTTTAGTTGTTTTCATGGGATTTTACTTTTGCTGCAACTGCTAACTATAAAAATCACTAATTGGTCCAGAAATGCATAGGGATTTTAACTCAATGGATTTTTTTGTTCACAGAATCAGCTAAGTTAAAATCAATATGAAATACATTTATTATATGTATGTATCATAATAGACCAAAATATAATCTTGGGAAATAAACCACAGAAATATGAAATCTGAATGACAAATTAATATTAATAGTCAAGAAGCAATCTTCATATATACCAGCTTGTTTATTTGTAGCAGTCTTGCCAATCTACAGTATCAGAAATTGTTTCCTGAAATTGCAACTGCAATATCCAGTTACACTGTAATAGATTTTATTTCTGCCATAGTTCCAGAAATGAATGACTTCTGTGAAAACGCGTTCACTGACAGCAATTTGCATTAATTAAAGGGTTTCAACTGCCTCTTCCCTCTACAAACATATACAATAAGTCAAATTGCATGTGAATACAACAAGCAACACTATGTTTATTTTAGGTTCAACAGTATCTCATTTACACGTGTTAATTAGAGCTAATTGGGACTAATTAAATGAACAGGAACCCCTCTGGGGATGTTCATACCTATAATTTTGGTAAATAGTCTTAATTAACATATGCAAGTTAGGGCTAATTAGCATTGATTAAGGGATTTTAGCTAAATTTTAAAGCGTTGCTCTTCAAATACTTTAAGCTTTACAGAATGTGGAATAAACATTAAGCATTAAACAGAAGAAAATGCTTTTGTTCCATTTAACATCAAGCTTATTTACACTGTTTCAATTAAATTATTACTTAACATCACTTGTTTGTGTGCCAATGATTACAAAGTCTTTACTTGGAGAAATGAAATTTATCCCCTGTATTCCAGGGAATAATTTTAAATCGGGGTTGAATGTTATACAATGGGTTAGCCTAAAGAGGCTAACTTCTAACCTCCAATCTTGATTAGTGAAACTGTCAGAATTATTTTTTTCTCTCTCTCCAATAGTTTTCCAGCACAATTTCTTGGTGATAAAAAAGTCAACAAAACAAAATAACAAAACAATTCCACAGGGTATGATTCCTAGATAAATGTAGGAGTGCAATCAAAATACTATCCCTTTATATCTGGGTGTGGATGTCAGTCAACAGTTCCTCATTCTATCAATAGAAAACAATGAGGTCAGGGTATGTTTTCCTCCATATACAATTTCAGATGTGAATAAACGAGGAAAAAACAGTTACAAGTTTTCTTCTATTATTACTGGCAGTTTTTCTCACAATTTGAGGGTATTGTGAGAGTGGGGGAAAAGAAACAATGCTTGTTAAGGACTTGCTAATAATCATAAAGAACTTGTTAAAAGAAAGAAATGCTGTTTTTCTCTGTGGGATATATTAAAGATGATTGTGTTGTTTAGTTCCATTCAGAATGGGTAGTTGAGTGCAACAGTTGTATGTTCCAGCACACGATTGCCACAGTGAATTGTAAAGAGAATTTTTCATTTCTAGACTGTGAGCCATTGCTGGTTATTTAATAGCTGAGCAGCAGGTGCAAGAGAGGGCTTCGATCACAGGCAGCAAAGGAAACACACCCACAGAATAAACTAGATCAAATATACCACATTAGAGTCAGCTATAAGAATGATGGAGAACAAGCATATTCATGATGAGGATCATTGGGGAAGCTGTGACTGAGGTGTGCAGGCACAGGTAACTATCAGCATCAGTGGGAGTTCAAGTTGCTATTGGTTTCACAGGGACCTTTTAGAGACTTACAGAAAACATTATGGGAGTCAATTGCTACATGTCCATTGCTACATTATGCCTTCTTTTGCCATACACTCACTCTGTGGACTTTGAACATTCAACAGATGTCAGCAGACCAGACAATATACAGCCAAGTCGACAAGTACATCAGGTCTCATTGGCTGATTCTTCTCCCATTAGATACTTTTACCTGTAATTGGGCAATGATGGAACTGCAAGTCATTTTTCTGTTTTTTCTTCCCCGAGGAACTAGAATATATATATATATATTACTTTAATAGGATTGGCTATTTGCTAACTGCTTGATAAAAGAATGACAGACTGCAACATATATTGAAGAAGCTAAGTTTTATTGTCTTTCAGTGCATGTGAGGCTGGAGTGCACATGGTATCAGTGCTTGGACTGTTTGTGTGAGTGTGCTGCAGAAGCTCAAAGTTTTTTCTTGGTGAACTTCCCACTCCTGAGACATTCTTCCCTTCTTGGTGTTTCATTAGTGGTCTAATTCTAAGTGCTCCTCCGACTGAGAGAATAGATGTGTTGTGTGTCTACTCACAAAACATAGCCATGGATTTCATATAACATACTGTGTCTACAAATGACATTCTTTGTTGCAGCTGCATTTGTATCAAAGCAGGTGGGCCAGGGGTGTTTGCTGGAATTGCTGCAGGCTTCAGTGCATTTGGGTACTGTGCCTTGCAGGCATTTGCACTTGCGTAGTGCAAACACAAAACAGCCATTAACCTGAGAGAAAATGGTTGCATGCACAATATGGAATGTGTGTTGTAATGATACTCTGTGATCTCTCTGAGGGTACAGCATTGGCAGTTGTGATTTCTCTCAATTACATTTAGTTGCTTCTATGTATTCTCCAGCTTGATGCAAACTATTCATATTACCTTTCACTGCTATGGGTATCAATTTTATGGAGACAAGTGTCTGCAGTATAGTGTGAATCGTGTAGGATAAAGCAACCCCAGAATGTCTGTGTCCTGAGGCAACTAAAGTGGATCAGGCAACCTGCTATGGCTGTGCTCAACAGCTGCTCACCCATCATCATGCTCACATCTTCCATCCTTTCATCACCACTGCATTCTGTTTCATCCTCTACTTCCTCAGCTATATTACCATCTAACTGTTGTGAGATGCTAATATCTGAGCAAATACTTGGTGAAAGTTTGTATTTTGATGGTCACTGATGCGGTGATTACTCCTAGGCTACTGAGTACTGCAGATCACTGGGTTTGTCTTGCTTGGTGAAGACAGCAGAGGAGTAACTCACCTCCTGACTCCCCAAAGCTTGTCCACCATCTGCAAGGCACAAATCAGGAGTGCAATGGAATACTCTCCACTTGCCTGGATGGGTGCAGCTCCAACAACACTCAAGAAGCTCGATACCATCCAGGACAAAACAGCCTGCTTGATCGGCACTTCATCCACCACCTTAAACATTCACTTCTTGCACTACTGTCGCACAGTGGCAGCAGTGTGTACCATCTACAAGATGCACTGCAGCAACTTGCCAAGGCTCCTTCAACAGCACCTACCAAACCCGTGACCTCCACCACCTAGAAGAACAAAGGCTGCAGGTGCATGGGAACATCACCACCTGCAAGTTCCACTCTAAGTCACACATCATCCTGACTTAGAACTATATCGCTATTCCTTCATTGTCACTAAGTCAAAATCCTGGAACTCCCTCCCGAACAGCACTGTGGGTGTACCTACACCACATGGACTGCAGTGGTTCAAAAAGGCAGCTCACCACCATCTTCTCGAGGGCAATTAGGGATGGGCAATAAATTCTGGCCTTGCCAGTGACGCTCACATCCCAGGAACGAATAAAAAAAAAATTACAGGTAAATAAAGCACATATATCCATTTGGATGTTACTATATATTGTTACCTGAAATATGAAGCACTTGTGCACCGTCAGTCTTTATGGACACATTGATGTACAAGACAGCATAGAATACAGAACCAATATGGCTCACAGTTTTTTGACTGTATCTCCCACCTCATTAGCAATGCAATCTAATATCTCATTTCTATTAAAGTCAGAAGTCTGTTGTCATAACTGATTAAGACTTTTACTCTGATCTTTTACTACCTGCTGTAATCCCGATGCTTCTGGCTCTCATAAAACATTGGAAGAGAATGTATTAAGGTGAGGTGAGTTGTCAACTTTCAATTCAAACATTTCTGTGCCAATAAAAGAGTTAATTTTACTTTCATATATGGTCATCGTGTCCATCCCTGTGCTTATAGTAACATTGTAGCCATATTTCTTTTAATGCTGTGAATCCTTTTAATTTTTTTTAATTTCCAAAATATACTTTATTCATAAAAATCTGTAAAAAAAATACATTACTAAACAGTTCCAAACAGCACCAAGTCAAAAAATACAAACAGTGCAAAGGAGATCAGTTTGCTTTAATACAGGAGTGAGTTGCCTCACAATCGTTTTTAATTTTTTTTAATTTCCAAAATATACTTTATTCATAAAAATCTGTAAAAATTACATTCCCAAACAGTTTAAAACAGCATCAAGTCAAAAAATACAAACAGTGCAAAGGTGATCAGTTTCCTTCTATACAATCATGAGTTGCCTCACAACCCTTCCATTTCATTGTCATGCCATATACATTTTTACATTTACAGCATACAACATTTCTCCGATACAGTTCGAGGGGTTTCCCATGGATCCAGCCCCTCAGTTCAGCTTGGTGGGGGGACCTTACACTGTGGTCTTTTCCCATTGAGCCTTTGCTGCGGCTGCCCCAAGCTTTAGTGCATCCCTCAGCACATAGTCCTGGACCTTGGAATGTGCCAGTCTGCAACATTAGGTCGTGGACAACTCTTTGCGCTGGAAGACCAGCAAGTTTCGGGCAGACAAAAGGGCGTCTTTCACCGAATTGATAGTCCTCCAGCAGCAGTTGATGTTTGTCTCGGTGTGCGTCCCTGGGAACAGCCCGTAGAGCACAGACTCCTGTGTTACAGAGCTGCTTGGGATGAACCTCGACAAAAACCACTGCATCTCTTTCCACATCTGCTTTGCAAAGACACATTCCAGGAGTAGGTGGGTAACCGTCTCTTCCCCACCACAGCCACCGCGGGGGCATTGTGTGGAGGGGGCGAGACTTCGGGTGTGCATGAAATATCTGACGGGGAGGGCCCTTCTCACCACCAGCCAAGCTACATCTTGGTGCTTGTTTGAAAGTTCTGGTGATGAGGCATTCTGCCAAATGACTTTGACGGTCTGCTCGGGGAACCATCTGACAGGATCCACCGTCTCCTTCTCCCGTAGGGCCTTGAGGACATTCCGTGCAGACTACTGCCTGATGGATCGGTGGTCAAAGGTGTTTTCCCGCAGAAACTGCTGCATGAAGGATAGGTGGTACGGCACAGTCCAACTGCATGGAGCGTTCCGTGGCAATGTGACCAGGCCCATCCTTCGCAACACCGGGGACAGATAGAACCTCAGCACGTGGTGACACTTGGAGTTTGCGTACTGGAGCTCTACACACAGCTTGATGCAGCCGCACACGAAGGTGGTCATCAGGATGAGGGCCACGTTGGGTACATTTTTCCCGCCCTTATCCAGAGATTTGAACATCGTGTTCCTCCGGACCCGATCCATTTTAGATCCCCAGATGAAGCGGAAAATGGCTCGGGTGACCGCCACAGCGCAGGAGTGGGGTATGGGCCAAACCTGCGCCACATACAGCAACAACGTGAGCGCCTCGCACCTGATGACCAGGTTCTTACCCACAATGGAGAGAGATCGCTGCCCCCACATGCTCAACTTTTGTTGTACCTTGGCTACTCGCTCCTCCCAGGTTTTGGTGCGCGCCCCGGCCCTTCCGAACCATATCCCCAGCACCTTCAGGTAGTCTGACCTGACGGTGAAGGGGACAAAGGATCGGTCAGCCCAGTTCCCAAAGAACATGGCCTCGCTCTTGCCGTGGTTAACTTTGGCTGCCGAGGCCAGTTCGAACTGGTCGCAGATGTTCATCAGTCTGCGCACAGACAGCGGATCCGAACAGAAGACGGCGACATCATCCATGTACAGGGAGGTTTTAACCTGAGTGCACAATCCTTTTTAATTTTTTTTTTAAATTTCCAAAATATACTTTATTCATAAAAATCTGTAAAAATTACATAGCCAAACAGTTTCCAAACAGCACCAAAAAATACAAACATTGCAAGGGAGATCAGTTTCCTTCAATACTGTCATGAGTTTCTTCCCAACCCTTCCGTTTCACATTTGTCATGCCAATTACAGTTTTACATTTACAGCAATTGAGAATATTAACAATACAGTTCGAGGGCTTTCCCGTGGATCCAGCCCCTCGGTTCAGCTTGGTGGGGGGACCTTACACTGTGGTCTTTCCCCATTGAGCCTTTGCTGCGGCTGCCCCAAGCTTTAGTGCGTCCCTCAGCACGTAGTCCTGGACCTTGGAATGTGCCAGTCTGCAACATTCGGTGGTGGACAACTCTTTGCGCTGGAAGACCAGCAAGTTTCGGGCAGACCAAAGGGCGTCTTTCACCGAATTGATAGTCCTCCAGCAGCAATTGATGTTTGTCTCGGTGTGCGTCCCTGGGAACAGCCCGTAGAGCACAGACTCCTGTGTTACAGAGCTGCTTGGGATGAACCTCGACATAAACCACTGCATCTCTTTCCACACCTGCTTTGCAAAGGCACATTCCAGGAGGAGGTGGGCGACCGTCTCTTCCCCACCACAGCTAACGCGGGGGCACTGTGCGGAGGGGGCGAGACTTCGGGTGTGCATGAAGGATCTGATGGGGAAGGCCCTTCTCACCACCAGCCAAGCTACGTCTTGGTGCTTGTTTGAAAGTTCTGGTGATGAGGCATTCCGCCAAATGACTTTGACGGTCTGCTCGGGGAACCATCCGACAGGATCCACCGTTTCCTTTTCCCGTAGCAATCCTTTTTAATTTTTTTTTTATTTCCAAAATATACTTTATTCATAAAAATCTGTAAAAATTACATTGCCAAACAGTTTCCAAACAGCACCAAAAAATACAAACATTGCAGGGGAGATCAGTTTCCTTCAATACTGTCATGAGTTTCTTCCCAACCCTTCCGTTTCTCAATTGTCATGTCAATTACAGTTTTACATTTACAGCAATTCAGAATATTAACGATACAGTTCGAGGGGTTTCCCATGGATCCAGCCCCTCAGTCTAGCTTGGTGGGGGAACCTTACACTGTGGTCTTTCCCCATTGAGCCTTTGCTGCGGCTGCCCCAAGCTTTAGTGCGTCCCTCAGCACGTAGTCCTGGACCTTGGAATGTGCCAGTCTGCAACATTCGGTGGTGGACAACTCTTTGCGCTGGAAGACCAGCAAGTTTCGGGCAGACCAAAGGGCGTCTTTCACCGAATTTATCGTCCTCCAGCAGCAGTTGATGTTTGTCTCGGTGTGCGTCCCTGGGAACATTGCCAGCTTCTCATTGTTTGTGACCCTGAGTTAGTGTGATCCAGAGAGATTGGGGGGTTCATTACCTACACACACATACACATTATAATAGTGGGTAGTCCTTCAGCATGAAAAAGATAGACCTGGAAATTGGTTTAAGCTTGAATTTGGGCATGAACCCAGCAATGGCAATGATTGCCATGCCGAAACCAATGGACAAGAGGACCATGCAAAATTGATCTTATGTCATCAGGATATGATCTGCTTGCTGGGGATGCTATCATGCCTCAACAGGTCGTATGCGAATGGAAGAGTAGGAATGTTGGTTGGTGAGGCCAATAGCCTATGTTAAGTCCGGGAGGATTGGGTTGGGGGGCCAGGGGAGGTTTGGTGACTGATGACTGGCAGAATCCCACAGCTTCAATGTGGAGCCAGGAGAAGGACTCCGCTCCTCCTGGCTCGACATTCAGTTACATAAACATTTTTAAGTTCCACTGGTGTGGCTGCTTTAGCCCTGAGAAAACTGTCTGCAGCATCCATGCTGTGCTCTATCAGCAAGGACACCCATACTGCAATCTGTGAATTGTGATTTGCAAATTAAGTGGCCATGCATAATGCAAAAGCTTGTTTATCCTCTATGCACCTTACACTTGGCTGAACAAAAAGTTTGGCATTTCTAAGGATTAACTGACTATCGAGACCATGTGAAGTGTTAAAGCAGCTTTATTTCAGGTGAGCTGTAACTGTCAGTTTCCTGTCACTATCGCTATCAAGTTCATGTTCATGAATTTGATAGCAAGACATCGGCCGCCAAATATCACTTTGATTGATAGTTGTTAGGATACAAAAAAACCTAAAAGGAAACTTGTCTTTACCAAACAGAAAAATATACCATTCAAATGCTTAAACAACCTTTGAAATGAATTGAAAGGCTTGTTTGCTTTAATAGTCATATTTTTCACTTACTATGTAAATTGACATGTACAGTTTTGTTGCAAAAAAATTCAATCGTAAAATGAGTTGCAAGTCAATAGCATGCTGTAGACACAATATACTAAGTACATAAAGCAAGTGTTTACTGCAGTTCTTAAGGCTTGCTTTTAGCAGTTATTGTTACATAAGGTATGTTAATTATTGTATTAGGGAGTCATTGGGTTCAATTCTTTTGTTATTATGATCCCATGTGTGCCAATTCAAAGGGCATAGTTAGTAGATCCATCCAATAGTTTTAAGGCTTTTTCTGCAAAATTTAGCTTCATTTTTTTGTCTGCTAACACTTAGGTTTACACGTGCCTTTGAGGCAATTGGTAGAATTTTCCTTTCCTGTCCCCCGCTGCATTACAGGCACCAATGGATTTTCCAATGGGAACTACCCCATCTAATGTGTTATAAGAGGAGGATCAACCGAGGAATAGCAGATATTCTCTGTGCCCAATCATTGGTGCCCTACACACATGAATCTAAAGACAGAGGTAATAAGATCTCGCTTTGACAGACAATTAGTGCATGCTGAGTCTCCTATTCCCAAAGAAAGCTGGTACAACAGACCTGATGAATCCACTAAGACATGTAAATGCTTGACTAGCTTTAATGTTGGATGTTTCTTCAGTTGCCATATTTCATGCTTATTTAAGGGTGAAAATCAGGAGGAAAAACACTTAATTTCTCAACCCAGCCAATCCATTATGAAATAATCAGGTCTGGAAAGTCTGTGAAATAATCAGGTCAAGTTTTTTCCATCACTTAAAAAAAAATGTTGTCCATCCTATGCTGCAGTGAACTCTCCCCGTCTCCACATCCTACCTTGTCATCCAGTTGAGAGAATGGAGAGATGATCTGCTTAATCTGCTAATGCTCCTCTTGAGAAAATTGCTCAGGAACTGCGTGAACATGAACTAGGTGTTTTGTTCACTGACTTTCTCTCCCTCTGAGGAATCACATGGCTCCTGAATGGGGAGGTGGTGGCGTAGTGGTAATGCCATTAAACTAGTAACCCAGAGCCCCAGACTAATGCTCTGGGGACATGGGTTCAAATCCCACTGCAGCAGATGGTGGAATTTGAATTCAATTAATAAATCTGGAATTAAAAGCTAGTCTAGTGGTGATCATGAAACCATTGTTGATTTTTGTAAAAACCCATCTGGTTCACTAATGACCTTTAGGGAAGGAAATCTGCTGTCTTTACCTGGTCAGGCCTACAAGTGACTCTTAAATGCCCTCTAAAATGGCCTAGCAAGCCACTCAGTTGTATCAAACTGCTACAAAATCCAAGATAAGGAATGAAATCGTACGGACCACCGGCATCAACCTAGGCACTGGAAACAACAACGGCAAACCCAGCCTTATCGACTCTGCAAAGTCCTCCTTACTGACATCTGAGGGCTTGTGCCAAAATTGGGAGAGCTGTCCCACAGACTAGTCAAGCAACAGCCTGACATAGTCATACTCACGGAATCATACATTGTAAACAATGTCCCAGACACCACCTTCATCATTCCGAAGTATGTCCTGTTCCACCGGCAGGACAGACCCACCAGAGGTGGCGGCATAGTGCTATATAGTTGGGAGGGAGTTGCCCTGGGAGTCCTCAACATTGACATGACGTCTCATGGCATCAGGTCAAACATGGGAAGGAAGCCTCCTGCTGATTACCACTTACTGCCCCCCCTCGGCTGATGAATCAGTACTCCGCCATGTTGAACACCAACTGGAAGAAGCACTGAGGGTAGAAATGGCACAAAATGCACTATGGGTGGGGAACTTCAATGCCCATCACTAAGAGCAGCTCGGTATCACAAGTACTGGCCAAGTCCTAAAGGACATAGCTGCTAGACTGGGTCTGCGGCAGCTGGTGAGGGAACCAACAGAGGAAAAAAAACCTACAAGACCTCGTCCTCACTAATCTTTTCTTTCTCCAAAATATACTTTATTCATAAAAATCTGTAAAAAAAATACATTACAAAACAGTTCAAAAAATCACCAAGTTGACATTCCAAATAGTGCAAAAGAAATCAGTTTTCTTCAATACAGGAGTGAGTTGCCTCATAACCCTTCCATTCCATTTTACCTGTCATGTACAGTTCACAGCAAAACCATATTTGGTGTATACAACCCGAGGGGTTTCCCAAGGGTCCAGCCCCTCAGTTCACTTTGGTGGGAGGACCTTACACAGTGGTCTTTCCCCATTGAGCCTTTGCAGCGGCTGCCCCAAGCAGTCTGACTGACTTTGACAGTCTGCTCAGGGAACCATCCCACAGGATCCACCATCTCCTTTTCCCGTAGGGCCTTAAGGACATTCTGTGCATACCACTGCCTGATGGATTGGTGGTCAAAGGTGTTTTCCCACAGAAACTTTCCCACGAAGGATAAGGGGTATGGCATAGTCCAACTGGATGGAGCGTTCCACAGCAATGTGACCAGGCCCATCCTTCACAACACCGGGGACAGATAGAACCTCAGCACGTAGTGACACTTGGAGTTTGCGTACTGGGGGTCTACGCACAGCTTGATGCAGCCGCACACTAAGGTGGTCATCAGGATGAGGGCAATGTTGGGTACATTTTTCCCGCCCTTATCCAGAGGTGTGAACATCGTGTCCCTCCAGACCTCGTCCATTTTGGATCCCCAGATAAAGCGGAAAATGGCTCGAGTGACTGCCACGGCGCAGGAGTGGGGTATGGGTCAGACCTGCGCTACATACAGCAACAACATGAGCGCCTCACATCTTGCACCTGATGACCAGGTTCTTACCCACAATGGAGAGAGAGATCGCTGCTCCCACATGCTCAGTTTATGGTGTACCCTGGCTACTCGCTCCTTCCAGGTTTTGGTGCACGCCCCGGCCCTTCCCAACCATATCCCCAGTACCTTCAGGTAGTCTGACCTGACGGTGAAGGGGACAAAGGATCGGTCGGCCCAGTTCCCAAAGAACATGGCCTCACTCTTGTCGTGGTTGATTTTGGCTCCCGAGGCCAGTTCGAACTGGTCGCAGATGTTCATCAATCTGCGAATGGACAACGGATCCGAGGAGAAGACGGTGACATCGTCCATGTACAGGGAGGTTTTTACCTGAGTGCCTCCACTGCCTGGGATTGTCACCCCTCTTATGCCCGCATCCTTCCTAATGGACTCAGCAAAAGGTTCAATACAGTAAACAAACAAGACAGGGGAGAGAGGACAGCCCTGTCTGACTCCAGATAGGATCGTGAAACTTTCTGATTCCCACCCATTGATTGAGACTGCGCTACCAATTAATTTTTTTTTCCAAAATATACTTTATTCGTAAAAATCTGTAAAAATTACAGTTTCAAACAACACCAAGTCAAAAAATACAAACTGTGCAAATGAGGTCCGTTTGCTTCATTACAATCATGAGTTGCCTCACAAACCTTCCATTTCACATTTGTCATGCCAATTACATTTTTACATTTTACAGCAAATGAAAATTTTCCCGATACAGTTCCAGGGGTTTTCCATGGATCCAGCCCCTCGGTTCAGCTTGGTAGGGGGACCTTACACTGTGGTCTTTCCCCATTGAGCCTTTGCTGCGGCTGCCCCAAGCTTTAGTGCGTCCCTCAGCACGTAGTCCTGGACCTTGGAATGTGCCAGTCTGCAACATTCGGTGGTGGACAACTCTTTGCGCTGGAAGACCAGCAAGTTTCGGGCAGACCAAAGGGCGTCTTTCACTAAATTGATAGTCCTCCAGCAGCAGTTGATGTTTGTCTCGGTGTGCGTCCCTGGGAACAGCCCGTAGAGCACAGACTCCTGGGTTACCGAGCTGCTTGGGATGAACCTCGACAAAAACCACTGCATCTCTTTCCACACCTGCTTTGCAAAGACACATTCCAGGAGTAGGCGGGCAACCATATCTTCCCCACCACAGCCACAGCGGGGGCATTGCGCGGAGGGGGTGAGACTTCGGGCATGCAGGAAGGATCTGACTGGGAGGGCTCTTCTCACCACCAGCCAAGCGACATCTTGGTGCTTGTTTGAAAGTTCTGGTGATGAGGCATTCCGCCAAATGACTTTGGCGGTCTGCTCGGGGAACCATCCGACAGGATCTACCATCTCCTTTTCCTGTCGGGCCTTGAGGACATTCCGTGCAGACTGCGCTACCAATCTACCTGTTGCAGATGCATCTGTCCATGACAGTGTTGGTAGGAGTGACCATCGCGCAGTCCTTGTGGAGATGAAGTCCCATCTTCACACTGAGGGTACCCACCATCATGTTGTGTGGCACTGCCACCGTGGGATAGAGTTCGAACAGATCTAGCAACTCAAAACTGGGCATCCAGGAGGCGCTGTGGGACATCAGCAGCAGCAGAATTGTATTCAACCGCAATCTTTTTTAAAAATTATTTTTTAAAAAATTATTATTAGAGATACAGCACTGAAACAGGCCCTTCGGCCCACCGAGTCTGTGCCGACCAACAACCACCCATTTTTACTAACCCTACAGTAATCCCATATTCCCTACCACCTACCTACACTAGGGGCAATTTACAATGGCCAATTTACCTATCACCTACAAGTCTTTGGAGGTGGGAGGAAACCGGAGCACCCGGCGAAAACCCACGCAGACACAGGGAGAACTTGCAAACTCCGCACAGGCAGTACCCAGAATTGAGCCCAGGTCCCTGAAGCTGTGAGGCTGCAGTGCTAACCACTGTGCCGCTCATAACCACTGTGCCGCCCAATCTGTAACTTCATGGTCCGGCATATCACTCCACCACTCTACCATTACCATCAAGCTGGGGGACCAACCCTGGTTCAATGAAGAGTGCAGGAGGGCAAGCCAGGAGCAGCACCAGGCATACCTAAAAATGAGGTGTCCGCCTGGTGAAGCTACAACATAGGACTACTTGCATGCCAAACAGCGGAAACAGCATGCAATAGACAGGGCTAAGCGATCCCATAACCAACGGATCAGATCTATGATCGTAGTCCTGCCACATCCAGTCATGAATGGTGGTAGATAATTAAACAACTGACAGGAGGAGGTAGCTCCACAAACATCCCTATCCTCTACGATGGGGGACCCAGCACATCAGTACAAAAGACAAGGCTGAAGCATTTGCATCTATTTTCAGCCAGAAATGCCGAGTGGATGATCCATCTCAGCCTCCTCCCGAGGTCCCCAGCATACAGATGCCAGTCTTCAGCCAATCCAATTCACTCCACGTGATGTCAAGAAATGGCTGAAGGCACCACAAAGGCTATGGGTCCTGATAACATACCAGCCATAGTACTAAAGACTTGTGCTTTAGAACTAGCCATGCCCATAGCCAAGCTGTTCCAGTACAGCTACAACACTAGCATCTGCCAGTAATGTGGAAAATTGCCCAGGTATGTCCTGTGCACTAAAAGCAAGACAAATACAACCCAGCCAATTGCTGCCTTATCAATCTACTCCCAATCATCAGTAAAGTGTGGTGGAAGGTGTCGTCGACCGTGCTATCAAGCAGAACTTGCTCAGCAATAACCTGCCCACTGATGCTCAGTTTGGGTTCCACCAAGGCCACTCAGCTCCTGACCTCATTACAGCCTTGGTTCAAACATGGACAAAAGAGCTGAACTCAGGAGGTGAGGTGAGAGTGACTGCCCTTGACATCAAGGCAGCATTTGTCCAAGAATGGCATCAAGGAGCCCTAGCAAAACTGAGTTCAATGGGAATCAGGGGAAAAACTCTCCACTGGTTGGAGTCATACCTAGCGCAAAGGAAGATGGTTGTGGTTGTTGGATATGACTGCAGGAGTTCCTCCGGGTTGTGTCCTAGGCCCAAACATCTTCAGCTGCTTCATCAATGACCTTCCTTCAATCATAAGGTCAGAAGTGGGGATGTTCGCTGATGATTGCACAATGTTCAGCACTATTCATGACTCCTCAGTTACTGAAGCAGTCTGTGTAGAAATGCAGCAAGACCTGAACAACATCCAGGCTTGGGCTGATAAGAGGCAAGTAACATTCGTGCCACACAAGTGCCAGGCAATGACCATCTCAAACAAGAGAGAATCTAACTATCTCCTCTTGACAATCTATGGCATTACCATCGCTGAATCCCCCACTATCAACATTCTGGGTGTCAACATTGACCAGAAACTAAACTGGACCAGCCACATAAATGCTGTGGCGACAGAGAAGGACAGAGACTTTGAATTCTGCAGTTTGTGACTCGCCTCCTGACTTCCCAATGCCTGTCCGCCATCTACAAGGCACAAGTCAGGAGTGTGATGGAATACTCTCCACTTGCCTGGATGAGTGCAGCTCCAACAACACTCAAGAAGCTCGACACCAACCAGGACAAAGCAGCCCACTTGATTGGCACACCATCCACCACCTTCAACATTCACTCTCTCCACCACCGATGCACAGTGGCAGCAGTGTGTACCATCTACAAGATCCACTGCAGCAACTCACCAAGGCTCCTTCGACAGCATCTTCCCAACCCGCAACCTCTACCACCTAGAAGGAGAAGGGTAGCAGATGCATGTGAACACCACCATCTGCAAGTTCCCCTCCAAGACACTTACCATCCTGACTTGGAACTATATCGCTGTTCCGTCACTATCACTGGGTCAGGCAGGCCCTGGCTAGGGGGGGTGGCGGGGGGGGGGGGGGGGTGGTCGTTCATGAGGGCAGGGGACATTGTTTCCATGAGGGTGGCCCTTGATGGGGGGGGCCTCTGTGTAGGCCACAGGGTGCCTGATCAGGTGCACCCCCCCCCCACCTGAACCCACAGGGAGGCTGCCAGTTTTAACTGGGCTGTCTTTCCACCAGGCGGAGGGGCCCCTGCTGTCACTGATAGAATGCCAGGGGTGATGGGAAGAGTCTCTTGAGTGGCCCTTAATTTGCCACAAGGGACTCAATTGGCCTCTGGAAGGGAAGGCTGTCCTTGATCTTCCCGGCTGCTGATAAAATTGCACACGGTCGGGAAGTTGACAGGCACTCCGCTCCTCACCTTCCCTTGCCATTTTACTACACCCCACCCACCTTCCAGCCCATCCCTCGAGGGCTAGTAAAATTAAGTCCATGGACTCTAAGAGACCAGTTAGACTGTCCCCTGTGAAAATGGGTTTGCGACCTTACCTGTTGAGTTTCACTCCATTTATTTCGATATCCTATTGGAGTTAGATTGCCAGTGCAGAAGTGGCAATGCATCCGATGCCTAAGCATGATATGTTTTATTTATTCTCAGCTGAGGCATTGGATGCAGTGTGCTGCTAGGGAACATTTGGGTATCTTAAACTAAGAAGACTATCTCCTATCATTTCACTTACAAAGTAGTACTGCCATTAGAAGATATAGTCACCCACAGTCCTTGCCAGTTCTCACACATGGAGGACGGTGGAGCGATGAGCAGGTACAAAACCAAAAAAGAAAAAAAAAAGCAAATGAGTATAAGCAAAACTCTTATGTAAGTTTTTTTTTCTTTTTGGTAATTGTTCTTGCTTTCAACAGAAATAATCATGCTGTTTGACAGAATCCCACAAGCCAATCACTGTATAAGGAGCTTGGGGAGAAGGAGACACTATAAACAATGAATGAAATCAGTCAGCTTGAAAGTAACTGCTTTATCACAGAGCACCAGACCAGCCTATTAAGTGAACCAGATGATTAAACAAGGCTTCTGGATTAATAAGGTATAGCACACCCAGAAAATAACAAAATATGTGCTAAAAATTGTGTCAGATTGTCAAGGATGCGGGATTATAGAAGGTCAAAACAGCATGAGTGTAGTTGGTATCAAGTGTGGCGTAACATGTCTGTTAGGTAACAGCAGTACAACCTGACCATTGCAATACTTCTATTTTTTCCCCAAAATATACTTTATTCATAAAAATCTGTAAAAATTACATTCCCAAACAGTTTAAAACAGCATCAAGTCAAAAAATACAAACAGTGCAAAGGTGATCAGTTTCCTTCTATACAATTATGAGTTGCCTCACAACCCTTCCATTTCATTGTGATGCCGCATACATTTTTACATTTACAGCACACAAAATTTTCCCGATACAGTTCGAGGGGTTTCCCATGGATACAGCCCCTCAGTTCAGGTTGGCGGGGGGACCTTACACTGTGGTCTTTCCCCATTGAGCCTTTGCTGCGGCTGCCCCAAGCTTTCGTGCGTCCCTCAGCACGTAGTCCTGGACCTTGGAATGCTTCATCTACCTTTTTCATATCATGTGCTGTGCCAAACCTTGGACAGTTCCTCATTGCCTTCTCCTGACCTACTGGACTCTGAAAGCAGGTCACTCTGGTCCTTAGCACAACCTGAGCAGCATTTGTAAACAAAGAGTGACGGCTTTATTTGTAATTATGCTGTCTTTAAAGGGACAAGATGTGCTTAATGAGTTAATAAAGTGGCTGCCTGTCAAAGCAGTCGATTTGCATATTAGAACTCAGAACACTCAGACATGCAGATGATTCGGCAGAGTTTCAGCTCATGAATATTCCTAACTTGTCATGGGGTAAAGCATGCTTGCCATAGCAACCGTTCTGCAGGTAGCATTGGTCCAGCTGCCCCTGGGGTCCCAGAAGGCTTGTAAGAAGTGAAGACTTGTGAGAGCAAGCATTTTGTCTCGGTACACTTGACAAAACAAAGACAACTCACTCTTTGGTTGCATGCCACATTTTTTATTCATAAACAAGCTGTTGGCTGTAAAGACATGATAAAGCACAGACTTGGGTGAGACGTGCAAAGATTAAACGTAAAGCCTCATCTGCTAAAAATCCGATCTATTATTCAGTATATTTTCCATTTTTTTTCTAATGTAGCTAAACTAGGCAGAGCCTGACAAGCGATCTGTTAGAGTTGGAAACTGATTGATGCAAAAAAAGCTATTATCATAAAAATAAATGAATGAAGGATAAGACAAAACAGTCTGACTGAAGTTGTCACTTCTATTTTGCTCAGATAAGATTCTGTACTCGTGTCAGTGTAATATGTATTCAGAAGAATGTTTCAGTAAATATTGTACTTGCAGCGACACAAAAATAAATTGGGAGGTAAAGCTGCCTTGTTCAGAATTTATGTTAGCTCCCAGCTCCTAGGACTGGCTTTGCTCTTGAGTTGTACTTTGCTCTCTTGGCTGAAGACATCATCTGTAGCTGTGCCAATATTTTACCCTGGGAGAGAGATGGCATAGATCCAGCTCCCCATGCCATCTCCCATTCTCCCGCTGTCTGTTTTGGCTAAGTACAGGTTTCTGGCTTTGTGATTCAATCAATGCAAGTCCAAATGTGTACAAGGAGAGCATAATTTTAATCTGTATTGACTGTTCACCTCTTTGTCTGCCAATTTACATCATGCGCTAGCTTCAGCCAAATAGGCAATGATCCCTTTCAGTTAAGCTCTCTCACATTAATCTATATATTATTAGGATTATTTTAAAAGCAAGCCACTGTAGATCTATATTATATATTAAAGGAGCAATTTTTGGTTATAATTGAATTGAATGAATGTAACTGGCTCCAGATATCTAACCTACATGACATTATACATTTTCTATTCCAGCTTAGTTGCAAAGCCTGAATCAAATTACATTTAGAAAAATTGTAATAACACAAGAAAAGTTTTATGTCATCATGCACTAAAAATTTACTCTCACATTTAAACTAATTTTAAGAAGTTATATTTAATATGTTGCATGTACCTTTATTAGATTAACTGTAATATATTTGAATTACCTATATTCTTTTAGTTATGCAGGTTCACAAAGAGCATATGACCATGAAACTCTACATGGCATATATCCATTAACCCTAAAGTGTTGTCTTTTGTACTGTTTGTTCACCAGGATATCAGTTACTTTGGTCCAGAAAAGGTACAAGAATATTCCGCTTGGAATATTTTAGCACAACAGAACAAAGCAGAATGAAACAAAAGCAAAATGTATTTTATAGCAGGAAAACAAATTGAAACTCTGAAAAGATGAAGAAGTCTGCTTGATCACAGCACTATAATGGGTGGCCTATAAATGTTTGACCCTTCATTTAATAGAATAACGTCCTTAGATTGCATTGATCAGCAGGGCGTTTATCAAACTTTGGATTAAAATGCAGATGACCTGAGGATCAGGTGGTTCTGGTGTCAATCTGTGCCTACACCCAAAATCCCAAAGTATAACTCTGTAGAGTTAACAGGAAAAGCCTTCTGAGACTGCCATGGAACTTGATACTGTGTGGAACAGCACCCTCTGAAGAGTGCTGGAAAGTATACACAACTGTTAAAACTAAATTGACATCCTAAAAGCATCATGAAAATAAAACAAATTGGTTGGAAACAGCATTGCAAAATTAAAACAATGAAGTAAAATGTACAAGTGGAACCATCTGCCTGGCAGGCACTTCCAGCTGTTAACAGCACAAAGCAGTGAAACACAGAGGTATGAAATCCTTTTGGTGGAACACTTTCCAAATGATATTGTGCATGTATAGAGCAGACAAAATTGTGCATGCAAGGCCATTTTCTTAAAGGGATAGCGGCAGAAAACTCAGAATGCTCCAAATTGGACCAAAGCTCATTTAGGCAGAATAAAAATCCAAATGCATTTGATTCAGATTGATTTAAAGATGGAAATTAATTTGTAAGCTGATCACAGCTAACCAAAACAATACTCGATGAGTTTCCCATCTGGGATGCTACAGAAGGAAAGCCCAAAGAAGACATAATTTTTTTGGTTAAACCATATAGAGGCATTGGCAATGGAAGTTGTGTAGGAAGCTGTGTCCTGGCTGTCCTCATCTTCAGTATAGCCTCGATAGAGTTGGTAAGAATTGGTAGAAAGAGGTGGGGTTCAAGAATAAAGAAAATTAAACTAAATGAACCATAGCATTCTAAGAAGATCTGATTTTACTGTTTCAATTTAGACCCCCAGTTGGTCATTCAAAAAAGCACAGCTTATTTGCTCTTGGCAGGGAAAAATCAGTTGAACTGTGTGACTTTAATGGAAAAAATGTATTCCAGTTAAAGCAAAAACCATTGGGGAACTACAGTAACCATTCATGCCACATAAAACAAGAAACACATCACTCAGACTTAATATTTTTCCAGAGTGTGTTTTATCATAGAAATGCATAGAAGCTACAACATGGAAACAGGCCATTTGGCCCAACTAGTCTATGTTGGAGTTTACCCTCCATGCAAGCAAATAGTCCTAATCGCATTTATCCACCCTGTTCCCTGACCCCTTTAACCCCCTTTTCTTCATCTGCTTATCCAATTTAATCTTGACTGTTGACAGTTTCTGCCTCAACCACAAACCCTGGAAATGAATTCCACAGCCTCACAACTCTCAGCAGAAAGAACTCCCTCTTGCTTTTTGTTATAAAATTCTAATATTTAATCTTTTACATAAGATCCCTTGAGATCAATCAACTACCAAAGCAGTTTGCTTCTATCTACTCTGTTCCATCCTTTCATAATTTTAAAGGCTTCAATCATATTCCAATGTAACATGTGACAAAATAAGCCACAATTTTTCGATTCTTTCTTTGTATTTGCATTTCTTCATACCAGGCAACATCCTAGTGAATCTGCATTGTACCTTCACTAAAGCTTCAATATCCTTCCTGTAGTGTGAAGCCTAATGCAATATTTTAACTGAGGATCTTTTAGGTTTTTTTGGCTCATCATTTCCTCTTATGATGAAACCTATCAATGTGAGGTGCTATCTGTCACATTCTGTGAACATGCACCCCCAAATCCCTTTGCTCTTCCACAGCACTGAGCCTACTTCCGCTCAGAGTATAATTATTGTTGTTTTTACCAAAACCATGTTTGATGGTTTAAATAAATCACCACTAGCTGCAACAACAATGCCATTCAAGGAAATTCTTGTTCAAATTCCTGATTACACCTGGTTCTGCACACAGTTTTCTTTTGTCAGACAGCTATGTCGTTGGGGAATAAAACCTGTCAGAAGAAGTTATTTAGCTGCAACTCTTCAGAATTTTTCCCTTTAGTGAACTGGTCAAAGTGCAACATTGTCCTTCCAAAGGTCTTTCTGTGTGGTTGGATAATATTGTGCTCCTAGTCAGGGAGTGAAGTTTGGATTAGTAGGAGAGATCAAAATAGTAAAGAAAATACAACAAGCAATTTCCATTTTATACTAGCCAATCTCCCAAGTTGTTGCACATGGAAAGTTGAGATGGTGTAGTATTTAGGTCATGGGTGTCAGCTATGGCTCAATGGTAGCATCCTCACACAAAGGACTTGAATACATATTCTAGGCTGATGCTCCTCGTGCACTACTGAGGGAGTGCTGCACTGTCAAATGTGCTGTGTTTTGGATCAGATGTTAAACTGAGGCCCCGTCTGCTCTCTCAAGTGGGCATAAATGATCCTAAGGCACTATTTCGAAGGAGAGCAGGGGAATTCTCCCTGGTGTGCTGGCCAATATTTATCCCTCAATCAACATTACTAAGAACAGTTTGTTTGGTCATTATCGCATTGCTGCTTGTGGGACCTTGTGTGCAAATTGGCAGCTGTGTGTCCTACAGTACAACAGTGACTACACTTCAAAGATATTTTATTCACTGCAAAACGCTTTGGGATGTCCTGAGGGAGTGAATTGTGCTATATAAATGCAAATCTTTCTTTCTTAGGTCAAATACAGTGAAAGGTTAGGGGATAACTTGATCCAGGATGGTAAGGAGAGGAGGGGAAGGGAAAAGTGGATGGAAGAGAGGACAGCATGCAAGGATGGTCTGGGGGATGAAACAGGAGGGAGAGGGGCATGAGGAGGGGTCAGGTGGGGGGGGGGGGTCTAAAGGCAAGGAATCTGTGTCAGTGGAGCTGCAGAGAATTACCCTTCCCCCTATCAAATCTGGCTTTTCATCTCAGGCTGCTGGAAATGCAGGTGTTGGGGGTGAGGACAGGTGGTGATTGGTTAAGGGAGGATAATTGCAGTGCACTGGTCTTCCTATCTGCAGTGCTGGAATTTCTGCTGAAAGAGGTTTGGAAGTCTCTCCTTCATTTCCCAGGCCTGGTTTTCTTCTCAATAGGACGAATGCTCTAATGTTCTACAGGAGTTGATTCGCAGCTCAGTTGGGGCCAGTAGGGGAAGGGATCAGGGGCACATTGTGGGTTCAGCATGGCTACTCAGTGATGGAGGAGACAAGTCCACTGCCTCAGTTACGCTGGAGGCCTGAGGGTGGGGTTTGGGGGGAAGGCTAATAGGGCCACTTGGGTTGGGAAAGGATTGCTGTACCATGGGAAGGGGTGGCACTTGTTGATACAGAGATGGTTTAGGTGCTCAGAGGTTTAAATACTTCAGTAGGGATGGTTTGTGAGCCTACTTGGAGTGTAGTGTGAGACAGGACTGGGGTAATACATTTTGCTCTTAAGCGGTGGTGGGGGACAGCAGTTTTACAGGGGACAGTCTTGACTTCTGTTGTTTGCTATTCTGTGCAGTGGAGGATAGATGTGACTGAAGTAACAGGTAGTGATACTCGAGACGCACTTTAGTGCTCAGCTCAATTAAGCAGTGCAATGGGGTGAGGAGGCTAGGTCAACTTTCAAAGTTCAGTTGCAGGGAGAAAATAATAGATTTGGTGATCAGTGGGGGCGGGGAGGGTTTGCAGCTCAGTGGGGTGTCCCAAAATATCCCCTGCCCTGCTTCTCCGTGGGGATGGGGATGTTGCACCAGTTTTGCTGTTCACTGGGGCTGTTGGAGAGTCTGCTTGAAATGGTCTGTGTCTGTGTGGATGTGTGTGGAGCTCTGATATACTACTGGAACAATTTGTTTATCAGCGAAAGGCAAAAGGCACATTTATTTTTTGCTCCTGTGCTTTGTTCACACTGTGCTCTGCAATATTTATTCCAGAATGTTACTTTTGTAAAAATACCTATTGTTAGGAAAAAAAATCCTTCCTGGATTTTGATGAAAGGGAATTTTTCAGTCCTTGAATAGTTAATAGAGAGGTTTGCACGATGATCAGGTCTGAGAGAGGAATCAATGCACACAAAAACACAAAGATTTAAATCTGTATGTCTGCACCTGGCCACACTGTCAATGTGTGAGCTTCTGTCCCTATATGCAAAGCAGGGTCCAGAGCGGTGCCCATTTTTTTGCCTGGTAAACTTGATTTATTGTTAGCCTTTGGGGGCGGGTGTCAGACATTCTGGGTGTCAAACACCGTTCAACAGATGGGCCTTCTGCTGCCTAGGTGACGGACTCATCTGCTGATTTGTGTGGCTGCTAATTTTTTCAAATTTATTTCCCTTTCCCTATCCTGACTCATTTCGTCCGTTGATATCTTCAATCCACCCCCAGCCTTCCACTGCAAACTAGGGACGGCAGATCAAGCCCTGTTTTTGCATTCGACTAGGAATCAGATAAATGGGAGCCAGCTTGCTCTGATAAGGCCTTGCTCTGGGCATTGCCTCTCTCTGAAAGCCGTTTACTATGCATAGAGTCAGGCTATCTGTGTTGCTGCACCTTGACATGAATTTATCTGCACCAGAGACGAGAGAATCCTGCAGAAATTATTGAAGTGGGATTTGATCTTGGGAGGCAACCGTGTCAATTTTCCACCATTTTAAAATTTTTCACATGGGCTTCTGGGACTGCATACTGTTTGAGCATTTCTATTAAAATCGAGCAGCCTATATATGGTTTTTTTCTATAGTCAGAATAGGTTTTAAATTTGAAGCTGCATGCAGATAGGTAAACTTAATTAAACTGATCACTTTAACTGCAGGTATGCATAAAAAAACTTTCTGAAACAAATTTAACCCATTAATCCATACATATGTATGCAAAAATCAGCTCAAGTATGTATTTCTAGGAATATTTATCAATAAGGTCTTTTCTCTTGTGAAAGTCTCGTAATGATGTGACAGCAATATTTAACCATTTTACTGCCAAGAATGGAACTCTTGGTGCAGGACTGAGGTTGTTTTGAGGTTATCTGTCAATGCTGTCCTGGCTGATGATAGATTGACAATTTTTTTTTAGCATTTTCCCAGAATTCTCAAAAGAGGCATTTGTTGAGGTGGCCTTGGTGCACGGTTTGCTGGTGCCCTCATGTGCATTTGCTGAGTTTCCCACAAGTTGAGCAGCCAATCTCATCCAAGTCATCCTTAGAGACATTGAGTGCACGTGAGATGCTTCGCCGTCGTCACTGACCTGATGGAAGCAATTATCTGCATCTGTAGTTAAGTCATACAATTCATACTTCCCATGATCAATCATCACAGCTCCATGGGGTGTGGGAAATGTGATCTGCTGATTCGAATGCACACTGCTGTCGATAACTGTCTCACTAGTGCACCTCAGCCATGCTTTCCGAATGTTTTTGCCCAAGTTGGACTAAGTGGGAAAATCAGAAAGTGATCCAATCCTTGCGGCTTCCTCATAGACTCTTCAGATCATTCAGTCACAGAGCAGGATTGTCAGAGATAGGAACTGACTCTCACCTATGAGGGGACTCAAACAAAAGGACAGGGCAAAGGATTTATTTTCAAAAAGTAGTTGCACTCTCAGATGATACTTTATTGGTTGGGAAACAAAGGAAGTTAAAATGTAAATAAAAACTAAGGGTACATTTTTAGGTCTAGACTAAGTTGTGCCCAATAGGCTAAGCACAGAATGACAGAATACTGCCTTGGATCGTGCTGATGAGTGGTAAGAAGTTCAAGGACAAGAAACACTATTATTTAAAAAGAAAGAAGAAATTATAGAAGTTAGTTATAAAATGTTAATTAATTATCTTATTATTTCATCCATTCAATAGTTAGGCAGGAAGTATGTTTACTGTAACTATAAAAGTCCATGATATAACTGTTAAATATTCAGCTTTTGTTTAATAAATTTTCTTCATATTTTAACTTAAATTGGGATCTAATGTGATGCTCTACCATCTTAAATGCCTGGAATGAGATCTTATGAAGGAATAGGCAATGCCTAGTAGCTAAAAGTAATTATCAGACAGGATTTCATGTTCATTTTCCTGGGTGTGTTTGCAAAAGGTTACCTATAGCTGAAGACAAAGATATGGAGAATTGGAGCTCATCCATGAGAGTGAACTAAATATACAAGAGCCAAAGGGATATAGCATAAGATGAGAAAAGACCCAAAAATGTAACACTTGCTCAGAGAAATAAGCAAATCTTAGCAGATGTACCCAATCATTTCTTTCTTTTCTTTTTTCTTTCTTTTGGGCCTCCTTATCTCGAGAGACAATGGATACGCGCCTGGAGGTGGTCAGTGGTTTGTGAAGCAGCGCCTGGAGTGGCTATAAAGGCCAATTCTGGAGTGACAGGCTCTTCCACAGGTGCTGCAGAGAAATTTGTTTGTTGGGGCTGTTGCACAGTTGGCTCTCCCCTTGCGCCTCTGTCTTTTTTCCTGCCAACTACTAAGTCTCTTCGACTCGCCACAATTTAGCCCTGTCTTTATGGCTGCCCGCCAGCTCTGGCGAATGCTGGCAACTGACTCCCACGACTTGTGATCAATGTCACACGATTTCATGTCGCGTTTGCAGACGTCTTTATAACGGAGACATGGACGGCCGGTGGGTCTGATACCAGTGGCGAGCTCGCTGTACAATGTGTCTTTGGGGATTCTGCCATCTTCCATGCGGCTCACATGGCCAAGCCATTTCCAATCATTTCACTTCTACAGAAATCATATATTTTACTTAACTCTTAGCACTCTTTCATTATGAGGAACTCAAAATTTATTTACTGCTCGTGATTAGTGAAAGCTTCGATACCTCACTTGGAGGTCAAGACAAAGATTGGAGCCAAACTTTTGAAAACTCTGATATCTGTTAGTTAATCATCTGATTTGTACTGCTTGTTTGGAGCATGAGAGTTTATGATCCATTAGGTAGAACAAAATACATAACTGCCCCTATCCTCCTGTAGTACATCCTCCCTGTCAGTCATTGTGTACCTTAAAAGTCATTCTTTTAGGGAGGTGAGAGTGACTGCCCTTGACATCAAGACAGCATTTGACTGAGTATGGCATCAAGGAGCCCTAGCAAAACTGGAGTCAATGGGAATCAGGGGGAAAACTCTTCGCTGGTTGGTGTCATACCTAGCACAAAGGAAGATGGATGTGATTGTTGGAGGTCAATCATCTCAGTCCCAGGACATCACTGCAGGAGTATCAGGGTAGTGTCCTAGGCCCAACCATCTTCAGCTGCATCATCAAATTCCTTACCTCCATCATAAGATCAGAAGTGGGAATGCTCGCCGATGATTGCACAATGTTGAACACCATCCGCGAATCCTCAGATACTGAAGCAGCCCATGTCCATATGCAGCAGGACCTGGACACCATCCAGGCTTGGGCTGATAAGTGGCAAGTAACAAGTGCCAGGCAATGACCATTTCAAACAAGAGAGAATCTAACCATCTCCTCTTCATGTTGAATGGCATTACGATCGCTGAATCCCCCCCAATCAAAATGAATGAAGAATCTGCTCTGATAGTCTTCATATGCTACTCCAATTCAAGATCTCATACTGTAGAACATTGCTGGGCCTTCCATCAGATACTGCCTGGAACATCGTCATTGTAGCTGCCAGTTGGTACCATCAACATCCTGGGGGGGGTCACCATTGACCAGAATTGAACTGGACCACCAACATAAATGCTATGGCTACAAGAACAGGTCAGAGGCTGGGAATTTTGCAGCAAGTAACTCACCTCTTGTCTCCCCAAAGCCTGTCCACCATCTACAAGGCACAAGTCAGGAGTGTGCTGGAATACTCTCCACTTGCCTGGATGAGTGCAACTCCAACAACACTCAAGAAGCTCGACACCATCCAGGACAAAGCAGTCCGCTTGATTGGCACCCCATCTACAAACATTCACTCCCTCCACCACCGACGCACAGTGGCAGCAGTGTGTACCATCTACAAGATGCACTGCAGCAACTCACCAAGTTTTCTTCGACAGCACCTTCCAAACCCGCGACCTCTACCACCAAGAAGGGCAAGGACAGCAGATGCATGAGAACACCACCACCTGCAAGTTCCCCTCCAAGTCACACACCATCCTGACTTGGAACTATATCACCGTTCCTTCACTGTTGCTGGATCAAACTCCTGGAACTTGCTTCCTAACAGCACTGTTGGTGTACCTACATCCCATGGTCTGCAGCAGTTCAAGAAGGCAGCTCACCACCACCTTCCCAAGGGCAATTAGGGATGGGCAATAAATGCTGGCCGAGCCAGCGATGCCCACATCCCCTTAAGGAATAAATTAGCCAAAAAAGATTCACAGTGAGAATCTAGGCAGCAACATATGTTAGACATTGGCCTTTCACTTCAGGGATCTTGCTTTAAATCAGCCCTGACTGGTGGAATGAAAGTTTGTCCTCTGTCTGTAAACTATTGCTGGTGAATCATAGACAGATACAGCACTGAAACATGCCCTTTGGCCCAGCAAGTCTGTGCCAACCAACAACTTATACTAACCCTACATTAATCCCTTATTCCCTACCACATTCCCACCATTCTCCTACCACCTACCTACACTAGGGGCAATTTACAATGGCCAATTTACCTATCAACCTGCAAGTCTTTGGCTGTGGGAGGAAACCGGAGCACCCGGCGGAAACCCACGCGGTCACAGGGAGAACTTGCAAACTCCACACAGGCAGTACCCAGAACTGAACCTGGGTTGCTGGAGCTGTGAGGCTGCAGTGCTAACCACTGCGCCACTGTGCCGCCCAGTGAAATGGTTTTGGCCGTCTCAAGAAATTCGAAGGGGCATAGGCCCCTGGCCTAAGACAAGGCTCATTATTTGGCTTAAAATGGTTCTTTTTTTCTTCATTAAGGCCTTAAGGAAAGCTAATAAGGATATGAAAACAATCACACTGCGGCAGTAGAGGGGACTTGTCTGAGATTAAGACTAAAATATTCTGTTGAGCCTGAGCACGGGGGTTGTGGATGGTGGAGGAAATTATTAAAAATTGGACCTTGTTGTTGTTATTTTAGGGGTAATAAAACCGGAGCAACAAGGGCAAATTTCAGGGACCTATGTCCAGTATCCAAAGGACACCTGAAAAACACTGGACCTAATTTTGGCCTATGCCATTTTTCAGATATCCCTGGCAGCTGCCTAAAACAGCCACTTAGTTAATGCTTGTTTTATGTTCCCTCTCGGAAGTTTGACATTGCAGAGGGCAGCACAAAACAGGCCGCTGAGGCCTAAGCAGTGGCCGACACCAAAAAATTAGTTTAAATTTTTTTTAAATGTCCCTTCGTAGCCAGGAGGAGCAGGACTGTTCGGCCGACCCCACAGAATCCTGATCAACATCACCAACTTCCCCCGCGCCCCCCACAACCCCTACCTCCATTAGCTGCTGATGATGTTCCCATCCCCTGGTCTTAGCTTTGGGTTGATGCTGGTAAGTTCATTGTTCATCATTTTAAAATAGACGAGCTGCCTGTGGAGGCACGCCATGCACAGGCAGCTCCCCCAAAAGGGGGAAGCAAGAACTAAACTCCCTCCTGAAACAAAAGAAAAGAAAGGCTTGCATTTATATAGCACCTTTCACAACCACCAGACATCACAAAGCACTTTACAGCCAATGAAGTACTTCTGAAGTGTAGTCACTGTTGTAGGAAATATGGCAGCCAATTTGTACACAGCCATCACCCATGAATAACAATTTAATAATGAAAAGATAATCTGTTTTTATGATATTGATTGAGAGAATAAATATCAGCCGGGACACTGGAGATAACTCCCCTGCTCTTCTTTGAAATAGTACCATCGGATCTTTTACATCCACCTAAGAGGGCAGACTGGGCTTGATTTAACATCTCATCTGAGATAGAACCTCTGACAGTACAGCACTGTCTCAGCATTGCACTGGAATGCCAGCCTTGATTTTTCCATTTAAATCCTACAGTGGGACTTGAGTGCAGAACCAGCCCACTCAAAGGCAAAAGTGCTAACAACTGAGCCACAGCTGACACACAAAGTGGAGCTTACTCCCAGAACCCAAACCAACCCAGTCGCTCACAAGACCCGATTTGGCAGCATTACAACGCCTAAGATGAAACATAAATCCACATACCTGTTAATTTCCATTGCATCCCCCCCACTACTTCTCCCTCGTTCCAAGTTACTGTGACCCACCTCAACACTTGCTGTGAATCTTTCCAGTATATACATAACATACATCCTGAGATTGACAGAGCAGAAGCACAGGGATTTCATAGTGCTGAATAGAAGTTTTGTTGCTCTGTTTGAAGAGTGATGTAAAGTTCTAGGATGAAATGATGGAGATACTAGTGGCTCTGGTGACAGGGCAGATTTGTGCATGGACATATTATGTAATGGATGAAGGCATATCAATACTTTTTGATAAAGAAGGAATTATACAACAATGGGCACAGGTTCTTCTCTCTATTTCCCTACACAGGTAGTTCCCAGCTTAGCTATACTTGTGGGAGCATTGATTGGGATTGAACCAATTTCCTCAGTGTGAAAACATTTGGAGGGTGAATGATTTTTGTGCACCTCTTAGATATCAGTTCACAATAGCACTGTCAAAGACTTTGAAATATGTTGCCTGGTGATGGTACATGTTATCAACAGACTTATTGAATGGAGCAAAAAGGAACAGTTGCTTATTAGAAAAGGTTACAAAGCCAGAAGGAGATTTTTAAAAAATTTTAAAGCTTTTTTTCCCTTTTCTGTCCTTCAGGTCACTTTGAGGAGATTGTTGTTTCCATAATGTTATTCCCATCAAAACAAATGAAGAAACTGCTCCGTTGGTCTTCATATGCTGCTCTAATTCAAGATCTCATACTGTAGAACATTGCTGGGCCTTCCATCAGATGCTGCCTGGAACAACTTCATTGTAGCTGCCAGTTGGTACTATTGGAGGACCAGAATCAGATCCAGGTCACAGGGGTGAAATTCGACTTTGCTGCGAGCGCAAAATGGGCGATAATGAATTGGCAGCCCTTTTCCATCCTGCTGTAGTTCCCTTTCCATTGGCCAAATTGGGCAGGATGTAAATGAGCTGCTGATTTGCTATCACCCATTTCCCGTTCCCAGCAAAGTTGAATTAGACGCCCCCATGAGTTCCTAAAGAATGCTGAGAATGGACTCTGGCAACATTATTGTGATGGCTGTGTTGAGCATTGTCCATGTATCTACTGAGTTCCTAAACCTCACTGTCCAACCATTCATGCCCTTGTTAATTGAAATTCTGTAGCTTTAATCAGAAGACTATGCCACTTCTGTGCTGATATTTGTACTTCAAAAGTAAGAACCCAGTTAGAGGAAATGCTTAGCAGAGGCCAGTTTCTCTCCTATATTTATCATTGCAGCAGTTGGTAAAATAAAACTGCAGGAATAGCTTTTTAGATCGGAGACTTTAACACTAAAGCTATAGGAAAATATTAGTGAACTGTAAACTAAAATCCATCACAAAGTGCACTGTCTTTCTCCTCAACTTTTCCCTTCAATTGTTGCCCACCCCTTTCACTCCTGACACTGCTGACTTCTTCATTGGAGTAGACGACCATGGGCAGGGCTTTCAATCTCACCCTTGCCCAATGGGACATTGTAAACATGCGAGTCTTTACAGTGAATGTCAGCAAGCTATTCAACTGTGGAGGACATCACATTCTCATGTGAAGTCCACATCGGCTTAGTTCCTGTAAGGGTCACTATATAATGTAATCAAGAGGGGAAATCCTTCCTAATGTAAGGCTGCAGCCACTGAGAACAGCTAACGCAGCACCGTTAAGGACATAGGAACAAGAGTCAGGTCATTCAGTCCTTCAAGCCTGTCCCGTCATTCAATTATATCAGGGCCGATCTGCACATCAGCTCCATTTGCCTGCCTTTGATCCTTATTCTTGTCACCCTGAACAAAAATATATAGATCTCAGACTTGAAAATTTCAATTGACCCATCATCTACAACTTATTGGGAGAAAAAGTTTAATATTTACACTACCCTTTGTCTGAAAAAGTGATTTCTGATTTCACTCCCAAAGGGTCTAGGCATAATTTTAAGACTGTGTTCTGGATTCCTCCACCAGAGAATATAGTTTCTCTATATCTACCCTCTCAAATCCTTTTGTCATTTGAAACATTTGATTAGATCATCCCTCAACCTTCTAAATTCAAGGAAATACAAGGCAAGTATATGCATCCTGTCCTCATCAGCTAATCCTTTATGCCCCAGTATCATTCTGGTGAATTTGCGCTCAACCCTCTCCAAGGCCAATATCCTTCCTGAGGTGTAGTTTCCAGAACTAACTGCAGTACTCCAGATGGGTCCGAGCATGGCTCTGCACAATTGAAGCATGACTTCCTCCCCTTTGTATTCCCATCCCCTTGAAATAAAAGCCAATATTCCATTAGCCTTTTTGCTTACTTTTTGTACCTGTTCACTAGTTATTAGTGGTTTGTGCATATAGACATTCAAATTTCCTTGTTCTTCCACAGTTCTTAATTCCTCATCATTAAGAAAGTATTCCCATTTGTCTTTCTTGGATCCAAAGTAGATGGGCTCACACTTCCCCACAGTGAGCTTCATTTGCTACAGCTTTTTTCCACGCACTTAATCCATCTATATCCCTTTATAACTCCCTGTTCCTTGACTGTACCTCCAAACTTAGTATCATCTGCAAACTTGGATACATACCTTTCTATTCCTTCATCATCGATATATATGGTGAAAAGATGAGGCCCCAGTGCAAATCCCTGGGAACACCACTTGCCACATCCTCCCAAAAGGACTATGTTCCCTTTATCCCTACTCTCTATCTCCTACCTTCCAAGTAACTTCCAACCCATGACTCAAGGTTGGAGCCAATTCTCTGATTTAATTTTTCCTACTAATCTCTTGTGCAGAACCTTATAAAATTCCTTCTGATAGCCCATATATAAAACATCCATTGTCAATCCTTAGTCATGTTGGTGACCTTCTCAAAAAAATTATCTAAATTAGTCAGACCAGTTCCAAAAAAATGCTGAGTCTGTCTGATCAGCTCATACTTAGTCACTCTGTCTCTGATGACACATTCCAGTAACACCTCCCCAATTGATGTCAGACTGATAGGTCTGTAGTTACATGGTTTCTCTCTCCCTCCCACATGGAGTGACATTTACCATTTTCCAAACCAAAAACACAATACAAAAATTAAGAGAGCTTTGGAAAATGATTAACAATTTCCTCAAATTCTTTTGATACCATCAGGTCCTGGAGATTTGTTTGTCTTAGGTCCCATTATTTTCTCCATTTAAAAAAAAACTTATATTAAATCCCCACCCCCTTGATTTATTTTTAATTTCCCTTGTACTGCTTGTATTTAATCCTTCCACTACTGCGAAGACACATACAAAGTATTCATTTAACAAGTCTGCCATTTCCCTATTTTTAATTACAGTATTGCCTGTGTCTGTCTTTAATGAGCCCACATTTCCCATTTACAACTCTTTCCCTTAATATATTTCAAAGTGTTACTGTTAGCTTTGATATCCCTTTGTTGCTTATGCATCCTATTTAGATAGCGAGCATTTTACACACTATTACATTCCTCTCAGCTGATCTCAAACTTTCAGCAGCAGATAAAACAAGTAAGATTCTGTTTCCTCCTACAGAACTGAATTTCAAATCATTTCACATAATGTAGCACTGTTTGTATGTATGATGATGATTATATGAATTATAACTGCTGTGTAATATAGAGAGCAATGACACATATATATGAACATGTTTTGATTTCCAATGTATTGTATTTCATACAGACTAAAAACTGGTAAAAAGGCTGCCACACTTCATAAGTGGGTCCCCATATTTTCCTGTCAATCTTTTCCATTTCTCCTCCCCTGCCTCTCACTTTCTGTTGCTCTACCTTTTCTCTTGCTCTCTTTCAGATTCTTCTCTCTCATTCCCACTGATGGCTCTTCCACTTTATCCTGCTTACAGTGTTTGCAGTGGGCTACAGTACAGTTAGTAACAGACTCAAAGCAATTCTTTCTGTGATTAATTTTAAAATATCATGTTGAATATGTTGTTAAACAAGTTTAAAGTACTCCAATTACTTCCCTGTTTAATGTATTGTATGAAATGGGCCTTAACTTAAATAATTAGTTAATCCATGTTCACATTTTGTCCTATAAATATTTCAGAATTAGAGCTTTCTGGGAATAAATCAACGAGTAAATTCTGACAGAATCTTATAAATGTTTAACAATAGGTCTACCATTATTTCAGTGTAATATTGATTTAAAAATAATTATATATCTTTATTTAAAAGCTTGCTTATGAATATGGTTAGATAATTTATTTTTCGACAGAGTAACACGTATTTATTTAAGCAGAGAAACAATGTTTCTTGAAACAAGCTCATTTATTATTTGGGTTTAATATAGCTGTGGTGGCCAGGCTCTGAACCCCTATTTATTTCCCTAGATTTAGTACTCTAAAATGCAAAACTTACAGTGAATTAGATTTAATGTGTTCCACCTCACTGGTGATATCTGTGAGTTGCTTGGGATTTATTTCTGTCAGATATGCATCATGCCTAAAGATACGATTGAATATACATTCATGCTGCCGTAAACAGCTGTGCCTATGCCATATAAAAATTACATTAGAATATGGAATCTATTTTGAAGTAATAAAACGCACTACTTTGTCAGTGTTGTTTTTGCTGGACCAATTGAAGACACTGTGGATTGACTGTGATACTACAGTGACCTCGTCTTTACATTATGAAGTCAGTTGATAAACAGTAACCATCCTATCAACCATGCCTGAGGGCTCCCTTGCTCTCAGTGACAGAAACCCTTTGTCTAAGGAATAGCTGGAAGAGTTCCTTCTGTAGCGATAGACCTGGTCAACAGCACTGGCTTTATTTTAGCTTAATTGATAGAACAGCTTTTTTATGAAATGCAGATTGTAGCACTGCACTAAAGACATATCGCAAACAACAATTTGTTTATGCAAATGGAACATATTAAATGATAGTTGGTCTTGCTTTCATCACAAAAATACCTCTGCACCAGAAACTGGTGAATGTCTGAATTAAAATACAGCCTGGTATTAGTGGAGTCCAATTTATGTTCCCCATTGCTTCATATTATCTCAACAAATTAATTAGAAATTAGGTAAGAGATAACATGAAATTCTGTTAAAATTTAATTGCAGCAAATATTCCATTTGTGTTTGACTCCCTGCACTGTCACTATGTTGTTGGCAGCAGCAACAACTGTGCCACATGGATTTTGGAAACATTTGTTTTAAGCTTTTTAATAAGTCCTTTAAATGAGGATTGTTCATGAGAAACATAAGCCCAGAAATGACGTTTGGTGATATTAGGGGACAAATGCTTGAAGCATTCTTATTACATTCCTCTGTCTGCTATTTTAATGCATACATAACCCATTAATTTTAAATAGGTTAATAACTCTGCTAAAATCGTGGATAAAAAGGAATGTCTTCCAAATGTGTTAAATGTTTGTGTGTTAATATCCAGGCTCGGTATTAATAACGTATTCTTAAATAATTTAAGAATCTATGATATTACGATATTTTTGCAGGCAAATTAAGTAAAGGATAGTAAGACCACGGAAAGGGTGGAGAAGAAATTTACTAAAATGATATCAGAAATGAGAGGCTTTAGTTACAAAGAAAGATTTAAAAAAGCGGTGTTCCTTGCATTAGACCAAAAATGGATTAAGAGAAGATATAATAAAGAGGTTCAAAGTTATGAGAGGTTTTGATGAAGTAAATCTTGAAAAACAATTTCCATTGGTTGGCCAGACAGTAAATAGAGGGTGTAAATTTAAAGTTATCACAAAACGAAAGAAGAATGAGGTTAGAAATTGTTTTATGCAGAGAGTTGGACAGTGGTGGAAGCAAAATGCTGAACAGTTTTTAAAAAGTAGATGGATAAATATTTAAAAAAGAAAAATTTAAAAGGATATGAGAAAAGGGCAGGGGAATGGGGATAAGTGAATAGCTCTTTTGGAATGTTGGCACAGGCATGATGGGCGGAAAGACCTCTTTCTGCAAAAGTTTATGATTGAACTTGAAATAAGGGGCTGAATTTTCCCAGCCTTGTGATGGTGGACTTGGAGGCAGCGGAGCAAGGAAAATGGGTAGAAGCTGTGTCAGGACAGCTCCCCAACACAGTCCCGCCATGGGGCTTCTTTCCCAGGGCAAGCTGGGAATCGGATCGAATGCCCGCTCCACAGAGGCAGACAGCCAATTACACTTAAGATCCCAATAAGGGGCGATTTTGTGGCCTTGCCATCATTTCGCTGCTGGCAGAGAGGCCACCTGCTGTGTGCAGAGGCCATCAGCTCAATGGAAGTCCTGCGGCAGGCTGGAGGGCCATCAGAACTGGAGGCTCCATGCTCCATTGACGGGGCTGCAAGCATAAAAGGCCACAATCGTGGCTGAACCCAATCCAGCAGAGGAGCCTACCAGCTTTGTCCCCCACCATTTTTGCATTTCATCAATGTCTCCGAGAGTGTCTCCATGTTGAGGTGCCCACATAGTCCCCGACCTGCCTCAGTAGCACCCACCACTCCCAGTGGGTGGCTGAGGCTCCAGAGCTGCTGGCCCTCTGATTGAGCCTGCAACGTCAAGAGCCTGCCCGCCGTGCTTAATAGGATGCGAGCGCGGAGGCGGCTTAAACCGCAGGTCTCGCTTCCAGCAAGTGTGGCCTCAGGACTCCCATTTGGTCCAGACATCGGGGCCTTGAAGCCCGTGGGAAAATCCAGTCCAATGTTCTGCATTTGCTAGTAAAACATTTGCAACATACTCCAATCTGTGAATGTATTTTTTTGTGTGACAATTCAGAAAGTGACAAACCTAAAATAAAATGGTCCTTTTTAAAATCCAATGCATCAGATTGGTTGTTACTAGAGAAAGCCAGGCTGTTTTCTCCAGAAAATAAACAATTGCTTTATCCAGTTATACATGGCGTATAAAACTGATCATTTCATTTGATCATTTGGGAGGGGATTGGGAGGGGGCAAGGTGATTACGAGAGGTGGAGGCGATCAGGGGTGGGCAGGTGAGAGGGAGGGGGGATGTGATTGGGTAGGGGGCAGTTGATTAGTAAGGGGGAGACGATCAGGAAGGAGAGAGGCAATAAAGAGGGGCAACCGAACTGGGACTGGAAACAGTCTGCAGGATGTTGTGCAGCCGGGATAAGCACTCCTGTCCCTTCACATTCAGGTAAGGTTTTTTTAAAAAAAGCTTACCTTTTCTGTAGCAGCCTTCAGCAGTTCCTTTACTAGCAGCAGGTTAAATCACAGGTGGAGTTGATTATCCTGAACACTGCAGGCCCACATATACAAAGGCCCTAACACCTATTTCAGCCATAGCGCCTGGAAGCCTATACTTCAGCCTTTACCAATATACTTGGAGGGGGCTGCACCTCTGGTGTGGAATTTGCATATGCATGTCACCCCTCATATTGGCAATTAGGTGCGCATTTTACAAATATAAAATGAAAGTAGGAAAAGAAAGGAAATGGGTGTGGCATCAACAGATTTTTAGGTGATTGGCCTTACTTTCTAGTATAGTCAATTTTCCTGTGGTCCCTGTGCTTGGACACCAGATATTCAAAGTGCGTTTTGTCCGCTATGACCTGAATTCAGCTGCCATTCAGGTGCAGATCATTTACATGAACTAGACGCTCCCCTGGTACAGCCCCACGCTCTGTGGAAATGGTGTTGAGGTACGTGGGGGTGGGGGTGGAGGAGGGGGGGTGATAGATAACTGCTGTCATGGGTCTCTGCTTTTCACTCAAGGAATAAGCACCCTTTGGCATAAAAACAAATCAGGCCTATTATCTCCAATGCCATATGACAGTGCAGAACATATTGTTATGAAATCTATAACTAACATGAGTAGCCACTACCAATTGGTCTACCTATCCTACAATTTGGAGTTTAGGTGCAATCTTAGACATGCATTACTTTTTTTTTTCCAAAATATACTTTATTCATAAAAATCTGTAAAAAATACGTTACCAGTTTCAAGCAGCACCAAGTCAAAAAATACAAACAGTGCAAAGGAGGTCCATTTGCTTCATTACAATCATGAGTTGCCTCACAACCCTTCCATTTCACATTTGTCATGCCAATTACATTTTTACATTTTACAGCAAATGAATATTTTCCCGATACAGTTCGAGGGGTTTCCCATGGATCCAGCCCCTCAGTTCAGCTTGGTGGGGGGACCTTATACTGTGGTCTTTCCCCATTGAGCCTTTGCTGCGGCTGCCCCAAGCTTTAGTGCGTCCCTCAGCACGTAGTCCTGGACCTTGGAATGTGCCAGTCTGCAACATTCGGTCGTGGACAACTCTTTGCACTGGAACACCAGCAAGTTTCGGGGAGATCAAAGGGCGTCTTTCACCGAATTGATAGTCCTCCAGCAGCAGTTGATGTTTGTCTCGGTGTGTGTCCCTGGGAACAGCCCGTAGAGCACAGACACCTGTGTTACAGAGCTGCTTGGGATGAACCTCGACAAAAACCACTGCATCTCTTTCCACACCTGCTTTGCATTCCAGGAGGAGGTAAATGCATTACATGGCAGTAAATTACATTGCAATATTTTCAGCCATAGAAGCATCTAAACTGAAGTTTTTGATACAACAAAATAACAAATCCCATTAAAGTCAACCTGATTCATGCCATAGGACACATATCTCTCATTTGATGGGGAATCCATGGCAAATACAAGCTCAGCAACTGTAAGATTTGGGTAACTAATGCCTTTACCCAGAAGTAGCTTTAACTGTCACTGTACCACCCATGGCTCAGTGGGTAATACTCTCACTTTTGAGTCAGGAGATTGTGGGTTCAGGGTCTACTCCAGAGACTTGATCTCAAAATTCCAGGCTAAGGGAGTACTGCACTGTTGGAGATTCATATAATGGCATCGGCACAGAAGAAGGCCATTCAGCCTGTGCTGGCTCTCTGCAGCAGAGTATTTTGGTTGAAATGCTAAAACCAAGAACTTGTTAGCTCTCTCAGGTGGACATAAGAGATCCCATGACACTATTTTGAAGAAAAGGGGAGTTATCCCCATTGAGCTGGCCAATATTTATCTCTCAGGAAATACTCACATTGCTATTTGTGGGAGCTTGCTGTGTGCAAATTGGTTGCCACATTTCCCACATTACAACAGTGACTACACTTCAAAAGTACTTCATTGGCTGTAAAGCATGTTAGGACGTGCTGAGGTCCTGAAAGGTTCTTTAGAAATGCAAGCTCCTTCTTTTATACCCAATGTAACTGGAGGCCAGTTCAACATTTTAGTCACTTACTGCCTGTTTAATAACTTTCATTCACTTCTGTAGGTAGAATGAAGGTAATTGTACCAAATGTAGATGAATAACAAATAGAAACAGAGGAAAAGCTTATACTGTGTGCTCAAGTCCAGTCTAAATAGCTGCCATAAAAATTAAAATAAAGATTAAATGGGTGATGCTTGGCATGTGTGATAGTTTTACATTTTTCAGCACAGTAGATATAAGAGTACGATTGAATCTAAATATCATTGAAGGACACAAAACAGAAGGAGGCCATCATGTCTGTGCTGGCTCTTTGAAGGGACTATCTAATTAGCCCCACTCCACTGCCCCTTCCCCAGAGATTGGAGATCCCCTGAAAGTTTTGTGGGTAAATTCACCTTTGTGTCCTATACTGGGCCGTTCAGATCAGGAAGATCCTTGGTCTGATTTCTGATCTTTCTGAGTTAGGTGATTTCAGCTGAAAAAGCAGCTGCTTAGGTGGTTTCAATTGTTTCTGGGTTAGGAGAAAAAGGTTAAAAATCAGCCGGGAGCTCTCTCCTCGATCACTGTCCTGTTGTCTCTAATGGAAGTGTGCGCGCGTGGGGCAGGGTTAAGCTGTGATGCCCTCCATTGTGGAATAGCCTGCTGATATTGTCCCCTTAGCTTTTTGCATGAATAATGGCCATTGAGTGAAATATTAGAAGATTACTGGAAACTGTGGTACCATATCACAGCGGTGCTTGCAAGAGAAAGGCAATACAAATGTTTTATCAAATATGACATTAAGAACTTTAGAAAAAAAAAGTTAAAATAGAGGCAAGCTGTGATGGCATCAATGTTTTTTTTCCAAAACTTCTTCAACACATGCCTTACTGTCCAAACACAATTATCTGTTCATCTTTAGGATTTCTGTCCTGGTGTGCAGATCTGCAGTGACATCATCATAACAATAGATAGCCAGTAATTAGGCTGTGTGTGGCACTTCCATGAAACAGGAGAAGCCTGCAGTCAGGAAGAGAAAGGGGGTGCTTGAGGTGAAAGGACCCAGGAGACACCAGACCTGAAATCTCATGATGATGATTGATGTAGGCTTTGTGCTGACTCCTGACACCTCCGCTGAAAATTAAAAGCCTATTTTGTATGGTAATAACAACACTTCACTTTGATATAGCCTCAGTATCTGATACTGGCTTCTAAGAGGCTGCTATTTAGTAGCATTATCTCCTGAGGGAAGCACCCATTTAGCTTGAATGATAGAAAAATGATTACAAGCAGATTGTAAAAGCTCAAATGAAAAACACACATTGTACCAGCATCGTACATTATCATTTTTAGATTTGGGTGACTTGCTGCGTATTATACTGAAAAGTAAACATGTTATCACACTGTAATGCTTATAGAAGCTGCGGGATAAAAATGACAGTAACCCAACTGTACGCTTTTCATGAAGTCCATTGAGAAATTAACATATTGACTTGGCAAGATCTAGATCATGGTGATAATCAAAATGTTATTTTCCTGAATCATAATGTAAATAGAGATTTCACAATAGTAGCAAGCAGCTTAATCAGTAAGTCCTTTTCCATTATCTGTTTCTCTGTTCGAAAAGCTAGGAGAAAATATCCTTCCCAATACAAAGCCCATGACCAGGCAGTTTGGAGCCTGTGCACTCTGCTCACTTCAATGGGGATGAAGAGCTGATTTCAAATTGTGTTGGCAGGTGTTTGTGGTCACTGGTTATCAGTATATAGACTTTGGGAATTCTATGCATAAATAATGAAGCAAAAACTTTAAAAATCACCCAGGGCTACAGAAAGCCTCCACACATTCCACTTCCCATTCAATTGAGCAAATCTTTCTTCACAAGACTGGATACAATGGGCATCTTAGTGTTCAATGCCTATTAACTTACCAGGTATTCACTTGTGGGAAATCAACTGCATTGTATCGTAAACCAGACACCAACTGGAACGGGTTAGTCCAATAAGGAATGTAGGGAAATAATTAAAACAAGACTCTTTTGTGCTTCCGTGCAATTCTCTAAATCTCTTGCATAATATTCCTCACTAGAAATGTGTTAACAATTATTTCAAATGTGTCAGACAACAGACATTTGTGCTTTATTTCAAGATGTTGAAAGCTCAAAGCAGTGTTAAAAGGGTTAAGTCCATTCATCTATTGGTCAAATTTTCTACTACTTGCTAGTTAAGTATATATTGTGTTAGTACAGAAAATACTACACTAAAAGTTTCCTGCTTAAGCTATTAATACCGGTTTGCATTCATCTTGCAACATTAATTATCATTAATTTCAGATCTTTGCAAATGACTTCCTTCTAAGTCTGAATCATCCTCAGAAGTGGAATAAAACATTAAATATGAATGAAATCATTTGGGGAGATAAAGCAATGTGCATTTGAGTTTGATTGCACTCTGAATCAGTATACAGAGGGCATTTTTATGGGTGAGGTGGATAGAATCCCATGTTTCATGAGATTTCCTGTTAATGGGCAGAACTGAGAACCCATATTGCTTACCATATATATATATATGGTAAGCAATATGGGTTCTCAGTATATATATAATATATATATATATACATATGGCTAACGGCTTAGACTCAAGTGTCTTCCCATGTGCTCGAAGCAGAGAGAGTATCTATGTGAAATGCCACTCAACTTCTGTAAAATTACAACTGTAAGTGAATTTTTAGCATGTTGCTAAAGTGCAAATTCAGCAATCGATATTCATGCCTGGTGTTGGTATAGATGCAGGAGTGCAATTGGTGGCAGTAACACTGGGGAACAAAAGATCCCGCAATGCAAGCCATGGGCGGCGGGCTGCTCCAGGGATTGATTGCTCCTTGTTGTACTGCAGATTAAAGCCTGGCTACCCGACCCAAACCCGACTAGACCTGACTACATGTGTTGGGTTTGGGTCGGGTCTATATTCCGAGTCCAGTTCCGGACTCGGGTTGGGTCGGGATGGACAGTGCTGCCTCCGGGAACTCACGGGATCAGGCTCACCCATGATACCCCACAACTCCATCTGCAGGAATAGCCTGCTGCCGGAACGGATGAATGATATTAGTGTCAGGTCAGGTCGGGTCGGGCGTGAAAACAAATGAAAGGGCTCTGGTTTGGATTGGCTGTGATCGGGTCGGACCCGGGTCGGATTTAAATTTTATACCCGAGCCAGGCTTTACTGCAGATCCCTGTTGAAATTTATCCTCCTCTCTATTCTGCAGGCACTGAGGCCAATCTTTAATAGTGGTCTGAGATTAGTGAAGACTAAGGTTGGAGCTTGGGAACATCTGGTCAGTACAGCTTAGTCCTGCACCGGGGAAGCTCATAAAAATGTTTTTATTACACGTTCATGGACATTTGACAGCTTACCTTTTGCTTTGTGCCTAATGTGCAATTACCTGCTGGTAAACAGCAATGGCTGCCAGCACTGAGGAAATCTCCTGCATCAGCACTGTCAATTAAATAAATTAACAATACCAATTGTGCTGCAGAAGGGGTGGAGGTGGCTGAAGTGCCTAAAATATATAATATTTTCCCTCAGCACTGAGACCATATTGGGCAAAATCCAGCCCCTGTGAACCCTTATAACCAGGAGCTAGAAATAAGAGATCAGATGACACGAATGACAGTGAAAGCCTGAGGGAAAATAAGACTCGATTAAAATCAGATTTCTCTACTGCAGTCTACCTCCAGTTAAACATACAGCACAAATACAGCATGGGGCATAAAGATATATATAGAGCAAAAAAAAAGGCAAAGAATTATAATATTTCAGGTGATTTGAGTACATGCTGTTAATCTGAAATAAAATGTATGGCTGTAATACGCCGTTTATTTATTATTTTTTATAGTATGCCTGAGCCTCCTCAATTTAATTCATGACTGCATCTAGTCTCTTCACAGGCAACCTCTAAAGAAAATAATTTAAATGCATTGTACAGCAGTCTACAATTCATTTCCCGTGATGTCAGTTTTCTTCTGAAACACAGAGGGAAGGTCATTTTCATGTCAAGTAGGGTGTGGAAACCAGCTGAGGATCTCTACATTTGAATTGTGCCAATTTGTGTGGCAGACATCAGTTAAAAAATTTTGATAGGAAATCTAGAGTCAGCATATGGTGCCACACTTAAGAGGCCCTGATTCAGAGAATGTGTGTGTACCGGTGGCTGCCTCTATCCTTTACCACTGATCTCGGCAGACCTCCCCCACATGCATTTGTCCACCCATCCCCATCCTAGGGGGACACATCTCCTCCCTTTCCAACTCCATTTCAAGTCTGGTGTCAGAGGCAGATGGGCATCTCACAAAGGACCCCTCACCTCTCCAAGCTGGTCTTACAACATGCCTGATTAAATCTTAATACTGAGGTTAGAATTGATACAGTGGCTCTGTGGTGATTCAATTAGTGCAGAAGGCATGAAGGAAATAGCACAAAGAGATCTAGTAGTTAGAAAGTAATTTTCTTTTGATCATTATAGCATTTCACAAGTGGAAGCAGAAAATTATGGTCTCATGCATCTTCTGCTTAATATCCTCTGGGGCAGGATTTGCTGTAGACTGCAGTTAGCTGTCAAAATCAACTAAATCATGTGGATTTGATACATTTGCATAACTGACTTTGCAGGGCTAAGGTAAAACATTGTACGTGAAAGTCAATTTAACAGAACAGGGTCATGGGGTTTTGATATTTCCCAAAATACCAAAAAAATGGCATTGTTTAAATGTGAAGATTGTAATTAGCAATGAATGCCACTGGTTAAACATTACTGTGCTATATACATGTGCAAAATGCTGATCAGGTCACACCTTTGAGAATACAGGGCCAGGTCCTTATGCTAACATTCTTAACTGCCACCAAAATGTGTGACAAGTTTTCACATACTCCAGTGACTCTATCAGAAACAATGGAAGTTGGGTTCAACTACAGGGGGAGAAAACTGACACATTTCCTGACTTGTGACAGCATCTCTGCTGCCAGATAACCCATCGAGCTGCATTGGTACCAGTAGTCATGGGGTCTGGCATCAGCTCACCTTATCCACATGACGTCGAAGACGATCCATAAAGGTTGTTATCAAAGAGATAGTTGTTGGCATCCTTCCATCTTCGAAAGATGATGAACACACAGTAAACAATCCATTTAGGTTGGGTGTCTTTTCTTGGTGGACCTTTCTGATGGCTGTGAAGGCCAATCCTTGAGAGGCAGGTTCTGCCACAAGTGCTGCAAGTGAAGCTGCCAAGTGACGTTGTGAGTTGTTGTTTTCGGCGTTGGCGCCTGTTGCCAAGCTGCTGTAGCCACTGGTCTTCGTGGTGGTGCACACCAGTCCACAGGATGTGTCGCCATTTCCCTCTTTCGCCAGCTAGTGACTTCCAGGTGCAATAATCAACATTTAGGGCCTTCATGTCATGCTTGAAAGTATCCTTGAAGCAGAGCTTTGGGCACCACATTGGTCGTCTGGCCCCAGCTACCTCACCACACAGAAGGTCCTTGGGTATGTGACCATCTTTCATCCTGCTGTCTGATCCACTAAAGCCGCCTCTGTTTGATTAATGCCAACACACTTAGGAGCTCTGCCTTTGTGAGGACGACTGTATTTGTGATTTTGTCCTGCCAGGATATACCCATAATGCATCGCAGACAGCGAAGATGGAAATTATTGAGCTTCTTTTCCTGGTAACTGTAAGTCACCCATGTTTCACAGGCATCCAGCAAGGTTCTGAGAATTTCTTTTGGGCCTCCTTATCAAGAGAGACAATGGATACGCGCCTGGAGGTGGTCAGTGGTTTGTGAAGCAGCGCTTGGAGTGGCTATAAAGGCCAATTCTAGAGTGACAGGCTCTTCCACAGGTGCTGCAGAGAAATTTGTTTGTCGGGGCTGTTACACAGTTGGCTCTCCCCTTGCGCCTCTGTCTTTTTTCCTGCCAACTACTAAGTCTCTTCGACTCGCCACATTTTAGCCCTGTCTTTATGGCTGCCCGCCAGCTCTGGCGAACGCTGGCAACTGACTCCCACAACTTGTGATCAATGTCACAGGATTTCATGCCGCGTTTGCAGACGTCTTTATAGCGGAGACATGGACGGCCAGTGGGTCTGATACCAGTGGCGAGCTCGCTGTACAATGTGTCTTTGGGGATCCTGCCATCTTCCATGTGGCTCACATGGCCAAGCCATCTCAAGCGCCGCTGACTCAGTAGTGTGTACAAGCTGGGGATGTTGGCCGCTTCGAGGACTTCTGTGTTGGAGATATGGTCCTGCCACCTGATGCCAAGTATTCTCCGGAGGCAGCGAAGATGGAATGAATTGAGACGTCGCTCTTGGCTGACATACGTTGTCCAGGCCTCGCTGCCATAGAGCAAGGTACTGAGGACACAGGCCTGATACACTCGGACTTTTGTGTTCCGTGTCAGTGCACCATTTTCCCACACTCTCTTGGCCAGTCTGGACATAGCAGTGGAAGCCTTACCCATGCGCTTGTTGATTTCTGCATCTAGAGACAGGTTACTGGTGATAGTTGAGCCTAGGTAGGTGAACTCTTGAACCACTTCCAGAGCGTGGTTGCCAATTTTGATGGATGGAGCATTTCTGACGTCCTGCCCCATGATGTTCATTTTCTTGAGGCTGATGGTTAGGCCAAATTCATTGCAGGCAGCCGCAAACCTGTCGATGAGACTCTGCAGGCACCCTTCAGTGTGAGATGTTAAAGCAGCATCGTCAGCAAAGAGGAGTTCCCTGATGAGGACTTTCCGTACTTTGGACTTCGTTCTTAGACGGGCAAGGTTGAACAACCTGCCCCCTGATCTTGTGTGGAGGAAAATTCCTTCTTCAGAGGACTTGAACGCATGTGAAAGCAGCAGGGAGAAGAAAATCCCAAAAAGTGTGGGTGCGAGAACACAGCCCTGTTTCACGCCACTCAGGATAGGAAAGGGGTCTGATGAGGAGCCACCATGTTGAATTGTGCCTTTCATATTGTCATGGAATGAGGTGATGATACTTAGTAGCTTTGGTGGGCATCCAATCTTTTCTAGTAGTCTGAAAAGACCACGTCTACTGACGAGGTCAAAGGCTTTGGTGAGATCAATGAAAGCAATGTAGAGGGGCATCTATTGTTCACGGCATTTCTCCTGTATCTGACGAAGGGAGAACAGCATGTCAACGGTCGATCTCTCTGCACGAAAGCCACACTGTGCCTCAGGGTAGACGCGCTCGGCCAGCTTCTGGAGCCTGTTCAGTGCGACTCGAGCAAAGACTTTCCCCACTATGCTGAGCAAGGAGATTCCACGGTAGTTGTTGCAGTCACCGCGGTCACCTTTGTTTTTATAGAGGGTGATGATATTGGCATTGCGCATGTCCTGTGGTACTGCTCCCTCGTCCCAGCATAGGCATAGCAGTTCATGTAGTGCTGAGAGTATAGCAGGCTTGGCACTCTTGATTATTTCAGGGGTAATGCTGTCCTTCCCAGGGGCTTTTCCGCTGGCTAGAGAATCAATGTCATCACTGAGTTCCGATTTGGTTGGCTGTATGTCCAGCTCATCCATGACTGGTAGAGGCTGGGCTGCATTGAGGGCAGTCTCAGTGACAGCATTCTCCCTGGAGTACAGTTCTAGGTAGTGCTCAACCCAGCGGTCCATTTGTTTGTGTTGGTCAGTGATTTAGATTTGAGGGGGGCGATCTTCTTGATGGTTGGCCCAAGAGCTCTCTTCGTGCCATCATACATTCCTCTGATGTTTCCGGTGTCTGAGGCCAGCTGAATATGACTGCATAGGTGTTGCCAGTAGTCATTTGCGCAGCGCCTGGCTGTTCTTTGTGCAGTGTTTCTGGCTGCTTTAAGTGCTGCGGATGTTAAATCGCTGGGGGCTTTCTTGTAGTTCAACAGTGCAATGCGCATAGCGGCTATGACAGGTTCCAGCTCTTCATTATGAGATTGAAACCAGTTTGCATTTCTCTTCGCACTTTTGCCGTAGGTGGTCAAAGCTGACTCGTAGATGGCATCTCTGATGTGGGCCCACTTGGTCTCAGCATCCCCTGTGGGAGTGTTTTGAAGGGCTGTTACAAGTGAATTTAGAATAAGGCCTTATAAACCATCAGCTTGGTGTTATCCTGTGTGTGTTTCACAAGTTGGCCAAAGGTGATAGCTCCTTTCCTTATGCGTTTATCGAGCTCTGCATCAAGGTACAGACTGTCTGTCACCGTGGACCCAAGGTAGCAGAATTTGCTAACCTCTTTCACTTGGGTGTTATTTAGTGTAATCATTGTGGTGGGTGGGGGAGTGGGTGGTGGAAGTAGATTTTGATATTGGCATGCTGCTAATGGACTAAGGGCGGGTTTGGCGACCAATTAGCAGAAGCGGGTGAGGGAAGGAGGTAGGACATCTGAACAGCAGGCCTGATTTAAAGGGTGTCACGGCAGCCATTACTGAGGCTGCCATTTGAATATTGGATGCATGCCACAGCGTGACAGGAGGAGTGGCAGAAGCCTGGCATCTGGGGCAGGGCTGCCCCACGCTTTATGGATGGTGAATTGAGGCGCTTCTGGAGGCTGTGAGGGAGAGAAAATGGGAGAATGAAGAAATTAGGGAAAAAATGTTTGAAAATTGGCTTTATACATTTTAAATTAGAGATGCATCATGCATAATTGTTTTGATTGAAATATTGACATTAAATAGTTAAAGAGTTTTTTTTTAAGTAAAGAGCTGTTTTGGAGAATCACGTCTGGCAACTTCTCTTATGATTAAATTTACCCTTCCCTATAGTCTTCACAAGCAAGAATTCATTCAGTTTTGCTTCTTGCCAGAGTGGGAGTAGCAGTGAGTGGCAGACTAGCAAGGAGGATAAAAGGAGCAGGAATAGCGATGAGAGGCAGACCAGTGGGGAGGATAAAATGAGTGGGAGTAACGGTGAGAGGCAGATCAATGACATAGAAGAGGTAAAAAAAAAAATGGGGTCGAGTTTCTGCTTGCTTGCATTAGTTTGTTTGCAACAGCATTATCCGGATGGAATTGGATAGAACAGCACAAAAGATCAGGGAATTTTAAAACCACTTATGTTTATTGTGATCTTTTACGCTGGTTCAAGACTCAATTTGCCAGATCAGGTCTCACCTATAAAAACCCCCAAATCGAAATTGTGAGATTCCGCCGATTGCGTGGATTAGGGAAGGCTCTTCAAGTTGCATTTTGAAAGCTCTTTCATATGAAAAATTATTTAACCTACTAAGAAACTGTCTAGTGTACACCAATGAAAGTATTAAATGGTTCAGTGTAGTTTTTAAAAAAGTTATTTTCAGTGATTTTAAATTGGGTTACTCACGTGTAGTGGTCTGGACAACCTTATTAAAAATGCATATTTTTGCTGATAAACCCATTTTCATCTGTATTAATAAAACTGTACCAGGTTATCACTCTTAAATGTATCACATTTTTTAAATGGCAAGAAATCAAAAAAGAAACAATTACATTCTATGGTGTGCCCCGGATTGTTCTGATTTATAGAAGATTTTGCTTTTGTGATTATGCAAATGATTCCACTATTTCCTGATTGTGCTCAAAGTGGAGACTCTACCCCATGGTGCTGACAAATAGCATTAAATTGTCTCTCTTGCTATTTAGATTTTCAAAACAGGACTGTTCTTTTTTTCACTTTTTATGTATTGTAAGAAGCTTTCAGTAGGCTATTTTTGCAGCTCTCACCTCCACTTTAGAAGATACACAGAGTCTATATAATGGAAGAGCAACTGTCATTTGCAAACACAGCATAGAGGTGTACTTATGCGCACAGCTACAAAACGCCAGAATGTGAATTTGTGTCTACAATTGCCCACTTGGCAAGTGTTAATGATTTGTTTGTGGTGAGATGGGGTGGAGGAAGGTGGAATTTTGCGGGGGGGAAGTGGGCGGGTGAAGAGAGCACTCATTGAAGACAGGAGGGAAAATCAGCTATATATTAACAATTTTTCCATACTCATTTTCTCCATTCTTCTCCACCACTCAAATTCATGTTGCAGTTTTTGATGTGAGTGTTTGGGGAAAATACCCAGAGTGCACTGACTTCAATGGAAAAATATTCTTAACTCTACCCTGGAACCAATTAATCTGCCAGTATGTGTACATTAATTTGGTCATCTAATTCAATCAAAGACTGCAACTGTACTGTTACTTTTGCTACAATGTGAACTGGTTTTGGGTGTCCATTGAGGTGGAAGTGGCAATATAACTCCAGAGCCTGATCCTCATCTAACACCAGAATGCATTAAAGTCAAATAATGTGAGCCAGTGCTTGCGTCGTGTGGCGTATAACTCCAGAGTGGTATGAAATTAGACTTGGCCATCCTGGACACTTTCTAACCTTACTGCAGTCTTTTTAGTGTTCTGAGAATGAAGATCTTTCTGCCTGGCTCTTCTAACATACAGAAAAAAGCTGCAGGGGAAAGGGGTTTGGGACGTAATCATGCATTAGCTGACTTCTCTTTCCTGGTGGGCAGAGTGCATTTTACAATTTGTAATATAACTCAGATCTTACAGCTTTTACTTCACAGTCTATGGCTACCAGTCTCAGATTTCCATCTTTGGCCTCCTTATCTCGAGAGACAATGGGTAAGCGCCTGGAGGTGGTCAGTGGTGTGTGGAGCAGTGCCTGGAGTGGCTATAAAGGCCAATTCTAGAGTGACAGGCTCTTCCACAGGTGCTGCAGAAAAATTTGTTTGTCGGGGCTGTTACACAGTTGACTCTCCCCTTGCGCTTTTGTCTTTTTTCCTGCCAACTGCTAAGTCTCTTTGACTCGCCACACTTTAGCCCCGCCTTTATGGCTGCCCGCCAGCTCTGGCGAACGCTGGCAACTGACTCCCACGACTTGTGATCAATGTCACAGGATGTCATGTCGCGTTTGCAGACGTCATTAAAGCGGAGACATGGACGGCCGGTGGGTCTGATACCAGTGGCAAGCTTGCTGTACAATGTGTCTTTGGGGATCCTGCCATCTTCCATGCGGCTCACATGGCCAAGCCATCTCAAACGCCGCTGACTCAGTAGTGTGTATAAGCTGGGAATGTTGGCCGCCTCGAGGACTTCTGTGTTGGAGATACGGTCCTGCCACCTGATGCCAAGTATTCTCCGGAGGCAGCGAAGATGGAATGAATTGAGACGTCGCTCTTGGCTGACATACATTGTCAAGGCCTCGCTGCCATAGAGCAAGGTACTGAGGACACAGGCTTGATACACTCGGACGTTTGTAGAGTAACTGCAGTCTAAAAGGATGTCCTCTACTATTATGTGCAGGCCTTATGTTATATAAAGATAGCTTGGAGCAAGTGCCATCTTTCATTATGAAGTAGTCTTCCATTGGTCTGTTTCCACAAGGTGTTCCATCTGTGTTCTGGCTGTCAACTGGTATAAATCAACACTGCGCATGTGGTTGGCAAAATGGCAATAAAAGCTGCCACCATACACAGTGCACAAGTATCTTAACAACTATGTCACCAATCTGTCTGCACTATTGATTCTTTCATGAAGCATTCAGGACATTCGGCATCAACAGCATGATCATTACAAAGTGGAGTCCACCTTCCAAAATGTGACTGATGGGGAGTGTCTGAGAATGATTGTAAAATACAAATTATACAATTTATATAATAACGAAACAATAAATCTAAGGAGCGGTTTGACTTATTTTCATTTTGATTCATGGTCAATTATTTTCCCTTTCCATCTTCACCAAAACTTAGATTGTTGAAAGGTTCAGGGAACTTCAAGTCTCTCTGGTCAGACCAATTTTATTTGTTTTCTGTTTTTGCAGAAAACAAACACGACTATTAGTGGTGCCTGTCACCGCGAAGAAGGATGAGAATTTGGGAGCTTTGAGAGTGGACAACATGTTACCTACCCATGTGGGACAAACATTGACTGCTGATAATTTGTACAGACAGCTTGCCTTTTTTTAATCTTCCTTCCCCTTACCCCCTTGGGTTTTTTCTCTCTCTCACCTGTTAGAAAGATTATTTTGTAGACCCTGTAGAAAGTCTCTACGGACCCCAGGGGCCCATGGAATTCTTTCTGAGAACCAGTGATCTATTCTCCTCTGTTGTCTATATGTCCTTTTTGATTTTTTTATACTTTATCTAATCTAGTCTAAACAAATCATCTTTTTAAAAAATAAACTTTTCTCCCTAAGAAAGAATGTAAAAGTCTTACCTTTTTTTGGTTCTCATCCTACATTTTAGAGGGAAAATCAGAGACCTAATCTTCTGGAGTCCACTCTTGCATGCTAGCCAGCAGTAATTACAGACTGGCATCAGCAAACAGCTGGCAGAAGGTTGATTGCCCAGCCTCTTGGCTGGAGAATGGGTTATAGTGTGGGGCTGGATGGGGGAGGGTGGGAGGAATGAAAATGGCTGAGGGACAGAAATACATGCCAAGGCTTTTGATATAATTGACGCTCTTAAGAAGAAGGAATTTAAAAACATTCATGTGTGAAGGCAGCATGGTGTACATTTACAACTACAGTTGATTCTCTTTTCTATTGAGTTTGTATATTGATTTCCATACACTGTGATCTGCTTTACCTGGCACCAGTCTCCAATTGCAATATATTTCATGTTTAATATATGTCAGTAGATAGATCAACAGCTCCATCTGTCAACAGCAGGAACAATTCACATACAGCCACAGGAACACTCCAGTAAATGGGATACATAGAAGATCTTCTCCCAGTCCAGCAATCTGAATATGGATAGAGTTGATGAGGATCTAAAGATCATAAAGAATTGAATTGCCCTGAAGAAATAAACTTTCACTGCAGACAGGAAGAATATTGATTATTTTTCCTGATTTCCCATACCACACACCATTCCCAAACAAGTGTGTGGCGAATGACCTATTGCCAAGCTCTGCCAATGTTGCGCTGTAGCCACCTGTGACATGTGAGATTTACTCTGGTTGACATGGTTCTGATATTCTTCCTTTATTGTGGGGAGGAAGCTGCCCTCCACCAGTCACCATTCCAAAAGTCCAACAGAAAGGGAGTACTCACCACGTGGGGAACCATGAGCATATTTCTATATCCTACACACTGTGGCCCAATTCAGTACTCCAATACTACTACACAGATATTCATCAGACCACTGCAATACTTGATTTAAACATTTCCTGTGATCCTTCTCAATCAAACAACCTACACAAATCTGCTTTCTTTTACAATGTTATTAAAGACGTTATAGTCATTATAGCATGTTGGAGATGTCCAAAAGTGGCTGACTTCCCAAATAGAGTCTATTCCAGATGAAATCTGGAATTAGTGCCAGTGCAAACAAGACCAACCCTGGATTGGTTTCACATCAAATTGATTTGGATGCATTCCTGGTATAAGCCATTAATGGAATTACAAGTGCATGACCATGTTCCAATTTCAACCATTCCGTGTACCACAGCCCTTCTTGGTACCAAATACTATGTCAGTCCATTCTGCTATGTGGTCACATACTGTTTTGATTTAAACCCATTTCCGGCTAAAAAAGATTTTAAATTGCTTGCTTAAGTGGATGTATGCAACAGGTGAGTGTGCAGAAATATCAAACTGAAAGCATGCAACATTTGGTCAGCTATACTCAATCTGCCGTATGGTTATTTGAGATACTAAGCACAGATAATACCACTGAGCTAACGATGGTCTCTGAGTCTAAGTCACCCAAAGCAGTTCTTCACCATGACTGATATATAATTTTATTTGAACATCTGGTTTAATTATCTTCATGACATATTTCCTTCATTTCTAGATACATAATTCCATATGGTGCAAAACTGTATTTGCATGCATTAAAAAAAAGTGATGCAAAACTACGCAAAGGATTCTAAAGTGCTAGAGGAACTTTAATTTTCTATGTAAGTTGATTCTGGTGGAAAAATCAAACAAGACTTTTGTTTCTGTGCTATTATTAAACCTACACATTTTCATGTTTCCATCTGCATTAAATCCTTGTCTTTCTCTCTTCCCATTTCTAGATCCTGAGCTCTTGAGTCTATCACTCATCCTCGACGGAAGGTAATGCTAATCAATGTTCAACTATATCTTTTCAAATAATTATCATATATTAAACTTTACTCATGACTGTATAATTTCCTCATATGCATAATCGTATTTGGCTTTCTTATGACTGCAAAAAAAAAGATCTTACCCAGGGCAAGTTAATCCTCATTTATTGAATGTCAAACATACTTAAATATATAAGAGATGTCTATCTTGAGAGGTGCATGAAACATCTGTAGAATGATTGTTTAAAACAATTCAGGGTGTACAGCATTTAGACAGAGGTATGTGCAATTGAACAAGATATCCCTGCTACATTTTACCAGTTAATTTCTTTTCATTTCCTTCATTAATGTGACAGTGTTAGTGCATTGAAGATTTGTAGGAGAGGCTCAGTCCCTCCAACAAATATCTAAACAGGCAATTAAGAAGGAACATTAAATGAGTATATATAAGAGAATAAATGGCTTAGAATTGGTAAATCTAGAACACTACTTCAAATTATAGATAGGAACAGGAGAAGGCCATTCATTTCCTCAAGCAGACCCAGCAGAGGTGGTGGCACAGTGGTACACAGTAGGGAGGGAGTTGTCCTGGGGGTCCTCAACATCGACTCTGGACCCTATGAAGTCTCGGCATCAGGTCAAACATGGACAAGGAAATCTCCTGCTGATTACCACCTACCGCCCTCCCTCAGCTGATGAGTCAGTACTCATCCATGTTGAACACAACTTGGAGGAAGCACTGAAGATGGCAAGGGTGCAGAATGTACTCTGGGTGGGGGACTTCAATGTCCATCACCAAGAGTTGCTTGGTAGCACCATTACTGATCGAGCTGGCCGAGTCTTAAAGGACATAGCTGCTAGACTGGGTCTGCGGCAGGTGGTGAGGAAACCAACAAGAGGGAAAAACATACTTGAACTTGTCCTCACCAATCTGGCTGCCGCAGATGCATCTGTCCATGACAGTATTGGTAGGAGAGACCACCGTACAGTTCTTGTGGAGACGAAGTCCCGCCTTCACATTGAGGATACCATCCATCGTGTTGTGTGGCACCATCATCATGCTAAATGGAATAGATTTCGAACAGATCTAGCAATGCAAAACTGGGCATCCATGAGGCGCTGTGGGCCATCAGCAGTAGCAGAATTGTACTCAACCACAATCTGTGACCTCAAGGCCCGGCATGTCCCCCACTCTACCATTATCATCAAGCCAAGAGACCAACCCTGGTTCAATGAAGAGTGCAGGAGGGCATGCCAGGAGCAGCACCAGGCATACCTCAAAATGAGGTGCCAACCCGGTGAAGCTACAACAGAGGACTACTTGCGTGCCATACTGCGTAAGCAGCATGCGCTAGACAGAGCTAAACGATCCCATAACCAACGAATCAGATCTAAGCTCTGCAGTCCTGCCACATCCAGCCATTAATGGTGGTGGACAATTAAACAAATAACTGGAGGAGATGGCTCCACAAATATCCCCATCCTCAATGATGGGGGAGCCCAGCACATCAATGTGAAAGATAAGGCAGAAGCATTTACAACAATCTTCAGCCAGAAGTGTCGAGTTGATGGTCCATCTCGGCCTCCTCCTGAAGTCCCCAGCATCACAGCTGCCAGACTTCAGCCAATTCAATTCAATCCATGTGATATCAAGAAACGACTGAAGGCACTGGATGTTGCAAACGCTATGGGCCCTGACAATATTCCAGCAATAGTACCGAAGACCTGTGCTCCAGAACTTGCTGCGCCCCTAGCCAAGCTGTTCCAGTACAACTACAACACTGGCATCTACCCTGCAATGTGGAAAATTGCCCAGGTATGTTCTGTACACAAAAAGCAGGACAAGTCCAACCCGGCCGATAACTGCCCCATCAGTCAACTCTCAATCATCAGTAAAGTGATGGAAGGTGTCATCAACAGTGCCATCAAGCAGCACTTGCTCCGCAATAACCTGCTTAGTGATGCTCAGCCTTGGTTCAAACATGGAAAATAGAGCTCAACTCAAAAAGGTGAGGTGAGAGTGACTGCCCTTGATATCAAGACAGCATTTGACCGAGTATGGCAACAAGGAGCCCTAGCAAAACTGAAGTCAATGCGAATCAGGGGGAAAACCCTCCACTGGTTGAAATCATACCTAACGCAAAGGAAGATGGTTGTGGTTGTTGGAGGTCAATCATCTGAGCTCCATGACATCACTGCAGGAGTTCCTCAGGGTAGTGTCCTAGGCCCAACCATCTTCAGCTGCTTCATCAATGCCCTTCCTTCAATCATAAAGTCAGAAGTGGAGATGTTCGCTGATGATTGCACAATGTTCAGCACCATTCATGACTCCTCAGATACTGAAGCAGTCCGTGTAGAAATACAGCAAGACCTGGACAATATCCAGGCTTGGATGATAAGTGGCAAGTAACATTCGTGCCACACAAGTGCCAGGCAATGACCATCTCCAACAAGAGAGAATCTAACGATCTCCCCTTGACATTCAATGGCATTACCATCGCTGAATCCCCCACTATCAACATTCTAGCAGCTACCATTGACTAGAAAGTGAACTGTGGCTACAAGACCAGGACAGAGGCCAGGAATCCTGCAGCGAGTAACTCATCTCCTGACTCCCCAAAGCCTGTCCACCACCTACAAGGCACAAGTCAGGAGTGTGATGGAATACTGTCCACTTGCCTGGATGGGTGCAGCTCCAACAACACTCAAGAAGCTCGACACCATCCAGGACAAAGCCCCGCTTGATTGGCACCCCATCCACAAACATTCACTCCCTCCACCACCGATGCACAGTGGCAGCAGTGTGTACCATCTACAAGATGTACTGCAGCAATGCACCAAGGCTCCTTAGACAGCACCTTCCAAACCCATGACCTCTACCAACTAGAAAGACAAGGGCAGTAAATGCATGGGAACACCACCACCTGCAAGTTCCCCTCCAAGTCACACACCATCCTGACTTGGAACTATATCACCGTTCCTTCACTGTTGCTGGGTTAAAATCCTGGAACTCCCTTCCTAACAGCACTGTGGGTGTACCTACACCACACGGACTGCAGAGGTTCGAGAAGGCAGCTCACCATCACCTTCTCAAGGGCAATTAGGGATGGGCAATAAATGCTGGCCTAGCCAGCGCCGCCCACATCCCATGAATGAATTAAAAAATTAAAAACTTCAATTAGATCATGGCTGATATGCATCTTAACTCCATCTACCCACCTTGGTTCTATAATCCTAATATCCTTGCCTAACAGAAATCTGTTCGATCTCAGATTTGAAATTTTCAATTGATACCCATCCTCAACAGTTTTTTTGGGAGAAGAGAGAGTTCCAGATTTCTACTGCCCTTTGTGTGAAGAAGTGCTTCCTGAATGGCCTACCTTGAATTTTCTGATCATGTTCCCCCCACCCCTCGGCTTACATGCGACCATATGTACAAACATACAAATTTTAGCAGGAGTAGGTCATTTGGCCCATCGAGCCTGCTGTGCCATTTGATAAGCTCATGGGCTGATCTGATTGCAGTCTCAACTCTACTTTCCTGTCTGCTTGCTATAACCTTTGACTCCCTTGTCAATCAAGAATCTATCTAACTCAGTCTTGAATATATTCAGTGGCTCTGGCTCCACTGCTCTCTGGGGAACAGAATTTCACAGATTAACGACTCTCTGAGAGAAAAATTTCTCCTCATCTCTGTCTTAAATGGGAGACCCTTAATTTTGAAACTGTGTCCCCTAGTTCTAGTCTCTTCCATAAGGGGAAACATCCTCAGCATTCACCCTATCAAGTCCCCTCAGAATCTTATGTTTCAATAATATCACCTTTTATTCTTCTAAACTCCATTGGATACAGGCCCAACCTGTCTGACTTTTCCTTATAAGATAACCCCTTAATCCCTGCAATCAGTCGAGTGAACCTTCTCGGAACTGCTTCTAATGCAATTATATCCTTTCTTAAGTAAGGATACCAAAGCAGTACTCCAGATGTGGTCTCTCCAACGCCCTGTACAGCTGTAGCAAAACTTCCCCACTTTTATATTCCATTCCCCTTGCAATAATTGGCAACATTCCATTTGCCTTCCTAATCATTTGCTGTACTTGCATACTAACCTTTTGTGATTCATGTACCAGGGCACGCAGATATCTCTGTACCACTGAGTTCTGCAATCTCTCTCCACGTAAATAATATTCTGATTTTGTATTCTTCCTGCCAAAGTGGACAAGTTCACACTTTCCCACCATTATACTCCATCTGCCAAATCTTTGCCCACTCACTTAACCTATCTATATCCCTTTGCAGACTCCTTATGTCCTCTTCACAACATATTATCCTACCTAGCTTTGTGTCATCAGCAAATTTAGCAACCATACATTCAGTTCCTTCATCCAAGTCACTGATATAGATTGGAAATAGTTGAGGCCCAAGCACTGACCCCTGTGGCACTCCACTAGTTACAGTGGCACTCTACTAATTACAGCCTTGTTTTGGACTCACCCACCAGAAGAAATAGTTTCTCTGTCTATCCTATCAACTCCTTTAATCATCTTAAACATCTCACTTAGATCATCCTTTAATCTTCCATACTCAAGGGAATATAAGACTAGTCTTTGCAACCTGTCCTCATAATTTAACCTTTTTAGACTCATTTATATCATGGTAGCATGACAAGAAGGCACAGGTTCAAACCAGAAACCAGTAAGTTTTTCCTCACACAAAGAATGATCAACATTTGGAGTGGGCTTATGTGTTGGGTATTGGAAGCAAGAACTTGGTATTATTTATTGTACTCGAACCTGTATTGGCATCTCTGATTCCTGATACACAGGTTTTTGCACAGCTAGCTCCGAAGGAAAACCTGCTGGGATTTGGCCAAACTGCTGGTGGAGAAGACAATGTTTTCACTGGGTCTTCTTGATGGCTAGCATTAGAGAAACCAACAGGCTTGCCTATGAATTGCAGCCAGCAGTGTGAGACCTGTGCATTAGAAACTGATGGTACTAGTGCAGGTCTCACAGTGTAAGAAAGTAGCTTTAATTGGATGCTCCTTTTTTCTGGATACACTAGCTGGGGGGATGTCTATCCTCATTTGTGTCTGTATTATGATCCCTGACAAATCCATTCCAAAATCATTAACTTGACTGCTGAGGATGTTGACAATGCAAGGGGAGACATCATTATTTCAGTTTTCCAAATTCTTATGAACAGATTTTGGAGGCGCAGTGAGTATTAACAATGTAATTACTGTATCAATGATTGCAAGGCTTTGTTTCAAAACATTGCTATGACTGATGCAGAAGGAGTTCACTGTTTATTCTAGTCCTACTCCTCCGCAGGTCACAACATATATTTTAAATTTTCCCACTTACCGATATGGCCAATCACATACTCCATTTCTCCCAGAATAGAATACACTAACCAGGTTTCTTTAGTGAACAACAAAATTATCAGTTTATTATATAACAAGTCTTAACCAGTAATGAAGTAAAGCATAAACACACAGATTGAAATTTTAAAGTCACCTTTTTACCTTAGCCCCTCAAACTCACACACACAAACATACACTGGTTAACTGGAAAAAAAAAGGGATTTTTTAAATTCAGAGTTCTGTTACAGACAAAAATAAACACTTGGGCTGAATATTTGTTCATTCCTGAAGAAAACAGCAGATGAGATATATTGTGTTCCAAAACTGGCATACAGTCTAACTTCCGAGTACACGTCGACGGGTCACTGAGATCTTTTAGAACAGTTCTTTTCAGGTGGCGTTGAGAATTAATTTAGCAGGATTTTCTTCAAAGACAGGTGACGAGATGAATTGACATAATGGACTTCTCAGCGTCTTTTAGGGAGTTGCTGGAAAATGAGGTGGGTTGTGGTCTTCTCTCCTGCTTTGACACTTCTTCAACAGCAGCAGCTAACTTTATCTCATTCCAGAAGGTAAAACACGCTGACACTACAACCAAAAGCTTGTGAGTTTTCTGCCCTCTCAGGTGCGTGCTACCGCTCCCGGGCTTGTCCTATCAAGGGGCGCCTGCCACTTCTCTGCTCACATCTTCCCCTGTTACCAGAGTTTCTGTTCTATTTTTAACTTGAGTCATGTGACAACCAGTAGCCATTGTAGCCAAACCAGTTCTTTCAGTATCTCCTTGATGACTCTCTTAAAAAAACACTGGTCCAACATTTCTTCAGATTGATTATGAATTCCTCAAAAAATATTTTAACAAATAACAGAAGCACCTTCATAACAACATCAATAAGTGTACCTCAAGACATTTTTTTCTGTATTTATCCACTCTCAATAACTTTGAGGGGAGATGAAATAATTACTAAATAATTAGACATTTGCCAATAAAATCACAGGAATGTGCAGTTTATTTGAAACATCCAATTTCCAAAACTACAATTTCTTTAGTGAATCAATGATGATGGAGAAAATGAGGTACGCCCCCACTTTTCATTCCATGAGGAACTACACACCACTGAGTTTCTGAGTTTATTGTCAGTTGTTGAGGAGAATGTTAAAAATGAGACTGAGCATTTGTCTGCAGGGTGGAAAGAGGAAGAGCGTTGTGCAGTAAATAGTGGCCAGTAATAGCAGCTTTGGCAGGGACCTGGGAATAATCACCTGTATTTGACTCAGCCTTGTGACATGTGGTGCAAAGTGAAGGAGAAGGGAAGAAAAGCATAGCAATTGGCTCCCCACACCTTGATTGGTTAAATGCATGGTTCAGGTTAAAACTGAAACACACAAACTAGGCAGGTCTCAGGTTCAGTTCTCTGCACTATTGAATCTCAGTGCAGCAGCTGAGATGCTACATTTGACCTTAGGATCCTTGTGCTATACAGGAGAAAAACTATCTGGGGCTCTTGTTCCTGACTGCTGTTCAGGGATCACCTGCTGGAAAGTGTCCATGTGTGAACGATGGGCAAGGATGAAACTGGGCTTGGCTGTGATGGCCTCCACAGTTAATAGCCTGCTGACAAACACTGTTTGAAGAATGGTCACTCGCGCATAGCACTAGAGATCTGTTGGTGTGCATGGAACTGTACTCCAGCAGGAGCCAACACCGTCAGCAGGTTAAGTGCCTCTCCTCTGCTCACTGCCATCTGCTGGGATCAGGCACTTACTGTGCCTTGCTATATTTCTGACCTTCCATATCTCATGCACACTGCAGGACTGAGTGAATTATCAGGTTGCTTATCACAAATGAAGCAAATTCAAATGCTTTCAGTGTGACACTCTCTCTTCAATGGACCATTACAACTGTATCTGAAAAAAAAATGAGATGGCAAAGAATGTTTTTAACATAAAGCTTTTCATACAGAATCTGATCAGCATTTGCAATTGCCATTCATGTTCCATACTCACTGCTGTTGTCACATCAATGGATATTTTCATAAGTGTATAATACTGGGTTTTCTTTACACTATTGTGCAAATAGATGGGGAGGAAAGGATATGAAAACTGATATGTCTCAATGCTGTGTAATTCCTACTGCTTATGTGAATTAATTAACATATGAATATTGCTGATTATTGAACCAATTTTGTAATTCTGTTACACCTGCTTGCAAACACCTTAATAACCCTCTTTTACTTTGCATAGTTGCAAAAATGTTTAATTTAATGTGTAAATGTTGATAAACCTGATATCCTTTTTTTTGTAAACTTAACCTGGCACAGATCCAAACTCCAAGTTGGTTGAGACCAAAGACCAACTTCAGCCTTTAGTCTGATAGCCAAACCAGTCTGAACTCCTGGAGCGAGAACAGATGTGCTGATGTGATGGCTGAATCCAAATGACTGAGCAAATGTCTTCTGCTGCCCCTCAGCACCTCTGCATCCCACGGGCAGCTTACCCTTCCACACCGCTATTTTCCTCCTCCTACCTGTTGTGTGTGGACTAGCAGAAGAAATCACAAGGTTTTAAAATTACTTCAGAGAGAGAAAGGGATAGACACAGGCATGATGTGAGAACAATTCAGACATAGAGAGAGAGAGAGCTGGCGGGGGTGGGCGGGGTGGTGGAGTATGAGAGAGCAAGAATCAGACATTCATGATAGGGCAACAATTCAGAGACACAGAGGGAAAAAGATAGACATGTAGAAAAGAGATGGGCATGTACATAAAGACAAAAATTGATACCAAAACACAGACCCACAGGAGAGAATTCATCAATCACATGACTTGTCGAACTTGTGTATTGTTCTGTTTCCAAATTCTATTTTTCATTTGTTTTCATAACCTCTTTAATTAACATAAAAGTGGCTGACAAAATAGGATTGTAACATAAAAATAGTATGAAAGGATTGCAATCAGTATTTTATTTTAGTGTATGAGGAAACAAATGGGGGCATTAGAGTACAATAAAACTCTTTTCTGCAACCCATGGATAAATAGCTTAGTCCAAAAGTGCAGTCTATATTCATTATACCCTTGGGTAACTATCACTTACCAATACATTTCCAAAGGTTACTGCTAGCCAGACCAGTCAGCACCTCCGAGGATATTAGTCCTTTTGAATGATGGTGGTCGACACCAGATTTTTTTTCTCTATTACCTTTTAACATCACTTACTGAAGACTTTTGCCTGCTGGATATGACAGAATGAACAATATTGGAAATTATTATACCCTTGAACTAAAAGCTCAAATGGGATTTGTTAAAATGCAATCTTACAAATAGATTTCACGATAAGCACCAAAATGTTTGAAGAGAGAGTCTTACCATTTGGGCCTGTTAAGAGTCAAATGGCAAGGAAGAATTCAGACTACATTTAATATTAGAATAATGCAGTATCATTTTTCTATCTATATCAGTCTTTTTATTGGTGGGGAAAGGTGGTATTTTTATTTCACCCACTGGTTTAGTGGAGTTTCTGAATCCAACACGGTAAGAAATCTAAACTAGCATGCACAGTGAGATGACAAGGTAATTAACGGTTCTGAATTATGACTGAATGTTTGCTGATTTTCCCTCACACTCAGGGGCTCAGTAACTCCTCCTAGCTAGTTTCCCGAATGATGCCATCAACATTCATCACTATTCAATTATTCAGAAAGATTGACAGAAAATATTCAGGCTCCTTTGTAACTAATGATGCCAAAACTTTCTTCTTAAGATTTTGATCAGAACTTCACAAAGACAGGGGATCTCAGGCATGTGGAAGGGGAGTTACAAGTGACCTCAGAGCCTTGGACTTTGGAAGGAAAAAGAGCTAGGGTTTCTGCTCCTAAATCACAGAACATGTGCGTGCGTTTGCACGTCCATATACACGTGTGTGTGTGTGTGTTTGCATGGATATGTGCATGAGTGTGCGTGTGGGTGTGTTTGCATGTGTGTTTACGAGCATAAGTATGTGTGGAGTGAGGCCAGCATTTCCACATCTCTCTTGTCAAATAGCTTGCTGTCTTGGCTCACATATGAAGAACGCCACTTGTTCTTGGTCTTGGAGAGCAACAGGTGTGAATGGAACCTCAACTTAACAAAAACCAATTCCATGAGGAGAGGAGAAGATGAGAGAAGAGATGTTGGCAAAAACAAACTAACATTTCAATTTATTCTGTGTACAGCAATTAATATTCATTCAGGGAAAATTTCTGTTGGATGCCTTAAAGCCTCAACAGCCTCACCATACAGGTGAAGAGGTTTAAACCCACTCCCTTCTTTATTTTCTCTGTATATATTTATGTATGCTTGCAGCTGGCTAATTGACGTGTTAACTTGCACTGTTCCATCTGTATCCATCCATGTCATCAGCTGAGGGGTGATAGAAAATGATGCTGATAGGTGGAGGACTATACAATTCTCTTCCTGCAATGAGGTAGCAGGTAGAGACAATAAGATATTTAATAGGACTGTGTATATGTTTTTTTGTTTACAATGACTATTTAAGGGAATACATTTGGGTTCCCACACGTATAACAGAGAATTTTCCCTTTCAGGACTTGGGTTCAAATCCAGTAGTCGTCTTCTCTGTCTGTCAGTCACAAGTGTCCTAACCAACTCGAAATGTGCTTGAAGAAATGGGTTTACATTATAAAGGTGTAGATAATTAGGTAGTGGTCCAATTATCCTGCAATTTGGCAATTTCGAAAATGATTCCCACTGCAGGGAAGCAAAATGCCACACAGGTGCAGCAGAAGGTTACTCTCTGAGCCTCCAGCAAAGGTGCATTGATGGGGTAGTTTAGAGGGAGACTTGTGCTGTCGCTTACCATTATTATATCTGGCCTAGGACTGGTTGATGTGGGAAAGTTCAGTGAATATTAATGTAACCTATTTAACCCACGCTCTACCTAGCCTGGGAGTACTTACTGCAGCTGCTTGAAGTAAAAAATAGGAAAGTGTTCTCTGTACTGGCATTTTCCATGTTGATGAGGACAAAAATTCATAGAATAGAAATTAACATAATATTGATGATAAACGATAAAATATGAGTCGGTACCTGTCATTTTCCACATGGAGTGTGTTGGCTGGGCTGTCAGGAAATCATTCCCATTGTATTCCTAGGGAATTATGGTGTAATATGGTTCAGTGCCCAGTTACTTTATTGTAACTTGCATTGACTGGGGGTAGAAAGAATAAAATGTAGGGCTGAGGTTAGTTACAAAAGAGACTTGATTTATATTTGCTTTCAGGTAGTGTAGCAGCAGAGAAAAAAAGGAATGAGAATGGTGAGGCCTATTGTTGGATGCCCATCCACTGTAATACTGCAAGAAAATTTCCTCCTCCTCTTCTCCCCCAGAAGGAATCTGGGCTGCCCAACCCTTCATCACCCAGTTACATTTAAATAATGGAAGTGAGGCCTACAAAAAGGCTGGTTTACCTGCTGCCAACCCCAGGAGTTGGCAGGAATTCCACTGATGGTCCATCTCTTCTTCCCTTCTTCTGTTAACCTTACATAGGCCTCAGCTCATCCTGACGTCTTAATAAAAATTTCAGGGCCAATCTCTAGGACACTTCTACCCCTTTTAATGGCAGCTCCTCTTTTTCTGCATTTCAGGACTCAAGCACAACAATCTAGGCTGACTGAGGGAGTGCTACATTGTCAGTGGTGTCATCCTTCAGATGAGACATCAAATCAAGACCCTATCTGCCTTCTCAGGTGGATGTAAACAATCCCATGACACTATTTTGAAGAAGAGCAGGGGCATTATCTCTGGTGTCCTGGCCAATATTTATCCCTCAATCAACACTACAAAAAACAATTATCTGCTCATTATCATGTTGCCGTTTGTGGGAGTTTGCTGTGGTTGCGGTACTTCCTACATTACAACAGCGATTACACTTAAAAAAAAAAGTACTTAATTGGCTGTAAAGCTGAGATGTCTGGTGGTCATGAAAGGTGCTATATAAAGGTAAGTCCTTCTTTCTTTGCTTGGCTGGCAGTGGAAGGCACTCTCTGTGTGGTGGAGAACCCACTGACCTTTTTGATAAGCCTAATCCAGGAAGTTTTGCAACGAAGTTGGTGTGGAGAGAGGACGTCCCACCTCGACTTTAGAGGAAATTGTTTTGTAATCACTCTTGGGCTGTGGGTGTCACTGACAAGGCTGACATTTATGCCCAATGCTACTTGGTCTGAGAAAGTGTTGGTGGGTCTCATTCTAGCACCAGTTTGATACATGCTAGGCCTTTAGAGGGTAATTACGAGTCAAGCAACCATGTTGGCGTTGTGTGTTAGGAGTGGAGTCACATATAGGCCAGAACAGCTAAGAATGGTAGCTTTCATTCTCTAAAGGATATTCATAAACCAGTTGGATTCTTACGACAATCCATTAACTTCATGTCACTTTTAATGATACCAGATTACTTTGTTTCCAAATTTTTAAAACTGAATTGCAATTCTCTAAGTGGCCTGGTGGGATTTCAACTCACCTGCTCTGGATTACTAGACAATTACACTACCATCTGAAGGACTTAAAGAGGTGCAACATCAAACAGAAACTCCTGGGGTGAGAAATTGAGATCGGCAGTGCCCATTTGTTGGAGCTGCAAAATGGTGTCCATGGTGTGCGTGCACATTCGTGATGTGAAGCGTGCAGGATGCCATCTTGGTGCAGGAGTTGGCATGCATTCAGTGAATGTCCACCAGAATTATGCAGAACGGCTGTTTCCGTGCCAACGCTGCCATTTTGGAGCTTAATGCCAAGCCAACATCCTCTCTTAAGCTTGCACAGCTGAAGATGCATTAAGCATCAGGAAGGACCACCCCCCCACCCCCCGCCCCCGCATTCCCGCCACCCCCACCGTCCCTGGCATCGAAGTGCTATTTAAAGGATTCATCAACTACTTAGAAGTGAGTTGCCGGTTGATTTCTTCTGGCAGTTGCTATAATTCTACACATTTTTGGTGCCTTTCATTGTTGCTTCAAGCTGCAAAAGTCTACAAGGAGTGGTGTGGTAGGTGCTGAAATACTTTAAGTTGACTTCAAGACTTTTGCACAAACCAAATGGTCCCAGCCATGGGCGCACTAGTAGGCCTTCCTCTTGGAATAGAGCATGACTGAGAGAATGAACAGAAGCCACACAGAGCAGGACAACCTGCTCGAAGAGGGAGGAGGAGGAGGAAGCGAAAGAAGATGAACACGAAGGGAGGCAGCAACCTCCCTAGATAGCCCTTTTCTGTCTGGGCTTTTCGTAAAGAAATCATTTGAGTGCAATACCAGTAACTGAAACCACAATTCCACATTCACCAACAGTCCGACACTCCTTACCTTCTCTCTGTCGCTGACCATCATATTGTCTTCTTGGCCACAATGCAAAAATAAAAGCTACCACAAAATAAACATTACAAATTAAATTTATAAATTAAATCATGCCATATTGCATACAAATGTAAACTAATCACCCTTGTGCATTCCCTTAGTGCATGTCTTCTGTGTGCCTTTGCCTGTCCTAGAGCTCTTACACAGTGCTATCTCAGTGGCTGGAGCATGGCTGGTGGAAGGCTGCTGACTTTCAGTGGAGGAGACTGCAGAAGTCCTTGGAGAACAACCTCAATCAGCAGTGGGCCCAGAAGGCCCGGCTTCAGATTGCACTATGTCGGCCTGGGTTGGCTGGCTGACAGGCAACAACAAGGGAACTGGCAAAGTGGCGGGGGTGGGAGGATGAATTCTGTAATCCTGCGTGAGCACAGCAGAGTCCTGCTCCATGGAGCCACTGCCACTCCCTAAGGTGGTGCCTCAGCAATCCTAGCCATCTGTTGAAGGACAGATTGCTGGACTACTGCGATGCCCTGAAAGCTCCTTTGAACGCTGGTGTCTGCAGCCATGGTGGCACTAGTCTGAGCTTGCATGACTTCAGGCTGAGCTTCCACTGCATCTTTTGGTGGAAGCTGCTTGTCCAGCAGTGGAAGTGGGGAGATCAGCCATCAGATGCTGCATCATGGATCGATCCACATGTGTGTGTTGGCCACCACTTCCACAGTGGAAAGGATGGGCTCCAAGATCTGTGCAAAGCCCTATGCCAAGTTGGTGCCAGACTCCTCTGTGCTCCTTGGTAATGAATGCAGGCTTTTTGGCAGTCTTCCCAATATACTAGGCATTTTGTTGTGTGCGCTCATTGGCCTTCTTCTGCAGCCTGGCCCATTGAAGTTCTCAAGTGAATCCTCAGCAGCAGAACTCATGTGCAACTTCATCCTCCTGTGAGTGGACACCTGCGTTATCCTTGTTCCCTGCCCTGGCTGCAGCGCACTTGTACTCGGTGTCTCACTGCATGTCGATCCCACCTCTAATCTATCCTCTATGATACGTGCAGTGTCTGTATCTGAGCTGGTGGCTGCAAGTGTGAAATCAAGTGACAGCGCTGTGTCTTCATCGTCACTCTCTTCAACCTGGCCAGGTTGCACCTCTTGGGTATCTGAAAGGAAAAATGCATCAGAGTAAGATTATAGTGAGGGAAGTTGGGGGGGGAGGGGGGTGGTGGGCAGGCTGGGGGGGATGTAAGAGGTGCATGCTTATACCTTCTGCAGCTTGTAAGTCAGAAGAGATTGTGGGATGAGGAGGAAATGGGATGTGAGAAGGAGGATCAGATGAGGATGCCGTCATCTTCAAAAGTTTCACTCCCACTGCTGGTCACAGCCTCAGCAATGGCTGTTCTGACATGGCTAACACTGTCTTCTCTATGGGGGTTAGAACATGCTGATCTGCCTTTCCCCCCCTCTGATTAGCTCCTGCTGTCTTCAGTTGTGCACAGTTGTTCTCCTGCAAGAGAGAGGGAATTGTGTGAATGAATGTTGTGCAATATGCTTTCCCTATGCATGTATTGAGCTCTGCATCAAGGGACAAATTGTCTGTCACCGTGGACCCAAGGTAGCAGAATGTGCCAAGCACTTCCAGAGGGGTGTTATTTAGTGTGATCAGGGGCGGAGATGCGACACCTTGTCCCATGATCATGGTTTTTTTGACACTTCTAGTCAAGGAGAACAAGTTACAGGCATGGGAGAGACAATCCATGTGGACTGGTGTGCACTGCCACGACAACCAGTAGCTACAGCAGTTTGGCAACAGGTGCCAACGCCGAAAACAACTCACAGCGTCACCTGGCAGCTTCATGTGCAGTACTTGTGGCAGAATCTGCCTCTCAAGGATTTCACAGCCATCAGCAAAGGTGCACCAAGAGAAGACACCCCACCTAAATGGATTGTTTGCTGCATGTCCATCATTTTTCGTAGATGGGAGGATGCCAACCACTTACCTAATTTCCCCTTTAATGCATCCCACAAGGACAACAAATGTCATTTGTAATATTCTCTATAGTTAATAACTCAGCAGTCACATAATGTTGTATTTCTTTATTTTCCATTCAAGGGGAGATCCCAGTTAGGCGATCTCTCTTTATTAAACACTAATCGCTGAAATTCATAAGCTGAGGTATGACATAATTCGCAATTGGTATCCTTTATATTTCCAAGATGTCACAATTATCATATTGGCAATTTTCTGGTACAATATGCCTTGCAGTCAAAACTGGACAGCAAATGACTGACCTTCAGGATGTCCCCTTGAACATTTACAGCTTCAACTTCCCTTTATAAACATGTCTACTTGTCAATTTCATAGTCAACTACACCTGAGTACACAGCAGGATTCTGACTGGATGATCGTTGTACTTTAGCAGGACTCTGGTTGATTGCTTTACTTTAAACGCAAGTGAAGAGACCGTCATGTGACACACTGTGGTGCACACTACATGTTAAGCAGTGACTGCAGAGACAGAGCAAATCAGTGGTAGCGAGTTGGGACAGTTGCCACACAACACTACCATTTAATCGACACTGAGCCTGCGGAGCATTGGTTGCACATCAAAGAGTGGAAGGACGCAGGTTTGAGTCTGGGATTCTGGATGTGGCATGTTCCTGAACCCAGTCAGAGCCAAACAGAGCAAAGTCAAGTTACTTCTCCAAAGAGTGCAGGAAAAATTAGGTTTAAAGGTGACTTGCTTTATTCTTCTGCTTTACAATCGCAGTGTAGCTTTGACAGTGCCTGGAAATAGTTTGCTGAACACCCTCTTGTGATTGAGTAAAGGGCAAAAAAAAATTTTAAAAATGAAACAAGTATGATTGAATAGTGATAACAGCTTTCTCTGTGTACTGTACAAGATAACAAAGGATAGACAACTTGATTAATGGACTCAACCTAATGGGCTCATCCTTCAATCAACCTGCCCATCCTCAATTCCCTGGTGCAGTACCTTTGGAAAGCTCTTATTGCAAAATTACATGCAGAATCACCCAGCATCCAAACAATTTGTGGAGCAAAGTCTAGGAATGACTATTCAAGATATTAGTGGATCAAAGCTTAATGCCTTCATATAACTCCCTTCTGTTGCTATTTTAACAGGGGCATTAACCCAATGCCTCCATTAAAACAGCAGACAGAGGAAGGCCATACCAACACATGAAGAGTTCACACGCCTACATTGCAAACAGTTATTTCCAGGCTCTAGGTTTTGAGCAAAATTACTGAGATAAATTAGGAGAGTAAAAGCAATCAGCGGAATAAGCATTGTGGAAATGAGACTTTTCATTATTTTGTAGTTTTCATCTATAAAAGGGGCATGAAAAGGAAGGCTGAAGCTTTAGGTGAGTGAAGGAAGAAAGGTGTTACATGCTACATTTATATTGCCCCCAAAGTTACATTTGTCTTTCTGTGCATTCACAGCGAGGTTAAATATTACTGGCCTGCTCGGGGTGGAGGGGGTTGTGGGGGTGGGGTGGGGGTGGAGGTGGTGGTGTCCCTGAGGGCTGGTGACCAGAGGCAGTTGGACAAAGACTAGCCCAACGATGCGTGTCATCTATCAGGCCTAGACAGAGACATTCAATGGGGAATTAATGATGATAAGAAGCGGGCCCCTTCCTGCTTTTACATCACCCTTGGGAGAGGGCCGACATTCATGAACTGTTGGCACTCTCTCTGACCTTTGCACCCAGGTGCTAGGAGTTTCACTAAAAGTGACATCATTCCCACAAGCCAAGAATCTGAAAAATTACTGTGAATGAAAGCACAAAATGAGTTTTCATTTATCTTGTAATGATGCACGACGCTACATTGAAGACAAATGGCATTTCCCGACTTTGCTTTTATCACTGTCAGTGCAATTAATAGGCTGTGCACCTCACTACCATGTTCTTGTAAAGCATTGCTAATGAAGGGCAGTTAACTCACAGGGATTGTTACTGATTTAAAAATCCATGTCCTGTAGCTGGTTTGTCTTTCGGATGCGACGTTGAACCGAGGCCCCATCTGCCCTCTCAGGTGGATGTAAAAGATCCCATGACACTATTTCGAAGAAGAGCAGGGGAGTTATCCCCAGTGTCCTGACCAATATTTATCCCTCAATTAACATCACAAAAACAGATTATCTGGTCATTATCACATTGCTGTTTATGGGAGCTTGCTGTGCACAAATTGACTGCTGCATTTCCAACATTGGAACAGTGACACATTTCAAAATTACTTCATTGACGGTAAAACACTTTGGGATGGCCTGACAGGCGTTATAGAAATGCAAGTTTTTGTCAAAATACATCATTTTGTCTTTAATTATAACTCAATGCTTTATTTTGTTTTTACTCCAAATCACACCTTTGAAAATGTACCACTTTAAAAAATAATAACAAGGCAATGTTAAACAGCAATGTATGTACAAGAGTTGCACTTCAGGCCAGGGTGAACATTTGCAATCTAATGTGATTAAAGTATTGTATTAACAAATGCTTCATTTGCTGTGACTTCTGTTGGAAAGTCACCAATTGGCTGAATTTGCAGGCCTCTTTGGGAAAGCCAAGCAGTATTTAAGCAATATCTAGTTGATATCAAGCTCATCAATGGTATCTTTTAGTAAAAGCCACAATTCCTGAAATTGCATCATTTTATCCCGTAGGGGCTCCTAGTGGGTGGAAGATTCAGGGCTACAATATTGTAGCTCTGTGGCTGAACCAGGCTTCTTTTGAGTGTAGGATCGCAGAATCATTCCTACCGTCAGGAACATCGTATAATAGACTTCATCCTGGCTCCTGAATACTCAGTGGGCAAGTACATCTTGGGGTCAATTTTGACTTTGGGCAATTGTGTAAAACAGATGACATCAGAGCAGTCGTCTGTTATATATCTTTCCCAATTCAAATTGATGTAAATGGAAATCGGGAGAGATGTATAAGAGGCAACTGATCCGACATCATCTGTTCCTCACTGTTGTCCAAAGTCAAAATTACCCCCTATGTGATACTGAGGCACACGCAGACCAGGAAAGTTCTAAGCTTGAGCCCTGGTCTGGATTGTGTTAGCGGAGGCACCTGTAGGGACATTGCTATTGACCTCAATGCAAAAATCAGCCTGCTCTTGATCGTCAACTTCCTAGAAAAATGCTCATATATAGACCGAGCTGTAATGGCCTCCACAATGAAGCAGTCTGTGAACATTCATGATTTGAAATTGTGTTGTCAGCTGTTAGTAAAAAAGGGGGAGAAATTCACCTGGGCCCACCTTCGTGAACCCTGAGGCTGTGAAGACTGTGGAGTTGGGGGAGCACTCTTGTCCAAAGGAAGTTTTAAAAAATAAAATTGTTGGAAGCTTACCTTTAGGTGGTGGCTGTAGAAACTGCTGAAGTATCCTGAGTGGGGCAGGCCTCATTTCTTTAGGTGAAGAACCTAACAGCTTTTTAGGTGGCCACGAGGGACACCTGATAAATGTACTGAACCAATTTCAGGTTGGAGTTTTCCCAGGCGTACTTGGTGGCAGGAGGTTGGTCCTTGAATTTGGGCTTCATTTCACGTGGATTACGGGTTGCGAAATCCAAATGAAATTCTTTGACCTACCATCTTAACAAAGGCATTAAGGTGCTTATTTAAACCGATTGATACTTCTGACGAAATAATGGGAAGTGGAATAGCACATAAATGGATTAATGTTTTCATCACTAATATCATTCCGCACTTTTTCAACTCAGTATTATCCTGATTCATACATGGCCATTTGTGCAATTTACCAGTGCTTGAATGACTGGATGTCTGGACCCTGGCATGAATCAGCATTTCAGAAGAGGAGGAGAAGAATTGAAAAAAAAATCCCTTTCCCTTTTGGTGGGCATTGGCTTTCTGCATTCATCACCAAGTCACTTCTCACCTACTTCCAGTGGTTTAAGATTATGAAGTAAGCTGTATATATTTACCTATAAGGTGACACATGTATAATTTTACTTTCCAGATGTAACCTGGTGAAAATATCTATGACCCATCTACAAGATGCTCCATCAGTGAAGCTCCCCAAAATGCAAGAGATTTGATTTTAATGTTTGTTGGCTGTTCCACGCTCTGCCACCACCGTTTGCATGCAAGGTGGTGTCAGGGAACCTGTGAGGTTGGATGGGGGAAATGTGAGACAAGGAGCATGGGAGAGGGGACAGTAAGACAAAGAGTGCAACAGAGGGGAACCATAGATTGGAGAGCAAGAAAAAAGAAATGGGAGACCTGGAGATGGAGATAAAGGAGCAGGAGACTAGAAACTGTGGCTTGCCAAGAGGTTGGCAGTACTGGAGAGTTCAAAATAGATAGGAAAATAGAACTAAGCTGGAAGCAAGAGCTTGAATGCAGTATAATATACGAGGACCCCTCTTTCAACAACCAAAGATTGATCAAAATTATGTGCCAGTATAATGCAGTAACTTGCATTGCAATTGTGACCTATTCTTGAACACAAGTTGACCTGCATGTTTTAAATTTTAGGTAACTCCTGTTGGTTATGCAAACCAAATTGTTTCATTTTGATGTTGTTTGAAGTCAATGGCAGTTTCCTTAAATTTAATGTGATTGGGCTGTGCTGCTGATAGCATCATGCAGTCACTAGTGCAATGCAGCTGCAGGGCATTCTTTTTTACTCATTTCAGTAGGAAGGAAATGAAAGACACAGTGCTATTCTATCATGTGCAGTTAGTTGTGAGAGGCAGACCTGTATTGATGTATAATATGAATAGCTATACTGGTTCTGTATGAGCCAACAAGCAAAGAGAGAGAATGCAGCAATGGTTCATTTCTATTGTCATTCCATAAAGAGAGACTTACATTTATATAGCTTCTTTCATGAACTCAGGATGCCATGAACACGCTTTACTGCTAATGAAGTACTTCTGAAGTATGGTCATTGTAATGTAGGAAATGCAGCAGCAAATTTGCATACAGCAAGCTCCCACAAACAGCGATGAAATAAATGGCTGATCATCTATTTTAGGCGTTGGTTGAGGGATAAATGTCAGCCAGAACACTAGGAGAACTCCCCTCACTCTTCTTTGAACAGTGCCATGGGACCTTTTACATCCAACTGAGAGGACAAACGAAAGACGGCAACCTCCGACAGTGCAGCACTACCCCATCACTGCTCTGAAGTGTCAGTTTAGATTATGTGCTCAAGTCTGTGAATTTAGTTGATAGTAGTATGAAGCTTGTTTAGCAACCACGCAAAAAGCTAGACAATTTACACAGTCTTTTGAGCAGAATAATGGAGGAATTCCAGTTTGGGGGAGATGGAGGGGTGCAAAAAAGGACAGGCCCCAATCTACTGGGTTTTTACTCCATTCTCAAAGCTGAGGAGAATCCAACTCGGTGGCAAGGTCTTACTTTTGCCTGTCCCACTTATGTTCCCAGCTATGGTTTGGTAGCATGTCTTTGGGTGTTCCTGGGAATCTTGCCTGAGGTGCCTATGTTAGGCCTGGAGATTCTTATGTCTACCGAGAGCTGAAGATAGGTGCAGTCACAGGCTTAAAGTGAGCTCTACCATGGAGGAATGTAACAATAATCTATCCCAGAGGGAATGATCACCAATCCAGACTGGGCCTGCTTGCCCAGATGAAGAGATAAATAACATACCTAACACAAAGGAAGATGATTGTGGTTGTTGGAAGCCAATCATCTCAGTCCCAGGACATTGCTGCAGGGGTTCCTCAGAGTAATGTCTTAGGCCCAAGCACCTTCAGCTGCTTCATCAATGACATTCCCTCCATCATAAGGTCTTAAGTGGGAATATTTGCTGATGATTGAACAGGGTTCAGTACCCTTCACAACTCCTCAGATACTGCTGCAGTCTGTGCCTGTATATAGCAAGACGGGGACAACATTCAGGCTTGGGCTGATAAGTGGCAAGTAACATATGTGCCACACAAGTGCCAGGCAATGACCATCTCCAATTAGAGAGAATCTAACCATCTCCCCTTGACATTCAACTGCATTACTGTCGCTGAATCAGTAACATCCTAGGGGTTACCATTGACCAGAAACTTAACAGGGCTAGCCATATAAATACTGTGACTACAGAGGAGGTCAGAGGCTGGGAATTCTGCCATGAGTAACTCACCTCCTGACTCCCCAAAGCCCGTCCACCATTTACAAGGCAGGGGTGTGATGGAATACTGTCCACTTGCCTGGATGAGTTCAGCTCCAACAATCCTCAAGAAGCTCAACACAATCCAGGACAAAGGAGCCCACTTTATCAACACTTCATCCACCACTTTAAACATTCACTCTCTCCACCCAGTGGTGCACAGTGACAGCAGTGTGTACCATCTACAAGATGCACTTCAGCAATTCTCCAAGCCTTCTCTGACAGCACCTTCCAAACTCATGACCTCTTCTACCAGGAAAGACAAGGGCAGCAGATGCATGGGAATACCACCATCTGCAAGTTGCCCTCCAAGCGCACAGCATCCTGATTTGAAACTATATCACTGTTCCTTCACTGTTGCTGGGTCTAAATCCTGGAATTCCCTTCCTAACAGCACTGTGGGTGTACCTACCCCACATGGACTGCAGTGGTTCAAGAAGGCAGCTCACCACCACCTTCTCAAGGGCAAATAAGTATGAGCAATAAATGCTGACCTAACCAGCGATGCCCACATTCTATGAACGAATAAAAAACTGGTTAATTTTCATTGTTGGCCCAACAGCTAGCATCAAATATTACATAATATCACACACTGAGATCTGGTTTGGGAAAATTCCTGCTCTTGGTGACTTGGTTCACAGTCCATCCTTAACCCTCATTACTCATTAACCTGGTACAGTAAGATCGGAGTAAATCTGTTGCAGTAGTCTACTGTTTAGGGTAGGATGTGAGGGTGGCAGCATAACACAGGATCAGACTGCATCAGAAAATAGTCAGGAATTTGCTTGTACCACATGTGTATATAAGTGGATTTCCTTGAATTTCAAATTGAGCTCTTGACAGCCCTATAATGATTTAACTTGGTTTCTGCTGAATAGACTCTTCACTTTAAGTAGTGAATAGAAAGTGCTGAAAGCATTGGAAAGTATCATTCTAAAAGTAGTTCACTTCTCAATTAAATAAATGTGAAACAGGCTGTGGTCAGACAGAATGTGCTATTGGACAATGATGAAATTACTGCCATGTCAGAATCATATGGACACTGGTATTCATGTACAATCGTGGACAATTGTAATATTTATAAGGTTTTGATTAGGGAAAGTGATCTGTTATCATGCAGATTCACTCAGGAACTATAATTTTACTGCCTCCAGGATTCTGAATGCAAAACTTTAGCACTTGCCAGTAATTTGAGTTCATGTTAATCTTAGAAATTTGTTGGATTTGTTACAGGCTGTTGTATTGCATCCAACTACCTGGTCTGCTGATGACCTCTGATATATCATACCTTGTTTCTCATGGGCTTACAAATAGAGAATTATTGAGTGGTGCAGTGGTTAGCACTGCAGCCTCACAGCTCCAGTGACCCAGGTTCGGTTCTGGGTACTGCCTATGCAGAGTTTGCAAGTTCTCCCTGTGTTGGTGTGGGTTTCTGCTGGGTGCTCTGGTTTCCTCCCACAGCCAAAGACTTGCAGGTTGATAGGTAAATTGACTGTTGTAAATTGCCCCTAGTGTAGGTAGTAGGGGAATTGTAGGGATGTGGTAGGGAATATGGGATTAATGTAGGATTAGTATAAATGGGTGGTTGATGGTTGGCACAGACTTGGTGGGCTGAAGGGCCTGTTTCAGTGCTGTATGACTCTATAATCAGGAAAGAAAGAGATAACTTACATTTGTATAGCACCATTCACAACCTCAGGGTGGCCCAAAGCGCTTTACAGCTAATGAAATACTTTGGGAGTGTAGTCACTGCTGTGGTGTAATCTAAAGCTCTTCCTTTATGTGGAGCATGTCCTTAAAACATACCTTTGGTATCACTCCTAAAGATTGTCACAGAACTTAACTCTGTCTGGTGGGATACTGACGGGATTGGATCAGGGTGCTGATTTTACACTCCACCTTAAAGCCTAGCTTGGGTATAAAATTGAAACCTGACCCAGGCCCAACTCGATAAAAGCCAACCCGAACCCTTTAATTTTTTTAAATGCCTGAACCCGACACATGTAGTCCGGTTTGGTTGTGTAGCCAGGCTTTACTGCAGAGTGCGGAGTACGGACTGCACATTTCCCACCTTGACGTCCTGAATGTTCATTTGAAGATTACTTCCCGGAGCAAGGCAGTACTGTCCATATCCAGCCCGACCTGCCCCGAGTCTGAATGCTGGACCCGGAAGAGACACCTGACCCAAACCTGACACATGTCGTCTGGTCTGGTCAGGTTCGGGTCGGGTAGCCACGCTTTACTCCATCTATTTTATTTTCCATTGAAGGAAATTTCCTGTTGGGTGGGTTAGGATAAAATTACCCAAAAGGGATGCATACTACATGCATAAGAATGGAAGAAAATATATCAAAGTAAAAGGAAATTCTGGCTCACCTCCTTCCAATTGGCTCTGTATAATTGGTCATAGATTCTCGAAAACTCAAATGATCTTCTGAGGCGGTGAATAACTGCTTGTGAATCTTCCATAAAGGGAAATTTCCATGAAGTTTCTCCCCACTCCAAATGATATTGGAATTTAATCAGAAATGTAGGATATCAAACAATCCCATAAATTACATTCCTATGGTCCAACATAACTGGAATCAAAGGCCTAGGGTTTCTGTCAGTTTGCATTGGTCTGAAATTGGCCAAACCAGTGCAAAAGAATTGCAGAACTTTAAACACAAGTTATGTCAAGTGTACATTGAGTTTCTGCAATCCTTAACACTGGATTAAAAAACATTGTGCTGGGAACTGGTCCTGCCAACAAAACTGGGCAGATAGAGACAATGAGCCTGGTGAGTTTCCATCAGTTGTGCCTGTTTGCAGTCATTCAGGGAGGCTCTGCAAATTATACTTGTTTTATTTGGCACACAGGCACTAATAGGCACATTTTAAAAGTTTTTGCATATCAAAAATATTTAAGTTGCTAAAGAACGGAATACTATACACCAATAAAACTAGTAACTAGTTCAGAATAGTTTTTAAAGTAAGCTTCAATTATTTAAAATCAGGTTACTCACAGGTGGTAGCCTGGACACATGCTAAAAATGCTTATTTTTTGTGATAAACCTATTTTCAGCTGTATTAATAAAACTGTACCAGGTTACCACTCTGAAATACATCAATGAATATTTTTAATGCAAGGAAAATGAACAATTATGTTGTGTTATGCTGCCCGATTGCACTGGTTTCTGGAAGATTTTATGTTTGTGATTATCCAAATGAGTTTGGACAGAACCTTGAACCATATCCTCACTTTGGAAAAAGTAGCACAATGTCAAGCACGATTTGTGCCCATCTTACTGATTGCACCCAGGACAGTGGCAATTTTGGTCCGCCAGCCTCATTCGGATTGCACTGGCAAGCTGTAGGCTCCATTCATGGCCCACAAGAAAATTTAGCCCGATCGTTTATAATGCAACAATAAAGGACAGAAGGAACTTGCATTATTATAGCATCTTTCACAACCTCAAAGCTCTTTACAGCCAATTAAGTACTTTGTGAAGCATAGTTGATTGTTGTAATGTAGGAAGTGCAGTAGCCAATTTGCACACAGCAAGGTCCCACAAATAGAAATACAATAATGACCAGATCATCTGTTCTAGTGATGGTGGTTGAGGGACAAATATTGGCCAGGACACAGAGGAGAACTCACTGATCTTCTTAAAAATATTGCCATGGGATCTGTCACATTCACCTGATGGGGCAGACGGTACCTCGATTTAATGTCTCAACTGCAGAGCAGCACTCTCTTAGTACTGCACTGGAGGGTCAGCCTAGGTTATGTGCCCCAGTCTCTAGCTGGCAATAAGAGGAAATAATTGAATTTTGGGCTTCAGATTATGCTCGTAAAGTACTTCAGCTTTCTTATTTCATCATCCAAACACCTTGATAAAAAATATGGTCGTTTATTGTCCCTCAATCATCTATACAGCTCTAGCTATGATGCCAGCAGCAATGATAAATTTAGTTTAATTGGTTCTGCTTCCCATTCACTCAATTGAAGCCAGTAAAAAGTCCCATTCGCAAGTGAATGTACCAGCCTAGCTAAAAGTTATACAAAAACCTGTATATTTATAATGTTGGGTTTGGAAATCATGAAGAAAAACATGTTAGAAAGGGAGTGTAATAGATAGTTTATTACGGAGGGAGGAGCACAGTGCAATTAAGCACCATAAACTATTCTTTGACCAAGGAACAGACTCTGCAGGTGTCCTGGTCTCCTAGGTCTGCCACGGTGGTCTGCAAACATCTGCTGTTATGTGCAGGCTCATGCAACTCCACATAACCAGGTTCAGATCAGGAACTCACTCTGCGGGGTAGTCAGAGGAAGAGAACCCCCTGCGCTCTACCAATTCATTGATGTAGCACACCATCACACTGAACATTACACCACAATGGTCACCTTATTCTGGCTTGGACATAAGCCCTTTGGTTTAAAAAAAGAAACAATTTGATAGACTTTAAAAGAACTGTAAGCTACAAAACCTCTATTGGGAAAGCAACCAAAGGGGTAGATATTGACTTTGTGTGATATTATAAAATGTGTGATAGCAAGTCTGCAGCCCGTTTTATACTCCTCCCAATTTTGACATCAATGGAAATAAAAATTGGGAGATATGTAAAATAGGCTGCCGACTTGTCATTACCAATGTAACCCTATGACACAAAGCCAAGATTTACCCAAAGAGCTTGTATTCTGAACCAGATGGGTTATGTTTCCGGGTGTAGTTTATGGCCTGGATTTTGCAGTCAGCACCAAAGCAAGGGCACTCGCTGCTGACCTCAAAGAAAGTGATCTCTGTGGTGAGAACCTTAACTATGTCGACGTGCAATTGATTGTAGTGCAGTTTAATGGGCATTCCAGCATTGAGCTATAGTGATGTCATCAAGTTGTCCAAATAGCCAATCACATTAAAGAGCTCTCACAGACAGCAAACCAGGAAATGAAAAGCACTAATAATCAAATCACTCTTTAGAAATTTTACAGAGAGCAAAACAAAGGTTGAGATATACACAGGGGGTTAAGGTAGAAGCTGAAATATCATGAACAAACATTATTAATTATTTTTTAAAATCTAGTTTAAAAACTCCAGACATTTAACAACATTGCAGAAATACAAAATTATTTTGTCAGGGTCAGATTAATTGTTCAACAGTATTTGTTACTCAGATTGCTGTTAAAAACCCAGTTACACCTCATTGAACAAGGCTTAACTTTTTATGGCATTAGAGGGGAGAAGGGGAAGCTCCCGCCGGATCAATTGATTTCGCTGAATGCCGCTCTGACGGTTCACCGCCAAATACCCTGCAAATGTTGGGCCAATATTTTGAGGGCGCTCAGTCTGATATACCTCCCAATACCCAGTAACAGATTTGCAATGATCAAGACTTTAGAACATGTTATCTGTCTTCCCTTTTGGCCAGGGATTTGTGCAGCACGAGGCAAAAATAATAAACTCTTACCAAAAACAATTTAAGATGTATTGGGGCCTTTCATTGACTTACTTTGTTTCTATTGTTCAACAATCCCAGGTCCATCATGTTTAAAATGGGCCGTCTAAGGACTCTAGTTACCGTGACGGCAACATAATTTACAACTGATTGCACAGCTTGAAAGATTGCAAACTTCTTTTTCCAGTAATATTGTGGAAATCCATGAAAAATCCGCACCGCATCATAAAATAAGAGGGAAGTCTTATCTTAAAAAAAATTGTTCTTGAAGCGTGTTCTCTCATAACAAGCTCAGCAGCAGAATTCACAAACGATTAGTTTGTTACTATTCTGCGTTTAATATTGTGCACCATTTATTTAGTGTTTTATTTGACAATATTAGAAGTTGGGTGAAGAGAAAAGTGCAGCTCCTTGTAAAATATAGCAAATTCTGCTATTGCAAGTCATTTGGCAGTGAAGACATGTTTCAAGCTGTCAAAATACTTCTATTTTAACAAGAAAGCTACGAAAAGGTGCTAATTCTGTTTGGGAAATTAGCCAGCTACTCACCCTTGCTGCTCCCCTGTGTACTTCCATCAACATGATAACATTATTACACACCAAACATGTTGACCCGATCAACTTCAGGATTGCCTAGTGATAAGATGATAAATAGTTCAATGATGTTACTAATCAACCATTATTGGATGTCAACCTCAACAAATAGATGGAAAGAAAGCTTAAATGGTTAAAAATGCTTGTAGAGGTTTGACTTGCCTCAGTGTTAGGCTTGAGAGGTTTTATGCCTCTTGTGAATTCTTGGTTCATCTAACTTCCCATTATTACTGGTGTAAATCTCATCATAAAGAAATATTAAAATTTCTGTTTGCTTTGGCTAAAATTCAACACTAATTACAATCTCACTGATTTCATTTTAATTATAAAGGAAATATAACTTGTACAGCCCTACACATATATTTAAGATGCCTGAATATTAACATTCCTACTTCAAGTAGGGTGGCACAGTGGCGCAGTGGTTAGCACCGCAACCTCACAGCTCCAGGGAACCGGGTTCAAATCTGGGTACTGCCTGTGCGGAGTTTGCAAGTTCTCCCTGTGACCGCGTGGGTTTTCGCCGGGTGCTCTGGTTTCCTCCCACTGCCAAAGACTTGCAGGTTGATAGGTAAATTGGCCAATGTAAATTGCCCCTAGTGTAGGTAGGTGGTAGGGAATATGTAGGGTTAGTATAAATGGGTGGTTCTTGGTTGGCACAGACTCGGTGGGCCGAAGGGCCTGTTTCAGTGCTGTATCTCTAAAAAGAAAAGTACATAGAGCTTATTTGAAGGAAATATTTTCAATGCCTTTGGGACTACTGCACCCCGAGCCCAAAAAAAAGGACTTTTGAAAAAAGTTGTCTCCATTATAAGTCAGTGTGATGCAGGATCTTACAAGATACTTAAACCATGGCCTAGTTGGTGCTCCAATTCTGATCCATATTTGAGCTCAAGGATCAACATCCAGGAGCAGTAAGGATGCTGATCTCCAGTCAGATTTTTATTTTTGACTTTGATTTTATTCATCAAGGTGTGGGATGTTAGCACTTTCCATTTTGGACATCAGGCACTCTCAGGTCAGGTAGTAGATGGTTAGCTGTAGAGTAAAGCCTCCTCTACCCTTCCCCAACCTCTCCTGCACCAGTGTGACAATTTTCCATTCCCTGTGGTGACTCTGCGAGTTTAGTGCCAAATTAGGGCCAAATTGCTGCAGGTATTTGCCTAGAAGGAACTGGTTTGAAACTGTTCACATTTCACATTGGGCCCTGAATAGCCACCAGACAGAGGAGACACCATCCCACCATCAAGGCTGGATTTAACCCCAGATTCCACAGGTGTCTACCTCACTTCACCAGTCGTTCCCTTCTACTCTCAGCAGAATGCTGAATTCCCTGATATGTTCTCCTCCTATGGAATGGAGCTCACAGGGAGCACTGGTTAGGAAATTGTGGGCAAATAATCAAGAGAAATTTACAGGACCACGGGAAAAGAACAGGGGAGTGAGACTGATTGCATAGCTCATTCAAAAAGCCAGAACAAACATGATGGGCTGAATGGCCTCCTTTGGTGCTGTATGATTCTATGATAATGCAGTCGGCCATTCTAACCCAATATTCATGTAGGCGCATAATTCCAGTGGAAATCCCTGGACAGTGATTAGCAAAGGCTGATTTTTTTCCCTCCCTAGACTAGAGGTGCTAGAGTCAACTATAATTATTCTTCCCACTTATTCTTCAATGATCTGTGGTAATTCTTTACAAAAACATCAACTTAAAGAAACACCACTATTAAGGGGTATTTTTCCAATTTGACATTGCTGGCCAGGAGCCTTGGTCACCAGAAGTGCATCTTGGGAATTTGGGTGTGTTGCACATCATTTTTTGACCATTTAGATGACTGCTCAGAAAATGTGTCATGTGGAGCTGACTTTCAGAAAGTTGTTCCCAGTAGGTGAAGTTCCTTGCTGGCAGCTCAGGTTACTGACATGTTGTTTGGAAAATACATTGTTTGACGTGTCTCGATGTTTGCTTAAAAGAAGTCACCTTGGGGTGAATGTTCATCTTCACTGCTCGGCAGCAACCTGGAGGAGTCGATTGCCTGCCCATTATAGAACCTATTGATCATGGACTTTTAAAAAATTCATTCTTGGGATGTGGACGTCGCTGGCTAGGCCAGCATTTATTGCCCATCCCTAATTGTCCTTGAGAAGGTGGTGATGAGCTGCCTCTTGAACTGCTGCAGTCCGTGTCAGGTAAATCGGGCGTTTCAATAATGAGCGGGTGATCGACTTTACCAGATTATTGTCTAGACAGTAAAGAGAAAAATTCAGTCCCTTGTTTCTAAACCACTGTTTATCAAGAAGACAGTACTGGCCCCATACTAATGACACCCCCATCTTTCAGAAGACTACTGCAAAAAAGACCCTGAATATAGTTGCTATCTCTGTTTATCTTTTCTTTACAAAGAAACAATCTGTTATATGTCTACTTCCTATTTACAGGACATGGCATGCGTACAAGGACCTCATCTTTGACTGCATCTAGTACATCAATGTTCCTTCAGAACAACAGCTCTCCTTTATTTATTTTTGCAGTGACCACCATCTGTTACGGTTCACTGGAGTAATGTTAAGCCTATGAATCAGAGCAAAGCACACACTCTATGAGAGCTGACCACTTGGCCAAAGGACCCCAGGTGTGCAATACAGAGGCTTTTAATTACCTTCTTTTTGCTATTTCTTTTAATAGTCCTTTTACTGCAAGCATTAAGGTGTTGATGTGGCTCCAGCTGCTGTCAATGTGTTGTAAAATGATCAGAAAACACTGGCTAGATCTCAGATAAGCCTTATGATGAATGGGTATTGTGTGTTCATCCATTGAGCCGAAGGCTTCCGTGGAAAGCCTGGAGTCATTGCCGAAAGGACAATGAGTTGTATTAGAGTCTTAAACAATATGATACAGTGGGACTCAATGAAATGCCATGTAAAAATAATCCAGAGTCACATACTATATTTCAGTTCCATATAATACCAGAATTATAATGGCCGTCAGTGATTGACACACAACTGACTTGACATTGTGGCTAACAACCAGTGACTATGCCCCCCTCTTTCACCCTGCTATGCGTTACTATAAATCTAATGTTTTTTTTTGCTTTACCATCCATGCCTGTTTTATGAAAGGAAGGAATTTCTTTCTTCCTTTGATTTATTATTACAGATGGAAAACCGATGTGATTTAAAGTTCAGAACTATCATATTGTTCAGCTTTTCACTATTCCCAATGCTTATTGTGGTGCTGGTGGATCCCATATCCTGATTTGTTCTATGTATCAACCAAACACAGACATTATTTTAGTTATTGTATTCACTGGTAATCCAAATGCCGGATTTCTTCTCCACTGAAGCATCAACACATTATGTTATATATGTAATATTCTTCAATTTACTTAAATATAGCAGAATAAATGGATTTATAATTTATTTCAGTATAGAAATACATATATAACAGAGATGTATACCCAAACTTACAATTATCCGAGGAGCATACAGTGGCATATATTATGTTTCTGACTAGAAATTAGCAACACCATTCATGCTCATACCTGTATCAACCCCCAGTCGTATCTTCCTGGTACAGATATCGTAAGCTCAGTAGAGTCATGTGAGTGCTCCAGGTAAAAGTGAGACACGGACATGTGGATAAGTGTGTGACTGGTATGGAGGGAGCCTGCTTCCATCCACTCATAATAAGTGTTTCTCATGAAGCTTAATTTTTGTGATCTCGGATTGAGATGTAGTTGGTAATATGACTAAGTAGCATAGTACATTGGAACTTCAACATGCAGCATTAAGGTACAACTTCACACTCGTATCTTTCACAAAGTATTTTTTATTTGTTTGTGGAATGTAAGCATTGCTGGCAAGCCCAGCATTTATTGTGCATCCTTAATTACCCATGAGAAGGTGATGGTGAGCCACCTTCTTGAACCGCTGTAGTTAGTATGGTGTAGGTACACCCACAGTGCTGTTAGGGAGGGAGTTCCAGGATTTTGACCCAGTGACAGTAAAGGAACGGCGATATATTGCCAAGTCAGGATAAAGTATGACTTGGACAGCAACTGCAGGTGGTGGTGTTCCCATGTGCCTGCTGCCCTTGTTAACTGATTTCAGTCAAGATACTGGACACTTTCCCACATGAAGGGGAGTAAGATTCTTTGTGCACAATTAAGTGACTGAATTTACAGTCTGGTGGAGAACCATGAGTAAGCTGCTTTTTGCTGTCTTGCTGGAGAATCATGCATAGGAAAGGGGAAGAAGATGGGGGAGAAGAGAAAATATCTGGAAAAATTATGTTTGGGTGTATTATTCTGTAGCTGTAGTAAAACTTGTAGCTTATAAATCCTTAAATCAGGAGAGTTAACTATGTATTGGAATCATAGAATTTTATAGCACAAATTGAGGCCATTTGGTCCAATATACTTATGCCCGTTCTGAAAGAGCTCTTCACTTAATTCCATTTCCCTGGTCTTTTCACATACTATTTTTAAATGATCTTATTCAAATATTGATCAACTTCCCTTTTAAAAGCTATTATAAATTCTGCTTCCACCACTGCTTCTGGGTATTCCATGTACTTAGTAAAAAAAAATCCTAATCTTACCCTTGCTTTTTTGGTGCTGATTTTAATTTTATGTCTGTTATTGATTGACTGACCAAAGGAAATAATTTTGACCTATTTATCTTATTGTCAGTCAGGCTAATGATCTGACTATATTAAAAAGGGATTTTAATTACAGAAACATCCCAAAGCACGATCTGGTGGATACAAGTTAGTGGAAGGAACGAGTTGCCTCATATGCCACTAGACAAGGAAGAGGAGAAAAACAAGTCTCACAATTCTGAACACCTCTACCAAATTTCCTCATACCCTTCTTTGTACTAATCAAAACAGCCCTGTCCTTTCCAGCATCTTCTCCCTGGTACGATCTTAGTGAATCTCTTATCTACTTTCTCCACAGCTTTGAATTTCTTCCTAATGTGAGGCACCCATCACTGAACACAGCGTTCTTGGCCTAAGCAATTTAATCAAAATCCAACTGTTTGAATGCTTATTGTATTAACTTACATATAGGGATAGGCCACACTTTTAAAAGTAAAAAAGTCAGTTTAAGTTGGGGGTGCAGCCTACATATATCTGTGGGAGGGGTGAGCTCAAAGTGGGAGGAACGGGGCCTTTCATGGTCATCAGTACAGTAATCTATTCTCTCAAAACTATGGGTACTTTATAATCTACACAGCCAATATAACAGCAAAGTTTAATTCAATGGATTTCTCAAGCACAGACTTGATGCATTACTGAAAGGTTAGACTGACTTAAGAGTGTGGGTTGTTTGCTGGTATGGCTGACAGATAATAATATTGCCTTTGACTGATTCGCCCACCCCACACAGAAACTCGTGCCTCTTTTCTGCTTTAAGATACAATCGGGCCAAAAAACTGCCACCCACACAGCCCTCTGCTGTTCGAGTGTTCTCTGTGATGTCCACAGCTGTCATGGTTTCATTCGATTTGGCAGCACTGCAAAGTGTCTTTTAATTAACTGTTAATTTTTGTCACATCAGCCAGCCTGACTGAAACCCTATTGTACTGTACATTGAGTCATCAGGCATTGAGAAAAGAGCCATAGTCTTGGCAATGTCATGTATTAGTTTAGTTTAGTTTAGTTTAGAGATACAGCACTGAAACAGGCCCTTCGGCCCACCGAGTCTGTGCCGACCGTCGGCCACCCATTTATACTAATCCTACACTAATTCCATATTCCTACCACATCCCCACCTGTCCCTATATTTCCCTACCACCTACCTATACTAGGGGCAATTGCTAATTGCCAATTTACCTATCAACCTGCAAGTCTTTGGCATGTGGGAGGAAACCGGAGCACCCGGAGGAAACCCACGTAGAATGGCTGAATTGTTTATCATTGGCAACATATTGTAGCCCTTAACCACGGTAGTTGAAGTTAAATGGTGGATGTGTCTTAACATAACTTTTTTTGACAAGTTCTTCTCTTCTATTTCTAGGTGCTCATTTCCATATGTTTGGCTTCCAGTTGGCAACACATATGAACAGACTGCAGACTCACCTATGGCTTCCAATGTTGCTTCATGTCTTGGCACAGGGCCTCTCAGAGATGAGCACAGGCCTAGGATACCTTGTCTCTGCTGCATACACACTTCATGTCAGAAGCACATCTTTCACATCTGTATATATTGCAAATCATTTGTTCTGCTTCAAATCAGGACAATCACAAACACTGATAAGTAGGTCAGTGTCAGAATTGACTGGGAATCAAACTTAAATGCCACGATGATAATTGAAGCTTCACCATTATTCTCCCAGGCAAGAGGAACGACCAGATGGAAATGATGTTTCAATCGCCCTGATTTTGACCCCATCACTCCTGAAGTTGCTGACTCAACTTGAGACACTAACCAGAAAGTTTAATGGGTTGTAATTAGGAGTGGTAACCTTAGCAGCTTGTTCCCCTTCATAGCCCAGAGGCACTGAGGCCAACTGCAACAGCCCTTTCTTCAGTCAGATAACTCAGGAGACCAGGGATCAATCCTGGCACCTTTGGGTCTGTACAGCTCAGCTACAGGGTAGACTGTCTTTACAATTGAGGCATTGAGGAAACTATGGAAACACATTTTAGGAAGGATGTGAGAGTCCTTGTGAGGGTGCAGGGGAGATTTATCAGAATGGTAACAGGGATGGGGGATTTTAGTTACAAGGTTAGGTTGGAAAAGCTGGGATTGAGGGGAGATTTAATGGAGGTGTACAAGATTATGAGAGGCTTAGATAAGTTAGACAAGGTATTATGATCCTGTTTTTCTTCTCAGGAAATATTGCAGTGTGTCTTTAGGACAGCAAAAGATCAGTACTGCTTTAAGTCAGGCAGCTTCAGAAGTTACCAAGTGAAGATGCATCTTGGTTGCCCTGAATGCAACTATTCAGAGAGAGAACAGGACATACAATCTTGCATTTCAAGTTTTGAATTTGGCTTTGCAGAGACAGTTGAGAGACACACTGTTCTGACAGACAACTGCATGCTAGCACCTAAAAAGAGATCTCTCAGTCAATTTAAACTGAAGGAAGTGAATTTACACTGTTTATTTTTACCTCTCAAAATTCTAAAAGTTAAGCCAGATTGATTCTTTTGAAAGTGGTTGTGAATTGTTGATCTGCTGTGGTCATCGCTGGATGGACGAAGAGTTTGAAGCTTCAAATGTTGAATTACCGAATTCCTATCGTTGGATTCATCAGAAAGACATCAAGCAACCCTGGACTGTTCCATATTGGAAGATTCCACTCTGTCAGGAAGTGTAAATCTGCAAAGACTTTACTGTTATTTCTATTTTTAAATATTGGTTTATCTTAGTTGTGTTTAAGATTTTTTGGTTTTTCTAATAAACAGTTAATTTGTTGATATCTAAAGATGCCTGGTTTGGTTCACCTCATTCAGGGGTTACTAGATTGTTCAATTCGGCTGTGGCTTTCTTTGATTTGGGAAAGCTTAAAGATATATGTTATGCGACCTGTGGAGTGATGGGACTGATATGACTGTTGCTCCCACCGCAATCAGTATCATATATTTTGATTGGGGGCTTTGTTTTGAGCGGTCGTGTCATAACACAAGGATAAACTGTTCCCATTAACTGATGGCACAAGGACTAGGAAACACAGATTGAAGGTTTTGGGTAAGAAATGCAGGGGGAATGTGAGAAAGAACTTTTTTATGCAGCGAGTGGTAATGACCTGGAACTCGCTGTCCTTGACAGTGATGGAAGCGAGAAAATGATTTCAAAAGGAAATTGGATGGGCACTTGAAGGAATTAAACTTGCAGGGCAATGGGGATCGAGCGGGGGGACGTGTGACTGACTGGATTGCTTTGTGGAGAACTGGCATGGACTCGATGGGCCGAATGGCCTCCTTCTATGCCATATATGACTCTATGACACGGTTTTCTGGACTGGTCTGAGTATCCATAATGAATAATTTATGCAGATGACATTTGATTAATCTCATGTCATTAAACAATGAAGACGTTTTAGTGCTTTCATATAGACCAGGTTTTATACTCATCACTGGGACTATATTCCATTCCACCACTAGCTGAATATGCGATTGAGTGGCCAAAATAAATTCATTGCTATATTTCTTATCCCAGCATAAAACAATGGGCATTCCTGATCAGACAGCCTTTTAATTTTTCCTCATCAATTTTCGGCTCCTAAAACACTGCCTCTTTTTTGGGTGCTGTCTGCAGGGTCTGTCCTAAGTGGACATTATTCATGTGTAAGACTTGACACTGAGTGCTGGTAGTTTATTCAATGTCAGTGAGCATTGAAGCTGAATCCAATCCTGCCTATGTACATGGACTTCCAGTAAGGATCACTGAATATCAATCAGAAATGGGAATCACAAACCATTTTCTCCCTCTTAAGCATAACAATTTAGTCTGACAATCCAGTGTTGCACTGAGGGAGTGTTGCACTGTCAGAGGTTTCATCTTTCGGATGAGACATTAAACCAAGGCCCTGTCTGCCCTCTCAGGTCGATGTATCCTATTTTGAAGAAGAGCAGGGGAATTATCCCTAGCATCCTGGCCAATATTTATCCCTCAACCAACATCACAAAAAACAGATAATCTGGTCATTATTTTCTTCCTTCTTCACTCACTCCCTTCCCTCCTGCCTCCCCCTACAGTGGCCTTTGTTGATATCATCTAACTCAGTTAGGAGAATAAACCTGGAACTTTGTTTGCATGTCTGACTCTGTTACTCACTGGATAAACTAGGCTGACACTTCATTGTAATATTGAGGGAATCATGCATTGTTGGAGATGTTTTTTAGATGAGGCTTTAAACCAGGCCACAGTCTGTCCTCTCAGCTGAATGAAAAAGAATTCATGGCACTATTTTGAACAAAAACAGGGAAGTTCTTCCTGGTGTCCTGGCCAACATCTATCCCACAAAAGAACATACGAAATAGGAGCTGGAGTAGATCATCTGGCTCCTTTGAGCCTGCTCAGCTGTTCAATATGATCACAGCTGATCTTCTGCCTTAACTGCACTTTCCTGCCTGCTCCCCATATCTCTTGATTCCCTGACAGAACAAAAATATGTCTATCCCAGCCTTAAATATACTCCACAATGGAGCATCCACAATCCTCTGAGGTTCGTTCATTTGTTGGTGTCATCATCTTCCCAGTAGGTTGACTGCCATGGATCTCCACCTCTGGAGGTCCTGTGCTACCCTTAACACATTCTGCATTGGTCAATTGCATCCAGTCCATTATATATGTCATCCATTTTCTTCTCTGTTTCCCTTTTCTACATTTTCTGTCGATTTTCCCTTCCAATAATTACCTTCTGCTCTAATGTCTCTTTTTGATGCGATACACTAATTTCCTATTTCCTCCATTCATTTCCAGCACTTCATCATTAGTCTTTCTGTCTGTAGGATATGCAGAACATCCTCCTGTATGTCCACATCTCAAATGCATTCAGCTTATCAACAGTCTCTTTGTTTGTTGTCCATGTCTCTGAGGCATATAACATAGATGACAAAATGTAACATCTCAACATTCTTTTCCTAAGATTCAGGGTCAGTTTCTTTGATGATAACAAGTCCTTCATTCTGACAAAGCTGGTCTTGGCTGTCTTAGTTCTCCTTTGGATCTCACAGTCAGATCTCCCATCATCTGTGATAATCTGCCCAAGGTATGTAAACTTTTTCACTTGTTCCAGGATTTATCCATTTACTTTAATTTTCACTTCTGAGATTCTGAGACCTTCTGAGGTCTCTGCTTATCACTATTGTCTTGGTCTTCTTCACATTCTTTCTTAATCCATGCTCTACACTCCTTGCTTTGGGGGAGACAATTCCAAAGATTCACATTCCTTTGAGTGAAGAAATTTCTCCTTTCAGTCCTAAATGATTGGCCCCTTATCATAAGACAGTGCCCAGTGTTCTTGATTCCCCAGCTACCCTGTCAAGCCCCTTCAGAATCTTGCATGTTTCAATGAGATCACCTCACATTATCTAAAAGTCCAGAGAGTATAGACCCAATTTACTCATCATAGGACAACCCTCTCATTACAGGAACTAATCCAGTGAACCTGCAAAGTACTGCCTCCAAGGCAAGTATATCCTTCCTTAGATATGCAGACCAAAACTGTCCACAGTACTCCAGGTGTGGTCTCACCAAAGCTCTGTATAATTGTCGTACGACTTACTTATTCTTGTATTTCAATCCCCTTGCAAAAAAGGCCAACAGGCCATTTGCCTTCCAAATTGCTTGCTGTACCTGCATGCTAATTTTTTGTGTTCCTCATCCGAGTATCCAAGTCCCTCTGAACATTAACATTTAGAAGTTTCACACCTTCTAAAAAATATTCTGCTTTTCTGTTCTTATTATGAAATTGAATATCCTCACACATCCCCACATTATACTCCATCTGCCACCTTGTTCTCTCACTTAACCTCTTTATATCGCTTTGGAGCCTCTTTGCATCCTTTAAAAAAATTTTTTTTATTCATTCATGGGATGTGGGCGACACTGGCCAGGCCAGCATTTATTGCCCATCCTAATTGCTCTTGAGAAGGTGGTGGTGAGCTGCCTTCTTGAACCGCTGCAATCCATTTGGGGTAGGTACACCCACAGTGCTGTTAGGAAGGGAGTTCCAGGATTTTGACGCAGCGACAGTGAAGGAACAGCAATATATTTCCAAGTCAGGATGTTGTTTGACTTGGAAGGGAACTTGCAGGTGGTGGTGTTCCCATGCATTTGCTGCCCTTGTCCTTCTAGTTGGTAGAGGTCGCGGGTTTGGAAGGTGCTGTCTGAGGAATCTTGGTGCTTTGCTGCAGTGCATCTTGTAGATGGTACACACTGCTGCCACTGTGTGTCGGTGGTGGAGGGAGTGAATATTTGTAGATGGGGTGCCAATCAAGCGGGCTGCTTTGTCCTGGATGGTGTCGAGCTTCTTGAGTGTTGTTGGAGCTGCACCCATCCAGGCAAGTGGAGAGTATTCCATCACACTCCTGACTTGTGCCTTGTAGATGGTGGACAGGCTTTGGGGAGTCAGGGGGTGAGTTACTCGCCTCAGGATCCCTAGCCTCAGACCTGCTCTTGTAGCCACGGTATTTATATCTCTACTCCAGTTCAGTTTCTGGTCAATGGTAGCCCCTAGGGTATAGATTGTGGAGGATTCAGCGATGGTAATGCCGTTGAATGTCAAGGGGAGATGGTTAGATTCTCTCTTGTTGGAGATGGTCATTGCCTGGCACTTGTGTGGCGCGAATGTTACTTGGCACTTATCAGCCCAAGCCTGGATATTGTCCAGGTCTTGCTGCATTTCTACACAGACTGCTTCAGTATTTGAGGAGTCATGAATGATGCTGAACATTGTGCAATCATCAGCGAACATCCCCACTTCTGACTTTATGACTGAAGGAAGGTCAATGATGAAGCAGCTGAAGATGGTTGAGCCTAGGTCACTACCCTGAGGAACTCCTGCAGTGATGTCCTGGAGTTCAGATGATTGACCTCCAACAACCACAACCATCTTCCTTTGTGCTAGATATGACTCCAGCCAGCGGAGGAATTTCCCCCTGATTCCCATTGACCTCAGTTTTGCTAGGGCTCCTTGATGCCATACTCGGTGAAATGCTGCCTTGATGTCAAGGGCAGTCACTCTCACCTCACCTCTTGAGTTCAGCTCTTTTATTCATGTTTGAACCAACGCTGTAATGAGGTCAGGAGCTGAGTGGCCCTGGTGGAACCCAAACTGAGCGTCACTGAGCAGGTTATTGCTAAGCAAGTGCCGCTGGATGACACTGTCGATGACACCTTCCATCACTTTACTGATGATTGAGAATACATTCTGTGCCCTCGCCACCGTCAGTGGTTCCTCCAAGTGCTGTTCAACATGGAGGAGTACTGACTCATCAGCTGAGGGAAGGCAGTAGGTGATAATCAGCTGAAGGTTTCCTTGTCCATGTTTTATCTGATGCCATGAGACTTCATGGGGTCCAGAGTCGATGTTGAGGACTCCCAGGGCAACTCCCTCCCTACTGTATACCACTGTGCCACCACTTCTGGTGGGTCTGTCCTGCCGGTGGGACAGGACATACCCGGGGATGGTGATGGCAGTGTCTGGGACATTGTCTGTAAGGAATGATTCCGTGAGTATGACTATGTCAGGCTGTTGTTTGACCAGTCTGTGGGACAGCTCTCCCAACTTTGGCACAAGCCCCCATATGTTAGTAAGGAGGACTTTGCAGGGTTGACAGCTTACATTCCCACCTACCTTTCTATTGCCAGCAAACTTAGATACATTACTCTGGATCTCTTTATCTAAGTCATTCATGTAGATTGTACATAGCTGAGGCCACAGCACTGATCCTTGTGGCACTAGTTACAGCCTGCCAATTTGAAAATGCCCTGTTTATCCCTACTGTTTGGTTCCTGCCCATTAACCAATCCTCTATCCATGCCAATATATTACCCCAACTCCATATGTCCTTCTCTTGCATATTAACCTTATTGAATGCCTTTTGGAAATCCAAGTACATTACATCTACTGGTTCCGCTTCTTTACCCAACTAGTTACATCCTCAAAAAATTCTAATAAATTTGGCAAACACAATTTCCCTTTCATAAAACTATGTTGACTTTGTCTGATCATACTATGATTTTCGAAGTGCATTGTTAAGACGTCCTTAATAATAGATTCCAGCATTTTCCTGACAACTGATGTCAGTCTAACTGGCCTGTAGCTCCCTGTTTTCTTTCTCCCTCCTTTCTTGAATAGGGGTGTGACATTTGCTAATTTCTAATTTGCTGGGACTATTCTAGAATCTAGGGAATTTTGGAAAATTATAACCAGAGCATCCACTATATCTGCAGCTATCTTTTTTTAGAACACTATGATGTAGGCTATCTGGTCCTGGGGATTTCTCAACTTTTAGTCCCTTAGGTTTCTCCAATACTTTTTCTCCACCGATATCAATTACCTTAAGACTCTCATCAGATCATTGGTTACTCTCTATTTCTGTATGTAATTTGTGTCTCTACTTTGAAGACAGACACAAAATATTTGTTCAACATCTCTGCCATTTCTTCATTCCCCATGATCATTTCTTCTGTCTCTGCCTCTAAGGGACCAATATTTACTTTAGTTACACTCCTTTTTATATACTTATAAATGCTCTTACAATTTGTTTTTATATTCCTGGCGAGTTTACTCTCATATTCTATATTTCCCCTTTTATCAACTTTTTGGTCGTCCTTTGCTGATTTCTGAAACATCCCTAATCCTCAGGCTTACTCCTATTATTTGCAAAATTATAAACCTCTTCTTTTAATCTAATACTATTCTTAACATCCCTAGTAGGCCCCATATGGATCTTTCCTGTTGAGCTTTGTTTTTTAATGGAATGCATTTTTGTTGAGCATTTTGAATGATTTCTTTAACTGTTTTCCACTGTTTAACTATGGCAAATTCCTATTAGTTAGCTGCCCAACCAACCTCAGCCAGCTCTCTCCTCATACCTATGTAATTGGTTTTGTTTACATTTAAGATTCTTGTTTGGGATTGGAGTACATCACTTTCAAACTTAATATGGAATTCAATTGTATTATGATCACTTTTTTCCCAGCAAATCTTTTACTATGAGATTACTAATTAACTCTACCTCATTGCACAATACGAGATCTAAAATAGCTTTATCCCTTGTTGGCTCCACAACATATTGTTCCAAGAATCTATCACAAAAGTATTTGACAAACTTATCTTCTAGGGCAGCACACTGGCGCAGTGGTTAGCACCGCAGCCTCACAGCTCCAGCGACCCGGGTTCAATTCCGGGTACTGCCTGTGTGGAGTTTGCAAGTTCTCCCTGTGTTTTTGAGGGTTTCCTCCAGGTGCTCTGGTTTCCTCCCACATGCCAAAGACTTGCAGGTTGATAGGTAAATTGGCCATTAGAAATTGCCCCTAGTATAGGTAGGTGGTAGGGAGAATATAGGGACAGGTGGAGATGTGGTAGGAATATGGAATTAGTGTAGGATTAGTATAAATGGGTGGTTGATAGTCAGCACAGACTCGGTGGGCCGAAGGGCCTGTTTTAGTGCTGTATCTCTAAACTAAACTAAACTAAACACCTTATCCAACTTGATTTGTGCAATCTATATGAAGATTGACATAATCCTCCAGAATTATTACATTGCCTTTGTTACAAGCTCCAATTATTTCTTGCTTAATGCTCTGTCCAACAGTATAAACTACTCACACCAGCGTTTTCTGACCCTTGTTATACCTAATCTCCAACCACGCTGATTCTACTTCCTGATCTTATGAGCCAAAATCCTTTCTCACTACTGTCCTTATGTCTTCCTTTTCCATTCTGTATGTCTTTCCGAAATGTTGTGTAACCTGGAATATTTATTTCCCAACCATGGTCACCTGGTAACCATGTCTCTTGTAATGGTGATTAGATCTAAATCATTTACCTCTATTTGTACCACTAGTTCATCTATCTTATTGCGAATACGTTGAGCATCCAGATAAAAAGCCTTTAATTTTATTTTTTACAACTATTCTTTGCATGGACCTTATTCACTGATGCACTATTACTTTCTGTCCCTTCCTGTCCCACTCTGCTTGTCTTTACCCAACTTGTTACATGTTCAATTGCCTTGACTTTTCTCTTTAGATTTCTAAATCTTCTTTCACCTGAACCCACCCCCGCCCTTTTAGTTTAAAGCCCTGTCCACAGCCCTAGTTAAACAATTCACCAATACACCGATCCCAGCCCAATTTATTGCAGCCCATCCCAAGGGAACAGCTCCCTCTTTCCCCTGTACTTGTGCCAATGCCCATGAATCAAAAGCCCTTCTTCCCACATCACTCTTTGAGCCACGTGTTTAATTCTTGACTCAATGCCAATTGGTGGATGGCTCAGGTAACAATCCAGAGATTATTTGAGGTTGTGTGTTTTAATATGGACCCTAACTCCTCAAACTCTCTCAGCATAATATCATTTCTAGTCTATCATTTTCTATGTCGTTGGTCCCCCTGTGGACCACAACAACTGGATCCTAACCCTGGCATGGGCAAGCAACGCAACCTTTGGAACTCTCGGTCGCGGCTGCAAAGAATAGTATTTATCTCCCTGACTATACTGACTCCTATCATTACCACATTCCTTTTCAGTCCCCCCACTTGAATGGCATCTTGCAGCATGGTGCCATGGCCAGTTTGACCATCCACCCTGCAGTCCTTGTTCTCTTCCACACAGCTAGCAAGTACTTTGCACTGGTTTGGCAGCATCAAGGGCCAAGTCTCCTCCATTACAACATGCTGGATCCCCATACCTGACTGCTCATCAACATCACAGAAATAGATTATCTGGTCATAATTACATTGCTGTTTGTGGGAGCTTGCTGTGCACAAATTGGCTGCTGTGTTTCCTACATTACTACAGTGACGACACTTCAATAGTGCCTAATTGGCTGGAGGGGAGGCGGTGGTGCAGTCGTATTATCACTGGACTAGTAACCCAGAGACTCAGGGTATTTCTCTGGGAACATGGGTTCGAAACACACCACAGCAGAAGGTGGAATTTGAATTCAATTAATAAATCTGGAATTAAAAGCTAGTGATGGCCATGAAAGCATTGCTGATTGTTGTAAAAACCCATCTGATTCACTAATGTCCTTTAAGGAAGGAAATCTGCTGTCCTTACCTGGTTGGGCCTACATGTGACTCCAAACCCACAGCAATGCCCTCTGAATGGCCTAGCAAGCCACTCAGTTGTATCTAACCGCTACGAAGTCAATAAGGAATGAAACCGCATGGACCACCTGGCATCGACCTAGGCACCGGAAACGGCAACAGCAAACCCAGCCCTTTTGACCCTGCAAAGTCCTCCTTACTAACATCTGGGGGCTTGTGCCAAAGTAGGGAGAGCTGTCCCACAGACTGGTCAAGCAACAGCCTGACATAGTCATACTCACGGAATCATACCTTACAGACAATGTCCCAGACACTGCCATCACCATCCCCGGGTATGTCCTGTCCCACCGGCAGGACAGACCCAGCAGAGGTGGTGGCACAGTGATATACAGTAGGGAGGGAGTTGCCCTGGGAGTCCTCAACATCGACTCCAAACCCCATGAAGTCTCATGGCATCAGGTCAAACATGGGCAACGAAACCTCCTGCTGATTACCACCTACTGCCCTCCCTTAGCAGATGAATCAGTACTTCTCCATGTTGAACAGCACTTGGAGGAAGCATTGAGGATGGTAAGAGCACAGAATGCACTCTGCGTGGGGGACTTCAATGTCCAACACCAAGAGTGGCTCGGTAGCACCACTACTGGCCAAGTCCTGAAAGGACATAGCTGCTAGTCTGGGGATGTGGCAGGTGGCGAGGGAAAAAACATACTTGACCTCATCCCCACTGATCTGCCTGCCGCAGATGCATCTGTCCATCACAGTATCGGTACGACAGACAACTGCACAGTCCTTGTGGAGATGAAGTCCCGCCTTCACATTGAGGATACCCTCCATTGTGTTGTGTGGCACAACCACCGTGCTAAATGGGATAGATTTTGAACAGATCTAGCAATGCAAAACTGGGCATCCATGAAGCGATGTGGGCCATCAGCAGCAGCAGAATTGTATTCAACCACAATCTGTGACCTCATGGCCCGGCATATTCCCCGCTCTACCAGTACCATCAAGCTGGGGGACCAACCCTGGTTCAATGAAGAGTGCAGGAGGGCAAGCCAGGAGCAGAACCAGGCATAACTCAAAATGAGGTGTCAACCTGGTGAAGCTGCAACACAGGACTACTTGTGTTCCAAACTCTGTAAGCAGCATGCGATGGATAGAGCTAAGCAATCCCATAACCAACGGATCAGATCTAAGCTCTGCAGTCCTGCCACATCCAGCTGTGAATGGTGGTGGATAATTAAACAACTAACTGGAGGAGGTGGTTCCACAAATATCCCCATCCTCAATGATGGGCGAGCCCAGCAGATCAGTGTGAAAGATAAGGCTGAAGCATTTGCAACAATCTTCAGCCAGAAGTGCCAAGTGGATGATCCATCTCAGCCTCCTCCTGAAGACCCACTATCACAGATGCCAGTCTTGAGCCAATTCGATTCACTCCGCGTGATATCATGAAACGAATGAAGGCAACGGATACTGCAAAGTCTATGGGCCCTGACAATATTCCGGCAATGGTACTGAAGACCTGTGCTCCAGGACTTGCTGCGCCCCTAGCCAAGCTGTTCTAGTACAGTTACAACACTGGCATCTATCCGGTAATGTGGAAAATTGCTCAGGTATATCCTGTACACAAAAAGCAGACATGTCCAACCCGGCCAATTACCGCCCCATCAGCCTACTCTCAATCATCAGTAAAGTGATGGAAGGTGTCATTGACAGTGCTATCAAGCGGCACTTGCTTCGCAATAACCTGCTCAGTTTGGGTTCCACCAGGGCCACTCAGCTCCTGACCTTATTACAGCCTTGGTTCAAACATGGACAAAAGAGCTGAACTCAAGAGGTGAGGCAAGAGTGACTGCTCTTGTCATCAAGGCAGCATTTGACTGAGTATGGCATCAAGGAGCCCTAGCAGAACTGAGGTCAATGGGAATCACGGGAAAACTCTCTGCTGGTTGGAGTCATACCTAGCGCAAAGGAAGATGGTTGTGGTTGTTGCAGATCAATCATCTGGGCTCCAGTACATCACTGCAGGGGTTCCTCAGGGTAATATCCGAGGCCCAACCATCTTCAGCTGCTTCATCATTGCCCTTCTTTCAAACATAAAGTCAGAAGTGGGGATGTTCGCTGACGATTGCACAATGTTCAGCATCATTCGCAACTCCTCAGATACTGAAGCAGTCCGTGTAGAAATGCAGCAAGACCTGGACAATATCCAGGCTTGGGCTAATAAGTGGCAAGTAGCATTGGTGCCACACAAGTGCCAGGCAATGACCATCTCCAACAAGAGAGAATCTAACCATCTCCCCTTGACATTCAATGGCATTAGGATTGCTGAATCCCTCACTATTAATATCCTAGGGGTTACCATTGACCAGAAACTGAACTGGAGGAGCCATATAAATACCTTGGCTACAAGAGCAGGTCAGAGGCTGGGAATCCTGCGTTGAGTAACCCACCTCCTGACTCGCCAAAGCCTGTCCACCATCTACAAGGCACAAGTTAGGAGTGTGCTGGAATACTCTCCACTTGCCTGGATGGGTGCAGCTCCAACAACATTCAAGAAGCTCGACACCATCCAGGACAAAGCAGCCCACTTGATTGGCACCCCATCCACAAACATTCACTCCCTCCACCACCGACGCACAGTGGCAGCAGTGTGTACCATCTACAAGATGCACTGCAGCAATGCACCAAGGGTCCTTCGACAGCTCCTTCCAAACCCATGACCTCAACAACTAGAAGGACAAGGGCAGCAAATGCATAGGAACATCACCACCTGCAGGTTCCCCTCCAAGTTACACACCATCCTGACTTGGAACGATATCACCGTTCCTTCACTGTCGCTGAGTCAAAATCCTGGAACTCCCTTCCTAACAGCACTGTGGGTATACCTACCTCACATGGACCGCAGTGGTTCAAGAAGGCAGCTCACGACCACCTTCTCAAGGGCAATTAGGGATGGGCAATAAATGCTGGCCTAGCCAGCGATGCCCACATCCCATGAATGAATAAAAAAAACTGCTTTGGGACATCCTGGGTCTTGAAAGGCACTATATAAATGCAAGTCTTTCTTTCTTGAATTATCACAGGAGCTTCCTCATAGAGAGTGTTAATTTGTTGGAAAGCATGAGATTTTATGTATATGTATTACTAGAACTGTAATTAGTTTTACTTTACTGAATTGGTTCGTGGAAGATATTGGTAGAGGGCAAAAGAAAGTCTGATTTATATTTGTTCTTTATATCGTGATTCAGAGGCACATTGATGCCTTGATACAATGATCGACAGCTGTCGAACAATTGAGCATGCATTTAAGGGCTGCGAGTCTTTTTAATTGAACACACCCAGCCTTTCACAAGATGGAGAAAGCAAATGAAACACCAGACAGGTTTTCTGGAACCAGGCAGTTGTCTGAGGCTAGGCCATAGCGCATCTTTAGCCATTCACAAGTTAATGTGACTGTTTGTTTTAGAGCAAGCCTGAAGGAAATTCATTGCCGTGTGGGATGGCTACAGGCAAATACTAATAAAATGCATTTTGCTGCAATTTGTTTAATTGGCCACAGAAGAAAAGCTCACATGTTAACTTCACTTCCTGTCATCCCCTGCCCAGTCCACAGCTGTTCACAACATGCTGCTCTCAATCCTCACAATACATAAGCACAGACTTTACACCATTAGTTTAATGCTGTGGATGCCTATTTTTGGTATAATTGTTTGAAGGCTGCAGAGGTATTTATCGGACCAGTTACAAATAAAAACAAGTTTACTCTTTATAAGATATGACTCATCAAAAGAATGCTAAGGAGTGAGACATTTTTGTGCAAACAGGTGATTGGTGGCGCAATACTACACAACCGCATCCTGACTTGGAAGCATATTTCCATTCCTTCACTGCGTCAAAATCCTTGAACTCCCTCCCTTCACCACATGGACTGGCGTGGTTCAGGAAGGCAGCTCACTACCACCTTCTCAAGGCCAATTAGGGATGGGCAATAAATGCTGCCCTTGCCCCATGAATGAAGTAAAAAAAACACACCACACCACATTGTCCTCGGCGCAACCATCTTCAGCTGCTTCATCAATGTCTTTACCTCCATCATAAGGTCAGAAGTGGAAATGTTTGCTGATGATTGCACAATGTTCAACACCATTTGCAACTCCTCAGATACTGAAGCAGCTCTTGTCCAGATGCAGCCAGACCTGGCCAACATCCAGACTTGGGCTGATAAGTGGCAAGTAGCATTTGCACCACACAATTGCCAGGCAATGACCATCTCAAACAAGAGAGAATCTAACCATCTCCCCTTGACATTCAATGGCATTACCATCACTGAACCCCCACTATCAACATCCTGGGGGTTACCATTGACCAGAAGCTGAACCAGCTACATAAATACTGTGGCTACAAGCGCAGGTCTGAGGTTAGGAATTCTGTGGTGAGTAACTCACCTCCTGTCTCCTGAATGCCTGTCCACCGTCTACAAGGCACAAGTCAGGAATACTCTCCACTTGCCTGGATGGGTGCAGCTCCAACAACACTCAAGAAGCTCAACACCATCCAGGACAAAGCAACCTTCTTGATTGTCACCACATTCACCACTTTCAAGATTCACTCCCTCCGTCACTGATGCACAGTGGCAGCAGTGTGTACCAGATACAAAATGCACTGCAGCGACTCACCAAGGCTCCTTCGACAGCACCTTCCAAACTCGTGACCTCTACCACCTAGAAGGACAAGGGCAGCAGATGCATGGGAACACCACCACCTGCAAGTTCCCCTCCAAGCCACACAGCATCCTGACTTGGAACTATATCGCCATTCCTTCAGTGCTGCTGGGTCAAAATCCTGGAACTCCCTTCCTAACAGCACTGTTGGTGTACCTACACCCCAAGGACTACAGCGGTTCAAGAAGACAGCTCACCACCACCTTCACCAGAGCAATTAGCGATGGGCAATAATTGCTGGCCTAGCCAACGATGCCCACATCCTACGAACGAGTAAAAAAAATGCAACACACTGCAACTCATTGCAATGCATGACAATAAATCACAGCACACCATAACTCATCATCACACAATGCAATACACAACAACACACTAACACAACACAATGTGGCAAAGTGTGGTGGCAAAACAGGTTTGTGGGTTCATGAGTTTTCTGAGTTCCTTCATCTAATTGAGCTAAAGGGAAGGGAAATGATGGCTGTGCACTTCTCTACATGGACTGAGGTGAAAACTCATGAACGTTCCAACTGACCGTTACAATGTGGTACTGGCCAGAGTGCGGGGAAAGGTTGTCACGTGCTTGTTTAGAGGAGAGGAACTGTGTATCCTTTGAGGGGAGGTTGAAGAGATCTACAGCAGCATAACTGCGAAACAGAAAAAGGAATAAAAGCAGTAAATTAATAATTGAAAGAACAGTTTTGCTCATTTATACATTTCTTGGATTTGTTTCTGTTACAGGAGACAAAGCTATGAAAATCACTTCATCTTACTGGTGTTTACTTTGCAAGCTGCATAGGTCACTCAGCTTTTATAGGGATTACCAGTACTGAGTGCATTTCACAGCCGATACTGTAAAATAGAGAACCCAGAGAATCCGAATCCGATTAATCTAACACAATAATATTCAGGATATGGGGCTGTGCAGAGGGCTGAGTAACCACACAGAATCCTTTGAGTATGTTTTAACTTACTTTTGCAGGAACCAAGTGGGTGTAAGGAGAAAAAGACGTGGGGTAAAGTTCTTTTATTCTTTCATGGCATGTGGGCGTCGCGGACTAGGCCAGCATTTGTTCCCCATCCCGAATTGCCCTTGAGAAGGTTGTGGTGAGCCACCTTCTTGAACCGCTGCACCCATCTGGTGCAGATACTCACACAGTGCTGTTAGGAAGGGACCTACGAACATAGGAGCAGGAATAGGCCACTCGGCCCTTCGACCCTACTCCGCCATTCAATAAGTTAATGGCTGAACTGATTACTCCACATTTCCACCTACCCCGGATAACCTTCCACCCCTTGCTTATCAAGAATCTATCTACCTCTGCCTTAAAAATATTCAAAGACTCTGCTTCCACCGCCTTTTGAGGAAGAGAATTCCAAAGACTCACGACCTTCAGAGAAAAAAATTCTCCTCATCTCTGTCTTTAATGGGCGACCCCTTATTTTTAAACAGTGACTCCTAGTTCTCCCACAAGGGGAAACATTCTTTCCACATCCACCCTGTCAAGACCCCTCAGGATCTTATATGTTTCAACCAAGTCACCTCTTATTCTTCTAAATTCCAGCAGATACAAGCCTAATCTTTCCCCGTAAGACAGCCCGCCCAGTCCAGGTATTAGTCTAGTAAACCTTCTCTGTAATGCCTCCAATGCATTTACATCCTTCCTTAAATAAGGAGACCAGTACTGTACACAGTACTCCAGATGTGGTCTCAATACCCTGTATAACTGAAGCATAACCTCTCTACTTTTGTATTCAATTTCCCTCGCAATAAACAATAACATTCTATTAGCTTTCCTAATTACGTGCTGTTCTTGCATACTAACATTTTGCGATTCATGCACTAGGACACCCAGATCCCTCTGCATCTCAGAGCTTTGCAATCGCTCACCATTTAGATAATATGCTTCTTTTTTATTCTTCCTGCCAAATGGACAATTTCACACATTGTACTCCATTTGCCAGGTCTTTGCCCACTCACTTAACCTATCTTTAGATTTTTTTTTAGATTTAGAGATACAGCACTGAAAAGGCCCTTCGGCCCACCGAGTTTGTGCCGACCATTAACCACCCATTTATACTAATCCTACACTAATCCCATATTCCTACCACATCCTCACCTGTCCCTATATTCCCCTACCACCTACCTATACCAGGGGCAATTTATAATGGCCAATTAACCTATCAACCTGCAAGTCTTTTGGCTGTGGGAGGAAACCGGAGCACCCGGAGGAAACCCACGCAGTCACAGGGAGAACTTGCAAACTCCACACAGGCAGTACCCAGAATTGAACCCGGGTCGCTGGAGCTGTGAGGCTGCAGTGCTAACCGCTGCACCACTGTGCCGCCCTATCTATATCCCTTTGTAGCCCCCTTATGTCCTCTTCACAAGTTACTTTCCTACCTATCTTTGTGTCATCAGCAAATTTAACAACCATACCTTCGATCCCTTCATCTAAGTCATTTATATAAATTGTAAAAAGTTGAGGCCCCAGCACAGATTCCTGTGGCACACCACTCGTTCCATCTTGCCAACCAGAAAATGACCCATTTATGCCTACTCTCTGTTTCCTGTTAGCAAGGCAATCTTCTATCCATGCCAATATGTTACCCCATACACCATGTCCTTATATTTTCTGCAATAACCTTTGATGTGGCAACTTATCAAATGCCTTCTGGAAATCTAAGTAAAATATATCCACCATTCCCCTTTATCCACAGTACATGTAATTCCCTCAAAGAACTCCAATAAATTGGTTAAACATGATTTCCCTTTCACAAAACCATGTTACTCTGCCTGATGACCTTGAATTTTTCGAAATGCCCTTCTATAATTTCTTTAATGATAGCCTCCAACATTTTCCCTAAGACAGATGTTAAGCTAACTGGCCTGTAGTTTCCTGCTTTCTGTCTCCTTCCCTTTTTGAATAAAGGAGTTACATTCGCTATTTTCCAATCTAATGGAACCTTCCCTGAATCTAGGGAATTTTGGAAAATTAAAACTAACGCATCAACTATCTCACTAACCACTTCTTTTAACACTCTAGGATGAAGTCCATCAGGACCCGGGGACATGTCAGTCCGCATCTCCAACAATTTGTTCAGTACCACTTCCCTGGTGAATTGTAATTTTCTTGAATTCCTCCCTCCCTTCAATTTCCTGACTTACAGCTAATACTGGGATGTTACTTGTATCCTCAATAGTAAAGATTGATGCAAAATATCTGTTCAATTCATCTGCCATCTCCTTATTATTCATTATTAATTCCCCAGATTCACTTTATATAGGATCAACGTTCACTTTGTTAACTCTTTTCTTTTTTAAATATCTATAGGAACTCTTGCTATCTATCTCTATATTTCTAGCTAGCTTTCTCTCGTACTCTAATTTTACCTTCCTTATCAATCAAGGGAGTTGCAGGATTTTGATCCAGCGAAAGTGAAGAGACGGCGATATAGTTCCTAGTCAGGATGGTGTGTGACTTGGAAGGGAACATGCAAAGGATAGTGTTCCCATGCATCTGCTGCTCTGGTCCTTCTTAGCGGTAGAGGTCGCGGGTTTGGAAGATGCTGTTGAAGGAGGCTTGGCGAATTGCTGCAGTGTATCTTGTAGATGGTACACACTGCTACCACTGTGAGCTGATGGTAGAGGGAATGAATGTTGAAGGTGGTAAGTAGGGTGCCAATCAAGCAGGCTGCTTTGCTCTGGATGGTGTTGAGCTTCTTGAGTCTCGTTGGAGCTGCACCATCCAGGCAAGTGGATTACAAAACGGTATGCTTTTGTAAACCAGCAAGTAATTTACCTGTCAAGTCTTGACACATTACACCTCCCGTGAAGACAAGCAGAAATATTAAGAGGGGAGAATGTACTGATCTCACCATCCCACCAGACAGCTGCACTCAGAGAATCTCTGCAAGGTTTCTTTCTGGGAGTGGAAGGTGAGTGACCTCATCCTAGACTCTTGTGCCAGGTTACAGTAGATTGAGTCTCTGACAGGGCAGATACTGTAGTAGAATTGGCTTGTGATAGTGTGACCATTGCTGAGAGTGTGCTTGTGTGGACATCCAATCATTAAATCAGATTTTGCCTGATAAATTCACAATTTCAGACATGCCCCAATGAGAAGATGCTGGGAGGTGGAAGCGAGGCCACCTCGAGTTTTGCAATTAATGAAGATTCCAAGGTGAAGGTTAAAAAAAAATGGAATACTTTAAACGATAGATATTGTAGTAGAAAGCTAAAACACGTAATAAACCAGCCAGTGGCGAAAGTGTACTGGAAGTGTTCCTTTTCCTCACTTCTGTTGGAGGCCTTCCCCTTTCCCCACCCCCAAAGAACAAGATTATTGTCGTTATGAAGCAGGTTGGTAAAGATCACCGTAACCATGGCAACCATCCCCCCACCACCCAGCCCAGTTTTATGTACTTGAGGGATTATTAATGCCTCTGTTAATGGATTACTCATGCAGTAGCTAAAACCACTGAACCAGACTATGTTAGGCCAACCCAAAAAAAAGTACCTGTCTCTGATCAAACCAGCTTATTGAGGCTGATGCAAGGGAAAAGCACAGGTGGATTTTCTCCCCCTGATTGCAACAAAATGTAAGCACGTGAAAGAGGGTAGAAATTTAACCCCTCGAGGGTGGTAGGTGCACTTCTGCCTTCATCCAATGCTGGCACCGAGCCAGGATGAGCTGCTGTCCTACATCTGCACTTGTACAAATGAGCACAGACCTTGCATACACTCTAAAGCTGTTCAGAGTGAGGTATCATCTCAAGAGCAAACATTGAAATGGATTACTTTTTTTCTCCAATGGCACTGCAACTGTGAAAGTATTCGCAATATCCATTGTGTTTCCATTCAACCTAGCTTGTAATGTTCAGCATTTAAAATCTATCAGTTTTGCAAACTATATTTGTATGAGAAACCACCTCTGCAGCCAAGTCTTACAGAACCTCAATGAATCCTAGCCTTGTGGTACCCAAGACAGATTTTCAGAGGTACCTTCCTGCCCCTTTGGGAGTGTATACCTGAATTAAAATGTAACTTATAGGGAAATATTAAGATGTTTGCAGAACGAGAAGTTTTTATACACTGCAAGTACACATGCTTGTCAGCATCTCATTTTTTAATGAGTAGCATTTGTTAAAAGCAATGAAACTCTGCATGTGGTGGGCCTATATGTTGCATAAATATCAGATCATATTAACGATTAGGTGTGCTTCGTGTGGTTAAACTGCTTTGAGGATTACCATGGAAATTTAGGACTGAGAGGGTTAGTGTGAATCATGTACATCATTTCATCAATTCATTATACTGTCTCACCCAGTTTTCACTTCAAGCTCCATAGGTGTTCAATGTAGTACAAGGTTCAGATTGTTTGTTTCCTCTGAGAATGACACTCAGACCTATTCAGGTGTGTCCATTTGTGTTAGACCAGCTTGTAGCCCGAGCTATCAGTTGTGAAGGAGTTAACATTGTTGTATACTTGTGACTTATTGCTGTATTGTACCAGGAGCTATGTATTTGACCTGATGTGACCTCACTTACATAATGACGATGTACAGTACCCAAAGGGCCAGCATATCCTATTCCTAACAGCAATGCAACAGAACCACTCGGTCATTCCTCTGGCCGTGTGCTTCTCTGTGGACTGCACTCAGTGGCTTGGGGTCTCACCAGTAAACACTGATGTGTAAATACATACAGACAATCTGTGTACTTATGACATGTGTAAGGAGGCACTTGATCTACACATCGCTACTTGTTTGTTAGCTTTTGGCACTCAGCTCTGATCTGTGCTGAGTTTTATCGTGCAGTGAGCACTGAACTAAATTGACAATCTGCCATGATTTGAATTCACATCCAAATGACTTCATTTTATTTACTGTCATTCCAATCTGAAAGTCTTTGGGGAGTGAAATTCCTCTTGGGGGCGGTACTGCAAAACGGGAGATAACGCATTGGCAACCCATTTTACACGCCCCAATTTCCTTTTCTATACAACGGGAAAGAAAATCAGCTGCCGAGGTTTCACGTGACCCCCCAAGACACAAGCTAGACGCCATCCAGGACAGTGCAGTCCGCTTGATCGGCACCCCATCCACCAACTTAAATATTCACTCCCTCCAACACCGGCGCACACTATGTACCATATACAAGATCCTTGCCGTCTTGTGACCCCTTTTAAAAATTATGCTTGTAAGGAATCTGGGAACATAAGAACAAGGGTAGGCCATTCAGCCCTTTGAGCCTGTTTCACCATTCAGTTAGATCATGGCTGATTTGTATCTTAACTCCATTCACCCACCTTGGATCTGTAACCCTTAATAGCCTTTTTAAAGAAAATCTATTAATCTCAGTTTTGCTAGCCTCAATGGCTTTTTGGGGGAAGACAGTTTCAGATTTCCACTACCCTTTGTGTGAAGCACTGCTTCCTGACATCACCTCGAAACAGCCTAGCTTTATTTTAAGGTTATGCCCCCGTGTTTTGGACTCTCCCACCAGGGAAATAGCTTCTCTCTATCAACTCCTTGTGCAGGTAGGCCTCAGGTGATGATGGATTGTCTCTTACGGTTGAATAATTGGTTGGGTGACGCTCTGGAGAGATAACGACCAGAACTTTAAATGGAGGCTGGGTTGAAGGTGGAGGGGGTGCGGGGTGCTGAGAAAATAGGAAAAGTCCCAGGGAAGAGCAGTGAGTGGAATTGGCATCCTGCCCATGGGAGGCGGGCAGGCAATTAAGACAGTTAAGGCCTCAATTAATGGCCATTTTCATTCAGGGAGGCAAGTTTCCTGGTGTCTCAAGGGCCTCCCGCTGTGTCAGGAGCCCAGAAATGCATCGAAGGCGGCTTCAAGTGGAAAATCTGAGCTGCAAAATATTTGAGGCTTTTTATTTCATTTGCCAGCAGTAATTCTCGATGATTAATGCATGCCATTGCAGCCATGTCATGGAGACTGATGTCACCGCTAATGTTGTACCTTCTGCAATGGCAGTTGCTCCCCTCCTACTGAAGATGCCTCCATTGCGCTGCTGCCACTCCTGTAGCTGGCCCCTCAACAGCGCCTACACTGTGAAGGCGGCCGCTGGCCATGTCCACAGGCCGTGCTGAATGCACTTCCTGACGCTGGGATCTGGCCGCCGGCACTAATTGGATGTGGGGCTCCTGAAGGTAGCTTCTTAATTGGCCACCTCCAAGAAGGTCGCATCCGCAACGGCCACTTCCAGGTTCCTGACCCAGAATTGACCCTAGCATCGGGATCTCGACCCACCCGGGAAAACTCTGGCCAATGTCACTCTGGCACTTGCTTATCAATATGAGTCACTGATGGTAGGAAACCGATATAATAGAGGAAACCGGACTGATATAATAGCCAAAGGAAAAAGGGTCAGTCTCCTACTCTCTTTAACAATAAACCAACGTCATCAGCAAGAAGCAGTGCAGCAATCCTTGCCTGAATATGTACATTGCCCCCACGGGGCCAGAGCAGACAATGCAGGCCCCTTAAAGGGAGCTGAGCGATTGTTACAGATGATGTCGAAGGAACTCAGGTTCGGTGTGAGCAGGACTGTTTAACTAACAGCAGGCTATACCTGACTGTGTATGTATGAGATACACTGCTCTCTATCATTGATTTACCAAGGTTACAGTTTATATATCAGGGTCAGGTGCTGCTTAATGCAAATTTAAAGCAAATTAAGGACTGAAATCACTGTACGTCAGGAAAGAGATATTAGGCCAAATAAAAGTAGATCAGACCTGTGGCAAACTGTAACTAATGACCCGTACATATATTACAAAATGAAAAATTCATTTAGCACTATAAGGACTGAGGATGTACAGCACATGTCAACTCAAATTACCCATCACTATGTACAAATTTACATACATATCAAACGCACTTATTTGCGTGTCGAACTAACCACTTTTTTCTGTTTGGCAATGCACGATTCTCTTATCCAAGATTCATTTTGTTTACAGGCGCACAATAAGAAGTGGAAGCTTCAGTGAGATTTTAAAAACAGATGAAAATGTGTCTTCTGCTCTTATGCCTTGTCTTGATTATTCACTGGAGAATGTCAGAAAAGTTTCAATATTTATTAAATCTGTTTGCAAAACATCTGTTTGAAAAACATCTGTTTGAAATGGTCTATTGTTCAGCAGTCAAATGCTTAGCAAATAAACTGCCAGCACTTACAGCAAATGAAATATTAAATCGAACTGTGAATTCCTTTAACCTTTCCAAATATTCACTGAAATTTTACCAGAGATGTGTGCCACACTTTTAATTCCAAATTGCATGGATAAAGGGTGCATGATATAGACTGAGGCTCCTTGGTCTCCCTCAGGCTAATTAGGTTTTTATGCCTTATAAAATGGTGGTTAAGTGGTTGTTAAGAACAGAAAGACTTGCATTTATATAGTGACTTTCACGACCAAAGGATGTTCCAAAGCACTTTACAGCCACTGTTGAAGTGCAATCACTGTGGTAAAATAGGAAACACAGCAGCCAATTTGCATGCAGCAAGCTCCCACAAACAGCAATGTGATAATGTCCAGATGATCTGTTTTTTTTCTTAATGATGTTGACTGAGGGATAAATATTGACCAGCACACCAGAGCAACCTTCCCTGCTCTTCTTCAAAATAATGCCATGGGATCTTTTACAACCACCTGAGAGGGAAGACAAGGTTTAACATTTCAGCCAACAGTGTGGCATTCCCTTAGTACTGCACTGGCAAGAGTGTGAGATTAAGCCAGTCTGTTTGCAATCTCATTGTTATATTTGACCCGAGATGACTTTCCCACCTCATATTCAGGCCATCACTAAGACTGCCTATTTCCATCTCCATAGCGTCACCTCACTTCATCCCTGTCTCAACTCGTCTGCTGTCGAAACCCTCATTCAAGCCTTCGTTACCTCTAGACTTGACTATTCCAATGCACTCCTGGCTGATCCCCCATATTCTACTCTCCATAAACTTGAGGTCATTCAAAACTCTGCTGCCCGTGTCTTTACTCACACCAAGTCCCATTCCCCTATCACCCCTGTGCTCGCTGACCAACATTTGCTCTCGGTCAAGCAACATCTTGATTTTAAAATTCACATCCTTCGTTTTAGATCTCACCATGGCCTCGCCCCTCCTGATGATCATGTACTCCGTGTGCACCACGGCTACCTCCCAACCCACCCCCATACTTAACTTGCTGCCAGCTAGGCCGCCTCATATTACACTGGCTTAAATCTGGCAGGCTGCACCGGGATGCCTGTTTATGGAGAGCAGCTCCCCAATTCGATTTAGATGAGGCCCAGGCCTCAAAATATACACCAGCCTGATTTTCCTCACCACTCATTTCCTTGATTGTTTTCACTGGTGGGATGAGTTGAACTGACAGGCAGCTTTACCAGAGCCTCATGAAGGACCAACAATTCAATTGGCTCTTATTTGGATCAGTTTGGCGGTAGGCCAGTTAGAAACATTTAGCCCATCTCTCAAGCCTGCTATGCGATTGAATGAGATTGTGCCAATCTGTGCTTTAGCTGCATTTGCGCTCCTTTTCATTCCAGAAAACATTGACTCCTTCATTTGAGTAGCTTCCATGGGCAGAGTGTTCAATCCCACCCTTACCGAAGGGGTCATTAATCAATTGCGAGTATTTACAGCAACATTTGGCAAGCTATTCGACTGTAGAGGACATCACATTTCCATTTGAAGGCCACATAGGCTTAGTTCCTTTAAGGGTCAATGGATTGATACATGATCAGGAGGGGAAAACCTTTCCTACTGTAAGACTGCAGCCACTTCTTCTTTGGCCTCTTTGTCTCGAGAGACAATGGGTAAGCGCCTGGAGGTGGTCAGTGGTTAGTGAAGCAGTGCCTGGAGTGGCTATAAAGGCCAATTCTAGAGTGACAGACTCTTCCACAGGCGCTGCAGATAAAATTGGTTGTCGGGGCTGTTACACATTTGGCTCTCCCCTTGCGCTTCTGTCTTTTTTCCTGCCAACTGCTAAGTCTCTTCGACTCGCAGCTCTTTAGCCCCGCCTTTATGGCTGTCTGCCAGCTCTGGCGATCACTGGCAACTGACTCCCATGACTTGTGATCAATGTCACAGGACTTCATGTCGCATTTGCAGACGTCTTTAAAGCGGAGACATGCATGGCCGGTGGGTCTGATACCCGTGACGAGCTCGCTGTACAATGTGTCCTTGGGGATCCTGTCATCTCACATGGCGGCTCACATGGCCAAGCCATCTCAAATGCTGCTGGCTCAGTAGGGTGTATATGCCTGGGATGTTGGCTGCCTCGAGGACTTCTGCGTTGGAGATACGGTCCTGCCACCAAGGATTCTCCGGAGGCAGCGAAGATGGAAAGTATTGAGACGCTCTTGGCTGACATACGTTGTCCAGGCCTCGCTGCCATAGAGCAAGGTACTGAGGACACAGGCTTGATACACTCGGACTTTTGTGTTCCGTGTCAGTGCACCATTTTCCCACACTCTCTTGGCCAGTCTGGACATAGCAGCAGATGCCTTTCCCATGCGCTTGTTGATTTCTGCATCGAGAAAGAGGTTACTGGTGATAGTTGAGCCTAGGTAAGTGAACTCTTGAACCACTTCCAGAGCGTGGTTGCCGATATTGATGGATGGAGCATTCCTGTCCCATGATGTTTGTTTTCTTGAGGTTGATGGTTAGACCAAATTTGTTGCAGGCAGCTGCAATTCTGTCGATGAGTCTCTGCAGACACTCTTCTGTGTGGGATGTTAATGCAGCATCATCAGCAAAGAGGAGTTCCCTGATGAGGACCTTCCGTACTTTGGTCTTCGCTCTTAGACAGGCAAGGTTGAACAACCTGCCATCTGATCTTGTGTGGAGGAAAATTCCTTCTTCTGAAGACTTGAACGCATGTGAGCGCAGCAGGGAGAAGAAATTCCCAAACAGTGTAAGTGCGAGAACACAGCCCTGTTTCACACCACTCAGGATAGGAAAGGGATCTGATGAGGCACCGATATGCTGAATTGTGCCTTTCATATTGTCATGGAATGAGGTGATGATACTTAGTAGCTTTGGTGGACATCCGATCTTTTCTAGTAGTCTGAAGAAACCACGTCTGCTGACGAGGTCAAAGGCTTTGGTGAGATCAATGAAAGCAACGTAGAGGGGCATCTGTTGTTCACGGCATTTCTCCTGTAGCTGGCGACGGGAGAACAGCATGTCAATGGTAGATCTCTCTGCTCGAAAGCCACACTGTTCTTCAGGGTAGACACGCTCAGCTTCTGGAGCCTGTTTAAAACGACTCGAGCGAAGACTTTCCCAACTATGCTGAGCAGGGAGATTCCACGGTAGTTGTTGCAGTCACCGTGGTCACCCTTGTTCTTATAGAGGGTAATGATATTCGCATCGCGCATGTCCTGTGGTACTGCTCCCTCATCCCAGTACAGGCAAAGCAGTTCATGGAGTGCTGAAAATATAGCAGGCTTGGCACTCCTGATTATTTCAGGGGTAATGCCATCCTTCCCAGGGGCTTTTCCACTGGTTAGAGAATCAATAGCATCACTGAGTTCCGATTTTGTTGGCTGCTTGTCCAGCTCATCCATGACTGGCAGAGATTGGCTGCATTGAGGGCAGTCTCAGTGACAATATTTTCCCTGGTGTACATTTCTAGGTAGTGCTCCACCCAGCTGTCCATTTGCTTGCGTTGGTCAGTGATCTTGTCCCCTGATTTAGACTTGAGGGGGGGGGGCGATCTTCCTGATGGTTGGCCCAAAAGCTCTCTTAATGCCATTATACATTCCTCTGATGTTTCCAGTGTCGGAGCCCAGCTGAATACGACTGCATAAATGTTGCCAGTAGTCATTTGCACAGCGCCTGGCTGTTCTTTGTGCAGCGCTTCTGGCTACTTTAAGTGCTACGGATGTTAACTCGCTGGCGCTTTCTTGTAGTTCAACAGTGCAATGCGCTTAGCGGCTATGACAGGTTCCAGCTCTTCAAAGCGAGATTGAAACCAGTCTGCATTCTGCTTCACACGTTTGCCATCGGTGGTCATTGCTGAGTCTCTGATGTGGGCCCACTTGGTCTCTGCATCCCCTGTAGGAGTGTTTTGAATGGCTTTTTCAAGTGAATTTAGAAACTTATGTAGCAGCTGAGAATAAGAAATTCTGTTAGTGTTGATGCACAGGCGGCCCTTCTGCTTGGAGTGATGCAGCTTCTTTGGTTTGAGTTTAACTTTGCTGCACACCAGGGAGTGGTCGTTGTTGCAGTCTGCACTGTGCAATCTGTGTGTGATTTGAACGCTGTTTAAAGAGGCTCGCCTTGTGACGATGAGGTCCAGCTGGTGCCAACAACGTGATCTTGGGTGCCTCCATGAAACCTGGGGACAGGGTTTAGTTTGAAAGAACGAGTTGGTGATGCAGAGGTTGTGATAGGTACAGCCAACTCAGCACAGACATAGGACATAGGAACAAGAGTACGTACATTCAGCCCCTCGAGCCTATCCCGTCATTCAATCAGATCATGGCTGTTATGCACCCCAACTCCATTTACCTGCTTTTGATCCATATCTCTTGATACCCTTACCATCAAAAATCTATCAAATCTCAGTCTTGATAGTTCCAACTGACCAGCATCCACAGCCTTTTGGGGGAGAGAATTCCAGATTCCTCCTACCCTTTGTGTGAAGAAGTGATTCCTGAGTTCCCTCCTAATTGGCTAAGCTCTAATTTTCAGATGATGTAATTTGCTTATTTCTGGCAGAAAAATTATGATTTTGCTCCCTAATTCTTCTGAGGAAAGTAGAAACACTTAAAATAGCTGTAGATATGACCCCCATGATGCATTGTCGACAGTAGACGAAGAAATAAGCCCAATTGTTGTTCCAATTGTATTCAATCAAAGTGAATTGGATTAACTTCGATCCAGTTGGTCTATGTTTGCCCTATTCTGCAGTGTTGGCACAGCTTTAAGTTTATCCCAAAAATAAGCAGTACAAGCAGCAGGTCAGTTACCAAAGTTACAGATGAAAGGATTATCAGGTGAGAAGATTTGTGAACAAAAGCAAAAATTGACCTAACACAGTTCATTGCTCATAGAACCGTTATTGCATGCTTAGTGTGAGACGAATTCACAAGGTGTTTATTTGCTGGGCATGAGGGAAATGGGGCACGTTGGATGTGCACAACCTGCCAAGTACAAGTAAGTAGGTTGTCAATAACAAAGAGCGAGAGACCTCCCAAATCCTGACCACTCATTTGAGTGAGCTCTGCAGTTCATTTCTCTGCAGCTGGGAAGATATTCCTCCCTCTGTGGTAGCTAGGGCCACGGTGGGGTCAGTGAGGAGGCGCTTCACTGCTCTATTCTGTTGTGTCCTGGGTCAGTGCTCACTGAGGCCGTTAGTCACATCCTTGATTCAGAAACTTGTCACAGTGGAGCTTTCCCAGGCTACTGGATCCGAGGAAAAGGGCGTGGCTCAGGATAAGAAGCTAATCAGATTTCAGGAAAAGAGGCATTCAGCTGGGCTTCAATGAAACGTGATTTATTTCTCTTTGACTGCTACTAGCTCCAAGAATGTTCCGTAAGCAAAATTCTCTCCTACATGGTGCAGTCAAGATTACTATCACCATCCATTCCAACAAGCTCAACAGTAAAGTTATTCCATTAACAGTGAAAATAGAATCTCAAAAAGTAAATACATACTTCTCTCGACCACCACGAATAAGTTTGAATCAATGAAATTGTTTCATGTTCATTCTAATTCACTGTTATAAAAAAGAAAGACTTGTTTTTATATAATGTCTTTCATGACCTTAGGACATCTCAAAGCAGTTTGCAGTCATTGAGTATTTTAGGATAGTCAGTCTTGGAACGAAGGAAACGTGTCAACCTCATTAAAATAAAAGCAAAATACTGCGGATGCTGGAAATCTGAAATAAAAACAAGAAATGCTGGAAATACTCAGCAGGTCTGGCATCATCTGTGGAGAGAGAAGCAGAGTTAACGTTTCGGGTCAGTGACCCTTCATCAGAACTAGTAAATATTCGAAATGTAAAAGGTTATAAGCAAGTAAAGCAGGGTTGGGGCAAGAGATAACAAAGGAGAAGGTGTAAATAGGACAAGGTCACAGAATAGCTGACCAGAAGGTCATGGAGCAAAGGCAAACAATATGTTAATGGTGTGTTGAAAGACAAAGCATTAGTACAGATAGGGTGTAAATGGACTGAATATTGAACAGCCGCAAGTACAAACATGGAAAAAAAAAGTGGGTAAGCAAACTGAACAAGCTAAGATGAAATGAAATAAAATAAACACAAAAAAATATTTTAAAAAAAAGTAAAATGGGGGGGCCCGTCATGCTCTGAAATGATTGAACTCAATGTTCAGTCCGGCAGGCTGTAGTGTGCCTAGTCGATAAATGAGGTGCTGTTCCTCGAGCTTGCGTTGATGTTCACTGGAACACTGCAGCAATCCCAGGGCAGAGATGTGAGCATGAGAGCAGGGGGGAGTGTTGAAATGGTAAGCAACCGGAAGCTCGGGGTCCTGCTTGCAGACTAAGCGAAGGTGTTCCGCAAAGCGGTCACCCAATCTGCGTTTGGCCTCCCCAATGTAGAGGAGACCACATTGTGAGCAGCGAATACAGTATACTACATTGAAAGAAGTACAAGTAAATCGCTGCTTCACCTGAAAGGAGTGTTTGGGGCCTGGGATAGTGAGAAGAGAGGAGGTAAATGGGCAGGTATTACACCTCCTGCGATTGCAGGGGAAGGTGCCATGGGAAGTGGTGGGGGTAATGGAGGAGCGGACCAGGGTGTCATGGAGGGAATGATCCGTTCGGAATGCTGACAGGGGAAGGGAGGGGAAGATTCGTTTGGTAGTGGCATCACGCTGGAGGTGGCGGAAATGGCGGAGGATGATCTTTTGGATATGGAGGCTGATGGGGTGGAAAGTGAGGATAAGGGGAACCTTGTCGCGATTCTGGGAGGGAGGGTAAGGGATGAGGGTAGAGGTGCGGGAAATGGGCTGGACAAGGTTGAGGGCCCTGTCAACCACATTGCGGGGGGGAATCCTCAGTTGAGGAAAAAGGGAGACATATCAGAACACTGTCATGGAAGGTAGCATCATCAGAGCAGATGCGTCGGAGACAGAGGAACTGGGAGAATGGAATGGAGTCCTTATGGGAGGCAGGGTGTGAAGAAGTGTACTCGAGGTAGCTGTGGGAGTCAATGGGCTTACAATGGATATTAGTAGACAGCCTATCACGAGAGATGGAGATAGAGAAGTCGAGGAAGGGAAGGGAAGTGTCGGAGATGGACGATGTAAAGATGAGAGAAGGGTGGAAATTAGAAGCAAAGTTGATAAGGTTTTCCAGTTCGGAATGGGAGCAGGAAACGGCACCGATATAGTCATCAATGTACCGGAAAAAGAGTTGGGGGAGGGGGCCTGAGTAGGACTGGAACAAGGAATGTTCGATATATCCCACAAAAAGACAGGCATAACTAGGACCCATGCGGGTACCCATTGCAACACCTTTTACTCGAAGGAAGTGAGTAGAGTTGAAGGAGAAGTTGTTCAATGTGAGAACAAGTTCAGCCAGGCGGAGGAGGGTGGTGGTGGATGGGAACTGATTGGGCCTCTGTTCAAGGAAGAAGCAGAGAGCCCTCAAACCCTCCTGGTGGGGGATGGAGGTGTAGCGAGATTGGATGTCCATAGTGAAGAGGAGGCAGGTGGGGCCAGGAAACTGGAAATTGTCAAAATGACGTAGTGCGTCAGAAGAATCACAGATGTAGGTGGGAAGAGACTGGTCCAGCAGAGAAAAGATAGAGTCAAGATAGGAAGAAATAAGTTCAGTGGGGCAAGAGCAGGCTGACACAATGGGTCTGCCGGGACAGTCCTGTTTGTGGATTTTGGGAAGGAGGTTGAAGCGGGCTGTCCGGGTTGTGGGACTATGAGGTTGGAAGCTGTAGAAGGAAGATCTCCAGAGGAGGTGAGGTCAGTGACAGTCCTGTGGACAGTAGCTTGATGTTCGGTGGTGGGCTTATGGTCCAGAGGGAGGTAGGAAGAAGTGTCTGAGAGTTGGCACTGAGCCTCTGCAAGGTAGAGGTCAGTAAGCCATACAACAACAGCACCACCCTTGTCTGCAGGTTTGATGACTATGTCGGGGTTAGATCTGATAGAACGGAGTGCCTCAAGTTCAGAGGGGGACAGGTTAGAGTGAGTGAGGGGGGTAGAGAAATTGAGATGACCAATGTCATGCCGACAGTTTTCAATGAAAAGATCAAGAGTGGGTAAGAGGCCGGGGGAGAGGTCCAGGTAGAGGGAGAATGCTGGAGGCAGATGAATGGGTCTACTGATCGGGGGGAGGGACTCCTGGTCAAAGAAGTGAACCCGGAGGCGGAGGCGATGGAAGAAGAGCTCAATGTCATGCTGAGCACGAAATTCATTGAGGTGGGGGCGTAAGGGGATAAAACTGAGACCTTTGCTGAGTACAGAACGTTCAGCGTCAGAGAGGGGGAGGTCAGAGGGTATAGTGAATACATGGCAAGGGGTCAGATCAGAAGGGGTGGGGTCAGAGAGAAGTGAAGGGGAAGAAGGATCTGGAGGGGCATTAGTCCCCATCAGCTGCTGGAGCTTGCGTTCCTTGACACCTGAAAGGAAGAAAAAAAGTTTTTTGTTAATGCGTCGGATGAGACGAAGGATGAAATGAAACTGTGGAGTAGAACAGCTCAGAGATAAGGTGAGGTGGTGCTGCTGGAGAGAGAGGTTCAGTGTGTGCATGTGGCGGCGCATAGCACTGAGTGTGGATCTCAGGATGTGGCGAGTACAGCAGTCCGAGGAACATGACACCTCTACCCTCACCCCTTCCCCTCCCTCCCAGAGTCACGACAGGGTTCCCCTTGTCCTCACTTCCACCACATCAGCCTCCATATCCAAAGCATCTCATTTACCGATTAGGCACACTACAGCCTGCCGGACTGAACATTGAGTTCAATCATTTCAGAGCATGACGGCCCCCCATTTTACTTTTATTTTGTGTTATTTTTTTCTTTTTCCTTATTTTTAAATTTTTTTGTGTTTATTTTATTTCATTTCATCTTAGTTTGTTCAGTTTGCTTACCCACTTTTTTCATGTTTGTACTTGCGGCTGTTCAATATTCAGTCCATTAACACCCTATCTGTACTAATGCTTTGTTTTTCAACACACCATTAACATATTGTTTGCCTTTGTTCCATGACCTTCTGGTCAGCTATTCTGTGACCTTGTCCTATTTACAACTTCTCCTTTGTTATCTCTTGCCCCACCCCTGCTTTACTTGCTTATAACCTTTTACATTTCTAATATTTGCTCGTTCTAAAGAAGGGTCACTGACCCGAAACATTAACTCTGCTTCTCTCTCCACAGATGCTGCCAGACCTGCTGAGTATTTCCAGCATTTCTTGTTTTTATTTGTGTCAACCTCATTACAGCCTTGGTCCAAACATGGCCAAAACAGCAGAATTCAAGAGGTGAGGTGAGAGTGATTACCCTTGACATCAAGGCAGCATTTGACTGAGTGTGGCATCAAGAAGCCCTAGCAAAATTGAAGTCAATGGAATTAGGGAGAAAAGTCTCCACTGGTTGGCGTCATACCTAGCACAAAGGAAGATAGCTGTGGTTTTTGTAGGCCAATCATCTCCACCCCAGGACATCGCTGCAGGAGTTGTGTAAGTTAGTGTCCTAGGCCCAATCATCTTCAGCTGCTTCATCAATGACCTTCCATCCATCATACAATCAGAAATGGGGATGTTTGCTGATGATTGAACAGTGTTCAACACCATTCATGACTCCACAAATACTGAAGCAGTCCATGTCCACATGCAAGAGACCTGGACAACATTCAGGCTTGGGTTGATAAGTGGCAAGTAACATTCATGCCACACAAGTGCCAGGCAATGACCATCTCCAACAAGAGAGAATCTAACCATCTCTCTTGACATTCAATGACATTACCATCACTGAATCCCCCACTATCAACATCCTGGAGGTTACCGTTGGCCAAAAACTTAACTGAGTCAGCCATATAAATACTACGGCTACATGAGCAGCTCAGAAGCTTGGAATTCTGTGGCGAGTAACTCACCTCCTGATGTACCAAAGCCTGTCCACCATCTACAAGGCACAAGTCAGGACTTTAATGGAATACTCTCCACTTGCCTGGATGAGTGCAGATCCAACAACACTCAAGAAGCCTAACACCATCCAGGACAAAGCACCTGCTTGATTGGCACCACATACACCTTCTTAAACATTCACTCCCTCCACCAGTGGCGCACAGTGGCAGCAGTGTGCACCATCTCCAGGATGCACTGCAGCAACTCACCACGCCTCCTTCAACAGCATGTTCCAAATTTGTCACCTCTACTACCTAGAAGGACAAGGGCAGCAGATGCATGGAAACATCACCACCTGCAAGTCCCCCTCCAAGTTACACACCATCCTGACTTGGAACTATAATGCCGCTCCTTCACTGTCGCTGGGTCAAAAACCTGGAATTCCCTTCCTAACAGCACTGTAGGTGTACCCACACCAGGTTGACTGCTGAAGTTCAAGAAGGCAGCTCATCACCACCTTCTCAGGGGTAATTAGGGATGGGCAACAAATGCTGGCCTTGACAGTGATGCTCACATCCCATGAAAGAATAAAAAAGAAACCAAATGGCACAGAGTAAGATCCCACAAATAGAAATGTAATAATGTCCAGAAAATCTGTTTTTAATGGTGTTAGCTGAGGGCTAAATATTGCCTCGGTTACTAGAGAGAACAAAATAGTGCCTTGGGATCCTTTATGCCCACCTGAGATGGCAGATGATTCCTCAGTTGGACATCTCATCTGAAAGCGGCACCTCATTCAGAGCAGCACTCCTTCAGTGCTACACTGGGGTGTTTTGTGCCCAAGTCCCTGGAGAGGATTGCAGACCCATAACCTTCTGACTCAGAGGCAAGAGTGCCACCAACTGAGCCATGACTGACACGTGTTATCACCAATTACTGGCTTGCAATCTAAATATTGTTGATTTAGCCACACAGTTGCTAGCTGGTAAAGTATTGAAGATGGTGATGGACTGTGAAACCACTCTAAACTTTACATTTTCATAATTACATTGTATGATTCATATAGGGCAATTGCAAACACTTTGGAACACTGCTATTGAAGAGACAGTGCTCCTTTACCATCCTGCAGGCTGCCAGTGGGCACAACACTAACAGTCTTGGATATTTTCATTCCTTTTAGAGCTGCCAGGTAGACGAATGGATCGTATTCAGAACATCCCTTTAGATGGGGTTTATTTGTACACATTGGGATAGATTTCAACCTGCTGCACCTATGTAAAACTGCCCTTGCAGATCAAACATTACAAAGACCACCTGCTTTTCATTTCTGGGTGCCCAATCCATCATGCCAATTTTGTGCCCAGGTGGCAAATTGAAAATGTCCCCCACATTCTCCAACTCTGTCAATTAAAACTTTAATACACTAATGTTTGCCTAATGCAGAATATTTCCCCTTGAATATGTGCTATGTCATTTCTGTCATATTCTTTACCATGTTATTATATTTTAACAATTTTTTCTCACTCAACTGCACTTTATTTCCTAATTTTTATTTCTGTTCCCACCTCCCCCCACATCTGCACTCCCCGCCCCCGTTTCGTGCACCATTCCTGATTGCTGGTGGTGCTGTTGGATGGCAAGCAGTGATTCATCCTCTCAGGTTCTTCTCCACCCCCACCAATCCTTTCATGTGGGAGGGGCTGCCTACCCTCTCCTCAGCATCTCTCTCAATGGCTACTCATCATGTAGATGAATCACAGGCAACAAGCCGTACTCAATCACCCCAAGGTCCCAGTAATCCAGTGCACTCTGTGATTCTTTACTCTTGCGGAGCCTGTAAAATGTGGTAAAACTAGGAAGAAAATACGGCAGAATGTGATAAGCATCATTGATAAGGCAGAACACAAGCACTAAATGCTGGAAACAATGAGGAATTGAAGAGTGGCTGGAGCCCAACAATACTGACTTGCTTGTTCTTGCCCAGATGCCTGTGTTTTTGCAGCACTTTCTGTTCCTGCTACAGAGTTCTAGCTTTTTCAGTTTTTTGCTTTTTACTTAAAAAATTGTTCTCTCTTCCTCCCACCTCCAGCCCATCAACTATAATCTGCATAAACAAAAAAACTCAGTATAAGCTATTAAATGACATGGCATAATTCATGTGGACCAGACTCTCACAGATGCTGAATACAGTAACTAACTGGACAGTCATGCTTTCCCCGACAAACATCATTATTCATTATCTGCCAGAAGTGTGCCTCAACGCAGAATAATTGGACACAGTGAATGCAAGAAAAATGTAAAGTCATTCAACAATATCCCATATTATGTGGACAACATGTACAATCAAGATTCTTCAGACTTCTTTTGGGAACTATCAACAATGAGGATTTGGCCTGATAGAAAATTGTTCCACAGATCTGTTTGCACATTTCAAAATCAAACAAAAGCTCGTTGAGGAAAATATCATTCTGCTTCGGTTTCTACGAAGAAGCTCTTTCAAAAACATGCTTTGCTTTGTACCTAGCTTCGGTCCTTAATGTGTCATTAACTGTCGAGTGGATGGTTTTCTCATTCAAGCAACAGTCTGTAAAAGCTCAAGACTAAATTCTTCACACTGTTGCCCGAGTAGATTGTGTAAAATTTTATTTACATTTTTTCTTTTAACTAATAAATTACAAAGCTAGAAGCAAAGGTGTGTGTCATGATCTGCTCAATAAATCTAATTACATTTTTGCACAGTGCAAGACACCTCAGCTGAATCATTCAACATTTTGAAAGGAGAAAGCAAAGCTAACTCTCCATATTATTCCCACTTAGAGTTTTACTTAAGAAACACAGGTAAGGAACTTTTCATCTGATGTTGTATTAAACATATTCAAAATGCATTTGGTGCTAAAGTGGAAGAGCTAGTGTGCTTGAGGGATGAATTGTGATGGGACAAATGGATTGTTCTTGTCCTGGAATTTATTATGCTCTTAAGGATGAGCAAAGAACCACACAGGACTGTGGGGTTAAGATATGACAAGGGCAAGAACTTGTGTTACCATATTTTAAAAGCCAAAATGATATTGCAGTGAAAATTCTAAATCTAATAAAGAGTTTGCATTTACATAGTGCCTTTCATGGTGGCTGAAGGTCACAAAGTGCTTCACAGCCAATTAAAAACTTTATGAATTGTAGTTACTGTTGTGATGCAGGATGCACTGCAGCAACTCACCAAGGTTTCTTCAGCACCTCCCAAACCCATGACCTTCAGCACCTAGAAGGTGAAGGACAGCAGATCCATGGGAACACCACTGCCTCCAAGTTCCACTCCAAGTCACACACCATTCTGACTTGGACATATTCCGCCATTCCTTCATTGTCGTTGGGTCAAATTCCTGGAACACAGTTGAAAGTGGTGGCTCACCACCACATTCTCAAAGGCAGCAACATCCACATCCTGAGAATTAATTGAAAAAGAAAGCTAGGCTGCAAAGGTACTGCTTCACGCTGAAATTTCACAACCATTTTTCTCATATTGCACCCGCCTACCCCTTATATAACAGCACCATTTCTCACCGATGTTAAGTGACCCAAATCAGATCAGGAAATGCAAGGGAATTATGGATGTTAACACTACATTGTGCTACAGTGTTAAGATGCTCCAAGCCCACCACACCTTCCTGCATAACGTGCTCCTCCTACATAATGCAGTAGCTTATATAACAAAGAAGAACCCACCTTTATCTGACACCTTTCATGTTCTCAGTACATCCCAAAGCACTCCACAGCCCATGAATTACTTTTGAAGTGTAGTTACGTAGGCAAATGTGGCAGCCATTTTGCACACAGTAAGGTCCCAGAAACAGCAAAGAAATGAATGACTAGGTCATCTAATTTGGTAGCATTTGCCTGAGTGAATAAATATCGGCCGGATGAACTTCCTTGCTTTTCTTCAAGTGTGAAATAGGATTGCTTACATCCACCCAAGAGGACAGATTGGGTCTCATTATAATATTTTTTTTATTTCCAAAATATACTTTATTCATAAAAATCTGTAAAAAATACATGACAAAACAGTTCCAAACAGAACCAAGTCAAAAATTACAAACAGTGCAAAAGAGGTCAGTTTCCTTCAATACAATCATGAGTTACCTCACAACCCTTCCATATCATTTTTCATGCCATATACATTTTACAGCAAACGAAAATTTTCCCGGTACAGTTTCCCATGGATCCAGCCCCTCAGTTCAGCTTGGTGGGGGGACCTTACACAGTGGTCTTTCCCCATTGAGCCTTTGCTGCGGCTGCCCCAAGCTTTAGCGCGTCCCTCAGCACGTAGTCCTGGACCTTGGAATGTGCCAGTCTGCAACATTCGTTCGTGGACAACTCTTTGCGCTGGAAGACCAACAAGTTTCGGGTCTCATTATAATATCTCATCTGAGAGACAGAACCTCTGGCAATGCAGCACTTCCTCAGTATGGGACAGTACTGGGATCTGAAGAAGAGTCATATTTAACTCAAGACGTCAACTCTGTTTCTCTCTCCACAGAAGCTGCCAGACCTGCTGAGTATTCCCAGCACTTTCCGTTTTTTATTTCAGATTTCCAGCATCTGCAGTACTTTCCTTTTATATTGTATATATACAATTGATTAACACAAAATATTACATGCAACTCTGCAGTTCAAGAAAATTAATTCCACAATCAAGCACATAAAAAAAAATCTGTGTGGTTTTACTGCCTGTATTTGAAAGCAAAATAATACACAGCATATCAGTAAATTATGCAGTCAGGCAAGATGGCAGTTCAAAGCTCCTGACCAGAAATAATAATGGTTTAACATATGCCAGGCATGACAAGAAAGTTTCCAGTTTTATGTCATTTCTTCAAAGAAGCATTAGTCTGCCACTAAGTAATTTTTACAGACCAGTAAATAATGGTGGCGGATTATTTCTGCAGCATTACTGTCACTTTCTTTGACTCAACTTATTTTAAGTACCCAGTAGCTAGCATCACAGCATTAGTCTTAAATAAATTACAGATACCATAAAGCCACTACCTTCTGCTGGAGAAACATTTTTATGGGACGTATGAGCTTTCAGCACCTCAGATATCCACTTTATCACATGATGAAGAGGTTTCTGAGTTTTGGAATGCTCCAGTGTGCTATTAAAATGCTGAAGTGACAAAAGGCATCACCTTTAACTATCTGTACTGTAAAATGTCTTAACCTCTGGTCCTTCCAGGGAGAATTTTCCTACTAGAAAAACATGCACTTCAACAGAAGACTTTTATACTGGTAAGGGCAAAGGGTTAAATATTTTCTACGGTTTTCATTTATTTGAACCCAACTGGTACTGCATGTCTCACAGGATGTTGAAATGGTCCAGTCTGTTGCATTAAACCTTATGGAACACCAGTGTATTTATTTGCAGTAGAAGCCTATAAGATTTTGGAACCTCTCCACATCTCTACCTCTCCTCCTTTTAAATGTTCCTTAAAACGTACCAATTTGACCAAGCTTTTGGTCGCCTATTCTAATATCTCCTTATGTACCCCCATGTCAAATGTTGTCTGATAATGCTCTTCTGAAACTACTTGGGACATTTTATTACATCAAAGGCACTATATAATTGCAAGTTGTAGTTACTGTACAACCTCCTATGGAATATTTTTGTACAAGCTAAGATATAATGAACTTTTTTTTCTTGCTCTTTTCGCCCACGTTTTATTTATTTTTCTCCTTCATCTTTAAATCTCCTTGTGTCACACACAATTCTCTGTACTGTTAGGCCAGGCAGATAGCCTACTGTTAGGCCTCTGCTTATGGTATACAGCCAGTCATTAGGAAATCTGCTCTATGAGGTTGTGTGTTTTTTACTCTCTCAGTGATAGCAGAATGTTTTCATTTTATGTCATAGCAGAATAATACAGCCTGCATATGATGTTAGGATATAGAATGTGGTAAAGAGTTGTGAAAGGGTGTTCTTCATTGGGTTTGAAAGACCTAAAGGGTGTAGCACTGATCCTCTTCTTCATTGCTCAGCACCCAGGAGATACAACGAGGCAAGCATTGATCAATCCCTGAAGTCTCCTTGTTTTCTCCCCACATCTTATGACATGGGACATCTTGACAGTCTGAATGAACCCAGAACCTAAAACCTTTTTATCCAAAGTCAAACCCTTAACTAATTAAGCATCCCAATCTTTCAGTAAAGTGTAGACTAGGCTGAAATTGACAGTCATCAGGTAAGAAACAAATTCCACAGACTAGAATTTCCACAGGGGTTTCCTGATTGCTTGGTGTAACTTTAGTTGAAAATTGGTGTAAATTCTGCATTAACAGCCTTAGCAGCCATTTACATTGTTTCTCTGGGATTTACACTGAAGTTTAAGAAATTCCAGCTATACATTTTACTTTTGAACCACTGTTCTTCCTGATAATTATTTGAATTTTATGGTTAAATTTCTCTGCAATATTCTGGAGGAACAACGGCCAATTGTAGCACCACCCCCACCTGCTAACTCAGCTGAGATCAGCTGACACCATAAACCATGGATTGAACCTTCAAACTCCTGGTCTACTATGGCTCACTCTATCCCTGACAGTCACTGAGGAACTAACTTCTTAAAACCATTTTTAAAGAGTTTGAATGACAATATCTCAACCTAATTGGCATTGTTTCCTTTCACCTGGACTTCTGATCTGGCAGAATGGTCGAATTGAGAGTCAGCCTATTGTCTATCACTGTACCACACAGTATCTACAAACAGGGGTCAAGTTACAGTTTATAATCAACAGCATAAGCAGCCTCTGTGGAAGCTCTATACTTTTGAACATTAAGTTTCATTTGTGGTTACATAGTATTACACAGAATATGCAGCACAAAAACAGACCATTTAGCCTAACTGGCCCATGTTGGTGTTTATGCTCCACACAAGTCTCCTCCCACCCTACTTCATCTCACACCATCAGCACAACCTTCTATTCCTCTCTCCTTCATGTGCTTACCTAGCTTCCCCTTAAATGCATCTATGCGATTTGCCTCAACTACTCCCCATAGGAGTGAGTTCCACAATCTAACCACTCTTTGGATAAAGAAGTTTCTCTTGATTTATTGCAACTGTCTTATATTTATGGTCACCAATTTATTTGGCAGATTGTTAGAGATGAATTCAGAATACTATGATACTAATTCATTGTTCCATAGACCCACTCAAAGCAAGCTGAAAGACACTGCGCATTGGTGCTCCAGCATACTGTGCCCAGGAGTGGGAACATGCCATTTCCTCATACATCAATTTCCTGAATTTAAAAAGAATTCTTGGGATATCGGCATCTAGCACTGCCATCATTTATTGCCCACCCCTAGATTCCCTTGAGAAGGTGATAGTACGCTTTCCTTTTGAATCATTGCATTCCATGCAGTGAAGGTATATCCATATTGTTGTTAGGTGGGGACCCAATGACAATGATGGAGCGGCCATATAAGTCCAAGTCAGTGTGTTGTGTGACTTGTAGGGGAACTTGGAAGTGATGGTGTTCTCATGCACCTACTGTCCTTATCCTTCTAGATGTTAGAAGCCGTGGGTTTGTGAGGGTGATGGCATGTCATAAGATGGAAGTATCGGGTGGGGGTCAGAATGCTTCCTTACGGGATTGGAGGGAAGAATTGGAGAGCAAGTAACCTTCAGCCTTCCATTGCAGGGTTACAGAGTGGCATTGGCATAGGGCTGGAAGAAGTCTAGCTGCCCACTTTTTTGCCTACGAGGCACTTGACAAGCAGACTTAAGATTTAAAACAGTGGAGGAACCAACTGTTTCTCAAAGCTTACAAATCATTCCCAATATTTTTATTTATTTATTTAAAAAAATAAAATTTTATTTAGAGATACAGCTGAAACAGGCCCTTCGGCCCACCGAGTCTGTGCCGACCATTAACCACCCATTTATACTAATCCCATATTCCTACCACATCCCCACCATCCCTATATTCCCCTACCACCTACCTATACTAGGGCAATTTATAATGGCCAATTTACCTATCAACCTGCAAGTCCTTGGCTGTAGGAGGAAACCGGAGCACCCGGCAAAAACCCACAGGGAGAACTTGCAAACTCCATACAGGCAGTACCCAGAATTGAACCCGGGTCGCTGGAGCTGTGAGGCTGCAGTGCTAACCACTGCGCCACTGTGCTGCCCAAATACTAAAAACAAAAGGAGATTTTAAGCTTCAGTGATATTTGTGACTTCTACCCAATATTTACATCTAACAGCCAAATGAATAGAGATTTAAGAAGTGAATAATCCAATATCATAGGACTGTAAAGCTGAGGTGTCAGTTTCACAGTGAGAACCTTGTGAATTTCAACCTTCTTTTGCTGCATGTGGAAATTGGGCCTGTATCTAATTGAGTTGATTTAGAAGCAAGTGAAGCTGACTTTAAAAACTTCATTGTTTATAGCAATCTCTTGCCAAGGCCAAGGAGTATAAAACAATGTTAAGAAAATAATAGCTTGAAAATATAATTAAGTTATGAACAGCAAAAACTTAAGAATAATTTGGTGTGATTCAAAGATGGGGCTAATTATCATACATTTATTTTATGTTTTAACAACATAGCCTTGCAGAATTTTGATTTCGCTATACCTTTAGTGAGGCTAACCAAAACTCATTGTTGTAACCTAAGGCACAGCAGCAGCGTACAAAATGAAAGATATATCTTTTACCTGTTTTAATCATCTATCCGGCATGTACATACACATAATTAAATAAAGTTGGAAAGTGTTGTGTAAGCTGGATCACATTTCTTCCTAACTGTGTGCGCAGAGTGTGGAATAGAGTTAGAATGAACGCTTCACAAGCCCTGACAGTCCGTCAAACAAGGTGTCTAACATCCCATTTCCTCTGGACTTCCTCTCCTGTTAATCCTTTTATGCGAGACTTGCTCAGAAGTAAGCACGTGTGAAATTGAGGACTTTCCAATACACATCGCATGACACGACTTCACTAAAACACAGCACTTCTCAGGCTCACTCCACAAAGCACTGGCAAGCAAAATTATATTTTGATCAATAGCAGCCACTGCTCATACATGGCTTCACATGCTCTCTCAGCCAATGAGTAGCTGCTCTATACCAATTTATCTCCGTCGTTTTTGGTGGATGTAGCATGCTGTGTGTCTTTGTCTGGAGAGAGCTGTATGCAGCAAACCTTTTCTCCTGAAAATTCATTATTCAGAATGCAATAATTCAAACAATGACAAGGGCTTAGTGCATGTTAAGCTGCTGGCAACCCAAAAATCAAAGATAAATGAAGGCCTGCGCCTGCATGCATTATTTTCTAATACTTTGAAAGGACAGCATGCATAAAGGGGTGATATTTGTTGGACTAACTTTTTAAAAAGACTAAACGTAAAAGAATTGGAAGTATTAAAAAATGAGGATATAACATGATGGGATCGAGAATAACCTCTTTTAGCCATTCATCTCTCAGTTTAAATAAATCCTTCTTCACCTACCTTCTAGGCTGGCTTCAAATCCATACTTCCAACTTGCAGCTTCATCACTGTTCCATTCCATTCCTTTTTAAATCAATGAACCAGGTTGTGCCCAATCCATAGTTGTCTATTCTTCATGTGACAAAGGTTTGGTTTTAAGATTTAAGTATTTTGCTTTTCAAAACACTGTGGCTAATGCAGGCTTTAATTGTTGTGCCTCCTCTGGGTACAGAAACATGGTAAATGGTCTCTGTTAAGGGAATCAGATCGGGAACAAAAATATGGTGAAGAAAGTTTCAAATTTTCTTTACCTCTGAAACTGCTTCTTTCTCCCATACTTTCCTAAAGAGGTTAATGCACGCTGCAGGTGCAGCAACCCTCTGATACCTCACACAGATCTTCACCTGTAAGCTTATACAGTTAATATCGAGAGGATGTTTGGCTATGGGAGAGATTTATGCTCCCCCAGCACCAAAATAAGTCCACTTTCTAGCTAATGCTGTGGGATATCAATCGGCAGCAAGATCCTTGCCTCATTATACTCTTCCACTCTTTGTGGAAATTGTAATGTCATTGTGGTATGACAGAACTTTACTGTTGCCATAAGATGGAGGGAAAGGGAAGGATAACATGACCATGAATGCTATCAACTATTCTGTGGATTTTTCCTATGCTGGAGACAGAATCTGGGCAATAAGAGTAGCCTGACAATCTATAAATATACAATCTTAGGTAGGTCATCTGCCATGTGTCAGGTTTCTTGTAATTCTCAAAAATTTTGGCTCTAAATTGACAAAATCAATGGGATTTTTAGAAGAATAAGATAGGAAAATAAAACAAACGGTTACTTAACTGTACCGAGTATTATGTCCGTCTACTTAATGCATTCTCAATAATACTGCAATATAGTGCAAGCTCCAACCTAATGGTGTTGTGTGACACAAGGAGGTTATAGGAAAAAGAACAGCACTGTGAATAGGGAGACCACACAGGCTACTCTGCGTATTAAATAGCAAACAATGGAGCATAAAGGATGTTGACTTCTCGAAAATTGGAAAACTTGAATTGAAGACTGCTAAGCATTAACTAGAGGTTGTTGCCTGTAATTTTTTTTAAAATACAAAAATGCTTTTCTCTCCTCAGCTTTTCCTCAAAAGAGTCAGTTGTAGCCAGTGTACATGTTAAATTGAGATTATTAGAGTACCTAACTTGCTCATTTCCTTCCTATGAGCCAGCCCTAAGTTGTGCCAACAATGGCTCCTTCTTTCAATACTGTACTCTTCCTGTATGAAAGCTCACTGGGCTTTAAAGACTGGCTCGGGTATAAAATTAAAACCCAACCTGGGCCCGGCCCGACAACAGCTAACCCGAACCCGACCCGGGCCCCGAGTCCGTTAATTTTTTAAATGCCCGAATCGACCCGAAAATAACAAACATATTATTGAAACAGAAAAAATTGTAGATTAAAACGAAAACAACACGAAACAAAACAGTACAGTCAGCCCGACCCCACCCGAATCTGACACATGCAGTCGGGTTTGGTTGGGTTCGGGTTGGGTAGCCAGGTTTTACTGGGCTTATCAGCAGGTCAGCTGACGTTAGGAACGTGTGAAATCTCACGGAAGATCCCGAATTTTTCAATAATTATTTACGCCTTCAAAGTTCATTATAGCTGCAGTGTGGTCTTTCCCTCATATTCTGGGTTAATTAATGTTGTTGTATAAAAGAAGTCAATGGAACAGACCGAGCCCAAAAGATGCCCACTGGAAAAAATGTTTCAACATTTTAATGGAGATCTTCTCCCCTTCCCTCATAAATGTTTAAACTAAACATTAGTGACTAGAGAGAGTGCAAAAGCACTGCATTATCTGGAAATTGAATATCTTAATGAAGGAACCTCTAAGAGATTAAAAATGAATACTGTTCACCCAAAAATAATTTTGTTCAAATTATTAAATAATTTGTTTGTGCTGGGTACAAGGTTTAAGAGATTATCTTGAATCTACAAGATAAATGATAGAGGACTGAATTTTATCAGCATGCTAATGCATGGAACTGTTGCCGTACAGCCCCTGCGATATTACGCGTGGGGGATGATTTAAACAGAGGGGGCGGAGCGACCGCCCCCAATGACGTAGAAGGGGCGGCTGCCGCATCCCTGGCAGCGCAGGCGCTGGCACCATTTTAAAGGGCTTTAAGCCCGTGGCAAAGATTTAAATTGTTAAAGGTGCATCACCAGAACTTTCAAACAAGCACCAAGACGTAGCTTGGCTGGTGGTGAGAAGGGCCCTCCCCGTCAGATCCTTCATGCACACCCGAAGTCTCACCCCCTCCGCACAATGCCCCGGCGGTGGCTGTGGTGGGGAAGAGACGGTCGCCCATCTCCTCCTGGAATGTGTCTTCGCAAAGCAGGTGTGGAAAGAGATGCAGTGGTTTTTGTCGAGGTTCATCCCAAGCAGCTCTGTAACACAGGAGTCTGTGCTCTACGGGCTGTTCCCAGGGACGCACACCGAGACAAACATCAACTGCTGCTGGAGGACTATCAATTCGGTGAAAGACGCCCTTTGGTCTGCCCGAAACTTGCTGGTCTTCCAGCGCAAAGAGTTGTCCACCACCGAATGTTGCAGACTGGCACATTCCAAGGTCCAGGACTACGTGCTGAGGGACGCACTAAAGCTTGGGGCAGCCGCAGCAAAGGCTCAATGGGGAAAGACCACAGTGTAAGGACACCCACCAAGCTGAACTGAGGGGCTGGATCTATGGGAAACCCCTCGAACTATATTGTTGATATTTTCATTTGCTGTAAATGTAAAACTGTAATTGGCATGACAATAGTGAAAAGGAAGGGTTGTGAAGAAACTCATGATAGTATAGAAGGATACTGATCTCCCTTGCAATGTTTGTATTTTTTGGTGCTGTTTGAAACTGTTTGGCAATGTAATTTTTGCAGATTTTTATGAATAAAGTATATTTTGGAAATAAAAAAAAAAGGTCCAGTAGACGTGATTTTTAAAAAATAAATAATTCGGAGATGGAGGCCTTTCCCCAACCCCCCAACGGTCTTTTCATATTAACAAAACTTACTTTATTCCCTACCCGAACATTCCCCCCCAACCTTCTAACATTTTCCCTTCAACCCCTTCCCACCATCCCCACAGCCAATAAAAAGTGTTTTCCCCGCTCCCCCACCCCTCCCACCCTGAAAATTTTATTCCTCCCCCCTCCCCACCAGTGTCTCGCTTCAGAGCTCCGTACGGAGTTCCGAGGGCGTGCGAGTTATGATCAGCGGCCGTAAAATTGGCGTGGGACGGCTGCCGCCAGCAGGTAAGTTCATTTGCATCTGATTTATGTTAATTTACATATTTAGATGAAGGCTCCACCACTTGCCGCACTGAGGTCCCCCCGCCACGGGTAATAGGCGGCGGGCCCTTCTCGACATCGGGGGTCGAGGTGGGCCTCTCCCCGTAGAATTTTACGGGCCCCCCACCGCAACCCACGGCATCGAGGGGCTGGTAAAATTCAGCCCAGAGAATCTAGTTTATCTTCAACAGCACTATATAAAAAACAAGAAATGTTTGTAAGTTATTTTCAATACTGTATCAATTCTAATTGTTACAAGTAAAAAGCATTTCAATCAGTCTAGTGCAGCCACAACTGTAAACCCTGAAAAATACTGAACTCATTCATTTATACTAATAACACCAGACAAAGAACCATTATAGTACATTATGGTAGAACTAGAATGATCACAATCATGAATTCTATGAATTCTGCATAATTAAACTGATTTTATAAATGTTGAAAAGCAAAGTATGGTTTCTCATATACACACAAGTTTAAACAACATCTGGGAGCCTAACATTGTCACTAGTATGGTTGCTGCATGTCTAAATGACCTTGACTGCTCTCCTTGGCAGTTCATTCAATTCAGCATCTATTTAACGAGACAGATTCATCACAACATCACACGGTTCTCAAGTTCATTAGTCTGGGGGTTCTAGACTATGAGGGCCATGTGTGTTTGCACATACCAGGTAGAAGCTCCTAGCAAAAACCTTCAGTAAAACACACAGTCACTGATTTAAACAAACAATATCTAAAGCTGTTGGAGATTATGCCAGTGTTCGAATCCCGGCCTTGACCAAAAATTCGAAGCCAATCTGGATCAGATCACCACATCGAGGGCTCATTGCGAAGGAAGGATGGAAAACAGAAAAAGAGGCAAAAAAATCAAGAGAAAAGAATTACACGAATGAGAAAACTATAAAGAAGCACAACGCCAGGAGAACACTGCATCAACTCCATCACATTATGGCACATGCTGGTGAGCCAGTGATACAACACAGTTACATCATCATATTGTCTGTAAACAGGACAACTGGAATATCAAAGGGTTAATTTTGATTTTGGATGACTGTATAGAAGGGGCACTATCGATTTGACTGCCCATTATACATCTCTCCAGATTTTTATTTCCATTGACTTCAGCCAAAATTGAAACTGCCTCCCAAAAGTCTAAATTTAAAGAGGCCTGTCAAACATTTGTTTACAGACACTATGGTGATGTAACCTGTGTTGTATCACTGGCTCACGGAGCTGATACGCTGTTCTTGAGGCTTTTGTTCCCTCCCCAAACACAATTGGCAAAGACATTTGGGTCGAAACCGTGCTGTGTATTATGAACAACCATCATGCTTGTGCAAACTTTCTTTGCCATTTTAACAGATTTGTTCAGAAGTTTACTCATTAAAACTGTGGGGAGAGGATGTTTGTGCAAATGTATTAAAGCAGAAACCTTTAAAGAGACGACAGATTTGAAATTTTACTGAGCAACATTCATTCATACGAACATGCTGCATGAAATTCTGTGCATCAAGTTCTAAGTTAAAGGAATTTAAGGAATTTGATGGTATTCTCCTAGGAACTAAAATTGAACATCTGATTTTGACTGTATTGTTTTGTTAAAAACCTCTACAGCAAGAATAACAATGAAAAAAGTACCAACAAATTTTACTGACAATTCACTTCTTCCTTTGGAACATCCTAGTATCACTAGTATGCCTAAAATCAATGTTATTCCACCTTCCCAGGTCATGATGATTTAAATCAAAGAAGCAGTTACAATCAGGAAGGTTTGATCTTTGGTCAGCGTTGAGCTAGCTGTTCACAGTGATAGCAGCAGTGAGGGCCAATGTAATACCCTCAGTGTGTGCCGTCTAGAGAAGAGAAATAAAAATCACCCAGCTTTCCTGCACTTGATTGCTCTCCAGAATGTTGCTGGATATCAGGTGGAGACAGGGTCAGACACAACTGTGTTGCCCCTCATAGTCGTATAGTTTGCTCAACATTTATAGCTGGGCTCATGCTTGACAAGCAACTGGGTGAGCACTAAACGGCTGTTACTGTTTTTGCAGCCATGACTTGGCACAAGCAAAAGGGACATAATGGCGTCGATATTTACTGGGGCTGGATTTCCAAATGGCGGTAGGGGGAGTTCTGGTTGGGAAGAAGTCCGGGTTTCCCCGAATGGCCTGCGTGTCTTTTTAACTCCACAGCCTGGGTGTCTTTTTCTGTTAAAAAGTTCCCCACCCAAAAGGTAGCCTGATTGACAGGCTTGGTTCCCTGTTAGGGATGCTCCAGAAGGGGCCATAGTCCCAGAGCAAGTAGGGTTGCTGCTGCTGGGGTAGAGATCACAAGGGTGGGTACAGATTGGTTTGGAGGGTGGGGTGGGGGGCGGGGGGGAGTGTGACCATACGGGGTTGTAAAGAGATCAGGTGCAGAGTTGGGGGGTCAACAATTGAGGAGGGGTCCAATCGGAGAGGGGGGAGGGTCTGAACATGAGTGGGGTTCCGATTGTGAGGAGTGGGAAACAGGTTTGCTTCACGGGCTGGGGGAAGTACGCCTGCCCCTCCTGGCCCACAAGCAGTGCTAAAAAAGTACTTACCTGTTCCACGCAGTAGTCCTCACCTCTCTTTGGCTGCCAGGTTTCCTGAGGCCTGGAAAACCATGGCAGCCAGCATTAAAGTTGGAAGAGAGATAAAATATGAGGCACACAACAGCTGACCTGTTTCATGCCTGGGTGAGTATCTCTGAGACTTGAGGGCAGCTTATACATGTCCTGCGTGTATTGTATTCTATCACCACTGCTGAGAAGATGCTGAAATAAATTTGTCAGCAAATGCATTTATCAAATATGCTTTCCTGTGCCCATGTTTAATCATCTCCCAGGTTTTCACTACTATAAAGAACTGACCTTTCAGGTCAGATAAAGGCATCTATGGGCACTGCTATGAGCGCCTGCACCAAGTAGATAGGAAGTGGCATCCTTTAGCATCCTGCTGATAAAATTTAAATGGAAAAGCAAGCTAAATTAAATAATAGCTGTTACTGCAATTAGAAACACTTCTCCAGAGAGCTCCCAGCAACATTTGATCAGTTTTATAGAAATGAGGATCACTTGAGATTACTGTATTATAACCTGCACAATCTGGACTAAATCATAGTGCATTGATTTTCCGTTGCATTATCCTCATCAAAATTTTCAGTTAAGAGGGCACATCACAACAGCAGAGGGGATCATTTTTACCATACTCACTGGGCAGGAAACCCACAGGATCGGGTGGAACGTCGGTTTTACATCCCACTTGTTGACTTCAATGAATGTAAAATCCAGTGGGTTTAAAGCCAGCATTGCTGCTGATCCCATCTGTCTCCCGACTGATGGGTTAGGTGGAAATTGCCCTCAAAAGTTCAGTGGCTTATTGCTGCCAACTTTGAACACATTCATAGTTATTTTTTATTTTCTGTTCTTCCCTCCAGTTTTCTCTCTCTCCTCTCCTGAAGCCTCTGCTCAGACATGATTCCATGGACACTGCCTGCCCTTTGAAACCTTGACAAAGTAGATGTTTGATAAGGAAGAATGTAAAAGGGAACACAGAGGGAAATGGGAAGAGGGGCGAGAGATGTCCAAAGCACAGAGCAGGGCCAATGGCCTCCATCTGTGCTGCAAATTTTAGAACAGAATAGATTTCTTGTGCAATTCTAGACAGAGTGACAGCAGCCCATTCAATCAGGAGGGCTGTCGCAGCAGAGCTCACCCAACACATGCAACTTTTTTTTTCATTCATTCATGGGATGTGGGCATTGCTGGCTAGGTCAGCATATATTGCCCATCCCTAAGTGCCCTTGAGAAGTGGTGGTGAGCTGTCTTTTTGAAGCATGTAGTCCAAGTGGGGTAGGTACACCTACAGTGCTGTTAGGGAGTTCCAGGATTTTGACCCAGCCACAGTGAAGGAACGGCGATATAGTTCCAAGTCAGGATGGTGTGTGGCTTGTAGGGGAAATTGCAGGTGATCGTGTTCCCATGCATCTGCTGCCCTTGTCCTTCTAGGTGGTAGAGGTCGCAGGTTTGGAAGGAGCTGTCTAAGGAGCCTTGGTGCGTTGCTGCAGTGCATCTTGTAGATGGTACACACTACTGCCACTGTGCATCGGTGGTGGAGGGAGTGAATGTTGAAGGTGAAAGGTGCCAATCAAGTTGACTGCTTTGTTCTGAAGGGTGTCCAGCTTCTTGAGTGTTGTTGGAGCTACACTCATCCAGGCAAGTGGCGAGTATTCCATCACACTCCTGACTTGTGCCTTGTAGGTGGTGGACCGGCTTTGGGGAGTCAGGAGGTGAGTTATTCACCGTAGGATTCCTAGCCTCTGACCTGCTCTTGTAGCCATGGTATTTATATCTCGACTCCAGTTCAGTTTCTAGTCACTAGTAACCCCCAGGATGTTGATAGTGGGGGACTCAGTGATCATAATGCCGTTGAATGTCAAGGGGAGATGGTTAGATTCTCTCTTGTTGGAGTTGGTCATTGCCTGGCACTTGTGTGGCACGAATGTTACTTGCCACTTCTCAGTCCAAGCCTGGATATTGTCCAGGTCTTGCTGCATTTCTACATAGACTGCTTCAGTATCTGAGGAGTCATGAATGGTGCTGAATATTGTGCAATCATCAGCGAACATCCCCACTTCTGACATTATGATTGAATAAAGGTTGTTGATGAAGCAGCTGAAGATGGTTGGGCCTAGGACACTACCCTGAGGAACTCCCGCAGTGATGCACTGGAGCTCAGATGATTGACCTCCAACAACCACAACCATCTTCCTTTGCACTAGGTATGACTCCAACCAGCAGAGAGTTTTCCCATGATTCCCATTGCCTCCAGTTTTGCTAAGGCTCCTTGATGCCATTCTCAGTCAAATGCTGCCTTGATGTCAAGGGCAATCACTCTTACCTCACCTCTTGAGTTCAGCTCTTTTGTCCATATTTGAACCCAGGCTGTATTGAGGTCAGGAGCTGAGTGGCCCTGGTGGAACCCAAACTGAGCATCACTGAGCATATTCTTGCTAAGCAAATGCCGCTTGATAGCACTGTCGACGACATCTTCCATCACTTTTCTGATGATTGAGAGTAGACTGATGGGGTGGTAATTGGCCGGGTTGGACTTGTCCTGCTTTTTGTGTACAGGACATACCTGAGCAATTTTCCACATTGCTGGGTAGATGCCAGTGTTGTAACTGTACTGGAACAGCTTGGCTAGGGGCGTGGCAAGTTCTGGAGCACAGGTCTTCAGTACTATTGCCGGAATATTGTCAGGGCCCATAGCCTTCCCAGCAGGAGTCATCTGACATCAATCAAAAGTGAGGACGCTGTCTCTCCTCCCTAGCCCAGTGTCACTGATGCCAATTGCAGTTGTGAAGCAGACCTTCACCATAAAGCAGGAATTGAACTGCGACCTTCTGGTCTGTATAGTTTAAGATTAGAGAGGGTGGCACCTTTATCCACAAGGTTATTGTTCTGTAAATTTACAGCTATCCATCTTCTATTTGTGGGCACTACTTCTCCAGCTTTGATTTTCAAGGTAGCATTTTTCATTAGTACCTCCATTGTTTTCTAAATGAAAGTTCTGTCATGAGGCTTTAAGCCATTTCCTGAAATATAGGTGCAGATGAGAGGATGCAATTACTTCCCTGTATGCTGATGTACCAGCCTTTACTGTTTCGTAATCACCTTCCACATATTGTGCAGAGCTTGATGAGTAAATAGGAAAATAATTAGAGCAGGAAAGGAAAATCTGGCGCAGTCTAGAAAGCGAATACAATGGGTAGAAAAAAGTTCTTTTCCTTTGGAACGCCCCCCTCCCCCCCAACAATTCTGACCATTTCTCCCTTTCTAAAAGTATTGGGATGTGAAATATGTAATGCACAACAGATGAGGATCCAATTGTGCTGGCTGTCCTTTCATACGTTGCCCAAATGGTCAGATTGATGTGTGAGCTGTGACAGTGATTGTTGACGGGATAGTTGAGAACAGCAAGGGATTGGGGAGCAGAGTGTATCACAGTCAGTCCTTTCTTCACCCAATGCCCGCAGAGGGTTTTTCTGGATAGTGATCAGTAGCAGGAACACTGATTGCCCCAAGCTAGTGGCATCACCCACACAGCTGCCAGGCTGAGATCAGCTAATCCAACACACACTCAGAATCAAACCTGCCTGGTTTGTTTAGCTCAGCTACTTTAGTGCTTTAATCAACTAAAGCATCAAGGCCCAAACTTGCCAGAAGATTCTTAAGATAAAAAGTCTTCACGTGCAACTCTTCTGAGTTTTAAACCACCTTACCAAGAAGAATTATATAACAAAAATCAATGTTGATTTAGGATAAAATATGTGCCCAGTAAGGAATGAGCGGAAATAAATCAAATCTCCAAAGCATGCATATATGTCCATATGGAAACAAAATGTAAATTGTTACTCTGCGCAAGGGACTTGATTTGAAGTCACAACACTGTGTCTACATAACACCTCAAAGGCAAAATTGCAGACTTCAGCCAAAATGTTCCGTGTGTCACAGCAGAACGTGTAATCTCTGGTGCTGCAGGTGCAGTAATGGACTGCATTCTGTGTGCACCTCTGAGGGGGTGAAGGGGAAGGAGAGAAAGCGAAGGGCAGCTCCATGATTTGTAGCACCCTGTCATCCTCCCAGTGCGGTCTGATGTTTTCACATGACCAGCTTTGGAGAGAGAAACATTCGTCAACTTTCCACACGCAGGCACTACATGAGGAGCACAACATCAATTTAACTACTTACACGTTTCATGCCGGCACTGGTCGGTAATAGCAGGTGTTGGGTTTCTTCCTAATGGACAGCAACGTATCTCAGTTTACACAAACACGTGGAGTTTTCTGACAGAATCTAATCCTTAAAATCCTTTCTGAGTAACACCAAGCTGCTGCCATTTCTAACTGAATATTTTGTCTCAAGTAAACACAGGATCGGCTCACTTGCAAAGTCTGCGAGCTTTAAATGAGAGCCATAGTAAAATGCAAAAAGAAAACATCAACAGTATTGAAAATCCACCCTTTCTGACCTGAGAGAAATAACAGCGAGGAGGCAGCTATCGCTCCTTTGTAAATGTGACTTACACTTTTAAACCTTTGAGCTCCCAGGTGTATTTAAATTCAGGTCCTTAAATTTATGAAGGGGTTTGATAGGGTCAACATAGAAAAGATGTTTTGCTTTATTTTTGCGGAATTTTGCTTTTATTACAGAGATGTTTCCGCGTGTGGGGGGAGACCAATACTACAGCACGTAAATATAAGATAGTCATTAATAAAACCAATAAGGATTTGCCCAGAGAGTGGTTAGAATGTGAAACTTGCTACTATTGTACATGGAACAGTTTATTTTATTTGTTCACGGGATGTGGGCATCGCTGGCATTTGTTGCCCATACCTAATGGCCCATGAGAAGGTGATAGTGAGCTGCCTTCTTGAACCACTGCAGTCCATGTGGGGTAGGTACACCCACAGTGCTGTTAGGAAGGGAGTTCCAGGATTTTGACCCAGCGAACAGTGAAGGAACGGCGATATAGTTCCAAGTCAGGATGGTGTGTGGCTTGGAGGGGAACTTGCAGGTTGAGGCGGATAGCATAGATGCTTTTAAGGGGAAACTAGATAAGTACATGAAGGAGAAAAGAATAGAAGGATATGCTGATCGGGCTAGATGAAGTAAGCTGGCTGGAAGCTCCTGTGGAGTATAAACACCAGTACAAACCAGTTGGACCGACTGGTCTGTTTCTGTGCTGTAAATGTTATGTAATTCTATGTAAAATGCACAAAGATAATACAGTAGTGCTGACATTTGCTTTATATTCTTTTACTTTTAGCATTCAGCATTCATTTTATCGAATAAAAAGAACTGCTGATTGCAAAAGATGTCAGCTGTAATAAAGTGAATATTCCTCCATCATAGATTTTTTAACATTTCAATATTGCTCATTACAATAAATGAACACTCCCTGGCAATCGTTCCCCTCTTTCTCTGAGATGCAATGCTTCAACATATTAATGCACAATGGAACTTTATTGAGGGGCTGGCTGATCGTGTCAATCACAGTCACATGTACGAAAGCTTGATTGGAAGTTGGCTGCAACCGTGGATTGGAAATGTGGATGGGGGTCAAAATGGAAAATGCTGGATATCCACTGCAGGATGGCTCAGCAGCTAAAAGAGAAACGATAGGGAGAGAATTTTAGGTTGAATCCTGTAACAGGATCTGAGGTGAGATCCTCGCAAATCAGTCACCTGCTTTTCTCTTTCACTCATTGTGCATTTTCAGCACATTGTTTTTTGATTTCACATCCCCCAGAATTTGCAGGTTTTCATTTTTATCTTTACGTGGATGTAAAGATGGTGGAGAAATGGAGGGTTTGATATTTCATGTGTGATCTTTCAGTCAACCATCCTGAGATTGCATAAACCTGCCTCAGAGTATAATAGATTGAGGGGTGATCTAATCAAGGTGTTTAAAATGATAAAAGGATTTGATAGGGTAGATAAAGGGAAACTATTTCCCCAGGGAAGGAGTACAGAGCAGGGGGTGGGGGGGTGCGGGGGAGGGGCAAAATCCTAAAATTAAAGGCAAGCCATTCAGGGGTGAAGTCATCAAGCACTTCTCCACAGAAAGAGTAGTGGAAGTCTGGAACTCTCTCACCCCAAAGGCTGTGAATCCTGGGTCAATTGAAACTTTCAAGACTAAGGGTGGTGGACTTTTGTTAGGTGAGGGTATCAAGGGATATGGAGTGAAAGTGGGTAAATGGGATTGTTGAACAGATCAGCCTAATCTAATTAAAGGGCAGAGCCGTCTCCAAGGGCTGAATGACCTACTTCTGTTTCTATGTTCCTATTCCTCACTCCACCCCTATTCTAATTAAACATTTTTTTTACTGCTCCAACATTGAATGCTGCATGTAAACTACACAAATGTAGCAGTTAGACAAGATGACTGGAGTGGGCACCAGGAGGTTGAAATAGAGGAATTCCCCTTGGTTTTATGGAGCTGAGTGCCACACTATAATGAGCATATGCGCAAGTCTTCAAAGTGAATATTGCAAGCTCTTCAACCTTGGGGTACGCCACAGCAGAGCCAAACCCATCTGAACTTAACATCCAAACCCATGCACTTTCCAGCAGGGGTTGCTGCATAGCGATCAGAAGCAGGAACATCAGCTGATTTTGTTTTTCCCTCTCCGGTCTAGGGCCATTGAAGCCAATTGTAATACTCCTATTGCCAGCCCAGCTTAGATAAACATATATCCATGGGATCAATTCTAGGACCTCTTTGGCTTGTGTAGCTCAGTAGCATGTCCAGTGGCGCAGTTACCCGTAGAGTCATTTAGGAGCCACAGATCTCATTGATTCAGAAAGCACTCCTTAAATTATCTCAGCATGTAGTGAAAATGTCCAGTAAAAGGTAGACCTTTAAACATAGATCAGCAAGTTATATCACATTTTTAGCACAAATTGAGGAAATAATGATGGTAGAAAGCCCTCCCCCTTGCTACAGCTCCCTCTACTTTCAGAAACCGCCTCAAAACTACCTAGGCCGTAATTCCTGCTCAACTCCTGTTCTCACCTCCCTTTTTGTGAAGTATCTCTGGGCATCTTAAAGGTGCTAAACCAGTGTAAGTTGTAATGTGAGGTATAACATGGCTGTAACTGTAGCATACAACCCACACCATATCTTTTCTCAGTAGGTAAATAAAAAAGTGTTTAAATTTTTACGAGGTAAGAGTAGGCTCAAATGTGAATATTTTTGCATTCCGCTTTTCCCCAATTAGGTCTAAACTCATAACTTGACAGTGAAGGCTGCTGCATTACACATACTTATAAAAGAAAGGATAAAATATTTTTAAAACTCTGACCTAAATTCCATGCTAATAGCATTCATGACCTCAAGGGCTGCAGTGTGTCCTATCACTCAGAGAACACTGCTCTCATTTCCATTCATTATCACTATCTCCAATGTGTTTGTTTCTTGTGTCAGCCTCCTGTGTTAAGGTCGTTTGTAGTTTCAGAGCAAGTAAAAAGGATGAAAGAATTTCCTACTGGTCAACTTGTAGTTTTCATTTTTCTCCTTCTTGTTTGTTTATTTTGACATCAAACTCGCTTCCCCACCCCCCACAACCCCCCCCCCCCCCACCCCCCCACCCCACTCCCCCCGCTCCTTATCCCATGACTCTCCCTGTGGCTGACCTGTTCATTTCATGGCTCTTTTAAGACCCGCTCATCAGTGTGAATCTCTCCATTGCTGTGCCCCATACAATTATTTTTCTCCCTTTGTAGTCAGGGAGTTCAGGAAGTTTTTAACTGTCATGATGCTGTGACATAATGGCCTAAGCCTTAATAAAGGAAATGAGGGCAGCTACTGTATCAAGGCATTGAAAGTGAAGGGGAAATGAAGGCCACAACCTGCCTTTAACCCGACACTATACTACATGGAAATTACTGCTGACTTCTAATGGAGCTCTGCAGTCTCTTGTAACAGACATGACTTCCTTAAGTAAACTATCAGACAATCAGGCTGACTCTGTTTAGATTTATAAACACATACATCAACAACAAAAACAACTTGCAATTATATAGTGTCTTTAATGTTGTAAAACATCCCAAAGTGCTTCACAGGAGCATTAACAAACAAAATTTGACACTAAGCCACATAAGCAGATATTAGGACAGGTGTCCAAAAACTTGGTCAAAGAGGTAGGTTTTATGGAGCCTCTTCAAGGGGGTGAGAGAGGTAGAGAGACAGAGAGGTTTAGGGAGTGAATTCCAGAGCTTAGGGCCCAGGCAGCTGAAGGCACGACCACCAATGGTGGACTGATTAAAATCAGGGATGCACAAGAGGCCAGAATTAGAGGAGCACAGATATCTTGGAGGGTTGTAGGATGGAGGAGGTTACATAGATGGGGAGGGGTGAAGCCATAGAGGGATTTGAAAATAAGGATGAGAATGCTAAATCATAAGCATTGTTGGACTGGGAGCCAATGCAGGTCAGCAAATACCTGGGTGATGACTGAACGTTACTTGATGCGAGTTAGGATATGGGCAGAAGCATTTGGATGAGCTCAAGTACATGGAGGGTAGAAGAAGGGAGGCTGGTGAGGAAAATACTGAATTGTTAAGTCTGGATTAACTATATCCTTGTAGTAGTGGTGAATTACCATTACTGCTTTATGCATATTTTGTATTCATTTTACCAACTAAAATCCAAAATTGAAAGCTAGTCTCAGTAGTGGTGCCATGAAACTATCATTGACTGGCGTAAAAACCCATCTGGTTCATTAATGTCCATTAGGGAAGGAAACCCGCCATCCTTACCTGGTCTGGCCTACATGTGTCTCCAGACCCACAGCAATGTGGTTGACTCTTAACTGCCCTCTGAAATGGCCTAGCAAGCCACTCAGTTGTCAAGGGCAATTAGGGATTGGCAACAAATGCTAGTCTTGTCAGTGATGCCCACATCCCATGAAAGAATTAACAAGAACCTTCAAACTCCATCCTTGGCTTTCCAAGCCTACAATCTCCTACTGGGGAAGTTGGACAAGCAGAGTTGGTTTGTACTGCTAATCTGTAGCAAGAGGTGAGCAATAGGGGATGTGCAGAGGGAGATCGAAGGTGTCAACTGTTCTCACCCCATGGCACCCTGATAAAGGCCTCCCTGTAAGAAGCACTGCTGTGTTCATTATTGGATGCAATACTGATGATTGAAAATGTCAGCACATCCAGCAAAGGGAGAAGCTGGTCCCAGCATTTGGGAGAATTTGGAAAATGAAATTATTTTATTTAAGTTTATTGCATTTAAATTTATTCATTTCCTGCACAAACACAGCAATGGGCATGAAGGGGCTGAATGACCTCCTTCTGTGCCATAAACATTCTATGATTCTACGACAAGAAACCAAAATGTAGAAGTGGTTACTTGGGCAGTGGTGAATTTGCTGAGTAGACTTGGGCTTAGCACTCTAAGCTAAAACCAGACAGAGGATGAATAAGGACAGGGCAGGAGCTGGCATCATAACTTGAGTGTTGAGATGCTCCTTGATGGTGATGACAATTAATGAAAAACTTTAGTAGTTCATATTCTGGTAAATAGAGACATGTACATTGAAAAGACAGATATTCTGTGTAGGGTTCAATTCACTTCCAGCCAATTCTATCTCCACACAGTGTCACTAAGCCTATTCATGGCAAGGCAGGTAAATCACAGCCGAGTCTAATCCTGTCATGGCCTGATGTTCACATAGCTTCACTCCCAGTAGCAATTGGGAATGGGAAGCTTGGCTGATTTGCCCCATCTTAACACAGGCGGCCAATGGTACCTTTGCTTTGGCTGAGGTTAGTTAATTCAGCACAGACTGGTGATTGAACCAGGGAACTTCCTGGCTCCGAACACTGAAGCTACGCGTTGCGTACCACTATCGGTGAGGGCTGAAAAATAAAGTTGAAAAGAACCTGTATTTCTACTAGGGCTCTGAGGAAATGACATTCGAAGAGAAAGAAAGGGCCTTCAAATGCTGTATCCCTCTTTATACTTTTGCTGCAAGCCGCTAGTAATTGCGGAAATGCATTGAAAGGTCAATAGGAAAAAATAACACTTGATTTCCGTGCTTCTGAATTGGCTTCTTATGACCCATGAAGAACTGGACCCCTGGTCCTATCAGAATCCTGGAGGTCAGGTCATATTGGTGGCAGGCATGCTGTGGACTTAATGTGGCTGGCATGTTTTCAGGGTAAGCATGTTCTAAAATGTTGCGTCACCAAATTCCAGCTTCATTTCGATGCAACAATAGGGTGAGTTGGAGGAACTGAAACTCTCTCCTGGTTATCAGTGCTCCATTGTAAAACATTTAGATGTTAGATGTGTTAAACTCTCTTCTTCTAGGCTCTATCACACAATCGAAACAGCAGAATTTTGTTTTATTTAAAAAAAAACATACAAAATACCCAACCTGAAAAAAATTGCAGTCACATAGAAATTGTACAATTTGGGAAATTTCCAATAAGATTACAAACACAGACCAGAAATGATGAGGCTGCCATTAGTGTCCAGTAAGATTGGATATTGCCTTTCAATGTAAGTAGAAGGCAGCTAGGGCCATTGCATTTGTGTAAATGCTAATTTGCAGTGTCGGCACAGATTTCTTTGGACTTTGTGCTGCTGTGATCACCCATGGTCCCCTATTGATTTGCACTGCTCTTTATTCCTTTCTAGTTTCTCCCTTTTTCTCTCTCTCGGCACTGCATAGAATCTAATGAGTGCGTACGAGCCGCCACTAAAGAGCAACAGCAGGCTCTTGTCTGGCCTAGTTTGGCCTTGTCTAACAGAAGGCAGCTCTATCCCAGTAGGATTCACACTAAATCCACTGCATTGAACTGGTGAATGACTAAATGTAGATTACATCTCCCGTGCCCTGGTGTCCTGTTTGAAGAGTTCAGTCAGACTGCGTGATCCCCTGCCATACACTGATACCATTTCCCCTCTGAGATACTGAGATAAGCACTCAGTCATGGAGGTTGCTCCGAGCATGTCACTGGAGGGAGAAAGCTGGAGCAGAATAATACACAGGGGAGAGGGAATCAAGGCAGAAGAGTCTGGACTGTGCATTTGTAATATTTGCTGCAATTTATATGGTCACCAACCTCACAACCTAAAATTAACCCCTTCATTACTGAATCCCCTTATAAAAAATATTGATCTCTCTGTGTAACATTAAAGCTTAAAAATTGTTCAATGCCGAATTTGAAAAAAAAACAAGAAACTGCAGCATTATTGATTGGCCACATTACTCTGTGAATAAACAACTTAATTTGTAATCCTGTTAAATTAGTTTTGGTCTGAATCCTTACTGCTAGGAATGTGAACAACTTCCATGATTTCATGAGCAGGGACCAGCTGCTTGCAGCCCGATTCTCACAGAAAGGACTGAAATATCGCTGCAGTGTAATCTTCAGGAAGCCAAAAGAAAATTCAGGCGACGCCATTAAAAACAATTCTTGATGCAGATAAATGCACTGAGTGACTGTCGACATTGCAGCCTTGTTTTGGAATTGGCATTGGTGTTGGGTCACATTTGTGATGATGCTATCTTGTGTCTCAAGCCTAGTGCCCAGAAATGCCTGCTGACAAGAGTGGCTAAATCCAGGGAGCCATCACCTCTGAGGCTTCAGTGTTTTCAAACCCGAGATCAGCAGGAAACATCTTTCTGCAATTTATTTTTCTCCAGGTCTTTGTAAATCCAAAGTGTCATTGTAGGGCTGTGACTGTGTGTCCAAAGCTGGTATCATGGTCAGGGCTTTACAGTTGCTTCCTTTGCTCTGAAAATTCCATTTCCCTGTGCTGAAGATTACTTAACATAGAACCACTGAAATCATTCAAAAACTAATGCTAAATATCTCAAATGCTAAGTAATAAATCACAGAATTGCTACAGTGCAGAAGGCGACCATTCGGCCCATCGTGTCCGCATCAGCCCCCGAAAGGGCAACTCACTCAGTGCCACTCCCCGCCTTCTCCCCATAGCCCTGCACATTCTTCCTTTTCCGATAACAGATAAATGTCTATCAAGTATTTTAAATTAAGACACCGAAACAAGTGTGTAAAAAGAAAATCCACAGTGTGATACATCTAGGTAGCTCAATCGGTGGTGAACCAGATTTATAACCTGAGAGTCCAGGACAAAAGTCTCTATTCAGGCTTTAAATTTCCGACACTGGCACTAAAAGCCGAATGGCCACATTTTGACTCCCCAAAGCATGTTGACTTAATCAATGTAAACAGGAAAGAGCCCACAGTATGTGTCCCTGGACGTATGTGTGTCTGTGTGTATAGAGGGTTATGTGTATATGGATGTGCCTATGTGAAAGCGTATGCTTCTGTGTATGTGTGTTGTATGAGTGTGCACGCTCGTGTGTGTGTGTAAGATGAGTGTGTCTATCTTTGTGCATATATAGGAGCATGCACCTCTGGTGGAGTGGGGAACTTCATTTGGTAGACTGTTGTATGAATGAATGTGCGTGTGTTATAGCTGTCTGTATGCACATATGGTGTGTGTGTGAGTGTGTGTGTTCCATGTGTATGGGTCTTGTTTGAGTGATATGTCTGTGTGCGTACATATATGGGTACACAAGGAAATGTGTGGGTAACCAACTGCTTGTGTGTGTATGTGTTATTCATATTATTGCTTTGTTTTACCTAATTTTATCTCATTTAGCTGTTTCTCCCTCAGCATGCTTGTTAGCCAGTGTACATCCATCTTTATGGAGAAAGGTGGAAGAGCAACTCAATGAATCCTAGACTCCCCTGAGACTAAAGAATTGCTCTGAGCTGAGCTTCAGAGATATAGAAATTATTATTATAGAAGTTATTAATATATTAATGAGATTATTAGTTCCCACCTTAAACATAGATTTTGACAGCCTGCACAAGTACAACGACAATAATATTACAAGAGAAAATGCCATTGGATGAGGAAAATAAAGTTCTTTGAATGAACCATTTCTGACCTTGCTGATCGCTGAATTTCTGCTTCCAGTAAAAATGTGTTTTCTGTGAAGTCAACGCAAGAATGATTTGGTGTGACTTTTTTGTGCTACATGTGTTCAGATAGAATGAAAGTAACAGATGTAACCACAGTACATTTCCTTCTCAAGCAGCAATTGTAAAAATCGAAAATCGGTTTGCTTTTCATTTGCAAGTTACCATGTTCCCACAATCCTTGCATTGGTGTTTAACAGAAGAGATATGCCGTACAGCACTCGGACTTTGACCAATGCAATGCTATGGAGTTTGTGGATATATATTTCCTCCGTTCTCTGCCAATTTTCACCTGCAGGTATTGACTCCTGGCTGGAATATCGTTCTGTGAGCATTCAATACAGCAGCCAAGTGTCTCATGACGTGTGAGCCCAGACGATACATTCTGATGGACTTGTGGCCATTTCCTGATTTCATGCCACTGCAGGTAGCCTTGCCCTCTGATTGCGCACATCAGAAATTTTCATTTTTGTGCTGCTCACGATTTCCCAGCTGTTACTTTAAATGATCATAAAATGCTGCCTGAACTTGTGACCTGCTCTTTGTTAGCGAGCAAAATCAGTGCTACTTTGTGGCCATCGTGAGTATCACTGCTGAGGTTGAGCTTGGCCAATATCAATGCCGATCTCCTTCCAGCAGTGGTCACTCAGGAATGATCAAGAGTGGGAAGATTAGACACTCTGCCTCTATAAACCAATCGTAGGTCAATACAATGAATCATAGTGGCTGTACTGGCACCCCAACTGTGTTCAGCTTTTTTTAAATTTCCAAAATATACTTTATTCATAAAAATCTGTAAAAATTACATTCCCAAACAGTTTAAAACAGCATCAAGTCAAAAAATACAAACAGTGCAAAGATGATCAGTTTCCTTCTATACAATCATGAGTTGCCTCACAACCCTTCCATTTCATTGTCATGCCATATACATTTTTACATTTACAGCAAATGAAAATTTTCCCGATACAGTTCGAGGGGTTTCCCATGGATCCAGCCCCTCAGTTCAGCTTGGTGGGGGGACCTTACACTGTGGTCTTTCCCCATTGAGCCTTTGCTGCGGCTGCCCCAAGCTTTAGTGCGTCCCTCAGCACGTAGTCCTGGACCTTGGAATGTGCCAGTCTGCAACATTCGGTGGTGGACAACTCTTTGCGCTGGAAGACCAGCAAGTTTTGGGCAGACCAAAGGGCGTCTTTCACCAAATTGATAGTCCTCCAGCAGCAGTTGATGTTTGTCTCGGTGTGCGTCCCTGGGAACAGCCCGTAGAGCACAGACTCCTGTGTTACAGAGCTGCTTGGGATGAACCTCGACAAAAACCACTGCATCTCTTTCCACACCTGCTTTGCAAAGACACATTCCAGGAGTAGGTGGGCAACCGTCTCTTCCCCACCATAGCCACCGCGGGGGCATTGCGTGGAGGGGGCGAGACTTCGGGCGTGCATGAAGGATCTGACGGGGAAGGCTCTTCTCACCACCAGCCAAGCTACATCTTGGTGTTTGTTTGAAAGTTCGGGCGATGAGGCATTCCGCCAAATGACTTTGACGGTCTGCTGAGGGAACCATCTGACAGGATCTCCCGTCTCCTTTTCCCATAGGGCCTTGAGGACATTCCGTGCAGACCACTGCCTGATGGATCGATGGTCAAAGGTTTTTTCCCGCAGAAACTGCTCCACGAAGGATAGGTGGTACGGCATGGTCCAACTGCATGGAGCGTTCCGCGGCGATGTGACCAGGCCCATCCTTCGCAACACCGGGGACAGATAGAACCTCAGCACGTAGTGACACTTGGAGTTTGCGTACTGGTGGTCTACACACAGCTTGATGCAGCCGCAGACGAAGGTGGTCATCAGGATGAGGGCCACGTTGGGTACATTTTTCCCGCCCTTATCCAGAGATTTGAACATCGTGTCCCTCCGGACCCGGTCCATTTTAGATTCCCAGATGAAGCGGAAAATGGCTCGGGTGACCGCCACAGCGCAGGAGTGGGGTATGGGCCAAACCTGCGCCACATACAGCAACAACGTGAGCGCCTCGCACCTGTTGACCAGGTTCTTACCCACAATGGAGAGAGATCGCTGCCCCCACATGCTCAACTTTTGTTGTACCTTGGCTACTCGCTCCTCCCAGGTTTTGGTGCATGCCCCGGCCCTTCCGAACCATATCCCCAGCACCTTCAGGTAGACTGACCTGACGGTGAAGGGGACAAAGGATCAGTAGCGTAGGCTGCCAATGAAACCTGTGACCTGTAGCATCTGTATGGCCCAGTTCATGACTTTTTCCCCCACTAGTTTGCTGAAGTGTAGTTCCTTCTTGCTAGGTGAATAATCAGATTCCCATAACATTTTATTCGCTAGTGAGGAATTTAGGCAGGAATGTTATATTTCAGAGTTTATTTTACATCTAGAACTTGGTTTTCTGAAGGTGCTGTTTTTATTTATCTCTTTACATAATTTAAAATGATTGGAGGGGTGGGTGAGGCTTTATATGGCCTTTGCTTCTCCCTAATAACTACATGGAATTTCCACCACAGAAACTGGCCATTTGACCTAACTGGTCTATGCTGGTGTTTACGCTCCACAATCTAACCACTTTCTCCTGAACTTACTGGATTTATTAGTAACTATCTTATATTTATGACCTCTAGTTTTGGACTCCCCACAAATGGAAAGATCTTCTCCATGTCTACCCTATCAAATCCCTTCATAATTTTAAAGCCCTCTATTAGGTCACCCCTCAACCTTCTAGAGAAAACAGCCCCAGCCTGTGCAGCCTATCCTGATAGTTATAACCTTGCAGTTCTGATATAATTCTTGTAAATCTTTTTTTGCACCTTCTCCGGTGCATCTATATCCCATTTTGTAATATGTAGATGAGAACTGTGCACGGTACTCCAAGTGATTTAACGAAGGTTCTCGACAAGTTTAACCTAACTTCTTTGCTATTCAATTCTATTTCTCCAGGAACAAGCCCCAGTGCTTTGTTTATAGTCTTGTATATTAGAATGTTAAAATACCAGAAGAATTGCAGCAAATGACTGTACAACATCTTGGCTATAAACACAACACTATTTATACGTGGGCAGAAGAACATTTATTTAGGAGTTGTGCAATGTTAAAATGACTGCAACAGAAATGAATGCCCTGGCTGTAGACAGGAATCAACTTACAAAGTATTACAAATTAGAAAGTATTTACAGCACAGAAACAGACCATTCGGCCCAACAGGTCCACGCCAGTCTTTATGCTCCACATAAGCCTCCTCCTTCACCTCTTCATCCAACCCCATCAACATATCCTTCTATTCCTTTCTTCCTCATGTGCTTATCAAGCTGCCCCTTGAATGCATCTATGTTATTTGCCTCAAATAATCCGTGGGGTAGCGAGTTGCATATTCCAACCACTCTCTGGTTAAAGAAAGTTTTCCTGAATTACTTGGATTTTCATTTTCCATACAGTCAAGGGGAAGATCTTTTGTAGAGGTGAAAGAAATAATTCGAATGCAAGGATGTCAGCTGCATTTATGAAGTATGCAAAAACTTATTTTTTTCCCCTACTGGTTAACTAAAGATCACTGATTGGAACACTATCACGGAAGTTGCTGCTATAATGATTCAGTTTGGATTTCTGGGTTCAGTGAGCAGCAAGGATACTGATCTATGACAAGAATCACTTGTTGATGGAGCTGCCACATATATCAGTACAATGGCTCACTTCCAGCTGTGAGATCCTGCATGGCCTGTCTCCAGCAGTACCAATAAGTGATCCAACGTGTGATTTCTGCTGACAGATGGGACAATAGATAAATATTATTTTTAGATAAATTATGTTGGAAAGGGGAAGTGCTTTACATGGAAACTATGTCCCACCCACAGAGTTATGTTCTTGTAAATCAGAAAGATTATCCGATATTTACTGAAGAGAAGTCTACTGTACAACAATACCAACATTTAGAGAGGAGCTTTGCTATCGGGAAACCTACAAATTAGTGGTAAAAAGATATTAGTTACCATTGGGATTTTTTTGATCCTAAATTTTTCCCTTAAACCCTGAATGCCAATCGATTAGGATAAGCAATTTGGTATTGCTCAGATCCACTGAGAAATGTCTCAACGATTATTTTAATGCAATTTATAGTACTTGGGCAGCAAACTGCTCTGGAAGCAGTGGATGTAGAAATTCCTAAGGTTCTGACCCAGGAAGCTGAACGAAACCACTTTCCTTACAGATGCCATCATCATATAAGCCTTCCAACATGTAAGAACTGAATTAATTGTCCCAAAATTCATGGGGCCCACTGTACTATGGTAATTTACACAGATGGGGTGAGCACATTGTACCTCCAAGCACACATCTCCTGTACCCATCCCAAATCACCTGCTGAAATGTTAGTTTGCTGCTGTTCCATCCCTCTTCAAACCTTCTTCTTTCAATGGAGCAAGCGGGCCTCTTTGGGAAGGTAATCAGTTCCCACCAGGATTGATACCTGATCTCAAGTAAAGACTTGGGACCTGTTAATGTCCTCAACAGGTCTCACACCAGCTCTCAGGTTGTCCAAGTTCAACTGAGGCCCACAGAAGGTGTACAGGACAGAATTCTTGTGGGAAAGCATGAACTCCTCCAGACATGCCACTTGATGTCGAGGATGAATAGAAGATTCACTCATGTCCAACCTGACTGGAATTTAAGGAGTCACAAGTGTGCGGAGGTGATTCTGGCATAATTGGGTTCTTCCCCAAATTTCTGGTCCATCCAGGGCTGAAGTAGGATTTGCTTTGACCAAGGTTTGCACCAATTCTCATAATATCTCCTTCTTCAGCTCAGGATCCCGTTTATTTTTTTTATGCCTCTGTGAAGTGTCCTGGGACATTTTTTCTATGTTAGTGAAAGGTGTTTCTATATAGTAAGGTCTTGTTATTATTCCTATTCTCTCCAGCCGCAACAATTTTGCGACCAGGATCTCCAGATACAAACCTTAAGTAAGATTGCTTTGGGGACTGTGTTATTTCAACTGTTTAGCATGTTAGTTTCGTTCTTTGAACTTTTAGGCTTAGTAACTCTGCAGAATTGGTACCTGAATGATGTCAGAAAATGTCACTAGATAAACAGAAATATAAAAATTTAAAGTTAGTCATGCTTTATTAAAGTCCAACTTCCGCCTCTAAATTGGAAGGTTGTGGGTTCAGCTCCATAATTTTGATAAAATTAGAGCATATTGGATTGGGGTTAATATATTGGCACGGATAGAGAATTGGTTAACAGACAGAAAACAGAGAGTAGGAATAAATGGGTAATTCTCAGGATGGCAGGCTGTTACTATTGGGGTACCACAAGGATCAGTGCTGGGGCTGCAACTGTTCACAATCTAAATAAATTATTTGGATGTGGGGACCAAATGTAATATTTCCAAATTTGCTCATGCCACAAAACTAGGTGGGAATGTAAGTTGTGAGGAGGATGCAAGGAAGTTTCAAGGGGACTTGGATAAGCTAAGTGAATGGGCAAGAACATGGCAAATGGAATATAATGTGAATAAGTGTGAAGTTATCCACTTTGGTTGAAAAAACAGAAAGACAGAGTATTCCTTAAATGGTGAGAGGTTGGGGAGTTTTGATGTCCAAAGGCACCTTGGGTGTCCTTGTTCATGAGCCACTAAAAAGATTTTATAGCAAAGCACTTAGAGAACAGTGGTAGAATCGGGCAGTGTCAGCATGGATTTACGAAAGGGAAATCATGCTTGACAAATCGACTAGAATTCTTCAAGGATGTAACTAGTAGAGTTGATGAGGGGGAGCCAGTGGATGTGGTTTATTTGGACTTTCAGAAGGCTTTCGACAAAGTCCCACATAAGAGATTAGCATGTAAAATTAAAGCACATGGGATTGGGGGTAGTGTATTGCAATGGATAGAAAATTGGTTGGCGGACAGGAAACAAAGAGTAGGGATAAATGGATCTTTTTCCGAATGGCAGGCAGTGACTACTGGGTTACCGCAGGGATTGGTGCTAGGACCCCAGCTATTCACAATATATATTAATGATTTAGATGAGGGAACTAAATGTAATATCTCCAAATTTGCAGATGACACAAAACTGGGTGGGAGGGTGAGTTGTGAGGAGGATGCAGAGAGGCTTCAGGGTGATTTGGACAAGTTGAGTGAGTGGGCTAATGCATGGCAGATGCAGTATAATGTAGATAAATGTGAGGTTATCCACTTTGGTAGCAAAAACAGGAAGGCAGATTATTATCTGAACAGCTATAAACTGAGAGAGGGGAGTATGCAGCGAGACCCGGGTGTTCTCGTACACCAGTCGCTGAAGGTAAGCATGCAGGTGCAACAAGCGGTAAAAAAGGCAAATGGCATGTTGGCCTTCATAGCGAGAGGATTCAAGTACAGGAGCAGGGATGTCTTGCTGCAGTTATACAGGGCCTTGGTGAGGCCACACCTGGAATATTGTGTGCAGTTTTGGTCTCCTTATCTGAGGAAGGATGTTCTTGCTATAGAGGGAGTGCAGCGAAGGTTTACCAGACTGATTCCTGGGATGGTGGGACTGATGTATGAGGAGAGATTGAGTCGGTTAGGATTATATTCACTGAAGTTCAGAAGAGTGAGGGGGTCTCTCATAGAAACCTATAAAATTCTAACAGGACTTGACAGGGTAGATGCAGGAAGGATGTTCCCAATGGTGGGGGAGTCCAGAACCAAGGGTCATAATCTAAGGATATGGAGTAAACCTTTCAGGACTGAGATGAGGAGAAATTTCTTCACCCAGAGAGTGGTGAGCCTGTGGAATTCGCTACCACAGAAAGCAGTTGAGGTCAAAACATTGTATGTTTTCAAGAAGGAGTTAGCTCTTGGGTCTAAAGGGATCAAGGGGTATGGGGCGAAAGTGGGAACAGGCTACTGAGTTGGATGATCAGCCATGATCATAATGAATGGCGGAGCAGGCTTGAAGGGCTGAACGGCCTCCTCCTGCTCCTATTTTCTATGTTTCTAAAAGCTAGTATGCAGGTGCAGCAAGCAATTCGGAAGGCAAATGGTATATTGGCCTTCATCACAAGGGGTTTAGAGTACAGGGTAAATAAGTCTTGCTGCAATTGCATAGAGCCTTGGTGAGACCGCACCTGGAGCATTGTGTACAGTTTTGGTCTCCTCTTCTAAGGGAGGATATACTTGTCATAGAGGGAGTGTAATGGAGGTTCACCAGACTAATCCCTGGAATGGCGGGATTATTTTATGAGGAGAGATTGAGGAAACTGGGCCTGTACTCTCTAGAGTTTCCAAGAATGAGAAGTAATCGCATTGAAACTTACAAAATTCTTACAAGGTGTTACAGGGTGGATGTAGATAGGATGTCTCCCCTGGCTGGTAAGTCTAGAACCAGGGGACATACTCTCTGAATAAGGGATAGGCCATTTAAGACTGAGATGAAGAGGAATTTCTTCACTCAAAGGGTGGTGAATGTTTGGAATTCTTTACCCCAGAGGGCTGTGGAAGTTTAATCATTGAGCATGTTTAAGACAGAAATCGATAGATATCTGGATACTAATGACATCAAGGGATATGGGGATAGCGCGGGAAAGTGGCATTGAGGTAGATGATCAGCCATGATCTAATTGAAAGGCTGAGCAGGCTTGATGGGCTGAATGGCATACTCCTGCTCCTATGTTCCTAACAGACTTGTGCACACATGCTAGACTAATAGTTCAATGTGGTACTCAAGGAGTGCTGCATTGTCAGTGGTGGCACCTTTCAGCTGATGTGTTATCTATCTGTTCAGATAGATGCAAAAGATCCCACGGAACAGTTTGAGAGCAGAGAGTTCTCCTGGGTCCGGACCAGCATTCCACCCTCAAGCAGTGTCACTCAAAACAGATCATCTGGTCATTTATAGTAAGAACAGAAAATGCTGGAAATAGTCAGCATTTTGTGTTTCTATTTCAGATTTCCCGCACCTGCAGTATTTTGTTATAGTTATCTGGTCATTTATCTGATTTGCTGTTTGTGGTACCTGGCTGTATGCTAATTGGCTGTCACATTTGCCTATAGTACAACAGTGACGGCACTTCAAAAGTAAGTCATTAGCTGTGAAATGCATTATGATGTCCTGATGACATCATATGATGCTAAATAAATGAAAATTCTTTCTTTGGATTTCAAGCAAAAAATTGCAAAGAACTATGGGTCTGGAGCAGTGCTGGAGAACTGTCATTTTTATTATATTTAATGGACGTATCAATATCGTGTCGTTGCAGTATTCTCAACAATCTCTGACATGCCTTTCTCAGTTTATCACAAACCTTTGTATCTTTTCGGAAGTGGATTAAGGGCTGTGTTAAGATTACAAGCACAGGGATTTAACTCAAATGGATTACCAAAATGTTAAAAGTAGAGGAATCTTAACTCAGAGTCAGTCGCAACAGTAAATGATGATATTAATAATGAGCTGAGATATTCCTAATTAGATTAATTCATTAAAAAAAAAAATTCAGGGTTACCTGCGTATAACCATTGACAAGTGCGATTCGGTAATTTGACCTGGTGTCAGAAAGCTCGATTAAATAGCTGAACATCATTACTTCTACCACAATGAGGAGAGGATAGGAGGAAATTTCATAGTGACTAAAGCAATAGAATTTTATGTGTTAATTTCATAACGAAGGTTCTAAATCGCACAGAGCGCATGATGCCCAGAAGCCGCAGGTACACACTGAGGAGTTAAAAGGACACAGCACTGTGTGTGGTGCTTGTTCTTTCGGGACCAGTAGAAAACAGTTAGTTCTGAGAGAACCCATAAAGAAGTAAACAGTCGGCTGGTATGAAGATCAATTGGGCCCTGCAGTACCATTGTCTTAGAAAGGAATTAAAAACAAATTGCTGAGGACCGGGGCATAATTTAGAGACTCACATCAATTTTATGACTTGCTAATGTTCCTAATTACATGCCCGTGAAAGGCTTAATTAATTGGGGATGTAGCAAAAGTGGAGTTCTGTGTTTGTTATCATTGTTCCAGTGCATTGATTTTAGTGCCTATAGAGAATTTACCACCTCTCTATTTGCAGAAAGAAAATGCAAGTCTCTTAAAAGAAGCACATTATGACAAACCCCTCACAGCTACCTTAATATTGTTTCCCGTGCTCAGCCAAGGCAGTTGCAGTAATATTTTGTAAATGTTGGCAGTGTTAATTGCATTGTGAAGAAAATAGGTTCCGCGTGAATGGGTAGAGAGAATTTTATAAACTTCTTTTCCCCTGCACCCAATTTAAAGACTATATTAACTAATCACAAAGTTGATAAGTTTAGATGGTTGGATGCTTCTGTAGTCTGGAAATGTAACAGTTCCTTCATGGCCTCCCTGAATGTCCTGAGCTCTGTGGGGATGCAATCATACAACCTACTGTAGTTATCCATCAGAACAGAAGTAAACCAGTCTCGACAATACTATCCAATCTGACTCCACAGCCTGTCGCTTATTTGTGTAGAAGAAAGCTCCAAGCCAGCAATACCGCTTGTTCTGGTCTTCGATAGCACAAGAATAACATTCCAACAACATTCATTTCATTCCAAAATGAACAGCTCCTACAGTCAAACTACAGAGAGATGTACTCTCGTCAGAAATTAAAGTAAGCTGGGGTGAAGTGCTGTGTTGTGGCTAGGTATGGGACATTGTGGCTATGACATGTAAGGCATTGTATTGGGCAGTATGCTCAGCACAAGTATGATGGTCTGAATGGCCTCCTATTGTATGATTTGATGATTCTCTGATTATGGCATTGTATGAAGAGGTACTACTTCAAGGTAGGAGTTCATAGTACAGCATGATTTGAACTAATATAGCATTGTATGCATGGTATGGGTGGTGTAACATCGTGTAACATTCTACTCTCTGTAAACTTGAGGTCATTCAAAACTCTGCTGCCCATGTCTTAACTCGTACCCAGCCCTGTTCCCCTATCACCCCTGTGCTCGCTGATCTACATCAGCTCCTGGTCAAGCAACATCTTGATTTTAAAATTCTTCTCCTTGTTTCCAAATCTCTCCATGGCCTCACTCCTCCCTAACTCTGTGATCTTCTCCAACCGCACAACCTTCCAGGATATCTGTGCTCCTCTGATTCTGGCCTCTTGTGCATCCCTGATTTTAATTGCTCCACCAGTGGTGACTGCGTCTTCAGTTGCCTAGGCCCAAAGCTTTGTAATACCCTCCCTACGCATCTCCACCTCACACTTTCCTCTTTTTAAGACACTCCTTAAAACCTACCTCTTTGACCAAGCTTTTAGTCATCTGACCTAATATCTCCTTTTGTGGCTCGGTGTCATACTTTGTTTTATAATGATCCTGTGAAGCGCCTTGGGACATTAAAGGCACTATATAAATATAAGTAGTTGTTGTGGTATGGCATGTTATGGTAGCAGATAGGAAGGGATGACATAATAGGAGATGACTTTATTGTGGAGTATCATTCAGTTGTGTTATGTGGTTTGAGGTGATACATTCCAACATTTTGGAAATCTATTTAAAGATTGCCAAAATTCATTTTGGAATTCCAATGAGTAATATCTCACAAAATGAACAGAGGGTTACTTTACTGCTGCAACTTGGTGAGAGTGATGAAGAAGAAACTTTTTTAAAAAGTCTACTGTTAGTATGGACAATGCATTGCTTGGGCATGTGATTTGTTATTGTTTCGATTGACTCCAGAACCAGTGCTTTCAATGCCTCCAGGATGTTTGATGAGAAACAAATCATACTATGCACAGTAATTCATAGGCCTTGATCCAGAATTATGCTACACCTGTATTGTCCAATAGGATTTCGATGCTCATCAAATTTGTGGTGATCAGGCCACCATATTCGCCACATGATACAAAATATATGCAACATTAATAAAACAAATGCGCAATCTTTTGAAAATAGGTTTGAGGTTTTAAACCATCAGCAATCAAGACCGAAGCATTCACTACCAGAGCCAGGAGAACAGCTTCAGAAGGATTTTGCAATCCAACGGTTCTGCAAAGCAAGCCTGCTGTATACACTCTCAAAGGGTGGTGGCAATCTGTTAACTGAAATGTTCTATTTCTGACAGTGTGCTCCAGTTTATTTATAAAAAAAAACAAATTTCTTCAAGAGTAAACTGTCTCTATTTTATTAGAATTGATATATTAGGAGATGCAGGGAGGGAAAAGAATCAACAAATTTCTACCTATTAGCTTGTGCGCTCTGACTCTTGCCTGGCTTATACTCTGTCACCTGCCATTTCTGAAAACAGCATCCGGACACTTAATAGACCTTTGGCTCATAGCCAACCTCCTGTAATCTCTCCATTTACACCAATAGCGCCCTAGTCCTTTCAATTGCTTGTTTCAACAGATTTATTAAGATGAAAGCTGAACACATTTGGATGTTGCTGCACCCCCACCCCCCCAGCTTGCCAAAATTGCACATTTCAATCCATCATTGGCAGCTTTGCAGCACTCTCTGTCACTCACGCACCTCAACTGTTTTGTGAAAACCGACAACTATCAGCTAAACAAAACCAAGTTCTTCAGTTCGCATCCCCTCTGCCACTAGATTCCTCAAGAAAATTTTGAGAGCAGTCGGACTGCTGTCATTCTGAAGGCCAGCCCTGCATTCACAGCACTTCACAGAGTGGTCCCGCATATTGAAATGTAGAGTCATTAGGGGCACCTAGAGAGAACAGGAACAGAGAAGATAACAAACAGCTGCCTTTTTTTTCATGTTTCATTGAGCAAGTGGCCCTTCAGCTTCCAGGTCAGTCGAAACCCGACAACTGAACTATATTCTGATAAACTTAGTCACGGTCTGACCTATATGTGACTCCTGTTTAAGAGCAAAGTGGTTGATTCTTCCTTGCACAACTAATAGTGGTCTAGTGAGTGACACCCATACTCACACCCAGGGCTGCAACTTTAACACAATTCAGTATTGTGGCTCTAAAAATGAAGAGCACCAATTCACCACATGTCTGTGGCCGATTCACCACATGCAGCGAGTGGTGAGCGTATTGGACAACACTACCTTACACACCACTGACTACCCCATCATCCCTTCCTCTTCCTGTTTACCCTCATGCCCTGAATGACTAAAAGTTCATAGAGTTGACCAACATGATTAGGCAAGAGACTCGCATAGAAAGGAGAACTGTAATTCTTAGCTTGAAGGATACTGCTTTATTTTAGTGACATCTCAAAAAATAAGTCAGACATTTTTTAAAAGCTGCATTTTCACTCCTGCTTTAGGAAACAGTTATGATAATATATCCAACAGAGGACATTTTATTTTAATTGTTTAGTATTTGAACTGCCTATGCGGTTGTGCACTGCTTCATCGATGTATGGAGATAGTTTGATGGGCTGAATAATCTTATCTCATTCAGGACTTTCTTAGGACTATCAGGCTGTGAGCAATAGAACTTAATCAATGAGGCTGGGTGAACCTGACTGTCCCTTAAGGCCCAGATCTAAATAACAGGCTCATATTAGGAAAGTCACTTACTCAGACAGATGATTTGGGCTGGATTTCCCTGTGAGCTTTGGAACCCTGACGCGGGGCCAAATGGGGGTTCCAAGCCTGCACTTGCTGGCAGTGAGACTGGCTCAGCAATCTTCCGGGCTGCCTCCATTGAGCTGGTGGCCTCTGCATACGGCAGGGTTGGGGCCACTCCACTAGCAGCAAAATGCCGGTGAGGACACAAAATCGCCCCTAATTGGGGTCTGAACAATATTAACTGAATGCCCACCTCTGTGGAGCGGGCAACCAATCCACTTCCCACCACTCCCCCCTTGAGAAAACTCCCCGGCAGTGGAAATGCTTTGGGCAGCTGTTCTGATGCAGCTACCCCTTATTTTCCAGGCCCCCCCACCACCCCTGCTCTCACCTCCCAGTCTGCCAGCACAAGGCCAGGAAAATTCAGCCCTTTATTTGTAACAGCACTGGGAGTGATGGGACAGGAAGAACATTGGCGCTGCCAATAGTTGAGACACAGTTTTTAAAAAAAAAAGTGAAAGTACTTGATGTCTGGGGGCTCATGAGACACTGATGGGCACAGGAAAAATATGTAAATCAAAACTTCCTTTCAAGAAAATTTGCTTCTGGCTCCCCCCCCCCATTTAACTTCCAGCATTGCTGGAATCAACAGCAGCAGTTGCAGCGCAGAACTGTAAGATAAGCGAGGGAGCATAACAACGCAGAGAACCACCTCAGGAGTGGGTGTGTACACGCAGCTCTTATTGTGTTGTCACCGTTGCAATGCAAGTGGAACAAACCTAACAGCACTAGCAACTAAGACAGACTGAAACACGCCTATATACAATCTATCAAACTACCAAGCCCAGGCAATTTTAATCATATAAATGAAGTTAGAGGCATGTCATACAACATGTACAACAAGCTGCACTTAGGATATTACAGAACACTTTGCTAATGACACTATTTGTTTGATATCAATCCTCCTGCCTTTTAACTGGGACTAGGAATGCCACTTGCTGCACAGTTCCCTGTCTGCATTTCTGTAAATGTTTCATGCAGACAACTTCTGCTTTGATTTACTTTTACCCATTTTGCAGGAATCTCTTCATTTCCTACCGTGCTTCTTAATCATCTCAGCATGCACACACATACAATAGGGAATTGATTTGGAGATATAAAATTGAACCAAAGTGACAAATAGATCATTAAATCAATCAATGATTGATACCTGGGAGTGATTACAAGAAAGTAATCTCATCAAGGGACATTCTGATAACATCATGAACTGTGGCAGTGATGCAATTTACTTTTAGATTGCAGAAGCAGATATTCAAATCTCTGCTTATAGTAGAAGATGAGCCATATACATGTGTTTGCAGATATAATTTATGGTGTATTAATGGGAAATGCACAAGCTTATGGGAATTCCTGTTTATCTTGGGAATGTAAACATGGATATGGTCAACACATTTCCTAGGTCACTTGAGCACCCCCCCAGCACCAAAGGAGTACTGGCAGCCATTTTGTTGCAGCACGGACATGTTCCCTAATTCAGGGCCATTGCAGCATGGTCTTCAAGAGTAAGTCAAAGAAATTAAGAATGGAGAAGAGGGAAAATAAGAAAAATCAGAGAGGGAAAAGAGGGCAATAAAAACTTAGTCAAAAAAAAACATAGAAAGAAATAAAAAAAACACATCACCACAACAAATGTCAGAAAAGAGAAGCAAAGAGACTGTGTCGAGGTAGCATGAGAATAAAGCCTAAGTCACAAAAACTGTAATCTTAAATTCCTTTGCCACATAGCATGACCACAAACAAAAGCACAGAAACACTTTAATTGTTTTGATATTCTTTCCAGTGCATTTGTAGTTGTCTGAATACAGGAAAAAACAAAGCCAAAATAAAAGTGGAAATTTTTGTTATACAGAATGTGTGTGGAAGAATATGGCAGCACTGTAAGATGTGGAGAAACAGAGAGAATGATATCTATAAATGGTGAGTTGAGAACAGTGAGGTAAATATAATCAGAGACACCAGGTGAAAATCAAGTATGTCTACATTATTTGGGATGTAATAGAATAAATGAAACAATAGCCATATGGATATAGCCATGTAAGAATGATCATTCCCCCTCCCATTCCCCATTTTTATTGACAGTCCTCCCTGGAATAGTCCTCTTGAGAACAATAGTGGCAATTTTCAGTAATGAGATATATACGAGGTTTGATATACAGGATTCTCCTCTTCAGCGTCTAACTGTCAACTGAGAACTGGTAAGTCCTCTCATTGTTCTTCATTGGGCAAATTTACTGGTAGCTTCCATTCTGGAGCAGCTGTGAGGACTTTCTTGTCCAGCGTCCTTGTTGGTAATCGTGACATGCTAGAACTGATGCAGATCAAACTTTCCTAACATTCCTGCCAGATTAACTTCACTCCTGGATTTGGCATTCACTTATGCCACAGTATAGTTTCGTAGACACTGGAAATACTTTGGTGCCTTGCCCAAGTAGTCATTCTTCATGTTTGACACCTGGATATTCAGTGGCTATTTAACTGTGGAGGGCATTACAGCTGAGCCTAATCCTGGACTCACCTGACATCCACACACTCAGGGTTCACTCGTCAGTGTACTGGAGAAGGAATCCTAGATGTTTTTTCACCTGCCTAAGCCACAGAGGCTACTGAGGCCAACCAGCAACAGCGGCAACACTGGATATTGTAGGCGGGTGCGGGGGGGGGGGGGGGGGGCGGGGGGTGGTTGTTGGGGGGGATGGAATTGTGACTCTTGTGGAGTTGGCTGGTGGGGTAGTCTTTATCCCTGGTGCAACCTGCTTTTCCTTTATTAGGTGTCAGCCATGGCTCAGTTGGTTGCACTTTCACCTCTGAATCTCAAGGTGTCCTGGTCAACATCACAAAAACAGATTATTGTGCTGTTTGTGGGAGCTTGCTGTGCACATACTGGCTGCCACGTTTCCTACATTACAACAGTGATTGCATTTGAAAAGTACTTCATTGGCTGTAAAGCTCTCTCAGACATCCAGTGGTTGTGAAAAGCACAATATAAATGTAATTTTTCCTTATACTCCATGGCCACAGGAGCCTTCTCTTTTACCAGATTTTTTATGCTTTCCTCTCCCTCTGCTATTCTGCTGTGACCATTCACAAATCCTCTGGGTTTGGGATGGATCTTTTATTTCTCTAATTTCTCTCATTATTGCCTCCCTTTGTCTTACACCATCTTCATTTGTGTCATTAAATCATTTCCTGTCCTCCACCTAATCGCAGGCCAGTTAGTTTCCCCGCCCCCTTTTCCCTGGCTCTGCTCCTTCTGAGAAACTGCTTATCTGTAACATCTCCTGGTTCTGATGAAAGGCCATTGACCTGAAACCTAACATGTTAACCCTCCCTTCCTTTCTCCACAGATACGACCTCACCTGCTGAGTGCTTCCAGCATATTTGGTTTTATTTCTGGTTTTAAGTAATGTATGTGCATCAATTCTAAAGGCAAGCACCCTCCAATCAATTATTTTAATTGAAATGTATGACACCAAGAAGAATTATGTATAAATTTGCTGTCTATTGAATGCGCCCTGAACAGTCCCAGTTTCCTTTTTCCAAATATAACTTTGTTGACTGTCCATATAAACAGTCAGCTTGAGTTTGCAGTTCACTAAAACCAGAACAAGGAGTGGAATCATCCTCCTAATTCCTTAGCCTTTCCTCACCACTGGACACTCAGTTAATAGAGAGTTATTTATATTACAAACTCTTATGTGGAGCTGAGGGACTTGTGAAAGTTTAGCCTATATCTGCCCATTAACATAAACATTCAATAAATGCTTACTTTGCATGAGTAGATACTATATGTGGCTGCTTACACTAGGTATAAACATAGACATGTCACTCCCGATCACAAGATAGCTTTGAATGATGAGGGCACTTCAGGCCACTTGACCTTTCTTCCAGAATACTAATCTTACTGTTACAAAAACCAACTGTTTCTTCAGTGAGCCCATTGTCCTGTGCATAAAGTAATGCATGGGGATAATGATAGTGATAGTGTAAAATGAGCAATGTTGGATTGTTGTACACCTCTCCTGATTTTTGTTGCCGTCAATCAAACAAAAATCGAGAGAAGTGTATCACAGGCAGTCAATCCGCTATCGCCTGTTTTACATTATTGCTAGAAGTTACAATTACCCCCACGTCTTTATAAATTAACAGAGAGTGGGCTATAGATTAGGGATGAGGGAAGGGTTTAATTTCAATCCAACTAAAATTTGTGTATTTATGAAATGGAAGCTCAAATTCAATAATCCCAATCAGTGCTCAAGTTGCATTATGTGCCCTGAACATACTAGTTTAGTTTAGTTTAGTTTAGAGATACAGCACTGAAACAGGCCCTTCGGCCCACCGAGTCTGTGCCGACCATCAACCACCCGTTTACACTGATCCTACATTCCTATCACATCCCCACCTATCCCTATATAGTTCCCTACCACCTACCTATACTAGGGGCAATTTCTAATGGCCAATTTACCTATCAACCTGCAAGTCTTTGGCATGTGGGAGGAAACCGGAGCACCCGGAGGAAACCCACGCAGACACAGGGAGAACTTGCAAACTCCACACAGGCAGTACCCGGAATTGAACCCGGGTCGCTGGAGCTGTGAGGCTGCGGTGCTAACCACTGCGCCACTGTGCCGCCCAGAAACACCCTCTCTCCTGCCAGGCTATAGGCAACGTGGAGGTGCCAGTGGATATCGATGGTCCACCCCTTCTTGGCTAGACTGCTGGGGAACACAAATTGGACTGCCTAGGTAATTCGGGATGTGAGCTCAAGTCAAATTTGGATAGTTGGAAAATTCAGCTGAACAGGTCAAAATGATATTACTTTGGGTTTGCTATTTGGGTTGGTGCTCAGCAAGCATTCTAATCTGTCAGTGACATGGACCATTATATTCTCAATGAGTCAATTAAGCTTTTGGGTCTATTACAGTCTGAGGCATGCCAAGTACTATCTTCAAACTGTGAGCTCAGCACATGAGCTAAAAATGCAACAGCTCTTCCAATGATAGATCAGGATGCTTTCACTCTCTCACTTTCCTAGTTAGCTGGGGCCAGATGGCTGTCATAAAAAGAGAAAATATTGGAAATGCACAGCAGGTCAGTTTGCATCTGTAAAGCACAAAGGCAGGTTCTGGCATCTCAGTGTGCACCCTTTGTCAGAACTGAAGATTGCAAGATAATCAGGCAAGCGTGGAGGGTTGGAAATAAAAGAGAAAATAAGGAAAGAGAAGAGACAATAAACAGGTACACCAATCACTAGTTGTCAAATGTTTTCCTCCTAATGTGGTTAACAAGACACTGCGGAATGTTCTGAGTGGTGTCAAAATAGCTAAGGAGGAAATTGCAAGCGTTCTAGGGGGCTTTATAGACTTGGCATTGAGCATGTACGACCACTGCAGAGGAGCAAGCCGCAAAGCTAATAGATTGTTGAATAGGCAAAGCAATAGACAGCAAATCAGTGGAAGTAATGCTCAAACTGCAGAGTGCTTTGGACAAACCACACCCTGAGCACTCTGTCCAATTCTGGTCATTGAGGCACAAGGCAGACAATCAATCAACAACAACTTGCATTTATACAGTGCCTCTAAGGTGCTTCACAGGAGCGTAATGAAGATGATACACTTATTCCACCCTCTCAGCAGTAAGTGCAAAACTCGAAAGCCTTGAAATTGGGCATGGGGATTGAGTTTCGTGATTAAACCTGTGGTTGTCGTTTCCGATGCCGGGAGTGCGCCAACGTCGTACTGCCTGCTAATTTGTATGATTGCTGCATGCAGCCAGCAATAAATGTGCTATTGAGTGGCTGCACCCTCAGCAGTGGACCCCAGTGGCTAGTACTACTTAAAGCTAGTCTGCAGTACTTAAAGGGGAGGTGTATGCAGGCTGGAGCAGGTGCTGGAACAATTGTGAAAGAGAGTCTGAGCAAGAAGGAGAGTGAATTATGGCACAACGGGGTTCTCTGATGCTACACTGGAGCCTTGATGGAGGAGGTGGAGAGGAGGAGAGATCCACTGGGGACCAGGAGAACCTCCAGACAAATGGAACAGATAGCCATGGTGGTCAGTGTTAGGGGTCAAGCCCCAACGACTTGGATGCAGTGCCACAGAAAGTTCAATGAGCGATCACGGTCAGTTAATGTATCTGCAAATAGCATATCCTACCAACTACACAACTAGCCTCAGACACTGTTCAATGCGCCACAACCCTATCATTCACCTAGCAATAATCTCTTTCAATCATAACTCATACTAACATTCATAGCTTCACCTCACCCTCACACTTCTGCAAGCCTCACACCCACATCTCACAGGCTGTACACATTGGAAACTATTCACCCATGATAGCCATATCACCCAAACACATTGCACCACATTCTCTGGGACATTTCCCTTTCTCTTGCAGGAAGGTGGTGCATAACTGGAAGCAGCAGCAGCAGCAGGAGCTAACCAGTGGGGGACAGGCATGGCTGCATGTCCTGACCCCCATTAGAGAAGATGGTGCTGACCATCATTGAAGTGGATATTGCTGAGATTGTGGCCAATGGCAGGGCTGAAACCATAGAAGGTAATGGTATCCTTGTACATAATCCTTTTTTTCACATTTCACATCCCCCCTCATCCCACATCTTCTGAGTTACAAGCTGCAGATGGTGTTAGCATGTACCTCTTCCTCCCACCCCCTCCCCTCACCACAACCCTTGTGCCTTTCTCCTTTCAGATACCCAAGAACTGTCACCCGGCCAAGAAGTGGTGGACAAGCAACAGGTGGAGGAACAAGAGGACAACGATGTAGAAGAAACACTGTCACTCGATTTCACACTCTCAGCCACTAGCTCAGATACTGACACAGCTTGTAATTTAGAGGGTGGTGTAGAGCCAGGACCTGCATGTGATGCGAGACGAGGCACGAGTGGCCTGCAGCCAGGGAAGGGGGCAGGGTAATACAGGTGCCAGCTTGCACATGAGTTCTGCTGCAGAGGACTCAGATGAACACTTTGATGGGGCAGCCTACAGAAGGCTGATGGGTATCCTCAGATACTGAACCAGCAAGTTCATATGCAGCAAGACCTGGACAAAATCCAGGCTCGGGCTGATAAGTGGCAAGTAACATTCACACCACACATTGCTGTGGATCTGGAGTCACATGTAGGCCAGACCAGGTAAGGACAGCAGATTTTCCTTCCCTAAAGGACATTAGTGAACCAGATCGGTTTTTACAACAATCAACAATGGCCACCACTAGACTAGCTTTTTAATTCCAGGTTTATTAATTGAATTCAAATTCCACCATCTGCCGTTATTTACAGCAGGTTATTTACCGTTAGAAGTAGATTACAACTGTGACCATGCACTATTTGTGCAGTTGTGCACCTCAATGGATGGAAGGTGCTCATCACAGTTTTGTTGCTAATGTGGATGGGTCTGCACAAACATGCATCAAGTTTCCTCTAATTTTTCAATCATTAACATTAATATAGGACTCTGGGATAAATGGCTGGGATATATTCAGCTTTTCTTATTTTTCATTTAAAGATTTCATATTTAACTCAATTGTTTGTCTATCTGTGTAATATTCCAGAATTCAAATTGTTCATAAATTTTAACACTCCACAAAAAGGTATAAACATCATGCTGTAGATCCAATTGGAGTCTGGTAGGCTGCTACAGTTCCACTCGATCCACAAGGGAAAAAGATTAAACTCATCCAAATGGACTATCCATCCATTCAGCAGAAAGTTGTTGCTTGACTTTTAACCCTAGGGGAAATGGAATTGCATTTATAGAATGATAGAATGGTTACAGCACAGAAGGAGGCCATTTGGCCCATCATGTCTGTGCTGGCTCTCTGTGAGAGCAACTCACCTAGCCCCACTCGCCAGCCTTTTCCCTGTAGCCCTGCAAATTTTTTATCTTCAGATAATTGTCCAATTTTCTTTTGAAGGCCTCAATTAAATCTGCCTACACCATTTTATTCTGTCTTTCCAGAGAGAAGAAGACAAGTGAGCCTGTGGCTTCATAAGGATTACAGGATTCCCCACAGCACACATGTCATTTTGCTGGGACCAAATGTCAACTCAAACCAAAAGGGATTCCACTCCATCAACATTTAGCTGGTGTATGACAATGCACCATGCATCATGCAGGTCAATGCCAGGTATCCGTCATAATGCCTTCATTCTGCAGCAGTCCACACTGCCATCTGCATTTCAGCCACCATGACAAACCAGATGGTGGTTACTGCGTGACAAGGGCTATCCTTTGATGACATGGCTCATGATGAGATGTGCAACGTGCATACAAAGAAAGCAATGCTGCCAATGAATGAAATGCGATAGAGCAGACCATTGGGGTGCTTAAACTGTGCTTCCATTGCCTGGACCACTCTGGACAAGACCTGCAGTACTCAGTGGATTCATGGTGGTCTGCTGCACCATGCACAACCTTGTCATCATGAGGGCACAGTCCTTCCCACCAGTTACACGTCAACCAGCTGAGGAGAAAGAGGACAAGGAAGAGGAAGGGAGGTGGCAATCTAGACAGCCCCTTTTTGGCCAGGCTGTCCATGAATGATTCATATGACTGCAATATTCACCTCAATTCCCCATTCACCAGCAGTCCCACACTTTACCTCCCCTCTGTCACTGACTATCACAGTAGCCACTTGGCAACAAAGCTAAAATAAAAACCACCATAAAATAAACATTCCAAACCAAATTTATAAATGAAATCATGTCATACTGAATATGAATGTCAACTAATCACCCTTGTGCATTTCCTTAACATATGTCTTCTGTGTGCCTATGCATGTCCTCGTGCTCCTATGCAGTGCTATCCCAGTGGCTGCAGTATGGCTGGTGGAAGAAGACTATGGCCTTCAGTGGAGGAGACTGCAGATGGCCCTAGAAGGCCCTGCTTTGGACTGCATCAACTTGGCAACAGCAAGTAGCACGGGTGGGAGAACGAAGGCATTCATCCTGAGAGAGGACAGAAGGTTCGTGCACTGACAAATGGCATTTGTACAATGCCTTTAACAAATTAAAATATTGCACGACACTCGACAGAGGAAAGAGATGAACTGGGCTATAGACGATTTAAGAGAATTGGCTGGAGTCTGAGTCAAGAAAGATGGGCTTTGAGGAGGTTTAAAAGCTGGGAATGAAGTAACAAGGTGAAGAGTTTTATTGAGGGCGCCACATAAAGCCATTTTGCTCCTTTATTTATATGTTTTAATTTTACGTAGGTCGTGGATCAGTCATGATGAAGCAGTACTCATCACACAATTGTTATGGGGTCTGAATTGCCATGGTGTATTACAAAGTTTATTTAAAGCTTTGTGCATGGCACTGATGGAAGGGCACTTTTATTGTATGAAGGCATTTATATGTTGCTTTTCGATTGTGGGAGACTGAAGCCAAATTGATTTGTGTGTGTTTTATTCATGTTTGTATTTAATTCATAGAATCATACAGCATGGAAGGAGGCCATTCAGCCTATTGTGCCTGTGCTGGCTCTTTGAAAGAGCCAGTGAATTATTCTGTGTCTCTTCTCTCCCGTTGGAGACTGAATTGGAGAATATAAACCATTATTCCATTCTTTGACTCAGTGACACTAATGGGCCTTAGGAGCATGGACAGTGAATAAACATAAAAAGGATTCAAGTCTTGAGCTGGGCCAGTGGGCAATTCCACATCAGATCCATGCAACTGGAAGGGATGAACTGGCTCTGTGCTTTTAGCAGGCTAATGGGGAAGATCATGATTCCAGTGACAAATTTAGGCGATTCATAGAAAAGTGGGTCTGTGTTATGCTGTTGGCTGTGTGGAGGCCAATAAGTTTACCAGCATGACTTCTGGCCACCAGAAGTTGAAGGCACTGAAATAAGGTAAAAACACTTAAAACCCTGCATATTACTTGGAATTACTTAGAACTTGCAGCATAGAAACAGGCCATTCAGCCGACATGAGCATCCCCCCATCCTATCAGCATATCTCACAACTCTATCTGGGAGTAAGTTCCACATTCTAACCACTCTCTGGGGTGCAGGTCACTGACACTCTGCCCTGGAGCTTTCAGGTCATATGATGCTGTTGGAGTAGAGTAAAATATACTCAACAGCAATCACACATTTGAGAAGGTGCATCAGTCCCGAGGAGCACAAAATCCCTCTCACCGTGAGATTGGAAATCACTACTACATTCATTGATATTCATTATCAAGATGATTTGAATTCAGTATTATAGTTAGCAAAATCAGAGGCTTTTACCAAGCCCACGACATTGGGCTCCATGGTGGGAGGGATGCTGGACCAGGCCCGGGGGGCACGTCCCGATCCTCCCAGCAGCGGCAAGGCTCCATGGCAGCACCCCCCGCCCCCGTTGCTAGCCAACGGGAACAACATTTCAATATTTAAATGAATGACATGAATAAATTTAAATAAACTTACAAAGAACAAAGAAAATTACAGCACAGTAACAGGCCCTTCGGCCCTCCAAGCCTACGCCGATCCAAATCCTCTATCTAAACCTGTCACCTATTTTCTAAAGGTCTGTATCTCTTTTCTTCCTGCCCATTCATGTATCTGTCTAGATACATCTTAAAAGACGCTATCGTGCCCGCGTCTACCACCTCCGCTGGTAATGCGTTCCATGCACCCACCACCCTCTGCGTAAAGAACTTTCCACGCATATCCCCCCTAAACCTTTCCCCTTTCACTTTGAACTCGTGTCCCCTTGTAATTGAATCTCCCACTCTGGGAAAAAGCTTCTTACTATCCACCCTGTCTATACCTCTCATGATTTTGTACACCTCAATCAGGTCCCCCCTCAACCTCCGTCTTTCTAATGAAAATAATCCTAATCTACTCAACCTCTCTTCATAGCTAGCGCCCTCCATACCAGGCAACATCCTGGTGAACCTCCTCTGCATCCTCTCCAAAGCATTCACATCCTTTTGGTAATGTGGCGACCAGAACTGCACGCAGTATTCCAAATGTGGCCTAACCAAAGTCCTATACAACTGTAACATGACCTGCCAACTCTTGTACTCAATACCCCGTCCGATGAAGGAAAGCATGCCGTATGCCTTCTTGACCACTCTATTGACCTGCGTTGCCACCTTCAGGGAACAATGGACCTGAACACCCAAATCTCTCTGTCCATCAATTTTCCCCAGGACTTTTCCATTTACTGTATAGTTCACTCTTGAATTAGATCTTCCAAAATGCATCACCTCGCATTTGCCCTGATTGAACTCCATCTGCCATTTCTCTGCCCAACTCTCCAGTCTATCTATATTCTGCTATATTCTCTGACAGTCCCCTTCAGTATCTGCTACTCCACCAATCTTAGTGTCGTCTGCAAACTTGCTAATCAGTCCACCTATACTTTCCTCCAAATCATTTATGTATATCACAAACAACAGTGGTCCCAGCACGGATCCCTGTGGAACACCACTGGTCATACGTCTCCATTTTGAGAAACTCCCTTCCACTGCTACTCTCTGTCTCCTGTTGCCCAGCCAGTTCTTTATCCATCTAGCTAGTACACCTTGGACCCCATGCGCCTTCACTTTCTCCATCAGCCTACCATGGGGAACCTTATCAAACGCCTTACTAAAGTCCATGTATATGACATCTACAGCCCTTCCCTCATCAATCAACTTTGTCACTTCCTCAAAGAATTCTATTAAGTTGGTAAGACATGACCTTCCCTGCACAAAACCATGTTGCCTATCACTGATAAGCCCATTTTCTTCCAGATGGGAATAGATCCTATCCCTCAGTATCTTCTCCAGCAGCTTCCCTACCACTGACGTCAGGCTCACCGGTCTATAATTACCTGGATTTTCCCTGCTACCCTTCTTAAGCAAGGGGACAACATTAGCAATTCTCCAGTCCTCCGGGACCTCACCCGTGTTTAAGGATGTTGCAAAGATATCTGTTAAGGCCCCAACTATTTCCTCTCTCGCTTCCCTCAGTAACCTGGGATAGATCCCATCCGGACCTGGGGACTTGTCCACCTTAATGCCTTTTAGAATACCCAACACTTCCTCCCTCCTTATGCCGACTTGACCTAGAGTAATCAAACATCTGTCCCTAACCTCAACATCCATCATGTCCCTCTCCTCGGTGAATACCGATGCAAAGTACTCGTTTAGAATCTCACCCATTTTCCCTGACTCCACGCATAACTTTCCTCCTTTGTCCTTGAGTGGGCCAATCCTTTCTCTAGTTACCCTCTTGCTCCTTATATATGAATAAAAGGCTTTGGGATTTTCCTTAACCCTGTTTGCTAAAGATATTTCATGACCCCTTTTAGCCCTCTTAATTCCTCGTTTCAGATTGCGCCTACAATCCCGATATTCTTTCAAAGCTTCGTCTTTCTTCAGCCGCCTAGACCTTATGTGTGCTTCCTTTTTCCTCTTAGCTAGTCTCACAATTTCACCTGTCATCCATGGTTCCCTAATCTTGCCATTTCTACCCCTCATTTTCACAGGAACATGTCTCTCCTGCACGCTAATCAACCTCTCTTTAAAAGCCTCCCACATATCAAATGTGGATTTACCTTCAAACAGCTGCTCCCAATCTACATTCCCCAGCTCCTGCCGAATTTTGGTATAGTTGGCCTTCCCCCAATTTAGCACTCTTCCTTTCGGACCACTCTCGTCTTTGTCCATGAGTATTCTAAAACTTACGGAATTGTGATCACTATTCCCAAAGTAGTCCCCTACTGAAACGTCAACCACCTGGCCTGGCTCATTTCCTAACACTAGGTCCAGTATGGCCCCTTCCCGAGTTGGACTATTTACATACTGCTCTAGAAAACCCTCCTGGATGCTCATTACAAATTCTGCTCCATCTAGACCTCTAACATTAAGTGAATCCCAGTCAATGTTGGGAAAATTAAAATCTCCTATCACCACCACCCTGTTGCTCCTACAGCTTTCCATAATCTGTTTACATATTTGTACCTCTATCTCACGCTCGCTGTTGGGAGGCCTGTAGTACAGCCCCAACATTGTTACCGCACCCTTCCTATTTCTGAGTTCTGCCCATATTGCCTCACAGCTCGAGTCCTCCATAGTGCCTTCCTTCAGCACAGCTGTGATATCCTCTTTGACCAGTAATGTAACTCCTCCACCCCTTTTACCTCCCTCTCTATCCCGCCTGAAGCATCGGTATCCTGGGATATTTAGTTGCCAATCATGCCCTTCCCTTAACCAAGTCTCAGTAATAGCAATAACATCATACTCCCAGGTACTAATCCAAGCCCTAAGTTCATCTGCCTTACCTACTACACTTCTTGCATTAAAACAAATACACCTCAGACCACCAGTCCCTTTGCTTTCATCATCTGCTCCCTGCCTACTCTTTCCCTTAGTCACGCTGACTTCATTATCTAGTTCCTTACAGGCTTTAGTTACTACATCCTTACTCTCCACTGACCTCATTTGGTTCCCATCCCGCTGCCACATTAGTTTAAACCCTCCCCAACAGCGTTAGCAAAAGCACCCCCAAGGACATTGGTTCCAGTCCGGCCCAGGGGTAGACCATCCAATTTGTAATAGTCCCACCTCCCCCAGAACCGGTCCCAATGTCCCAAAAATCTGAATCCCTCCCTCCTGCACCATCTCTCAAGCCACGCATTCATCCTGACTATTCTTTCATTTCTACTCTGACTAGCACGTGGCACTGGTAGCAATCCTGAGATTACTAACTCTGAGGTCCTACTTTTTAACTTGGCTCCTAACTCCCTAAATTCTGCTTGTAGGACCTCATCCCGTTTTTTACCTATATCATTGGTGCCTATGTGCACAACGACAACTGGCTGTTCACCCTCCCCCTTCAGAATGTTCTGCAGCTGATCTGAGACATCCCTGACCCGTGCACCTGGGAGGCAACATACCATTCGGGAGTCTCGTTTGCGACCACAGAACCGCCTATCTACTCCCCTTACAATCGAAACCCCTATGCCTATAGCCCTTCCACTCTTTTTCCCGCCCTTCTGAACAGCAGAGCCAGCCACGGTGCCATGAACCTGGCTACTGCTGCCTTCTCCTGGTGAGCCATCTCCCTCAACAGTATCCAAAACGGTATACCTGTTGTGGAGGGAGATGACCGCAGGGGACACCTGCGCTGCCTTCCTGCTCTTTCTCTGCCTTTTGGTCACCCATTCCCTTTCTCCCTCAGCAATCCTAATCTGCGGTGTGACCAATTCACTAAACGTGCTATCCACGACCTCCTCAGCATCGCGGACGCTCCAAAGTGAGTCCATCCGCAGCTCCAGAGCCGTCATGCGGTCTAACAAGAGCTGCAGCTGGACACACTTCCTGCTCGTGAAGGAGTCAGGGACATCAGCCATGTCCCTGAGCTCCCACATTGAGCAACAGGAGCATGTCACGGGTCTGAGATCTCCTGCCATTTTTAATCTTAAACTTAAACTTAGTTAACTGAAAAAGGAACATAAAGTTTTTTACCAATCACACGATAAAAACCTGAGATCTTCTGGGACCGCCGCAATCTTTGGCGCGGCAGCAGACACTCAATTCCCCATCCTGGGAAAGCCAGTGTGACTCTGGTGGGGAGGGGGGAGGAGTTAAGATTTTCAGTGTGGGGTGGGGGACGGGGTCAAATAAATGTAATGGGTGAAGGGAATGGTTGGAAGGGGTGCCCACCTCCTTCTGGAATGTGTCTTTGCAAAGCAGGTGTGGAAAGAGATGCAGTGGCTTTTGTTGAGGTTCATCCCAAACAGCTCTGTAACACAGGAGTCTGTGTTCTACGGGCTGTTCCCAGGGATGCACACCGAGATAAACATCAATTGCTGCTGGAGGACCATCAATTCGGTGAAAGATGCCCTTTGGTCTGCTCGAAACTTGCTGGTCTTCCAGCGCAAAGAGTTGTCCACGACCGAATGTTGCAGACTGGCACATTCCAAGGTCCAGGACTACGTGCTGAGGGACGCACTAAAGCTTGGGGCAGCCGCGGCACAGGCTCAATGGGGAAAGACCACTGTGTAAGGACCCCCCACCAAGCTGAACTGAGGGGCTGGATCCATGGAAAACCCCTCGAACTGCATCCGGAAAATTTTTGTTTGCTGTAAAATGTATATGGCATGAAAAATGAAATGGAAGGGTTGTGAGGCAACTCACTCCTGTATTGAAGGAAACTGATGTCCTTGGCACTCTTTGTATTTTTTGACTTGGTGCTGTTTGGAATTGTTTTGTAATGTACTTTTTACAGATTTTTATGAATAAAGTATATTTTGGAAATGAAAAAAAGGAAGGGGTGAACTTTAAACTTTGTGCAGTCTGGGGGTGGGGAGGGGGGGTGGTGGCAGGTCAGATTTAAAAGGTATTTTGAGGAGGCAAGGGAAAATAATGTAATTGGTATCGGTGAGGGGGTGGGAAAGGGGCGTTAGAAATTTATTTGATAGATTTTGGGAGGTATATCTTAAAAAATTTTAATATCCTGGCAGAGCTGGCTGCCCTTTAAAACTGGCGCCAGCGCACAGGCAGCTGATGCCATTGATGGCGATGGACAGCCCACCCCCTCCATGTGATTGGGGTGGGCCGCCCCGGCTATTTAAATGAGCTGACGTGCGGGAGGTCGTGGCAGCTCTTTGGCGTGTGAGCCGCCATTTTTTTGAGCTTCCCGCCAGGATCGGCAGCGGGCTCTTAAAATCCAGCCCCCAGATCTCTCTTTCTGCTAGCTTTCTTCCTGATAATCAGCAACACGTGCTTTTGGAATTTAACTTTAAAATAAAAGCTCAGCTTTTAAACAGTCAAATTGAAATTTGATTGAAGTGCTCTGGGTTTGCACAGTAAAACTGAATTAAGTACTGCAGGCTTTTACAGAGTATAATTTTAAAATTAATTAACTTCCGCGGGACTTTACAATATGACTCTAAAGCCCATGTTCTAAGTGTTTAGTTTTTGCTATCATATTCTTTATTATCTCCTGAGTGGTATCTGTAATGATTCTCTGTCATAATGTTTTTTGAAGAATAAAATACTTTTCTCCCAATCTCACACCATAGCCCAATTGATAGGGTGGCAGAAGGCCTGTCAGTTTTGTTGGTAGTCTGTCATCATGATTGGGCAATTCTCTTCCCTGACTGAATGATTCTTCTTCCAGTTTATTCTAGGATGTTGGAAATGGCTGGCTTCCGCCTGACATCATTAACAACAACAATAACTTGCATTTATATAGCATCTTTAACTCCGGTGCCTGGGCCCTAAGCTCTGGAATTTTCTCACCAAGCCTCTCTGGCTCTCTACCTCTCTCTCCTCCTTTAAGGCACTCCTTCAAACCTACCTCTTTGACCAAGCTTTTGGTCATCTGTCATAATATCCTCTTGTATGGCTCAGTGTCAAATTTTGTTTGATAATGCTCCTGTAAAGTGCCTTGGGGTGTTGTACTATTTAAAGGCATTATATAAATGCAGGTTGTTGTTGGAAGCTTCCTGTGCCAGTAAATATTCCCACCAGAAATATGCACCATACACATTAAAATCTGATCTAAAAGATCTCTGCCCATATTTCTGCCTTGTTACATCCTGAATGTACACATTATGGAGCATAACTGAGCCAGAAATCACAGTTTATGTGATGTCCCAGTGGCTCAATGTACTCCGAGACATGGTAATGAGCCACACAGAACAGAAGGATACCAAACTCAATCCCTAATCTGTATTTGGCTACCTCATTTCAATAGTATAATCTGGAGATACCACAACTAGCCTCAGGAGGTGAAAAATCAGTCAGGATTCCTGCTCCTCATCATTATCCAGTGACCCCTGCTGCAAAGTATATTGTGTGTTTATCAGCTGAGAATTGAATTGAGTCTGGCTTTGAATCTCAACCAGAGTCGAACCACCTGTGCATATTGTCTGTTTAAGATCACACATGGAGAGTGCAGAAGTCTCTCAGTACCCATCAAGCCATATCCGGCTTTTGATAAATGCTCCCGAAACAATTTTTTTCCCTTTCTTTTTGTAAATTTTCTCAATGCTTTTTCACCATCTCTATCTGTCAAACCATTGCTATCTTTTCAAATGCCTTCAAAATACGATAACTTTTCTTGTTTCTTGGAGGTTTCCAAAATCATCCATTTCTTGTAATGGTTTAAAAATTAAAAATCTCCTAATGAATGTGACATGCTCTGTTCTGGCTGATTAGAAGGATTAGATGAAGAGGGATGTGAGGAGGCTTGTGTATAGTATATCGACCAGATGGGCTGAATGGCCTATTTCTGTGCGTAGATTCTATGATTGCCAACCTCACTGACACTGTATCCTACAGACAGCTTCCAGCAGTGCAATAACTGCAATACTACTAACACTAAAGATTTTTAATAAAAAAGTTTTGTTTCTTTAAAAATGGGAATTTGAAGCCAGAATAACACATTAGTACTCGTAATCATTTTAAAGAGATTTTTTTTTTAAATGAGTTTATGCGACAAAGCTCTTTTGAATACAGCTTAATGATGGCATATGGTTAATATATTGTAGCTGAGATAAAAAGATAAAATACTTTAAGAGACAAATGCAATAGCAACACAAAATATTTGGCTGCTTTAAATGCACTTTGTGTATATAAATCAAATTAATGTTCCTTATAATTGTCCCAGAAGACGCTTGCTTTATTTAGTGGACTATACCTACTGCTGATTCAGTCATTAAAATACAATAGGCTTTATACAAAATCTCACCCATCTTCCTTTACTAATTATCAAGTTATGCTTGATTCAAATTAAACTTTGGATTAATTCTGGTAATAAAAGGGAGACACTGCAGGAGTAAATATTATTGGACACTCCAATGTGCAAATGTAGCTGTTCTTGTAATCACATTGCTATCTCGACAAGGAGTATGCCAAGGTGAACAGGCCTGAGTACTTCAGGTAAGTAAGAAAAGCTATAGGTGCTCATAGCATGACAATCATGGAGATTTCAGTATCCTGGGTGCTAAATAAAATATTGCAAAGGTCAGAAGAACAAACAAATTTATAGCGGAAGATAGTACGAAAGAAAAACAGGTGAGAGAGAAAAAAAGAAAGAGAAAAAAAAGAGTGTGAGAGAAAAAGAGAGAAAGAAAGAAATCTAGTTTTGTATAATATCCTGTCAAGGAGTGGAAAGAAGGAGTCACATTTATATAGTGCTTTATGACATTTTTTATACAAATCCCAAACTGCTTCACATACAACAAATTCATTTGTAGTACAAGATTCCACAAAGACCAATGATATGAGTGACCAGTTACGTTGTCTTTGTGGATGATAGTTACCTTGGATACCAGGAGAGCTATATTACAAGTTACATTAGATAAATATTTAAGATTTCACCGGAGATGCTTAGTAACCAAGAAATAAGTGACCACTTGGTATACTGTAAAGCTTCCCACATCCTTTCCTTCCAAAAATGCCAGAATTGGGATGGGGTGTATATGAAGATGAAAATCATTTGCTGGAGATTCAGGAATGGTACAAGAGCAATATATGAAGTAACGCGATAAAATTGCAAGGCAAAACAACAGCAACGGTGAAGTAAACTTATAAAAACTAACACATCCATAATCATCAAATTCACTCAACACAGTATGCAAATCAGTGTCATGAAAGTCATGCTTAGTGTATACGTAGAAATTCCCATCACTGTTCTCTGCATCTAGTCATGGGTCAGAGCAAGGATTGTCGACCTCCTGCAGAACATCATCTTCAGTGCTATTCATGGTGTTATATATTCAGTTTTTTTAAAGCCCATTCACCAATAATCTGTGGATTTTGAAAGTCATCATTAGGTAATTTTAGGTTTTTTTTTGTAGCTATTGTATGAGAAAAGGCACGTTTTTCAAGTAATGTTCTCCAATTTGCTTTTGCAGCCTTTCCACAGTAGCACATTAGGTTTATTTTACGTGCAACTCACTTCTATCAACTCTCACGCCAGACTGCACTGAATAACAGTAAAGCTTTGTCTTTCAACACACCATTAACATATTGTTTGCCTTTGCTCCGTGACCTTTTGGTCAGCTATGTGGCCTGGTCCAATCTGCACCTTCTCCTTTGTTATCTCTTGCCCAACCCCCACCTCACTTGTTTATAATCTGTGACTTTTCTAATATTTGTCAGTTCCGAAGAAGGGTCACTGACCCGAAACGTTAACTCTGCTTCTCTTTCCACAGATGCTGCCAGACCTGCTGAGTGAATCCAGCATTTCTTGTTTTTGTTTCAGATTTCCAGCATCCGCAGTATTTTGCTTTTATTATATTAGTAAAGCTTCTCCGTTGCATTTACCTCTTTCAAGGACAGATGGGCAAATAATTTAACAGGAATAAATGTGCATGTGTATGGCGTGTGTAAAACATATATGCGATACAAACCTTTTCTGAAAATTCATAATCTAACATGAGGGGTGCATATTAACCAAGAGGATGTATTTTACTCAAAGATTTATGAAAGCTAGCTTTGAGATTCTAAAGAAGACTAAACCCCAAACTACAATATAGGTGTTCAAGATCTTGGAAGAGCACATTCTGAGGTTCACAGGAAAATACAAAGGGAAAATTCAATTACGTTATCATCAGAAATATCATAAGGGAAAAAAATGATCTTTTCAGCACTGCTATAAGAGGTGTAAAGGAACTTAGCACATTAGATAAGATACTTGAGAACTCCATTTAGAAAGGATTGGAGCTGAAGACTAGCACATGATTCATACCAAAGAAACAACATTCATCAGGAAATTAGAAACTAGTTATTCTGGCACTGGTAGTGGGGAAAGTGCTCAAGAATGGTTTACAGGATGCTATCTGTGTTCATCTAAACAACATAGAGGCCTGAAAGGGAAGTCTGCAATTTTTAGAAGCAATAAGCTATGCCTCACAAATCTGCTGGAATTCTTTGAGGAGGTAACTAAGCAGGAAGATTTCCTTTGCTCTATATTTGTAGCAAGATTGGAAATACATTCTTTGTACTCCTGCTTAAGATTTGGCTGTAAATAGTGAGATGAGAAAATCTTCCCGATCCACCAATTAAATGGCAAGTGATATACATCCGATTTAATATGCTTGGATGTTCAGCAGGCATTTGATAAGGTTCCACACAGGGGGCGGCAACGTGTCCGTGGTAAAAATTTTGAGGTCCGTGACTGGTAATTTCACAGAAGAGAAATTTCGCATTGGCTTCTTCAGACCAGCTGTAAAAAAATTCACATGTGCCAGTTTCACAGTGGATAGGTGCTCAGAGTGGGAACGGTACTTCCAATTCGGGTTTTCCGGCGGGTTCCGGTTTTTTTTAAATGCCTGCTGAAAACCTGAGATTTAAAAAAAAATTGACCAATCACAAAGCTGAGAGTTCCTGCTCCCTGCAACAATCAGAGAGGGAGGGGAGGGAGAGATGGGGAAGAGATAGAGGGAGGGAGAGATACAGAGAGGGTGAGAGAGTGAAGAGGTAGAACGAGAGGGGGCAGAGCAAGTGAGGGGGCAGAGCAAGTGAGGGGGCAGACAGAGGGAGGGAGAGAGAGAGAGGGAGAGAAAGAGGAAGAGAGAGATAGATAGAGAGTGGGCAGAGGGAGTGAGAGGGAGGGGGAAGAGAGAGGGAGGGGGAAGAGAGAGATAGATAGAGAGTGGGCAGAGGGAGTGAGAGGGGGGAAGAGAGAGGGGGAGGAAGAGAGAGAGGGGAGGGAGAGAGGGGGAGGAGAGAGAGGGGAGGGGAGGGAGAGAGGGGAGGGGAGGGGAGGAGAGAGAGGGGAGGGGAGGGGAGGGGAGGGCGGGGAGGAGAGAGAGAGGCAGATCTCCTGCGTGGTACCTCATTTGAATATTTGGGGCAGCCCAACCCCCAATCACGTGGAGGGGGCGGGCTGTTCAATACCGGCAATGGTGTCAGCTGCCTGTGCGCAGGCACTGGCGCCCTTTTTAAAGGCAGCCTGCCCTGCCGACATATTTAAATTGTGAAAGATACATCTCCCCCCAAAGTTTATCAAATAAAATTCTAATGCTCCTTTCCCACCCCCCCCAGTAACAACTACATTAACTATTTGCCCTTTCCACCCCCAAAACACTTATCTTTTAAATCTGACCTTCCCCCCTGCCCCCCAAGACTGAACAAAGTTTAAAGTTCACCCCTTCCCACCATCCTCTACACTCATTGGCTTGAATTTTATTCAGGCATGCGCTCCACAGCGGCGCCCTTTGAACTCTGCGCCATTCAGTATTCAGCAGCCACCGCCAAGCCCCCATGATATTTCACGCGGGGGCTCATTAGCATCACTGTGACGAGCACCACCCTCCCCCCCCCCGCCCCCCCATATTATGTGGGGAGAGGTGGGACATTGGGCACAGTGAGGAACCATTTGACAGCTGTGCAGCAGGAGCTGGGGCCCTATTTAAAGCGCCACAGCACCTGCTTCCTGACAGCTGTCAAAGAAATACTTACCTCACGGTTGAATAGTGGGGCTGCTGCCAATCTGGCAGCAAAGCAGAAAGTACTGGAGAAACTCAGCAGGTCAGGCAGCATCTGTGGAGGGAGAAGCAGAGTTTACTTGACCAAGTTCACAGACTTGAAAGTTAACCCTGCTTCTCTCTCCACAGATGCTGCCTGACCTGCTGAGTTACCCCAGCACTTTCTGCTTTGCTGCCACGTACTTACCCTGCTGTGTCCCAGTGTCCTGTGAAGTTACCATCCTCTTCTTCCACTCAAGTGTAACATTCCTTCTTGTAGGCATGCTGCACCTGGGTGAATAATCTTCATTTTGCACATTCCAGGATTTGAGACTTAAATGTATCATAAAATGCAAATACACAACAGAACCTTGAAGAAGTTCTGCTCTTCTCTCTGAAACTTCCAGAAATAAAACCATGATTGAAGAATATTTATATACTGTGGGCTTCTAATCATCTGACTGTGAAAAGCTGAAGATTAATCTGCATTTGGAATCTGTATTCATTTCTCTGTTAACTGTTATGTGAAAATACATGTAACCACAATTAAACGATCTTTGTTAAAAACAGGAAAATATGTTCATATTCCAGCTGCATTGCCAACTAGAAATATTACACCAATAATTATGATCAGCTGCTGCACAAGCAGAGTGTTTGTGAACATGCGTCGATGTGTAATAGTTGAAAAACTATGACAACAGCACAGATTTCCTCACCAGTCCTGCATTGGTTTTCGAACATGTGCAAAACAAACCTTGCAGCCAGAAGTTAGAGCAGTTACATGGTGGAGTCACCTTTGCATTTAAAAGGACCACACCAAAAGCCGAGGATGACAGAGGGGTGCTCAAGGGTGGCCCCACAGTTCAACGAAGCCTCCCTGGTCACTCTCCTCTCGGCTGTGCGGGCAAAGTGGGAGGTCCTTTTTATCAGCGATGGTAAGAAGAAGCCCTCCCGCCTGACCAAGGCAGCCTGGCTGGAGATGGCAGAGGAGGTGAGTAGCCGTGGGGCCGTCTGGTGTCAAAGGGTCCAATGCTGGAAGAGGATGAGCGAGTACTCCCCCAGCCAGTCGGGGCCCTCTAGGGCCAAAGTCATCCAAAGCCAAAGGGCAATCAGATCAGCAGCCTTCCTCCAGTCAGGCTGCTAGTGCAGAGGTTGCACTGAGAAGGGGCACTTGCAAGCGTTTACACAGAACACACTGACACAAATGGGAATGCACCGGTGTCACAGCAATGTAAATACATCTTTCACTAAATGTATCTCACCAACATGTGTGTCCTTTTCTCTGTGTGAATGATGTGTGCCAGCATGTAGCACCAATGTCACATCCCTTTGCACTGTTGGTGAGTCACTGTTTGCAATATCATTGCCATGCCACCGTTACTCATGAGCGTCTCCATGGATGCAGTGACATGGACATTGGCTCAGTTAGCTGCTGCCTCTAATGGTTTGCACAGGGATGCTGCAGATGTGGACTGTGGCACAGCAAGTGAGTGAGGGTGATGTGGCTTGCAGAGCTCGTGTTAGTTCCTAAGGGGCAGAGAGCCTTTGTCTGATAAGCCACTGCCGTAGATACCTAGCTCACTGCTAGCCCTGCATGCCATCATCCCTCCAATGCGCCTTTCCTGTTGTAGGTCCTCAATGTCCTCATAGTCTGAGGAGGAATCCTGTTGACATCTCTCCTCATCATGCCAGGCCTGACCCTTATTGGGTGCGTAGTTGTGCAGAGCACAGCGAGTAGCAAAGAAAGGAGCTGGCCTTTTCAGCCCATAGTACAGGACATCATCCTATCTGTCCAGGCATTGGAAGCGCTCTTTCAGCATGCCGATCGCCTGCTAAATGGTGGCTCTTGTGTTGTATCTCACCTCTGATGCAGTGGTGGGGTCTCTCACTGGTGTCGGGAGCCATGTCTGCAAGGGAAAGCCCTTGTCTCCAAGAAGCCACCCCTCCATCTGAGCCAGTTCAGTGAACAGCGGTGGCAGCTGGGACTGGTGCAGGACCCAGGTGTCATGGCAGCAGCCTGAGAAGCGGGCACAGATTTGCATGAAGCATCTCCGTTAATCACATACCAGTTTCACCTAGATGGAGAGGATTCCTTTAATGGTGACGTCAGCAGGTGGTAGCCTTGCGGGAGGCCTGATGGCCACTTGGGTGCAGTCTATGAACATTGAAACCTATGATTCTCCGGCAATGGTGCCGAAACTGATGGCCCTCTGGGCCTGGCTGTGAGAGTCCGTCCAGACATACTTACTGGCCCTCTGGTGCAGGGCATTGGTGACCTCCCTGATGCAGTGATGCACTGCTGATTGTGTGACCCCACAAAGGTCTCCGGTGGGCCCCTGAAAAGCTGCATAGGCGTCCAGCTTGAGAACTGCTGCCACTATGAGGACCACAGGCATAGGGTGTCCACCGGGCTGCAGGTCATCGTTGAATAGAGCACAGAGAAGTGTCACCACCCTCTCTACATTTGCAATCGCCTCTGACACTGGTGCTCTGACATCCAATGGCATGTCATGTGGGGCCTGTAGATGCACGGCGACTGTAATGGCAAGTCCGTCTTGAGGGCTTCTGCTCACGATCGGGGGCCTCGACGTGGACTGCACATGCCTGTTGATTTTGGCTCCTGCGCATACGGATCCTCACGAGCAGAGGATCACACAATGTAGGATGAGCCATACCTATTTCCATGTGATAAGTAAAGTTGAAGCCTTCATTTATTCGAAGTTTCCTAACAGGGCGGGGATTGGTGTTGACGGGTACATCGGGCGCTAACATGGATCAACTATGTGGCGTGGCATTGCATTGTCCATCTTGGGTAGCACTCAGAGTGGCACAGCATGACCCAACATCAAGATCCTACCAGCTGAATCAATTACCCCCACCATCCACAAAACCTTAACACTCCTACCCTTTCTGGCATCCTCCCCACAGACAGGGTGACTGGAGTGCCATTACTCCTTCACAAAGACAAACAAACGCAGAGTGTTTCCAGAGAGAGGTTACACAGTACCTCCCTTCATGCCTGCAGAGCTTTCCCTCCAGTAATCCCAGACCCCCTCTCTCCTCCCTTCCAGATGCAGAGCTGAGACCCCTGTAATCCCCCACCCTCCTCCCTTCCAGTATGCAGAGTGAGATGCCTGAATATCCCCTTCTCTTTTCCCTTCCAGTATGCAGAGTGAGACCCCTGAATATTCGCCCTCCCTCCTGCCTTCCCATATGCAGGGTGAGACCCCTGAATATCTTAACTTACCTACGGTAGAGAAAACTTCTGCCTCTGATGACCCGCCGGCTTTTATGTTCGGGAATGGGACGCCCGTTCAACGTAAAATCCGGAAGTGTGCTTCGAGAGGCGGCGGGCTGCATAATCTGCGGAGGTAAGTACCATTTTGAATATAGTAATTGGGGTGCTGCTGCTGTGCAGCAGGGGGGCTGCACTGACGGCCCCTCACCGCCAGTAATATGCGTCGGGCCCTTCTCGGCGTCGTGGGTTGAGGCGGACCTCTCCCTGCAGACTTTAGCGGCCCCCATGCCAGGACCCATGGCATTGAGGGGCCGGTAAAATGCAGCCCCTTATGTTTATTTGATCCCGTATCTCCCAGCACTGCACTGAAAATCTTAACTCCCCAACCCACCTGCCTTCCCACCAGTGTCACGCATGCTTTCCCCAGATAGGGAATTGAAGGTGCGGGAGTGCTGGCTGCAGCACTGAGGATAGCGGCGGGCCCGTAACGTTGATTGTAAGTATATTTAAATGAATTTCTTTTATTTGTTTAAATATTGAAATTGAGGTCGTGTCGCCCAGCAGCAGGCAGGCGGGGCCACCACAGAGTCTCGCTGCTACCGGGAGGATCGGATCAGCGTTGAGCTCTGTGGCGGGCCTCTGCTGGAACAATCTTCCGGCCACCCCCCCACGCCCGCGCCCCCCCCCACCCCCCCCAGTCCCCATGGAGCCTGATGTAGGGAGCTTAGTAAAATCCAGCCCTTTATTTCACTCTCTGTGCAGCCATCCTGGTGTCCATTCAAACAATTCATTGTGAGGTTCTCTGTTGTCTCCTTCACGTGTAGCTCTACCCATCTGTTCCAGCTGTGTGATTAAACAGACCCATCACACAGCAATTTGCCTACCCCATTCTGACCCCACATCTGCTTTTCTCCCCCCTCGCTGAGCCCCCACTACCCCGGACATCCTTGTACAGCCCCCGCTACCCCAGACCCTCTTGCAGACTCTCAGCAAACCTGGACCCCTTTGAAGAGCCTGCAGCAACATGCTCCCACAATGGCCTCCAAACCCCCAGCTTCCCATATACAGCAGTGCTCAAGGTTGCCTACCTGTCGCGTCAATGTGTCCTCTCGCCTTTGTGCCAACAGGTTTCACTGGTCGTGAAACTGGAGACGCGTCAGTGTCGGCAGCTGTTCACAGAATCGGCCATCGAACATTAAATCGCATATAATATTTAAATACATTTAAATGAGCATCTCAGCAATCTAAAATAAGTTCTCATTGCTTTGTGGCGAGAATGCCGCCATTTGGCTTTCCCGCCACTGACAAAATCCGGAAACGAGGTCACGCTGCTGGAGTTCCAGGCAGATGGCTGCGCCATGATTCTCCATCACCACTTCCACCCTCGACGTCAACACAAAATCCAGCCCATTGTGTGCAATGATTGGCACAATATGCAACGTTCAAAGAAGAGCAACAGGGATGATTCTGGGTTTCAAAATGTTAAGGTATGTGAATAGGATGCAAAAATTCGACTTGCTTTTAGTGAAGAATATCAAGATAGGACATAATCCAAGACTTCAAAATGCTTACAGGCTTGGATAATGCGGTCATACTAAGTCATGTTGCTTAAATTGTGATCAGAAGATATGATTACAGTATTGTCAAACATAAACCCAGAAAGGAGAAGATTTCCTCCAACTTCACATTCAGAGAAGTAGGTGATAGAATGGACTCCTATCAGTGCTATGTTGACTAGCTCCTTTGCAAAGGAGCTGGATGAATATCTGGTTGTAAAATGGATTGTAGATTAAAAGTGTAGATATAATCACAGATGATCAAATACTCTATGGAGCATTATGGTTCTGCTTGAGTTGTGAACATGGAATGCCATCTGTAGATTATAAGTAGGCTGAATAATATAGACTGGCAATCTAGATTTTTTGCATGATTATGTTACGACCTCAGTAGAGACTGTTAACTTTAAAACAAGAGATATGGACTCCCCAGACCGATTAAAAAATTACACAAGGTTTCACGTTTTAAGATTTTACTATAACAACTAAACTCAAAACCATTAACTAAACAGTATTTAGTAGGTAACTAATACACTAAATTACAGAGAGAGAAGGATATTTCCCATTAACTTATTAACACACTTGAAAACCCACACCACATTTACACATTATACAGTGTTCTCATCGAAAAGGTATTTTTGCAGTTAAAAGTCTCAAAATCCTCCCAATTACAATGGGTTGAATCTCCCAGTCCTTCTCAAAGCCAATGACCTCTTTGCTCACTTCTTCTGAACACATTCAACCTGGACTTCCGTTAATAAGGCAATCTCTGGTGACCCCATTTGTCTTTTCTCCTCTGCAAACATCAACTTTCGAATCAGGTTCAAGTCCATCACCCTTTCACTGTATTGTTGATCTGAGAGCAGCCGTTTCTCTCTCTCTCTCTTGGCTGCACAGCTCTGCTTGCTGGTCTTCCTTTCAGCCTTCCCCAGACCTAGGAAAGCCTGTTGAGTTTCTCCTGATCAACAGTCAATAGCCGTTTGCCTTTTATAATTCTAAGAGACCATACGTCTAACATAGCAAAACCACCTGGGCCTCCCTTTGTTTCCAGTGTTGACAACTGCAACTCAAATTTGCAGTTTAGAGCCGCTGGCTCCCTGTTTATAATCTGAGAGCCTGGGAGAGCGAAATCCATTGTCCTTTAGGTGTTTCACCTTGCACCCTGCTTTCAAGAAGATCTTTGATCTGTCTTCCTTACTTCCATGGTAACTAAGATCCCTGGCTTGTCTCTGGGCAGAATTAATGTCAGATCACATGTCTCCTCCGAATCTATTTTACACTGCATTGAGGATCACAGTTTTTAAAACATAACGATACTACAAAGTCCAGTGTTTACAATAATTATCATTGGGAGCAGAGGAAGGTAAGTAAGCATCCTTCATATTCCACTAAATATGGAAAACTGGGCCAATATCTTGAGCTAAAGCAACGCTATCTCAAATATGAAGCAACAATGTGCCTTAGTGCCAATCTTGGAAGACTGTTCCAAATACGCCAATGCAAGATTTTTATTTCCCACACTAGCCATTCTTATGATTTCTGAGACTGAAATGACTGATTTAATGTCAAAATGTCACCACATTCTCGGCAGTTGTGAGCAGTGGATTCATGCCCAATGGGAACTGGTTGAGACTTCCCCAAACTCATTGCATGTGAGACTTGTTCACTCTATCATTATGCATTGGATTTAAACCAAATTGCCAGAGGTGAAAGAACAGTTTTCTAAAACACTGCATCACTCAGCCCCCTACTCTTTGCACACATTTAATCAATCTCCCTCACTACCTTTACCATTCCATTTCCTAAACAATTCTTTATTTTTAGACTTCATTACTACCTTACTTTGCTCTTCATTTATTTTGCTCAACCATCAACACCCATGCACATTCGAGGTGGACATTGACTCTGTTGCATGACCTCAGTGACCTTTTTTCTATCACAAAAGAACATGAAGGTATCCCCTAAAATAGTGAAAAGGGCATTTAAAAAAATGATTTGACTAAAAAGAACAAAACAAACACTGACATCCCTAAATGAATAAATACATGTGTTTTTTGGGCATATCTTTCGTGGTTGGTTCCACTGACATAGTGCATAAGGAACCATGCGTCACCTCTGGCAATAAAAGCTTATGAAATATTTAACGAGGAACAAATTGTGAAACTTTATTCCTGCTAAAAATTGCAAATCCTGAGGTACCAAGTATCACCTTCAGAAAATATTGGTGCCTTTTCAATAGGTCTGCCTGGTGGACATTGCCCAAGGGTAAGGATCAAAGGCATTTGTTTCAGCATGCAATACATAACCTTGTACAAACCAGCAGGGATTTTTGATAACTCTCAGTAACAAGCACTTTATAAAGGAATCTGTATAGAGTAAGGGGAACAGGTTTGAACCTGTATCCCACTCTCATCCATCTTATGTGTGAAGACACATACATGGCAATCTCCTCTCACTCGAAGGCTGCTGCTGCAGTGAAAATCAGCTAATTTCATTAATTATCCCAAGCAAATTGTACTGTTATCTTTATTTTAGAAATGATTGATGTAGAAAGTGTCAGGTGTTACGAAAAGATGAAATAAAAAAATGAAGAGTTTGTTATCTGTTTTATTGGATAATGTAGGGGGTAGAATGCAGCTATTTAAATTGTAATAGATTACATTACAAATTCATACTGCATAATGGCCTGGAATTTCCTGAAACTTTTTTCCTAAGTATGGCATCAAGCTGAATTTCAGCACAAACGATTGAGGAAATTTAGGTGCAAGTGACTGACACCCGTTTTGCTACATTTGAATTTCCTCAATCTTTTAGACCAATTCTGCAAAATCACCACCAAAACATTCTCTCATTTACATAATTCCACCCACTCCATGCAAAAGTGCATTTCACACAGATCTCCTGAATTTACCCAAGTTCTGAACAGGCCATGAATGTACGCTTAAAATTATAGGTGCGACAAGACCCAAAGTCTTATTTCTGGTGCTTTATTGCAATTTTTTATCAGCATTTTTGTTTTATTTCTCGTTACTGGAACTTATAATATATTTTTGTATCTTTGAATGCATTCTGATGGCTTCAAAATGAGTTACATTAAAAAAAATTTTTAAACTTCCAAAATTACATTTTCTTAAACATTCAGGCCTGCTGTTTTCATTGGGGTGCACTGCTTTTCTCCGCGTAGTTTGCTGAAATCAGCCAAACCAGCGCAAAAGATCAAGGAAATCGAGGAATTTCAGGTGCAAATTACATCCAGCACAAATAGAGTTTCCAAGATTTTCCATGCTGGTTAAAAAAAATCATGCTGGAAGCAGGCCCTGTCCACACCCCCGAATAAATTAATCACCACGGTGAGTCTCTGCAAATTGTGTCCATTTGCGGATGAGGAGGCTCTTTCGTTAAGCTTTATTTTAGTCGCAAGGACTCAGATAGAGAATATTAAAAAATTTAAAAGGTGCCTAAGAAACTGTCTCCCAAACACCATTGTAACTAGTAGATAGTTTTGCATAGTTTTTAAAGTCATTTTCAGTTATTTAAAATGGAGTAATTCACATGTGGTGGACTAGATTGATTAAAAACACTTATTTTTTTGTGATAAACCCATTTTCAGCTGTATTATTAAAACTGCACAAGGTTACCACACTGAAACATAACAGGAATATTTATTTATTCTTATTTAATTTCAAAAACAATTTACGTTCTAAAACACTGCCTGATTGCAGTGGTTTAAAGGAAGATTTTATGTTTGACAATATGCAAATGAGTTTGAGTGGAAACCTGAGTAATAAAAACACTACTGAAGGCTAGTGCAATTTTGAGCACAATTTGCGCTCGGATTGCCATTTGTGCTCAAAGTGGAAACTCTTGGGGAGGGATTTCCATTTCAGGGTCATGACCCCGCTGTCACAGTCACTCCATTTCCCGACTCCGCACTGCATCAGCAAAGAGCACATGGTGCAATTTCGATATGGAAGTAAGTTAATTGGCCTAGAGTCGTGTTCACCCCCCAATTAGCGGTGTTGGACAAGGGAATGAGATGAGACATAGGCAGCGGTGGGCACAATTTAAAGTGCGGGCGGTAGCCTTTGTGAGGGTGCCGTTCGCTCAAGAGACGGAGGAAGGAGCAGCACAGAGGGAAGTGAGAAGAGAGCCATCTGTGTCAGGACAGCCCCCTGTTTTTCTGGTGCCTCACTGGAGGTGCTGCTGGAGGTGGTGACTGAGTGTAGGTGCATCCTGTTCCTGCCACTGGCATCAGAAAGTCTGCAAGGCTCATCAAGAGGGCATGGCTGGAGGTGGCTAATGAGGTCAGCAGCAGGAGAGTGATGAGGAGGAACTGGCTGCAGTGCAGGAAATGCTTCAATGGCCTTCTCAGGTCTAGAAAGGTGAGCCCAAATATAGACCCAGATGTCATGCCTCCTGGGCAGCAGTCATCAAAGTGAAAAAGAGAGGGGCATCCTGAGGGTGCATAGAGATCTCCTGACCATGGGAGAGATGTGCACTCCGCCTTGATGATCCATAACCGTAGGTCAGAACCCTGGTGCTGCTGGACAGGACTCTAGAATTCAGACTGCATTCAGACTGCAGCAGTGTATGAGAATGGAAAGCTGTGAGTGGTGAGGGAGAGAGGCATTGTCTTAACCCCATCTTTATTCACCTGGCATGCAAAATGGGAGTTGAACGCCAGGGAGAATGAAACGGAACGCCTGGACAGTGGGGTACCACAGCAAGCAGTACTGAAGCACTTTGAGGAGCTGGCTCTTGATTTGGCCAGAGTGTAAAGCCACAGGGATGCTGAAGATGGAAAAATGGGTGCCTGCCGTAGACAGGGTGAAAGCATCTCAACATCTCCAGTTTCAGGCGATGCATGGCAATACTCCCCATGCAACAATCTGTCAAAGCATGAGCTGTCATTTCCTTGTTTTTAGCAGCGTGAGCATTTGTTTTCTGTCCCGATCTCTCATCATCATTTTTCTTATGTCTCCCACAGTGCCAGCCGCAGAGGGGCAGGAGTCCACACAAAGCCAACAAGTTCCTGAGGGGTCGGAGGAGGAAGACACCTTGTAGCCTGCTCCATCACATCTTTCCTACACACCCTCCATCAGTGCAGATACTCGCACCTCAGTAGGTCCCTGTGCATTACTGGAGAGGGTGGCACAGGGTGAAGTGCACATCATATCGGAGCAGGAGGATACAGGGGAGGCAGAGTCGGCTGTGGCTAGTCCCCCTTGGAGGATGGAGGACAGGGACAGCCCTGCTCAGCAGGGCAGAGATGCAGAGCTGAGTAAGTCACAAAACAGGCTGCTCTACCTGGAGAGCCAGTATCAGATGTGTGCCCAATGTGGAGTTACCTGAGGCACTGTGGAGTCGTGGGATGAGAATGGAGGAGACTATTTATCTCGTGCTCCACAATGTCTCAATGCTTTGAGCACATGAGTTCCTCCATTGAGAGAATGGCTAATCTCATGGAGAGCCATATGCGGCAACACTCAGATTGAATGAAGGAACAGTGCATTGAAATGCACGGAATGCATACCGCGGCCTATAGCATTGACCAGTCAGTGGCGCAAATGGCGCAATGAAGCATGGAGCGGAGACTAGCTGCACCGCAGCTGGTATTTCTCTCCAGTGATCAAGGGCACCATGAAAGGGCTGAGGTGGCAACTTTTGCTGATGAAGGGGCCAGCATTCAGGGGCTCTGAGATCATCATTCACTTCCATGACCCCTCTGCTAGACAAAGCAGCTATTGAGTCACACCCAGTGACAAAGGCTGCCACCACCTTTGGAAGTGCCTCCCGGCACCTGCACGCCAAGGTCGATCGCCATGGGCATCTCAGGTCTAGACGGCACTAGCGAGCTGTTTGCCTCTACCTCATCGTCAGCCACAGGGAGAGCACCTTGTAGGAGTGGACGTGAGTGCAGGCCACTGCTTTGGTAATGTCACTTTGTGGGTCACTTGGGTGTCTCTAATGTAAATAATATCACAATGTACTTCGACAAAACACTGGGCATATTGTTGCTCTAAGGCAGATGGATGTGTCTTCATTTCATCATGGCAACACCTACTGTGAATCCTTGGATGACCCTCAATGAGGGCACAAGTCAGCGACCATCTGCCTGGATAGGAGTAGTCTTCTGCACCACTGATGTTCCGACATGTTCAGGTAGCTTATCCATTAACGGTATACCGTCTGCTGAGGGTCTCACCTCCCATTGCCTTCCTTTTCCTCATTCTTGACCCCTGTGCCCCTGTTGACCATGGGTCTGCCTCTCCTCCTGGAGATGCTGTTCCTCATCACTATTTGACCCTATCACGGAGCTGTTAATCTCCTGTCCTTTTATTCCCTTCCTTCTTTTCTATTGGAATGTGCAGTCTTCCTGAGTCCCCCTCTCATGAACCCCTGAGGCCCGTAAGCAGAGGGCCCTGTCAAACCCACCCACCAAAGTGCCCCCCCCACCTCAAAATGCCCTTTTGTTTATTTGTTGTATGGGGATGTGGGCATCGTTGGCCAGGCCAGCATTTATTGCCCATCCCTAATTGTCCATGAGAAGGTGGTGGTGAGCTGCCTTCTTGAAAAGCTGCAGTCCATGTTGGGATGTACACCCACAGTGCTGTTAGGAAGGGAGTTCCAGGATTTTGACCCAGCCACAATGAAGGAACAGTGATATAGTTCCAAGCCAGGATGCTGTGTGGCTTGGAGGGGAACTTGCAGGTGTTGGTGTTCCCATGTGTCTGCTGCCCTTGTCCTTCTAGGTGGTAGAGATCGCGAGTTTGGAAGGTGCTGTCAAAGGAGTCTTGGTGAGTTGCTGCATTGCATCTTGTAGATGGTACACACTGCTGCCACTGTGTGCCAGTGGTGGAGGGAGTGAATGTTTGTGGATGGGGTGCCAATCAAGCGGGCTGCTTTGTCCTGGATAATGTCAAGTTTCTTCAGTGTTGTTGGAGCTGCAGCCATCCAGGCAAGTGGAGAGTATCCCATCACACTCCTGACTTGTGCCTTGTAGATGGTGGACAGGCTTTGGGGGGGTCAGGAGGTGAGTTACTCGCCACAGAATGCCTAGCCTCTGACCTGCTCTTGTAGCCACGCTATTTGTATGGCTACACCAGTTCAGTTTCTGGTCAATGGTAACCCCCAGGATGTTGATAGTGGAGGATTCAGCAATGGTAATGCCATTGAATGTCAAGGGGAGATGGAAATGGTCATTGCCTAGCACTTGCATGGCAGGAATGTTACTTGCTACTTATCAGCCCAAGCCTGGATATTGTCCAGGACTTGCTGTGTTTCTACACGGAGTGCTTCAGTATCTAAGGAGTCGCAAATGGTGCTGAACATTGTGCAATCATCAGCGAACATCCCCACTTCTGACCTTATCACTGAAGGAAGGTCATTGATGAAATGGCTGAAGATGGTTGGGCCTAGGACACTACACTGAGGAACTCCTGCAGTGATGTCCTGGAGCTGAAATGATTGACCTCCAACAAACACAACCATCTTCCGTTGCACTAGGGGTCACACTCCGACCAGCAGAGAGTTTTCCCTCTGATTCCCATTGACTCCAGTTTTGCTAGGGCTCCTTGATGCCATACTCAGTCAAATACTGCCTTGATGTCAAGGACAGTCACTCTCAGTCTCACCTCAACACTCAGGAGAAATGACAGATAATTCTCTATAACTCTGTGCAACTGCTTGCCTGTGATTGAGGGCCTTTTCTAAACCTTCCCTTTCTGATGGAGCTTCTTGCTGCAGTCCCGCCATTCTGAAGGACTCCCTACTTTGTTTGCACCTCCTCCTCCTTTTCGTGGTTCGGACCCTGCGTGATCCTGTGCCTCCTGATCCTGAAAATTCAAGACTGGCCCTCAATGACCTGATAAGCTTGTTAAATGGCTTAACAGGTTGTTAAGTGATGTCGGGCAGGTTGGCTCTTCCAGCTCTCGGCAGAGCCTTGCAAACTTGCAGCGTGCCGGTTCCACGATGGGTTTAAGCACCCGCCTGCCCCTGATCCTGCCCTCTCAACTCAATCAAAAATCCTGCCCTTGACCTCGGTGCCTCATGTGCATAATTATTTGATGGGTCAAGCATAAGGAGGGACTTGAAGTATATCACATAAATTCAACACTTTTCTCAGGCCCCAATTTCTGCTTGTTTTACACAGGATTATACATTCCGGCTGAAGATATTCTCACGAGCTTTCAGTGTAATTTTCTGTTTCATTAAATTTTGAGACAATTAGGCCCAATTTTTACTCTGTGTGAAGTATGGGTTTTGAGTGAGATAAAATCAGGCCCAATATTTTCAGTGGAATCTCAAGTGGCATATTTAAAAACCCTTTATGCAAAATGTAATGGAATGAAAGTCTGAAAATGTTGTAGTTTAGCATTTGGAAAAATTTTCAAGTCTCGTGACTAACATAGACTGACAGTTGAAATAGGCCCATCACTGGCACTTGTATAACCATATATCGGCTGTCCCTCAATTTGAGGACGATGTCTACTCAGGGTCATGGGTTCTGCCATGGGTCTTCATGTGACTGATTTTCAAACCCACAGATCTTTGGGCATATAGAGCAGGATGTCCCACGAGGTAGTGGGATCTGGAGTGCAGGATTTGCTTCCTATAACCCCCTCCCCATTGGGGTGAGCAGAGGGTATCCTGAAGAAGACTGCTCAGTCACAGATGCTGCTGCTCAGAGACACCTCTGTCCCAACACAGGGTCCAATGACCTTCTGTCACCTGTGTGCAGATTCTTGACTAAAGGACTCTCAGGTTCATAGCCCTGTCCCCGTCGCCAATTATCCATCGCCACAGGACTTGACAGTTGGAACCCTGGTAAAAGCCTGCGCATGACTTCATTTAACATGGGAATCTTAGGGCTACATCATTGTCCACACGATCTTGACGGTTGTCACAATTCAGTGAAGTGACAAATCACAATGACCAGGACCTCCTTGCCGCTGCAGCCTTCTTCCGCCTTCACAGCCGGTGAGACGCACAGTCTTCCTTCGCCTGTTCTGCAGAAGACGACCTTTTGGACCACACTTTTGTCTGGCACCTCCCTCCGACCTTGCCACCATGGGAGGCCCTACCAGGAGCAAGGAGCTCTTGATGGCATTGCTTCAGGGATCATTGGGATCCACAAGCCTCTCCACCACATGAAGGTAGCGATCCACGGAGAGGGCAACCACACAGTAAGGAACTGAAGAGGATCTTTCAGATAATGCAGACAATGCAGACAATGCAGACAACCTAGAACTCGGGGTCATAGTCTCAGGAAAAAGGGACTGAGATGAGGAGAAATTTCTTCACTCACCGAACATTTGGAATTCTCTACCCTGGAGGCTGTGAATGCTCAGTCATTGAGTATACTCAAGGCTGAGGTTGATAGATTTCTGAACACTAAGGGAATCTGGAGTTGAGATAGAAGATCAGCCATGGTCTTATTGAATTGTGGAGTAGGCTTGAGGAACCATACAGCCTACTCCAGGTCCTATTTCTTATGTTCTTAACTCACATCACTAATATTCCAAAATGATTGATATGGTTGATGAATGACAATGCTTGTACTCTCCATGCATGCTGACCATGAAACAGCAGGTTCTAAGTTTGTATCTCTAATTCCCTACATATCAAATTCCCATTGCACATCCAGGGTGAGGTTGTATGCAGAGAGTCAATGCTCCTTCATAGTAGGAAAAACTGAGATCAAGTTATCCTGGGACAGTCTCAAGCTTCTCCAACTGTGCATTTAATGCCGTCTGGGCAAAAAGGAGTGAGCAATAAGAATCCCAAGACCAACTATAAAAAAAATATTGATTTTAGCAGTGCCAGCTGCTGTGGAATTTGCTCTGTTTATATCATGGGATAAGTTGATCTGTATAGGATTAGATCAATGTATAAATAAAGTCACCGTTTGCAACATTTTGTAGAGACAGTGGCTGGGAAAGGTGGTGCACAGGTCAGTGGAAATGAAACTTTCTTGTTGGCCCATGTGGGATTGGAATGAGTGCTTCAGTGCTGAGCCAGCAGCACCCAGAAAGCATGGCTGTCTCCAACTTGAACAATACTGTTGGAGAAGACACTGGCATCAAAGGCATAGGTGAACTCCCTGGGCTTTGGTGAGGTGCATCTACTCCAATGGCACAAATGCCTCCTCATTTCCTTTGCTACCCAATTAAATTTTGCAGCATCACGTCTTTAGCAAAATCCATCGAGCAGCATATCATTCAGAAGGTCCAATGTAGGATTGGGAAAAGGAGCAATTTACTTAAATTGAAAACGCAGCAGAGTCCTTCAAACTTGCAGTTTCTTTGTGAAAATCCGAATTTGGCCTAAATTAAATCATTGAAGCTCAAAAGAAAAGATGGCATCAACAAAACAGTTCTGTCAGGTCCTACAATCGAGATGCATATTCAGACCAATAAAATGTCCCTCTGTGTGTTTCCAGGATCATGAAATTGAACAGGGTTCTGATGAAAGGTCACAAACCTGAAACGTTAACTCTGCTTCTCTCTCCACAGATGCTGCCAGACCTGCTGAGTATTTCCAGCACTTCCTGTTTTTATTTCATGAAATTGGCATCTAGCCAGTCCCTGTCTTTGGTTGTAGCCACAACAACAAATATAGATAGCGTTGATTTATTTTGATGTATAGATCGAAGCCCCTGAAATCTGATCATTAGAAAGCCAAAGACTGATTGAGTTAAACTAGGGCATTATATATGTCGCTCCTTATAGTTTAGTGGAGAACATGGACTATAATCAGTGGCATCTTGCAATCCAGGAGGTCTGGAGCAATGGATGTGATAGGAAGTAAGTATGTAGTCTGTTGTAATTGGGATGGGGATGGAAGGGGTCTGTACTTTCTGGTATCGTTGCTGGTTTAGCTGGTAGAGGCAGCAGGTATATATCTAATCCTTGCCAGTGCAGTGATAGGTATGCTGATGTGATGGTGCATCTCAGTCTGGACATTATTGAACATATTTTTGCTTTAGTGGTCTCAGAGCAATTAATCTAACTTTAAGCTGCTTTTATAAGTTCTTCACCTGCTGGCTACTGTAGCCCTGGTTTCCAGGCAGATGCTGCATCTCATTAGATTGTTCATCAAGAAGGTCCGTTCTTCTCCTAGCTCTTTGTGCCTGTTGCCAGATTAACTGTGTCCAATAAAATTGCTGCACCATCTTTGCTGTATATTGGCACAGTCCCCTGAAAACATTACATCATGACATTTTCACATAAACATCCTCATCTCATATATGCTTTGGCCATCATGCCATTGGTCAATGATGTAACACCATAACTACATTGTTAGCATATGGTGGCCATTTGTCACTGACACTCTGTGCATGCAACTCCCCTCAGAATGGGCTAGGCACATGACGTAAAGCAAAATCAGGAGAGCAGCATTCCTAGGCTACTTCGCCATGACCCAGTCTGTAACCTAAATGGCCATTTAAGGGTGCTGAGCTTAAAGGCAGAACGGCAAAAGTGTTGAATGCTGAGCAGTAAAGTTCCAAGACTGGTTGGTATTCAGAAAGCACTGGTCACATTTCCACAGGAAAATGTACATTTAAATTAATTTTAAAAAAAAACTTCTTTGTTACAGTTCAACACTGACATTATTCAAATGTCTGTTCACTTGGAATCAGTTCAGGGAAGTGATTTACATGTACTTGGCCTTTTAGAGTCTGGTTTTATAATATGTTGGCTTTTCAGGAGCTAGGTTATGAAATGTCTAGATCTGACTTTTAGATTGCCACTGTAGGAACTGAATTTCTTTTTGCCATGCTAGCTATCATATCACACCAGAAAAATCTGAGGTTCAAATGCTTCACCTTTTCAAATCAAAATCAGAAAAATACATGGAATGACAGTACATTTCTTTATTGTTGGTATTCTTTGAATAAACTATAAAACTGCTATCCAGTGCTTTTATTTTGTTTGTGTGTAAAATTGGTGCCGTACAGTCATCCCCAGATTAATGAGAGGCTGGATAAGAACAGGAGTACTTGATGATTTGAATTTGTTTTAGTAAATTAGTAGTATAACTGCTTTAAGTAGGTTTTGCCAAATTACATTTAACTCCTTGTGCACCGAGGGATTTATTTATTTTGCAGGAAAATAATTTTCTCAATTGAAATCCTGTCAAAACAAACTGATAAATTTTATGGAATGCCTGTTCATATAGCCTGTGGGGCTTGTCTTTCTCCTGCCTTAGGCAGTCAAACTTGCATTCAACATGCAATCTGTTGTGTTTGATGGGCTGTTTTCTTCTCTGATTTTTTTTCCTCTCTTACCCCTACTGTCCTGAGCGTGACGCCTCTTAGTTGGATAGGATTCTATCTACAGCAGAAGCTATTCTTTATATGTTTTGGGATGACAGTGTAAGAACACCTTTAGATGACAGAGAATTTGGCAAATTGGTCAACAGTTCTCCATTTTCCCTCTGCACAAGTGTTGATCGAGATTTTGTAATCGTTAGGAAAAGGGGTTAAAAAGAAAAGAAAGACTCACATTTATATAGTATCTTTCACAACCTCAGGATGTCCCAAAGCATTTTAACAGCCAATAAAGTACTTTCTTGGTGTAGTCACTGCTGTAAAGCAGGAAATGCAGCAGTCAATTTGTGCGCAGCAAGGTCCCACAAATAGCAATAAGGTGGAATAAGTGGTGTTGTTTGAGGGATAAATGTTGGTTAGGGCACCAGAGAGAACTCCCCAGCTCTTCTTTGAACCAGTGCCATGGGATCTTTTATGTCCACCTGAGGGGGCAGAACATCTCATCTAAAAGACAGCACCTCCAACAGTGCAGTATGCCCTCAGTACAGCATTGAAGTCTCAGCCTAAATTTTATGCTCAGGTCTCTGAAGTGGGTCTTGAATTCACAACCTTCATGCTCTGAGATGGCTGGCACCCATTATTCACAAAGGAACTTAAATTGGATAATTCATAACTCTTGTCTCCTTATTAAAAAGGAATAGGGAATCGGGACCTTGCTCTTCACACTTGTTGAGTTTACAACCTGCATGTGATTGATACCTAGGATATTTGGAACTTATGAAATGAGTGACATTATCTGATAAGGCTACTATCAAGGGACAAGGGACTATCTTGTACTTCATAGTCATCATATTGTACAACTATAAAAATGGGTTACAAATGACCCTTTGGTACAATTGTTAGGGTTTTTAACTGGGCACTTCCCATTCTGAGATGGCAGCTCATCCTAGCAACTTGCTAATGTAATGAAACAAAATGTTGATTTTTCAATTTAAAGACTATTTAATTGAACACCATTAGAAATGAAAAAATAGAAAATATGATGGCATATGTCTGTGGAAAACAATTTTTTAAATTATAGGACCTGCAACAATGGGACGAAGTGAGACTGAGATAAATGACACCTCTGCAAACCGATTCAGAGATATATTCTTTCTTTTAAGCACCCTTAGCAGATCCTGGCTTAAGACTCCTCTGGCTAAAATTATGCATTAAATACACCATTATCACGGTGTTAAGGAGTCAAATGATACATTGTATATACAGAAGAACTTCAAAATGAACCACAGTAATGAGGCCTTAATCTCTCTATTCTCAGATGCGTAGCAATCGAGACTCAGACTGAGAGAATGAGGGCATCTGAAGCCAAGAAAAGCCCCAGGGGTGGTAATGTAGTAATTAGTGACAAAAACCAGAACACTTCAACTTCTGACAAGTATCAGAGGGTCACCTTTGCACAGTCCGTGCCCCACAGGAGAAGCTGACATGTCTTCATAAATTTCAAAGAAAGGCTTCAAAGATGAGCAAAATGTTACTAATCTATGTTTTATGTGTGCATTTAAACAGTCCATCAAATATCATTGATGCTAATCAGCAAATTGATCTTTCCCCATCTGTGACCCTGCTCTCGGCCTCCAATATGAAACTAAAGCATCATCTTGGCCTGGTAATTTAAACGGATTCTAAATGAAAGTTTATTAAAAAAATCATAAGCTCCTAATTTTACAGTCAAAACACCTGCAAAATTCAATGCCACTGCAATCTAGAGAGAAGCAGTACCAAAAGTAAATTCGACTGTTCTTGAAGTATTGCAGTTGCTATGAAAGTATTCAAAATAAATTTGTTTGATTTGGTGCTAAAATGGTGCTGACTGTTGAATTGTCCCTGAAACACTGAAATTTCTGATCGTTCTTAAGATTTGCTTGTTAACATGCAATATGTTTACAAATGATTTCTTGTACACTTCTTGTTAGCAAAATGGAAGCAGAAAAATGGTTGGAACCATCTTTTAATTCACAGGTAGTACAGAGTAAATTAATATGTTACAAACCTTTGCTCTTTAGGTTGCAGCTATATTGTACATTCATGTTAATGTGAAACAGTTTCAGGTGCATATCTACAGTGCGATGGCGCAAACTTTAAGATAATTACAAAAAGAATTAAAGGGGAGGTTGGAAAAAAATGCATTTACCCAGAGGGTGATAAGAATGTGGAATGCTCTGCTGCAAACATTTGCTGAGGCAGAGTTGATAAATTATTTTCAAAGGGAATTAGATAGTTGCTTGAAAAGAGGTATGAGGAATGAGCAGGCGGAGTAGAGAGGCTAGTTCATGGGGAAAAAAAGAGTAAGACTTTATGGGCCAAATGGCCTACTTCTGTTTCTACTTCTGTTCTATGATTCTATGACAGGAAACAAGCAATAAAAGTTCAGGGTCGTGTCTGATCTGACACTCCTGAGCACCATGGTCAAGAGGTCCAAGAAGCTATAACTCCAATCTGCAATAAAGCTGCATTTCAAAAGCACCTAGCTGGGAATTTTGTAAAATGTTGAATGGAATGGCCACCTCACCCAGGATCTCCTAAATTAAACATTAGCTGCCAGGTAACAGAACTTTTCAGATGCATTGCAGCACTCCATTGATACTGGATCTCAGTCCCAGTCAAACCGGGGTCAGTGTGTACTTTAACAAGGGCCCTGTGCATTGCAACTGGTAGATAGCAGTCTCCATATTATTACAGTCTTCGTGATTCTTGGGGAAGATGATGAAATCCCCCTTCAGTGGTCACATTACAACATTAGTAACAAAAGAAGACTATTGTTGGATCTAAATTGCTAGTTGCAAAGAGAATATTGGAGCCTAATAGTTTAAAGGATTTGCTATTACTTTTCATGCTATTGTATCGCTATTTTTTTTAAGAATGATTATGCACTTCTTTTTAAATAAACATTTTCCATAGTTTCACTGCACACATTTACCATATGGTGCCCCCTTTGGGAAGAGTTGCTCTGGTTGCTATGTGTTTGCTCCATTAGAAACATAAAATCATACTAATGGAACAAGTTAAGATTTTTCTCGAAATAGCCGTCAGAGGTAATCTTCCTGTGATGTTTATGACGTGGTTAACACATAGCAACCAGAGGAACTCTCCCGGGCCCCTCCACATTGCTTCCGTCGCTGTCCCACCTGCTGTACAGGGAATAGGGCAAGGCTGCAGGAATACAGGATCATGCAGCTCCAGTCTACTTAGCCTGGTCATGTTCTAAATACCAACCCTGGCACTACTGCTCTCCCTGAAATAGCATCAAATGGCTCGCTGCTACTCACTGTCAAGGTTCACAAATAAAGAATGGGCACTTGGATGAGGTACAGCCAGTGCCCTTGAAACTGCTGCAGCATGAGGAAAGGAGGGGAGAAAATTGGATTGATTCTTTTAAAGCAAGCATGCATAAAGAATAGTTTTATGATTTTGTTGTGCACAATGAAATCTTTCCTGCATATTATTATTAATAATAATAAATGATGTCTGAATATAAGTGTCTGACATGTTAAGAAGGTATTTTTAGCATTTGAGACAAATTTTGAACCTTGGATTTTGTACAGAAGTATTTACCAGTTCTCAGCTGTGTGTGTTGTACAGCCTTGCATAGCATGCTAGTATCAGGCTTGGAGTAGCTGTGAACGAGAGATGGTTTGGTCACACCGAAGCAGCACTAAACCACAACATGGGGATGCAAGATCTGTGGAGATTGATGAACGCTTGTTAAAATGAATTAGGGGTGTGGGGGGAGGAATTGGTTGACGCCATCAGTGCAAAACAGGTTTGTAGCGAATCAGCAGCTGATTGTTCACCATGCCAGTTTTCATTTTTCATTGACTTTGGAAAACATTGTCCACATTTTTAATTTCGAACCAAGTAAAAGTGACAGTGAGACTAGGAAACGAGTCTCCAAAAAGAGTTTGAACTATCATTCTGTAGACTTCAATGGAAGCAAGATTGGGCACAGTGAAAAATCAGGTACCGATTTGCTAAGAGTTCGTTTTGCACTGCTGCTGTAGACCAATTTCTCCCCAATTATTAATATTAAACTAGTTTACTGTGGAAAATAAGTCAAATTTGCTTTGAAACCCTTTAATAAACCCAGTTAAATGCTATTCAGTTAAGCAAGACATTGATAAATTAATAATAACCCTGTCTATCATTCTCTTAGCTTTTTTTTTCAGCAGACAACTCTCCATTAATATACGTACTTCAGGTTGAAGGCCTGAGCTCAAGGTTAGAAAAATATATGTTGTGAGTTATATTTTTAATAATCTGAGCTCCATGTTGTCTCAGTTGGAAAACCTCCCAGTCCTTTTTAGAGCTGAGCCACATAGATCAGGATTATCCCAGGTTCAGCAGCTCTCGGTGCTGTGTTGTTTGGCTTCAGTGCTCTGTGGCCAGGAGGGGAAAAAGCAGCCAGGCATCCTGCGACTGATCACTAAGCAAGTTCAGATGGAAGGCGTGTATGTGTATGTGTCTCAACAGTATTGGAGGACAGAATGAACCTCGGCTCTGATGGTTGCCACACTGAACGGCCTGCCAGCACTGGTTCACAGGTGAAAAATGGTCACATGCAGAGGTGTAGGGCAGTGCTTGGCAATTACAGGAGTGGGGGAGAGGGGGGGTGGGGTGGTGGGAGGAGGGTGGTGAGGTGGTAATATTGACTTTGGATGGTGGAAAATTGGCAGCCCACTTTACATCTCTCCTGATTGCCATAAACGCAGGATGTACAGTAGCATATTAGTTATATTAGTGGATCAGTAATCGAGAGGCCTGGACTAATGATGCAGAGACTTGGGGCTGAATTTTACCAGCCCCTTGATGTCGGGGGTCGTGGCGGGAGGGCCCGTAAAATTCAGCAGGGAGAGGCCCGCCTCGACCCCGGACATCGAGAAGAGCCCGCCACATATTACCAGCGGCAGGGGGACTTCGGTGCAGCCCCCCACCGCCACTTGGTGGCGGGGCCTTCATCTGAATATTTAAATGAACAATAATGAGATTTAAATTAACTTACCTGCAGGCGGTGCCCACCCCACGCGGATTTTAGAGCCACCGAATGCACCTCGCGTGCCTTCAGAAGTTTGTACGGAGTTCCAAGGCGAGAACCTGGTGGGGAGGGGGGGAGGAATAAAATTTTCAGGGTGGGAGGGGTGGGGGAGCGGGGAAAACAATTTTTAATTGGCTGTGGGGATGTTGAGAAGGGGTTGAGTGTCAAAGGGAACCGATATCGGGGGGAAAGTTCGGGATTTTGTTTATTATGGGGGAGAGGGCAACTAATATATAGATTACTTGTTGGGGGGGGGTGGTGGTGGGAGACGGGAATTAGAGTTGAAATTAAAATTTATTTTTATTTCCAGAAGATTGGGACGTTTAAATTTTTAAATGTTACTGAAGGGTATGAAGCCTTTTAAAAATGGCGCTGGTGCCTGCGCGGTTGCCAGGGACACGGCAGCCGCCCCCTCGACATCATCAGGCATGGCCAATCCACCCCCTCCATTTAAATCAGCCACCAAGTGTTATATCGCGGAGGCTGTGCGGCGGTGCATGAATAAAATTCAGTCCTCGAGTTCAAGTCCCACCTTGGCAGCTGGGAAATTTAAAAATTCAGTTCATTCAATAAATCTGGAATTAAAAAGCTGGTGACAGTGACCATGTCCGGAATTTTACACCCCCCCCAAACGAGCGGGCTGGTGGTGGGGTGGGGGGGCCGTTCCCGACCACCTCCCACCCCCACTGCAATTTTATGCGGGGCGGCGAGAAACGGCCCATCCGCCGCAGGCTAATCAAGGCCCTTAAGTGGCCAATTATTTGGCACTTAAAGGCCTCTGCCTGCCACCATGGGTATTTTACCCTTGGCGGCCAGACGGCAGAAGCCTCAAAAAGCCTGCCTGGTGCAACCAGGCGGCCATCTTGCGGGCTGGTGGGGGACCCTCCTGATCAGGCACTCTGTGCCCCACCAAGGGCAACCCCCGAAGCCCCAACTGCCCCCAACGCACAACATCTCCCCCCTCCTAACTGACTCCCTTGCCTCGCTGGGGCCTGACCGATTGTCCCCTGTGAGGCCCTAAAAACTTACCTTTTTTCCGGGGCCGTCCTTATTTCTTGTGATGCCTGGGTGTAGTCCCAGCAGTGACCACCGCTCCCAGTGTTGCTGCTGGGACTAAGAGCTGCCGGCCCATAGATTGGCCGCCAGCTCCATTAGGAGGGACTTCCTGCCTCAAGGAGGTGGCAGTACCGCCCAAGACCAACTAAAGGCCTGGGGAGCGAAAAATCCCGGTCTGGTTCCCCAGGCTCAGCGGAGGCGGGCTCGCCTGTGCCCCTCGGAGAGCCCCCCACGGTACAAGCGCCCCTGCTGGAGCACCTCCTCCCCCACCCCCTCCCCCGCCACCTCACCAGGGCTCAGTCGATTGTCCCCGGCGAGGCCCCACGCACTAGCCACAATTCCAGGGCCACCTCCATTGCTGCTCCTCTCGCTGGGTGCCGTTCCAGCAATGGCCACCCCTGCCGGTAGCGCTACTGGGACTGGAGAGCTGCCAGCCCGCTGATTGGCCGGCAGCTCTTGGAGGTGGAACTTCCTGTCTCAGAGGGGCAGAAGTCCCGACTGAGGCCAATTAAGGGTCTGGGCCACATAATATCATAGCGTGGCTCCCAGGCCTAGTGGAGGCAGGCTCGCCCCTGACCTTTTGGCCGGTGGGCTGCACATCTGCCCCGAATATATCGGCCTGCAATTTTGCCAAAAATAGTGTTGACATTTATTCCCTTCAGAAGACACTCCAGGATGAATTTTTGCATTGGAAGTGGGAAATGGAAGCACGGACTGCTTCCATTTCCCGAGCCTGCCTCAGGGTGAAAGTAGATTAAAGTCACGATTTACGCGGGTTTGGCGGCCAATTAGAGGCTGCGGGCACGGGAGTGGAGGCGGGCCAGATGAGGTGTGAGCCCCATTTAAATCCCTTTGGCAGCCACTACTGTGATTGCAGTTTGAATTTGGAGGAAGCAAGCAAAAGAGTTTCTGTGAGTTGGCTGAAATGTGCAAAGATGTCATTGGAAAGCCAACAGCCTGGAACCCGGGGTAGGGCAATGCCATGGTTCTTGGATAATGAAAGGTGATGCTGGAGGCCATGAAGGACAGGGGGGAGGTCATCTTCCTGGAGAGTGGTAGGAGGAAACCCCCCCCCCCCCACCTAAACGAAGGCCTGGGTTGAGATAGCTGCCACTATCAGTGCCAGATGAAAGTCAGTGCTGTAAAAGATTCAGTCACTTCATATGCTCTGGCAAGGTGAGTACAACCCCCAACCCTTAGGACAGGCTGCAGGGTTTGCACCTTCCAGCAGACACACCACCTGAGGACCTTCAGGACACATGCTGCTCCTGACTATGGGAGGGTTGTGCGCCAGGGCATTTACTCACGTCTCAGAATGGCTCAGAGCCATATAGTGACAGGACCTGTCACCACTAAAACATGCAGCTTCTAATGGATAGGAGCAGATGCCATTGGCCATAAAGGATAACAGTGCCTTATCTTGCTCTCTTTTCTCCTTGAAGGAGAAATGGGCACAAAATGCCTGGGAAAGGGCACTGACGGGCAGTGGACTTCCATACTAACAAAGGATAATGCCAAAGGAGGGAAAAGCAATGGAGATTGCCAGGATTCCAGATGAGGAGGAAGTTGGGTCTGGCAAGATGGCAAATCATGGTGCAGATAGTGATTCCAGAGGGCAAAGCACTTAAGAGGGGGGTGAAGTGGACACCACCCTTTCCAGCAGCATGCCGAACACTGGGTTGCATTAGGTATCCTCAGCACTGCAATGGCTTCTGCTCTCCTAGGCTGGTTCTCAAGATCTCTTGTGTCTCCCACAATCGCCCGATGATGCTGTCTCCCTCTCCTTCAACAGCCCCAGAGGAACCTCACTAAACCAAGGAAACACCATCGCACCTGACAGGCACACCATCCACAAATGCAGATACTGTCACCACGGAGGGTCCTGGCGTGTTCATTTAGATAGGATGGCACTGGGTGAGGAGCACGGAACAGGTGTGCAGGAGGAGGTGCTAGAGACAGAAGCAGCTGTTGGCACTTCCCCTCGGTTATATCACCTCTGTGCCTCTGTCTCAGGCTCTCGTAGAGGGGTGAGTAGCCATCTCTTCAAGGGACATCCCTTGTCTCCAAAGATCCAACCAGCTGCTCAGCTTGGCACAGATGCAGGGCCTCAGGAGTCACAAGAGAGAAGGCCATACCTGGGACAGCAGCAGCAGATGTGCTCCCACATGTCAGAGTTCCCTGAGGCAGTGCAGGGTCATGGTCTGAGAATGGAGGAGTCAATCCAGCTCATGTCCACCACAATGGCTCAGGGCTATGAGTGCATGAGCTCCTCCAATGAGATTGTGGCCAACCTCATGGAGAGCCATATGTGGCAGCACTCTGAGTGGATTCAGGAGCAGTGCACTGTCATGAATAGGATACATGACACAATGTGTAGCCTGGAGTGGTTGGTGACGCAAAGGTGTTGGGAGTGGATGCCAGTTGCATCCCAGCTGGTATCCCCCTCCAGCCATCCGGATGCCAGCCAAGGGCTGAGGATGTCACCGAGGAGGATGAGGGTACCACCCCTCAAGGGGTGCCTTCATCTTCCTCAGCCTCTTTGGCTCCTCTGACAGTGGGAGCCTCTGTGCAACAGGGCCAAGTGACAGAGGCTGCCCCTGCAATGATGCAGTTGCAGCAGCTGCCAGATATGCCCCCACAGGAACCTCCATGACAACGATGACTGCCACATGCATCTCAGCCGCAGCCAGAGACAAGTGAGCAGGCTGCCTCCACCTCCTCCGAGGCCACAAGGGGAGCACTGCATAGGAGTAGCCGAGTGCGGAGCACTGGAGTATCTTTCTACTGTCGCTGTGCACTGTTTCCCTTTCTTATCATTTTATAAATAATCACACTTCAGGGCACATGTCTGAGCCTCCTTTTATTGCTGGCATGACAAAAAAGTGGTGAAGGAGGTCCGGGCTTTGTACAAGGAGAGGGCAAAGGCTCTGGGCACATGTGCATCCATCATTGGTAGTAAGAGTTAAGATGTTCCAGCCTTCATCTTCAATGAATGTGTTGGCACAGGCACCTTAGAGTGACTTGTAGCCAATACCCTTCATCCTGGGTCAGAGGGTCTCAGTTGAAACGTTCCTGAATTCAAACATTCCTAACATTCATAGCACCTCGATGAGACCTTCGCGCCCTATGCTGTGCCCGATCGGCTCCTTGTGTAGCTGGTGCACCTCGGTGTTCTGCATCCTTCCACTACGCCTCCATTTCCTCCTTCTCTCCCACCATCTGCTCCCCCTCTTCCTCCAATGAGCTCTCTCATTCCAGGGTCTCACCTTCCACCCAACCAGTCCATGCACCAGAAATGCATCTTCAGAAGCCAAAAGGCCTGCTCGATGTTTGTCCTAGTGAGTGGGTGGCTTCAGATATATCACCTCTGTGCCTCTGTCTTGGGCACTCATAGAGGGGTCAGTAGCCATCGCTTCAGGGGATACCCCTTGTCCCTGAAGATCCATCCACAGAGTTTGGGGGAAGGAATGAAGAGTTGCTGCAGCCTGGACTGGTGGAGGACGAAGGAGTCATGGCAGCTGCCAGGAAAGCGAACACACACATGGAGGAAGCTCTTGTTGTGGTCACAGAGCAGCTGAACATTGAGGGAGTGGAAGCCCTTCCTGTTGATGAATCTTACTGGCCATCACTGAATGCCATGGTGGCCACATGGGTACAATTGATAATGCCCTGTACCTGGGGAAATCCAGCAATGGCAGTGAAACCCATTGCACTCTGTCCTTGCGAGGCCTCATCTGTTATGAAATGAATATATTGTCCAGTTCTTGCAAAAGGGGGCATCAATGTCCTGTGAGATGTAGTGGTGTGCTGCCATTTGCGAGATGCCACCAAGGCCCGCTGCAGATCCTTGGAAGGAGCCAGAGGCGAAGAAGGTCAAGGCCATATTGACTTTGATGGTTACTGCCAGGACATGGTGACCAGTGCTGCGAGGTATGAGGTCTTCGAATGACGAGGGCACAGATGTCAGTGAGCACCTGCCTGGAGAGTGAGATGCAGTGGTTTTTGTCGCGGTTCATCCCAAGCAGCTCTATAACCCAGGAGTCTGTGCTCTACAGGCTGTTCCCAGGGACGCACACCAAGATAAACATCAACTGCTGCTGGAGGACTATCAATTTGGTGAAAGACACTCTTTGGTCTGCCCGAAACTTGATGGTCTTCCAGCGCAAAGTGTTGTTCACGACCGAATGTTGCAGACTGGCACATTCCAAGGTCCAGGACTACGTGCTGAGGGACGCACTAAAGCTTGGGGCAGCCGCAGCAAAGGCTTAATGGGGAAAGACCACAGTGTAAGGTCCCCCCACCAAGCTGAACGGAGGGGCTGGACCCATGGGAAACCCCTCGAACTGTATCGGGAAAATTTTCGTTTGCTGTAAAATGTAAAAATGTATCTGGCCTGACAAATGAAATGAAAGGGTTGTGAGGTAACTCATGATTGTATTGAAGGAAACTGATCTCCTTTGCACTGTTTGTAATTTTGACTTGGTGCTGTTTGAAACCGTTTGGTAATGTATTTTTTTTACAGATTTTATGAATAAAGTATATTTTGGAAAATAAAACCCCTGCCTGGAGCGTCTTCTGCGACACTAAGTCTCGATCATCTCAAGGAAGCTCCTTCTTCAGCGGTATATCCTATGCTGAGGGTATGATTTCTGTATCCTTCCTTCCCTTTCCTCTGCCTTCCTGAGGCTCAGGGCTCTGCCCTTCCTGCGGAGGGTGTTGCTCCTCATTGCCACTGGACCCAAAATCCGAGAGTCGTGCCAACTTCTGCCTTCCTTGTGCTCAGCTGGTTGTCCAGTTTCCTTGGCTGCCTTGCCAACTACTCTTCTGCCCCCACGATGCCAGGTGGGCGATGACCCCTTGCACTGCCCGAGCGCTGACTGCCTACTCTCCCTGCCACCTGCACAGCGCCAAGGGCACCGGTCTCCAATGGCCAAGCCCCCTCAGCACAGTTGCAACATTTTTGGCTCCAAGGTATTCCCTGGGTTGGCCATGACTGGCTCCTCACACTGTACCCACGTTTTACCTGGTCTGATCTGCCCCAGACAACGCCCCCATGAAACTCTCAACTCCCGTTAATGAGTTCTTAATGGGCTCTGCAAACACCTTAATTGGCCTTAATAGGAGATCGGGCAGGATCGCTGTGCCACTCTTCCCCTGCCCTGGTGAACACTGCTGGCGCCAGGAATGGTGTTGCAAAACCAGCGTGCCGGCCGGCACTGGTATTTTTGGGCTCCATCTGCCTCCATTCCTGACCTCAGCATGGCCCCAAAATACAGTCCCACATTAATTTAAAATGAAAACGACCATTTAATTAGTTAAACAGGCTCATGCTGGACTACCTTCTGTAAATTAAGCATTTCTCAGAGCAAAACAATCGTGGTTCATTGCAGGTTTAAATAAAACCACCTCTGAGGTAAAATGCCTCTTGGGCAGAGTAAATGCATAATTAGCTTTATTTGTCTTCCGGTGTCATTGCTGTCAGTGTATTCAACAGAAGGTCTAATAATGAGGCTCTCCTTTGGATGCATGTTGAACATATCTGATTCAATCAAAGCAAAGATCCTTAAATTAATAATTTATCTAATTGACAAAGGTGGACTTCATAACCCTAATTCAGCATTGGACTGCAGTTAAGGATCAGCATGCAGCACTGCTAGAGATCCAGCTTGCTCAATCTGCAATGTACTGAAAGAGTTGAATTTTGATGAGAGTGTAGTTTTCTGTAGAGCTCGTTAATCAGCTCATTTTTCCAACTGCGGTTGCTTGAGCACCATTGCTGTTTGTGGGAGCTTGCTGTGCGCAAATTGGCTGCTGTGTTTTCATGCAGTACAACAGCGACTACATTTCAAAATTACTTCATTGGCTATGAAAAACTTTGGGATGTCCTGAGGTTGTGAAAGGCGCTATATGAATGCAAGTTCATTCTTGCTTTCCTCAGCACCTCTACGTAATGTGGGGACACCCGAATGAAATTGGAACCATTAAGGTGTTTTGTGCTGAAACGTTCATGAAAGTTACAGAAGCCTCCCTGTGTATCCCAGCAGTGCTCTCTGTGTCTTTGTTGATAATGAATGCATTTCAAATGCTCTGGTTACCTCTGAACTTAGTGATGATCAGTAAAAATAAGTTCATTCTTACATCAGCCTTTCATGACTGAACCTATAATTAAAGAAGATGCTTCAATAATCAGAAAGGTACAGTGGAGAAGACAATCTTAATTCAAGAGAGAATGCTGTTGGATTAAATAAAACCCACAAGAAGCATTATAACTCATTGCATTTTGTAGTGCATTTGAATGGCATTACCTTGTGACATTGGCTGTCCTGATCAAATGTGCTGACAGGTAGAATGTAGATTTCGAAAACCCTACAGTGAGAGACCTTCCATTTAACATCGAATGTGCTGACAGATAGAATGTATGAACTTCTGATGGGTGGACCCTGTGGGGAGGCACCTTTCTTTTTCCTTTTGATTTTGCTGACAGCTGGACTATGCCTGTGCCTAAGGCATACTGGAAGATTTTCATGCTGCAGCAAGCAAAACATCTGGACATTAACATGGACATTACTTTGTGTCCACTTTCCTTCTGAGGGAAACATTCAAATAGAACTTGTCACTGACCATCCAATCTTGCAAGCTACAACTGTGCAAACCCATTAGATTCTATGGGGGAGGGGTAGAGGGGAAGAATATTAGACAAGATTTACACACCATCTCATTGGTATGTCCTGTTATTTTTTTACCCAAACTTCTATTTCCTGAACAGTGCATGTTTGAATAAGCAGGATAGCCTACTACAAGAATGTGCAAAATAGGAATTATTTATGTTTAAGATGCATTCATGTGATAATTTTAAAGTATTACCTCACTAATTTACTGGTACCGATTAGCTGCATAACAGGTTTTGCATACTCTTCGCAGCTCTTTGATATCTAAAATGGAGACTGATCAGCAAGACATCAAGTATAATGACCCAGAGACCAACGGTAGTAGTCTTAGCCCTTGTTCTTGTATGTTTTGCTTTTCTTGCATTTCTTCTGTTGATACATAACCATTTAAGGCCTGTTTGAAAACTGGCACAAGAATATGACTTAGTTTTCTAGCAGTCCTCAATAATTTGTTCGATATTTTAATATCATGAAATGATCCAGATTTCTTTTTAATTGAAATGGGTTCTTCTCCTTGATGATAAGTGTTTTACAGAGCAGTCTTGAATGAAAACACTTCTTCGTTTGTCAACAAAAGCTGGGAATGTCACCTCTGTGCTCAGTGTGTGCAGGAGAGAAAATTGGGTAGTGCAAACCTTACAATGAATGGGCTAGAGAACAGAAAATTGCTAACAAGTGTTTTTCCCCATTCTAGTCACTAAAAGATATTTCATCTCCCCCTTCCAATTTGGTCAGTTGCCTTTCCCATTGCTAACTACCCAATCTTGTCCTCAAGGTCCTCGAATGTATGTGTCCCAGATCCATAGTAATCTGTCCTGCAACCCTTGTTGCATCCTCCAATTAAGTGTCTGCTCCTATAGCACCTAAAAAAAAGTCACAAACAACTTTGAGTGCCATGATTCATGAACATTGTTTCCCATGCTGTTATCGTCTGGCACCACCATTTTCTCTCCCCCACAGCAACCCTCCCAAAAAAAATCTCCATGGAATTGTAGTTAGAACATCTTTTTCCATCTGCACCTTAATTTTCAGAACCCCAAGAATTACCCTGTATCTATTTGCATGCTGCACTTTGGTAACATCTGCAGGCATATGGTCATAGTCTCGCTTCCATCTGAGATCTGCTATATCAGCCCATTTACCACTGAGGCGTCTGTACATGTCTTTAAACTCCAGGCTTAATGCTGGCCTTCCACCCTCTATAAATTTCATCTCATCCAAATCTTCCTATGCTTGCTGATCTGTATTGGTCTCTGGTCCATCCCTTTATTACATATAATCTATCCTCGAGTATAAAATTCCTGTGGCTATACATCTCCTTCCCCAACCCAATATGCATTCCGCTGCTCTTTCTCCCACATTCAGTTGCCTAGATCCCACTGAGTAGAAGTCCCTTCTTGAATACCTATCTCCATTGTCCTTAAGTTCTAGCAAATTTTTAGTCAGATCTCCTTTGGCTCATCATTGCTTTTTCTTATCTATGAAGTAGTGTATCATTTTCAAGGTTAAATATGCTAATATCTCATTCTTTCGGAGAGCTGATGCAGACACGATGGGCCGATTGGCCTCCTACTGCACTGTAACAATTCTGTGATTCTGATTCTGTAATACATAAAAAGGCTACTCTGGAAAGTGGAAAATCAGAGCCCTAAGAGGGCTATGTCTCAAGCATTAGAGCTCTGGGCCCAAACCCGGCCTGAACCGTCCTCCGCTAGGGCTCACTTGTGCTCCTCAGACCAGTGTGTTAGTATGCCTCATTTCAATGGGCTTACTGGTCTCCAATCTTATGCCAGGTTCCTCTGAGGTTGAGGAAGGGGAAATTTGGAGCTTCTGAGCTCCAAGGGAACATTTTTGAGACGACATAGTTTCCACCCAAGTCAAGGCACCCCCCTAATCCCAGAAACAATGGAAATTAAAATCAGGAGAGATGTAAAACGGGAGTGAAATTAGGAAACAAGGAGTGGAATTAAGAAGTAATTCTTCCTCGGAACTCTCTTCCACAAATGGCAATAGTTGCTCGTTCAATTGTAAGTTTTAAATCTCAGATTGAATACTTTTGTTATCCAAAGGTATTAAGGAATGTGGGGCAAAGGCAGGTATGTGGAGTTAGATCACAGGGCCACGGCTCGAGGGGCTATGTGTCCTCCTCCTGTTCCTATGTTCCAATGGCTGTTGATTCACTATCACCCTCTATAGCACAAAGTCAAAATGGCCATGACATGGCGTAACAGAGCCCCAACCTATTTCATGGTTCTTCTGCTCACTCCCACGGGATTTATGGCAGGAATATGCTGCAAGGCAATTTCTTACCCACTTCTGTTAGGAAACTAAATAAATCATTGCGTGTAATGTGGCTGAAGAGCTCTACTTTTATGATAAAAGCAAAATACTGCGGATGCTGGAAATCTGAAATAAAAACAAGAAATGCTGGAACCACTCAGCAGGTCTGGCAGCATCTGTGAAAAGAGAAGCAGAGTTAACGTTTCGGGTCAGTGACCCTTCTTCGGAACTCTACTTTTATGATCCATTTGTCTATAGTGTAGGTTTTTAAATTAAATGCCAATAGATAAAATGTAAACAGAAATTATTAAACTAATTTTCATCTTTCCTTCTTTAACAAACAGCTCTGCAACAATACTTATGACCTTATGTGTACATAACGGATTCCTACTGCAAATGTTTGCGCAGGGAGTTTCAGTTATAAATGTAGACAATAAAAGGATTACTTAAAAAAATCTTGACAACATGAAGTAAAGTTTGTAGACAGGGAGTGTGGCCACATACAAGACTTTTAATAATGGAGATATATAGCAAATTCAGGAAGGAATGGGCAAAGGGTTAAAGGCACACAGGGCTAATAAATTACTCTAAAAACAAAGACAGAAATTAATCTTTCTGTCAATAAAACGCAATGTCCAGGTGTAAAGACACAAATTAATGTCCAATTTCTGTGATCAGCTTTCTAGACAATTAATTACAGGAAAGAGCATTGACTGGTTCATTCAATAAGTCTTGAAAAGTGGAGACACAAAGTGCAATTATAACATTACAGAATATCTCACTATAACGAGTACAGCTACTGTAGTGGCCAAATGAACTTGTTGAAAAATGAGACTGAAAATGAGTGTTAACCGCACCTCATTCCCTGACCTTGATTTAATGTGTGATATTTGATCCCAGCATTAATTGATGAGACTCAAAAAACAAATCAATAGCAGTGTCGGACTAAAATATAAGTTGTTAATTTCCCACAGAGCAAAAAAAAAAACAATTCTCCGGCATTTCCGGTTTCATGTTGAAATTAATATAATTTTTCATTAAAAAATATGTTGTTTTGAAAGAGAAAGGGTTGTGCAGTGATTTGAAACATTGGGTGTAACTTCCACCTAAACTGTCCAGTGGGAAACTGACAGGTTAAAGTTGGACACCCATTTTGCACCCCACCTGATTTTACTTTCTATTGATGGGAAGTAAAATTGAGGGGAGGGGGGCATTTAAAATGGGTGGCCAGTCTGAGCCTGTCAGTTTTAAATCTGCCCCCTCCCCCGCCTCTCAATTTTACCTACAGTATAAATTTTCATTTGCCTCTGTTCATCTTCCTCCTGACAGCCTAGTTCACATTGGGAAATTTTTGCATGAATGTCAGCTTGCATCTTTTCAATGTATGGCACTGCCAGTAAGCACACCACTAATGTTGGCTACTGACTCCAGGTTCAACTAAATTTCAGGAGGTGTAGCATCTGAGTCTGTGCACTCCAAGCAACCATAATTCACTTCTACCTAAGTTCAATATAATCATCTGTCAGCAATTTACAGCATTTGAAGATCAACAAGGAATCCCAAGAAGATCCCAGACTTAGAAGTACAAACAGTATATTCGACCAGCATTTGCACTGCCACTGTCCTGAGTATTTTCCAGATGGCCGTTGTGATTCTCTAATTTTCGTTGGTTATGATTATTGTTCTGGTCAATGCAATAATGAACCTATGACAGTGCTGAAATCCTGGGGCATGCCTACAAATTGCAGTGTGCAAAAAACAAAGAAGAACTGGGTAGAGAAAACAAAGAGATAGAACAAACACAAAGAAAGAGAAAGACAAGACACAGGAAAATTCTGTCATAATGTAACACAAGCCTCTGCCAGCGATGCTCGAGTAGATTGTTAGGTGGAATGTTAGATCGGTCTGGGTTAATTCTCCTTCTGATTTTTCTTTTCTCCCTGCAGTTAAGTGTCTACTTTCTGCTTGCTGACTCCATTGAACAGCATAGTTAAGATCAGATATTTGGTGTGTTTGGGGAACTCACATTCTACCACTGAGTGGCACAGAGTGCCAATGTGAGTTGCATAACAAGCCACATTTAAAAGATACATAGCTCAAAAACAAATACAACAACAATAACACCTTGAGTTTGTGTAGAATGTTCAGCACAGTGACCATCCCCAATGAACACAGTGAATGTCCCAAAAGGGAATACAACACTCAAAACATATGCAATCATTCTTGTTGTAAGAATGTTGCCTGTCCGCTGATATTACAATAGAACCTGGTTAAGGGAATAACAGTTGATCTAAAAATAAAAGTGTACAGAAACCATGGGATCAGACATTAATGACTCATTAAAATGAACTTACTTTACAGTTTTAGTAAACAGCAGGAAAGGAAACACAGCATACAGGTCACGAGGGTTATAAGAGGGTTGCTGTGCTTTAGAAACTGAAAGGGAATCTGAAATTATACTTTGCCATGGTTATACTTTGCCATTACACAATCAGAGTTAGATTCTCTCAGTATTCTGCAGTACAACAGCCCTGTTTCACTCTACTTCCAATTCTTGTCTTTGAGCCTAAAAGCAATTCGCTTCAGAGCTGTGAGCTCCCACATATGATTTGGAATATGCTGTCAATCATTGGTCTTCCCAATGATGCAAATCAATTGATTGATAACGGAAGCCCATTGCTGCAATTTCATGGACTTATTTTCAACAGCATTTTAACATGAAATATAATCCACTCATGACTGAAGTAGAGGATGACTGATTAATGGGCAGGACTTAACTAATTATTGAACAGCACGGTCTCGAAATGAAATAGAAGCACGAGCAGATATATTTTAAAGCAGGGCTACCAAGGATGCTGAATGCTGCTGAGATATAACATGAATCTCTGAGGATTTTCTGAAGAAAATGAGGATCACCAGGTTAGAAAAGGACAACTTGGTTATGAAAAGGATCAATGCTTCCTATAGTAGCAAATCCAATTTCCAATTGAAATTGGTTTGTATATTCTCCTATATCACTTGAGGGGTTAAAGTGGAGGCACCGTTGATGAAATTGAACATTATGGCTACAGTCTGCTAGGAACTTTAGAAACATCGTATTCAGAATCCTGAAAAATAAGTATTACTATACTACATTGGTAATCCTGGAGCTTTCACTCAATTACCTTCGGGCTTGTGTGGTCCAGTGGTTGGCTTTCTACCACCTTAGGTCAGCCCAGTATATCTGGCTGCTATATTGATACTATTATTGCTAGGAGCTGAACAGAAGGACTATCTGAAAAGATTGGCTGTTGTCTTCAGAAATGGTATTCTGCTGCTCCTGGGGCAATGAAAGCGTTAGATACTCCCCCTATGGCTGTACTATGATTAAGGGTTCATGATGGACAACTTGTTTTACCCCTGAGGGGTTGGGGAGATAATTGTATCCATTTGCAATTGTGGTTTTCTTCCCTCAGGATATGAAATAAATTATGAAGAGTTCACAAAGCTGAAGCAATACTTTGGAAAAAGCGGACTCAGCATGGCAATTGCCTTTCTCAGTTCGATATTATCTCATGCTCTTACTTTTAGGGAAGGCCCTTAAGAACTGATTCAATTCTGCATTATAGCACAATGCACTATTGGACAGAGGGTGCATTCTACCTCATTTATTGAGCGAGTGTAATTAAAAAGTTAATATTCTCCTAACCTCATCATGTTTCCTTTGCAAACTGAGGGGGTAGGATTGTACGGACTGTGGACATGTCCAAGGTCATGCATGGCTGCAAGCTAGGAACAAGCTTGCCAATTTTGTTGCTCCCATTGTGACAGACCCTTTCACTGCTGCGCACTGCACCATCTGGCATCCCGGCCGAGAACCGGTGAAACTCATCCAATGACAGTGGGTAAGTCTGAATGTCAGTCAAAGTTGGTACTTGAACTGTTGGCGCTCTGCTGTGAAGCCTACTAGATACAGTATTGTCTTTTAAAATGATGGTAAGGAAAGGCAGGCATCAGAAGAAATGTACTCTTCAGCAAGTGTGACATCCACACTGCACTAACAATGCAAACTGTACAAGTTGTGCATAAAACCTGATGGTTTGTGGACACTGCAGTTGATTTTGTAACTGCAGTCAAGAAATGTAATGGTGCAATAAAATGCCTCTAGCTTCAAAAGTAAACAAGCATGAAGACATTTGCAGAAATCTGAATAGAGGACTGTAAAATATTATTTATAGATTATAAAATAGGAAGAGCTTTACAAAAAGTGTTGTACAGCACTGGCCGTTTGAGAACTTGAAATCCTACATTCAAAGTACAGAAATTATTCATATAATAGACATAGAAACAGATAGCAAATTTTGTGTTTGACTACTGCAAATTAGTTCAAAACAGGGAACTGCACTAAAGCACAGTCAAAATAAGTGCCTAAACATTGAATTGCCTAAACATCCTACAGCAGCTTCCAAGCAGTTAATACATGAAATTGCATGTAGCAGAGAGAGAGAGAGAGATAGGGAACGTACATGTACAAACAGCTGCCATCATCTCTGCAGGAGAAGTTTGCACAGGCTGTGCTGTCTAATCCAAGTGAAAAGCAAAACCCTGCTTGATTGTTTGTTCTACCGAATGGGATGGATTAAGGCTTTCCTTTGGCACAGTGACAGTCCACCCTTGACCTGAGTCTTGTAAGACTTTGCATCTCTGAGCACAAAGAGAAGGAGGAAAGGTTGACTTGAGAGGAGAACAAAAGCAAAGGAGGATGAAAGAAGGAAAATCTTCCGAAACAAAAAAGTGGCAGATTGTTTTAACTGACTCGCAGAGCTGAGGCAAGTCATGATTTTAACAACTAGCCTAGTGAGTCAGAGTCAAATATCTAATCTAATGTTAATGTTTTCAAATAATTAATTCATATTATTTATTTACTGGTATAGCTCACATTAGTATGAGGAATGCAAGATGTAGAGTCTGGTATTGGACACCTGTGCTCTATATAGAGTACATGGACTATGAAAGGCCATTTTCTCTGTTGGCCAGCCACCTTTTTGCAATTGTTACTCATCTGGATGTTAAAATGCTTTATCAATAAAATATTTATAGTTTCAGGGTAATGGTGCTAGTGTTGGGAGGGGGTTAATGGCACAGTGGTTTAACGAAAGATTGTGATTGAAGAATAAGAAATAGATTGCTTCCAAAGTGTTTAACTCTTTAATCAATAAAAGCAGTCTCTGTGCGACTGCTGTTATTGGACAATTTCCATGTACTTTGAACTGCAACAGTTAAGTCGAATGAGTTCTCTTGGTCCCTTGTCAATCAGTATAATGCTGTGTTTATAGCAATGGATACCTCAGGCATTATCTGAATATAGGAAGCAGTGGGCCATCAGCAAATTACTTTTGGGCCACATCATAGACACAAAGTGCTTTACATTATCCCTCTTTACTCCCCCAAAAATGTTTTTGAGATTGGAATGAGTAAACCAAAATTACTTAAAAGGTAACTACCACGATGAAAATATGTTTGGCACTTCTGATTTTGGGTTTGTTGTCCTCAGACACATTCTTCAAGCAGGATGAGTATTGCAGAAATGCGAGGTGTTCACAAAAATAAAACCCAGTGGCATAAAATGTGTCATCACTTCACTTTCTCATGATGTCATCATGATGAAAAGGTGTGCGATTTTTCTTCCTCTCCCCTTTGAAAAATGGTTTGTCAAACACTTTTTAAATGCCCCTTTAACTGAAGATCCCATTGTCTTACTTGAAGAATGAGGAGATCTTCATGTCTCCTGATATCGCTCCTTTACCAACACGCTGAAGAACAAATGAACTGGTCATTCATCACATCACTGTTTGTGGGATTTTGTCGGGTGCAAAATATCTGCTGTGTTTGCCTACACTGCACTTCAAAGTAATTAATGTTTGTGAAACACTTTAGGACATTTCCCAGAGATGTGTTACGTAAATGCAAGACTTTTTCTTTACTAATTATAGACTTTTAATTCTGTTTCTTGGTAAGAATTGCAAGAGTTATAATAACTTTTTATTCAATAGAATTTGATCAATAAACTGAAAGTCCCTGATAATCTTCAGAACGTATTGATATGCCAGGTACTGGTCTCTGCTGAGAGTTTCTGGCAAGGCCAGTGTGGGACAGAACCTCTAACTACCCCAAACATAGTATAAAACATCCGAGAGAGCAGTGCTGCAGGAGTAAATTTGTGTACCAAGAATTTCCTTGTCCTCTGTCTCCCTTCTGTTGAGTGTCCAGTATGCTGGGATGAACCAGGAATACTGACACTTGACTGGTAGATATGAGGCCTAGATCCTGTGCTGGACCCCTAATAGTGCCTGCTGTTTCATGCATACTGGCCCTCTTATATGAAGCTGCCATAAAAAAATTCTCTCCCCTTTAGTGCTGGCTGATTTTTTTTCTCCAAAAATATACTTTATACATAAAAATCTGTAAAAAATACATTACAAAACAGTTCCAAGTTGACATTCCAGTGCAAAAGAAATCAGTTTTCTTCAATACAGAACGTGAGTTGCCTCACAACCCTTCCATTCCATTTTACATGCAATGTACATTAACATTACACAGCAAAACCATATTTTGGTGCATACAATCCGAGGGGTTTTTAACAGGTTCCAGCCCCTCAGTTCACTATGGTGGGAGGACCTTACACAGTGTCCTTTCCCCATTGAGCCTTTGCGGCAGCTGCCCCAAGCTTTAGTGCGTCTCTCAGCACGTAGTCCTGGACCTTGGAATGTGCCAGTCTGCAACACTCAGTCGTGGACAACTCTTTGCGCTGGAAGACCAGCAAGTTTCGGGCAGACCAAAGAGCGTCTTTCACCGGGTTGATCGTCCTCCAGCAGCAGTTGATATTTATCTCAATATACGTCCCTGGGAACAGCCCGCAGAGCACAGACTCCTGTGTTATGGAGCTGCTCGGGTTGAACCTCGACAAAACCCACTGCAGCTCTTTCCACACCTGCTTTGCAAAGTCACATTCCAGAAGGAGGTGGGCAACTGTCTCTTCCCCAACGCAGTCACCTCGAGGGCAGCATATGGAGGCGATGAGATTCCGGGTGTGTAGGAAGGATCTGACAGGGAGGGCCCTTCTCACCACCAGCCAAGCTACGTCCTGGTGCTTGTTTGAAAGCTCTGGTGATGAGGCATTCTGCCAAATGACGTTGGCAGTCTGCTTGGGGAACCATTCAACAGGATCCACCATCTCCTTTTCCCGTAGGGCCTTGAGGACATTCCATGCAGACCACTGCCTGATGGATTGGTGGTCAAAGGTGTTTTTCTGCACATGAAGGATAGGTGGTACGGCACGGTCCAACTGGATGGAGTGTTCCACGGCAATGTGACCAGACCCATCCTTCACAACACTGGGGACACTGGTGTTTGCATACTGGGGCTGTACACACAGCTTGATGCAGCTGCACACAGAGGTGGACATTAGGATGAGGGCAACGTTGGGTAAGTTTTTTCTCCCTTTATCCAGAGCTTTGAACATCGTGTCCCTCTGGATAAAGAGATGACGAGATTCTTACCCACAATGGAGAGAGATCACTGCTCTCACATGCTCAGTTTATGGTGTACCCTGGCTTCTCGCTCCTTCCAGGTTTTGGTGCACGCACCGGCCCCTCCGAACCATATCCCCAGCACCTTCAGGTAATCTGACCTGACGGTGAAGGGGACAAAGGATCGGTCAGCCCAGTTCCCAAAGAACATGGCCTCGCTTTTGCCATGGTTAACTTTGGCTCCCGAGGCCAGTTCGAACTGTTTGCAGATGCTTATCGGTTTGCGAACGGACCGTGGATCTGAGCAGAAGACGGCGATGTGTTCCATGCACAGGGAGACTTTGACCTGAGTGCCTCCACTGCCTGGGATCGTCACCCCTCTTATGCCCGCATCCTTCCTAATAGACTCAGTAAAGGGTTCGATACAGCAAACAAACAAGACAGGGGAGAGAGGACAGCCCTGCCTGACTCCAGATTTGATCAGGAAACTTTCTGATCCCCACCGATTGATTGAGACTGCGCTACGCTCTGGAAGTGGTTCAAGAGTTCACCTACCTAGGCTCAACTAGCACCAGTAACCTGTCTCTCGATGCAGAAATCAACATGCGCATGGGAAAGGCTTCCACTGCTATGTCCAGACTGGCCAAGAGAGTGTCAGAAAATGGCGCACTGACACGGAACACAAAAGTCCACGTGTATCAAGCCTGTGTCCTCAATACCTTGCTCTACGGCAGCGAGGCCTGGACAACGTACGTCAGCCAAGAGCGACGTCTCAATTCATTCCATCTTCGCTGCCTCCGGAGAATCCTTGGCATCAGGTGGCAGGACCGTATCTCCAACACAGAAGTCCTCGAGGCAGCCAACATCCCCAGCTTATACACCCTACTGAGTCAGCGGCGCTTGAGATGGCTTGGCCATGTGAGCCGCATGGAAAATGGCAGGATCCCCAAGGACACATTGTACAGCGAGCTCGCCACTGGTATCAGACCCACCGGCCGTCCATGTCTCCACTTTAAAGACGTCTGCAAATGCGACATGATGTCCTGTGACATTGATCACAAGTCGTGGGAGTCAGTTGCCAGCGATCGCCAGAGCTGGCGGGCAGCCATAAAGGGGGGGCTAAAGTGTGGCGAGTCGAAGAGACTTAGTAGTTGGCAGGAAAAAAGACAGAGGCGCAAGGGGAGAGCCAACTGTGTAACAGCCCCGACAACCAATTTTATCTGCAGCACCTGTGGAAGAGTCTGTCACTCTAGTATTGGCCTTTGTAGCCACTCCAGGCGCTGCTCCACAAACCACTGACCACCTCCAGGTGCTTACCCATTGTCTCTCGAGACAAGGAGGCCAAAGAAGAAGAAGAAGACTGATGTTTGTGTAGAGCAGTTTGATCCAATTGCAGATTCCCTCCCCAATCCCCATTTTGGAGAGCATGTCAATCATGTATGTGTGCGATATCCTGTCAAAAGCCTTCTCCTGGTCCAAGCTGATGAGGCAAGTGTCCACCCCCCCCAGGTCCGTACATAGGCGATCGTATCCCTGAGTAGCGCGAGGCTATCAGAGAGCTTCCTGCCGATCCAGTACAGGTCTGATTGGAGTGAATCACCAACTCCAGAGCAGACTTGACCTGACTGGCGATGACTTTGGACAGAATCTTGTAGTCTACATTAAGCAGTGAGATGGGCCGCCAATTTATGATTTCCGCCCTCTCCTCATTCCGCTTGTAGATGAGGGTGATGATGTCTTTCCTCATGGATTCTGACTTGCTGCCGGCCAGAGGCATACACTCGTACACTTCCAGCAGGTCCGGGCCGACCCAGTCCTATGGAGCCGAATACAACTCAACTGGTAAACTGTCACTTCCGGGAGTTTTACTCATCTCGAAGGATCTGACGGCCTTTGTCAGTTCGTCCAGAGTTGATGGTTTGTCCAGTGTCTCCTGCGTGCTCTCATCTAAGACCTCCATGATAGATGACAGGAAGGACTGGGAGGCCGTGCTGTCCGTGAGTTTCACGTCGTACAGCCCAACATAAAATGATTGCTAATCCTTGGTATGTCAGACTGCGATGATGTCACTGAGCCATCCTCTTCCTTCAGGCTGCTGATCACAGAGCTCTCTCTGTGTACCTTTGGAAGAAGTAACGCGAGCACGTCTCATCCTGCTCAATGGAGCCAACTGTGGACCAGATGATCTTGGAGGCCTCTGTGGCAAAGAGCGAGGCCTACTGGCTCTTCACCTCTTGGAGATCCTCCTTAACCTCAACCCCCATCGACTGCGGCCAGAGCAGATTCTGTATTCTTTCATTTCCCTCTGTCTCTCTCTCACCTTCTGAATGCCTTTGATGATAAAGAACCTCTTGATGTTCGCCTTGATCGCTTCCCACCAGTGAACTGGAGACTCAAAGAGGGGTTTCACGGTTCTCCAACCTTTGTAATCCCTTTTGAGTTCCTCAACGTTCTCTGGAGTCAGCAGTGTAACATTCAGCTTCCATGTCCCCTGCCAACTCACTGGTCATCCTGTAGGTGACAGTCGGCCAGTAGGAGGCAGTAGTCAGAGAAGGACACTGGCTTGACGTCGGTGGATCTGACCGTGATTGCACGGGACAGAAACAGGACGTCAATCCTGGAACGGGCAGAGAAGTCTGGTCTTGACCAGGTGTATCTACGCTGTGCTCAGTCTGCAGGGTTGCTGAAGACGCCATGCAGCTTGGCATCTTTTACTGTTTCCATTAGGAATCTGGATGTAGCATATGGTTTGCTGTCGTCACTGCCGGATCGTCCAGCTGCATCAATGATGCAGTTGAAGTCACCGCCTAGAATGACCGGCTTGGACATTGCTAGCAGCAGTGGGAGCTGCTGGAGGACGGGTCAGCTGCTCACTGTATTGGACCAGGGCGTACACGTTGATTAACTGGAGCGGAGCATTGTTGTACATTATGTCTGCTACGAGAAGGCGACTGCCCACCACCTCCTTAACTTTGGAGATGGTGAAGTTGCCTCCCTGCAGCAGAATACCCAGGCCCATGCAACTGTGTATTTGCTAGGTCTAGGCAATGTCTCATCAACCATGGCTCTTGGTCTAATATAACTGTGACACTAGCACCTGTGTCCAGTTTAAAATTCATGAGCTGCCCATTTATGTAGATGTCCGCCATCAAGAAATTTTGATTTGGGTCATTTATTTCTTCTTGAAAATCTCCTGATATTTTATTTTCTGGATACTGATGTAAAGGATTCACTGCTCTCTGCATGAAAGTCTTCTGCTTTGCACTCTTGAGTGAAGAAATTTTGCTCTGCCACATTTTACCATATGTCCAGTCTTTTTACAATTGAAGCATTCAGCTTTATTTGCTGGACACTGCTCCCTTCTGTGGGTCTTCCTGGCTCTGTAGCGTTGGCTGGTTTCCTGGTGTCATGCACCTTCTTACCTGGTCTTCTTCTGCATAAAGTGTTTGTCAGATCTTGGCTTCACAAACTGTACCGTTACTGGACTTCCTCACATCCACGGCTTGTCTTCAGCCGCAGAATGGCCCTATTTCGTTTGCGAACTTCAGTCTGTTTTACAATCTGAATGGCCTTTTCAAGTGTAAGGTCCTCCTTTGACTGCAAAAGTTCTGACAAAGACTCATCTGCTACGCCGACAACTATTCGGTCTCTGATTAGTTTCTGCCTTTAATTAATCATATTCACATCCCTCTGCCAAACAGTATAGACCATTTATATAAGAATCTACAGATTCGCCTATCTTTTGCTCCCGTTTATTAAATTTGGTCCTTTCCAGGATTTTATTGCTGCAAAGATTAAAATATTTATCAAAAGCTTGAAGGACATCTTCAAATTTATCAGATGCCTCGTTTAGCCCTTGCCTCACAATTCTTTTGGGCCTCCTTATCTCGAGAGACAATGGATACGCGCCTGGAGGTGGTCAGTGGTTTGTGAAGCAGCGCCTGGAGTGGCTATAAAGGCCAATTCTGGAGTGACAGGCTCTTCCACAGGTGCTGCAGAGAAATTTGTTTGTTGGGGCTGTTGCACAGTTGGCTCTCCCCTTGCGCCTCTGTCTTTTTTCCTGCCAACTACTAAGTCTCTTCGACTCGCCACAATTTAGCCCTGTCTTTATGGCTGCCCGCCAGCTCTGGCGAATGCTGGCAACTGACTCCCACGACTTGTGATCAATGTCACACGATTTCATGTCGCGTTTGCAGACGTCTTTATAACGGAGACATGGACGGCCGGTGGGTCTGATACCAGTGGCGAGCTCGCTGTACAATGTGTCTTTGGGGATCCTGCCATCTTCCATGCGGCTCACATGGCCAAGCCATCTCAAGCGCCGCTGACTCAGTAGTGTGTATAAGCTGGGGGTGTTGGCCGCTTCAAGGACTTCTGTGTTGGAGATATAGTCCTGCCACCTGATGCCAAGTATTCTCCGAAGGCAGCGAAGATGGAATGAATTGAGACGTCGCTCTTGGCTGGCATACGTTGTCCAGGCCTCGCTGCCGTAGAGCAAGGTACTGAGGACACAGGCCTGATACACTCGGACTTTTGTGTTCCGTGTCAGTGCGCCATTTTCCCACACTCTCTTGGCCAGTCTGGACATAGCAGTGGAAGCCTTACCCATGCGCTTGTTGATTTCTGCATCTAGAGACAGGTTACTGGTGATAGTTGAGCCTAGGTAGGTGAACTCTTGAACCACTTCCAGAGCGTGGTCGCCAATATTGATGGATGGAGCATTTCTGACATCCTGCCCCATGATGTTCGTTTTCTTGAGGCTGATGGTTAGGCCAAATTCATTGCAGGCAGACGCAAACCTGTCGATGAGACTCTGCAGGCATTCTTCAGTGTGAGATGTTAAAGCAGCATCGTCAGCAAAGAGGAGTTCTCTGATGAGGACTTTCCGTACTTTGGACTTCGCTCTTAGACGGGCAAGGTTGAACAACCTGCCCCCTGATCTTGTGTGGAGGAAAATTCCTTCTTCAGAGGATTTGAACGCATGTGAAAGCAGCAGGGAGAAGAAAATCCCAAAAAGTGTGGGTGCGAGAACACAGCCCTGTTTCACACCACTCAGGATAGGAAAGGGCTCTGATGAGGAGCCACCATGTTGAATTGTGCCTTTCATATTGTCATGGAATGAGGTGATGATACTTAGTAGCTTTGGTGGACATCCGATCTTTTCTAGTAGTCTGAAGAGACCACGTCTGCTGACGAGGTCAAAGGCTTTGGTGAGATCAATGAAAGCAATGTAGAGGGGCATCTGTTGTTCACGGCATTTCTCCTGTATCTGACGAAGGGAGAACAGCATGTCAATAGTCGATCTCTCTGCACGAAAGCCACACTGTGCCTCAGGGTAGACGCGCTCGGCCAGCTTCTGGAGCCTGTTCAGAGCGACTCGAGCAAAGACTTTCCCCACTATGCTGAGCAGGGAGATTCCACGGTAGTTGTTGCAGTCACCGCGGTCACCTTTGTTTTTATAGAGGGTGATGATGTTGGCATCGCGCATGTCCTGGGGTACTGCTCCCTCGTCCCAGCACAGGCATAGCAGTTCATGTAGTGCTGAGAGTATAGCAGGCTTGGCACCCTTGATTATTTCAGGGGTAATGCTGTCCTTCCCAGGGGCTTTTCCGCTGGCTAGGGAATCAATGGCATCACTGAGTTCCGATTTGGTTGGCTGTATGTCCAGCTCATCCATGACTGGTAGAGGCTGGGCTGCATTGAGGGCAGTCTCAGTGACAGCATTCTCCCTGGAGTACAGTTCTAGGTAGTGCTCAACCCAGCGGTCCATCTGTTTGCGTTGGTCAGTGATTATGTCCCCCGATTTAGATTTGAGGGGGGTGATCTTCTTGATGGTTGGCCCAAGAGCTCTCTTCATGCCATCATACATTCCTCTGATGTTTCCGGTGTCTGAGGCCAGCTGAATATGACTGCATAGGTGTTGCCAGTAGTCGTTTGCGCAACGCCTAGCTGTTCTTTGTGCAGTACTTCTGGCTGCTTTAAGTGCTGCGGATGTTAAATCGCTGGGGGCTTTCTTGTAGTTCAAAAGTGCAATGCGCTTAGCGGCTATGACAGGTTCCAGCTCTTCATTATGAGAATGAAACCAGTCTGCATTTCTCTTCGCACTTTTGCCGTAGGTGGTCAAAGCTGACTCATAGATGGCGTCTCTGATGTGGGATTACATCCACATCAATTACATCCACAATTGCACCTATCGAATATAAAAGAGTGTTGACCTGCTCAACTTCTGACTTTGTATGGAGTTGAAACTTAGGAATCTTTTCCTCCAAATAGACCAATTTTGAACCTGATTGGGTCCTTCTAGATCTTGAAAACTTTCTGGCATTCCGAATTTTGAATCCGTATTACTTTCTTGGCTTTAGTAAGGCTTTCTAGGGTGTTCACCTTTGTTTTAAAATCTTTGCAGGCTTGAATGGAGGTTTTCGTGGTCTTTTGGGGATTTCCCGTGCTTTCGGATCTTTCCCGCCTTTTCTCTCCACGGTCTGTCTGAGCAATGGCTGCCGACTCTACCTGACTCCCAAGTCGTCTCTTTGCCTGAGATCAAATCCTCTACCCGTGGTCCGCCGTTACCCGTTACTGGCCCCATATAAATCTCTCATCCGATCCTGGATTGTTGCCCGGCGCTGAAACTTGGACCTGATCATTGGACTTGGATGTACCCAGGCAGCCACCCCCCATGCTTCTGTGGTGCGCTCTGACAGGCTGCAGGGCTTTCTCACCAACTGTCCGCATCGTCTGATGTTCCAGAGCAGCTCCCAAGTTCGTTGTAGTCCCTCGACTAGATCTGCTGTTTTCCTGACACTTCTCCATTAGGTAGGGAGATCTTCAAAGTTTCCTGATCGTTTTAACTGGTTCCACCATGTTGTGTGTTGTTGTTGTATTTAGTAGTGTAACAGGGACATTCTGGAGAAAGTCTCTGACTCAGGATAAGGTCAACTAAGAACGGTTTATTATTTACATAATACTGTATACACTCTCATCAAGCCTCATAAGCTTGCATCCTTCATGCTGCTCTCTCTTGTTTCCAGCCTCACCTCATATGACTATGACATAATCACTCTTACAGTGGGAGAGGTTGCTCTCACTGTCTTCAGCATTAACCCTTTACATCCTTATACTACACAGACCAGCTGGAGAGCCACATAACCTGACTCCGGACCATTAGCTTCACCACAACACAGGAACACAGATATTTCAAGGAAGGGCCTCACCAAGTTTGAGCTAACCATGAGCACATGAAAAACATTCATTTAGCGGTTAGTCTGTGATAGGCCTTTTTTTTTCAGATAAGGGATTGGATTTTGGGAGTCAGAAGCTTTTCTTATCATTGTTAAAGCAATTCTAAGTCGTGCATCAATTATAGATATTGTTTAATTCCAATGCGGTATTTTTCTACAATGTAATAAATTACTCTTTTGTTCATAAAGCTACAGTTTATACCTGAAGTTTATTCGCAAAAGGTGTCACTAAGTTAACTATAATGGGGTCAACTTTCCAATAGTTTTATTAGTGGAATTCGGGTGAAATCAGCCGAACCTGTACAAATGATCAAGTAAACTCAGTTTACACTTGCTATAACTTTAACCCTGGTGTAAAAGTCATTTTGCTCGATGCCAGCCCCCTTACTCCAGATGGAAATAATGAGCCTGGTGAGTTTCTGCTGATTGTGCCCCTTTGAGGATCACTGAATCACATAGGCACCAGTAGGCATGTTTTAAACATTTCTACATGTCAAAACAAAAGATTTAATTTACAAAGAAACTGGTTAGTGTACACCAATAAAAGGAGTAAATGTTTCAGTATAGATATTCAAATTATTTTCAGGGCTTTAAAATGTGGAGACAGAAGTGACTCACTAACAGTTCAAACACAGTTTTCAGCGCCAACATCCATTTGTATTCCCCCACCGTCCCTCCACCCTGGACTCTTTCGGTTCTGGGGAGAGAGACTCTTCCTGGTTTGGAACACAGAATCCAAGTGGTCAAATTAGCACTAAACTGGCAATCTCACTCTAGAGGGCCACTTGTTCCAGTGACACTCTTGCCTTTGAAGCAGACTTTGAGTGCCTGAAATTCCTGGGATGGTGCTTATCTCAAACAGTTTACCAGTTGGAGAGAGGGGGGGTCCGGAATTGGGACTTGACCCAGGATCCATCCTAAATTTAGACACAGGGTTGTGAAAGGTGCTACATTCATGAAAGTTCTTTCTTACATCCGTCTGCACAACTGTATTAGCTAGCTAGTAAGCAAAACAGTATGCAGTGCCAATGTGAATTACTTTCGTTGACAAAATAAAGCTAGCTACACCATGTGCTAACATTGCGTTAGCATGTAGCTAGCTAGCTAAACCATCACGCAATAAAAACCAGGACTGTGAGAAGTAACTTTATGTCATTTCAACCAGTAAAGTAGTAAATAATTTTCCACACTGGAAAAAGTGATTAGCTAGCTGTCCTAGTTAGCTAGCAGGTAATAATAATAAATTCAACTCACTTTAATATTTCGATTCTGAATGTGCCTCACTGCCGCAGCTACATCGAGTCCTTTGAGCTCGTTGTTGCCGTTGCAATACGTAGACAAGCATCAATCCGACAGTTCTCAAGGTGATTCCTTATGGATGTTTTGATTGTGAATATAGTTGTGCTGCTCTCCATTGATGCTTGTATGCTTAGCTACTTTATTTATAGGGAGAAATGTGTTTTAAATCAGACTGTGATTTGATGGCATTAGGTTGGCTATATACTTTATATATAGATTAATTGTCCCATGTCCATGGCTGAGTTAATAATTTTGTCTAACGTCCATGGTACAACATGTTGATGCCTATCCGTGGAGGTGGGCCTGCTACCAACTGAGCCACAGAAGACATCGAGGCATGGGTTAACATAATACTGTCAAGAATGACCTGAGTTTATGGAAGCTGATAAGAGGAAATTAATGCACTTCAGCAGAATGTTCCACTGAATGAATTGAATGCTCACGACCTGGCTCCCCTGCTTTACGCAAACAAAGCATTAGTCTGAAGAAGATTAAGCTCAACTTTAGTTTAATTCTTTCAAATTATATCCTGATGGCGTGGAAACAAACTTTTCCTCTCCTAATGTTCTGAACTCCCATTATAAGTTTAAAGTATAGCCACCCCCAATTGATGTGATGCTTTTTATAGCAGTAATACCGGAGATTAAACCAAAGACTGACCTTTTAATATTTGCTGCTACACAAGAGTTAGATATCTATTTTGGAGTTAATAATTTAGCAAAGTGACTCCATTTGGCTATCTTCCACAAAGCCGACTGGTATAGACATCTTAACACAAACCCAAATCCACCATTTATTATGAAAAGACAGCAACAGGCTGAGAAGGTTCATATGCATTATTGGAAGGGGAACTGGTAGGGCTAAGGTAACCCAAGTAAATGTATACATGTCAAATGGAGACAATGCCAAGTTCACGACAGAAATGATCCTAATGACGGTCAGCCTCTTTAGTCCAAGCACTATAAAGGAGGAAGGTTAGAAAGTGAACTGCACCCTCAACCTGATGCAAACAGATCACTTGCAGACCACCCACATACATAGCAGACATCTTGTGTGAGCAGTGTGGAAATCTGAATGGGAAATGGCATATATAGCGGATAACTTTTTTTTTTAACCTCCAGACTCAAAATCATGTAAACATGAGAGTTGTTCCTTCATGAATTCCTTTTTGGTTTATTCCCAATGAGCATTTACATGGAGAATAAGCACGTTCCACAAAGAAGTGGGATCTTTTGGCTCGACATCTCCTATGTGGGTTATCTACTGCATAACCATTCCCAGCAAAATAACTTCCTGATAAGCAAAGAAACTTAGCCACATCACCTGAGATGCTGTGGACAATCACCAAGGCAGCCCTATATTGTAATATCAGAGTATGCAAAACGACGAAGAAGGTAGCAAAAGCTTAATGGGAAGAGTTAGATTTGCCACCAAGGTGACAATACAAAGTAGGTCTCTCACAGGTTATCTGGAAGGAAGTTGGATGCTGCTATAGTGACTAATACTTACGATGTGTATCAATGTCAAACATTATAGGGACATGAAGATAAAGCCAAATCAAGTTGACTTCTTGGTTATGCTATGAAGCAACACCAAGCAGGTAAGTACATTTCCAGATGCTACAGTACCCATACAGTCTCTGGATATGTGCAAATGGTAGAATTGAAAGACCTGGAGAGCAATTGATAAAGGCATATTGGATAGTGATATGAGACTGTATCCAGTATTTGCACCAGCAGACTGAGGAAAGGGTACACGACACTTCCACCTGCCCCACAGGTGGACCCCTAAGAAATGGTGATACAAAGGGCTGCATTTTATTCTGATGACAGGGCTCCCGGTGGCGGTCCGGAAGGCAGGGGGAGACCCTTCCGCAGCCCTCGGTCAGACCCCCGAAGCCATTTAATAGCAGACAGGCAGGCAATTAACTGCCCGCTGTCCTTTTAAGGGATGAGCTCCCAGACAATCGGAAGGCTGGAAGCTCTGCAGTACTGGCAGCACCACTGGGAGCAGTGGTGAAGTACGAAGATGTCCAGAGACCCAGGGAAAGGTGAGTCGGGTCAGGTCGCCGGGGCTAATCAGGAAGGCCCCAGTGATGGGTTTGGGGGGACTGTTGTTGGTGAGGGGGGGGGGTGACTTCTCGGTGTGGCAACAATTGCTGGGGGATGAGGGGGGGAGGGGGGTGCTAGGAGCCATGCATTGCCCCAAAGGAGGAAGCCCCTCTGACCCCGCTAGGAAGCTGTCAGGCTTTACCTGACAGCCTCTCCCTGTGACAGATGGCCCTTCTGCCTTCCACAAATTTGAGGTAGAGGCTGGAAGACACCTTTCAGTGGCCGTTAATTGGCCCGGGGGCGGGAAAGCCGTCCTCAGCCTTCCTCGCTTCAGACAAAATGGCAGCAGGCTCGGACAACGGCGGGAACGGAGCTCCCTGCCTTTTTGTTTGTCCCCCCACCTCTGTGCCCGCCTCCAAGGGCAGAACAAAATTTTACCATAAGTGTAAGGGTTAAGGCAAGATATTCAACATTTAATGAACTTGTCTAAGTATAATGCCAACCTAGAGAAACCCTTTAAAGGAAAATGAAAACCTTACCTAAATGAAAGTGGTAACAGATCTAAAGTATTGCTTACTACATTGCAATAGTGACTACACTTGAGAAGTACTTTATTGGCTGTAAAGTGCATTGGGACATCCAAGGGTTGTGGAAGGCGCTATATAAATGCAAGTTCTTTCTACGTAGACATTGCCTGGAGCAACCACTAGATTCCCTAATAAACAAACAAGTCCTTTCTGTTTATAGGCTAAAGCTGTATCTATTGATAATGGAGACACTTAGAACCACCCTCCTACTAAAGGAGATGGAGCCACTTGGGACAACAGTCTAGCAGGCTGGGATGGATTAACATTTAGGCCTATGGAGCCAGGACCTGGGGAATCCATCCAAATTTGGGCTGCTTTCATGGGCCCCATGCAAATATAGTTATTTTATTTGTATATTTTGATATGATTTGCTTTATTATTAATGCAGTATGTAAGCATTCTACGTACCTATTTCTTCCTGTATTTGCATCTTTCTGTTTTGTTGGATCAAGGGGGGGAAATTATGTGTGCGACAGGAGTGGTGGTGGTGTGGAAGGTGCCTGAATGATCGTGGTGCTGAGGGCTTCAAGAGCTCTTAAACTGGCTCTGCCAGCAGGTAAGTTATGCACTGCCTTTACAGTGGCCACTGCTTTACCATGATCCCCTCCCCCGCCATTCCTGGGTTACTCCCAGGTACAGGAGATAAGGGTAAAGAAAAACCACCAACACTTCCATAATCATAGCTCCAAGAAAATAATAGCAAAAGAGATTAAGCAGAATAGAAAGTAAAGGCTGAATGTATAACATAAAAATATGAAAGGAGAGGCCAGCTCCATTAAGCACGAGGCAGGATAGTGAGGCATAACCTTGACCACACAGGAAGAAATACCTCCAGTCAGCACAGAGAAACTAACAACCTGTTGAAATGTAGTGCCAAGGGAATAATAGTGCATACCATGTAATATAATCCTGAATGAACTGAATATGATTGTATCGCTGTAAATTTATAATGTAAATTACTCTTTCTAATGGAAAATGCTCTTGTGTACTATTACAATGTAATCCTGCCCTGATCATGATTGTACCATTATAAATCATTCATGGATACTGTTGTTACATACTCCACTCCAAACAGAGGTACAGGAATGCTTTCCATAAATGGTTATGAAAAGCTAGAAATACAAAATCAAATCGATACCCCAGCTCTGACACCTGCCTCCTTTTGTTTTACTGATTTACCCTGTATTTATTCCAGCTTTTTTTTAAAAAAAAGGAGTACCATATTAATTTCAAAACATTTAGGTATTCTTTCATTCTTTATACAGCAGAAAACCTTCCTTTATTGGTGGCAGCCTCCAGTGTTGCTTTAAGGACCACTGGTTAGGCCTCATGTAGACCAGGTAATCCTGAACACAGTGGGCCTGACACCCAGCGACATTCAGGGCTAACTGATGTCCAGTTTGGGCCATAAAACAGGTGTAAATGAGAATCAAGTCAACATCATAATACAATGCACTGTAATAATGTCAATGTGCCACTTAGGCATGATGTTATCTTCGGTGATAAAGGACAATTTAAAATGCAGGGGCACTGCTGGACCCACCCACACCTCCCCCAACCCTAACTCCTCCCTCCCTCTCTCCATAGGGAAAGGCCACAGTCTACAACCCTCCCGCCATAGTACACTGAATAACTTTTGCACCAGAGATGTGTGTTAAACCCCTGGGGCTGTATGCACTGGAGAATGGTTGACATGAAATGTATATTGTAATTATAACCTGTAATTGTAAGTGTAGTGAGGCACCTCAGAATACCATGTACTGTACTAAAAGAAATTAAACTGTATTGCTCTTTATGTAATGTCAAATTTGAACTGTTATGTAATGAACTGTTACCACTGAGGCGGGAGGAGTGCAGTATCTTTTCTAGTTCCGCTTTTCCACAGGTCACAACATATATTTAAATGTTTACCCAGTTACCGATACAATCAATCATATATGAAACAAGACTTAACCAGTAACGAAGCAAAGCATTAACACACAGATTGAAATATGAAAGTTCCCTTTTTTAAATTCCCCAATTATACTCACACACACACTCTGAAAAATACAGAAATTCTCTCTGCAAAGGTCTGCTACAAAAAAAAGACAAAGAAAGACTACTTTGGCCAAATATTTGCTAATTCTTGATGAAAAAAAAAAGATATGGAAGGATGTCAGTTGTCCCTTTTTTGGTCTGGTGTCCGGGTATACGAAGACAGGTCACTGGGATCATTTCAGAAGCAGTCCATTCTGGAGATGTCGAGAATTATTGTAGTAGGCTTTCTCGGAGAAATGTGACATCAGGGTTTTCCGCCAGCACACGTTTGAATAGCAGGATTTTTTTCCAGCTTCTCAGGAGCTATGCAGCACCAGGGATTTCAGCTCTCCCACAATGGGGCCTGAATTTTATTCATGCGCTGCACTCTGCAGCGGCGCGCTTTGAACTCGGCAGCATGCCTACATTCATTGGCCACCGAGCCCCCGCAATATTACGCATGGGGGCTCATTACCATAGAGACCATGCACCACTCCACCCATATTACATGGGGGGGGTGGGGGAGGTGGCAGGACTGCTGGCTCCGTGCTGCACGCTGGTACCGCTGTGAGTCATGTGCCACGGCCCTATTTAAAGGGCAGCCAGTATGGCAGCTATGCCTGCACCCAAAGAGGATCCCTGCAACACAGAGTGGTAACTTTCAAGGGATATATCATAATGGAGAGAGCGAGCAGTGTGCCAGGGTGGCACCATGGTTCAGTGATGCCTCCCTGACCACCCTCCTCCAGGGTGTGCGCGCAAGGCGGGAGGTCCTCTTCCCCACCAATGGCAGGAGGAGGCCCTCTTGCCTGACCAAGGCAGCCTGGCTGAGGTGGCACAGGAGGTGAGCAGCCATGGTGCCATCCAGTGTAACTTGGTGCAGTGCTGAAAACGAATGAATGACTTGCTAAGAAGCGCAAGAGTAAGTGCTAATGTCTATCAGGGCTCCATTGAAACTGGGTGCACCCACACAGAGTGGCATGTGTATGCCACTGCCTTGACAAAGAACAGGAGGTTGGGCGGGGAGGGTATAATCGCCATGAATGGTGCAATATATGACAGAACTTACCCTTGTCTGGTGCTCAGGGAATGGAACTACATGAGTGGCTCACTCAGTAGTGCACATCAAGCACCCCCCACCCTTGTGGCCAGCAACCCATTTTTGACATGTGTCACCTTGTTGACATGCCATTGTTAATATCTGCCCCCTTGCCCCTCCAGGTGAAGACGGCCCATAGTTCGAAGGAGTCCTCCCGCACTGGTGGAGGTCCTGCACGTATGCTTAGGCTCACGGATACCGAGGAGGAGGCCCTGCAGCTGACACCAAGGCAGCAAGCACACTCATTCGGGCAAATTGACATCGGGCTCCAAGGTGAGCAGATGTCCAACTGATATTAAAGATGGGCACTGTGGATTATCGGTTCGGTAATGCAATGCTGCTGACATTGTGAAATGTGTTACATCAGAACTGACGATGTCCTCTTCCCATTGTGTCTTCCAGATGAAAGAACAGAGTCGAAACCGGCTGCACGCTTGCCACCGCGGAGGAGGAGCCAGGCTCTGAAAAGCAGCGTCCCAGGGCACTAATGCGTTTTCCACCAGCGCAGATACTGTCACCTTGGTGGGTATCCGTCCGGTCTTAGAGGGTGGGTCACAATCTGGTGAGAGCACTGCACACGCGCCTGAGCAGCTGAGGTTGACAGTCGGAAGCCTATGAGTGACCTACAGGCAGTGGTCGCGATGGTGGTCCCACGGGCCATCGATCTGGTCGGGGGGTAATGACTGCCGTTCCTCCGGCCTGGGTATTCTGCTGCAGGGAGGTAACTTCACCATCTCCGAAGTTAAGGAGGTGGTGGGCGGTCGCCTCCTCATAGCAGACGTGATGTACAACAACGCTCCGCTCCGGTTGATCAACGTGTACGCCCCGGTACAACGCAGCGAGCGGCTGACCGTCTTCCAGCAGCTCCCACTGCTGCTGGCGACGTCCAGGCCGGTCATCCTAGGCGGTGACTTCAACTGCATCATCGATGCGGCTGGACGATCCGGCAGTGACGACAGCAAACTGGACGCTACGTCCAGATTCCTAGTAGAAACAGTTAAGGATGCCAAACTGCACGACGTCTTCAGCAAACCTGCAGACGGAGCGCAGCGCAGGTACACATGGTCAAGATCGGACGGGTCTGCCCGTTCCAGGATTGACTTCCTGTTTGTGTCCCGTGCTGTCACGGTCGGATCCACCGACGTCAAGCCGGTGTTCTTCTCCGACCACTGCCTCTTACTGGCCGACTGTCACTTACAGGACGACCAGCGGGTTGGCAGAGGGACGTGGAAGCTCAATGCTACACTGCTGACCCCAGAGAACGTTGAGGAACTGAAAAGGGATTACAATGGTTGGAGGACCGTGAAACCCCTCTTTGAGTCTCCAGTTCACTGGTGGGAAGCGATTAAGGAGAACATCAAGAGGTTCTTCATCCACAAAGGTGTTCAGAAGGCGAGAGAGAGACAGAGGGAACTGTCCCGACTCCAGAAAATTATGCAAAATCTACTCCGGTTGCAGTCAATGGGGGTCGAGGTCAAGGAGGACCTGCAAGATGTGAAGAGCCAGCAGGCCTCGCTCTTTGCCAAGGAGGCCTCCAAGATCATCTTCCGGTCCAGAGTCCGCTCCATCAAGCAGGATGAGACGTGCTCGCGTTACTTCTTCCAAAAGGTACACAGAGAGAGCTCTGTTATCAGCAGCCTGAAGGAAGAAGATGGCTCGGTAACGTCTTCGCAGTCCGACATACTAAGGATCAGCAAATCCTTTTATGCTGGGCTGTATGACGCGAAGCCCACAGACAGCAGAGCCTCCCAGTCCTTCCTGTCATCTATCACAGAGGTCTCAGATGACAGCAGGAGGGAGGGACTGGACAAGCCGCTAACTCTGGACGAGCTGACAAAGGCCGTTGAGTCTTCCGAGACGAGTAAAACTCCCGGGAGCGACGGCTTACCGGTCGAGTTGTACTCGGCCCTGTGGGACTGGGTCGGCCCAGACCTGCTGGAAGTATACGAGAGTATGCTCCTGGCCGGCAGCATGTCAGAGTCCATGAGAAAAGGCATCATCACCCTCATTTACAAGCAGAAGGGGGAGAGGGCAGAAATCATAAATTGGCGGCCCATCTCACTGCTTAATGTTGATTACAAGATTCTGTCCAAAGTCATAGCCAGTCGAGTCAAGTCTGCTCTGGAGTTGGTGATTCACCCCGATCAGACCTGTACTGTACCCGGCAGGAAGATCTCTGATAGTCTCGCGCTACTCAGGGATACGATCGCCTACGTACGGGACAGGAGGGTGGACACCTGCCTCATCAGCCTGGACCAGGAGAAGGCTTTTGACAGGATATCGCACACCTACATGATGGACGTGCTTTCCAAAATGGGGTTTGGGGAGGGAATCTGCAATTGGATCCAACTGCTCTACACAAACATCAGTAGCGCAGTCTCAATCAACGAGTGGGAATCGGAAAGTTTCCCGATCAAATCTGGAGTCAGACAGGGCTGCCCTCTGTCCCCGGTCTTGTTTGTTTGCTGTATTGAACCCTTTGCTGAGTCTATTAGGAAGGATGCGAGCATAAGAGGGGTGACAATCCCAGGCAGCGGAGGCACTCAGGTCAAAACCTCCCTGTACATGGATGACGTCGCCGTTTTCTGCTCGGATCCGCTGTCCGTGCGCAGACTGATGAGCATCTGCGACCAGTTCGAACTGGCCTCGGGAGCCAAAGTTAACCACGGCAAGAGCGAGGCCATGTTCTTTGGCAACTGGGCTGACCGATCCTTTGTCTCCTTCACCGTCAGGTCAGACTACCTGAAGGTGCTGGGGATATGGTTCGGAAGGGCCGGGGCGTGCACCAAAACATGGGAGGAGCGAGTAGCCAAGGTACGACAAAAGTTGGGCATGTGGGGGCAGCGATCTCTCTCCATTGTGGTTAAGAACCTGGTCATCAGGTGCGAAGCGCTCACGTTGTTGCTCTACGTGGCGCAGGTCTGGCCCATACCCCACTCCTGCGCCGTGGCAGTCACCCGAGCCATTTTCCGCTTCGTCTGGGGATCTAAAATGGACCGGGTCCGGAGGGACACGATGTTCAAATCTCTGGACAAGGGCGGGATAAATGTACCCAACGCAGCCCTCATCCTGATGACCACCTTCGTGTGCGGCTGCATCAAGCTGTGTGTAGATCCCCAGTACGCAAACTCCAAGTGTCACTACGTGCTGAGGTTCTATCTGTCCCCGGTGTTGAGAAGGATGGGCCTGGTCACATTGCCGCGGAACGCTCCATGCAGTTGGGCGGTACCGTACCACCTATCCTTCGTGGAGCAGTTTCTGCGGGAAAACACCTTTGACCACCGGTCCATCAGGCAGTGGTCTGCACGGAATGTCCTCAAGGCCCTACGGGAAAAGGAAACGGTGGATCATGTCGGATGGTTCCCCGAGCAGACCGTCAAAGTCATTTGGCGGAATGCCTCATCACCAGAACTTTCAAACAAGCACCAAGACGTAGCTTGGCTGGTGGTGAGAAGGGCCCTCCCCGTCAGATCCTTCATGCACACCCGAAGTCTCGCCCCCTCCGCACAGTGCCCCCGCGTTGGCTGTGGTGGGGAAGAGACGGTCGCCCACCTCCTCCTGGAATGTGCCTTTGCAAAGCAGGTGTGGAAAGAGATGCAGTGGTTTTTGTCAAGGTTCATCCCAAGCAGCTCTGTAACACAGGAGTCTGTGCTCTACGGGCTGTTCCCAGGGACGCACACCGAGACAAACATCAACTGCTGCTGGAGGACTATCAATTCGGTGAAAGACGCCCTTTGGTCTGCCCGAAACTTGCTGGTCTTCCAGCGCAAAGAGTTGTCCACCACCGAATGTTGCAGACTGGCACATTCCAAGGTCCAGGACTACGTGCTGAGGGACGCACTAAAGCTTGGGGCAGCCGCAGCAAAGGCTCAATGGGGAAAGACCACAGTGTAAGGTTCCCCCACCAAGCTTGCCTGAGGGGCTGGATCCATGGGAAACCCCTCGAACTGTATCGTTAATATTCTCAATTGCTGTAAATGTAAAACTGTAATTGACATGACAATTGTGAAAAGGAAGGGTTGGGAAGAAACTCATGACAGTATTGAAGGAAACTGATCTCCCTTGCAATGCTTGTATTTTTTGGTGCTGTTTGGAAACTGTCTGGCAATGTAATTTTTACAGATGTTTATGAATAAAGTATATTTTGGAAAAAAAAAAGGAAGCCTATGAGTGACCAGGCCCATGCTGAGCCCCAGGCTATTGATGCCCCTCTGCTGTCAACAGAGCAGGGCAGGCCGGAGCTGTTGGAAAAGCTATGGCAACTGCAGGCAGGCGGGGAGTCTATCCACGCTGTGACTGCTGCCACGTTCCTGGCATGTGCGCGCCTGGTGTCATCCATTGAGGTGGCGGCGGCCCTCGTGGTGAGCCAGTATCAATCAGTACACTCTGACCTGCAATCCCTCACTGCTACCATCACATCCATTGAGCAGTGTCTAGGTGAGAGAGGGAATAGGGGCATGGAGACTGCCCCTGGTCCCTCCCGGGAGAGCAGAGGGGTTCCAACAAACCCGGAGATGGAGGAAGCAAGACAGTGCACCATATCTGGGGGTCCCACTCCAGGTGATTCCAATGTGGACACTGGCCCCTCCACCTATGAGTGAAGCTCCAGCAGCTGTGACACCTGAGGAAGGTTCTGTGATGACGCCCAGCCAGCCAGGGCCCTTCAGGCCTCGTGCGCACAGAGGACGACTGCTGAAGTCACCCACAGCCAAGGGGTGATCAGGTCAGCAGCCTTCCTCCAGTCAGGCTGCTAATGCAGAGGTTGCACCGAGAAGGGGCACTCGCAAGCATTTAAAAAGAGCACACTGACACAAATGGGAATGCATGGGTGTCACATCAATGTACATAATTCTTGCACTAAATCTTATTCACCAACATGTGTGTCCTGTTTTACTGTGTGAATGATGCGTGCCAACATGTAGCACCAATGTCGAATCCCTTGCTCCGTTGGCCCTCCAGGAACGCTTATATGCAATCGAATCATTGCAATGACACCATAACTCATGAGCCGATTTGCACACCGAAATAAGATAAATGACCAGATAAGCTGATTTTGTGATGTTGGTTGAGGGATAGATATTGTCTAGAATACTAAGGAGAGGTAGAGAAAGAGGTGTGCTGTTGGGTGGTTTCTTTTTCCTTGGCAGGAAAAACACCAACTGTCTTCAAACAGTTCACACCCAACTAAACTGAAAACAATGTCCAAACCCCAAACAGAGAGTCAACCTCCTGACCTCCATAAACCTTGACATGTGGCTTCTCTGTAACCATTTTCCCCCAGGTCACCAAGGGTTCTGTTGTTTACTGAGCCCAAAGCACATGACTTCCAGCACAGTTGGCTTTTCAAACAACATCACAAATGTCCTTTCAGTGAACTTGGTAAAAAAAAAGCACATCCATGGAATCTTTTCAGTTTTAACACAAGTCCTCAAAAAAATAAAATATTAAAAAATGGAAGCACTTTCTTAACAGTACTTTTGGAAAATGTTATGAATGAAGTACATTTTTTGAGAAAAAAAATTGCTCACTCCCTCCCGGATTCACCTTCAGCCTTCAGCTGGCATGGCAGTGGCAGTGCTTGCTGTCCTTCAGCAGCCACTGAACTGCCACTGGGGCTGTGATTGGCGCCGCTGCTCACTGGTACTATAATAATGAGGCTGGAAGACCAATTTGTTGTGGTCTTGCGGCTCTTTAAGTGTGGCTGTCCTGATTCAGGTGCGATCCAATTTCCAGGCCTCAGTGTCTGGGAAGAATGGACCAGTTGGATGTGTTAACAGAGGGCTTGCATGCAATTTTACTCCAACATCAGTCAGCAACTTTAGGAGATGTTGGGATGAGTGGAGAGGGAAAAAAATTAAATGAAACGTAATAAAATGTTGTTTTGGGGCCTGTAGATGTAAAAGGTCCGATAACCCTACTTTAAAGAGAAGGGTGTACTCCTTAGTGTTCTAGCTAATATCTATCCCTCAACCAACATCACAAAATCAGCTTATCTGGTCATTTATCTTATTTCGGTGTGCAAATCGGCTGCCATGTTTCCTACATTGCAACAGTGACTGCACTTCAAAAGTACTGCATTGAATGCAAAGCACTTTGGGACATCCGGAGGTTGTGAAAGGTGCTATATAAATGCAAGCTTTTTTCCCCTCGGCATCAACATTATTGAGTGCATTAGTATAAAATTATAGAAGTTGCTAATTCCGTCTGTGACTTCTATCTCACCACAAAGAATGCATGAACGATCCAGGATATGTTTGAATGAGTGAAATGCAAGTGCCTGTGCTCAGCAAACTGTTCCTGTTCTGGACTTTCGTAATCTTAATATCTTCCTTTGGCAGCATCAGTGAAAGGATAAAGGAGTAATAATTAATTAATAATCCTGTAACAGAGATGGTTGGCAAATGAAGCAGCTTCAAATAAGGATCTCATTAAAATGCCTGACAGGGAAACACTATATTATCCTAAAATAAATGGGTTTTACAAGACCATAATATGGTTAATAGGTCTTTTTTTTTAATGTCTTCACAGTAACAAATATTATGGGATACTTATAATGCAGGAGGTTCATTGAAGTAGTTTTGGTTATTTGTAAGCTGTACATGGTCCTAATATCAGTTAGGACATCAGAAGCAGAATTATTTATTGGGCAAATACCCTCAAGGCACTTGTACTGGACAACTATTACAGCACAGTAATTACTTGAAATTTAGTCCACCTGTCGATGGGGGCATGTCTGGCAAAAAAGTTATGCCTCCACTGCTGTCTGGTATTGGTTAATGAATATAAATCAGACGGTTTATAGTTAGTGAACATGTAATTAGGGCTGAAATGAGCTGAATTCCAATGAAGAGGGCCTGAGGAAAGGAGCATGAGATACATTAAAATACACGTCTCTGTTACACCAGCAACAGTTAAGGTTTGGTTCACCTCTGGAAATGCTTGACTTCATAAATGTGCTGCTGTTATGTAAAGAATTGATGCAGACTTACCTACAAGTGCTTTTTGCAGTCTATGTCGAGCCCAAAGCCTAAATGTTTTTTGGATGTGTACTTGACCAGAAATGTAAATGTACATTGGAAATATAACCTGAAATGGTGAGTGTAGTGAGGCACCTCATGTACTGTATTGAAAGAAATGGATCTGTATTGCACTTTATGAAATGTCCAATTTGAATTGTTTTGTAATGTATTTTTTACAAATTTTATGAATAAAGTATATCTTTTGGGGGAAAAAGCACAGCTGATGTTGCTGTGCTTCCAAAATTGCTTTGCATCAAAATGAAGAGGAAAGTTTTAACTTTTTCTTACTTGTTGAGAGCGGGGTGGTTGGGGGGGGGGGGGTGGTGGTGGTGGGTGGGGGTGCTGTTAGATGCACTTGGGAAACCCAGAAGTCAGGGTTTGTCTGCACACTCTGGAGTTCTAATGTGCATGTGCGTGTGGCGTCACTGACAGGTACCCAGCCTAGAAGTCAGCGTGATTGACAGACTTGGTCTCCAATCAGGCAGGAAATGCTGGAGAAGAGGCCGCAGGACCAGGTAGCCCCAGCCCTGACCAGGGGAGGTCCTATCCCTCACCCCGGATGGATAGGATATCAGGGTGGAGGGAAGTCAGAGACCTCAGGGGGCGAGGTCATGGGGAGATTGGAAGGGTTGGTGGAGGGAAGGTTGGAGGCCTTTTGAGTGAGGTCAGTGGGAGGTCAGCGGTTCAGGATGGGGGGGGGGGGGGTGGTGGGGGTTCCAATCAAGGGGCTTGGTGAGGCAGGTACACGGGATTCAGCAGGTAAGAGGAACGGCACTTACTTCCTGGATCCAGCAGTTCTTGTCTTCCTTTAGCCGGCGGGTTTCTCAAGGCCCAGGAAACACAGCTGGCCAGAGTTAAATTTGAAATGGTGGTTAAATATGAGGCACCTAACCGTATTATAATATTTAAATTGCCAGCCTGCCTCCTGGGAGCAGGTTAGTTGCCTGCCCTCGTCCCACCTCCTTTACAACTGGAAGTGGGCGGGTTGGAGTTGGAATTCAGATGTTTAACACTTTAACCTCCGACCTGACTCAAACCCTTCTGTATTTGGGGTCAAAACTCCCCCAAAGAGTGTTGGTGCAAAGGACTGGAGGGTGGCTAATGCTAAATTCTGTTCAGAAAAGGAAAAGTGCTAAAATTAGCTAGTCTCATTGTCTGAGATGTTATTCTACCTTAAAGGCACTATATGAATGCAAGTTGTTATTGCTGTAGTAGGAAACTTATTGGAGACAATAATAAGGGGTATCATTAGTGAATACTCAGAATATATGGGGCAGTTAACATGGATTTGTAAAGGTCAGGTCATGCTTGACTAATTTAATTTAATTCTTCAACAACAACAGCAGCAATTTGCATTTAAATAGTGTCTTTAATGTAAAAATGTGCCCGAATGCTTCACAAATAGAAACAAATAAGGGAGCAGACGCTGATCTGTGGAGGGAGCAATTAGGAGAGGCAATTGAAAGTTTGTTTGAAAACATGTGTTTTGAGAAGGTTGCTAAAGTTAAACAGAAAGAAGGAAGTAGAGGGGTTTAGCAAGGAAGTCCGAGAGAAGAGAGTCCAAGCAGCTGCGGGCTCTGCCGCCAATGGTTGTCAAAGGGAAATTACTGAGCAAGAGGAGAAAGGGAGTGCAGTAAATTAATTCTATAAAGTGGCACATAAAAGTATTGTTGCATAACGTAATGTCCCTAGTTTTAAAGATAAATGGTGACATTGGTAGAACTGTGTCTGAAAGATTGAAAACAGAGATTAAGAGGAAATGGATGTTTCTTGGGATAGCAAAGTGCAGCTAGTAGTATTCTTTAGGGATCTTCGTTGACCTGTGTTCTCCATATACATAAATGATTTGGACATGGACATCGAGGCACTAATATCACAAGTTGGTAATAACACCAAATTAGGGGGCATGAAGAAGAATGAAAAAGGCAGTAGTAAGAACAGGCAGGGCAGATATGTGGTAAATGCAGTTCAACAGCAATAAATGTGGAGTGTACAAGAAAAGAGAATGGAAATATAACTTAAATGGTTACATTCGCAATACAATAGTGGAAAGAGAGGTCTAGGTGGTACACACATACAGATTTTTGAAAGCAGGATTGCTGGTGGAATGAACCATAAAAAAGACAAATGGAATTCAAACTTTTTTATATAGGGACACTGAACACAAAGGTAAACAGGTGATAATGAATCTGTATGAGACATTAGTTACCCCAAGTACAAATTTTTAAAAATTTGTTCTTGGGATTTGGGCATCGCTGGCAAGGTCAACATTTATTACCCATCCCTAATTGCCCTTGAAAAGGTAGTGATGAGCCACCTTCTTGAACTGAATTGGTGTAGGTACATCCACAGTGGTGTTCAGTAGGGAGTTTCACAATTTTGACTCGGCGGCGATGAATGAATGGCAATATTATTCCCAAGTTAGGATGGTGATTGAGTTGCAGGGGAACTTGCAGGTGGTGGTGTTCCCATGCGTGTGCTGCCCTTGTTCTTCTAGGTGGTAGAGGTCACGGGTTTTGATGGTACTATTGAAAAAGCCTTGGTGGGTTGCTGCAGTGCATCTTGTATATGGTAGACACTGCAGCTAAGGTGCACCATTGGGGGAAGAGTCTGAATGTTTAAAGGTGGTGAATGGCGTGCCAGTCAAGCAGATTGCTTTGTCTTGGATGGTATCGAGTGTCTTGATGGAGCTGCACCCATCCAGGCAAGTGGAGAGTATTCCATCACATTCCTGACTTGTGCCTTGTAGATGGTGGACTGGCTTTGGGGAATTTGAGGGGAGTTATTCGCTGCTGAATATCCAGCCTCAGACCTGCTCCTGTAGTCACTGTATTTATGTGGCTGATCCAGTTAAGTGTCTGGTCAATGGTAACACCCAGGATGTTGATGGTGGGGGATTCAGTGATGGTAGTGCCATTGAATGTCAAGGTGAGATGGTTAGATTATCTCTTGTTGGAGATGGCCATTGCCTGCACTTGTGTGGCGTGAATGTTACTTGCAAATTATCAGCCCAAGGCTGAATGTTGTCCAGGCCTTTCTGCATGCAGGCATGGACTGCTTCATTATCTGGGGGTTGCAGTTTTGGAGTACTGTGCAGTTTTGGATACCCAAACTGAGAAAGGATGTTATGGCCATGAAAATACACAATGTGGAATTAGTAGGATGGTACCATAAGTAGAAAGATATAATTATGATCAGTAACTTAAAATACTAGAACTATATCCATTAAAGCAGAGCAGGTTAAGGCAGAGGTGGGGGTCAGGGGGTGGGGTAAAGGAGGATTTAATTGAATTGTTCAAAGGTTTGAAAGAATTTAGGAAGGTTGTTACAAATTCAAGTCTGCCATAGATACATTCTTGGACTTAAGCATGTCATTGACTCCTGTAAGTGGTCTGAATGTCTTTCCTTGGTGGAAGCTGACTCACACTGCCCTAAGGCTACTTGTATGATAGCATAAACCTGATGGTGTAACAATAGTATGTCCTTGTGACCTAAGCCAGATAATTGTACCTTCCTCATATGTACTGCTTCAATCTCTCTAAAGGCAGACTAAGTACATAGTGACATGAGGCCTGATGTAAAAATCGATAAGCTGCTTTATTCCGCAGTAAGATGAATACACAGATGGCAGTTGTGGGTGGACTCAATTAATTCAAATAGTACAACTTATCTTTGTGTAATAATACAAAATAAAGAGGAAAGACGTGCATTTTTATAACGCCTTTCATGACCCCATGACATCCCAAAATGCTTTGCAGCCAAAATAACTTTGAAACGTAGTCACGGTTGTAATGTAAGAAACATGGCAGCCATTTTGCATACAGCAATGTCCCACAAACAGCAATAGGATAATGACCAGATAATCAGTTTTTGTGATGTGGATTGAGGGATAAATATTGGCCAGGACACTGGGGATAACTCCCGTGCTCTTCGAAATAGTGTCATGGGATTTTTTACGTTCATCTGAGAGAGAGAGTAGATAAGGCTTCAGTCTAATGCCTCATCTGAAAGATGGCACCTCAAACAGTGCAGCACTCCCTTAGTACTGCACTGTAGTGTCAGCCTAGATTTTTGTGCTCAAGTTGGTTCGAACCTACAACCTTCGGACTCAAAGTACAAGCCATACATCAGAGGGCACCTTACTTGCTGACCTCTGACCTTCATCGAAAGCCCTCACAGCTTCCCTATTAATGAGCCGAGCTGCTGTTGCTGCCTCCATATTTTAAAAAAGCCTATCTCCCTGTCTATCTCCCAGTTTCCACCTTTTTAATTCCTTCTTCACAGACAGACAACTGACAGGGATCAAAGGACGATTGAACACAATGGGTATGAAGTTTCTTTCAATTATCTGCACAAGCTAATGAAATGCTCTTTATTTACTCTCTGGGGGAAAACATTTACCAGTTATCATATTGTCTTCCGATCATCCAGGTGTCATTTTAACAAAACTTTTCTTAAAAATAATAAATGTAATGCTTATTTTCAATTTTTTTTCTGTGGAACAATGGTCAACAAATCCTGATAACATAGCAAGGGTAAATGTTGAAATGTTCTTTCCACTGGTTGATAATAACGGCCACTAATTTAAGATTAGCCCTTAATGCATAAAGAAGGAAATTAGACGATTGCGCTCATGCAGAGGGTTATTAGAATGTAGAATGCATAATTGCAACTTGTTACTGAAGCTTAGGCAAGTAATGGAATTGAAGAGGGAATCAAATCAAATAATAAAAAGAAAAAACATAAAAAGAGCAAGGGGTTTAGTTCTGGCATGGAGCCAGCATTGGCACACTTATGATGGACTGAATGGCCTTCTTCTGTACTGATTTTTCCAGGATTCTAGGATGCAAATTAAATGTGTTACAGGACTAAAAAAATAAACCACTGCATCACAGTGGAATATAATACATAAATTCTCTCACGCTGTCACACCAGAGCACATGGGGACCCAACTCACATCACCATTTATTGTTGGTAAAGTGCCAAGTTTTGATTAAACCACATGGTTTTGAACACATGAGAGCAACATGTGATTGGCTGTGACCAGTTGCTATCCTGGTGTTGAGCACAGGGTATTCGTGTGGCTATGGCAGTTATTCAGACTATGCCCTGGTTCGAGAGTGTTGAAGGCAATGTTTCCGCTAAACTGCTTGTGCGTGGCTGCATAGCAGCCTGGAAGGTTCCCCACAGGCCTTGTTCCATGCTAAGTACTGCACCTGTGCTGCCGCTGTAATTAAAAAGTATCACACAATAAAAAAATGATAGTGCACAAGATTTTACAGGGAATGTTGGTTGAAGGTTGCTATTATCATCTGTATTAACATGTCAGCAAATGTGTGACTCAGCTGATGTTTTGTGGGACTTTATAACTTGAAATTACTATAACTTAGACAGTAATTCCCCAGTATAGAAAACATACCTGTGATACAATATCAAATAATTGGTACATCTTATTTGTCTCTACCTGAATCTTACATGCAGTGTGCTAGTAATGTGTTTTTTTAAAATAAAGTCTGCCTGGCTGGTGAAATCCTTTTCCTATCCAGATTGTTTCCCCAATATTGCTGGCCTACACCCCTACTTTAATCCCTGTTACTGCTGAAAATTAAAAAAATTTATTTCACGGGATGCAAGTGTTGCTGGCCAGGCCAGCATTTGTTGCCCATCCTTAATTGCCCTTGAGAAGTTGGTGGTGAGCTGCCTTCTTGAACCACTGCAGTCCATCTGCTGTAGGTATACCCACAGTGCTGTTAGGAAGAGAGTTCCAGTTTTTTGACCCAGCGCCAGTGAAGGAACAGTGATATATTTCTAAGTCATGGTTTGTGGCTTGGAGGGGAACTTGCAAGTGGTGGTGTTCCCATGCGTCTGTTGCCCTGGTCGTTTTAGGTGGTAGAGGTTGTGGGATCGGTAGGTGCTGTCGAAGGAGGCTTGGCGAGTTGCTGCAGTGCAACTCCCAGCAATATTTGCTAACCTGAAGATTTGATTTCTCCAATGCCCTTCTCACCAGTCTCCTAATTGCCAACCTACACAAACTGCAACTTGTTAAAAACACCATCATCTGCATCCTGTCCTGCAACAAAATCCTGCTCATCACCACCCCCATCCTTATTGGTTCTTACTGACTTCCTGTTTTCCAACACGCTGAATTCAAAATCCATGCTCTCGTTTATAAATATATTCAGGGCTCTCTCCCACACTATCTCGAAGTCCATGCAACGTTGATTCTCTGACCTTGGCCTCTCATGCATTCCCCAGCCCGGAGCCCAACTCTCTGCAACTCCCTCCCTAAACCTCTTAGTCTTATTCTCTCCAGCCTTTAAATGTCTTTGCGCACCATTTTTCACCCTGCCTTTGGTAAGTTTTCTTAACTCCTACCGCTGCTCAGTATCTGTGCTCCCTTAACATGAAGTAACTTGAGATATTTTATTCTGTTAAAGACATTAAATAAATGGAACTGGTTATTATTCCAGAAGCTTTTATTTAAAGAACTATTTTCCTGTCCCAGATTACCTCCCAAGTTGGAAACTGTAATAACATTAATAATAAAATAAAAGCATTCTGTTTTACCAAAAGAAAGGTTGGTGAAATTTATGACCCATGTGACCTGAGGTCATGTGACATGACCAGTTAAAATGACCAATTGCCAACAACCCATGGCATCGTAGACCACACATGGAGTACTTGGTCTTTAGCCACAGTCTTTTATGTCGAGTCACATGTCAAAGTACAGTCATTGTTTCGAAATAAAAATAAAGCGAACTTTATTAGATAGCTGACAGACACTACATTAGGACCATATGGGCAAGTGAATTAAAATAGCACATCAGCTTATTCTCATCTTTTATGAGTAGGCTATTAACACATTCTGTGTTTTTTTCTTGTTATGGGACTATAGATCGTTAATGGGTGATTAATGGAACAGAGTACAGGACTGAAGTACGCAGGGCCTCTCCAAATCATTGCAGCTGAAAATCAACTTGTACATAAGGGAAACAGCTTGCTTGTATCAGGAGCTGAGTACAGTAGAAATGGGTGGCAGTAAAGTTGGCCATGGAGTTAGCTTCCTCTTGTTTGGGCTGACATTAAATTGAGCAAACCGTGTTTGATTTTTAAGCAAAATAATCACAGTCTTTATTGTTATTTTAAGCATTATAGACATTTAACTAGATTCACAATACCATTAGCATCACTAGATCCTAAAGAAAACCAGTGTTTTAATGTTATTATTGCTCATCATGATGTACAGAATGATCAATCCAATTACCTAACTTTGTCGCCTTGTAAATATTCCTTGAACTATGTGTTTTCATAAGTAGTTTGCTCATTTTGCCCCTTTACTGGTGCAAACAAATTCACGGATCAAGCTGAATCATGGTTTCACTTTATTGATAAAGCATAAGCATAACGTTATGAGCTTGTGTAAATATTTGTGTCAGACAATATTTTGAGACCAAACAGGACAAAGGATTTAGGATCAGGCTGAAGAATACAGCTGATCAAAATTTAATTGGTATTGCTGGGGCCATGTCTGAAAGGAACCCACTATGTGCATGTAACAGAATATATATATATATATATATATATATATATATATATATATATATATCTCCATACATAACTTATAATGCTCTAATCCACATACAACAGAGTCCTATAAACCACATGTCGTACATAATCATGCCTTCACATAGGTAAGCACAAAAATGCCCATACACCACATATAAACACAGATATCACATGCATGTAAATATGTTCTTAGGTTACATATATATATACACACACCTGAAAATGTGCACATCATGCACAGATTTCTTGAAAATACTTTATTGAATAAACTGTACTATTGAGAGTAATTTTATTAACTAAAAAGTTTCACATCAGATAATGTGATTACAATTTTGCTAACAGAGTACAAAAATGTTAAACAGTGGACGAATATTTTCATAATAGTCATTGCTTAAACTTCTATGCAGAAGATTCCCTTATATTCATATATTTCATCGTTACACTATATAAATAGGACAGCAATTGCGAAAGTAAACCAAATTAAAGATGACTATCTTCATGAGAAAGCACTTACCAAAACAGTTTGGCTGTTTACAAATGTAGCATGCAATAATCTAAATGGTTCCAAAAGGTAACATTATTTAATTGGTGTGAGACACTATAATGATGAAGCTTGATTGGCTCTCCTCTCTCCCCAGTAGAAAAAGCTGGTCAAACTCTTACCATGATGTTCTGCCTCTTAAGATGATCAACTTTTAATTTATACGCTTTTACTTTGAAATTTGGGTGGAGGGCACTTTACCAGTCAGCACTGGTAATGCCCTTCCCCAGTGCAAAACTGAAATCTGGGCATACACTGCTCACTCTTCCACCATAGGGTTGCAAAGTTGTGGGCCATGCCTGCCTGAATTTCCAATTGGAGTGATAGCTGAGCAAGGCTCAATATGCACCAATGGAATTACCCCTTAAAATCTACCCAGAAATTGCTGCTGAAGATACAGATCTATTCCTGTAGCTGAGGACAGGCTTATGCTCAAGTGATGATTATGCTATTCACCTCAAAAGAAATTGACCAGACTTAATTATGAAGATAGAATATTGAAGTGATGAATTATGCAATTTGATTGGCTGCCAAGCAGGTATCGATCCTTATCCTGAATTCTAAGAATGTCATTTGAATTTCAAAAGCAAGTGTGGCATGGGCTCTTAAAGGGACCGCCCATTACTTCAGATGAAGAACATTTGCTACAAAGCATGACCCAGCAGGTTTTACAATGGACAGACAGTTGATGAAGGCATGAGCAGAAAGCTTTTTCCTACCTCCTCTCCTGAAGTCTGGCGGTGGCTGGCAGACCTCGATTTCCTCACACAAGTGATCATTCTTTCTGGAACCCTGGCAGTGCATGGCACCAGACGTTTCAACTGTGGGAGAAACCTGATGTGATCCTCAGCTAAAGTTCAGAGACGAACGTGGGCAGACTTTCCTCTTCAGCTGAACCACATTTTTCTTTTTAATTTGTTTAAAAAAAATTGTTCCCAGGATGTGGTCGGCATTGGCAAGGCTGACCTTTATCGCTCATCCCATTGCAGTTGGTAGGATGAAGGTACACCCACTATGCTGTTCAGTAGGGATTTCCAGGATTTTCACCCAGCAACAAACGAAGGAACGTTGATATATGTCCAAGTCGGGATGGTGCGCGACTTGGAGGGAAGAGTGTTCCCATGCGCCTGCTGCCCTTGCCTAGGTGGTGGAGCTTGCAAGTTTGGGAGGTACTGCTGAAGATGCCTTGATGAGTTGATTCAGTGCATCCTGTAGATAGCACACAGTGCATCCATGGTATACAGATGGTGGAGGCAGTGGATGTTTAAGCCAGTGGATGCTTTGCCCACCACTTCTGGGTATTTCAGCTGGAAACAGGGTGTCAAGCATCTAATACATCTGTCTATAGACTGGCATGTTATAATCTATGCCCATTATTTCTACAGCAAAGTTAGGCACAGGGAACACTGGTTGAGACTTGCAGCTGGTGGGGGTGTGCATAAATCTTTAAGGGCTGCACCACCTGATTCTACACGTGTGTGATGTGTGTAATATGAGTTGATATGTGTTATATGACATAACACTATACGCATAATACTTGGCAAATTCATGCAAGATGTGAAGATTGCAAAGGCTGGGATCAAAACCATCCTTAACTTCTCATAAAGGGACTACGAGAATTGGTTCTACAGCAATTGATTGCACAAGTCAAAGCAGCAAGTTCAAAGTAAAAGGGAAAACAAAAACTGATCTTCAGCATGGTTCCGCTGGCCACACTGTACTGAGGCAAGGTCCCACAGAAATCTTCCTCCCCACCAACCTTTAGTGCACGGGTTAACACATCAACGTCAAATTCATGTGTGCACCATTTTAGTGGAAGGAAAGATATGAAAATTGGAAAAGGAGGAAGAGGAGCAATATCGATCAAAGACACGGGCTGGAATTTTTCATTGGGCGGGAGACCCCATCCACCAGCCGATAAATAGTGGCGAGCCCGCCTCTGCTGGGCCTGGGGAGCCAGACCAGGATTTTTCGTTCCCCAGGCCTTTAGTTGGTCTTGGGCAGGACTTCCACCTCCTTGAGGCAGGAAGTCGCGTCTAATGGATCTGCTGGCCAATCAGCATGCTGGCAGCTCTGAGTCCCAGCAGCTCCACCAGGAGAGGTGGCCACTGCTGGGACTACACCCAGCCATCTGTGGAAGAGGAAGGGTAATGCGGGAATTCTGAGGGACAGGATAAGCTACCACTTAGAAAGGCACGAATTAATCAGGGATAGTCAGCATGGATTTGTTAAGGGAAGATTATGTCTTACTAACTTGATTGAGTTTTTTGAGGAAGTAACAAGGAGGATTAATGAGGGTAATGCAGTGGATGTGGTCTACATAGATTTTAGTAAGGCATTTAACAAGGTCCCACATGGCAGACTGGTCAGTAAAATGTAAGTCCATGGGATACAGGAGAGTGTGGCAGGTTGAATCCAAAATTGGCTCAGTGACAGGAAACAAAAGGTAGTAGTGGATGGATATTTTAGCGAATGGAAAGTGGTTTCCAGTGGCATTCCACAGGGCTCAGTGTTAGGTCCCTGCTGTTTGTGGTATATATTAATGATTTGGACTTAAATGTGGGAGGCATGATTGGGAAATTTGCTGATGACTCAAAAATTGGCCGTGTAGTTGATAGTGAAGAGGATAGCCATAGACTCCAGAATGATATCAATGGTTTGGTTGAGTGGGCGGAAAAGTTGCAAATGGAATTCAATCCAGAAAATGCATTGGGCGAGGGCAAACAAAGTGAGGAATACACAAAAAAGGGGAGGATATTGAGAGGGGTAGAAGAAGTGAGAGACCTTGGAGTGCATGTCCACAGGTCCCTGAAGGTGGCTGGACAGGTAGATAGAGTGGTGAAGAAGGTACATGGAATGCTTTCCTTTATTGGTCGAGGTATATAATACAAAAGCAGGGATGGGTGGGCTGTTTCTTGCCGCCGCCCCGCATAAAATTGCAGCGGGGGTGGGAGGGGGGTCGGGAACAGCACCACCCCCTCCCCGCCACCCACTCAATTTTATACCCCTGCCACCAGCCCGCTCGTTTGGGGTGCATAAAATTCTGGCTACAATTACAGCAGTGGAAAGAAAGGACATCAGACATGGTGGCCAGGCAGTGGAGACCCTATGGATCGCACAAAGGATAATGGATCAAAGGCAGGCAAATTGAGTTGATGTACAAATCATCTATGGCCTAACTGAATGATGTTAACAGGCCTGAGGAGTTGATGGTCCATAAGCATTCTCTTCGACCTTGGTTGCAAACCCCAGTGTTTGCTGTAAGGGAAAAATCAATTCAACTGTTGGTGGGCACAGGTCAACAATAAAACCTGTTCTTAATTCAATGCTAAATTCAACTGGTTAATAGGAAATGGAAACAATGGGCAGTGTCCCAAAGCTGCAATAGTGGTAACTTCTGAGGTTTAGTCTCATCCACTTCTGAATTTTTCTCACAGGATCAATGGATGTTTGAATTCAGCATTGAATAAAAATACTTAAATATAACAGCTCAGAAAGTTAATTTGTCTAATAAATGGGTATTTATTTTATTACTTCAATTTGTCATTTCGACATGGTTTTGTTCACACTGTACTTTGTAAGCTTCATTGAACCATTTTCAGAATTCTTCCATTGATTTAACGGCTCCAATATTTACAGGGATATGGGGAGGGTTTGGGAGCGTGTGGTAGCGTGGGCAAAACCCAGCAAGGCCGGAGTCATGGAGTTCTCAAACAGCAGGACCTCATCATAATTGTTTCTTCCTTTGCCTGTCTGGAAACCGACCAGACTGACAATTTTTTTTTTACAATAATATTCGGAAAAACAGGGAGGTCAGGAGCAATGTGGGCCCCTTGACAACCGATAATAGTCAATGAAAATAAGGAAATGGTGGACATGTTGAATAATTACATGGAATCAGTATTTACAGTAGAGGAAGAGGTCAGCATGCCACAATCCCAAGTAAACTAATATTGAATTAGGGACATGGACTCACCAAAATTAACATAAGCAAAATAACAGTAAAGAAGAAAATAATGGCACTAAAGGGTGACAAATCCCCAGGAGTAGATGGTTTCCATCCCAAGGAGTTAAAGGAAGTAAGTGAGAACATTGCAGATGCCATAACTATAACCTTCCAAAGTTCTCTTGATTCAGGAACCATTCCTTTAAATCTGAAAAATTACATATGTTACTCCACTATTTGAGAAAGGTGAGAGGGAAACTAGGGAATTATAGACCAGTTTTGTTGGAGAATTAGTAGAGTCTCTAAATAAGGATAAGATGACTGAACACCTTAAAAATTTCAGCTGACCAGAGGGAGCCAATACGGATTTGTAAAGGGTAGGTCATGCCTGATGAACCTGATTGAATTATTTGAAGAGGTGACTGAAGTAGTGGACAGGTGAATGTCTATGGATGTTATTTATGTGGACTTCTCGAAGGCATTTGATAAAGTCTCTCATAATAGGTTGTTAGCTAAAGATGAAACTCCTGGAATTGAAAGCAAATTATTGAACTCGTTAGGAAATTGGCTGAGCGGCAGGAGACAGAGAGTGGGGATAATGGGCAAGTACTGTAATTGGCAGGATGTGACTGGTGTCCCGCTAGGATCTGTGTTGGGGCTTCAACTATTCACCATATTTATTAACGACTTGGGTGATGGGATAGAAAACCAAGTACCCAAATTTGCTGATGATACAAAGATGAGTGGCATTGTAAGCAGTGTAGATGGAAGCATAACATTACAAAGATATATTGATAGATTAAGTGAATAGGCACAACTGCGGAAAATGAATTTCATTGTAGGAAAAAGTGAGGTCATTCATTTTGGACCTGAAAAGAATAGAACAGGCTACTATCTAAATGGGGAAAAGAGACGTGGAGGTCCGGGTTCTTCTTTTGGGCCTCCTTATCTCGAGAGACAATGGATACGCGCCTGGAGGTGGTCAGTGGTTTGTGAAGCAGCGCCTGGAGTGGCTATAAAGGCCAATTCTGGAGTGACAGGCTCTTCCACAGGTGCTGCAGAGAAATTTGTTTGTTGGGGCTGTTGCACAGTTGGCTCTCCCCTTGCGCCTCTGTCTTTTTTAAGGTCCGGGTACATAGATTATTAAAATGTCATGAACAGATACAGAAAATGATCAAAAAGGCTAATGGAATGCTGGCCTTTATATCTAAAGGATGAGACTAGAAGGGGGTAAAAGCCATGCTTCAGATATACAAAGCCATGTTTAGACCACACCTGGAGTATTGTGAGCAGTTCGCACCTTAGGAAAGATATATTAGTCTTGGATGGAGTGTAGTGTAGATTTACTAGAATGATACCTGGATTCCAAGTGTTACATTACAAGGAGAGACTATACAAACTAAGGTTGTATTCTCTGGAAATTGAAAGGTTAAGAGGTGATTTGATTGAAGTTTTCAAGATATTAAGGGGAGCAGATAGGGTAGATAGAGAAACTATTCCCGCTAGTTGGCGAGTCTAGGTCTGGGGGCATAGTCTAAAAATTAGAGCCAGACCTTTCAGAAGTGAATTTAGGAAACACTTCTACCCACGAAGGGTAATAGAAATTTGGAACTTTCTTCCACAAACAGCAATTGATGCTAGATCAACTGCAAGTTTTAAAATTGAGATTGATAGTTTTTTGTTATTCAATGGTATTAAGGGATATGGAGTAAAGGTGGGCATATGAAATTAGGTTACAGATCAGCCATGATCTCATTAATTGGCGGAACATGCTTAAGAGGCTAAATGCCCTACACCTGTTTCTATGTTCCTATGTCTGCTAGGTGGAAAAACAGCCATAGGAGGCTCCAGACGGAGTCCCCTGGGGACATTCTCCAGCAATCTCTTGAAGGAATGAGAGATCGGAGCTTTGTGTGTAGGGAGGTCTCCAAATGCAGGACGGGGGGAGTGAGATCAGGGCTTGTTGGGGGGGTTGCGGGGGGAGGGGGTTGCCGTGGTAATGTGGGTCTGGCTCTAATTTTTAGACTATGCCCCCAGACCTAGACTCACCAGCTAGCGGGAATAGTTTATCTCCCCTATCTGCTCCCCTTAATATCTTGAAAACTTCAATCAAATCACCCCTTAACCTTCCAAATTCCAGAGAATACAACCTTAGTTTGTATAGTCTCTCCTTGTAATGTAACACTTGGAATCCAGGTATCATTCTAGTAAATCTACACTACACTCCATCCAAGACTAATATATCTTTCCTAAGGTGCGAACTGCTCACAATACTCCAGGTGTGGTCTAACCATGGCTTTGTATATCTGAAGCATGGCTTTTACCCCCTTCTAGTCTCGTCCTTTAGATATAAAGGACAGCAGTGGGGGAGAGAGAGGCTGCGATTGACAGGAGGCGCTGGGGTGAAACACGCATGGTCCTTCTCGCCCACAAGGAGAGCCATAAAAGGCATTTACCTTCTTGAGCCAGCAGCTCCCACCTTTTCCGAATCCTGGGAATCCCATGCGGCAATTGTTAACTTGATTTAAGTCAGGCTCCCAATTGCTCTGTGGGAGCCCGATTTAAATATGTTACTAAAGTCTTCTGCCTCTTGATGGTGGGATACTCGCACAACAGGAAACCCAGGCTCGTTTGAGGCAGTTGCCATTTTAAAATGTGAATGTTTCATAAAACCATCACGATCTGAAGTGTGGCATTTTCCTTTTAGTGTACTTATGATGCAATTTTTTTCTGAAGAGTTCAGCTTACCATTACAGGTTCCTCACTCAATAACCTGTTACTAAATCTGCAGCAAGTTCCACTCAAAATCAGCAAAAAACTTTTAGAAGAAAGTAATGTATTGTACAAATAAACATTGAGAAGAAGTGTTCCTTGGCCTAATGAACCACTTATGTGGTGCCTGCCATACACCAGCTTATGCAGCATTATTGCTGGATGGTTTAGCTTACTTACAAATTCACACATCATTATTGCTGGTCAATCTTCCCTACTCATAGGATAAAGAGGGCAACGCACTGCAATACTCTGTTCATCCTCCAGATATTATTTAACTGTCAGCTTGGCTCTGTATTAGCAGTCTCAACTTGGAGTCAGAAGGTTGTAGGTTCAAATTATGATTCCAGGACTCAAGTACATAATCTAAACTGACACATCAGTGCAGCACTGAGAGTGTTGCATTACTGGATGCCCCTGGAATAAAACTGAGTCCTTGGTCCAGTTTCGGAGATCACCCCCCACCCCCCCACCTGAAATACGCCCAGTACCATCTTGGTTCTGCCCCTGTAGAGGCGTCCCTGGCAGCTGCCCAACTGGCATTAAGCCTCGCGCCCATTTTCGGCAATGGTTTACCCTGAACACAGCACATTTCATGGTCTACAGGTGGCCTAATAATGGTCCTTAAACGGAGCGATGGAGCCTGCCACTTAAAGGAAAGATTATTAAAAAATACTTAACTGAATGTGTACCAGGCAGGAGCATGAGTGCTCCTGTCAGCTTCATATTAAAACTCTGGGCTGCTGTCAGCCACCACTTATCCCTGACCCAATTGCTCTCTTTGACCAATTTGCTCTTGTCCTGTCGCTGGCCTCATTGGGGAGCTGCGGCATGTGTTGCACCAGGATCCCGGCCTAATTTCAGGCCTGGGCCAGAATTTTACTCTCATCGGATGGAAGTTGTCCTCCAACTGAAAAGTCAGTGGCAATCCTGCATCCACTGGGCCTAGGAGTCCAGACTGCATTTTACGGTCCCCAGGCCCTTAACTGGTCTGAGGTGGGACTTCCACCTCATTGAGGCAGGAAGTCCCACCTAATGGAGCTTCCGACCAATCAGCTGGCTGGCAGCTCTTAGTCCCAGCAGCGCCACCGGGAGCAGTGGCCTCTGCTGGGACTGCAACCCAGCTTCAAGATGAAGATGAAGGATGTTCCCGGAAAAGAGGTGAGTTTTTGGGGCCTCGCTGGAGGTGATCGGTTGAGCCCCGGCAAGGCAAGGTGGGGGGGGGGCGGGTCAATTGGTGAGGGTGGGGTGGGGGTGGCGGAGGGCATGTTGGGCATTGGGGTGGTTGTGGCATTGGGGGTGGCCCTCCGCAGGCACATGGTGCCTGATCGGGACAGCCACCCCCACAGGCCATCAGAAGGCTGCCTACTTTTTACAGCGGCCTTTCTCAGGCCTGGGCTGCCCGCTTGCCAACAGTAAAATTTTACGTTCCCCCCCCCCACCCCCAACACCATCCCGCTCTTTGCGGGGGCAGTAAATTTCCAACCATGATCAAATTTGCAGGTAACTGTCTTTTGGATGAGATGTTTCACCAAGGATCTGCCATGCTGCTTGGGTGGTTACAAGAGATGCCATGCCACTGTTTGAAGAACAGGGGATTTTTTTTTGTTGCTATCTTTCTCATGCCAATTAATTGGTGATCAGATACTAAAGCCAGAAAATTGGGTCAAAGATTGATGCTTTAACGGAACAATTATTTCATACAGTGACATATTATTGAATTATTAGATGTAAAGAACTCAAATAAAACCAAGACTCTTAATTTTATATACATCTTGTTATCAATACAGTTACAATTTGTGAAGAGGTTTAAATTTATGATAAGCGTATGGAATTTCTGAACTGTTTTTGTTTATTTTCTTGCTATAATGATGGGGAAGGTTATATCCTCGTCTCATGCAGTGCAAGGTTAGTATCATCGACAGATTTCTAAATTTCATTTTGGTCAAAACCAAGGACAATTAGGACCATCCCACAAGGCCTCGGTCGAAAGAATTTTCAGTGGTTTTTCTTAATGGATAGAGAAACCTGGACCCAATTTTAACTCTATGTAAGTAGATGGGTTTTGAAGTAATTAAAATCTGGCCCCAAAGGGCTGGATCTTGCCAGCCCTCTGGAGACGGGCTTGGAGGCATGAGACCTTGTAAAATGGCGATGGAATATGTTGGGAGAGGAGCCCGAACTCTTGCCGCCGCCACGGCATAATCCCAGCAGCTCGAACCTCAGTGGTGTGGCAATGATGCCAATTAAGTGCCACTACACGCCCGTGCCTGCATTTTACCGGAGTCAGGAGACACCACTGCCATGTGGGGAGACCGCCAGGTAAACTCTAGCAACCTCCCAGTGGGTTCCTGGGCATGGCTTCTCCTTTATGGCTGCTCCATGGCCCATAGAGGGACCTTCAGGTGGCAAAGGCTGTCCCCGCAGCTACAGCGCTGCCACTGGAAGGTGCTCCCCCCAATCACCAGTTTCTGTCTGCCTGGTCTTGGTACAGCCGAAAAAAAATGTACCTTGTCTTCGAGGGCACCTTGATGTGGAGGTGCCCTCTCCTCCTTCCTGCAGCCTCAGCAGTGGCCACCTCTATCGGTGGTGCTGCCGAGGCAGTCATGCTGCCAGTCCTCTGAATGGGCCAGCAGCTCTGGGAGCCAATCCTCAATTGGACAGTGGTGGCCTCTTAATTGACTGTCACCAGCATAATGCCATCCAGGTTCCCGCCAGCAGCCCACTTGTGGTTTGGTCCTGCTTTCAGTCCCGCCAGCGGGACTACTTACCCTCTGATAAAATCCAGCCCATAGTCATTGTTGTAATGTAGGGAAACACAGTAGCCAGTTTGTGCATGATAAAAGGTCCCACAAGCATCAAAGAGGTCAATGACTAGATAATCTCTTTTAGTGATGTTGGTTGAGAGTTATATCAGGGGGCTGTGCACAATATGTCCACCATTGTGCTGTAGATTGGTTAGTGTATGTGGGAAAGATTAGTGTGACACATTCCTGACAATTAATGGAAAGGTTTCTCTGCAGAGGAATCATCACTGGTTTGCTGCAGTGATACCCCCACAGTTATCAATCCTGACTAAAAATTGGTAACAGCTTTTTTGTGATTTGATACAACAGTTTAACAAAATATTACTTAACTCCCTTATCACAGCACAATCTTAACCATTATCAAATAATTCATTGAAGCTACTGGATTCTTGCTAATGAATCTCTAGTTGGAAAATGTCAAATCAAGGGCTAAATCTCCTGCCTTTTGAAGACAGTTTCAAAAGCTATTGATGCCTCAATGCATTCCTCAGTCTTCTGAAATGCTTGTGCTCAAGACCCATTTATATAGAGCTCTTTAATCCAAATTCATTTCAGCTTCAGGGCTAATCTGAACTATAGCACTCTGTGTAAATAGAATGAGTTTCCTGAAATGAAATCAGAAAGCAGCAAGCTCTCTTCAGTTGTTGATCTTGACCTTAACTGACAAGAGTTACATGGGGATAAAGCCTGTTGCAACAACTAGTTCAATGCGGTAGAAGTTACCATGCAGCACACATGGTAACCCATGTGTATCTGTGGGGTCAGAGTGCTATAGTCTGGACATACACATTGACATGCAAAAGGACACTGAATGGATAAGACCCTTCTCAAGTGTCAGCAGTATAAATGAGGGAGAAAAGTAAAGGGAGCTGAACAAAGTCAGACAGGAAATTAGGAATGAAGGGGGCTTCAGTAACAGCTAACTTCCTATTTAAACTCTCTTCAAAAAGCTACTGCTGCACTCACTAACATTCACATAGCCAAAGCAAGCCCCCTGCTGGTGCTCTTTTAGGTGCATTGAATTGAAAAATAGTGAGAAAAATATTCAATAAAAGATGTAACTGACCTTACCATAAATGGTGGCTCCCTACAAATATGGCACCCAACTAATTTAAAGCAATGGAAATTGCAAAAATATCCTGCTGCAAACATTTATTTTCCATGTATGTGTATACATATATAACAACTTGTATTTATATAGTGCCTTTAATATTATAAAACATCAAGTACCATGGGACTAATAATTACGCAATTAATATTAAGGAAATTTATATCTTGTTTTGAAATTCCTGCAGGGAAATACTTGAGCAAGCAAAGGCTAACGAAAACAACACGGATTCTTCAAATTTATCTTTGAGTTGTATTAACAATATTGCAACCCATAAAAAGAGCAGGAAACAAAGCAATCTGCTCTTTAGCTCGTATATAATTAGCCAGTACGTTCGAAGACGTATTTTTGCTTACTTCAGCATGACTTATACTGATCTTTTAGTGTACCTACTTTTACCATTAGAAGGATTCTTCTTCTTCTTTGGCTTCCTTGTCTCGAGAGACAATGGGTAAGCGCCTAGAGGTGGTCAGTGGTTTGTGGAGCAGCGCCTGGAGTGGCTATAAAGGCCAATTCTAGAGTGACAGACTCTTCCACAGGCGCTGCAGATAAAATTGGTTGTCAGGGCTGTTACACAGTTGGCTCTCTCCTTGCACTTCTGTCTTTTTTCCTGCAAACTGCTAAGTCTCTTCGACTCGCCACTCTTTAGCCCCGCCTTTATGACTGTCCGCCAGCTCTGGCGATCACTGGCAACTTACTCCCACAACTTAAAGCAAAGACATGGACGGCCGGTGGGTCTGATGCCAGTGACGAACTTGCTGTACAATGTGTCCTTGGGGATCCTGCCATCTTCCATGCGGCTCACATGGCCAAGCCATCTCAGTTGGGTGTATATGCTGGAGATGTTAGCCGCCTCGAGGACTTCCGCGTTGGAGATACGGTCCTGCCACCTGATGCCAAGTCTGAAGAGACCACGTCTGCTGATGAGGTCAAAGGCTTTGGTGAGATCTATGAAAGCAACATAGAGGGGCATCTGTTGTTCATGGCATTTCTCCTGTAGCTGGCGAAGGGAGAACAGCATGTCAATGGTGGATCTCTCCGCTCGAAAGCTGCACTGTGCCTCAGGGTAGACACACTCAGCCAGCTTCTGGAGTCTGTTTAAAACGACTCGAGCGAAGACTTTCCCCACTATGCTGAGCAGGGAGATTCCACGGTAGTTGTTGCAGTCACCGCGGTCACCCTTGTTCTGATACACGGTGATGATTTTAGTGTACCTACTTTTACCATTAGAAGGATTAGCCTTATATAAAGTTCACATTTTCTTCTGCTTTGGTCTGATGCAATTGTATTTATCAAAGGGGCCAACACCTGCTTGCTAGGCAATGTTATGAATTTATATGGTATATGATGAGGCCTCTTGCTCCAGCGATTCAAACTACCAAAATTAATATCTTCAATACTTCATGGGAAAAAAAATCAAATTTGCATATGCAAGATCATGGAACTCAGTATCTCAACCTTAGAGAAAAGCTTAGGGTCATTCTTTGTCACTATGGCTCATAGCAGGGATGTTGCCACCATTTTATCTTCACTTGTAGGACTGTGTACATGTTCAATTCATAGAGTTACAGTAATTTGCACCCATCTATTTATTTGGATTTGTTTTCTTACTTGTCATTTTTGAAATGTTTATATTTTGTGTTTTCCTAAAGTCAAAAAGTGTTGGAAAAGTATCAAAAAATGAAGAAAAAAAGCACTGATTTAAAATGTATATTTTTGACAAAGTATTGTTTTAATCTTTTCGCCTAAAACCAAATGCGGTTTGTTTTGGTTCAGACTGTCCTAACTACATGTCAACACACATTTCACTTTAAAAAATTGATTTTATTTCTTTAATTTTTGTGGTTTTATGTCTTAACAGTGCACTTAGAAAATTATAGCATGATCAGACAAAGTCAACATGGTTTTACGAAAGGGAAACCCTATTTGACAAATTTATTAGAGATTTAGAGGATGTAACTAGGAGGGTAAATAAAGACAACCCCATAGATGTAGTATACTTGGATTTCCCAAAGGCGTTCGTTAAGGTGCCATACAAAAGTCTTATACACAAGGTAAGGGTGCATGGAGTTAGGGCAATATATTAGTATGGATAGAGGATTGGTTCATGGACAAAAGCAGAGAGCAGGAATAAATAGGGCATTTTCAAATTGGCAGGCTGTGACTCATCGAGTGCCGCAAGGATCAGTGCTGGGGCCTCTGCTATTTACAATCTATATTAATATGACGTAGAAGAAGCTTGCTGATGATACAAAGCTGGGTGGGAATGTTAGCTGTGAGAAGGACACAGAGAGGCTGCAACATGATATAGACAGGTTAAGTGATAGGGCAACAAGGGAAGTGTGAGGTTATTCACTTCTGTGTTAAGAACCGAAAAGCAGAATATTTTTTTCAAAGCTGTGAATCTTGTAAATGTTGATGCTCAGAGAGACTTGGGTGTACTTGTACAAGGAACACAGAAGATCAGCATGCATGTACAGCAAGCAATTAGGAAGGCAAATGTCATGTTTGCCTTTATTGCAAGGGGATCGGAGTACAAGAGTAAGGAATTCTTGCTACAATTGTACCAGGCTTTGGTGAGATCACACCTGGAGTACTGTGTGCAGTTTTGGTTTCCATATCTAAGGAAGAATATAATTGCATTGGAGACGGTACAGCAAAGGTTCACTAGACTGGTTCCTGGGATGAGAGGGTTGTCCTTTGATGAGAGACTGAGTAAACTGGGCCTATACTCTGGAATGTAGAAGAATGAGAGGTGATCTCATTGAACCACACAAGATTCTGAAGAGGCTTGAAAGGGTAGACACAGAGAATCTAAAACATGGGGGCAGAGTCTCAGGATAAGGGGTCAATCATTTAGGACTGAGATGAGGAGAAACTTCTTCACTCAAAGGGATGTAAATCTTTGTATTTCTCTACTCGAGGGTTGTAGATGTGCCATCATTGAATATATTTAAGGCTGAGGTAGACAGATTTCTGGTTTCTCAAGGAATCAACAGATATAGGGAGCAGGCAGAAAAGTGGAGATGAGGCAGAAGATCAGACATGTTCGTATTGAATGGTGGAGCAGGCTCGAGGGTCCGTATGGTCTACTCCTGCTCCTATTTCTTTTATTCTTATATTCTTGCGACTTGGTTTATCTTTGTTCAGTCAGGAGTCACAAGCAGCTCTGCAACAATGGACTAGGGAGATATGCTTTATTCTCTTCTTCCCATTCTCTCCCATGAGGCAAGCCACTTAACAGTTCCACCAACAACTGATAAAGCATCCATCACTGGTGGTGCTAGATTCCACATACTTCCAAACCATCAAGTCATTGCCTTGAAAAACAAAAGAACTAAACTGAATGTCTGCATTGGTGATACTGTCAAATTACTAGTGCACTGAAACTAATAAAATCTCAGTGATATTTGTCTGGATAGAGAAGCTCCTTTTAAAATGTGCATCTATGCCTGTCCATGGCTCCATAAGTTCTGGATCGTCAATATAGAAAACAAGATATGATAGGTTTCAAGGCTGCAGTTCGATTGAACAATTGTACTGATGTCAGAAGCCATGAGAAAGATTTGTTGCTCGCGATTTGCTATATCATATAAAAGAGTTGTTCATTTTCTTTCCCTATTTTTACAATTATGCAGTGAGCATACCAAGCACAGTTCCATAGTAGACGAGATATATTTTAGGGAAGAGGGTAAACATGCTGATTATAAGATGGGACTACTGGGTAAATGGCAACAGGTACTGGGTATTATGACTGCTTTCGGCAATGATAACTATTCACGATATAGTGCAACTAAAATCCTCATGATTGTTCAATTTAACGTGAGGGGGCTCCATTCCAACTAAAGTAGATACGAGTGAACTTTCGTGAGTTACTTTGTGCTGTAATCTTTCAGGCTGCAAAAGACACCACGTGTACCATATAACAAGTTGATTAAAAGGTAAAGCCAATTACAAGAAGGAAAGAACTTTCATTTATATACACTCTTGCATGTTGCCAGGACATCCTAATAAATATCTTTTGAAGTGTAGTCACTATAGTTTTGTTGGGAAATGTGCCAGGCAATTTGTGCACAGCAAGCTCCCAAAAACAGCAAGAGTTATTGATGAGTTAATCTATTTCTCGTTATGTTGATTATGGGGTAAATGGTGGTCTGGACACTGGGAGAACTCCACTGCTCTTTGTCCAATAGTGCTGTGGGATATTTTAGGATGGCCTTTCCAGCGAATTTGCTCCAAAAGGCATGTGGAATTAATGGAGTTAAAGCCAATGTCCAGAGTAAAAAGATCAAGGAAATGCAGGCATAGTAGGTTACCTGCTGGACTCTCATTGATCTTTTATGCCTATTTATTGAGTCCTAAACCCTCATGCATTCTGCTCATAATCATTCCACTACCATCTCCCTCCCAATAGTACATGCAAATTTCCTGGTTCAAAATCTGTGTAAAATTACAGCCAGAATTTTAGGCACAGCAGGAAACAAAGTAATATTTCTGGTGTTTTATGATTTTTTAAAAAGCAATTTAAAAATAAATTCTCCTCACTGAGACCTGCACTGTGTTTTCTGTTTCTTTGTATGCATTTTCATGTCATAAGTATGCATTACATTAAAATTGGAAAGCTACCATGATTGCATGTTTTTAAACATGCTGTGCCTACTGTGCCTGAATGATGGTTAGATAGCTTCAAAGTTTAATTTTCATACTTAATAAAGGAATATATCATGAGAGCTAGGCACTTTCCTTGAGCTCCATTTGGTTAGGCTGATTTGCCCCACTTTATGCTGATTTTTATGTCCCATTCTATGCTAATGAGATTGGCAAGAAATTTAGGTGTAAATTGATATTGGCAAAATGGTAGTAACAATGGGCATACATTTCAGTGCAACTTGCCTATTACACCCCACAAGAAATTCCAGGCCTACATGTCCCTCTGAGGACACAGACAAGTTCTTGGTTTTATATTTCAATCAAAAGGTAGCACTACTGACAATGGAACACTCCTTCGGTGCTGCACTGAGATAATCCTCTCAGAGTATATGAATGCATTATAGATTTTAGATGTATATAAAACCAAAATCTAACTAGTTGAGATATTTTCCAATATCAAGCTTAACTGAGGCCACAATTTTATGCCCCCCCCCCCCACCCCACAGTGAACGAGCCGGTGGTGGGGTGGGGGGGTTTGCGAAAATTGAGACACCTTCCCACCTCGGCTGCAATTTTACACAGGGTGGTGAGAAACAGCCCGCCTGCCCCAGACCAAACAAGGCCCTTAAGTGGCCAATTAACTGCCACTTAAGGGCCACTTAAGGGCCTCCTCCCACCGCTGCAGGTATTTTACCCACGTTGGGCGGGCAGCAAAGGCCCCGAGAACGCCATCAGGTAAAACCTGGCAGCCTTCTTGTGGGCTGGAGGGGGTGGTGGGCTGTCCTGATCGGGTGCCCTATGCCCAACAGAGGACTGCCCCCGAAGCCCTAATTGCCCCCAAACGCACAACACCACCCCCCTCCACCCCCCTCCACCCCCACGTCTCGCCGGGGCCAGGTCTATCGTCCCTGGCGAGGCCCCAAAAAAAACCTACCTTCTTTCTGGGGCCGTCCTTCCTCTTCCTGTTGAACCTGGGTGTAGTCCCAGCAGTGGCCACTGCTCCCGGTGGCCACTGCTGGGACTAAGAGCTGCCTCAAGGATTCCTGTCTCAAGGAAGTGGAAGTCCCGCCTAAGGCCAATTAAGGTCCTGGGAAACGAAAAATCCCAGCATGGCTCCACAGGCCCAGCGGAGGTGGGCTCGCCACCAACTTTTCAGCTGGTGGGAGGGGTCTCCTGCCCAATGCAAAATTCCAGCCTAAATTTCTGGTCACAGATCACATTAGTTAATGAACAGCATCAAAATGGCAAAAGTCCTTTAAAGTCAGTATTTGGGGGAGGGTGGGGACAGCTGGGGTGATGAACAAATCTGATAAGACCTCTGTTTATAAAAAACTCCAATATTACAAGCATCATGTTATACCAAACATTTTCTGTGGTCCTGCTTCAACCTCCATTATTATAGTTAGATGAGCTCACATCTAAAAGCCATATAAATCCTCAATCAGAATTGTTTTGTTAGTCCCCATGAGCTTGTAAAAGTTTGACAGTAAAATCTCCAGTTCTTCAGTGTCACATGTCGAATAGGATATACAGCCATAAATCAGCTCGAGGGAACAGGCAGAAAGATTTTGTGAACTGCTTACAAAAAAGCCTGAAGAAATAATAGGTGCATTTTAGCAACTTGTATGAAAACTTTTCCAATACAGATCAAATAACTTCGAGGTCAAACTGAGCCAATGATGGGTCAGCGAGGGAATTCGAGCTGTAGCAATAACAGATTGAGAATAGTTATCATCTTTTAGTTTGTAAGATGCAAACTTTTGGGACAAATTGCTAATGTGTACCTCTTAGGCCAGTACTCTCTCCTACCTGAACATTAGCAAAATTACAGAACACATCAAATATAGCTAATGTTTGGGTATGCAAAAATTCGAGAGATATAGGGCAGATTTTCCTAGAGCTACTGAATTGCCTGAATGCAACGACTAGCGGGAAATTGGGCAAGCTCCCTTATAGACATACACCTCTGCAGATTTGACGTAGCCCAGTAATATAATAACCCCAGGAGCAGTGACAGGAAATCTGCCCCTTAATGTTGCACAAAAGATTTTGACGAATATACATCAGTTTGACTTTTGCAAGTTCATACTGTATGAACTTGTATGAACACTGCTGCTGGAATGTTTTTTGAAATATTTTGCTGTGTAAGACAATAGTTCTGAAAAGAGCACCGATTGACAGCCAAATTCAGAATATTGGCCTTATAATTCTTCACATCTATAGGTTTACTGGTCTCTATCTCTTCTTTGATTTCCATTAAACCCAGACTGAGTTACAACCAGAACAATGGATGGAGCTTGGCTTGATTTCTGCCCAAGATTGCTCACCTTTACTGCAATAAGAATTCACGACTTCTATATAAATCAGATATTTGGCTCCAATGCTGCGGTAAAGTTTGTCAAACCCTCAAGGGGAAAATCAATGCAAAATTTCGCTGGGCCAAATCAGCAAGTCACAAAAAACATCCTCCTTCAGGAAAATCAATAACAATACGAGAGCCTACACAGACAGGCTCTGAATATCATAACCCACATAACCTATATTCTGCACAGAATAACCCATAGCTGACGTTATGGTTTTATCCTAAAGAGCAAGTACCACCATCAGGAACCTTGAAAAAAAAATCAATTACAAAGAATTTGAACTAAAAACAAATTTATTTTCTGTCTGTCTCTCAGTTTAAACTTTTTTTTTTACATGTTGATTGCCAATGATTGACTTTTCCAATGGAAAAGAGAATTGGATGGAGTGTAAGCAGGCTGAAGATTCGTTACTACACAGTTAGTGTTACCGTCCAATACCGATCGCACCCCTACTGAGTTGAGCAGTATGAATATAGACAGAAGATTTCTTTTTAAAATAGCATGGAATGAGAAAAGCCCATTTGCCCGTTTAAAGCAGGTCTTTCCATAGACCATGTAATTTACCTCATCTCAGACTCGACCTCATCCATTTAATTTTGTGAAAGTTCTGCATAAATATGGTCTGACCTGCAAAGGCAATCAAGCAAATCTCCAGTATATCCATCCTCACAACTTCACTATTTAACCCTGGCCTGCTGTCCTCCATGCAAGGCAAGGTGTTGCCTCTTCAGAGCTTATGCATTCGTTCAGCTCCCTCACACACCTGGGTTTAATAACTCCTCCAGGACAATACCCTAGAGGTCATCCTCTAAATCAGACATGCAAGAACAGCCCCAGATGGCTCCCCCACTGAATTACCCATTGTCCCTGTGGGAAAACCATTCATCACCTCTCACGACATTACAGCTGAAATCTGGAACAAACCATTGGGACACCGTGTACACAAAGTTATGTCCTGCAGTTCCATGGCACAGCACATTGGAGCATCGATACACTGTGCTAATACAGGATATTCCAGTTAGCAGCATTTTATAACAATCTGATTATTTGAAGGCTTCTTCTGGTGTCACTTACTCTGTACAGTACACATCAGTGAAGACTGCATTTGATACCAATCTACACAAAAATTTGCATTGCTCGCCTTCAATCAGGTGAAGCTTACAGCCAAAAACCAAGCTGAAGTGGAGCCCACAAATTATTTTTAGAAGAGAATTATACAGTTGCTTGAAAAAGGAGGAATATGAAAGAAAATGGGAAGAAAGGGGAAGAGTGCGAATCAAGAGTTCTATATAAATCAGATATTTGGCTCCAATGCTGCAGTAAAGTGCAATTAGACTATGTGACTCATGTGGAGAAAAATGTGAAATTGTTGAGCCCAGTGGCCTCTTCCTGCTGTAATGTTCAGTATTTCAATCTAACCAATTTTGGTGTTAAGAACAAATGGTACATCCCTTTGTCAGATAAATTATTCTTTTAAATTTTGCTGTTGTACTATGGGAGGTATTTTCCAAAGAGTAGGTTGTTTTTGTGGGCTGTTATGCTTACCATATGATATAGGTGAGATAGAGAACTGATTGAACCAAATAGCCACTGCGAGTTGACGGCAAATATCTACGTTTAGTCTCATATGAGTGTCTTGGGTGTCAATGTGTTATTTTCTATTTATAAACAAATTTCTAAGCTTACTGTTTTGTCAAAAGATTTGTTCCATCGTGTCTGATTCAACTACAGCAACAAAATAACTGGTCATATTTGCATATTTTCCAATTAGTTTCACTCAATGAATGGGCATAATTTGGAAGAAGGCTCACGACACTGGGCCTCTATCCATTTAGTGCTGAATCCAATTTTGTGATATTAGATTGTGGGGTGCCGAAAGTGCCCACCAGCTGGTGGCTAAATCTATGCAAATGAGACCATAGCATTGTGCACACAAATAAATAAATAAAAAGTTACATTTATATAGCATCTTTCACTACCTCACTACATCCAAAAGTACATTACAGCCAATTAAGCACTTCTGAAGTGTAGTCACAGTTGCACACAGCAAGCTCCCACAAACAGTAATGAGATAATAACCAGATAATCTGTTTTTAGTGATATTGGTTGAGGGATAAATATTGACCAGCACACCAGGATGCTCTTCTTCAAAAAGTGCTATTAGATCTTTTACATTCATTCATCGGAGGGGGCAGACAGGACCTCGATTTAATGTCTCATCCAAAAGATGGCACCTACTTCCTTCGTACTTCATTGAAATGCCACCTTAGATTATGTGCTCTAGACTCTAAATTCCTGGCATTCATACAAACACAACATTGCTTCATCTATTATCCTACATGAAATTGGCATCTAGAGTTGTGAGGATTGTTATTCATTGAAGTAACTCTAAGGAGTCCTGTAAAAAGATTGATTAGAGCATTTGGAGGCTATGTTTCTCCAGGATTGTTAGCTTGTCAGGAATCTTGTGGCACATATTGCAGAGAAGGACCCTTCCGCTGCCCAACTTCCTTCAGGAGATATTCAGTGGCCCCATCCATGAAATTTGCCTTTCTGTGGTCTCCCTTTAAAAAATATTGAACTGGATTTTGTGGTCAGCAGCAAAGGAATGGCATTTGCCTCTGACTTCCAAAAAAGCTGCTGGCAAAGTTTTGGCAGGCTCTAGAGTGCAGATTTCCTCTATTCCCAGCACCAGTCTGAATTTAGCACCTTCTCCAGGGGATCGGTTGCATCCAGGATCAGGGAAGGTGCAGGCAAGCTGCTCAATCAATTAGATTGAAGATGATGAAGCAGGGAATATAAATCATATTTAAATCATTGTATAGAAAGTGTAATAAAGATTGGGATGTAGACATGGGATAAAATGAGACTCTGAAATAGCAAAAAACATACTGTAAAAAAAATCTTTTCAAATCTGCAACATTTAAATTTTCTTCTGAGGAATAAGACTCCACATTTCTAGAAATAATTTTTCAGAGCCAGAGAGGTTGTTCATCAGTAATTGTGACTGAGTACAACAACAATACCGTTACGTCATTAAAATCTCAGTCACTCTATTTGAACAAGGCTCAATATTTTCATCAGACTTTACAGTGAGGATAGTGGATAGTTTAAGCTCATGCCAAATTAGTGATTTCAATGTTGATTCCATCTGCGAGGACTGCAACTGCAGCCTGTCAAAGAGCAGGATATCCCTGACAGCAACTTCTGGATTTCCATATCTAACTGCGCATCTGCAGATGCCAGAGGCTGCTGTCAGTTTTACCTGGCATTAACAGCGAGCACTGATAGCCACACCATTACTACTGCCGCAAATTCTGGTCCATTGTCTTTTGAAGGAGCTTGCTTGCTGCATTCAAAATCTGACTGTTAAGTTGCCGCAAACTTTTATATCCTGTTTTCTTCACCGGATTTCTCACCGCCAGAAGAGTAAGTTGCCAATTACAAGTCATTTTCCCATGGCAGAACATAGAAAGAAAGAAAAGTAAAAAGGAAGATCATTCTTTTACATCCACCTGAGAGAGCAGGTGGAACTTTGGTTTAACATCTCATTCGAATTAATTGTTTCTCTAGCAAAATGCAGCCAATATTCGTAGCAGATATTACTTTGAATCGATGGGTCTAGAGCTTCTACAGCACAATGTATAAAAACCGAAGTAACACAAGCATGATTTTGTAAAGCATCCTGATGACTCTGTATTAACATCAGCAACTCCATTCCTGAACAGTTCATTGGGCAAAATTTGATTACAAAGATCATCTTAATCAAAATCAATCTGATTTAAATGTTGCAATAAAATGTGTTAACACAAACTATAAAGATGCATTAATAAAGTTGTGCACTGGTACCGCCAATCAGCATCAAAACATACATTTTTAATGCTAGCTTGGTTTCCTTGGTAACCCTTTCATCTCTGAGTCAGCAGGTTGAGAGTTCAGACCACAATGGACGTGCACCTAAACAAGGCTGGCACTTCAATGCAGGACTGGGGAAGTGTGGCATTGTTGGCTGTGCTGTCTTTCAGATGAGACATTTGGCCGATCCAGGTGGATTTAAATTGTCTTGTGGCTTGACTGGAGGAGGAGCAGGGAATCTTCCTGGTATTCTAAATAACATAAGCCAGCACCACAAACAGATTGTGTAGTTATCCATTCATTTGCTGTTTATGGGACTTAGCTAAAATCCCAGGTCTAATTGCCCTTGAGGTGGTGATGGTGAACCGCCTTCTTGAACTGCTGCAATCTGTGTGGTGAAGGTCAACTGGGCTGGGTGTGTCTTTGTTGTGTCCGAATCCAATGCTGAGGTCAATATCGTGTGGCCCATTTGGTTTTATTATTGTTGTAACTTTTTGTAGCAGTTTGATATAACGGAGTGGCTTGCCAGGCCATTTCAGAGGGCAATTAAGAATGAACCACAGTGTGGTGGGTCTAGAGTGATATATAGGTCAGACCAGGTAAGGGCAGCAGGTTTTCTTCCCTAAACAACATTAGTGTACAAACTGGGTTCTTACAACAATACAATAGCTTCATGGTCGTCGTTACTGATACTTGCATTATATTCCAGATTTATTTAATGCACTCAATTTTAATTCACAACTACCATGGTGGGATTTGAACTATGTCTCTGGGTTACTTGTCGAGTAACAGACCATTATGCTGCTCGACACCTGGAAATATGTATTTGTCTACATAGCACTTATAAAAATAGAAATCCATGGGATATAAAGCACTAAGACATTGAGTATGTGATCATGTGCTATATAAATGAAAGTTTTATCTTTAATGATATTTCATAGGAACAATAGGGTGGCCTTGGCTACATTGTCATGGAAGGAGTTCTGCTTTGGGAGGAGTGCTGATTGTGAAGGGCTAACCTGAATTGACAATGTTTGGAGCATTACAAATTCAGATACAATTCAGCTAGCCTCTGCCTTTCAAAGGTACAAAAGGGACAAAGCAGAGTGGTTTTGTCCTTGAGTAAATTATTGCAGAATTGGTTTACTGGTGAGTGCCCTTCGTCCCTGCTTGTCCTATGGTCCCTGCACTTAGGACAATTTCCTCTTTGCACAGGTTGGGGAAAACAGCATTTCAAAGAAAAAACAAACTTTTCATAAATCTACAGCTGAATAGAAAATGTGAAATCTAAAGTATTGGCCTCAACAAGTCGAGCATTCAGGTCTGGTTTCAAGCTGTAGCTTTGCTGAATTTAGAGAGGCTGAGGGATTATAGACACCACAGAAGTTTATACACCTCTGGACCATTTTTTTTTAAGGTAACACCACATAAACCATTGCATGACATAAATAAATATGTATGCTATCAGTTGACATACAAGATACAGATTTGTATATCTTTGAAGACCAAAGAAAGCACTGTTCTTTAAAAATATTTAAAACAAAACTTACCTGCCTGGGCCTCTTTTGGTTCTGAATTCATTTTCTGACAGCTTTATCCTTGTGCAGAAGCCATCTCTGCTTAGGCCTCAGGTTAATATTGCAGTCAGGCCCTGATGATATCATCACAGCCCAATCTACATATTTAAAGAAGCAGCCGTCCAACTTGTGTGACTCTCCTTGCCATCTGCAGTTCAAAAATCACAGTTGGCCAGATCGGGATGGGAAGCCATTGGGTAAATCATTGCTCCATTTTAACTGCCGCTCATCTGGGGCAGGATTTTCCCCAAGGGCTTCGGGAACCTGCTGGCAAGGGCAAAGGTTGTGGGGTGGGGAATGATCAGAATCCTGTACTGTGTGGGGAACATTCAATCACCTGCGATTTTCCCTGGATTGGCCAATTAATGGCCAGAGAGCAGGCTCGCTGTCTAATTAAAGACAGTGGATGGCCTCTCAAAATACTGAAGAAGCAGCAGGCTGCCCTTTCAGGGACGTGAAAGGGTACTCCAGGACCCTGGTTTCTGCTGGGCGATAAGGTTAAAATTCCAGCCAAAATGTCCCTATGTTGGAGGCTGCATTCTGGTACAAGAAACCTATGTAATCAGGGCCAGAATTTTACACTGGGCGGGTGGCTCGCCCACTGGCTGAAAAGTCGGGGGTGAGCCCACCTCCACCGGGCCTGGGGAGGCATGCTGGGATTTGTTGCTTCCCAAGCCCTTAATTGGTCTTGTGCGGGACTTCCACCTCCTTGAGGCAGGATGCCCCACCTAATGGAGCTGCCGCCAATCAGCAGGCCAGCAGCTCTTAGTCCCAGCAGTGCCACCGGGAGCGGTGGCCACTGCTGGGACTACACCCAGGCATCGGATGACAGAGGAAGGACGGCCCTGGAACAATGGAGACAATCAGCCGGGCCCTGGCAAGGCAAGAGAGGGGTGGCAGTTGGGGTTTGGGGGCGGCACTCCGTGGAGCACAAAGTGCCTGATCAGGAGGACCCCGTCCCCAGCCTGCAAGCAGGCCACCAGGTTTTACCTGGTGGTGTTCTTGGTGTCTTTGCTGTCCACCCACCATGGGTAAAATACCTGCGGCAGTGGGAGGAGGCCCTTAAGTGGCAGTTAATTGGCCACTTAAGGGCCTTGATTGGTCTGGGGCGGGCGGGCCATTTCTTGCCGCTGCCGCCCTGTATAAAATTGTAGTGAAGGTGTGAAGGTGTCGAGAAGGGTCCCCCTGCCTCCCACTCAATTTACACCCCCCCCACCGGCCATCAGCCCGCTCGTTGGGCGGGAGTGTAAAATTCTGGCGCAGGATTCTCTTGATTGCAAACAAGAAATTGTAGATACAGAATGAATGGACCAATATATAACATCAGAAAAATACACAACCTGCACATTCCTCATTGTGGTAGAGTTTCTGGAGGCATTCAAATATGTATTTTTCTGACATGCGCGCTGGAAACATTTGTTGTCAGAAGTAAACATGCCAGACTTATTCTTCTATTGGCACCTTTCATTTTAATGCTCCAAGAAACATTGGCTGGAATTTTACGTCAGGGTGGAGGCCCCGCCCAACAGCTTTAAAGCTGACCTCCGCTAGGCCTGGGAGCCAGTAAGAGTTATTACGTGGCCCATGCCCTTAATTGGCCTCGAGTGGGACTTCTGCCCCCCGAGGCAGAAAATCCCACCTCCAGGAGCTGCCAGCCAATCAGCAGCGTCACTGGAAGCGGTGGCCACTGCTGGGACTGCACCCAACTTCAGGAGGATCATAGCTGCGGCGCCAAAAGTGGTGAGTGGGGTTTCGGGCCACGCCAGGGACAATCAGCTGGGCCCTGGTAAGCGGGATGGGAGTCGATCAAGAGGGAAGTGCAATAGCAGGGGCGGCAGGAGCTGCTGGGGGGGCCCTCCAGTCCGTCCACCACTGCAATATACCAGCGGTGGAGGGAAGAGACCCCTATGTGGTAATTAATTGGCCACTTAAGGGCCTCATTTCACCTCGAGCAGGCGGGTCATTTGTCATCTCCCTCACCGCTCATAAAATTGCAGCCTGGATGGGAAGGCGTCGGGAAGAGCACCGCCCCCCCCCCACATTCCCCCCCCCCTCGCCCGCCTCCAGCTTGCTCCCATGATTGGGGGGAGGGAGGCGTACGATTCTGTCCATTGTTAACTGCAGCAATTTAGACTGCCCAGAGCCAGATTTTACAACCATGCTACCTAACACCTGCCTGAAAGGGGTTTTAAATCACATAAAAATTGTACACTTCCAAGGGAAATCTTGATTTGCGCATTTTTCATCGAAATAATGAGAATGTATCCAAAAGTGTTTATATATAAAAAAAACTGACATTTTATTTTGTTGGTCAGGTGTTTGGTATTTTAACAGTATACAATGCTCAGTATTCAGGAGTGTTCAGATCTTCGGAACCACAAACTGTTACAAACCAAAGTGTAAACTTTTAAAACAACTTGTGGAATATGACAGACACATCTGTAGTCACTGGGCCATGGTCTTGTAACTCAAAAGTATACATTTGGTAGATAAACAGTTGACATTTTGTTCACTGTCAGCTTTTCCATAATCGATTTCAAAAAATAAAGTTAAATAAAATACCATGGGTGGAATCCCATGGCGGATTTGGAGGCAGGGAGAGCATAAAATCGGGTGGGATGGTGGCGAGGGATTATTAACCCTTAATTAAGGACCCTTTCCCACCACAGCCACAATTGCCTGTGCGGCTGCTTCCTGGCTGTGGGAGAGTCGGGGCAGTGTGGGGAGGGTGGGGGGGGGGGGGGGGGGTGGGGGGGGGCCTCGTTCAAAGGCACTTAGTGCCTGAATGATGGACCTGGCATCGGCAAGGGGCGGGGGCCCACTGAGGGCTGCCGCCAGCCCTTGCTGCCGACCCCCTTCCCCCCCCACTCCCCTGCGACCCCCACCCCGTGAGACCCCTCCTGCCCTGACCTGCCTTGAGCCTGGTTCCAGCACTGCTCCTCAATGTCCGACGGCTGCAGCTACAGCAGCAGCCACCACCCCCGCAGTGACACTGCATCTGCCGGCCTCTGATTGGCCGGCAGCTTTGCAAGGCCGGAACTTCCGGTGGCGGGGTCTGAAATCATATGGAAGGCCTACTGCTGTCCAGTTAAGTGCCTGATTGGCACTAAATTCGGCAGGCCTACCATAGGAGAGCTGTCAGCACAAATTTCCACCCTACATATTATTCAAATTGAATTTCAGGAGTTCATGCAGAATCTTCACAAGAAAATCAAATGTACAGCACATATCTAGGTTGACAATTCAGTGTAGTACAGAGGGAATACCGTACTGTTGGAGGTGCCATCTTTCAGATGAAACATTAAACGGAAGCATTGTTTGCCCTGTCCAATGGACATGAAAGATCCCATACAATTTGAAGAGCTGAGAATTTTATTTATTTATTTTTATTTATTTAGAGATACAGCACTGAAACAGCCCCTTCGGCCCACCGAGTCTGTGCCGACCATCAACCACCCATTTATACTAATCCTACACTAATCCCATATTCCTACCACATCCCCACCTTTACTATATTCTCTTACCACCTACCTATATAGGGGCAATTTATAATAGCCAATTTACCTATCAACCTGCAAGGCTGTGGGAGGAAACCGGAGCACCCGGCGAAAACCCACATAGATACAGGGAGAACTTGCAAACTCCGCACAGGCAGTACCCAGAATTGAACCCGGGTCGCTGGAGCTGTGAGGCTGCGGTGCTAACCCCTGCACCACTGCGCCGGAGTTCTGGTCAATAATTATTCCTAGACCAACATGGCCAAAAACAGATCAGGTTATTTATTTCATGGCTGTTTGTGAGATCTTGCTCTGTGCAAATGTACTTCCATATTTCCCAACACGTCAACAATGACCACACTTCAACAGTACTTCATTGACACTGAACTGCTTTGTGATGTGAGATAATGAAAAGAGGTGAATTAATGGATTTCTTCCTTTCAATTTTATATTTAACTTTTATCAATTTCATAACATGTTTCATAACATAAGTGAAAGAGGTATACAAAGAGGGAGCAAACAAAGTTACATCCACCCTAAATTAGTATGCAAGACAAAATCAAACTTCGATTTGTTTTTCTTTTGGTTTTGAATCACAAAATTCTAGCAAGCAGCCAAAAATATTGTGAAGCAAAATTCAAAGGTGTCCCTCCAGTCCTTTCTTTCTAGACCTCGAGAGAGATGAATTATCCGATACATAGAAACGTGTTTACTTCACTCTGTAATAGATACCGGACTCCATTCTGCATTGAACCTAAAAAGGTGCGCCAAACACTGGACTGAGCATTGCATTGTGGTTAAGGTACTCATTCGTAAATGTTTAATTTACACTATTGCAATGCCAGTTGTTGTGGACCCCAGTCAGACTCTGATGGTGTATTGACCTGATGGACCCCACCAAGTTGTTACCCTGTTTTGCCGTGTAGACCCTTCTTTTACATTTACCGTTACATCCCTTTAATGAGGAGTGGCTTTCCACTCATCAGTATGTGAATTGTTTTGTTATATTTAGCTATCTCAAGCTGTCATCCTTTACAATGGCTTTGTATGTTGACTTCAGTAAGATTGCTGAAATTGTGAGCCTCTGCAGATGAAGCAAGTATGAAACTAATGCAATTCAATGGAAGCACCGCCAAACTTAATTTTTTAAAAAGTATGCACGAATGACAAGAAAGAAATTCAAGCATGAGCCAGAAGTTATGGCAGCAAGAGACGTGTTAATATAATTACAAAAAACCACTGAAACAGTAAAGTTTGCCTGGGCGACCAACAGAATGACTAATGTTAATAACATAAGACGATGAGAAGTAATCTTTACAGCACATTTAAATTAATGGTACAATAACAGTTTACAAATTATTTTGCAAAAACAAAAAATTGTTTTATTTGTAATTGTAGGGGGAGAAAAGCTTAAAAAAGAATTAAGCATTTGCCCAAGGCGTCATCTCTCAGAGTCAGGCTCCATTATGCATTTTAAAAGGTCGCTCTTTTGCTCTGTGACACGAACATGAAATGAACATCTGACCTGAGTTTGAATTTAGAGTGTTCATTAATAGGATATTATGCCATATGCTCCACACACTGTCTTTTAATGCAACCGTTGATTTGAGAATTTCTAATTAGTAATGGTATAATGAGAGTATTCAGAGGCTAATGCGGTGGGTGTGTATGAGAAATGGATCACTCACTGTACATTGGAAGTATTCTGTTGAAATCTTAATGAAATAATGACCTGCAGTAAATGGCCATGATCTCTGACAAATGAAGGACATTGGAGAAGGCATATTAGCATGAGATGGCACATCCATCAGCTTTAAAAAGGTAAGACACACCGTTTAATTGTAGGCAATAGAGAGCACAATACAAATAAAAACATTTCTGACTGACAAGGAGACAGAGACATAGAGAGATAGGAAAACAGAGACAGACAGAAACAAAGAGGAGAGTACTGTTATAAAGCAAATATTGTACTGAGTTGTATGTAGGTGCCTTACAGGAGCCGATTCTTCCTGTAAAGTGACAAAGCTTTTCTTGTTTGGGAAGGGGGATGAGCCAGAAAGGCTGCACATTATTTTTTCCAGATTCATATAACTGACATAATGATGTATTTCAACACAACTTGCATCTGAAAAAAAAGCCAAGTTTTTTTTGTGACGATTGTGTGCCCTTAAAACCAGTTTAGCTGGGATTTGTGAGTACAGAATAAAAGAAAAATGAACTTTTATTTATATAGCACCTTTCACGACCTCTGGACGTCCTAAAATGCCAATTAAGTACTTTTTGAGGTATAGTCAGTGTTGCAATGTAGGGAAATATCATAGTTTATTCAAAGGAGTCAAGTTTATGGGGAACCTATTTTATATTTGCATCAACGTTTTGGCCAATTTTATTGAACAGAGGAAAGTATATCCAGTAATATCAATATAAAGGGAAGTTTAAATGGCTAACAATGTTAAGTTGCTCAATTGGTAATGTGAAATTTTCCAATTTGGATTTGCTATGATGGCTATAACTGTGAGATGACCACAACCCAAATATTAGCATAAATTTACAAAGATTATAAAGTGTTATTTTGATTGCTCCCCCACAATTCCAAGTTTTCTGTTCTTTTGTATTGCTCAAACATCTCATGGAATATCAGTGTAGAAGCCAAGGGTTGAGTAAGTTGAGGAAGTTTTCAAACTTCAAAACATTTACCAAGAATCACTCTCTAGAATCCTTTTCTTTGGTTCTTTGATAATTTTGAAAAGATGTTTTATTTCAACTAACACTGCTTTATATATTGGTCACGGGCCACGTCAGTTCCACTGAATTCTGGTCATGTATAACACCGAAAGAACTTTTTTGGATTCGCAATGGCCAGGAAGACCTGCCAGCTGAGAATGGTGCATTGACAGTCGATGACACTAGCAGGACATTGGAGCAATGTAAAAGCATCGAGTGAGCGCTGATGACACCATCAGTGAAATTGGCTTGGAGGGGTTAGTGAGCCTAATAGTGCGAGGCGGCTGAATTAACAGCAGTTATTAAGCTGGGTGCTTTAGCTCCAACAGTGTGTACATTAATTGATTAAACAGTGAGTGCCGATGACAAACATATTAAAAGAACAGAAATTAAAAAAAGATGTTAGCATTAATGATAGTTTTTTGCAACTGATTTTAATAATGATAGAATTTACCCTTTATGACCATTACTGTTCTTATTTGTATAATGGCAAATACAGGTGGGGCTAAAAGGTAGCCAATTCAATTTTTGATTGGTAGCCATTTCAGACCAGTTATTTGTCATCCTTACTGACCCATCAGTAGAACATTATAACACACATTATTGATCATAACATGGTTTCCAGTTTGAGAGAGGTTTATGGAGTAAGTGTGAGGTTTGTCTGCAACTAGCCAAATTATTAGAGAGAAAGATTTGTTTTGCTACAGCGCCATATCACATCTGAAAGGACGTCATGTACTTTGGTCAAGAATTTCCTTGATTCCACTCACGTTGAAATTTAGTTCAATTTCAACGCTGATCTTGTTGATTCGAGCTTATGCACAAATTCCCAGTGGAGCTCATTTTCCTAAGCTGGAATGTGAAATGACAAGTACCAATGCAGCACCAGAGAGGTAATAGTGGGTGGGCTGACTGTTGAGGCCATTTTAAGAGTGGACCACCTTAGGGAGCTAGAATTGAAGGTCACCAGAGGAAGTGATGTCGCATAACACATAACCAGGTAGTTGTGGATGTAGCCCATAAGAGTGAGATGTGTTTAGATGTGCCTCATGCAGTAACTGTTTATATGTTCTAAGTTATAATAAAAACCCACTTTTTCTTTTGATATTACTTGGAGTCTTACAATAGTTCACATATCAAAGGAATAATATTACATGGTGGCAACACTTGGAATACATTTTTTCAGAAGCCCACCAAATATTACATCGTGGCAACGTTTGATTTCTTCTGAAGAACACATTAAGAGAGAACAAAGAACAGCTGATTCCCTAACTGGAGTGGCTGAAGATCCTGGAGAGCAGCTGGCAGAAGACCCCATAACCGTGCAGTGAGCTTGGACCACAGACAGGACCCTGGAAGGTGTTGAAACTCTGAGTACAGCAGGGAATTTGCCAGGAGATTGGAGCTTTCAACCAGTCTGGCAGATGGTCGGAAAATTTTAAAAGAGGTAGTACAGCCAATATGGTTTAGTTTTCCCGGTTTTTTTGCTTCATGGGTGGGGCCTAAGCCGAAAAGAGAGGGATGAACTCAACAGCACAACAGGAGGTCCACAGCATTATGAGAAAGTCTAGTTGTGGCAACTGCCAGTACTGCAAGCTGCAGCTAGTTGTAGAGAAAAAAGAACTGTTCTCTGTTTAAAAAAAACAATGTAGTCTCATTCTTAAAGGGGCAGGCTTGCAGAAAATGAATTTGTCTAAACAAGAAAAAAGTGTGCCTGTGGTAAAGAAAACCAGTAATAAGTCCTATATTTATAAAAAATCAGGGTCATTAAGACAATGGCTTTCAGATATCCAATTAATATTTGGAAGGCATTGGACTTAGTGTCTGAATTTAAACTGTTTCAACAACGAATGGAACTGTGTGTCCTGGAGCAGAAGTGAGTGAACCAGAGAAAACAAGCTATCTAAATCAAGATTGCACTGGATAACAAGGGTCTGCAACAGATCAATACAGATCAGGATTGTCAGCTGAGGATCAGAAGGACCCTTGCAACTATGGATATTCCTGGAACAGCAACTCAAGGTGAAGGTAAATTTTCGAGTACATAGGCTTGAACTTATGACCTACTGGCAAAGGCAAAATGAGTCCATTCACCAGTTTGTTGCAAGGTGCCAAGACAAAGCTCAAGAATGCGACTTCGCAGATATCAAGTTGTCAGAGTAGGTTATAGGGCTAGTAATCGCGCCTACCCCATCAGAGGCCTTTCAAAAAGACCTGCTAGAAAAGAAGAAAGGGCAAACTGTAGATGCACCACTCAATGATGGAAGGAAATTTGAAGCCAGACTGGGTGACAACAGTTACAAGCATTGGGGGCGGCTACAACATTTGGTATGAACAGTTAAGCTGGTCTGTTCGCAACCTTGCTATCACATTTGACCCAGAGATGAGCTTCTGGTCTCATTCGTGCCATCACTAAGACCCCTTGTTTCCACCTATGTAATATCTCCCTACTTTGCCCTTGTCTCAGCTCATCTGATGCTGAAACTCTCATTCATGTCTTTGTTACCTCTAGACTTGATTATTCCAATGCACTCCTGGCTGGTCTCCCGCATTCTACCCTCCGGAATCTTGAGGTCATCTAAAGCTCTGCTGCCTGTGTTTTAACTCACACCAAGTCCCATGCCCCTGTCACCCCTGTGCTTGTTGACCTACATTGGCTCCTGGTCAAGCAATATTTTGATTTTAAAATTCTGATCCTTGTTTTCAGATCCCTCCATTGACTCGCCCCCTTCCTATCTCTGTAATCTCATCCAGCTCCACAACCCTCTGAGTTATCTGCTCTCCTTTAATTCTGGCCTTTTTTTGATTCTTTCATGGGCTGTGTGCATCACTGGCAAGGCCAGCATTTATTGCCCATCTCTTGAGCATTCCCGATTTTAATCGCTCCACCATTGGTGCCTGTGCCTTCAGTTGCCAAGGCCCTAAGCTCTGCAATACCCTCCCTATACCCCTCTGCATTTCCACCTCACTTTCCTCCTTTAAAACACTCCAGAAAACCTTCCTCTTTGACCAAGCTTTGGTCACCTAGCCTAATATCTCCTTATGTGGCTCAGTGTCATATTTTGTTTGATAATGCTCCTGTGAAGCACCTTGGGATGTTTTATTACGTTAAAGGCACTATATAAATATAACTTGTTGTTTTAAATCTATGCCAGTGTATTACTAGTATAATAAAGGAAAATTACATGAGCTGCTCTTTTAAGGTGAGGGTGGAGCTGTGTAAATGAGTGGCAGAGGGTTTTGGCTGATGTATATCGTAAGCCGGGCAAATAATCAAGGAAATTCGCCCATATCAATATTTCAGTGTAAGCTAGTTACGCACAAGTTTCCTTATAAAGAAAGCTATGCTACGCCACTCTTACACTGCAGTTAAAAGCTCCAGGAAATTCTGGAATTTATTACTTTGAAATGCAGCAACTGTTGTTATAGGAGGCAATCAGGGCAGCTAGTTTGCAACAGCAAGATCCCACAAATAGCAATGAGATGAATTACCAGTTAATCTGTTAATGATGGCACTGGTTGAGAGTGCAACATTGACCTGACCACTAAGCAAACTGTCCGCTCTTCTTTGAATACTATGGAATATATTAATGCCAATCTAAAGCAACAGAGCAGGCAGATTGAGCTACAGCTTAAGATCCAGAAGTTCCTCAGCACTGCAGTGGAATGAATTTCAGCCACAATGTCACCCATCAAATTCATGTCTCTGAGTCAAAAGGCGATGGGTTCAAGCCCCAGTTCAGAGACTTGAACACAACAATCTCGGCTGTCACTTCCAGTGCAGTACTGAGGGACTGCTGCACTGTTGGAGGTGCCACATTTCAGATGCAACATTAAACGAAGGTCCTATCTGCCCTTTCAGCTGGTCTTAAAAGATTCCACGGCACTATTTCAAAGAAGAACAGGGAAGTTATCCCCAGTGTCCTGGGCAATATTTATTTCTCAATCAAGCTCACTAAAAAAGAATTATCTGGTCATTATCACATTGCTGCTTGTGGGAGCTGACTGCGTTTCCTAGAAACACAGAATCGTTACAATGCGGAAGGAGGGCATTTGTCCTATCGTGTCCGCACTGGCTCTCTGAAAGAGCAATTCCCTCAGTTCCATTCCCCTGCCTTCTCCCCATAACCCTGCACATTCTTCCTTTTCATATAACTATCTAATTCCCTTTCGAATGCTTCAATTGAACCTGCCTCCACCATGTTCTCAGGCAGCGCATTTCAGACCTGAACCACTCACTGCGTCAAAAAGTTTTTCCTCGTGTCACTTTTGCTTCTCTTACCAAATACTTTAAATCTGTGTCCTCTTGTTCTCGATCCTTTCACGAGTGGAACAGTTTCTCTCTTTCTACTAAAATGGGTTTAAACTAAAATGGCAGGGAATCAGAGGAGGGGTGATCAAAGACAAGAACAAAAGACAGTAAGGGGAATAAGAAAAGTGATAGGCAGAGAAATCAAGGGCCAGAATCAAACAGGGCCACAGTGAAAAATAGTGGGAAGGGGACAAGTAATGTTAAAAAGACAAGCCTTAAGGCTTTATGCCTCAATGCACGGAGCAGTCGCAAAAAAGTGGATGAATTAATCGCACAAATAGATGTAAACGGGTATGATATAGTCGGCATTATGGAGACGTGGCTGCAAGGTGACCAGGGATGGGAAATGAACATCCAGGGGTATTCAGTATTTAGGAAGGACAGACAAAAAGCAAAAAGCGGTGGAGTTGCATTGTTGGTTAAAAAGGATATTAACGCAATAGTGAGGAAAGATATTAGCTCTGACGATGTGGAATCTGTATGGGTAGAGCTGAGAAACACTAAAGAGCAAAAAAGTTAGTGGGGATTGTTTATAGACCCCCAGATTGTAGTGGTGATGTTGGGAATGGCATTAAACAGGAAGTTAAAGACGCGTGCAACAAAGGGACATCTGTAACTATGGGTGACTTCAATCTGCATATAGATTGGGCAAATCAAATTAGTCACAATACCATAGAAGAGGAATTCTTGGAGTGTATACGGGATGGTTTTCTGGACCAATACGTTGAGGAACCAACTAGAGAACAGGCCATCCTAGACTGGGTATTGTGTAATGAGAGAGGAATAATTGACAATCTAGTGGTGCGAGACCCCTTGGGGATGAGCGACCATAATATGATAGAATTGTTCATCAAGATGGAGAGTGACGTAGTTGATTCTGAGACTAGGGTCCTGAATCTTCGTAAAGGAAACTACGAAGGTATGAGGCTCGAGATGGCTATGATGGATTGGGAAACGTTACTTAAAGGGATGACGGTGGATAGGCAATGGCAAGCATTGAAAGAATGCATGGATGAACTGCAACAATTGTTTATCCCTGTCTGGCGCCAAAGCAAAATGGGAAAGGTAGCCAAACCATGGCTTACAAGGGAAATTAGAGATAGCATTAGATCCAAGGACGAGGCATATAAATTTGCCAGAAAAAACAACAGACCTGAGGATTGAGAGCAGTTTAGAATTCAGCAAAGGAGGACCAAGGGATTGATTAAGAAGGGGAAAATAGAGTACGAGAGCAAGCTTGCGGGAAACATAAAACTGACTGTAAAAGTTTCTATAGGTATGTGAAGAGAAAAAGATTGGTGAAGACAAATGTAGGTCCCTTACAGTCAGAAACAGGGGAATTTATTATGGGGAACAAATAAATGGCTGACCAATTAAATGCATACTTTGGTTCTGCCTTCACAAAGGAGGACACAAATATCATATCAGAAATGTTGGGGAACACAGGGCTTAGTGAGAAGAACTGAAGGAAATCAGTATTAGTAGAGAAATGGTGATGGGGAAATTGATGGGATTGAAGGCCGATAAATCCTCAGGGCCTGATGGTATGCATCCCAGAGTACTTAAGGAAGTGGCCCTAGAAATAGTGGATGCAATGATGGTCATCTTCCAAGATTCTATAGACTCTGGAACACTTCCTACAGATGGAGGATCGCTAATGTAACCCCACTATTTAAAAAGGGAGGTAGAGAGAAAGCAGGGAATTATAGACCAGTCAGCCTGACGTCAATAGTGGGGGAAAATCGAGAGTCCATTATCAAAGATTTTATAGCAGAGCATTTAGAGAACAGTGGTAGAATCGTGCAGAGTACGAAAGGGAAATCATGCTTGACAAATCTACTAGAATTCTTCGAGGATGTAACTAGTAGAGTTGATGAGGGGGAGCCAGTGGATGTGGTTTATTTGGACTTTCAGAAGGCTTTCGACAAAGTTCCATATAAAAGAGATTAGCGTGTAAAATTAAAGCACAAGGGATTGGGGGTAGTGTATTGCGATGGATAGAAAATTGGTTGGCAGACAGGAAACAAAGAGTAGGGATAAATGGGTCTTTTTCCGAATGGCAGGCAGTGACTAGTGGGGTACCGCAGGGATCGGTGCTAGGACCCCAGCTATTCACAATATATATTAATGATTTAGATGAGGGAAATAAATGTAATATCTCCAAATTTGCAGGTGACACAAAACTGGGTGGTAGGGTGAGTTGTGAGGAGGATGCAGAGAGGCTTCCAAGTGATTTGGACAAGTTGAGTGAGTGGGCTAATGCATGGCAGATACAGTTTAATGTGGATAAATGTGAGGTTATTCACTTCTGTAGCAAAAACAGGAAGGCAAATTATTAACTGAATGGCTATAAACTGAGAAAGGGGAATATGCAGGGAGACCTGGGTGTTCTCGTACACCAGTCGCTGAAGGTAAGCATGCAGGTGCAACAGGTGGTAAAAAAGGCAAATGGTATGTTGGCCTTCATAGCGAGAGGATTCGAGTACAGGAGCAGGGATGTCTTGCTACAATTATACAGGGCCTTGGTGAGGCGCCACCTGGAATATTGTGTGCAGTTTTGGTCTCCTTATCTGAGGAAGGATGTTCTTAATATAGAGGGAGTGCAGGAAAGGTTTAGCAGACTGATTCCTGGGATGGTGGGACTGACGTATGAGGAGTGATTGAGTCGGTTAGCATTATAGCTGCTGCAGTTCAGAAGAGTGCGGGGGGATCTCACAGAAACCTATAAAATTCTAACAGGACTTGACAGGGCAGATGCAGGAAGGATGTTCCCGATGGTGGGTGAGTCCAGAACCAGGGGTCATAGCCTCAGCATATGGGGTAAACCTATCAGGACTGAGATGAGGAGAAATTTCTTCATCCAGAGAGTGGTGAGCCTGTGGAATTCGCTACCACAGAAAGCAGTTGAGGCCAAAACATTGTATGTTTTCAAGAAGAATTAGATATAGCTCTTGGGTCTAAAGGGATCAAAGGGCGAAAGCGGGAACAGGTTACTGAGTTGGATGATCAGCCATGATCATAATGAATGGTGGAGCAGGCTCGAAGGGCCGAATGTGTTACTTCTGCTCCTATTTTCTGCGTTTCTATGTTACTCTGTCCAGACCCCTCATGATTTTGAATACCTCTATCAAATCACCTCTCAGCCTTCTCTTCAAGTAAAACAGTTCGAACTTCTCCAATCTATCTTCGTAACTGAAATTCCTCATCCTTGGAACCATTCTTGCGAATCTCTTCTGTACACTCTCCAATGCCTTCACGACTTTCCTAAAGTGCAGCGCCCAGAACTGGACACAATACTCCAGCTAAGGCTGATCTAGAGTATTATACAAGTTCAACAAACTTCCGTGCTCTTGTACTCTATGCTCCTACTAATAAAGCCCAGGATACTGTATACTTTATTATCTGCTCTCTCAACCTGTCCTGCCACCTTCAATGACTTGTGTACATGTACACCCAGGTCCCTCTGCTCTTGCTCCCCCTTTAGAATTGCACCCTTTATTTTATATTGTCTCTCCTTGTTCTTCCTACCAAAATGAATCACTTCACATTTCTCTGAATCAGAATTTCATCTGCCACCTGTCCGCCCACTCCACCAACTGTCCTTTTGAAGTTCTACACTATCCTCCTCACAGTTCACAATGCTTTCAAGTTTCGTATCATTTGCAAACTTTGAAATTTTGCCCTGTACACCGAGGTCTAGGCCATTAATATATATCAGGAAAAGCAAGGGTCCCAACACTGATCCCTGGGGAACACCACTACAAACCTTCTTCCAGCGCTAAAAACATCCATGAACCACTACTCTTTGATCTTGTCACTTAGCCATTTTTGTATCCATGTTGCTACCATCCCTTTTATTCCATGAGCTACAAGTTTGCTCACAAGTCTGTTGTGTGGCACTGTATCAAACGCCTTTTGAAAGTCCAAGTACACCACATTAACAGCATTGCCCTCATCAACCCTCTCTGTTACCTCCTCAAAAAATTCCAGCAAGTTAGTTAAACATAATTTTCCCTTAAGAAATCCATGCTGACTTTCCTTAACTAACTTGCATTTTTCCATGTGTCTATTGATTTTGTCCCAAATTATTTTTTCTAGAAGTTTTCCCGCCACTGAAGTTAAACTGACTGGCTTGCAGTTGCTGGGCTTATCTTTACACCCTTTTTTGAACAAGTGTGTAACATTAGCAATTCTCCAGGCCAGTCTGCCAGATGCAGACAGCCTATCTAATACTTCCTCTTTATCAATTTTAAACTCCTCTAGTGCCTGACTTACCTCCTCTTTCAACATTGCCTCGGTTGCATCTTCTTCCTTGGTAAAGAAAGATGCAAAATATTCATTTAATACCTCAGCTATGCCCTCTGCATCCATGTGTAAATCCCCTTTCTGGTTCCTCATCGGCCCCACTCCTTCTTTTACCATCTTTTTACTATCTATATGCCTATAGAAAACTTTGGGATTTCCTTTAATGCTAGCTGCCGGTCTCTTTTCATGCTCTCTCTTTGCTTCTCTTATTTGCTTTTCCACTTCCCCTCTGGACACTCTATATTCTATCTGGCATCTGTCATAAGCATACCTTTTCTTTATCTTAATCTCTACCTCTTTTGTCATCCAGGGAGCTCTGGATTTGTTTGCCCTACTTTTTCCCTTCGAGGGAACATACCTTGACTGTGCCTGAACTATCTCTTCTTTGAAGGTAGCCCATTGTTCATCTACCAGTTTTTCTGCCAGCTTTTGTGTCTAATTTATTCACCCCAGTTCCATTCTTACCCATTGAAGTTGGCCTTCCTCCAGTTAATTATTCTTACTCTGGATTGCTCTTTGTCCTTTTCCATAATCAGCCTAAACCTTATGATACAATGATCATTATCCCCTAAATGCTCTCCTACTGACACTTGATCCACGGCCCACCTCATTCCCAAGAACCAGGTCTAGCAGTGCCTCCTTTCTTGTTGGAATAGCAACATACTGTTGCAGAAAATTTTCCTGAACACATTCTAGGAACTTTTGCCCCTCCCTGCCCTTTACACTACTATTATCCAAGTCTTTGTTTGTATAATTAAAGTCCCCCATTAAAACTACCCTATAATTTTTGCACCTCTCTGTAATTTCCTTGCAAATTTGTTCCTCCATGTCCCTCCCACTAGCTGGTGGCCTATAGACAACACCGAGCAATGTAACCGCACCTTTATTCTTCCTTAGCTCTAGCCAAATTGATTCTGTCCTCGACTCCTCTGGGACATCCTTTTTCTCCAGCACTGCAATGCTCTCCTTAATCAATACCACCACCCCTCCCCCTTTTTTCCCTTTCCTATCTTTCTTGAACACCTTGCATCCAGGAATATTTAACACCCAGTCCTGCCCTTCTTTGAGCCAGGTCTCTGTTATAGCCACATCATATTTCCACATGGATATCTGCACCTGTACCTCACGAGTCTTATTAACCACACTCTGTGCAGTCACATACATGCACATTAACACTGATTCAGACTTTATTACTTTCTCGCTTATTCTAACCCCACCTAATAACTTACTATTCCCTACTCTCGTGCTATCTGTCTCCCACAGTATTCTATGCATCCTGGTATTCCTCTCTGATATTTGCTCCTGGTTTCCACAGCCCTGACTAGTTACCAGTTTTGCTTCCCTCCAATCTGAGCTCCCTCTCAGGTTCCTATTCCCTTGACAATTTAGTTTAAACCCTCCCCTACAGCACTAGCAAATCTCCCTGCGAGGATATTCAACCCAGTCCTGCTAAAATGCAACCCGTCCATCTTGTACAGGTCCGACCTGCCCCAGAACTGGTCCCAATGTCTCAGAAATCTGATGCCCTCCCTCCTACACCAGTTCTCCAGCCATATGTTCAATCCTCAATTCCCCTATTCCTCTCCTCACTCGCACGCGGCACTGGGAGTAATGCTGAGATTACTGCTTTTGAGGTCCTGCTTTTTAATCTCCTTCCTAGCTCCCTAAAATCTGCTTCATGTCATTGGTACCAACGTGGACCATGACCTCTGGATGTTCACCCTCACCCAGAAGAATGTCCTGCATCACAACAATGTTTTCTCTACAAAACGACTCCCTTTTATTGACTGCAAAGCGTTTCGCGATATCCTGAGGTTGTGAAAGGCGTTATATAAATGCAAGTCTTTTCTTTCTTATATAATGTGTTAAAGTCCTGTGCCCACATCCTTCTGACTCAAACACAGAGCGCTACCAACTGAGCCAAGCAAGCTAACAGTTCTCATTAGGCCTTGGTCAATAATGTCTTCCTACTAAGTCTTGTTTTGGTTTCAGTTCCGGTAAACAATTCTAACATTTTATGATTAAAATCTGGAGGTAGTTTGCAACTTGATTGACCAAATATAATGTACTTACTTTGTTCTCCAAATGTATAAATTGAAAATATGCCTAGGATTTGAATATCCTCCTTTCTGAGAGTGAAAGGTTTCTTGCATTCTCCTGACCTCCAAATTTTATCACTGGCAGCCCCTGAAGAGGGAATGTTATTGTAAACGCCTAGTGAATGTAAGCAGAAACAAGACTATTCTGTCATCATATTCTCCCTGGTCCTTCACTGTCGGGATCAAATCTTACTGTGCAATATTAGTAATGAATGTATTAACAGCTTTGTTAAAAGATAATGGCATAAGTTACTGATTAATGTCATACAGTGTTGTTTCTACCCTGTGTTTGTCTATAGTAAAACACTACAATTTCAGCACTTTATAACCACATCAATTGTACACCTTAATTACTATGTTAGTTAAATTCCATAATGATTTCCACTTGGGAAGTAGAGGCCATGTAATGGGTATATTTTTAACAAGGTAGGATTAAAGCAGAATTTATTCCTGCAGGAATGTACTTATGTTGGATGTCAAGTAAGGGTATCAAGGGATATGGAGCTAAGGTGGGTAAATGAAGTTGAGGTACAGACCAATAATGATCTAGTTGAACGGCAAAACAGGCTAGAAGCGCTGAATGTCCTACTCCTGTTCCTATGTTCCTTCACCAAGGTATCCTGCTAGACTTTTAGCAGCTATTATTGGAAACACCATGCAGTTTAACTCCTTGCAGTGTATCTTCTTTGCTAACAGACCTCTCCCCCGGAAGACAGCCTGATTGACAGGTTTGGCTGCCTATCAGGCAGGGAATGCTCCAGAAAATGCCAAAGCCCAGGAGCAGGTAGGTTTAGTGGTTGCTGGGATGAGAGGGTGGGGAGATAGTGATCGCAGGGTGGAGGCTGTGTTGGACTTTGATTGGGGAGATGGGGGTCAGTGCTGGGGGTTGTTGAGGGAGATTTGGTGGAGGTTGGGGTGGGGGGGGGGGTGTTTACAGGTTTTCTTGTTGGGCCTAGAGGAAACACTTCTGCTTCTGCTGGCCCACAAGCAGTGCTGTAAAGGAATTTACCTGATGAATCTAGTGTCTTTTGCCTCCTTTCACCTGCCGGGTTTCCCAAGGCATGGGAAACCCAGTCAAAATGAGTTAAAAATAAAAAATAGAAAATGAAGCATATAGCTCCGTAAAGGTTTTCAACGACCAATCTGCCTGATGTGAGTGGGTTGGGCACCCATCCCTTATCCCACCTCCATTAAAGCAGAAAGTGGGTGGGTTTAAGGCAGGTTGTGTTCCTGTTACAAGTTTTTAACGTTTTAACTTCTCATCCAACCCAAGCTCACCCACCTTTGGGGGTTAAAATTATCGTCAAATGAACTTGCTTGAGATTTTTGATGTAGACTTCCTAAAAAAGCCATTGTTCTGAAAGTGTGGGTTTTCAATATAGCACAAAAAGACCCTAACTTTGTACAATGAGTATGAGGTAAGTACCAGTAAAATTGACCAGACGTACGATGGGTTACATTAGTCCCCAAGTACGTAGCTGGGCCAGCCATCTCACTTCAGCAAAGGACCTGACACAAGCTCCAAAAAATAAACATATTAATCCATTTGTTTTCAAAGCCACTGAGGTGGTTGGTCGATGCAAATTTTCTGTTGTTTATATAAAACAATTAATAGCGATTAGGCCCTGAGAAACAGAGAGGCATCAAAGAGAGAAATGAAAGATAAATAATTAGTTAAATTTGTGATGAGTAAATTTTTAACCTTTGTGCTAATGAAAATATGCTTTATTTATAGATTTTTTAAACTAAAATATAATTGAATAATCACCTTGTGAAACCATTAACCTGTTCCTCAGATGAGACATTAAAGTGAGTCATTCCCATGACTCTTTTGAATTAGCAGGAAGGAGTCATCCTGGTGTGCTGGCAAACACACATCTCTCAATCAGCAACAACACGAACAAGTTATCTCATCGCTTTGGGATCTTGCTATACCCAAAATGTAGTTTAATTTTGCCTACAAAACAACAGTCACTGCACTTCAAAGTAATTTACTGGATGTCAAGCACTTTTGATTTTGAAATTGGAGAAGGTGGGGTTGTTCTTCTTAGAGAAGGGAAGATTAAGAGGAGATTTGATAGAGGCGTTCAATATCATGAGGGATCTAGACAGAGTAGATGGAAAGAAATAGTTCCTATTGGTGGAAATGTCAAGAACCAGAGGACAAAAGAACCAAAGGCGTCATGAGGGAAAACTTTTTTATGGCAGTGCGTGGTTAGGATCTGGAATGCACTGCCTGAGAGTATGGAGGAGGCAGATTCAGTCGTGACTTCCAAAAGGGAATCGGATAAGCACTGGAAGGAGGAAAACATTTCAGAGCTATGTGGAAAGGGTGGGGGAAAGGGACTAACTAAATTGCTCTTGCGAAGAGCCAGCACAGGCTTGATGGGCTGAATGGCCTCCCTCTCTGCTGTAACCATTTTATGATTCTATGATTCTGTAAATGTTTCTGAGAAATATGCCAAAGTGTTATATCACCTTAAATCTTTATTTATCCATGTACTGTGGGAATGAATGTAGGGAATTTGACTTAAAATGACCATGGAATTAAATAATGATTTTAAAAAGCAATTTTATACCACAAGTAGAAATGTAAGCATGCCAGTAGAAACATCTATTATTTAACATATATAAAAAATAATTTATATCATATTCCCTTATTTGCATATTGGTCATGACATCGCCCCTTGCCCAGTAGCACTTCGGTTGCCATCTTGAAGATCTCCTCAAAAGACATCAAGAATAAAAATTTTCTCAGTAGTCTGTGCCGAATTGAAATTAACTTCAGCATTAAGGGGTGGAGACTTTGCTTTATATAATAGACAAAAAACTAAGTCCAACCCAGTACAACTAGAAAGTTAAAGATGCCATTTAATGCTACATCACAGCTGAATTCTGTTTTCAAGCGCTTCACTGATAGGTACAGCTTCACAGAACTAAAAAAAAATCTTTGCTCCTTGACTCAGTGTGGGTCAATCGGAATATTGTTAAAATATGTGCCTGTAATGATAGAACCTGTGCTATTCCAATGGTGACACAAATGTCTCATCCATCTCATAGGATGACTCAGGGCCTTTAAGGGCTATTTGATGCTGTAAAGAGTTGAACTCATGCAATCCCTGCTATAACAGTATAGCAATGTGGTCTGCTAATCAGGCCACATTTACTGAAGGTAAATTTCGATAGGTTAACAAGGATGATTACAAATAACATGAATGCGTTCGAATCTTGATGGATAATTAAAGATTTGGTATTGGATTTAAACAAACAGGATTCCATTTGTTGGTTCACCTGAGCTACAGTTGTTAAATGATCATAAATCAGTCCTTTATTCCACGGAGGATATCCCATTTGGGACACTGAGTTATAGCAGCTCTTTCATGAGTGTGAAAGATCCATCATTCATGAGCACGACTGGCATGAGTGAGTTATGACAGTCCTTTGTACAAATGAAAAGAAAATGGCTGGAGTTTATCCTCACAGGTGAGATATTTTGTTTATTCTATAGGTTCAAGGCTTGGGGAAAAATGTAAGGCCATCTCCAGCTTCATTCTGGAGCAATACCGCATGAAACAACAAAACTCCATTAGCATGTTCTATGCAAAGAATAGATCGGGTAATCAGACAATAAAAGAGAAACAGGGAGACTAGAGAGCCATGTGTAGAACAAACAAACATATTCAACAAAATCACACTTACCCAGCTCATTTATAATGGCAATATTTTTCACAGTCCTCGAAACTTAGGCCAAAAGCTGCTTTCTTGCCCAATGTATCTGAAACAGGCTAATTCTTTTGGGCCTTTACGCTCATACAGTATACAGTCAACCGTGCTGGTTCATGAAGATTTTGTGTTTGTCAATATACGAATGAATTTCAGTGGAAATTCTCAAAAAAAGAAACACTTCTCAGAACTGCGGCGGTGGGCGGTGGGGGTGGGGTGGGGGGTGGAATTTTGGGCACAATTTGCGCATGGATCACGATTGCACCCAAAGCGGAAACTCTATCTCCAGATTTTCTATATGAAACCAATTGGAGGTTTGATTATAATCAATACCCCTGTGTTTGAGGTTGGCCGCCTTATTCAATTCTGATGGGCCACAGCAACTCAACACAGTTGGGTGCTTATTAGAATCAACCCACAGGTGGTTGTGACAGTTACAGTGGAAATGCCAACAGGGGTAAATACGAAGAGGTCCAGCTGTGGAAACACTAGCAGAATAGCCAAAGGGTGCATATTTTTGACTACATTCATTTTGTGGGGAGCAAAGGGAGGAGTGTGTTCTTAATGTCACACATTGAGAGAAGAAACTAATGGATCAGGGCAATATTAAATCTTCATTAGAAGGCCCTTAGTGTATTTTTACAAAGAAAACATGGAATCATTAAACAAAAGTAAAGATAAAGCTCTCATTGACTTTAATGAGAAAAAAAAATGAGCTTAGGCTCTCCATTGTGATACAGTGAAAAATTTTGGACAATGCAAAAAAAAACCCGGACTCTCCTTTTTTCACTTCATTTATTGGATGCAGAATTGTTTAAAACTGTTTAGAATCCTATCCTGACTTTATATTCACTACTGACTATAAAAACAAATCCTTATCAGTCTAGAGATAAAGGTGGTCACTTGTCTCAAGACTGAACTGTAGGTTTCCCAGATTACAAAGTACTGAATGTGCTGTTATTTTAAAATGATGACACACTAGTTGTAAGAAAGATTATACTGAGGTTTAATTAATGCTATTTAAAGTAATGTCAGAAACAGTAAGGCATTGTAAAAAGTATCTTAACTGATCATTATATGTGCCTTGAACAATAAGTACATGTCTATTATTGAAGGAAGCGAACCACCACCCATCACTGACCCCCCCACCTCCGCCCCCCCCACACACACATACATCTAACCTAAGATTTATTACTAGGGAGGGGAATGAAGGACAAGAAAATGGATAAAGGTAGGAAAATTTTCACAAATTTATTCTTTTGGGCCTCCTTATCTCGAGAGACAATGGATACGCGCCTGGAGGTGGTCAGTGGTTTGTGAAGCAGCGCCTGGAGTGGCTATAAAGGCCAATTCTGGAGTGACAGGCTCTTCCACAGGTGCTGCAGAGAAATTTGTTTGTTGGGGCTGTTGCACAGTTGGCTCTCCCCTTGCGCCTCTGTCTTTTTTCCTGCCAACTACTAAGTCTCTTCGACTCGCCACAATTTAGCCCTGTCTTTATGGCTGCCCGCCAGCTCTGGCGAATGCTGGCAACTGACTCCCACGACTTGTGATCAATGTCACACGATTTCATGTCGCGTTTGCAGACGTCTTTATAACGGAGACATGGACGGCCGGTGGGTCTGATACCAGTGGCGAGCTCGCTGTACAATGTGTCTTTGGGGATCCTGCCATCTTCCATGCGGCTCACATGGCCAAGCCATCTCAAGCGCCGCTGACTCAGTAGTGTGTATAAGCTGGGGATGTTGGCCGCTTCAAGGACTTCTGTGTTGGAGATATAGTCCTGCCACCTGATGTGATATTTCCATATAGGAAAATTTTCACAAATTTATACTCACTGCATTATTTTCAATTGCCTGCAGATTGTCGTAGTGCATCTAAAAGTAGAGTTTTGAGGTTAATCTTTTAAAAGATGGAAATATTAAATTTCAAATAGTCATAACTTGAGCTCAGGATTAATGCTGGAGAGTAAAGAGTTAAACATGCAATAGAACAGTCACCTGACTGGGTGAGGGTAGAGCTAATGGGTAATTTATAAGCCAGCTATTCTACCAAATCTTCAGTGGTTTTGGCTTCACATTGACGCAAATTGTGTCGTGTAATTCCAGTGTGAAGCCATTACCAAGAGGTGGTCTGCACTTTGGCTTTGTGCTTCCTGCAGTTTGACTGCAGCTGGTGCACCTGGGCATTAAAAAAACCTTAATTTTTAAACCCATTTAATGCTAAATATTAAAGCTTAAGTATGCACATGGGTGAGTGCAGTTCTGTGTATGTGCACTCATTTTATTTCAGGATAAAGTGACATGGTGTTACTCAGGTTTGCTGGCCCATGTTGCTCTCAGCAGGTACTGATCTCTAACCAACAGTATAACAATGTCCTTCAGGCACTTTTACATTGGTGCTTGTTTAGTTCAGACTGTGGGAGAGTGCCAGGCATGTACTGGATCCTTGCGTTTATGTTACTAAAACTGCTTACCTTACCTTTTGGCTGAATTATAGACTATTTAAAGGCAAAGAAGCAGCCAAAAAGTCTTGTTCTCAGCACTAAGAGGTCTGAGAGCTATGAATTACTGTGCATCCCCTTAGTTCCACAATATTGACCTTTTGGAAAAATGGCATGGGATGGGATAGGTGAGGAAAGCATTTTTGGGTGGGTGTGCTGAGCTCAGCATCTTTGATTGTCAATCTGCAGAACAAGCTAACCAATGGCAATTAGAGTTTAAAGAATGTGATGTGGTTTTGTAATTGGAAACTGTGTAGAGAGACCAAATTCAATAGTTTCTATAAACATTATACAACAACCAGTCAGTTAGGCTATACTGTAAATCAAATATAAGGGTTTATTTGAATCAAATTTCCTATAAAGAGTGAAATGTGCTGAAATGAGCCTAATTATATATCTTGATCAGTCTGCATTGAGCAAAGCTTTGGTTTTATCCATTTTGCTAATGAAAAAGGGCTCAGGGTCTATCCTTAGAGAGACTGATATTGGAGTCCATGGGAACTCCTGCTCCATTATCACTCTGTGAACTTGTAGCATTCTATTCTACTTACTGATCTTCTCCTGTGGAAATTATTGCACATCACTAAAATGGAACATGCTGTCATCATGACACACATTGTTCCTGTAAGGAAAGGATCTAAAACATAAAGAAACTGCCCCCCAAACTCCACAGTATACAAAATAAACCAAAATTCACAGGAGTGATTTGAGGGATACAATCTGAGATGACAATTCTTTATGCTTCCCTTATGAACCTCAGTGAGATTAGCCTCTTCATCACTGCCAGGTAACCATAGGTAGAGAACATCTGAATTGTAAAATATTTGCAATAATCCAAATCAGCAGCTCCCACATATGCCAGCAATCTGTGACATCGGCCATTTCTCTGCTCACCTCGCTCACTCTAACCTGTCGCCATCTGAACTTGCAGAACTCTGTTCTCTTCTGTCCAAACCTAACATCGTCATCAAACCTGCTGACAAGGCTGATGCCATTGCTGTATGGCATACCTATCCATACCTTGCAGAGGCCAAATGCCAACTTGCCCACTCTCTGACACTTTCTCCTACCTGCCCCTGGACCATGATCCGACCATTGAACAACAGGCCGTTGTCTCTAGGACTGTCACTGACCTCATCTCCTCTGGAGATCTTCCCTCCACAGTCTGGGGATAGGCTATCAACGAATATTCACTATAAGCCCGCTGATTTCCACAGCTGCCTCGACTGCACTTCCTCAAACCCCATTTCCTGTAAGGACTCCATTCCATTCTCCCAGGTTCGCCTTCTTCATTGCATCTGTTCTGACGATGCAACCTTCCAAAATGGCACATCTGATAGGCCTTCCTTTCCCTTCAACCAAGGAGTCCTCCCCCTACAAAGATGTTGACAGGGCCCTTGACCATGTCCGTCCAATTTCTCACACTTCTCACTCTTTCCCCTCCTTCCCAGAACCATGATAGGGTTCTCCCTATCCTCACATTCCACCCCACCAGCCTCTGTATTCAACTGATCATCCTCCGCCATTTCCACCACCTCCAGCATGATGCTGCCACACCTTCCCCTCTCCTCCCCTTTCAGCACTCCGAAAGGACCATTCCCTCCACAACATCCTGGTCCACTCCTCAATCACCCCCAACATCCCCTCCCTTCCCATGACATCTTTCCAAGCAAGTGCAGGAGATGCAACACCTGCCCTTTTATCTCCTCCCTCCTCACCATCCAAGGCCTCAAACACTCCTTCCAAGTTAAACAGGGATTTACATGTACTTCTATCAATTTAATATACTGTATTCACTGTTCACAATGCAGTCTGCTCTACATTTATGTGATCAAACATAGATTGGGTGACCACTTTGTGGGATACCTCCATTCAGTCAGCAAGCATGATCTCAAGCTTCCAGTGGCCTTCCATTTTAATTCTCCATATGTTCTCATGCTGATCTCTCTGTCCTCAGCCTCCTGCAGTGTTCCAATGAAGTTCAACGCAAACTTGAGGAACAGCACCTCATCTTTCACTTTACAGCTTCCGGGCTCAACAATGACTTCAATAATTTCAGACTGTTACCTCTGCCCCCATTTTGTTTCCTTTATCTTTGCAGTCTTTGGTTTTATTGTCTTGTTTTTCTCTTTCTTTGCTTTCGGGCAGCAGCTGTTCATCCTTCTGCCATTCTTCTCCACTCATCTTTTGTTTCTTTACTTGTCCCATTACCACTCACTTTGGCTTTGCACCAGCAATCCTTTTGTCATTTAATCTCTCCTGTCTTCCACTGCATCATAGACCTTCCCTTTTGTTCTTTTTCCACCACCCCCCCACTTTTCAGTTGTTTAAAACCTATGTCATTTCTAACATTTCCCAGTTCTGATGAAAGGTCACAGACCTGAAACGTTAACTCTGCTTCTCTCTCCACAGATGTTGCCAGACCAGCTGAGTATTTCCAGCACTTTCTGTTTTTATTGCAGCAATCGACAAACATTTTTGGATAATTATAAATGCATATTTCAATTTCCCTAATCAAGTACTAATTTGGAATTTTACTCACAGCTAATATGGGAGATGGAAAAATAGCACATGGATGCAGTTAGGGCATGATCATCTGAGGCTGAAGCTAATTGTTTGAGGAGACGAGTGGGGCATAATACTGCATATAATCTAATGTGATGGTGTTTTGTACTGACACTGGATGTCTGAACTATCACTTCCCCTAAGGGTACAGATGTTAAACATCTCAGTTATGCTTCAAGTAAAATAAAATGCTACCTTTTGAATTTTACTGTAAAAATGGCTCTGCAGTCCTTGAGGGGTTATTTGCACCAAGGCTGAGAAACGTAACATGTACAATTGATTTTGTTTTTCTTGCTAGCTTTATGGGAACATTATTTTTTAAAACTGCAGTTCATCTGAGTGCCGTTTCTGTGGAGATGTTCTCCACGAGAACATTAGTTAGTATCACTTCAGACTCTGCTTTGTAAATGGCATAACACATAAATATTCAATAAATTAGCAGCGTACTTTTATAGATTTATCAGTCATTGCAGGCAAAAAATGACAGGCAATGTTTCAGCTGAAATATTAATGCTGACATATTAATGATTTCTGAATAAATGATGTCATTTTACATTGTTTCATTAGAATTAACTCGCTTTCCATTTTGGCTTCATTTCTTGAAGACAGAGAATGTAACAAATTGTTTTCATCTGTGTAAAAAAGTAATTTTCATCCAGAACAGGAAGTGTGCTCTGTCTCTCTTCTCTTGAAGTTATGAAAATAAAAGTTCAATGTTTCAAACTGTATTCAATGTCATTAACTAACCACATTTGGTGTAGAAGACAATGGTAGATGAAAGAAATCGGAACTGTTTGATTAGTTTGCATTTAAGCCAATAAATCCACTTTTTATTCTCCTTGAAACTCACCATTTAAAGTATTAACCCATGTATTTCCTACATTTGCAATGATTCCGAACATGTGAGGCAACTTTCCGTCGTTGAATGTTTTTCTGAGAATTTTTAGGGACATTATTTTACAGCCACTTCATTCCTAGATGTGAAAGTAAAGTGAATTGATACCAAAAGAAATACAAATATATATAACTATACAAATCAACTTGGCAATGAATAGTGAACTGAGTGTGTTAGGCTGTCTTTAGATTTTGGGCCTATAACGTACCCATTGGGCCATCCATTTAAGTGGTATATATAGATATAAATCATAAACTTCAAAAAATTTGATTCAAATTTTCAAAGTGGCAGATGCTTGTTTCCCATGCCAATTTAAAAAAATATTGATTAAGTGTGCAGTCCTGATGCTTCACTCAGGTTTTCTACACTTTGATGTGGCCTAAACAGTGGCAGCCACCAAAAAGGCACACATAATCAATTTTTTTTTTTAATTGGCATGGATCCACAAGGTCCTTTTGCCAACCACTGTTGCCATGATGTCTGCCCCCCCTTCCCTCCTTTCCCTGCTATCCTCTGGCACCATCACACCCCCACAACCCTGGGACTTACCTGACTGTTATTGCTGGCCAGACAGACAGCCCGAAATTGGATTCCTCAGTCTGGCAATCTGCCTTGTACAGTCTCTCTACTGGGGATCAGACTGCCTCCTCACTCCTTGCTTCTGATGTAATTACCTATTTGTCTCCCAGCAGACATTGTGTGAGGGTCCAGATTTCACTTGCTCTGCAAATGATAACCAAACAGGTATCAGCCAGGAAGAGTTGTAAGATTTCCTCTGTATCACAAAGCACTTATTATCTCAGATTATCGACCTACATCCTTTTACAAGGGGAGAAGGTGATTCCCCCACCACCTGCTGTAGCGGTAATTGCTGATGCCCTGATTGAGCATGCCCAGTAAAGAACAGAGCACACTGCTTAGAAAGTCACTGCTCTATAGCCCCTGATTATCCATCCATTCATTTAGAGAATAATGCTAAGGTTGTATCAAACCTTGATCAGACCATACTTGGAGTACTGTGCACGGTTCTGGTTGCCAGATTATAAAAAGGATATAAAGGCACTGGAGAGAGTGCAACAAAAGATTCAAAAGGATGATGCCCACACTATAAGGTTATACCTATCAGGAAAAGATGGACAATCTGGGTCTTTTTTCTCTTGAAAAGAGAAGGCTGAAGAGTGACCTAATGGAGGTATTTAAAATTATGAAAGGTTTAATAGAGTAGACACAAAGAGAGCATTTAAACTTGTAGGAAAGAGCAAAATTATAGGCCATCAAGAGAGATAGGCTGGAATTTTATGGCCCACCCCATTCCCCCCGCCCCCCCACCAAAGAGCGGGCTGGTGGCAGGGCGGGGCATAAAATTGAGTGGGAGGCGCGGGGGTGTGGGGCCATTCCCTACCCCTTCCAACCCTCGCTGCAATTTTACGCGGGGCAGCGGTGGTGAGAAATGGCCCACTAGCCCCAGGCCAATCAAGGCCCTTAAGTGGCCAATTAACTGCCACTTAAGTGCCTCCTCCTGCCACTGCGGGTATTTTACCCTTGGCGGCCAGATGGCAAACGCCCCAAGAAACCCGCCAGGTAAAACCCGGCGGCCTTTTTGAGGGTTGCGGGGGGCCCTTCTGATCGGGCACCCTGTGCCCAACATAGCACTGCCCCTGAAGCCCAAATCGCCCCCAACGCACAACACTTCCCCCCTCAACCCCCACCCACCCCCTACACAACCGACCCCCCCCACTTGCCTCGCTGGGGCCCGGTCGATTATCCCCGGTGAGGCCTGAGCTCTGGGGCCACCTTTCCTCTTGCCTCCAATGGATGGATGTAGACCCAGCATGGCCATCGCGCCCAGTGGCGCTGCTGGGACTGAGAGCTGCCGGCCCGCTGATTGGCCGGCAGCTCCATTAGGCGGGACATCCCGCCTCAAGGAGGTGGTAGCCCCGCCCAAGACCAATTAAGGGGCTCGAGAGCGAAAAATCCGGGCTTGTCTCCCCAGGCCCAGCGGAGGAAGGCTCGCCCCCGAATTTTTGGCCATCGCCACCAAGAAATCAAATCGGGATTCCAGAAGCAATTTCTTTACCCAGAGTGGTGAGAATGTGGAACTCACTACCAGAGAGTAGTTGAGGCGAATAATTTAGTTATATTTAAGGGGAAGTTGGATAAGCATATATGAGGGAGCAGGGAATAGAGGGTTATGCTGATAATTAGATGAGGAAGGATGGGAGGAGGCTCGAGCAGGGCATTAACGCTTGCATGGATTGGTTAGGCCAAATGGCCTGTTTCTGCACATCCTATGTAATTGTCAAATTTACATACAGTCAATGCAGGACAAGCAACACTTTATAAAGAAGTTTGTCTGAATCCTTTGGGTGCTTAACAGTATTGAAGAGGTTCGGCCACAGAGGGATTAAATGCAACTGTAAACAATCATTTCCATTATTATAGTGTCTGTGCATGCATGCAGAAGTGGAATAATTTATCTTCCAGCTTGGTTTCTTTTATCATATCCTTGCACTTCAATTTATTTTTCAGAAGAGTAGCATGTCCCAAGTGAATTAAGATGCTGCTGTATTAGTTAGGTGCATTGCAGTGAGATACAACTTAAATTTGGGGTGATGTCAAATTCCATTAGTTGTACTTTAAACATTGTATTGTTTAAAAATGTCTAATTTGCAGACAAACTTTCTTCACATGATTCTATATGTTCTATCTCTATATGATCACCTTTGTTTAATTCTTTCTCTTTGAAAGTATAATGAGGCTTTCCAGTTTTGGGCATTCATTTTTTTGCAGGTTATGCATTTATTTTTATTGATTTATTTTTCACCAAATTCACTAGAAATATTTTTTGGTGCCTTAATATTTTTCATCGGTGTTTTCATTCTTTTTTCATTTAAAAAAAAAGGCAAAAATCAGGATGAAGGAATGAGAATGACCCTCTTGGTCACAGGTTCACTGGTGTAATCCTCCAGGTCAGATTATGCAGAACTGCAAATGAGAATATTTGGTTAGTTTTTATGTACTTTTTATTATCTACCTAAAAATTTGGTCTTGAGGTTTTTAAAAGACTATATTTTATCAGTAAAAAGCAAAAAAAAAATCCAGTACAATTCCCTTTGAAACTTCTGCTTTAGTTGACAGCAAGTAACAAGGAACTAGCTCCAAATTTCCCATAAAATATTGATTTTCATCCTCTGCCTAAAATGATATTTGAAACAACTTTGGTAGAAGTAGAGGGCAAAGCTGTGAATGACTAAAACCTGACAGTCATAGTGATCTATGAGAAAAACCCTTCAGCACACTCTTTAGAGTAGTCAGTTGAACTTTGACCCAGCTGCCATCTTTGATGGTCCTTGTATCATGAATTTGGTAAATTACTCCATCAAAAGCTTTCCTTCACTGTCTGTCATCTTGAAGGGGATGGTGACATCCTCTGACAGCTGACTGACAGAACGTCGCTAGGTAAAAAAGGAGGCGAGAGTTTTACCCACAATCCCCTGAGCTGGTGTGCTCAGCTATATCAGTCAATCTCAGGGCTAATTCGTGTCATTGCTTGTTTCCTATCTCCTTGAGACTACAGCAGAAGGTTGATAAAATTGAAGTGGAAATGAAGTTTGATGCACTGGAGGATATGAACAACAATGGTGTGAAGAAATGGTTTTGTATCCCTGATACACTCTCGGAACACTCAGGATCCAAACGACCTTGCTTTTTGTCCTTGGGAGGGAAACAAAAATGTTTTAAAGTGTAAACTAATTTATTGTGTCAAAATCTATTCTAAAGATGACCATAGGTAACGCATACAGATAACAGATAATGGCAGTGAATGACATACAGATGCAATTCTCAAAAGACTTTTCTTTCTCCGAGTGTTTATATTTGGAACTTTGAATGGATGAGATTTTACTATAAAATGAATTCCACTTAAAGGCATGACATCTTGTGATGCCACGCTACAGAGCCTTGAAATTCATAAATCAAAACTATAATTCATTTTATATTTTAATCATATGCTCATATTACACTGAATGACACACCCTTCTCAAATATGTTTACATATTCATGAAAAATTCAAGCTAAATGTTACTGAAATGCTTTATCGCAGATACTGTAAGATAAATTTAGCTGGTAATTTCTGTAATAACATAAAAAAGTATTTAAACATTTTATGGAGTATTTATATTCTGCTTATTTTCACCAAACAAAAATGCACAAAGAGGATTTGATTTAAATGTTATAATGCAGTTATATTACCTTTGTGAAAAATTAAAAAGCAATTGGCAAAATACAAAAAAATTAGAAAATAACGGATTGAGAGATAATGGTATATAGTGATATCATAGAAGGTGTGGTGTATTCTTAAAGCAGCTAAAAAAAAACCTTTGTGCTGTTGGTGTTGTCCTGGGTATGATGACAGGATTCACATTAATTGGATAATTTTAACCCCCGTTCATTCAGTCGAGTTGCTAGGGAAACATTTCTTCAGCTCACAATTTTGTCCAGTGTGTAGATGAAAAGAGACAGCTGTTAAACAGCGAACACACCCATATTCATTATAAAGATAATTTCTGGTGTTATTTCGCAGAGCACAGAGGAGATTCCAACTCTATCCACTCGCTGGAGTTAAAATGGCAGTGATAGACTAACTGCCTCATGCTAAGCCGCCATTTTCCCCAGTGACTTCCACTGGTCGGCCGAGGTACCATCTGAATCAGGGAGAAGCCTCATTAATCCATGCAGTTAGGGATCCAATGATGACGCTAAGATCCCAATGAAAATTTAAGGGCTTACTGGGTGGAACATATGGCAGCACAGAAGTGGCCTGAAAACTTAAGTTTTTTGTGGGGCCAGTGGGAGTAGAAGTGCTTCTCCTGACCCACAATAACGTGGGTCACTGCCGCCCCAAGCTTCCACTTCTTAGCAATCAGCCTATGCTGGGCCTAATTTTCTGCTGGTTGGGTCGACCTGGTATTGCATTGGCTTGGAGATGGCATTTGGGGCCTACAGCTCGCCAGCGCCATGTTCACTAGATCTCGTCCTCTTGTCAGAAGCCCGCACTTCCCACTGTGTGCCTGCAGCAAGCTCAGAAATTGCCTGGCCTTAGATTTCATACGATGGGCTGGATTTTAAGATCCCGTCGTTGTTCCCGGTGGCGAGCTCAAAAAATGGCGGCCAGCATGAGTGGGCCACATGCCGAAAAGCCGCGGCGATCTCGCGCACAGTGGCTCATTTAAATCACGGGGATGGCCTGCCCCCCACCCCAATCACGTGGAGGGCAGCAGGCTGTCTGACGCCAGCAATGGCATCAGCTGCCAGTGCACAGGCACTGGTGCCATTTTTAAAGGGCAGCCAGCCCTGCCGACATCTTTTAATTTTTAAAGATACACCCCCCCCCTAAATATTTATCAAATAAATTTCTAATGCCCCTTTCCCACCACCCAATAACAATTACTTTAACTATTTGCCCTTTACTCCCCAAAAAACACTTACCTTTTAAAATCGGACCTACCGCCCCACCCCAGACTGCACAAAGTTTAAAGTTCACCCATTCCCACCATCCTCTACACCAATTACCTTTATTGAACCCCATCCCCCACTCCGCACTGAAAATCTTAACTCCTCCCCCCTCCCCACCAGTGTCATGCCGGCTTTCCCCAGATGGGGAATCGAAGGCGCGGGAATGCCAGCCATCACACTGAGGATCGTGGCAGGCTCGGAAGATTAAAGGTATGGTTATTTAAATTTACTCATCTCGTTCATTTAAATATTGTAATTCAGTTCCCGTCGCCCAGCGGTGGTGGTGCCAGCACAGAGCCTCGCCGTCACTGGGAGGATCGGGCTGGGCCCTCCCGGCATCGGCCTCTGTGGGAAGCCTCTGCCAGAACAATCTTCCGGTCCTCCCAGTGCCACGGAGCCCAACGTCGTGGGCTTGGTAAAATCCAGCCCGAGATGTGGGATGAGGGGAAAATAAGGGGACTTTATAAACTGACCAAAAAATGTCTAGCCTGAGGATCGGTACCAAGGTGGTTACATGGAAAATAAAACTTCAGATTAAAGGATTAAAAAGAAAGGCTATCTTCAGCAATAAAAATGCAAAACCTGAAATAAATCCCAATGAAAGAAGAGATTTGTACAGAACAAAGAGAAAGATTAAAAGCAACCTTGATCATTCAGTTCTTAAACATTTTAGTCATTCATATCATTACTATGGAGCATCAAGGAGGAATTATTTATTAATAAAAGCTTAGCTCTTTCAAACTGGAACTGCCCTTCAATTTATTACAATCCTCAGCATAAAAATCATCAAACAATTATTTTGTTTATACAGCTATATTCCTCGGATCTAAGTGCATGTCTCAAAATAATTCCCTAACTCGGATGTACTTGTTTGCCCCCGCACCCCCCATATATTGTTCTTTCTTTCATTATCATTGTGTTGTGGCCAGTGATAGAGGACGAGGTGGAACACTGGGCTGTCTCTCCTCTGGGATTCCTGTTCAAAATGAGCCCAAACTGATGTATGAAATCTTGACTGCAATGACTGTAAAAGTTAGGATTAGAGGTAGAGTTAGGATTGCAGTTCTTGTCTTTCTTTTTGTTCTGCACAATTTCTTCAGTGGAATTTGGGTCAGAGTTTGATCCAACTATTAGTTTGTAAGTCCTTACCACAAAATTGTCCAAACTTTAATGCAAATCGGCACTATGTTGCACTCAGCAGGACAATCAGGAAAGATAAAATGTGAGATGTAAATCTCTCACAGGAGAACTCATGTGATTTATGTTAAAACACATTATTGGGGTAGAGTGAGGGAGACTGTCTCCATGTCTGCATTTGGTATGGGTAAGCTTAATACTGACATTGGGTGCAAAGGTACAAAAATGTTCAATTTTTCATTACTATTTCTCACCGTTTAAACATTCCCACCTCCAAAAATAATAAAAGTGAAAGGAAGTGAGAGTCAGTACCATATCAGAAACCTTAGCACTCTCCCTCGGCAAGACAATTCTAACTTCCCTTTGGATGTGCTGTAAGAGCAAGCATAGAATAGCTTCTGACTTATCACAAAAATGGTACTTGGAGGTGTTCAAATATGAATTTAACATGCTATACAATCAGTTTATACCCCTAAGAGGCAAAAGCTCTACTTGCCAAAAAAGACAGCCATGGATGACTAAAGTGGTAAGGGACAACATCAATCTAAAAGAAAAAGGTTACAAAAATGCAAAAAATAACACAGATCCTGCTGTCTGGGAGAGATACAAAGAACAACAAAATGTGACAAAATGTAAGGCTACAAAAAGGGAATGTAAAAAGAAACTTTCAAGGATGTCAAAATCATAAAATTATATACAATTATATTTGGAAAAAAAGAGGGTGGACAGGAGCTCTATGGGCCCCTTGAAAACTCTTAACAGTGACATTGTAAATGAAATAAGAAAATGGTGGACTTGCTGAATAATTACTTTGCATCACTTTTTATAGTGGAGGAAGAGGATAACATGCTCGACATCCCAAGAAAGCCAATATTAAATCAGGGATGGGCACTCACCAAAATTAACATAAACAAATAACAGTAAAGAAGAAAATAATGGCACTAAAGCAGGAGTGGGCAAACTTTTCAGCTGGACGGCCACATCTGGGTATGGAAATTGTATGGGTATGCCATAAATGCTCACGAACCGAACAATTAAAATAAAGGTCAGTTTTAGTACAAATAAGCATAAAACCTTTATTATTATGATAATTATACCATCATAATGATGCATTAAAATAATGAAACGAAATGTACCCCCTTTTTCATGCCCTGTTGGTTTAATGTGAATAATGGAGTTGATCACCTGTCTTTACAATGGCATCAAAGCCTTGTCTTATTCTTGTTGTGGAAATCCACAATAAGTGGCTAATCAGTTAACTAATCACTGAGACACCCATCTCAAAATGTTAAATAAATCTTTGATGGTTCCCAGAGCATCACTTAATCACATGACAACCAAAAAGTATTTGATGTTCTGAACTAATCTAGTATTTGAATCTATGGGTACTTAAAAGTTATTTGCTGAGAAGGATATGTAATCACTTGAATTTTAGAAAATACTGGCAAACATTTCATACTGTTACTCTACAGCAAATAGACCTCCAACAATGTCAATTTAACATCATTTTTCATGCCGATTGGACTTTTTTGACTTATTCATGATATTTACTGCACATCAAATTGACGTTTAAAAAAAAAAAATTCACATTACCTTAAAAATAAGCTAATTTATATATTATCATCCAGTAGAGCCAGGTTTTGATCTTTGAGGCCTAAATGTTGGATGTCTGTAAACCCTTGTCCTTCTCAAGTAATTCCTAAAGAGAGCAGACTAATTGTCTGATAATACAGACCATTAGATCCAGTCCAGCCCTCAATTACCTCCAGGTCAACGATATGTCCTTCCCTTGGGCCACTGTCCTTGACAAATTGCATCAAGTCAGCAGAACTCAGAGGGCTTACTTACATTGTGCTGTTCTCAATGCTCCTCCATGTGCATTCCCCTCCTTTCACATAGTTACTGCACTCCTCAAGAAACACCCATGCCTGTGCTAAACTAACCATAAAACCCACTGAAAGGCCAGGTCAGAATCAAGAACATCTTTATACTGTTACCTTGGGAACCATACAAGAATTGTAGAAGGACATATTATAACAGATAATGGAGAACTCATACCCTCTGTCAATTCCTGTCAAGCTAATCGTGAAGAGGTCTAATAGAGTAGCACAAGGCAACTAACCAGGTAGATAGCCACCTTCCCTTCTATATCCCAATGAGTAAAACTCCTTGTTCCATGAGCTAGGGCTAGAGGTGAATAGAGATTACATTATAATCACTGACACTATGACCTCACAACTCCTTCATAACCGCCTTTCTCTTAGCTTTCACTTGTGCCAGCCTAGCTTTGCATTCCAAAATCCAAACACAGACTTGAATCCTTCAGTATGACTGCTTTCGTCAACCACACCTGGCTGGACTGTCAAAAATTATTGTGAAGGTTTACTTACATTGTGCTGCACTCAGTGTTCCTCCACAAGTGCACCCCACCTCTTGCATGTTTGCACTCCTCAAGAAATGCCCGCCTCCAGCCACTGATCATTGGCTAACATTTCTTAAACTACTTTCCATGGTCATTGGACCCCTCTGGATCATTGGCTAACTTGCCTTAATCTACTTCTTGTGGTCTTTGGACCACCAGCATGGCCGCGGGCCAGATCAAAATCTTCCACGGGCCGTACTTTGCCCACCCCTGCACTAAAGAGCGATAAATCCCAGGGATTTAAAAGAAGTAGGTGAGAACATTGCAGATGCCCTAACTATAATCTCCCAAAGTTCTCTCACTTTAGGAATTGTTCCTTTAGATTGGAAAATTGCACATGTCACTCCACTATTTAAAAAAGGTGAGGGAGGGAAACCAGGGAATTATGGTCTAGTTAGCCTAACACCTGTTGTCGGTAAATTACTGGAGTCTACAATTAAAGATGGATTGATTAAACATGTTGAAAAATTTCAGCTGGTCAGGGTGAGCCAGAATGGATTTTAATGGGTAGGTCATGTCTGACTGATTTAATTTTCTGAAGAGGTGACTAAAGCAATGGACAGGGCTATGTCTATGGATGCTATTTATGTTGCTTTCCAGAAGGCATTTGATAAAGTGCCTCTCAAGAGACTGTTAGCTAAAGCTGAAGCTCAGGGAATTGAAAGCAAATTATTGACCTGGTTAGGAAATTGGCTGAGCGGCAGCAGACAAAGTAAGGATAAAGGGCATATAGGCTCAGTGGCAGGATGTGGTTAATAGTGTCCCACAAGAATCTGTGTTGGGGCCTAAACTGTTCATCATATTTATTAATGACTTAGATGATGGGATAGAGAGCCAAGTTTTCTGATGACACAAAGAGAGGCAACATTGTAAGCAGTGTAGATGGAAGCATAAAATTACAAAGAGATATTAATAGATTAAGCGAATGGGCAAAACTGTGGCAAATGGATTTCAATGCAGGTAAGTGCAAGGACATTCACTTTGAACCTACAAAAGATAGAAGAGGGTACTTTCTAAGTGGCAAAACGCTAGAAATAGCAGAGGCCCAACGAGACTTGAGGGTCCAGGTACATAAATTATTAAAATGTCATGGACAGGTACAGAAAATAATTAAAAAGTCTCATGGAATGCTGGGTTTTATATCCAGAGAACTAGAATGCAAAGGGGTATAAGTTAGGCTACAGCTACACAAAGCCCTAGTTAGATCATGCCTGGAATGCTGTGATCAGTTCTGGGCACCACACCTTAGGAAGCATATATTGTCCTTGGAGGGGATGCAGTGTCGGTTTGCCAGAATGATACCTGGACTCCAAAGGTTAAATTACTAGCAGAGATTACACAAACTAGTGTTGTATTACCTGGATTAAGGAGGTTAAGGGATCAATGTTTATGATATTAAGGGGAACTGATAGGGTAGATAGAGGGAAACTATTTCCACTGGTTAGGGTGTCTGGGACTCAGGGACATAGCTTAAAAATTAGAACCAGATCTTTCAGGAGTGAAGTTAGGAAACACTTCTATATGCAAAGTGTGGTGGAAATTTGGATCTATCTGCCACATATGGATTCTAGTTCAATTCTATATTTTAAATTTGGGATTGATAGATTTTTGTTAACCAAAGGTGTTAAGGAGCATTGCGCAAAGTTGGATATATGGAGTTAGGTCACAGATCAGCCATGTTCTCATTGAATGGCAGAACAGACCCGAGGGGCTAAATAGCTTACTCCATGTTCTTCATATCTCCACGTTAGTCATTTTAACACTCATATCAATATAATTTCAATGATAAAACATTAGGAAGGCTAACCAAGCAGAACTTGCAGCTACTCCATAGTTCTGAAAACAATCATATTTCTCTGGGACTTATAGGTTTTCTTGAAGACTAGTTACAGGTTGGCATTATACTCCCAATCAGCCAGTAGCAAGAAGCTGAAAACAATAGCCTAGAGTTAGGTAATCAATAACTCTTGCAAATCAATAGTAGACTTCTGCTGAGATACCCTGACTTGGAGAATAGCCTAGATTACTTTTTAAATGCTACCCGTCAATGAGTTATTTTTGCTAACTTTTGATCAGGCTGTTTGTTAAATAACTTGAGAAAAGTTTAGCACCCATTTTAAAGAAAAAAGATTTGCATTTATATAGAGATTTCACAACCTCAAGACATCCTAAGGCACTTCGCAGCCAATGAATTCCTTTTGCAGTATAATCACTGTTGTAATGTAGGAAACACAGCAGCCAATTTGAATAAAGCAAGGACCCACAAACAGCAATGAGATAATGACCAGGTAATCTGTTTTAGTGATGTTGGTTGAGGGATAAATATTGGACAGGACACCAGGGAGAACTCCCCTGCTCTTCTTCAAAATAGTGCCACTGGATCTGTTATGTTCACTCTAGATGGAAATCGGAGACTCGGTTTAATGTCTCATCCGAAAGATGCTCCCTCTGTGTCAGCCTAGATCTTGGGCTAAGTCGCTGGGGTGGGACTTGAACACTCATCTTTCTGACTCAGAAGCAAGTGCTAGCATTGATCGATGGCTGACTAAACAATAATAGAACCAGTCAGCAGAAAGTAAGGGATAGAAGTTCTTCTTGGGCGGTAAGGCAAGACGAACACTACAGTAATGGTCACCCCTTATATACCCCACCCAGTATTCAGCTCCCTTTGATATTAACGGAAGTGAATATCGAACAGGAAATGCAAGAGGTGGTCTGTGCATTCCGCTCATTTTGTACTACCTCCCAAGAAGCATTTCTACCCCCAAATCTCAGATCAGATGGTTGTGCAGGCCAAGCTGATTGTGAATTTGGTTGCACCATCAGTCCTTTGGCGTACCTCCTCACTGAGAGAAGAATTATGGGTTGCAATCTTGCAGAATATAAACCTGGGAAGGGGCCAAGAAATGGGATTTAAGAACAATTGCTGTAAACCTACAATTTATGAGGGTGATAAATGGCAAGTTAAGTTACTCATTAAGGTAAAAAACTATGCTGAAGAGACCCATCATAAATATATCTGTGAGACGGAAATATTTGGCCATATGCCTGGTTCATAACTTGAAGCGACAGAGATGGAAAGTGTGAGTTTGATAGCAGTGGCCATCTACTATGATTCTCTAATTTTTATTGGGACTGTTGTGCAATGCTATAGTGAACGATAGCTTTCTACTTCCTCACTAATAAGTGCCTAGGATATCAGTTGTTAGTGAAAGCAATTGGAAAAAGTTGACATCTCCGAGGGACACAGGAAGGTTGAAGCTATAATCATGGCTATTATGGTGCATTAGATGGATTGTGCTGGCTTTACTCCAGCAGTATTGTCACCAAGTTCCTGTAATATGAGGTATAAAGGTGGCCCCTGCTGCACAGGTCAATGAATCAGAGCCACGCACTGGTAGCCATGACATGAGCAGAGAGTGCATGTGTGAGAGGTATATAATAATACAACATTGTTAAATCAAACTGCTCTTGTAATGGGATGTAAAGGTAACAGATGTGTAACATGGTGTTTTACATCTTAAAGACAGTTGTGCATTTAAAAATGGAACAGCAAGAGGATTTTACAAATCCTAAGGATTAGGTGTTTCAAATTTAGGCTTGTGCAGTAAAATTAGAAAACTGAAAAACTCTCTGTGTGATAACACATGGGGAAAGCTGCATATTTTACTGAAATTCAAGTTGACTAAAGAGGAATTCAGCATTCTTATCTAACAAAGGCCAAACTTGATGTCACTACTAGCTCTTGATTTATCTAATCTTCTCTCCTGCTGTTTGCTGCCTTGGTGATATCCTGCATTATGGACCTTGGATTTTTACCTTTGCTTCTTCATCTAAAAGCACAACAAGTAAAGGTAAAAAAAAATGCTGAATTGTGCCAGTCTTCAAACAAAGTCAATGTAGATGTAATGGAGGGACTGCATCGGTTTAATTCTTTGGATGACGAAGCTTGAATAATAAAATAGAAGACTAGCAGAGAATAATAAAAATGAATTGCATTAAAATGACTAAAGGAGACATTATCAAGGTAGATCAGTTGCAACGATTATCGTGTACACTGATCTACACCCAGGAATGAGTTTTTGAGACAGCTTCCTGGCTCCAATGTAGCCTATCTGGGCCGTCTCCCTTTACAGCATGAGGGATTTTGCTAATAAGAAACAGCTGTTTTCCTGGTCTGATAGCTGTGAGAAACTGATGACAACCTGCTTGACCGGTGACCTTTGAACTTGACCTTCTTCCTAATACCTTCAGCTGCTGAAGCCACAACCGCCTGGCAGGTCCTTTTCTCTTTCCCTGTTTTTGGAGTCTAGATAGACAAAATGCTTTCTATCTGTCCTTTAATGAAACAGAAGAGATGATCGATTTTATCCGTGGATGATGGCAAGGATTTGTCACCAAAGCTTATGAATGACAAAACACCCAAAAATCACCTTTTTGGGGCCAACAGATTGAAAGCTGAAAGGTTTTATTGATTTATTGATTTTCTTCGTCTTAAATAGTAGCTCACAGTACAAAAGGAGAGGGGAATGTTTTGTGCACAAAAATGCAGTAAATGCTTGCTTGTGAGCATTGATTTAATCATGTTTCCTGCATTTACACCCCTTTCACATTGAAGATACTTTTCTGAACAAAAGATGAGCCAATATTTAAAATTACACTGCCAACAGCCATTTTTTAAAATCAAATTACTATTAAGAACAAAATAAACACGTCATTACATTATTTTAGTATGCCGCTGAGTGTCATTTAAAACAAAAGAACATGGTTTCATTTCTCCTGCACTTGCAAGTGCCACTCAGCACAGTATTTAATAGTTTGATTGCTGTTGTGTAATAAAACCTTCGCAAGAGTTTCAACCTATATAAAAGGTAAAGTTTGTTTAGTGGCTATTAGGCCAGTATTTTATGTGGCAGAGCACCTAGTTAGACTCGCCCTTGCCCTAGTTTAAGTTTGTAAAGAAATTTTACGTGGCAAGTTGCTGAAAGTGCGAGCTGATAATGTCGCAATGACGGAAACCAGGCATCTGGGACCTTTTTTTTAATTCATTCATGGGATGTGGGCATCGCTGGCCAGGCCAGCATTTATTACACATCCCTAATTGCCCTTGAGAAGGTGGTGGTGAGCTGCCTTCTTGAACCACTGCAGTCCATGTGGGGTAGGTACACCCACAATGCTGTTAGGAAGGGAGTTCCAGGATTTTGACCCAGTGACAGTGAAGGAACGGCGATATAGTTCCAAGTCAGGATGGTGTGTGACTTGGAGGGGAACTTGCAGATGGTGCTGTTCCCGTGCATTTGCTGCCCTTGTCCTTCTAGTTGGTAGAGGTCGCAGGTTTGGAAGGTGCAGTCTAAGGAGCCTTGGTTGCATTGCTGCAGTGCATCTTGTAGATGGTACACACTGCTGCCACTGTGCATCGGTGGTGGAGGGAATGAATGTTTGTAGATGGGGTGCCAATCAAGCGGGATGCTTTGTCCTGGATTGTGTCGAGCTTTTTGAGTGTTGTTGGAGCTGCACCCATCCAGGCAAGTGGAGAGTATTCCATCACACTCTTGACTTGTGCCTTGTAGATGGTGGATAGGCTTTGGGGAGTCAGGAGGTGAGTTACTCGCCTCAGGATTCCTAGTCTCTGACCTGCTCTTGTAGCCATGGTATTTATATGGCTACTCCAGTTCAGGTTCTGGTCAATGGTAGCCCATAGGATGTTGAGAGTGGGGGATTCAGCGATGGTAATGCCATTGAATGTCAAGGGGAGATGGTTAGATTCTCTCTTGTTGGAGATGGTCATTGCCTGGCACTTGTGTGGCACGAATGTTACATGACACTTATCAGCCCAAGCTTGGATATTGTCCAGGTCTTGCTGCATTTCTACACGGACTGCTTCAGTATCTGAGGAGTCATGAATGGTGCTGAACATTGTGCAATCATCAGCGAACATCCCCACTTCTGACCTTATGATTGAAGGAAGGTCATTGATGAAGCAACTGAAGATGGTTGGGCCTAGGACACTACCCTGAGGAACTCCTGCAGTGATGTCCTGGAGCTCAGATGATTGACCTCCAACAACCACTGCCATCTTCCTTTGCATTAGGTATGACTCCAGCCAGCGGAGGGTTTTCCCCCTGATTCCCATTGACGCCTGTTTTGCTAGGGCTCCTTGATGCCATACTCGGTCAAATGCTGTCTTGATGTCGAGGGCAGGCACTCCCACCTCACCTCTTGAGTTCAGCTCTTTTGTCCATGTTTGAACCAAGGCTGTAATGAAGTCAGGAGCTGAGTGGCCCTGGCGGAACCCAAACTGAACGTCACTGAGCAGGTTATTGCGAAGCAAGTGCCACTTGATGGCACTGTTGATGACACCTTCCATCATTTTACTGATGATTGAGAGTAGGCTGATGGGGCAGTAATTGGCTGGGTTGGACTTGTCCTGCTTTTTGTGTACAGGACATACCTGGGCAATTTTCCACATTGCAGGGTAGAAGCTAGTATTGTAGCTGCAAGTTCTGGAGCACAGGTCTTCAGTACTATTGCCGGAATATTGTCAGGGCCCATAGCCTTTGTAGTATCCAGTGCCTTCAGTTGTTTCTTCATATCATGCGGAGTGAATTGAATTCGCTAAAGTCTGGCATCTGTGATGCTGGGGACTTCAGGAGGAGGCCGAGATGGATCATCAACTCGGCACTTCTGGCTGAAGATTGTTGCAAATGCTTCAGCCTTATCTTTTGCACTGATGTGCTGGACTCCCCCATCATTGAGGATGGGGATATTTGTGGAGCCATCTCCTCCAATTAGTTGTCTAATTGTCCACCACCATTCATGGCTGGATGTGGCAGGACTGCAGAGCTTAGATCTGATCCGTTGGTTATGGGATCGCTTAACTCTGTCTTTCGCATGCTGCTTATGCAGTTTGGCACCAGGTAGTCCAGTGTTATAGCTTCACCAGGTTGACACCTCATTTCGAGGTATGCCTGGTGCTGCTCCTGGCATGCCCTCCTGCACTCTTCATTGAACCAGGGTTGGTCTCCTGGCTTGATGATAATGGTGGAGTGGGGGATATGCCGGGCCATGAGGTTACAGATTGTGGTCGAGTACAATTCTGCTGCTGCTGATGGCCCACAGCACCTCATGGATGCCCAGTTTTGCATTGCTAGATCTGTTCGAAATCTATCCCATTTAGTGCCACACAACACGAAGGAGGGTATCCTCAATGTGAAGGTGGGACTTCATCTCCACAACGACTGTGCGGTGATCACTCCTACCAATACTGTCATGGACAGATGCATCTGCGGCAGGCAGATTGGTGAGGACAAGGTCAAGTATGTTTTTCCCTCTTGTTGGTTCCCTCACCACCTGCCGCACACCCAGTCTAGCAGCTATGTCCTTTAGGACTTGGCCAGTTCAGTCAGTAGTGGTGCTACCGAGCCACTCTTGGTGATGGACATTGAAGTTCCCCACCCAAGTACTTTCTGTGCACTTGCCACGCTCAGTGCTTCCTCCAAGTGCTGTTCAACATGGAGGAGTACTGACTCATCAGCTGAGGGAGGGCGGTAGTTGGTAATCAGCAGGAGGTTTCCTTGTCCATCTTTGACCTGATGCCATGAGACATCATGGGTTCCAGAGTCGATGTTGAAGACTCCCAGGGCAATTCCCTCCCTACTGTATACCACTGTGCCACCACCTCTGTTGGGTATGTCCTGTCCCACCGGCAGGACAGGGATGGTGATGGCAGTGTCTGGGACATTGTCTGTCAGAGTATGACTATGTCAGCACTTTGGCAAAAGCCCCAGATGTTAGTAAGGAGGACTTTGCAGGGTCGACAGGGCTGGGTTTGCCGTTGTTGTTTCCAGTGCCGAGGTCGTTGCCAGGTGGTCCGTCTGGATTCATTCCTTTTTATTGACTTCATAGCGCTTAGATACAACTGAGTGGCTAGCTAGGCCATTTCAGAGGGCATGTAAGAGTCAACCACACTGCTGTGGGTCTGGAGTCACATGTAGGCCAGACCAGGTAAGGACAGCAGATTTCCTTTAGTGAACCAGATGGGTTTTTACAACAATGGACATTGGTTTCATGGCCATCATTAGACTAGCTTTGTAATTCCAGATTTATTAATTGAATTCAAATTCCACCTTCTGCTGTGGTGGGATTTGAACTCATGTCCCCAGAGCAATACCCTGGGTTTCTGGGTTACTAGTCCAGTGACAATACCACTACGCCACTGCCTCTCCCACCTGAGTGAACACAGCAAGCAACACTGTATCTCCTTAACAAGTCATATTAAAGGTCTATGAAATAAACAGCACAACGACTGAGAAAGAAGTGTATGTTAGCATGGATGAACTCAATATCAAATCAAATACAGAAAGAGAAATAAAGAGAGGGGAATAAATATTGGATTAAGAGAGAGAAAGAGACAAATAAAAAGTTAAGAAAAACTTTTTAAAATGTAAAATTTTAAATTGTTAAAACCTGAAGGACTAAGACTGCACACGTGGAATGGTTAATTTTCAATGCCAGTGAGGTTGATTGGCAGTAATGAACACTTATCACATTGTTAAAAGGGTACTTAGACTTGAAATGACAAGACTTAGCTTGCAGTGATGAGTTTAGTTTGTATTCACCATGCAAATACAACAAATTCACACTATGCAATGCAGATCAATGGTGAGGCAGACAGCAAGATACTGTTTACGCAAAGCTAATGGCTGAGTGGCGCAACTTGGACATCAACTTTTGGATATTGGCATTTAAACATGCACCTGCTCCTCATCTGAATTTGGTGTACCATTTGCACATAAATAACGATGAGCACCATTGTTATTTTGAGAGCAAAATCTGGTCCATTGTGTGTGAAGACATTTGAAAGGAGATTAAGGTCTTATCTACTATGTCACGCTAGGCACCCACCTGCCAAGAATGAGGCACATTAATTTTGTCATGAACATTGATTTTTAAAGTGTTACTGGAGTGAAGAAAGGACTTGTTAAACAGATCAGCCATGATTGGAAAAGACGTTTGCATATTAACAGACAGTGATTGGAAGGACAAAGGACCATTCCCTGACACATTCAACCCGCAATGGACCTTGATCACCAAGTACTGTGTGTAAGAGGAGCATTCCAGAGACTGCTAAGGTGATACAATCGAAGACGTGGTCAGAACGGTTAGTCACATGACTAACCTGCTTGGCAATCTGGGTTTTTCTGAACAAAGTGATTCTTGACAACGCAGCCAGCCGCTGACGTCATCACACTGCGCCAAGCTGCGCACAAGTGCAAACGGGTTCCTTCCCCCAGCCCGCTCTGTCTCCCCCACCCGCTCTCTTCCCCCCACGCCGCTCTCTCCGCAACTCCACCCGCCCGCTCTCTCCGCTCTCTCCCCCCGCCCGCTCTTCCCGGCCATTGTGTGCTGCCATGTATTTACGTTGCCTTACTGTGATTATTTGAGCAGTGCCATCTTTAGTCCTGGCAGCTGTGTATACGTCGCAGACTGTGACGTTTTGTTGGAACAGGCTGCATTTGCGCATGTGCCAGTACAGCGCCACATAGTGGTTGCGTTGTCAGCAAACGCAGCCTTTTCTGAATTGTATAAACAGTTTGAACTCAGAGTGTCTGTTTGCTCCTGGACTGAGAAGATCTCTCCTGTCTGCTCCCATCTCTTTCTCACAAGACTCTGAATCCACTGAGGACACATGAACCCCAAGACAGAAAAATCTCATACAGCAAACAAGGTTTAAGAAGAATATCGGGCCCTAACGAAAAGCAAGATCTACCTACAATCAAGGACTCTACAGTGTGGTCGAAGAACTGTAACAAAAACTCTTCAGATATTGCCTCAGACTTTTCCACTTTACTTTTCTTCTGCTCTTTTCTGTCTCTATTCGCATTTGTACATCACATATGCATGCTAGTGTGAGCGCATCGTGTAGCCACAGGCATCAACTGAATTGGAGTTTAAGTTCAAGTTTAATAAATTTTAACTTTTCTTCTTTAAACCTAAGAAAGCCTGTTTGTGCTGGTTTATTTGCCTAATAATTGGAAAGCAGTGAACAAGGATTCGCCAAGGGGTTTCCAAAAAGCACAGTGTGTTTAAAATTAAACGTGTTATCCGGTAAGACTAGGTGAAGGCTGAAAGGGAACCCTAGACCTCTTTCTCACCTGGTCGTAACAACCAGTCTTATTATGAAGAATTTATCTGTACCCTAAACACGTAATTCCAATGCTACCTTGAGAAAGTATGTGTGGACTTGGTACAGCATCTGGTTCAGTGAATCAAAGTGAATTTGTTGTGGTGTTTATGTTATATTTGTTAGTAAATTTTAACAGGCAAGTTTGTAATACTTCCTCCTATTCTAGGAGAAATGGATCTTACAACCTGGCTATGTCAAACGTACAACAATTATTTCGGTCTTGCATGTATATCAGACCATCACCTTCTTTGTGCTTAGTTATCAGATACAAATCTGTGTAGTTACAGCCAATTGTTATGGAAGCAGGTAAATCTAAGGCTTTTTATCTTAAACACATGCTGGTTGCATTTTCTGCAATGATGTTAATCTGCAACATGGCTCATCATTGAATCTTTAACCTCCAAAGATATCTTTGCATAAGTGTATCCATGCTGCTCTGTTATTGCCTAGTTATACTTCAGATCGCCGACCCACAGAAGTACTATAGGACTGCATTCTCCTGATGAGTGACACTTCTACATTGCATTCTGTTCAAAGCTATTTTATGCTTGCTCTTATTTACTTTAGATCACTGTCACTATGGTTAATAGGCAGACAAACAAGACTGACAACTTGCTGAGGAAGGTGTTGGCAAATGCTACAAACTTTCTCTGGGGAAAGAATTTGGGGAAAATGGGTGGGATTTATTTTTCACCCAATCCAAACTGTTTTTCTTGTTTTTATTTGGGCAAAAAGTATCTTCTGCACTATATCAAAACCTGCCAATATGGGTATGGTGATGTAGTGCCTATGGCACTACTTTAGCAACCAAGTGGTTTTGAGTTCAAATCCCACCATGGCAAAATATCCAATTAATATAAATAAGTCTGGTAATTATGGGATGGCCCCAGAGGAAAATTGTAATGAAAGCTACTGGTTTGTTGGTATTTAGAGTAGAGAACCAGCCACCACTACCTGTCTGACCTACTTGCAACTCCAAATCCACATCATGCAGTTAAAAAATTTAGGAAGTACCTAGTGTGGCATGAAGTTGTAAAAACAATTACTTTGCACAATAAGTGTGACTTTAAAAGCATGATCCATGCTCTGAGAAGAAGATAAAAGAAACACAATTATTGGGAGGGTAGATGGTCATCCAATGTTCAGGCTACGTTAGAAACTTTATTGATTCTCAATAGAATCAGGTGCCAAGCATGAAGCAGAGCTTCAACAGTGGATGGGTGGAACTTTATGCTTTGCCCTGTGGTGCATTTGGAGGCGGGAGATTTTAAAGTGGGTGGGATGGTGGTGGGGTGGGGGGGGACCCCGCCACTATTCCACATCCACCGAAATGGCCTGTGAACGGCCTTCCCATCCCGCTGCCAATTGAGGCCCTTAACTGGTAATTAATATCTAAATAAAGTCCTCTTCTTGCTGTACGGGAAGCACAGCACCAAAATCCATGCGGGCTGCTTCCCAGCTACAGTGGCGGGGAGGGGTGGTCCGTCCTCCAAAGGTACTTAGTGCCTGAACGAGGGATCCGGCATCGGGCGGGGGAGGGGGCCCGCTGAGGGTCACCCCCTGCCCTTGCTGCCGACCCACCACAACCCCCATCCCGCGAGACCCCTCCCGCCCTGACCTACCTAAAGCCTGGTTCCAGTGCCGCTCCTCGGTGTCTGGTTGTTGCAGCTACAGCAGCAGCCACCGGCCTCTGATTGGCCGGCAGCTCTGCAAGGCCGGAACTTCTGGCAATGGGGTCCTAAATTGTACGGAAGGCCAGACGCTGTCCAGTTAAGTGCCTGATTGGCACTAATTTCGGCGGGCCTTCCATACAAGAGGTGACATGGGGATCCTGGGGTCAGTTTGTTCTTGTTAATTTTGCTTACATTGGGGAATTGCTGGTTTTGGTCTTGCAGATGCCGTAGTTTCCATAGATGTTCTAGCTGGACAGTTTTAAGATTAAAAAAAGGTGAAATTTGCCTGTTTCACCTTTTTAAATCTACAAGTGACTGTCTCATATGTCTGGATGGTAGGAACATAGGAATTAGGAGCGGGAGTAGGCAATTTGGCTCCTGGAGCCTACTCCGCCATTCAGCTAGATCATGGCTAATCTTCTACCTCAATGCCATTTTCCCAAACTATCCCCATATCCCTTGATATCTTTAATATCTAGAAATGTATTGATCTCTGTCTTGAACATACTCAATGACTGAACCTCCACAATCCTCTGGGGTAGAGAATTCCACAGATTCACCGCCCTCTAAGTGAAGAAATTCCTCTTCATCTCAGTACTAAATGGCCTACCTCTTATTCTGAGACTGTGTCTTCTGCTTCTAGACACCCACAGCTAGGGGAAACATCCTTCCTGTATCAACTTTGTTGAGCCCTATAAGAATTTTATATGCTTCAATGAGATCACCTCTCATTCTTCTAAACTATCACTGCACTTCTGATGGAATGCTAAAACCAGTTCAACATCTGGCTTCATTCTCACTCATTAATGTGAATATACTGGCCTAGAACTATCTCTGCGCTGGAACAAGTAGGCCCAAGGCCCACCCAATATGGGCCTTAGGCCTCACCAGACATCTGAGCTGCAGTTACAAGCTTGGTGTCCTCTTGCAGCTTGCCGATTAAATTTTGGGCTGCAGTAGCGGGGCCTTTCGTAGGTGTTAAAGGTGGGGGTTGGTAAGTGATCCAGAATGAGGGGGTGAACCAGGAGAAGGCATTCTGCTAAACACAACTAGCCTTGCACCGACTGGAGTTCAAGTCAACCCAATTTTGCGCAAGAGGCTGCAAACGGGCATTGGGACCCTTATTAGCAAATGCAACGGGCCTAATGCCTGTTTCAGCTGCTGGTCATGAACGCCTTTTATTTTTATCTATACAAATATGGTGGGCGTTGCACCTCTGGCTCACAATAAGTGCTTGCTTCCTGCCTGCCATATTGGAGTCATAGGCGCCTGTTTAGTGCCTGATAAACAGGTGCGCCACCATCAAATTTCTTGGCCCCTATTTTCCTAGCAGTCAGTTTCTTTACACTTTTTCCTCAATAGTTGAGGAGCCAGTGATGGTCACAATTGTCCTGACACATGGGACACCCACCTGTGGATTGTAAAACTAAAATCAAAGACGCATCAGATTTAAATTTTTTTTTAAAGTACCGAGAAATATGAATGTTCCATAATACTATTTGTTTTTGTTTAAAGTGTACCAAGAAAATTAATTTTAATGTCAATGCTATAATTTGCAGCTTCATCCTTTTGTCATGCAAGACTAACCACTGTATCCATCTGGCTGTAAAACAGTTACCAGCAGCCTCTTGTCCTTTACACTCCTTAGCAGCCTCCTTTGCATTGCCAACATCATTACATAGCAACACGGTGAGATAAACTCTGCTAACTGTACATTTTCAAGAGGTTCTTCCCCAGCTCCAACCTGCCTCCAAGCCCAAATGGAACTGTAAACAGGCACTGGCATGGACAATACACAAAGTGTACTGGAACATGGAAGATGGCTTCAGGATGTTTGTAAATATAAATGGCTTATTTGTTTGTGAGTACCTAGTCACAACTTCTTGATATCAATCTTGCAGCACTTGCTTTGCTTTTCAAAGTGGAGTGAATGAATGGAACTAGTTCATGGGAAAAAAAAGTTTACCACCAGTAGATTAATTTTATTTCTCCCTCCTTTGGATATCACTTCAGTGTGATTCTTGATATCCCAGTCAATGTAACTTGCTTTTCTTTCCCATACTCCTTGTATTCTTCCAACAGAGGCTTGTGTGTAGGAATCAACCTTTAAAATTAAGTAATGGAACAGCAGTGGCTGAGAAAATATCCAGAAAATCCTTGGCCAACTCTCTTTTTTTTGAAGCCATGCTTCGATAAGATCTCTCCCCCGAAGGTCACTGAACATCTCATGACATCACCCCATCGATACTTGGAAGTAATGAATTCAGCGTTCTAGCATGTTCTGCCACCTGTTCTTCTGCACTCATTCACAGCTACTAGGCTGTGGGAAGTAGTGGCAATTTAATTTGATGATTACTTCATCAAACTTACCATCTGACAAAACAGTAGCCCCTTTCAACTGTGATCCTTCCAGTCAGACCACTGTATTTCACAAGCATATATTCATGGCCTGACCTGACTGCATAAGCAACATTATCAAATCCCCTCTTTTTCAAAACACTGAACTCTAGCTTTGTTTTGTCTTCGGCTTTTATTACTCTAGATCCTAGTAGAAAAGTCTGACTGAACTATAATATGCAGCAGGTATTTAGTTAAACTCCCATGAGCCTGCGGTTTTCTCTCACAACTTCATAAACTTGGTGCAAGGCCGAGGAATGGAACCTTTATGACCTCCTCTTAACCCCGAGGAAAGTTACACAAACTCATTCATGCTTCATTTGGATCCACGCGTAGGAGTCAACCAAAACAATACATTCTCTCATACTCGCCTAACCTATTAAATATCTATTCATGTAACTGGGAGTTTCTAAACAGAACAGGCCCAGTTATGGGACAGCTCAGTAATCTGATCCTTCAGCTACTAGGATTGGAGTTACTGCATTTATCAGCTACCGCAGAGTGAAATGACTGCTCCAATTTTAATATTGGTGGAGATGGAGTGAATTCTGGTTGTCTGGCTGTTGTCTCTGCTAACATTTTGTTGCTTAAATTTACATTCAATACTTTTTTAGATGAGAGAGAAGTTTTTTTGTTTTATTCTCTTTAATTGAAGCATAACAGGCAATGTCCAACTTATAAGGATTATACTACGACAGTCAGGTAACATTTTAAAGACAAAAATCATTCCGAATGCATTAATGACTGGATCACAAGCTGAAATTATTTAAAAGATTGTTTCAGGCTGGGAGATGGCATTGATTTTGCTTCCCTAGATCATCACTAATTCAAACCATCAGAGTATGGATTTTATATTAATTTTCCTATGAAAGCTATAATTCAAATATAATTCACTTTATACGTTGAAAACTGTTGATGCTGAACCTCTCCTATATCTTTATTTTTACCTTAGTTTTCCAATAAAGGAATGAGGGCTCCTATTCTGAGACTGTTCCTCTTACTCTGTGTACACACTGCGTTCTGCACTGGTAATGACAGCAGCATTCAGGTTTCAGCTTTGGGTCCATCAGTTTTAAGTGAACCTGAAGATTAATTTCTGGTTTCCTTGAATGAGACAGTACTTCAAAGGCAACATTTGGTTCAGTCAGAAAAATGAAATCCCTCGGCTTAGACCATTCGATCAAAATTCAGACCACTGAACAAATCTTACTATTACACTGCCTCAATGAGGAAGTACAATGAAAGGTTGATTTGACTCAATCTAATTAAAAGGATTGTGTTGCTTTGTTACTCAGTCAAATTCACAAATTTCAAGACATATATGTTAGATGTAATCACCCATTAAATGTGTACTTTCACACATATAGACTTCCATGTCTAGTAGAGCATCAGGCAAGACTTCTAGGCAACAATGTGATGTTCCCTTTAAGAAGTAAAACACTTAAAGAGGGTTGCATTTTATGGGTACAAGCAGCACAAATCAGCAGCTATGCATCAATACCTTTACTGCTGAAATTGGCCTTATATCTTATGCCGTACTGAAAGATTATAGGAAAAAAATCAAAAGGGTAATCATTTCTATCCACTAAATCACATCGTCAGAGGATGCCACCCATTTTCCAAGCATGGGCAGAGTTAGACTATTGCATGTCCTGAGCAGATAGTTGAAACTTTGACTTTTCTTATTTGTTTATGTTGTCAAGGCTCCATCTGTAGCCACTTATGTAAAAAGTGTCAGGTTTAACGCATCTGAAGCTCGGTCTGGACCACTGGGTTTGGAATCTGAGTGGGTTTAAAAAAAGAGTTGTTTTAAGCATGATCAGTTCCCTTGACTTTTGAGAAACAACAAAAAATAGTCAAAACTGTGCTGCTGTCACAGGAGATAAAAGTTAAGTCAACTAGCTCCTCACCTCAACAACTCTACTATACCCTAACTTCTGATGCAGCATGCATCCCTCAAGGTTGAGTCCAATTATGACCACATTGAAATTTCTCTCATAACATGCTCCTTGCTGGAACATGCTATTCACATTTCTTATCAACATTGCCATACAAGGGAATGTTTACTGGACCACAAAATAATAAAGAACAAGAAAGAAATATTGAAGCTGTTTACAATATTATGCTGTTCAATATAAAATAGGCTATCATTGGCTCTCAGTTTCAATGGAAAAATGAATGGAATCATGGAATGTGATCCCAAAATGTGAGTAAAATTCCCACAGTGCCATGTAATAAAAGAGGTTGACTTGATCACGGGACAGCATTAAGGATAGGTGTCATGGGAACAAATAGCCACTCTCATCTTTTCACTTGTTTAGAGTGTCTCGTGAGCAGGTACACTTAATTAGTTACAAGTGTTGAAACAATATTAATAACTGTTGAAAAGACCTTAATATCCTCAGAATTTCTACTAGAGATTCTAAATCCGTCATTGTAGTTTCATCCTCAGCACCAGCATCAAATATCATTGATTAAATCTATAAAATACATATAGTGTATCTAACTGTCTGGTGATATAATGCAGTAATGCACAAAACTTACATCTACTGGGGGCTTTCTAAAACATTTTAAAAATATATCAATTTGTGCTCAATAAGGAGAGGGATGTTTACACTGAGATGTGGAAAGCTCCCATTTCAAGCACCCATTGTCAGCATTCTCCAAGTCAGGTACTGCATTGCAGTTTCATACCAGCTATTTATTCAACCAACACTGTCAGACAACATGGTATTCAAGAAAAGGCACAGGAATTTTTCATTATGTACCGAGATCATACTAAAGACATGAAGTCGTGGCCAGCTCCACTCATTGTGTAAATGTCACATAAAACTGGGAGCAGTTTGCTATCTTCTAAATTTTTAGGCCAATGAATCAAAATAGGCTAGAAATTACTACTGTTAATATGAGCAGTCAAACACTCAGCATGTTCCTCCTCTGCTTGCGTTTTTAATGCAGATTCTAACCCATTTATTAAGGCTAACTGATATCTTATAAAGTGAAGGTGCTGCTGCACAAGACGGATAAGGGTGCCCTGCTTGGCACTCTGGGACATTTCCCCCAGAGGACAGCAGTGAAGAATCCCTGGAAGGAGCTGTTGGTCATGGTCAACACTGTGCACTTTACCTACAGGACCCAGAACAGATATGGAAGAAGGTGGTATATCTTAAGGAAAGTGCTAAAGACTAACCAATCAGTACCACTTGCCATGCACATAACCTTAGTATGCATACTAAAATTGCTTGTCAGCCTGTTGCACACTCACTGCTGGCCCATGTCATATCCTCATATAACCATGCACCTATTTTGTTGCTTATAATATGTGCCCATAGTCTGGCAGGGCACATATTCAAGCTGCACCTGAGCCACTTGAAAGACATACAAATTCAAAGAGCTTCAATTGTTTAAAATAAAAGCTTTAATACAACCACAGCTCCCATGGAAGTTTGTGTTCCAAGAGCCCCTTTTTATGGTTCCTCTTTCTCGGGTCTGCCAGTTGTGCTGAAGACTTGGAAATGCCTCGATTACAGTCATTTTTCCAGTGAATTAGTAGACATATTCAGCTCTTTCGGGTTCCAAAAATATTGGATGCAGTTAGGAGAAAGAAAAATCCAATTTAACGAAGAACATAAATACAAATGATCTTCATTAAAATGGGAACAAAAATTACGAACTGAAGCGAATGCTAAAAATGTACTATAAAGCAAGAAAATGAAAAAAAGTTGAAAACGCTTAGAACCCTTTAAGAACTCCAATATTCATGGAGTTTCTATCGGCCCATTGAGTGCCTAGTCCCCTCTCATTCTAGGCTTCATTTAAAGGTATTATAATATTTAAATGAAACAACGGCTCTTTTTCACTTGAAACTGCTCTGGAAGGCCTGTTGGTAAATTGCACTCAGCATTAAAGTGGCACTGATCCAGCCATATAGATCGGAGGCAGGTGTTCTGCCCATGCTTCAGCAACTAGAAAGAATTTCTGCTTAATTTGAACATTCCTTTTTGCACGGGCATGGTCAAATGGCTGAAGAAAGAAAATAGCAGATGAATATGTTTAGAAAAAATATCTTGAATAATTTGCTTTATTTGCATTAAAAGACTTCCATCACTGTTTATAGTTACAGATTTCTGATTTGTCACTGTTTTATGAGTAGGACATTTCAGTCAATCAGGTCCAAGTGTGACATGTGCCGGAATTTTACATCCAGGCAGTGGCCCCGCCCACCGGCTGAAAAGTCAAGGGACAGCCCGCCTCCACCGGGCCTGGAAGCTATGCTGCAATATTGCATGGCCCAGGCCCTTATTTGGCCTCGGTCAGGACTTCCGCCCCTCTGAAGCAGGACGTCCCATCTCCAAAACCTGCCGGCCAATCAGAGGGCCAGCAGCCCCTCAGTCCCAGCAGTGCCACTGGGAGTGGTGGCCACTGCTGGGACTGCAGCCAGCAAGAAAAGGACGATGGACGTTGTCCTTCAGGAAGGTAAGTGGGGTTCAGGCCTCGCTGGGGACAATCAGCTGGGGCCTGGCGAGGAAGGTGGGGGTCAGGCTGTAGGCGGTGGGGGGGGTGGGTAGCAGCAGCTGGAAGAGGCCCTTAAGTGGCAATTAATTGGCCACTCAAGGGCCTCAATTGGCCTGGGGACTTTGCCACCTCCCCCGCTGCTGGTAAAATAGTAGCGGGGTGGGTAGGTGACAGCAATGACACACCTGCCTTCCACTCGATTTTACGCCACCCCTCCCCGCCTCCCAGCCGGTGGAGGGGGAGTAAAATTCCGGCCATGGACTTTGCATGTCACAAGTGCAACATCTCAGGTGAAACGTCTGAAATGTAAGCAACATAAAATAGATCTTGGTATGTATTAGGCTCTGCAGCCCCCATATTTTGGGCGGATGAGGCCACTTAAACAACTGAAATAATGTTGTGTTGTGCACGTATAGTGATAGGAAGTGCAGTGGATGTCAGATTTGTCCAGGGGTTAGTATGCACATGCCTAATGACTGCTGGCAGCATGCAGAGTAGGCAGATCATGACATCAATCAGCTTGCAATGCTGATTTGACACCAGCGCTGCCATTTTGGAGCTCAACATTTCAGCCCTCCCTTAACCGGGCGGCACAGTGGCTAGCACCGCAGCCTCACAGCTCCAGCGACCCGGGTTCAATTCTGGGTACTGCCTGTGTGGAGTTTGCAAGTTCTCCTTGTGTCTGCGTGGGTTTTCGCCGGGTACTCCGGTTTCCTCCGACCACCAAAAGACTTGCAGGTTGATAGGTAAATTGGCCATTATAAATTGCCCCTAGTATAGGTAGGTGGTAGGGGAATATAGGGACAGGTGGGGATGTGGTAGGAATATGGGATTAGGGTAGGATTAGTATAAATGGGTGGTTGATGGTCGGCACAGACTCGGTGGGCCGAAGGGCCTGTTTCAGTGCTGTATCTCGAAATAAAAAATAAAATAAAAAACCTCGCACAGCTCGACACAATGCTAAACAGCATGAAACGCCCTCCACCAGCGCTATTTAAAAGAATCATCAAGTTCGTTCCTCGATTATTTCTTCTTGCTGTCACTGCAATTCTGTGTGTCTTGGGTGCTTTTCCATACTTGTTTAAAGTTTCAATAGCCTACGGGGAGCAGATCCTACCTCTGTTCTATTGTTTAAATTACGCACATAGTCAGTATCTGAGCTGGTGGCTGTGGCAGTGAAATCTTCTCTTTCTTCTTGCTCTTCCTGCACTGCCTGGGTACATTTCAGTTCTTGTATGTCTGAAATGAAAAAGGGATAAGGGCTGTGTTGTGAGGGGAGTGCAGGAAGTAAAAGTGCATATTTACACCATCTGCAGCTTGTAAATAGGAAAGATTGAGAGACGTGGGAGAAGTGGGGTGATAGGAGAAGGACTAGGAAGGCCGATACCCTCATCTTCAATCGCTTCAGCCATCCTGGTGGCCACTGTCTCAGCAATGGCCCTTTCGATAATGGCCACCACTCCCCCTCCATGGACTTTAAAATATGCAGCCTTGTATCTCCCACACTCATTAATTCCTGCTGACTCCTGTTGTGCACTACTTTCTCCTGCAAAAAAGAGGGAGGTGTGTCAGTGAGTTTCATGCAATAAGCTTGAGTGATGTGGCTATCATGGTTGAATAGCTGCCAGCATGTGCAAGCGGGGAGATGTGGGTGTGAGGCTTGCAACAGTGCTAGGTATGTGAGGGTGAGGGAAAGTATGTGAAAATAGGTATGAGTCCTGATTGATAGAGATTGTTGGTAGGTTATTGAAAGGGGTGTAATGGATTGAGCAGTGTGTAAGGCTAGTGGTGCAGTTGGTAGGATATGGCATCTGAGATGCACTCACTGACCTTGACAACTCGTGTGAGGTCATTAAACCTCTTCCTGCACTCCATCCAGTTACTTGGGGGTTACATTCCTGGTATTGACCTCCACCGCTACCTCTTCCCACTGCCTTCTGAGCAGATGTCTGAAGGGCCTCCACATCGCCAAGGACACAGGACATTTCTCCTTCTTTCCAGCCCTTTCACCAAGCATTTGAAAATCTTGGTGCACACTGTTTCTCATGGTCCGCCTTTATTGGTTCTTCCACAGCACAATATTCTGAATGATCTCAGTACCACTAGCAGCAACAATGCCCCTCCCCTTTAAGAGGTGCAATAGCTTTAAGCGCTGCTAGATGCTCAGGCCAAAATGTTGCATGCAGCCAATGAACAACTGGAGAGCACTGGCTTAGCACAGAAATCATGGAAATAAGCAGGCGGCATGAAGTCTGCGTCCTGCCTGCATAACAATCAATGGGAGGGGGTTAATTGTGCACTGTCATCCTTGTGTCCATGTTCAGGGTTATAAAATTTAACCCCCTCCCCCCCAGCTATTACTAGTCTATCAACTGTGGCACTGCTCATAGTAAATCAAATGACTCGCTGCTTTATAATCACAGGAGTGTTATATCCTGTAATGAACATTATTATTCTTCTGCTAAGGTTGACTTGTGTTTAAGCGGGACTGTCCCTTTAAATCTGTAAAGTCTAAATCTGTCTTTCAGATGAGATGTTAAACCAAGGCCCTATCTGCTCTCTCACGTGGAAGTAAAAGCTCCCATGGCACCATACAAAGAAAAGCAGAAGAGTTATCCCTGGTAACCAGGCCAATACTTATCCGCAATCAACATCATAAAAATAGATTACATTGCTATTTGTGGGAACTTGATATGCGTAAATTGGCTGCTACGTTTCTTACATTACAACAGTGACTACATTTCAGAAGTACTTCATCGGTTGTAAAGTGCTTTGGGATGTTCTGTGGTCATGAAAGACGCTATATAAATGTAAGTCTTTTTTTTAATGCAAGAAAGTAAATATGAGAGAAGTTGAAAGAAATTTTTCCTCTCAGAGAATCATTGGAAAATGGAATGCTTTACTACAAATGACTATTGAGGCTGAGATTATACTAGTATTTAAAAGGGAATTGAATAAATAGGTGGAAAGTAAGAATATAAAAGGATACAATGAAAGGGCACGGAAATATGATTAGAATAGAGATCTCCAGATGAAGAACTAACATCGGCACAGGCCCAAATGTCTGCCTTCTGTCCTGTAATTTCTATAGTTCTATGAATTTCTAAAAACAGTCTGAGGGTATTTGGAGTTTAATTGTTGTTTGATCAGGGATTTTGAAGATTGGAATGAGTATCTCATTTCAGGATGCAGCTGAGAAGTACACAGCAGTTTGAATATGTTTTTCATTTTGACAGAAGTGTGACATCTGTGCATGCTGAGATATCAATGTTAGTTTAATAAATAGATAAAGCTGAATACAGGTGTAAAAAATATTTCCAGAATTCCCAAACCAGACATAACATAAATTTAAGTAGTGTGTGAGCACAGCTGACCTGAACTTGGAAGTTCATTCTGCAAAAAACAATTTTATTCCAGAATATGTATGTACTGAGTTGCTGAATGTCCACTTTATAGCACATATGCAGAAGCTACGTGTCATCTGTTCTTCACATTTGATCGGTCCATGTGAGAGAATATCAGGACAGCTATCACAAGCTGAGGCTTTTCAGCTATATTGATTCATAAACACAGTCCTGATAAGCCACACAATATATTAATACTCTACTCACCCTACCACGTTAAAAAATTGAGTCCTGATTCTAACCTAACTCACCCCACCAAGAATGGGGTTCATTCAGATTTGACACCCGATTTATTGGTGCCATTGAAGTCAAAAGAGAATAAAATCAGAAGAGATGTAAATCAGACATCTGCCCCCATTCCCACTGGGTACGCTGGGTTAAAATTTGTTGCATATATAAATGTGAATTTTGCCCAACTTTAAAAAAAAACTTGAGTTAAAAGTTACAATACCAATCACCTCCACTGAATTGCAGATCAAACAGTTGGAGCACATTGAGGGGGTCATAAAGAAATCTGCATGTTTAGGACCAGAAGTTCAATGGCTAAGGTCAATAGTGAGGCTGAAGGGCTGAAAAAGCCTTCAAATGTAATTTAGATCTTTGGAGTTTGGGAATAATCTGAATGTGCAGCTCAGCACTTACATGAAGGCAGTATATTGGGTCAGGGGTTTTCACCATACTCCTGTCCTTCGCGCTACAAGCAAATTCTACCAGGATGTTTTGACTCGTTGCCTCATCACCTCATCGTCCTCAGCTGTCTTGCTCAGATTCTGTGTAATTGTCTGATCCAGCGCTGTGATCCAGTTCTCTATACGTGACCCTTCCAGTCAATGTCTGCATCTTTAATATCTATTTATCTCAGTAAAATCCAGGCTCCCAGCTCCTGACTGCTTGTCAACCAAAATGTTTCTGTGTTTTCCTGTGTAGCTGTAAACATTTTTGCACATCCTGTTACAGATCACAAGTTTGACTGAATGTAAAATAAATAAATGCTGATACATAGAAAGCTACTGTTGGGGCAAATGCTTTTTTAATCACTCCGATCCATTCAAACACCAGCATTTTCACTAAATACTGAGACGAATGGGCAATGGGAAAGGTCTTGGCTTTTCCCTTTTTGAATACAGGAGCACGCAGATTCACTGTAAAATCTTATTATTTGCATGGCTGACATCATCTAATACTTTACGAGCAATAGAATCTGGGATTGTCCTGTTCTATATGGCTCAACTAGTTTGTGAACAAACTGAGACTTTGGGCAACAGTTATTCAAGGCTGGATTTTACCAATCCCCCACGTCGGGGTGGGGGTGGGGCAGTGCGGGGGGAGGGCTGGGCCGGAAAATGCCTCCACGAGAGGGCCTAGCTCGATATTACTGGCAGCAGCGAGGCCTCTTGGCAGCACCTCCCACCCCCGCCACTCATGGACAGGACCCCAATTTGAATCTTTCAATAAATTAAAATGATTGAATTAATGAAGTTCACGCCAACATCTCACAGTCCGCTGGCGATCTTCAGCCCGGTGGCCAGCACTCCCGTGTCTTCGCATCCCCGTCCGGGGAAACGAGGCACAACACTGGTTGCGGGGTGGGGGGAGGGGGGGGGGTGGGCGGAGGTAAGTTTATCAGTGTGGGTGTGGGGGTGGGGGGGGGGAACAGGGAATATTTAGCATGTAGGGGATGGTGGGAAGGGTTGTAGTTGAAGGTTTGTGCAGTTTGGGGGGGGGGTGCGGGGGGGGAAGGTCAGATGTTAAAGGTAAATGTTTTGGGGAGGAAAGGGCAAATAATTAATTTAATTGTTATTGGGAGGGGTGGGAGACAGGCAAATGAGATGTATTTATTTATTTTAATTCAACTTACCTTTAAATATTCAAATTAGCTGGTAGGGCTGACAGCCCTTTAAAAATTGCGTCAACGCCTGCGGACAGGCAGCTGACGCCATTACCAGGGACAGACAGCCCAGCCCCTCCACGTGATCGGGGGACAGGGGCAGCCCGCCCCGGCTATTTAACGAGTCGCCATAAGGAAGACTGCGGCGGTTCTATGGCATGTGACCCACACGAGCGGGCCGGCGTTTTTTCATCACACCGCCGAGATCAGCAGTGAGATTGTAAAATCCAGGCCTCAGTGTTAATTATCTTTATTTTTATATATTTTTGGATTTATTTCACTATAAATGGTGGGGCACTACTTCACAGAACCATAAAATGATGCAGTACCATAGGGGGCCATTCGGCCCAATGCGTCTGTGCTGGCTCTTTAAAAGAGATATCCAATTAGGCTCACTCTCCTGCTCTTTCCCCATAGCCCTGCAAATTTTTCCTTTTCAAGTACATGAATAATTCACTTTAAAGTTAATATTGAATCTGCTTCCACCACTCTTTCAGGCAATGAATTCCAGATTATGACAGTTTGCTTCATGGACCTTATATGTAGTAATCCAGTACACTTACAGAGATAGAATCATAGTTCTCAAATCAATCCAAAACTCAAGGCTCGTTTAAATACTCTGTTTTTTTAGGTCTTCTTTGATGGCTCAGTTTATGAAGCAGGTAGCTGAGCCATACATACCAGGAAGATCTCCTGGGTTAATAAAAGCAAAATGTTGCGCATTTTGGAAATCTGAAATAAAAACAAATAGTGCTGGAAATACACATCAGGTCTCGTAGCATCTGTGGCCAGAGAAACAGAGTGAACATTTCAGGTCTGTGACCTTTATATTTCAGGTCTCAAGGTGTAATCCCCAGCCTGTGCTGAATTAGCTTATCTCAGAAGGATGGCAATTTTAGTGCTACAATTGTAGGGTGGGAGGAGGCTCCTGAGAATCATAAACGCAAACACAGACCAGTTGGGCCGAATGGCCTGTTTCTGTTATGTACGCTCCATGTAGGTTGGTCTCAGGGTCCCTAAGTGAAGTATGGGAGAAAACAAAAATCAGCCAGATTTCCTACTCCTGGCTGCTATCCAGAGGCCCACATAGAAGTGAATGTGTGTGGCCATGTGAGAGAGGATAGGATAGGATTGTTCTTGGAGATGTTTTCCCTCACAATCCATGGCCAAATGGATTGATGATGCTCATTTTTAGGATCACTTATGAACAATGGTCACTTGGGCAAGGTACTGGAAGGTGACTAAATTAAATAGGTTTGGTACTGCCAAAGGGGAATGGAGGGGCCAGTGATTCCACATGTTGCCCACAGGTTGTGGGAAATATCCAATGGACTGCTGGACATCATGTGTCCATGCTTGCCACCCAGGTGTGACTGTTGGCAAGCTGTTGAAGGAAGCCCGCTCAGTAGTCCTTTGTATCCTGGATCTGCAGATGGTAGACTGGTCCAGGAGCAAACCCACCAGCGGGTCCTCAGATCTGCTTTGCCCGTGTGTGGTAAAAGTGCAAGGAAACACTTAGAAGCGAATCCCTAAAATAGCAAAAGAGGGGGTGAAATCTCTGGCGCTGCATGTAAATATAAATCACACTCCTCAGTGTGACAAAAAAAGGGGCAATGGGAAGAGGAGTCTGGGAAACAGCTCAGCAGCCTGATAGAGGCATTACACTGTGAAAAACCCTCCACCCTAGCACCCGTGGAACCATTCCTCAGCAATAAGTCAACATCTTCAGCAAAGGAAGGGAGGGCAGAATACCAGCAGGAAAAGATAAAGATAGAAGAATAGTAGAGGGTGCCTCCAGTATCTCGATGTTAAACATTCATTTCCATTTCATCTTGTAGTCAAATCTGGGCTGCACGCCAGTATCAGATGGGGGCTGGATCAGACTCAGTTGTGATGCCCTCCTTGGTCAAATTGCTTGTTGATACTCTCCGTCAAGGATCACACATGAATTGGCTTGAGTTATTAGAGGGAGATTTGCACCTGTGGCACCAAACCCCAACAAAGAGTCACAGCTTCAGGGAAGCAGAGGGGAAGGAAGGGAAAATAATGGCAAATGGGTCCAAAAAAGCACTGTTTTCTGCAATGCCTGGGAATACTCAGTAAATTTAAACTCAGTATTCTGGACAGATTACAGCACTTAACTGATTGAAGCATTGGGAGAACAGTGATAACATCAGGTCACAAGTGAGCACTGCTGTGCGACCTCAAGTCGTTCTCTGGCAGTGAGGCTGGGATCACATAAATATGATGGAAGAAAAACACCTTTCACATAAAGAGCAACAAAACCTTCCAAAGTGATTGATCTGGCTGGTTGAGACTGAGCTTTTCAAAGTTGGGGAACGGTCTTCTGGTCTGAAGAAGGAGCTGGTGCACAGGCAGGGAGGATGAAAAACTACTCCTTAAGCATTGTGATTTTTTTAAACAAATAACTCACAGATGTTAGAAAAATCATGCTCCAAGCATACCACATGTTGCGGATATATAAGGAAATTTCAAAATACTCATGCATAAACCTAATATATACTAAGAATTAAAATGACATTAAAAGCTAGTGTGTTTACTGATTGAAATTCCAAAAAATGAGGCAGATGTTCAAAATGAGTATGTAGCACTTAAGAGTTGTGATAAATGATCTGCTTTTATTATTCAATAGTATACAGAACACAAAGGTTACATGGGAGCTATATCACTGAACTCCAGCACTAGTGAACTGTTGTCAAGATATAAGATGCCTGACTGATAAGTTGTTCATTTTCTGTTAGTGTCCTTTATAACAGCTCACTACTGCATCCTATAAATGTGCCAGGCTCAAAATTTAACGCTTCTTTCCCATTTTATTTTGTAATCTTATTTTCTGTGTGTTTTAAAACCTACTTTTAAAAATTCTCCATCTTTGCACGGTCACATACCTTTCCCTCAGCTGCAGTCCTGGGAATCTCTGGGTTCTGTTTAGCACTGCACTGTTCTGGAAATGTGCAGCATAAGTTATTCAGATTGGGAAGGGGATAGGCAAGATGACTGTTCCTCCTTGATAGTGCTCCATCTAGTGCTCTAGCCTGGAACGATAAACATACCCCAACAGAGGCAGGCAGGTTCAAGTGACAGAACATCCAACTGGTAAGGAGTGAAACGCTTTGCATTTTCCCCTTTTCCTCACCTTTTAATAGTTGGAAAATCATGTGAAGCACGTAGCCAGATTTTCAATACATGCTTCCAGCAGGTGTGATTTCCTGACAGGAGCACAAAGTTAAAAAGCCACATCACCATATTTTTGTGGAAAAAAATGTGACACTCTTTATAAATAGTGTAAGAAGCATCACACGTCTAGGTGGAAGCTCAAGGCAATAAGAGGATCTTGGGGTTCACTTCGTGCCTATCAAAACCTGCTTTGCAGTTTACGATGACCAAACCCTTGTACATTACAGTTTTTACAACTTTGCAGGTATTTATTATTCTGCATGTACTATGTGCAATGCAACTGAAACATCTGAGAATTCAACTTCCCTACTGCAAAATGTTTTCTTGCAACAGCTTAGTGTCAATCTTAAGCCAGCTATATGGTGTGGAGGGGACAATAGAACAGCTCTTTACCATCTTCAATCAATGAAATTTTAACTCTGCCATTTGCCTATTGTAAACACAATGCACGTTAAGAAAATATGGTGGCGAACGAGTAAAAAGGCTACAGTTTAATCTCTGGGTCCTGATGCCACCCACAAGCATTGATGCCTGAACTCTTTGATTATATCACAGCTTTGTTACGCCCTTTCAGCTGCCCTTTATCCTGTATTTTCTCACTGCAAGTTCACTTCAGGTTGAAGTTCCTCTGTGCAATCTTTAGCATTCGTTAACCTGATTCTTTCAAATCCCTAGCTGCCATATTCTTAGTGCCCTCTGTTCCCATCAATTTTCCCTTTTGTATTATTTTAGTCCACTGGAAAGAAAATATTGATGCCACTGTGTTAGAGAGTGGGCTAAAATGAGCAGCAAAGAATTTCAACCCCTGTGCAGTGTCATTTCCAAATTCTCTCAGTGTTAAGTGGGCTGAGAGTACCTTCTTCATGAAAATCTCACATTCAGGGATCCAGTGCCCTCTGACCTCAGCCTTTCCATCATGGTAGATCCATACTATTTACAATCAAAAACAAAAGAGGAGTCAGTCTTTGCCCTGAATTCATCTTCAGAGCTGACACCTAGCATTAATTAATGCCTCGAAATCAATGACAAAAGGGACAGGCGACAAATGACACCTCCATTCTGAGGCTGTCTCCTTTGGGGGAATCTTGAAAGTGTTCTGACATGCACCAGTGTGACATGAGGAGAGGAGAAAACATCCTCCCGCCTGTCACTGTCAGCCTGGAAGATGCAACATCGCTTTATTTTTCTAATTTGCAATTGTTGATAGGCTGTTTGTGTTGCGACACTTCCTGGAGAGGGATATTATCTGGAGTTGAGACACCTCAGCTACTGTACTTTGGAGCTGCTCTCTTTTGTGCTTTCCACTCTTCTGGAGCACAGGGCAGTGCAGTTGCCACTAAATAAGGTAAAACTATACTTTACTCCATTTATACAATATAATTCTTTTTACAAGCTCACATGTGAACAGGACAGTTTTTTAAAAATCCATTTTAACGAAATCAATACATTCAAAGATTTGGGATTATACATTAAACCTGGAAACAAATTCAGGAGCTTTGTTTCTCCCTCAAGGTCCCCATACTATCAGAAATCATTCTTATTTACATTTACCTATGTTTTACACTGAATGATGTTGCTGACTGCACACACAACAGACTCCTACCAGAAGAGTCTTAAATATTACATTGCAGCATGAGAAATCTGAACCTTAACATGTCAAATCTTCTCCCAACAATGATGCAATAAATATACATTTTGTTGTTAGGGGTTCTGTGATCACCAGTGCAGAAATTAGCTCCAATTTCTGACAAGCCAGTATATCTTGGGTCTGCTGCTCATTCCCATGGCCATGTCCTTATAGTGGAGAGAACCAGTTCACTATTTATAGACAGCTTTCAACAAATTAGTGTGTGCATGAAAGAGTGCTCTGTATAACCAAGATACAGAACTTTAAAGGGCCTACAGAGGCAACACTGTTTTATTTAGCACGGCGCTGCACCAGAGCTTTTCAAGTGCAAAGATAGCACTGGGCGAGTTAATCTTGGATGCAGGCAGTTTGTCACACACTCTCTTCACAGAAGTGCTATGACTGGAAGGCTGTTGAAAATGGCAGCTTTAAATGGGAAGTCATTAGCTCTGTCACTGGCTGTGTGGATGCTGAAGCCTTTGTTTATGCAGAAAGGGTACGCTGATGGTACAAAAATAGCTTCCACTGGAAGCAAGTTCCACAATGTGCTAAAGCTGCTTGCTGCTCTGCATTTTCTCCATTTACATTGCAGGGCAGCTTCAAGAGCATTGGCAGCAGCAACTGAACAAACTGTATGTGCACAGTATCCACATGTGTACAGTTGATCAACAATTGCACTTGTGACTTGTATGATTCTGATCTTCATTGATGTTAGGAGAAAGTCCATGCTGATCCCCAAGATGAAAACCTTATTATTTGCCAGTGTGTTAATTTCACTCTGCATGTTCATTTCATTGTGCAAGTTTATTTCAATTCATCACATTGTTGGGGTTCAGGAAATCCTCCAAACTGTTCATCAAGGCAGGAACAAAATGAACAAAGTATATGTCCTGGATACTATAACAATATTTTTGAACTTTCCTCCCTATGAATTAAAGACAATTTTTATAACTTTAAGGTTGAATTTTAGCGGGTTGATTTCATCTGCATAAAGTTGTCTGAATGGGAAATGTTTAAGCTAAGAAATGAGGATAGCAGTAAACACAGAAAGTAAAGTTACTGCTGTATGGAGCCAGTTTGTTTAATGTTAAAAATGGTTTGCTACCGATGAAAGGGTTACTTTGAGCTGCCCATCTAATAAAAGAGCATTGACTTTCATTTAGTGTGTATTTTATATATATTTTACAATACCACAACTTGGCTACCCAACTGGATAGGAAAAAAGAATAATTAGTGTAGTCACTCCAGTGATTTAGGGAAGCACAGCAACCAATTTGCTCACAGCAAAATCCCACAAACAGCAGAGGTAAATGACCAAATAATTCATCAGTTGAAGGAGAAATGTTGACGAGGTCACTGGGAGAACTCCCCCGCTCTTCTACAAATAATATCATGGGATCTTTTACGTCCACCTTACAGGGAAAATGATGCCTCAGTTTAATGTCTCATTGAAAGGACAGTACCTCTGAAAGTGAAGCACTGCTGTGCAGTACTGCATTGAAGATTCAGCCTAGGTAACATGCTCAAGTCTCTGGAGTGGGGCTTGAACCCATGACCTTCTGCCTCAAAAGGCATGAGTGCTATCACTGAGGCAAGATTGACATCGTAAAGGACCATTACTCTTTTATTACACAGAATTTTACAGTGCAAAAACAGGTCCTTCAGTTTATGCTCCACACCAGGCTCCTCCCACTCTACTTCATCTAGCCCTAACAACCATGGAAGCAAATTCTCCTGTAAAACAAGCATCTAAGTATTGCGGACTTTTACATTTAACCATCTGTTGAGAAAAAGAATTGACTACTGATGTTTAAAGCAAGTGATAGGTTATTGTTGGCTGGCACTTTTAATGCAAACTTTCAGTACCTGAGCAGCAAATACTCTTACACGTGGTCAATATAAAAAGTTGAGGGGCTTGTCGTAGGATCTCAGACTGTGACAAATCACTTACTCTACTGATGACATCAAGAGACCTGCCTTGGAGCAGCTCTTGAGCCTGACACTGTGCTGGAGTGAAATTAACACACACAGTTGAAACGACACAATTGCTGAGGCAGCCTTGTCTAATGAATGTGTCTGTGCTGCTATCAATTAACTTTTCCAAGCCAGTTCTCCCAATGATGTTGTTATCAGTATTTATTGCTTAAGCAAAAAGATGGTACAATACATGATAAGGGAGACAATATAGTAATCAACTCATTGTAACTGCTTGATTTTATTTTTAAATAGGGGCACTGAGGGCACAAGCATGTTCTTCACTTTGCACAATGGAATTTTTCAAACCACCCATGAACAAGGGCTGAATCAGTCTGTCAAAGAGCTGCATAAGACTGGAACAAAGAAACAGCCCAGAACTTTCTATTGGATATGCCTCAGCATTAAACAGAGCCGTACTTATTTCCAACACTCACATGAGGCCAGAACAGTGCAACGTGGGACAGCAGATGGTTTCACTCTCAAATCTTCAGAAAGACTTAATCTTGACAGAGCACTGTGCAAAAGCCCAGAATGTCAAATTAAAATTCATACTTTGTACCTTCTTTGATTTCAAAGAGGATTACACCTTTTACTCAAAGACAGAAACCAAGAAAGCTATGCAAAATGGAATTATCATGACTTATTCTTTTCACTTGCCTCTTTATATTGTTAACTCCTTACAATTCATTAAAGTGTAATCCTGATTAGGGTAAGTAATACACACATGAATAGACTGAGCTGAACACATGAGCATGTGTGTCCATTGTATCCAGTTAATCCGCAGTCTGGGGTAGGTATGGACATTAGGGGAGGTGTGTGAATTAGGGCTCTTGTCAAGACCTACACTCTGCAGTGCATAAGGGAATGTTTCTACAATTGGAGCAGGCTGAATGCAATTACTATGTTCAAATGTACTCCTTTGTTAAACAAACCTTTCTTTCAATATTGTACCATGTTTACCGCTGGCATTAAACAAATGTCAATATTTATTTGACCAAGGCCAGGGAAACAATTTTCTTAATTTATGTCTTCACACACTATATCAGTTCAAACTAAACTGCCAATCCATTTCCTGGCTTCATTTACTTCATCGCAGTTTTCTCCCTTTATTACTTGAAGGCACTTCTGCTTCCTGGCGGATGGTTTCACAGGCACTAGCGAGCCACCAACACCTTGCACAAGGTGGCATTCTTCATATGTCAGCCTAGACAATATTGGCAGAATATTCCCCACTGAGGGCAGCACAGCTAAGAATGATCCTGTTCCCACACACATTTACATGTGCTTGCACACACTTGTACGCACATGCATGCATGTGCACACTCAAGCAGAGGTCAGGAATCATTGCTGATTTTTATCCGACCCTTCAAGCACAAGCTGATTCTGCCACTACTGATGTTAGCTAACACATGCCTGAACAGGAGTCAAACCTGGAACAGTCTGGTCTATAAGGTTAATGCCACTTTGGGTGATTCTTCTATTTCCTAAATCACTGGGGTAGATCCCTCTCACTAATATCTGGCAATTTTGTTCGTTCACTTGTACCTTTGCAGCCTCCCATTGTCTTTTAAGGCTTTCATAATAAAAAAAAATCATTACAATACATCCCTACAACACTGTCACCATAACAAGCATCTGACTTCATTTGTTTTGCATCATTAAAAGTCATACATTATTGCAATGCAATGCTCCATCTGGTTCTTCTGTTAATAGCTCTGGAGTTAATTGAATATTTTATTTTAATAAGATGTTGAAGAATTTTGGTGCAAGTGGCTGGTGACTGTATTCAACCCACATATTCCCTCATTTTTAGCCCTGCAATGACTTTAACACTGGGATTTTTTTTATCTCACCCTGCAAGCATATGGCAAGCCCATTCCTGTTGTTGAGAGTTTTTTATCCCTCCCCCGTGCCAGCTGCCACCATATGCACATCGTCCAGCCCACTACTTGTGATCACTTTGGTCCCCTTGTCATCTATATCCAGTCACGGATTTTATTCATCTAATACATGTATTTTTGATTTAATGGTTAAATTTCACTCATGCCATTTTATAGACACTTATTTAGAAATATTCTAAAGCAAAAAAATAATGGTTTATCTCTGCAGTGGCTCTTAGTATCCGATAGTGATGGCGAGAATGGGTTGTTGTATATGCCAGGTTAATAAAGAGCATGCATTTATATTATGACTTAGCACATCCTCAGACTATCAGTTATATTGCATTGGAGCTATTGTTCTTATCTGGGCAAGCATAGCAAGCCAATTATATACTGTAAGGTACCACAAATAACAAATTAGATAAACAACCAGATTATCCTTTTTTTGGCAGTGCTGGTTTGTGGCAGAACTTTGGCCAGGGCACAGGGAGAACTTCTTGCACTTCTTTGAATAGTTAAATATTTTAAATTTACCTGAACAGGCAGAAGTGTCATTCTCAACGATAAACTTCTCCCTCATTATTGCGTCAAAGTGTGATTATGTGCAATGGTCTTGAGAGTGGGGCCTACAATCACAATTTTCTGATTCAGCCAGGAGATTGCTACTAACTGGGCCAAACTGAAACATATGAAAAAGAAACATTTTATCACTAAATTTGAAACTTCAGTTCTATCTTACATAGTATTTACAACACAGAAACAGACCATTCAGCTCAACAGGTGAATTCCAGTGTTTATGTTCCACGTGAGCCTCCTCCTACCCTTTTTCCTCTAACCCTATTAGTGTTATACTTCTATTTCTTTCTCCCTCATGTGTTTATCTAGCTTCCTCTAAAATGAATCAATGCTCGTTGCCTGAACTGCTCCTTGTGGTAGTGAGTTTCATGTTTTAAGCAATCTCTGGATAAAGAAGTTTCTCCTGAATTCCCTATTGGCTTTGTTAGTGACCACCTTATATTTATGAACCATAGTTTAGTCTCCCCAATAATTGAAAACATTTTTTTCTATGTCTTTCCTCTCGAACACTTTCATAAGTTGAGAGAACTTGATTAGGTCATCCCTCAGCATTCTCCTTTCAAGAGAAAAGAAACCCAGCCTGTTCATCCTTTCCTGATAGGTATAACTTTTCAATTTTGTTATCATCCTTGTAAATTTTTTTTGCACCTTATCCAGTGCCTCAATATCCACTTTATGATGTGGAGACCAGAAGTGTTCACAGTACTCCAAGTGTGGTCTGACCAAGGTTCTATACCAGTTTAACATAACTTCACTGATTTTCAATTCTCTCCCTCTAGAAAGGAACATTAGTGCTTTGTTTGCTTTTATATAGTATTATTAACCAGCATCACTACTTTTACTAATTTGCATATCTCGATTTCCCTCTGCTCTTCTACCCCATTTAGATACTTATCCTGAGGAATATGTGGCCCCTTGTTCTTTCTACCAAAATGTACCACCTCACAATTATCTATGTTGAAGTTCATTGCCAATTACAAGCCCATTCTGCATGTCTATTAATGCCTTCCTGAATTTTGTTGCAGTCCTTCTCTGTATTAACTACATCCCCAAATTTTGTGTCATCCGCAAATTTTGAAACTGTATTTCTAATTTTTTTTTAATTATTCTTTTATGGGATGTGGACATCACTGGCTAGGCCAACATTTATTGCCCATCCCTAATTCCCCTTGAGAAGATGGTGGTGAGCTGACTTCTTGAATCACTGCAGTCCTTGGGGTGTAGGTACACACACAATGCTGTTAAGAAGGGGGTTCCAGGATTTTGGCCCAGCGACAGTGAAGGAAGGGTGATATAGTTCCAAGTCAGGATGGTGTGTGGCTTGGAGGGGAACTTGCAGGTGGTGGTGTTCCCATGCATCTGCTGTCCTTGTCCTTCTAGGTGGTACAGGTTGCCAGTTTGGAAAGTGTTGTCGAAGGAGCCTTGGTGCATTGCTTCTTATAGATGGTGAACACTGCTGCCAATGTGTGTCGGTGGTGGAGGTTGCTATGTTGAAGGTGGTGGATAGGGTATCAATCAAGCCAGCTGCTTTGTCCTGGATGGTGTTGAGCTTCTTGAGTGTTGTTGGATCTGCACACATCCAGCGAAGTGGAGAGTATTCCATCACACGCCTGACTTGTGCCTTGTAGATGGTGGACAGGCATTGGGGAGACAGGTGGTGAGTTATTCGCCATAGAATTCCTAGCCTCTGGCCTGTTCTTGTGGGCACAATATTTATGTGGCTGGTCCATTTCAGTTTCTGGTCAATGGTAACCCCCAGGATGTTGACGGTGGGGGATTCAGTGATAGTAATGCCATTGAACATCAAGCAGAGATGTTAGATTCTGTCTTGTTCGAGATGGTCATCGCCTAGCACTTGTGTGGCGTAAATGTTGCTTGCCACTTATCAGCCCAAGCCTGGATGTTGTCCAGGTCTTGCTGCATCTGGACACGGGCTGCTTCAGTATCAGAGGAGTTGTGAATGGTGAGGAACATTGTGCAATCATCAGTGAACATCCCCACGTCTGACCTTATGAAAGAGGGAAAGTCATTGATGAAGCAGCTGAAGATGGTTGGGCCTAGGACACTACCCTGAGGAACTCCTGAGTCCAAATCATTTATATAAGTTAGACAAGTAAAAACTGTTCCCATTAACTGATGGTACAAGGACTAGGGACACAGATTTACGGTTTTGGAGCAAGAGATGTAGAGGGAATCTGAGGAAGAATGTTTTTACACAGTGAGTGGTAATGACCTGGAACTTACTGCCCAGGAAGGTGGTGGAAGCGGAGACAATCAATGACTTCAAAAGGAAATTAGATGGGCACTTGAAGGAAATAAACTTGCAGGGCTACAGGGATTGAGTGGGAGAGTGGGACTGACTGGATTGGTCTGCGGAGAGTTGGCATGGACTTGATGGGCCGAATGGCCTCCTTCTGTCCCATAAATTACTTTATGACTCTATGTAAATGGTGAACAACAGTGGTCCCAGCACTGATCCTAGTGTAACACATTTCTCATCTTTTGCCAGTTGAAGTAGGTAAGTATTACCCCTACTCTCTATTTTCTGTTTTATAGCCGGTTTTCTATCCATTTTACTATTCTCCCCTAACTCTGCACATGTTCTGACTTTAGTCATGAGTTTACTATGTGGTACCTTATCGAAGGCTTTTTGAAAATCGAAATATATTAAATATACTACATTACCCTTATCTATCCTTCTGTTACTTCTTCAAATAATTCAATAAGGTTGATCAAGTGTGACCTTCCCTTTTGCAATCCTTGCTGAATACTCTTTACTATATCTGCAGTTTTTAAACTGTTTTTCTATTACATATTTGAGAAAGGATTACATTATCTTTACACCAAATTGGTAGCTAGCTAAATGGTCTATAGTTCCCTGAACTTGGTTCTATTTCCCTTTTTAAATATTGGAATCACATTAGCTTTCTGGCAGTACTTTAGAACTATTCCCTTTTCTAATACATTTTAGGTATATATAATAGCAGCGTATCTCTTCCCGAACTTCTTTTAAGATAGGTGGATGCAATCTATCTGGATCTGGGGTTTTTATCCTCTGTAAGGTCGATTAGGTTACCAATCATCTCCTTGCTTTCTATCTTAAATATTTATATAGTTTTTGATCTCTATTTCTATTTTAATGCCCATAATATTAGTCACCCTGGTAGATATACCAAGGCAAAGTAATTTGTTAACATTTCTGCCATGTTGCTGTCATTTACCTGTGACTTCCAGCACTGAGCCTGGGTCCAAGGCCTCTGCAGTACCAGCAGTGGCCACCGCTCATGGTGGCACTGCTGACACTGCAGAGCTGCCGGCCCTCTGATTGGCCAGGAGCGCATGGAGGCGGGATCCCCGTCTTTAAAGGGGCGGGGATCCCGGCTTATGAATTTTTAATTGAAATCACCAGAGGATGGCTCCAGGGCTTTATGCCTATCTTTGTTTTTCATTTGTTATTTATGTGTCCGGATTACTTTACTATTTCTTTTTATATTCATTAATAATTACATTTTGTAGTTTCTTTTTGAGTTCCTAATTGACTTTTTTTTCCTAATCTTTTCATATTCCCTTTCATCATTGCCTCCATTGTTTTTTACGTACGTTGCGTAAGCCTTTTTCTTTAGTTTCAATTTTGCAATTATTTCGTTATTCGTCAATGGTGTGACATTTACTGGCTAGTTTGTTCTTGCTTTTTAGTGGGAGATGTTTCTCCATTTGATTATAGTTTTTAAATGTTTCTCACTCCAATTCTATTGCTTTGTCAGTTTTTATCCCCAAAAATGTTTACATTATAAAATAAAATAAAATTACAAATAATATGTTATAACATCATGACGCTGACAGGGCTTTGCTCCAAATTCAGTAGATAAGGCCTGGTTTTACCTTATGCAAACAGTTTGATAAAATACTGGTTTGAGGCTCTTTACGCACCAAATGACCTGAATTAAGTCAGTGCTTCCCTCTAAATATATGACAATAATCACGTTGGGGCTTAAAAGAAGGAAATAAGTAATATTTTTTTCAGAGTTTCCATTAAACCCGGTGTGGCTTATACAATCAATCCAATTCCTCTTTCTGACAAGGAAGAGTAGAGTAAGACCAATGTGGAAATCTGAACGATAGGCCCAAAGTCTTTTAAGATGGCCAAGTGCACTGCCAAAAAATTAGGATAAGTACAGGCTCTATGGGAGACTAATTAGTTTATTAATTTGAAGGATTGTGTCTTATCATCATTTGGCTCAGTTTCCCTACTCTCATTTCTGACTGTGCCTCTTTAAACTTCTGTGAATGTGAGTAACAGCTCCCTTAATTACCTGCCGGCTCACTTTCAATAAGAGCTTTTGAAGGCAAAGTTTATTTAGTTTTCAATAAAAAAAATTACACCAAGCATAATACCCGCAGAGTGTTTGCCATTACAACCATAGGACCTTTCACAGCATCCACAGCGACATCTGGAAACATGAGCTGACCTCTTAATTAATTGGGCTAATTAGTCTCATGGACAAGTGGACATCTGGACCTTATCTTTACTTTGTATGACTAACGCAAAGAGACAGAATCAAAATAAAAGCTGTTGATCCAAAGTGGTCAACACGGCTCTTGTTCAGCACTTGAGGAGCAAGTACTGAGCGGCAACAGATGAAGCCAACAGAAGTAAAAAGGTTCAAGGAGTGGTGCAATTTTTTGCTTCAAGTTGTCGTTTGAATATGGATTTTAGTCAATACTATCACATGTATAAATCTTTGCCTATCACATAAATTCATTGGGATCATTCAGTCACCATTAAGGCCCCCTTTGCCAGTGTAATTTTTGTGTCAACAATCAGAACTGAAGTAGTCATTGGAAACTAATAATTCATTTTTTTTTTAAAGTTGGGAACTAAACATACTTACACTAGTGTAGTGTATTATACATTTAATGTCAGCTGTGTAAAGATAAGATTCTCAAAGGAGTACAGTGGAATAGAAAACATAATCCAAATGTGAGGAAGCATTAATAACTGAAGAGTGACAAAGCAATGACTGAGTTGCCCCAGTGATCCGTGCATCTGGGATTAATTCTATATTCCTGTTTTTCACTGAAATTACTGTTATACAACATGTGTATTTACCAATGACCACCTAATTTTTAGTTATACTTTAATGCTCCGCATTAGGCTGTGTGAGTAGGAAACTCATTTCTGGAGAGAGACTATTTTGAATACCTCTTTAATTGTGATGAAGAATTGCACTTATATTTCCTGGTCCAAGCTAAGAGGTTTTGAAACAGTGAGATGTCGGCATGGACTCAATGGGCTGATTGGCCTCCTTCTGTGACTATGACTCGATGACATGGAGCTAAGAGGATTTTACTCTACAACTTAATATTAAAATGCAATGATTTGTTTTTAAAAATGGAGATTGAACAGGGTTAGCACCGCAGCCTCACAGCTCCAGCGACCCGGGTTCAATTCTGGGTACTGCCTGTGTGGAGTTTGCAAGTTCTCCCTTTGTCTGCGTGGGTTTTCGCCGGGTGCTCTGGTTTCCTCCCACCACCAAAGACTTGCAGTTGATAGGTAAATTGGCCATTATAAATTGCCCCTAGTAGAGGTAGGTGGTAGGGGAATATAGGGACAGGTGGGGATGTTGTAGGAATATGGGATTAGTGTAGGGTTAGTATAAATGGGTGGTTGATGGTGGGCACAGACTCGGTGGGCCGAAGGGCCTGTTTCAGTGCTGTATCTCTAAATAAAAAATAAATAAATAACATCTGGCATTAAAAATTTGTATAATGAATATTTTAATTCTGTAAAATTCTTCAGGAGCAGTGGCTCCATCCAAAATAAAAACAAAGCTACATGTTAATTTACCACAGATTTGGGCAGACAGAGAGGAGTCTAACTCATGCCCACCACTGTTCCAGTTCCAAATGGGTAATACTCTGAGACAGATCATTAATATCCTTGGAGGCAGGTGGTCAATTGAGTGACAAATAGAAATCAAAACTGACAATTGAACCTCAGAGGCTTCCTTATTCTAACTGATGGGAATTGCATGAACAAATAGGCTGGCAGGATCTTTCTAAGGCGGAAGAGGGATGGTAGGATATGGTTTTGAAAAGTCTCAATGAATTTGTCATTTTATGTATCTTGTATTAATTCTGTATTACACCTATACGAAGCAGCAGTTATTTATTCGATTTGATAAAACAGAGAAAATGCAAAGCACACCAATCCACATCTGGACAAGAAAGGTAGGTTAATGGTCCAGGCATGGCCTGAAAACAAAACTTCATTATGCGTTCTAATGAACAGTTCTGTTCAAAACTTATCTATCTTTGCTTTCAGATGCTGATGGACTTGCTCTGTATTTGGAACTATTTCCACTTTAGTGTTTCAGCATTCAGTCAGTGCAGGAGAGGAAGGTCAATTCTATGGCTGCCAATGTCCCATGTCTACTCACTGACAAAGGAGCAGTCATGGAGGTGAACCATAGTTGCCACCCTGTTAGGAGTTGGTCACAAGATAGGTCTGTATGAAGCCAGCTCTTTAATCCTTTTGATCGCATCCTTAATGAGTACCATCCATACAATCTTTCTGTTACCACTTTAGTGTCCACAAGAAGACAAAACCTGACTGCAAGATCTTATCGAAGGAACAATGCCTCCAACAATGCAGTATTCCCTGTGCTGCGCTGGAGTGCCAACCATTACACACTCGAGTCCTTTTATGGAGCTTGAACCAATATTCTCTTGATCCAAAAGAGAAAGTCATGCCAACTGAGCCAAGTTGACATTGAGACAATTTCAACAGGGGCCCAAATATTAATGAGCAAACAAAAAACTTTAAACACTGTACACATGTGAAATCAGTCAAGCAATTTAAAAATTCTTTAAAACCAGCTGAAATATAGATGTGAATTTTGATAAGAAAGGAAGAATTTATTTTTATAAAATGCCTTTATGTTCACAGGGTTTCCCAAAGCACTCCTCAGCCAAAAAAAACCCTCTGCAGTGTAACCCTTGTTATGTAGGGAAATGTGTGCATGATCGCAAGCAATATCCCAAATACTTGGAACCTCCTTTTAGTGCACTATGGGCAGAATGTTCTGAAGCCTGGTGCTAATGGCACCTCTTTGCAAGCAGGGGCAAGCTTATCGAAAAATTGTATGTATGGGCAATGCAGCTGTAATTTTCCAATTTCATCTGCAGTGTACAAGGCCCTGAACATAAGAACATAAGAAATAGCAGCAGGACTAGGGCATTCAGCCCCTCGAGCCTGCTCAGCCATTCAATAAGATCATGGCTGATCTGATTATGGCCTTAACTCCACTTTCCTGCCTGCCACCCATAACCCTTGACTCCCTTATCAATCAAAAATCTGTCTAACTCAGCCTTCAATGTATTCAATGACCCAGCCTCCACTGCTCTCTGGGGAAGAGAATTCTAAAGATTAACAACACTCTGAGAGAAGAAATTCCTCCTCATCTCTGTCTTAAATGGGAGACCCCTTAATTTGAAACTGTGCCCCTAGTTCTAGATTCCCTCATGAGGGGGAACACCCTCTCAGCACCTACCCTGTCAGGTCCCCTCAGAATCTTACGCTTCAACAAGGTCACTTCTCAATCTTCTAAACTCCAATGAGTATAGGCCAAATCTACTCAACCTTTCCTCATAAGACAAACCTCTCATCCCAGGAATCAACTTCGTGCATTTTCTCTGAACTGCTTTCAATGCAAGTTTGTCCCCCCCCCTTAAATAAGGTGACTAATACTCTAGGTGCAGTCTCACCAATGCCCGCTACAGTTGTAGCAAGACTTCCCTACTTTTATACTCCATCCCCCTTGCAATAAAGGCCAACATTTTATTTGGCTTCCTAATTACTTGCTCTACCTGCATGCTGACCAGGGCACCCAGGTCCCTCTGTATCGCAGCTTTCTGCACTCTCTCTCCATTTAAATATTATTCTGCTTTTCTATTCTTCCTGTCAAAGTGGACAACCTCACATTTTCCCACATTATACACCATCTGCCATATTTTTACCCACTCACTCAACATATCTATATCCCTTTGCAGACTGTTTGTATCCTCCTCAAAACTTGCTTTCCTACCTAGCTTTGTATTGTCAGCAAATTTGGCTACAATACGGCCTGTCCCTTCATTCATATAGATTGTAAATTGTTGAAGCCCCAGCACTGATCCCTGTGGCACTCCACTAGCTACTCGTTGCCATCCTGAAATTGACCCATTTATCCTGACTTTCTGGGCTGAATTCTACAGACCCCCCGGTGTCGGTGTCGGTGTCTGTGGCGTGGGTGGGGTGGGGGTACCAGAAAATGCCTCTTCCCTTGATGCCGGGAAAGCCCGGCCCGATATTACCGGCGGCAGTGAGGCCTCATAGCGGCCCCTCCCTCCACCGCTCAGCGACAAGAGCCCCATTAAATATTTAAATTAATTTAAATAAATGAATTAATTACCTTTACGCTCCTGCCGTCTCTCTCAGTGTGATCTTTGTGCCGGTGGCCAGCACTCCCGCATCTTTGCATTCCCGTTCGGGGAACCGTGGTGGAACACTCGTGAGGGAGGGGAGCGGGTAAGTTTCTCAGTGCGGTGGCAGGGGTCATATCATTGATGTAGGGGATGGTGGGAAGGGTTATAGTGTAAAGTTTATGAACTTTAGGGGGGGAATGTCCAGAGGCGTTCAAATAATGTTCCACGTGACAAAATTTATGTATTTCATTTGGTAGGTGTGGTTTTCCATCACACCTTCACATCCGGCTGAATAAAATGTGACATTAGGGGAGCATTTCATTATAAAGTAGAAGGAAGAGAGAGTACAGGAAAACACACATACATTGCTCTCATTCATTCTCATTCATTCAGAACTCTTAAAATTGCAACAGTCTGTCTTTCCTTTGTAACAGTGCTGCTTTAAACTGCTGCTTTTTCCTGAGGTGGGTCTGAGATAGTTGTGTGTTGCCCAAGGGTTTAACGTTTCTTCACTATCAGCCTGCAATACGTTGGGAATGGGCATCCCAATAAACATGTGATTTTTGGGGAGGTTTGCAGTTTGCACATTTCCATGACTGTCTAGAGTGCCTTTGTTCCTACTGAGGTCTGCAGGGGGATGGTTAGATTTAATTAGCCATGATTTAGAGTTCTGCTCATGGGAGTCGGCAGTAGGGGAATCCACTCTGAACTCTCTTTCAGTGCCCTGAGGAGTCATGCAAGGGTTTTTCACTGTAAGGGATGGTTGGTTCCCTTTTCTCCTGACTGTAGGGAAGGGTTCTTTGCTAATCTTCCCTTTGTCCTCTGGGACATTCCTGCTTTCAGGTATTTGTCCGGATTCTACTGCACTCCCCATCTGCACTTTGACTAAGTGAGGTATCGCCCCTGTGGTTTCTCTGCCCTCTTGAAGACTTTCTTTGTCCTTGCAGGTTTCTGTTAATGTTGTTAGCAACTCTGGTGGGGTGCTTCTGGGGTCTGCATTTACATAGGAGGATGTGGGGTCTAATTTTTCAAATATTTCAGGGTTGGCTGACTGGACAGTAGGGGTTTTTATTTTGGGAATCCTCGCGAATCTCCTCTTTGTCCCTTTTTCCCCTTTCCTCGCTAACGTTTTGCCAGCCCTGTGCCTCTCTGTCCCCTTTTGTTCTTGGCAGTGGTCCCTTACAATTCACCAGCCCTCTGCTGGAGGGTCCTCCAAACGCTGGTACAGGACATAGGGGTGCAGGTTTCACTGTAAGTTGGGGTTTCCTCTCAACCTGGCACATCTGGCAACTCCTACAGTACTCCACCACATCTTTGTGGAATTTTGGCCAGTCAAACTGCTGCCTTGTGCAGGCTTTGGTTTTTTATATACCGACATTGTAATCTTATAGGCCATTCTTAATATTTCTCTCCTGTTTCTCTGCGGCACCACTAACTGCTGAACCACTCTTTGTCCTCAGGTCTGTGTGGAGAACTCCACTTCCTCATTAGTACCTCATTCTTTAAATAATAGCAATCAGGCACTCCCTCTGCTTCAATTTCAGTCTGGGCAGCCTGTGTGAGCTCTCTCAGTACTGGGTCGGCTCACTTTGCCTCAGCTAAGGAAGATTCATTTAATTCATTCCCTGGATCTTCTAACTTTCCAAAGAAAGTCTCAGACGGACAGACCTCATGGTCATCTGTCTGCAGTGCCAATTCAGTCTGCTCTGGGGGAGCTGGTTTGGCCATGGCCCGATTCACTACACATTCAGGGGAACTGCAGGGGACAGTCTCCTGCCACTGCCCTGTCTCTCTGACCTCCTGGGGTCTCTCTATCAGTACTGGGGAAGCTACAACCTTCGCCCCTGCCCGATCATTACCTAGTAGCAGGTCAACCCTGCTGACAGGCAAACTAGGGACAATCCCTACCATCACTGGTCCAAAAACTAGGTCGCATTCCAAGTGCACGCGGCATAAAGGTACGGGTGTACTCTGCCCTCCAATACCATTTACCACCCTTCTGATATTTACTGCACTCTCTGGAGGAAAGGTCAGGTCTTTTCCCAGTAAAAGGGCCCCTGTATCCCTGAATGTTACTATGGGCTTGCTTGCCCCACTCGAGGGGTATGGGGTTACTCTCCCTTTAGACATAAAATCCTGATAACCTTCAGGAATCCTATTAAATTTTCCTGCACCTACAGCAGTATGTTTTCTGGGCCTTACTACTGCTGCAGTTAAAGCCACAGCTTGTTCTGCTGTGCTTTCCATTAGGGTCCCTTCTTCTGGCTCTTGCAAAGTCAATAGGTGTCGATGGCTTTTAACGACCACATTGATAAGACTTTCCCAGATAAGTGAATCAGAGAGCACCCCATTGTTCTGCCTCGGCTGAGTTAATCACATCTGTCTGCAGCCTGATCCTTTGATTTTTTTCATATGCAAATTGTGCAGGGCCATCTCTGTTTTAAAAGTTATTTGTAAGAATTCCCAGTAAAAGTCTCAGGCCAAGTTCCACAGGATGAAATTAATATTTCCATTTGGCATGTGAGGTTTTCATCACAACTCTTTTTTTGTAAAAGGTCAGAACAGCAGCTCCTCCCTCACTGCTAAGTGCAGAACAAATTCCCAAGCTCACACTCTGTCTCGAGCTGCACTCACTCATGAGCCTGTTTACTGGTACCGTGCTAGTATTACAGGGCTTCTTGTTCCCACCTATAGCTTTGCCAAAGGTGCTCATCAAAAATAATTTCCCCAAGTGACAATGAATAGTTTTTTTTGTCCATTCTAGAACAAGATTTCATTTCATTTTTGACTAATTCTGCAACTAACAGAATCTGTTTATTTCCCTCACACTGTCTCCCTTAAACTGTAATCCTGGACTGATTTTTGCTTCCATTCATTTGAATGGAAGGAAAATCATCGGGCTCACCAATTGGCTTGTGATACTCCGGCTTGAATTTCCTCTCTTTGTACTATCCGGGAAGTAAAGATAAGTAAAATATGTGAAAAATCTGGCATAATTTGCCTTTGTTCATTGCAAATTACTAATATCTACCAAATAAGGAGACATTTTTTCCAGCTTTTCAACATATGAGTCATTGCCTGCCTACGACTGGCATTTTGCGCAAACTAAGTGACAAAACTGGCTTACAGGATGTGCATTCCATTAAAAACATAGGATAAGAGAGTCTTGGTTAATAATTTACCCGATTAACTAGATTACTTTCAGATACCTGCATACATTAAAATTTTTCTTTTGCTCTTTGCCTTTGTGCCATCACAAGAACGTACAAATAACAATCCTTGCCTCTACTCCGGAAAAGAAAGTTCCATTTACTGTTGCAATGGCTAAATTATTAATCTTTCCTTCCTTCCCCTTCTAAAAGTAAGTGAAGGAATTATGCTTTTAAAATATAATTTTCCAAGTAATGGCTCCGTTGAGTATTTAAATTTTGACAATCAGGCAGAACCTGAAGTAACAAGCAGAGGTCAGTAGTGCTAATACATCCAACAGCACATTCTTGGAATTATTTCCATTGCGGAAACTTGTGTCCCTGTCACAGTTGACGACAGAGAAAACATCTTGAAAGGTTTGCATTTCTATAGTGCCTTTCATAACCTCAGAACATCCCAAAGTGCTTTACAGTCATTCAAGTACTTTTGAAATGTAGTCACTGTTGTCATGTAGGAAACATGGTAGCCAATTTGTGCACAACCGGGTCCCACAATCAACGATGGGATAATGACCAGATAATCCTTTTTTTTAGTGATGTTGGTTGAAAGATAAATATTGACCAGGACATCGGGGAGAACTGTCCTGCTGTTTGACAAATAGTGCCATAGGATCTTTTACATCCACCTGAGAGAACAGACCGCGCTTCAGTTTAAGGTCTCATCAGACGGCACTTCAGATGGTAGAGCACTCCCTCTGTACTGCACTGGAGTGGCAGCCTAGATTTCCTGCTCCTTAAAAAGGAAACATTTTTGTTTTAAAGATTCTGGCTTCTGTTCCTACCTATGCACTGCAGCTGAGGAAAGAGGTGGAAAGGGGCTTTAAATGAACACACCTTAATCCCACAAGGGAACTAGTGATAGAAAAGATACTTACACACTTCAACACAGGTGTGCACCTCCAATGAGTTATATAAAAACTGTTACCTGAGAGTGATTATGGAATCAATTGAGGGGCATCCTTAAAAGTGAGAACCCTAGGTGAGGCGCCCAGGTCCCTAATGCAGAGCATCAATGGTTGCAAAGAATAAAAGAAAAGGAAATAAATTAGGAAGCAGTGATCAGGTGACACCACATCTGGGTTTTCAAAGCTTAATAATTGTATGAAGAAGGAAACAGGAAAGGAGGCGAGGAATTCTATATTTTCAAGGTCCTGGGAAAGAATGAGATATCATAGAAGACTATGTGCTGAGTCCGAGTTTCATTACAGTGAGGATGTCAGAAGAAGGTTGAGCTATTTGGGAGGTATTTTTGCAGCTTAGGAGGAGCAAATGAGGAAAATTAAGAACAGAATGACTGCAATGTGAGTAAGATAAAGAGAGAACGACAAGAAAGTTTGTGATGGAGAGAGTTTGGAGGCTGCTGGAGAGAGAAGGATAACTTATAAGATGACAAATGTTTTCTTCCTGCCCTTGAATTCGAGCGAGGGGTTCACAAGAGTCTTCCCAAATATGGAAGCATCCTTCACGCCTTGGACAAAGTTGGGCTTTATAGAAAGTTTATGAGTTGCTGCGAGGAAAAATGAATTATCTGGCATGAATGAGGAAACCAATTTTTGGAGGTAACTTGCAGCAATGGCATCTTAAAGTGCTCATACACTTCTTAACCATTGTCAGATGCTTGAGATTTGAACGCTGTCTTGAAATTACTCCAGGGTACTGGTTATTTTTTACATAATTTTTATTGCTCATTTTATTGTTTTGTGTCTGTTTTGTGCCAACAGCAGCCATCAGTGCCAACTATAACTGGCAGAATTAACAATTCCGACATGAAGGCAAATTTATTGAGAAATAATTTGCAGTTAATTACGAAGAAATTCAATGGCCAGTATAAATTATAAAACAATTACTCACTGTTCACTTTGTAATATTGGTCAGAAGGGGGTTTCTCCTTGGTTACATTGTTTTTATCTGAGACAATAGCATGTGAGGGGGTCAATGAATCATTCTCTGAATAGCAGAAAAGTCTAACCATCACTAGATTTTTAAAAAAGTGTTCTCTAATTCTTGGATTTTACTATCTAAGTTTACTCTTTGCTCAGAATTGTGACCTTGGATTCAGGTTTGTACTGATCTCACCCCAACCTCACTGCTGTCAATTTTGGTGTGGGTTGCCCCAGATCCCTCCAAGATATCTGCACTCATCTAATTCTGGCCTCCTGAGGATCCCTGATTTTAATCACTCCATCATTGGTGATTGTGCTTTCAGCTGCCTAGTTCCTAAGCTCTGGAATTCCCTCCCTAAATCTCTTTGTTTCTCCATGTCTTTCCTCTTTTAAGATGCTCCCTAAAACCTACTTTTTTGACCATCTGCCCTCATATCGCCTTATGTGGCTCAGTGTCAAATTTTGCTTTATAATGCTCATGTGAATTGCCTTGGGTCATTTTATTATTCTAAAGGTGCTATATAAATACAAGTTGTAGTTGTTATAAGTTGAGGGAACTCCAGTTAAAAATTTAAATTTATATGAGTGGCTAGTTCACTTTAGAACAGTTAATTTGTGCACATACAATCTCATCTAGAAGAGGAACTGAAGACTAAATTGTACAATTGAAAAAAAATCATGATTATAAAGGGAAATGGACTTCAACAATAAGATGAAGTAAATGGATTAACTATTCTTTCCCGTTTATGATCTGATGGACGAGGGATATTTTTTCCTAATAAATATGCTTTAGCAATTGGATTTATATAAAACAAATACCAGTAAAAGATGGCCAATGATCATGACCACTGTACACCTCCTCAACCCTCAACTGCTTGAGGACGGGCCAGGGAAGATTTGGCCACTTGCTCCGCAAGTAGAACATGAGGACCAGCTCAACTTGTGACTGTGGCCATCCAATTCAGATCATCGCCCACATATTGAACTCTTGCCCTGAGAGATCCATTCCTGGTGGCATCACACTGCATTAGCTGAAGCCGTTGAAAGGATTGTTAATCTTGACATTGAACTATAACTGCTTTCCCAGTCATACGAATATTCTGCACATCCCACTCAAGCATAAAGCTGGCAAACAACCTGGCAAGACACATTAGCAGCTGCCAATGGCTCTTGATAATTTGAAGGGACATTCATCAGAGCTTGCTGTAGCAATTTCACAAAAGTTGCTTGGATTGAGTCATGCCTTGGATAATGTGAGGCTGTTTTTCAGTTCCCATTTTATATTTCATTTCATGCAAGGTGCTATTATGTGGGGTCAGGTTATGGAATCAGTGACAAAATCCATTCAGTAACTTTATAAGTAAAACCAAAAGAGTATGGGCAGGATTTTCCGAACCCCCTCCCCTCCCCCACAGTCTGCCACAAGGAGGTCACCTCCAGGCAGCTACATTGTTTCCCGTTCCTCCGGGGACCTGGAGGCCAATGGAAAATTCCAGTCGGCCTCTGACCATGTGTCTTAATAGGCCTTTAACAAGATGAACTGGCTACCCTTTGCTCATAGCCAGGTAGCCCTTCTGCCCCCTTCCCCCATTCCTCCTCTGGGAAAATGGCCCCGAAGTGGGATGTTGCCGGGGAACTTGCATGCCAGCTGGTGCCACAAAATTCCATGCCCACCCGCCTCTGTGCTCACCCCCATTAGGGCCTAAAAGTTTTCTGCTCCAAATGTCAAGTTGATATCTTCCATTACATTGCTTTGTATTTTATAATGAAAACTAGATCTGATCATTTGCAGACAGGTAGAAACCTTAAAGACTTGCTTTCTTACATGTTAGATGTACTTGGGTATAAGACTACATACTATCTATATCTACAGAAAATGTAGGTAATAGTTTGGAGGTTGAATGTGCAGGGTAATGACTCACCTTATAAATCAGTCATTGTTGTGGAAAGCAGGTCATTAACTTGTTTCTGGTTCAGTCTCACTCTGATGGTTATACTGAACTCTCCAGTATGGCTTGCTTCTCTCAGTTTCGCAGTCCTTTCTCTCTGGCTGGCTGTCAGTCTCACACCAGCTGCATGTTTCCTTCTCCCTTCCAGCTGGCTCCGTTCTCTCAAACATTCATTCTCTTCACTCAGGCTCCAGGTCTTTGCTTGTGAACATTGTTCTATGCACTGTCACTGAGCAGCTTGCATTAAATTCAAGCTTCTCACTCTTCAGGGAGCCACATGGACTTTTGGGGCAATGTATGTCTGGGCCGAAGGTTATTTTTCAGGATTTCATGTGGAGAAAGAGATGGGATAGGCCATTCCATATGTGGGTTGCATTATGTGTAGATGGGGAGCCAATGTGGGTTATCGGGAGAAGGGGAAATGTGTGAATGGGGATTCGTGTGAGCTAGAATACTGGCGGCATGAGCTCAAGTTTATGGAATGTGGGAGGCCGGCAATATCTGACAACCCAGAGGTTGTGGATGGCTCCAGAGAAGTGGATGTGAGGTACAGCTAGGTGTTGTCACCCATCTATGGGGAGCCTGACATTGTGTTTTCAGATGATGTTTTTGAGGGACAGAATTTAGAACTGGGGAGGGGGCGAGAGCGAGGTATGTGGTGGTGGGGATTTGTAACACTTCCCCAGTCACACTTTGTTCATATTATAACACACCCATTGTTATGAAAAATCTTGCAACTCGCCATGAGCAATGCTATGAAGGATCCGTAAGTTCATTAAGGAATAATTTCATGAGAATGCATGTTCGATCTTCAATGACGGATTATTACACAAATCTGCAGTAATATCACAATGAGCTTGTGCGAGTGTCATCATGGGACAAACATATGGGCACTTTGTTTGGCACAGACTGGTGTCGGCACCACAATAACCAATTGACTCGCCTCCCTCCCCAACCCCCTACCCAAACAAGATCAACCTGCTGCACTTGAAATCACAACAGATCCCAGGGAATAATTTCACAGTGATAATCTGATTTTATTTTAAGATTCAAACGCTATGAGAAGTCACTCAAGGTTTGTGCTTGTGGTTTATGATGTCGTCTAAACCCCAATATTAGATTACTGCCCTGCAATCTAGCCATTTCAAAATGTCCATTATTCTCCATTTAGAACGTTTAACCTAATTTGATAAGGAATATTCAAAAATTTCTCATCACCATAAACCAGTCCTCAGGTTAATAAGCATCAGACAGCTCGTTGAATATCCAAAGCATGCTCTGGGAGTGTGGGCTCTGCTGATATGTTAATAAAGTGCCACTATTTGAAGCCTATTTCTTTTTACATATTTTCAGTGCATTTACTAAATCCATCTGCCTGACCTATCAAGTCTGCCTTCACTGCTGCAAGGTGGCCATCACGGGGGCCAAATTGTTCAGATTAGATGACCAAGGTGCGCTGTGTGTTGTTGAGCTGCATTTAACTGATATACACTTCATTAACTAGTAGCTTGTATGCTTCTCACTTGTAACAGATAAACAGACCCAGTGAAAATATAGATTGATGGCAAATGCCCACAAATTCAATCAGACAATGGGAACATACAGTTCATAAAAAGGTCAATATCAAGCTAATTTTAAAAGTGACAATTAGACTGACACAAAATGAATAGGGAAGGTTGTTTTCAATCATTTACCATTTTATTTTGCATGTTTAAAGTGATCATATCTACACACCATATCTAATAGCTTTTTTTCCATCCTCTCCTTTATATTACGTGGAAAATCCGGCACAATATACAATGGGGTCAAAACCAGGTCACACTCACAAAGTGTGACAACAGCTTCCAACCACAGTAAATCATCCCTGACTGTGCTGAAGCCCCCACACGAGTAGGCCAGATCGTGCCAGTAAAACTCTCAATTCAGATGCTGATAATGGCCTTGGGATAGCTATCATTGTAGAAATAAGTGTTTTCCTTTGATCAGCCAGGATGGAAAATGACATAAGCCTGAAGGTATAGGCCGTGACTAGGTAATACCACAGGCGGTTCAAATGTAAACGGATACCTGGGGCTGGATAATGGCTTTGTGCTCTGATAACTCCGTCTCCATAAAACAATGTCACAGGCGATGCCAGTGAGGCAAAAGTGTTCCACACAAAAAATTTCTTATTTTATCACAAAAAGTCAATAGCGGCTTCAGTGCAACTAACCCTCACCATAATTTCCAACAAGAGTGCAAGTAATTGTACTGCATTATTCTTTACACACACAGACTTATAAATGCCAAATAAGTGGCAAATTTATAGCCTGCTGCATACAGGCTCATATCCTGCACAGGGCAAGGGTCACACAATGGAACGGCATGACCTTGCACCATTTGTTGTCTGCATGCCACTGCTGCAGGAATTGTTTTGTAATTGCATGTTTTTTTTTTGCCCAATGAAACAAACCTTTCCTCTTTAAGAGTGTGGATGGAATAGCTATATTGTATGTAATTACAGGAAAGAATGCTATTTTTCAGTAATTCAGGCTTTCTGTTTTATTTGGAAAAAACATCTTCCTAGCACTTAATGCTTCATGCTCTGGGTCAGAATCTTAAAAAAAAACTAAGGGGTGAGCATTTGCTTTTTGTCTGTCATTTAAGAGTCCATAAACCTGAAGATCTCAATCTCACGCACCTGGGCAGTCAAGGATGATAGATGGATTTCCTTCATCTCTTTTACTAAACCTCCCAATATACTGGGGGGAGGGGAGAGAGGGGAGGGAAAATCCTCTGAAGAGTCAAGGTTTGCAAAGAGATGATCTCCCAGATCACCGATCATGTCAGCACCATTAGCGAAAATGTAGATACTAAAGCCTAGGCCCCTATTTTCTTCATGCTCACTGAACTAGTTGGGATGGAAAACCCCTACCAGGTAACAATCAAACACACTTTTGTTGTAATTCTAAGAACTGATGATAGCAGCATACCCACTGCCTGCTATGATTGGTAGTAGACGGATGGCAGATTATGTTGCCTGGTGATTCATTTGCACAGAGGAATTTGCCTTCCAGAGATGCATGTTGCCTTTTTTTATGCATTCTAGGGATATGGATGTCTCTGGCTTGGCCAGCTTTTATTGCCCATGCCTAGCTGCCTTTGAGGTGGTGAGATTTCTCCTTGAACTTCTGCAATCCATGTATTGAAAGTACTCCCTTAGTGCTGTTAGGTATGGAGTTTCAGGATTTTGACCCAACAACTATACAACAACAATGAAAAATTTGTGCTCACTACACCCAATTCAAAACCCAATGCTCCAAATTTCCATTCATCATTTCTTGAGTGGGATATCTGTAAATTTCTGTAATGTAAATTGTAATACCAGAAGGCTGCTTTTTTGTGTTAATACTGTCAGAACTCACATGACATTGCTCACAATGATATATCCTTTTTAAGGAGATGCGTTATACCATATACAATTGCATTATTACGCTGCTAAGATATTTTATATCCCTTAGAGGCCAAAATCTAACCATCGTTAAGTAAACAGCTGCTTCAGGTCAATCAGGGTTTGATTATTGTTTGATGGAGAAGTTTGCAGATTGGAAAATATTTCTAAATTTAGCGCTCTGAGTCAATTACTAGCTTTCTTTCTCTCATTTCAAAAAATGGGACTCATGGAAGTGCTTGCTGCTGACACTGAACATCAGAAATGGGAAGGAATACCTTCAAAATGAATGATGATATAGAGGTGGGAATATGTTAAAAGGTGAAAGACTCAAAGGGTATTCAGGGAAGTTGCACCCCATGCTTTTCTCTACAAGTGCCTCTGGCTCTTTCTGTTACGAGATGGTGACATAGGACTGGGACTTTTACCAACGGCACAGATGCACTGGGGATTCTCTATGCTGGGAGTTCCCTGGATCAGAGGGATGAAGAGTACCATTTTCCAGAAAGGCACACGTGGTCCCACCAGGAGGTCCAAGTGTGGGGTGCAGACCCCCAAAGATTGGCTCACTTACCCAAGGAGGATTTTCATGGGGTTTCGGGGTTGGGGAAGGGAGGGGCTATGGGGCTGCTACTGACCCTTTCCCCCCTCCACTCCCAGTGATGGGCAGATGGTGGATTTTCCAGTCGTATGAAGATAGCAAGCACCAGAGATGTACCTGTAGCCTCCTTCAAATAAACTGCTGTCCCAATGACTGCACAAATTTCAGCAGCATCAATGCTAGAGGGTGCCAGCAGGCACAATCCCAGCAGAACATGTCCAATCGATTATCAGGGCAGTGAATTTTTTTTTTTGAGTTCTATTGAATTCAAATGTCAGAGTGAGAGATGATAAGGGCTCAGATTTATAAAAGAAGACACATCTCTGAAAGTTTCTATGTATATATAAATAAATAGAAAGAGGCAGCACCCTATGTAAATGCTACCAGTTTTGCTTCCTATAACCTAAATCATTAGAGATGTTTTTCTTTGCAAGTCTCCCTGCGTCAGCTCCATTACACAGTATAATGGCCCCTCATATTCAGGGGGCAGGCGGCATAGTAATGGGAATACTCAGCAGGTCTGGCAGCATCTGTGGACAGTGAAACAGAGTTAACGTTTCAGATCTGTGACCTTTCATCAGATCTGATGAAAGGTCACAGACCTGATACGTTAACTCTGTTTCTTTCCCCAAAGATGCTGCTAGACCTGCTGAGTATTTCCAGCACTTTCTGTTTTTATTTCAGATTTCCAGCATCCACAGTATTTTACTTTTATTATATTGGCATAGTAATGGGGCTTGTAGATACACATTTGGATTTAAGGAGCTAACTTCATGAAAATAAACATTGTGAGCTGGTCCCCAGCATTTCCACTGATTCAGTGATGGAGTCTTGCATTTCACAGCAGGCCCAGTGCAGGCGACACCCAACCTGAAAGTACAAGATGCACAGGGGTCACACCTCCCTGGCAGGATCAATAAAACGAGACAATCCAAAAGGGCCTTTTGTTGGTGAGGCTCCCATTGGCTGGATGCACAGCTAAATTATCGTGCTCTGCTTAAAACACAGATGCTAATTTATTCCAGCCACACCTTTTTATTTACACATAGAGAGATGGCAGATCATTAAAAAAATACATGTGAAATTTTAATGTTCCTTTGATAGAAAGACAATACACTACGGGCTGGATTTTATTCCGCTGACGGGGCTCACAGCAACAGGCCAGAATGCAGGTGGAGAACCCACCTGAGCCCTCCATTAGACCCCAGTGCCAATTAACGGCGGGCAGCTAATTAACTGCCCACCATAAACTATAATCGGGGACGCCGTATCTTTAAGTGAGCAGTGGCCACAGCTGGTACTGCAAGAAGTCCTGCAGTATGAAGACTGGAGAAAAGTGAAGACAACCCAGCGAGAGGTAAGTGGGGTCGGGGTTGTCGGGGCCGGTCAGGCAGGCCCGGGCAAAAGGGTGGGCTGGGGGTAATGTTGAGGGTGGGGCATTTCTCCCTGAGGCAGCGGCGATCACTGCTGGAGGGTCCCTCTGGGGGCCCTGGATTGTCCCCAAAGGAAGGACCCCTCCAACCCTGCTAGGAGGACACCAGACTTTACCTGGCGGTGTCTCCCCGTGGCGCGGGTCCCTCTGCCTTCTACAAAATTGAGTTGGAATCAGGAAGAGGCCCTTAATTGATCATTAATTGGCCACTTAAGGGTTTCAATTGGCCGGGGCAGAAAGGCCATCTTCCGCCTGCCCCATCCCGGACAAAATGGCAGGGGGCCCGGGCAACGTTGGGAACAGCACACCCTGCCATTTTGTTTGCCCGCTGCTGCTGTGCCCATTTCCAAGGGCAGAAAAAAATTCTGCCCTATGACCCTAATTTAGAGAACAATGAAAAAATGAGACAGATTGCATAACTGACTTTTCTCCCCCTCTTCTCAGTCCTGGAACTGCCTCCCCCACAAAGCTGTTGAGGCTAGGAGCCAATTGGAAATTTCAAAACTGAGATTGATAGATTTTTGTTGGTCAAGGGTATTAAGGATTACCGAACAAAGACGAGTAGATACAGTTATTCGATCAGCCATGATCTAAATGAATAGCAGAACAGGTCCGAAGGGCTGAATCGCCTCTTCCTGTTCCTGTGTACCCACTAGGAACCACTTTTGACTAAACATTTGCCACAGTAAAAATTTGCTATTTTGATCAAGTTCCCATTTTAGAAGTTTTGTGCTTAGCCAATTAGGTTAAGTGATCATGACAGTTGGCACAATAGGTGACCTGTTTCCTTCCCCATCGTTGTGGGGAGGTCTCTCCTGAAGCAGAGTATTTAGCAAGCCACCTTGAACTCGTGACAGAGGCTAAAAATTGAAATTCTGGAGCATTGGATGCACTGTGCTGTGGAACAGCAGTATGAGTATTTGTCCTTGCAATTCTCCATTTGGCCAGTTACCAATCTTCGCAACATTATAGTGGGGAGATACTGACTGCAGACGAAGGGCTTCCTGAAATAGAGTACAAATTGAAGGTGAAGCAAGCTCAGGCTGCACTCATGTGCCTCCTAGTGGTCATTTACACAACGCTGTCTCTGTGGCTTGGAGTATTTCACCCACCTGCTTACTCAGGAATGCTGAGCACCTTGAAAAGAAAAATATAACATTGCTGCAGAGATTTTCACAGACAGTAACAAGATTTGAGATTTATAATTTGCAGGCTTTCATCTTTCGGTGTGAGATTTTGTTATTGATTTGTTTCATTGATAAATGTGGGGAAGGGTTGACGTTCCTTTGTGCTCAACAAACAACTGAACAAAAGTATAGGAATGAACGATTATGGGAAGTGCAAATTCTGAAAATGTAGTGTTGTTAGCAGCAATTGATTGTGAGCAGCTGAGGCACCTCCATTTTTAATCCGTCAAAATTTCTTAACCAGCAAACTAGCTACTTAACTGGAATGAATGTCGGATAGTTTGGGTGTCCAGCTGTAGCTTTATCTTTGTTGGGTATGGGTATCAAAGGATTTGGAGCCAAGGCAGGTAAATGGAGTTGAGGTACAGATCAGCCATAATCTAATTGAATGACAGTACAGGCTCAAGGGGCTGAATGGCCTACTCCTGTTCCTATGTTCCAAGAGTGCACAAATGTAGTGGAGAATGATACAATGCCTGCAACAGACATCTTAGGCCCGATTTTAACTCTATGCAAGTTGGTTGGTTTTGAATGAATTAAAATTGGGGCCAACTAGATTTTCTTTAGGTAAGTATCACAACAATACTCAAATCCTCGGGTGGTGACTAGAATCACCTTGCCACAAGTGAAAAAGAAGTTGCATCACTGGAAAAAGTGAAAAAGGGACTTGAATTCTACTGTAAAGTAACAGTACAGGATACAAGCTGCTTTATCTGATTCCATGCCGTGCCATATAGGTGGAGTTAGCTCCCCAACAGAGGGGTCTGGCAAGGCTGCGGCAAGTTCCAAGGTAAACTGATTGGATTTGCTAAGGCTGGTCTGAAGAGAACCTAACCAAGTTACTACTGAATATAGAGTCTCGCTTGAGCCCAGGATGTCACAAAGTGCTTTACAGCCAATAAAGTACTTTTGGTGTAGTTACTGCCTAATGTAGGAAACATGGCTGCCAATGTTCACACAGCAACGTCCCACAAACAACAGTGTTAAATGATCAGATAATCTGTTTTTAGTGATTTGGTTAAGGGATAAATATTTGGCCAGGGCAGGGATAACTTCCATGCTCTTCTTTAAAATAATGTCATGGGATCTTTTACATCCACTTGAAAGAGTAGATGAGGCCTCGGTTAACTTCTCATCCAAAATATGACACCTCTAACAGTGCTGCCCTCCATCAATACTGCACTGAAGACTGAGCATAGATTTTATACTCAGGTCTCTGAGCTGGGACTTAAAACCTACAACCTTCTGACCTTTTGGCAGGAGTGCTACCAAATGAGCCACAGTTAACACTGACTTTGTCTGCTTTCATGCCATGCTAGTGCAATAGGCTCCCTAACACAGAGGTCTGGCAGAGGGTAAGTGCAGACTGCACACAATCCTCCAGCATGGCCTGCAACTGTTGTAGAAGTAACTGTTCGTGTATGTGATGAAGTTTCTGCTTGTAAAACATAGCAGCAAGAAAAGCTACACAGATACCGAGACGGGCTAGGAAAGATGTAGCAATTAAGGCATCAGATGTGAAAATAGCAGGGCTGTGCACATTATACTGTAAATGCCATGATGGAAAAAATACATCCATAGGCCAAATTGCTGTTATGGAGATTTTTGAGGGAGTTACTACCTCTGAAACCTCAGCTATCTGAATACTTGACAGTAAGGCACATAAGCAAACAATTTGGCAAACAATGATATGTGAGGGAAACACACCAGCAAGACACAATGAGCAAGTACAGCACAAACACTGCAGTGCTTACGGAATGTAATTGACTTTTAATATCGTGTCTTCTGCCATTCTTTCATTGTCCTGAAAAGATAGCTTTAGTTGTCCAATAATAAATACAAGAAAACACATTGGAAATGCGTAGAAGTTACAACACAGAAACAGGCCATTCAGCCCAATCACTCCTGTGTCAGCATTTTCCCTCCATGCGAACAAATAGATCTAATCATATTTTCCAACCCCATTCCCAAATTCCTTCACCAACCTCTCCCAATCCTCCTTGCAGGAATGGGGCCGGTTAACAGTTAAAATTGGAAAAAAAAAATTGATTTACCTCCGTTTCCTCTGGACACCTGGCGACCGCCATTTTGACTGTCGAGCTGACTCAGGTAGCAAACACACCCATCGGAAAGAGGTAGGTGCCTCATGAGCCAATTAAAATAGGCATATGATAACACCTTCTGCGAATCAGGCAATGCAAAAAGGATTGGAGTTGGAGAAGACACAGGAAATAGAGGCATCACGAAACAAGGAAGAATTGGATAAAGGTGAGAAGGAACCAGAAGAATGACAAGCAGAATGCATCACAGCTAAAGATGCCAGGGAGCAGTTGGTAGAGCAGCACTTTCAGTGACCTCTTCAATCCTCTTACCTTGGCTCAATAGAAAGCAATGTGTCCAATTTCAGAATTCATTGCAAGAACTCAAAGAATTGAACAATAAGCTTCTCTAGCATCTGTCCCATTTGCAGTGATTAGCTTATTTCTAGTGACTACTGTATTCCATCCTCCTCCTGATCTTCCATGGCTTCCAGCTGCTGCTCATCCAAGGTCATGTCAAAGTCTCTGTCAATGATAATAATCAGCAGCAGACAGCTATAACTTTGCAGATCTTCTCTTGGGTAATCTTCCCCTCTTCCCCCGATCTGGGCATCTAAAACATTGCTTTAGCAATGGAAATAGATTGTCCCTGCAAGTCTTCTTGGGAACAATGGAATACCTCCCTGTTGAGCCTGAGCCTCCTTGTGCATTGCTCCTTCACCTTGTCCATATGGTTGACTCAGTTGTGGTAGACTTTCTGAGACAGTGCCTCTTACAAGTCCTATACCCTCTGCACTTCCAAGTCTTCTCCTTTTGCTCCACCTTGTGGGCACAGCAAACTCCTCTATATTATTCACTTCTGTCATCGCTATACTGATAATTCAGACTCTTCCCACTTCAGAATCTTCCCCCTCATTAAGCTAATAATAGGTCTGACTTGGAGTTAAATACTGACTTTTCATAATATACTACCCAAGTGCATAGTTGTGTGTGAGTTCATTAATTGCCTTAACAAGCAAAATATTGGCTTTTGTCTTACTTTCCTGAATGATGATTAAGCCACTTTTGGAGAGGTAGCAATCTTCAGTTCAGCATTAGCATGGATGAATAGTCCATTAATGCGTTGCACTTACATTCCATTTCCTTTTGTATGCACTTAAGTTTTGAGCAAAGTCAAGAATTTCAACCCCAATTGGAAATGATTGCACCAAAAAGCTGAAGAATTACAGCAAAGACTTTCAAAGAATCATAGAATCGCCATCATGTCTGCACCGGCCAAAAAACGAGCCACCAAGCCTAATTCCACCTTCCAGCATTTGGTCCATAGCTCTGCAGGTTACAGCACTTGAGGCGCATATCCAGCCACTTTTTAAATGAATTGAGGGTTTCTGCCTCTACTACCCTTTCAGGCAGTGAGTTCCAGACCCGCACCACCCTCTGGGTGAAAAATGTTTTCCTCATCTCCCCTCTAATCTTTCTACCAATCACTTTAAATCTATGCCCCCTAGTCATTGACCTCACTGCTAAGGTGAATAGACCCTTCACCTCCACTCTATCCAGGCCCCTCACAATTTTGTACATTTCAATCAGATTTCCCCTCAGCCTTCTCTGTTCCAAGGAGAACAACCTCAGCCTATCCAATCTTTCTTCATAACTGCATTTTTCCAATCCTGGCAACATCCTTGTAAATCTCCTCTGTACCCTCTCCAGTGCAATTACATCCTTTCTGTAATGAGGTGACCAGAACTGCACACAATACTCAAGTTGTGGCCTGACCAATGATTTATACAGTTCCAGCATAACCTCCCTGCTCTTATATTCTATACCTCGGCTAATAAAGCAAAGGAATCCATATGCCTTCTTAACCACCTCATCGACCTGACCTGCTACCTTCAAGGATCTGTAGACATTCACTCCAAGGTCCCTCACTTCCTCTATACCTCTCAGTATTCTCCCATTAATCGTGTATTCCTTTGCCTTGGCTGACCTCCCCAAATGCATCAGCTCACACATCTCCGGGTTGAATTCCATTTGCCACTTTCTGCCTACCTGACCAGTCCATCGATATCCTCCTCACTATCTGCCACACGGCCAAACTTTGTGTTGCCTGCAAACTTCTTGATCATGCCCCCTACATTTACATACAAATCGTTAATATATACCACTAAAAGCAAGGGATGCAATATTGAGCCCTGCGGAACGCCACTGGAAACAGCCCTCCAGTTGCAAAAACACTCGTCAACAATTACCCTTTGTTTCCTGTCACGGAGCCAATTTTGTATCCACCTTGCTACATTTCCCTGGATCCCATGGGCTTATTTTTTAAACCAGTCTGTCATGCGGGACCTAGTCAAAAACCTTGTTAAAATCTATGTAGACCACATCAACTGAACTACCCTCATCAATCTTCCTTGTTACTTCTTCAAAAAATTCAATCAATTTTCCCTTAACAAATCCATGTTGACGATCCTTGATTAATCTGTGTCCTTCTAAATGACAGTTTATTGTGTCTCTCAGAATTGATTCCAATAATTTGCCCATTACTGAGATTAGACTGACTGGCCTATAATTATTTGGTTTATCCCTTGCTCCTCATTAGCAGTCCTCCAATAATTCGGCACCACGCCTGTATCCAGTGAGGACTGGAAAATGATGGTCAGATCTTCCGCTATTTCCTCTCTTGCTTCTTTGAATAACCTGGGGTACATTTCACCTGGCCCTGGTTATTTATCAACTTTCAAGGATGCTAATCCCATTAATACTTCCTCTCTCCCTAAGTTTATCACATTCAATACTTCACACCCCTCTTCTGTGAAGGCAGATGCAAAGTATTCATCAAGAACAATACCGACATCTTATGCCTCTACACATAGGTTACCTTTTTGGTCCTTTATGGGCCCTACTCTTTACTTAGTTATCCTCTTACTCTTAAATGTATTGATAAAACATCTTTGGATTCACCTTGATTTTGCTTGCCAATATTCTTTCATGCCCTCTTTGCTTTCCTAATTTCCTTTTTGATTTCACCCCTCAATTTTCTATACTCCTCTCAGCTTTCTGTAGTATTGAGTTCACGGTGTCGGACATAAGATTTCCTTTTCTACCTTATCTTACTCTGTATGCTCCTTGACATCCATGGGGTTCTATATTTGGCTGTCCCACCCTTTTTCTTGGTCTGAATCCCTTGAATCTCTCCTTTGAACGCCTCCCACTTCTCTGATACTGATCTATCTTCAAGTAGCTGTTTCCAGTCCACTTTCACTAAGCCATTCCTCAGTTTAGTAAAATTGGCCTTGCCCCAGTTGAGAACTCCAACTCCTGTACTATCCTTGCCCTTTTTCATAATTAATTTTAAAACTGACTGAATTATGATGACTACCACCAAAATGCTCTCCCACTGTCACTCCTTACACCTGCCCAGCTTCATTTCCTAAAACTAAGTCTAAAACTGTGCCCTCTCTTGTTGGACTTGCTACATATTGGCCAAAAAAGTTCTCCTGCATGTACCTCAAGAATTCTGCTCCCTCAATTCCTTTCACACTAAAACTATCCCAGTTAATATTCTTCTTTGGCCTCCTTATCTCGAGAGACAATGGGTAAGCGCCTGGAGGTGGTCAGTGGTGTGTGGAGCAGCGCCTGGAGTGGCTATAAAGGCCAATTCTCGAGTGACAGGCTCTTCCACAGGTGCTGCAGAAAGATTTGTTTGTCGAGGCTATTACACAGTTGGCTCTCTCCTTGCGCTTTTGTCTTTTTCCCTGCCAACTGCTAAGTCTCTTCGACTCGCCACACTTTAGCCCCGCCTTTATGGCTGCCCGCCCGTTCTGGCGAACGCTGGCAACTGACTCCCACGACTTGTGATCAATGTCACAGGACATCATGTCGTGTTTGCAGACGTCTTTAAAGCGGAGACATGGACGGCCGGTGGGTCTGATACCAGTGGCGAGCTCGCTGTACCATGTGTCTTTGGGGATCCTGCCATCTTCCATGCGACTCACATGGCCAAGCCATCTCAAGCGCCGTTGACTCAGTAGTGTGTATAAGCTGGGGATGTTGGCCGCCTCAAGGACTTCTGTGTTGGAGATACGGTCCTGCCACCTGATGCCAAGTATTCTCCGGAGGCAGCGCTGATGGAATGAATTGAGACATCGCTCTTGGCTGACATACGTTGTCCAGGCCTCGCTGCCATAGAGCAAGGTACTGAGGACACAGGCTTGATACACTTGGACCCGTGTGTTCCGTGTCAGTGCGCCATTTTCCCACACTCTCTTGGCCAGTCTGGACATAGCAGTGGAAGCCTTTCCCATGCGCTTGTTGATTTCTGCATCGAGAGACAGGTTACTGGTGATAGTTGAGCCTAGGTAGGTGAACTCCTGAACCACTTCCAGAGATTGGTCGCCAATATTGATGGATGGAGCATTTCTGACGTCCTGCCCCATGATGTTCGTTTTCTTGAGGCTGATGGTTAGGCCAAATTCATTGCAGGCAGCCGCAAACCTGTCGATGAGACTCTGCAGGCACTCTTCAGTGTGAGATGTTAAAGCAGCATCGTCAGCAAAGAGGAGTTCCCTGATGAGGACTTTCCGTACTTTGGACTTCGCTCTTAGACGGGCAAGGTTGAACAACCTGCCCCCTGATCTTGTGTGGAGGAAAATTCCTTCTTCTGAAGACTTGAACGCATCTGAAAGCAGTAGGGAGAAGAAAATCCCAAAAAGTGTGGGTGCGAGAACACAGCCCTGTTTCACGCCACTCAGGATAGGAAAGGGGTCTGATGAGGAGCCGCCATGTTGAATTGTGCCTTTCATATTGTCATGGAATGAGGTGCTTTTACATAGTAGCTTTGGTGGACATCCAATCTTTTCTAGTAGTCTGAAGAGACCACGTCTGCTGACGAGGTCAAAGGCTTTGGTGAGATCAATGAAAGCAATGTAGAGGGGCATCTGTTGTTCGCGCCATTTCTCCTGTATCTGACGAAGGGAGAACAGCATGTCAACGGTAGATCTCTCTGCACGAAAGCCACACTGTGCCTCAGGGTAGACGCGCTCGGCCAGCTTCTGGAGCCTGTTTAGAGCGACTCGAGCAGTTAATATTGGGGTAGTTAAAATCCCCTACTATTACTGCCCTACTGTTTTTACACTTCTCAGAGATTTGCCTACATATCTGTTCTTCTATCTTCCTCTGACTGTTTGGGGGTCTATTGTATACTCTCAGCAGTGTGATTGCCCCAGTTTTGTTCCTTAGCTTGATCCATATGGCCTAATTTGATGAATCTTCCAACATATCATCCCTCCTCATAGCTAATTGTTTCTTTGACCAAAATTGCCACTCCCCCTCCTCTCTTATCCACCTCCCAATCTAAAACCCTGTAACGAGGAACATTGAACTGCCATTTCTGTCCCTCCTTCAGCCATGTTTCTGTAATAGCTATGATATCATACTGCCACATGTCTATCGGTGCCCTCAGCTAATCTACTTTATTTGCTATACTCCTTGCTTTGAAATAGATACCATTGAGCACTGCCAAAATCTTTTTTTATTTTCTAACCTTTGTTTCCTCTGCCTTCCAGACTCATCCATTAATTTTCTGCCTTTCATTTTCATTTCTGATTTTGTGCCAACTGAGTCTACACTCAGGTTCCCGTCTGCCTGCCAAACTTGTGTTCTTCTTGTGTTCTGTTATTAGTTGTTCCCCTCTAAAAAGGAGGCACATTTATTTATTTAAGTGACTCAGTGTCATTTTCCTTACCTTTGGAAGGTGACAGAATAACATGACTGCTCCAATTTTTTCAGACAGCAGGTGTTAGTTATGGTTCTACTGTTGCCATTTACATCTCCTCTAGACCCATATTTTGCCTTTACTTATCACATTACTATCCCCATTTGCCTTGCACCATCATCCTTTTGTCATTTAATCACTCCTGCCTTCCACCCTATCACAGATCTTCCCTTTTGCTCTTCCCCCTCCCCCCTTTCCCTGCCTCTGTAATTGATAAAAACTGCTACATCTTTACCTTCTTCCAGTTCTGATGAAAGGTTATCACCTGAAACATTAACTCTGTTTCTCTCTCCACAGTGTTACGACTGAGGTGGGAGGAGTGCACTGTCTTTTCTAGTTCCACTTCTCCGCGGGTCACAACATATATTTAGGTGTTTACCCAGATACTGATACAATTATATACTCCATTTATTTCAGAATAAAATCCACCAACCAGGTTTCTTTAATAAACAACAAAATTATCAATTTATTATAAAACAAGACTTATTCAATAAAGATGCAAAGCATTAACACACAGATTGAAATATGAAATAAAAGCAAAATACTGCGGATGCTGGAAATCTGAAACAAAAACAAGAAATGCTGGATTCACTCAGCAGGTCTGGCAGCATCTGTGGAAAGAGAAGCAGAGTTAACGTTTCGGGTCAGTGACCCTTCTTCGGAACTGACAAATATTAGAAAAGTCACAGATTATAAACAAGTGAGGTGGGGGTTGGGCAAGAGATAACAAAGGAGAAGGTGCAGATTGGACCAGGCCACATAGCTGACCAAAAGGTCACGGAGCAAAGGCAAACAATATGTTAATGGTGTGTTGAAAGACAAAGCATTAGTACAGATTAGGTGTGAATATACTGAATATTGAACATCAGCAAGTGCAAACCTGAAGAAAAACAACCTGAAATATGAAAGTTGCCTTTTGACTTAGCCCAAAACACACACACACACACACACATTGGTTAAGGAAATAATAAAGAGGTTTTCTTCACAGAAAACACTTTACAAAAAAGGTAACAAAATTACTTTGGCCAAATACTTGTTAATTCTTGAAGGAAAAGGAGAGGATATGGAATGATACCAGTTATCCCATTATTCTGGTGTCCCAAATATGTGTAGACAGCTGTCACTGGGATGTTTTGGAGCAGTTCCCTTCGGGCCACGTCGAGGATTAGTCTGGCAGGCTTTCAGGAGAAAATCCGGCAACAGGGGTTTTAACTATCACACACTGGATTCTCAGGGTTTTTCAGAGAGGTGGAGAAAGATTGAACTGGTCATCTCTATTAGCAGGCTGACCCCCAACTGACACAAAACATTATTCAAAATGAAACCAACTCATGACCACCATAAATCTTGACATGTCATTTCACTGTAAACAACTCTCCCTAGTCACTAAGGCTCCTATTGTTTATTAAGCTTAAGACATGTGACATCCAGTAAAGGTTTTTAAACAGAAAGCTAAAGTCCAACATCTATGGAATCTCTTCAGCCTCCAAATTAATCCATTTCCACAATTCTAAAACACGAGACCTCAAAAAATATTAAAAATGGAAACACTTCCACAACAACAGATGCACCTAAACTGCTGAGTATTTCCAGAATTTTCTGTTTTCCTTATATATAGTCATAGCTGTTGTGCTAAACAGATTCATACACAGTTTTCTAAGGTGGAAGTCCCTTTTCTAGCTCACTCTCTATGGAAACACTCGGTCCTGATTATCTCCTATAGGTTCTAGGCACATTCTCCAATTTCAACTACATAGATTGAAAATGACTTTATGGAAAGCAACCACAACCAAGCAAATTTAAATAACCATTTGGTAAAATTCCAAAAATTCAAATATATATTCAAACCAATTTCATAAGATATTTGTACTTTAATTGAATAGCTTGGTCTCTCCATTGAACCCCCAGCCAATGAAAATCATTAATTGTTGCAACTACTGAATCAAGATACAATATGGTATGTTTTTCTGTGAGTGAAAGTGGTTTTGAACCGGTTATGTACCATGATAGAAAGAAAGAAGTCAATAACATGGTAAATATTAGATAAAAACCTAGGAAACATGTCCCTGCATGGATGCTGACTGCCTTCGAGGTAATGAAGTTGAGATAAAATAGGAAAACAAATACTAAAAATAGTGTCTACCACAGCATGAACTTGGCCTAGCAATAGGGAACTGTTCCTGAGGTGATAACACCCATTAAAAAAGGGTTGTGGCATAGTTTAATCCCAGCTCATTTCAGTGTATTAGAATTCCAGGGCATTCTTTGTGTTCCATTTTGGGCTGCTCAAAACGAAGTGAAAATCCACTGAAATATGAACATGAGAATAAAATGGCCAATGTTGTGAAAAATAGTCTGCTTGGGGCAAACAAGAAAATCCTAAAATAACCATTGTACTTGCTGCAGGGATTTAGAAAATCAGCATCTTAATGCCTTAAAATGTTCTTACACTGCAATGACAACTCAGCATGAACACACATGATCAGCTCCCAATTTGCATTTATATCCCCGCAAACACAATTACATAGTGCATTTATCTCGGATTTTGTTCATTCAGAAAACCTTGGAAATTGGAATATTTTTATTGGAGCTGCCATATGTCCTTTTCTTGGGCTTCATTTGTGTCCTTGAATGACTTCAGCCCTTGAACCGAAATAACAAAGTAAAGAACAAAGACCTGTGTTTTGAAACCTGAAGGAATTCAAACATCATAACAGCTTTTGGTTGAGCAAACCCTTCTAATCTACCACTGAAGGCAAACAGGAAAGTGAGCGCTGTCAGTAATCCAGGCACATTTGTGCGACTCCAATTGGACTGCATTAATGCTACTGGATGAACAGAACAAATTTACACTGTGAATGACAGCAACACTGTAAAGCCAAAGTGGATTATTACAGGACAATCTCATAGGTTTTATTTTAATTGTGCAGATGATGGGGGTGAGAGGGGTGGGTGGAGTGAAAACAAAGAACAAAAAATGACTTTGTGCAGGAAAAGGTTTGATACTGAGAAGCTGGTGGGTGATGAAAAAGCTAACAGCAAGAAGATTGATGTGTCTGGTGAGGACATGTTACCCGATGTGAAGGGACAAATTATATCCCTGTTGATTATGTGCTATGGGACAAGGATTTCCGAAGGAGGGCCACATCCCAGCACTATGCTGCCTCTATTGGCAGAAAGCTGTAGAGAATTTGATGTTAAAAGCTTTCTCAACATATAGAACCAGGAAAAAAAACCAATTAAACAAAAATGATTGTTAAAAGGAATAGGTTAACCCTTTCAGTTTAATGGTAGCATTTCTATACTGATTGACATGCAAGCTATATTTTTTATATAGAAAATCATTCAAATAGCATGGTCATATAGTGAATGCATATACTCAAAAGCCACCAATAGAGTTGAGTCAACAACTGCAAGTTTTGGAGTAATAGCCAACATTTAATTAGAAAGACAGATCTTGTATTTTTTTTAAATAAAATGCATGCTCTCAGAATGTTTGAAAATACTTTGCAATAGAGAGAAATTATTTCCTCTGGCAGAAAATCCAGAACAAGGGGCCATCTGCTTAAAATTAGAGCTAAGCTATTCAGGGGTGATGTCAGAAAGTTCTTCGTCACACAAAAGGTAGTGGAAATCTGGAATTAACTCCCTGAAAAAACTGTTGAGGCCAGGTCAAAAACTAATATTGATAGGTTTTTGTTAGGGAAGGGTATTAAGGGTTATGGAGTTAAGATACAGATCAGCTATGATCTAATTGAATGGCAGAACAGGCTTGAGGGGCTGAATGGCCTACTTAGGTTCCTTTTATTCCTACAGCCAATGAACTACTTTTGAAAGTGTATTCATTGTTAGGCTGATGTGTGCAAATTAGTTGTTGCATTGCCTGAAACATAAATGACTATATTTAAAAGTTATTTATTGGCTGTGAACCACTTTGGGAAATCCTGAGGATATGAGAGGCACAATGGACTGCATTTTAAGAGTCGGTCGCCGAAGTAGGTGGCGGACATAAAAAAATGTGCCCTGCCTGCACGGGCACAGCGTCACGGAGCCGCCGCAGTTTCAACATGGCAGCTCATTTGCATGGCCGCGGCGCCAGCCCCCCGAGATCACATGGAAGAGGGCGAACGAGCCATCGCAGGCAATGGTGTCCTGCGCCAATGCGCAGGTGCCGGCAGCATTTTTAAAGGGCTTACAGCCCTTAATGGAGATTTTAACGATAAAGGGCCAGGTCAGTTCAATGACCAAAAAAAACAATTAAAATACCATCAAATTCATTTTCACATCCCACGCCCCCATCCCAATGGCATTTCAAAACATCCCTGCTCTTTCCGTCCCGGAAATTTTTTATTAAGAATTTAACCTTCCCCCCCCACAACCCCCGGCAAAGTTCTGCACCTTTGCCCTTTATCCCTTTCCATCACCACCCCCTCCAAACAAATCCGCAGCGATGTCATCCCATTCCGCCCTCCCGCACAGAGAAAAAATTACTCCTCCCCCCTCCTCACAGGTGTCGCGCCATGTTTCCCCAAACGGGGAATTGTCGGCCGCCCGAATGAAGATCGGTGCAGCGATTAAGGAGGCGACGGGACCCTCAGTAAATCAGGTATGTAAATTAGTTTACATATTCAAATGGGGGTCCCGTCGCTGAGTGGCGGGGCGACCGCCACGCCACAAGGCTTCGCCACCGAGATCGGCATGGGGCCTGCCGCCGTCGGGGTCAATGGAGGGCCTCCACTACACCAATCTTCATTGCCCCCCCCCCACCCCCGCCAATGTTCCCGAGGGTGGAGGGGCTTTAAAATCGAGCCCTATATATTTTCTTCCAAGGCAAATGTTGATTATTGTGCAATAAACTTACAGTGATCACAATCATTAATCCCTCAGTGAGAGCATCACACCGCAACCCCATGGGTGAAATTTTCAACTGATGTCCCCTGCTGAAACAGCAGGACCTGAAACAGGTCAGAAACCCATGGACAGCTCTGTGAGCTTTGCTGAAGGTTTAATAGAGCCACAGCATTAAGACTCCACCTCTGGGTTCCCCAGTCAATCAGAGAGGGTGGGCAGGGTGATTGTGCTGGATCTGTCAAAGGAAGGATTTCCAATTAAAGGGACACTGGCATGAGTCAGAAGGGCTCAACAGCACATGGATTCTTGAAGCTGCAGCAAACGCAGGAATGGAGAGGAGTCCTGGGAAGGCTTCTCCCTGGGTCTCTCACTTTTACCTGGAGATCCTGCTGCAGAATCTGATGGACTGAAGTGAGGTGAGCTCTCCCATGGACGGGAGGAACAGGCCAGTGTCCCCAACCAAGTTGGTGTGCATGAACGTGGCCAAGGAAGTCATCAGCATGAGTGTGGTCCCTCCAGCCTGGAGACAATGCACCAAGAGGATCTAGGATCGCAGAAGGGTGGTTAAAGTGAGTAGTATAACACTTTCAGGTGCCAACCCCCACACTCTGACTTTCTCCTCAGGACAACACACGTTGCAGCTCCACTCATTCCTCCCTCTCCAAACACTGTATCCCCATCTGAACAGCCAACACTCACACTCACCCTCATCCTATTGCCCTCTCACATCCATGCCTCACAGTCACCTTCCACAAATGTCATCATTTTCTCCCTCTCCACATAAGCCATTTCTAACACTCATAACTCTCTGTTTTCTCTTCTTGCAGGAGACACCTTGACAGCTACTGACAATGCATGCTCGCCTGATGCACTGGGAAGACGTCAGCAATGACCTGCCATGAGAGTCTGAGCCTCCTGAGGCACCTCTGCCTGTAGACCCCATGGTTCGGGGTCTCGCCTTGTTAGAACTGAATCTCTGTGTCCATCCTCCCGGCCCTATGGAGTGGCATGTGGCTGAGGAAAAGGCAGCTGGTGATGCTGGTGCTTGTGTTTTTGGTGTTGGTATTTCTCGCTGTTTGTCAGAGGTGGAAGGTAGAGCTACATGAGCTGCTCCCATGCCATGGAGAAGGCTTGCAGCAGGTAAGTGCAGCTGAAGGTGAGTGAAGTGCAATACAGGAGAAATGCCTTCCAAGAAGTTGGCAATCACCTGCCAAGCCAATGAAAGCACCCTCTGAGAAGGAATGCTGTGAGCAGCAGCCTCTCACCTGGCCATGGCTGGAGCTCTTCAGTTTCACTACTCAAAGGCTTCCTAGCCTATCAGTTTCACTGAAGAAACACTCTCTACTATGCACTCACCTCATGACGCTGGTGATTTGCTGACAGCTTGGTGAGTAGGTCCACTGGCTGTTAAAACCAGAAACCTACTTGAATTTTTAAATGACTTACCCGACAGCTGCATGGAGGCTCCCTGCTCGCCTACAAACCTGCCCAGGTGAAACCTGGAAGAGGGTAGGATGATGTCGGGATCACGACCTGACGTCCCTTTGAAGGGATTTAACTCCCCGCATGTACCCAAACCCTCTTCCCTTTGCCTGTTAATATTCCCTCCCATGAGTCTGATTTGGTTGTTAATATCCACTCTGAAGTCTCCCACTGACATTTTTTAAATTCACGACCGCCATTGTACTGCAGAATGTCAGGAACGCCAACAACTAACATCAACCCCAATCAGAACCCACAGCTTGGTCCCGCAATCTCAAAACAGCTTTGAACACAAGTAGATATTTTTCCAGCCAATCTGAATAATCAGTTCGCAGAATCTGTAGACTATTTTTCCATAGATGCTAATCAAAGAGCAAATAAACCAACCAGCTCATTTTTCATTTGGTTTAGAAAGCACTGATGAATGCAGGGCTGGTGGTTTGTAAGACTTTGTTTTTAGAACAGCTTGCACTTGGTGTTTTTCTGTTTTTCCTTCTACTAATTTGACAATGTTGATCAAATTGAGTGCCATGGGAGGAGATGAGCTTTCTTCTGAACTTACTGCTGCCATGCTTATCACTAAGAGGGGGGAAGAAATAGAGTCAGATTGTGTGCATTGAGTCTGTCGCCCTGCTGCATTGCGCATTAAGCTGCCACTCTACTTGTTTACTTCCAACCAACAGCTTTGGAAGAAAGAGAAAAATTGCACGATTGGTTCTAGCGGGTTTTTTGTTGTGGGGTAACATACAACAACAGAAACTTGCATTTTAAAGCAGCTCTTCGCAAAGGGAAGGACATCTCAAACCAATCAGGAACAAACCTGATTAGCACCACATTTTATATTGGTGGGACATCTAATTGCTTTATTTAGCTGGATGCTTTAACGCTATTCAACCTGCAGCAAACAGACCATTCTTAAAAGGGGTGAACCACTACCTTCTAGAATTCATTTTGCACTCAACCCCTTCACTCCCCAGCTCAGACGAGTTGGGGAGAACTAGTTACTCAGAGTTAAGAGAGCGTTCCAAGCAGGAATCACAAATAAGGAGGGAATCTGCCTCTAATAAACCCTTTGGGGGAGAAATTTGTTCACGTAGCACCAGTTAAAAAACAATTGTCGATGCCTTGGGGGCAGACAGCGCCACAGGCCATTACTCATGTATCCCTTACAGATTTCTTCATTGATATTATTGAAGAAACCCACGTGAGCCAAGCAGGTAACGGCTGCAGTGCTGTCTGCTCCCAAGGAGTTGATGTATTCTGCGCATTGTTATGAAAGTGACTCTGTTTTGTTAAAAATATTTTTTTTTAATAGGAATTTATAGTTAAGTTAAATAATTTTTTTTTAATCAAGAGGACTGTGAGGGGCCAATTGGCAACAGTATTGTTGTTTGTCATCTGGCTCAGGCTAGGCTTAGAGCAGAAGCCATGGCAACATGGGGAGAAAACTGACAAACAATCCCTGATTGGACAAGCCCAGTACCAACAGAGAACATCTGGGTGGGCAGAGAACTGCCAAGCTGTTTGGTTGTCAGTTAGTGCGTGTGTGTGATACCTTCTGGAAGGAGAAAAATGTCAAGTGCTGCTAAAGTGCCAAAGATGGACAGAAAAAAGGAGAGAATTCCAGGGAAGAACAGAAGACCACAACCAAAATCATTTTCTCGCAATTCCCTAAAAGATTCTGTGAAGTGCAAGAGGCTTTTTCCCAGAGTGGGGGTTTCAATTACTAGAGGACACGAGTTCAAAGTGAAAGGGGAAAAGTTTAGGGGGGATATGCGTGGAAAGTTCTTTACGCAGAGGGTGGTGGGCACCTGGAACGCATTGCCAGCGGAGGTGGTAGATGCGGGCACGATGGAGTCTTTTAAGATGTATCTAGACAGATACATGAATGGGCAGGAAGAGATACAGAAGCTTAGAAAATAGGCGACATGTTTAGAGAGAGGATCTGGATCGGCGCAGGCTTGGAGGGCCGAAGGGCCTGTTCCTGTGCTGTAATTATCTTTGTTCTTTTGTTTGTCATTTCGTCTTGTTCCTGCATTTCAAGAAGGCCTGCTAAATTACTTTCAACGCCGCTTGAAGAGAGCTAATTCTGGAAGATTCTTTAACAGTTGCTCGAAGGTTGGACTGTATGCTAGTTTGGTGCAGTGAGTCTCATCTGGTATTTCTTCAGGGGTGGGCAAGTGATCTATTTGTGTTTTTGTCTGTCACAGAGCTCTGATCTAAAAAATCCTTTTTATTTTTCTGGTTAACCGATTTATGTTTAGGAATATATATATATGTGTGTTTGTGTGAGTGTGAAGGGACTAATAAAGGGGACTTTTAAAAATTTGATGTTGGATTTTCATAAAATTTGATCTATGTGATATTGATTTACTTCATTACTGGTTAAGACTTGTTCTGTAATAAACAGTTAATTTTGTTGTTCAGTAAAGAAACCTAGTTAGTGTGTTCTATTCTGGGGAAAATAGTGTATCCGATTGACTGTTTCAACAAGTGGAAAAATTTAAAGAATATGTTGTGACCTGTGGAGAAGTGGTACTGAATTATCAGTGCACTCCTCCCACCTCTGTTGTAACAACATGAACAAATGTTTCTCCCATTATCTTTGACCAGTGAGGACATGGGCATTTCTCCCTGTACCTATGCTAATTTACTTGATGGACCCCCAGTAGCAAATTAATTAACAGAATATATATGAATCTGGGGGTGGGGATTGCAGGGGGAAGGGGAGGTACAATTCATATATTTGTAACTTTAAAAGTCATTTTGATTTAAAAGACCCCATAAATCATGTACTGGTTTTCTTTCAACAAGTGCAAATTAAGATTTTCACTAAGGAAATTCCAGCCATTCTCTTTTTCATTTGCTTTCTCTCCTGGTTGAACACAGCCAAAAATTAAAGAAAGTAAGAATTTTTGCCCTATTCTGTGTAAAGTGTGAATAGGTCAGCAGAAAATAGTAATAATGATTAGAAAAAGACCTCAGCCTGGTTTCAAAACTCAGTATTTACAAATGACTCTGTTTTATTTCTTCAGCAGCAAAAGGTTTGTCTATGCAGAATGGTTATTTCGTATCATTGTAACATTGGAGATAGTTTAAGATATATTCCTTTCTGTTCATTGTTATTTGTAATCCGGTTGAAGGGAGATATCAAAACCTCATCTCTCTTGAAGTAATGGTAGTTAGTTTATGAGAATTGTCTGAACGGAATGTTAGTATGGATATCCCACATTTGGTGAATTTATTTCCTCAAGTTCAGTTGTCAGCACTGAGAAATGACCTTTCCCTTTCCCTATTTTTATTAATCACGTATCAGAATTATGCTATTCTAGATCGGGTATGGTATGAGTTAGATGTTCTACTCTAACTCAACCCTGTGCATTCCCACCTATCTCAGAAGTTCAGAGTTAGCCAGCCAGTACAGCGTTGAATTCTGGGCTGTTCAATGCACTGAATTCGTGCCAGCTAGGAGCTGGATTAAGAAAGTCCATCTCATTGCATTTGTGATCTTTATAGCTGTCAGAAAGAAAAGATTCAAGCTGGTTTAGATTCAAACCCATGTCCAAGAGGTGGACAGGATTGTGCTCCAACCATTGTCCTGTCCAGGACTCAAAACTTAGTAGGGGTCTGAGTTGCAGTTCCCTTTTGTTACCTCTGACATCATGTAAGAACATAAAACAGGAGCCTGCTCCACCATTCAATATGATCATGGCTGATCTTAGGCTTCAACTCCACTTTCCCTCCCATTTACCATACCCCTTGATTCCCTGAGAGATCAAAAGTCTGTCTATCTCAGCCTTAAATGTTTTCAATGATGGAGCATTCACACCCCTCTGGGGTAGAGAATTCCAAAGATTCACTACCCTTTGAATGAAGTAATTTCTCCTCATCTCAGTTCTAAATGATTGGCCCCTTATTCTGAGACTGTGCTGCCTGTGTTCTAGATTCCCCAGCCAGGAGAAACAAACCACTCAGTGTCTACCCTGAAAAGTCCCTTCAGAATCTTGTATGTTTCAATGAGATCACCTCTCATTCTTCTGGACTTCAGAGAATACAGACTCAATTTACTCAGCCTCTCATCATAGGACAACCCAGAAACCAATCTAGTGAGCCTTCGTTGCACCGCCTCCAATGCAAGTATATCCTTCCTGAAATATGGAGATCAAAACTGCACCCAGTATTCCAGATGTGGTCTCACCAAAGCTCTGTACAATTGTCGCACGACTTCCTTATTCTTGTACACCAATCCCCTTGCAGTAAAGACCGTCGTGCCATTTCCCTTCCTAATTGCTTGCTGTATCTGTATGCTAACTTTCTGTGTTCCTTGTATGAGTACACCCAAGTCTCTCTGAACATCAACATTTACAAGTTTCACACCTTTTAAAAAATATTCTGCTTTTCTATTCTTACTACCAAAGTCAATAAACTCACACTTCCCCACATTGTACTCCATCTGCGACCTTGTTTCCCACTTACTTAGCCTGTCTATATCCCTTTGCCGCCTTTGTGTCCTCCTCACAGCTTACACTCCCACCTAGCTTTGTATCGTCATCAAATTTAGATGCATTATTCTCAGCCTCTTCATCTAAGTCATTAATATAGATTGTAAATAGCTGAGGCCCCAGCACTGATCCTTGTGGCACAGCCTGCCAACTTGAAAATGCCCCATTTAGCCCTACTCTCAGCTTCCTGTCTGTTAACCAATCATCTACCCATGCTATTATATTATCCCCAACTCCATGAGCCCTTATCTTGCACATTAACCTTCTGTGTGGTACCTCATTGAATGCCTTTTGGAAATCCAAGTACACTACATCTACTGGTTCCCCTTTATCGACCCTCTAGTTACATCCTTACTTCAAACCTGCAACCGTATGGAAAAGGAAATCCAATCAATATCTGCTAGATTTCTATCAATTCATTAAAAACTTGCCGCAGTCCTGCCCTATCTGTGTAGTTCCAACAGTGATAGTAACATTATCTGTGCTTTTTGGATGGAAGAAATATGGTGGAAACAAAATAAGATAGATATTTGTCTTCACAGCCACTGGGAATGGGGCTTTTCTAAATGGGTGGACCTGGGCCAGTGTCTGTGCCAGCGGTTAGGGAAATGAGGCAGGAAGGTTAATCCCCTGTCTCAATTTCCTCTGCATTCGTCTGTGGCATACCCAAATGCAGGGGAAGTTCAGAAGAACTGGTGCTGGGCTGGCGTGGAATTATCAAAGGGTTTGAGGGGAGCCCAGGAACACTAGAACAGGTAAGTCAGTTTTTCACTTCCCCCAATAGGATCTTTTGGGTCTTGGGGGCCTTCCAGTCGCTGCTGGACAGCAGTGCCTGGAATACCTGAAGACCAGCAGGCTGGCCTGCAGCTGCTCTCCTCAGTTCCAACATAAGGCCCAGCTGGAGATTAGCTCTGTATTGATGGTGCACCCATGCCATGCTAATGGCCTGGCACTGTAAAATTAGGCTCAGAAAGGCCTTAACAGGCACAACACAGTTAGGGAATGCTGCACCTTTCTGCAGCTTGGCACTGGGAGGAGAAGGGAGGTAAATTTCCCCTAATATTTTGTTTGTTGTATGCAATGTATTCTTGCAGTCAATGCTGTCAATGGCCAGTGGGATTTTTTGGCGAACATGACATGTGTTTTTATAATTGTTTTCAATCATGTCATGAAGTATTGTGAAACTTCTGACATGCCAAACTAAAGGCAGTTTTACCACTGAATATTGCAGTTGGCGGTAAATGCACAGTTCTCCTGCTGTTGTCAGCAGTCTGTAATATGAAGCGGGGAACTCCTGAGACCTGATGCTACGATAACAGTCGGGGAGCAATCCTGCTCCTCCTGGCTACACAGGAATTTTTTTTCCGGATTTTCTTTTTTAAAAATCTCACCTTTTGTTGGTGGATGCTGAATAATCTGGAGCAGAATAGGCCCGGCTCCTGCGGTTTTCAATTGCCCAGGGGGCTACAAACGGCTGTTTAGTCCTTCATTTACTGCCAGATAAATGGCCTGACCCAATGTAGGGTTGGAGGCCTGTCAGGCTTTCTTTGGCAGACAGGGCATCAGTCCTGAAATTGGCCCTCGTGAAATCGGTGCAATATGTCCAATTTTTACTGCATTGGTACAAGTATGTAAAAGGCAAGTTTAGCACTGATGCCAGCTAGGGGTTCTTCCCACAAAGAGGAATCCCTGTTAGGGTAATGGAGGAAGCAACTTCTGGAATCATGCAAGCAGTGGCTGGACACTCTGATGAAAGAATCATCAAAGGGGTCTGAACAGCTTCCCCCATCCGTACTTATAGAATCACAGAATCACACAGCACAGAAGGAGGCCATTCAGTCCATCGTGTCTGTGCTGGATCTTTAAAAGAGTTATCCTATTCGTCCCATCCTGCTGCTTTTTCTTCTTAGCCCTGCAAATTTCTTTTTTTCAAGTCTATGTGCAATTCTCTTTTGAAAGTTACTATTGAATCTCTTTCCACCACTATTTCAGGGAGTGCATTTCAGATCGTAACAACTTGCTGCATAAAACAAAAATCTTTGTGACTTTCCAAAGCTGTTAATGCCTGCTTTCCTTACCAAATGAATGCTATAAAAGCTGATGCTGATATAATCGTTGCTTGGCTCAGCTATGCTACCTGCAGTGGTATGGCTAATCTCACAGTTATTAATTACACCCAGGAGCTGAGCCCGACACTATTAATAACCTATCTGTTTTAAACATAGGAGTTAATACTCTACACCTCATTAGAACATGGCCCTTAGAATTTCCCACACAGATCCCGAGATACAACATCATATAGTAAAGGATCAAATGACTAGTTATAAAGATTAATATTGCATAGCGAGTAGGGCGCACTGTTTAAAATTGCACTATAAAAAGTTTGCAGGGGGAGGTGTATGAATTTAAATTTGTGATTCAAAACCTATAGGTACTCCTTATAATTGTGGTAGGTATATTTGTTTGAGCTGGGATTCCTGTGAATAATGCAAAGTTAAATTTACCACAAACAGAATCATTTTTTAAAAATAACACTGCTATCTTAAACCATACGCTCCTTTTCAGGAGGACTCTGATTTTACACTTTTGTATTATTGTTGAAAAGTATCAATAATACTAATCATGTTTACACTGAGTTTGAGAATCCAATACCAGAACAAGCAAGGTACATTGCATTAATATAATAGTGAATACAGATATAAATAGTAAAAATATAGTGGTATTAACTACATTCACATCAGTTTTGTGTTCTTAAATTTTAAATAAATTCAATCTGTAAGTAACATTATGACTACTGTTATCCCTCCAACTTGTTTTAGAATAGAAACAATTTTCAAATGTTATAATTTAGGGAGTGTCCCATCATGCAGGGGTCATCAGCTGCATGAGTGTTCTTTGAGGTACATCTGGGCAGTGGGAGAGAATAACATGATATTCACATGTTTTCTGTTGCAAAGAGTTTGAATCAGAATCCTGAGCAGTCCCTCAGGGGTGTTGCAGTGTAAAAAGGGAATATATAGCTTGGACTCCAATGAGACAAAGAGATGAAGAGTTGACTGGAATGACTTCACTGTACTTTGTATATTAGGCTTAGCTGTTGTGTGTTTTATTTTGGCTGTATTTCACTTGAAGGACCCCTATCCCATGACCCATAAAAGCCAAGTGGACTTGCATATCTTGTAGAAATTCCTGTTTAAAGAATGCCAACATCTGTGTAGTAAACAGTGTGAAAATATGGCCAGGATTTTATGGGTCCCGCGGCGTTTTTGACGGCAGAACTGGAAGTTGGTGGAACTTTTGTTCCACTTCTGCCCTTCTTCCCGTATCGCACACAATTTTACATGCAAATAAATGGGGCAGCAACAGGCGTAGGAGACATGTGCAATAATGCGGTGGGGATGGACTTTCGTTGGTGGAACCTGCCGACACTCTGTGAAGCACCATGAGCCACATGTCAACAAATCATTCTGTGTTGCAAGCCACAAGGATCAGCAGCCTTTGGAAGCATATGCTGATTGCGGCCATAGAATAAGCTAACTATGATTTCGACATGGTTTGCCTTCATTTTCAGTTTGCACCCAAGCACCACCTCCCCATCATAATTTATTTTTGCTTGTGACCGTTCCTTTTGCCAGTCAGTACCCTGATTTCGCCTCACAGGACCCCGACATTGACAGTACTCACGACCACCTGTTTATTGTCATGCACACATCAACCCACCAACCCCTGCAATCGCCCACAGCCAGCTTCTGCATCAATAACAACCACTACACACCCCTGAACACTGCCCTCCTCCCTTGTCTGCTCCTCCACCCACCCAAATCGCACCCTGTCCTGCCCGAGTACCCTCCCCTGCTCCTCCATGCATCTGATAACCCCACCCTGTGCCCTCATGGGCTACCCTCCCCTGCGCCTCCATGCAGCCCACCCCCCCCAATGCCTTCCCTGCCATCGTCTGAGAAGAATCACACTTGCAGGTGCCGAGCCTAGAGCCAAACATCCATTCCAAAGTTGGCCTTCCTTGTGCCAATGAGTTCAAGACATGAAACCACTGACCTCAGATACAACTGCACAAAGCCAACTGGTGTACGTCACATTGAAATGAATGTGAACCGGGTGGCACGGGAATATCGTTCGCCGCTAACTTAATCTTACAGATGGGACTCATTTTGAACTAAGTGTAGGGTAATGAGTATTGATGGTATAGAAATGCAAGCAAAGCTGCAATTTGCCACCATGCAGGGGGAACCCCAGACCGTCACAAACACGCCGCTGACTTAATTGCATCACAAAAAACCACGGTCGGAAATCCGAAAACACATATCACGCTTAATTAAATCACCCTGCCCGCAACCAAAGCTGCTCTTGCAGGGCCCATAAAATTCCCCCCCCCATGTCTCTCAGAGGCTTTACAATGAAAATGTTCTGCGCAGTTTGGTAAATGGAAACTTTTACGTGACAAATACACTTTAACTTTCTGGAATCTGCTTTTATATTGAACAAAGCACTCTAGATTCACTTTTTCACTGCTAGCTACGGAGTTTACTGAGCTGATACTGTTACTATGGTAACCCTTTAGGCTGTTGTCTTCAGGTTGCCACCTGACCTATTGGACAACACAGCATCTTTAATTCAGATGAGCAGTTAGCTTGACTAAAGCAAACAGTGGCAGCGTAGTTTAATACATAAGATGGAGAATTAAGAGCAGGTTGATAAAATTAGTGATTAAATTGTATTTAAACAGACAATAAAAGTCCTTACATGATTCTCTCATAAAGGCTTGATGTTATATATAGCCACACATGAACAGCAGCGAATAATAAATGAAAGTTTAGTATGATTTTCGTAAAGAGCATGTAATTTTTTTTCTGAAAGATAACATTAATTTCTTATTTGTGGGAGCAGGGGTGCAACCACAGGTGTTGGGGAAATATGATGATTTGGTGCGTTAATGCGATGTGTCAGAGTTGTAGTTTGCTTGGACAACTATCCACGGGACCATGAGCACCTCATCTTATTTGAGCAGTCGGAGGAAAGCAATGGACAGAGGTCAAGCACTTCCTTCCCAGAGACCAAGAACAAGACTGAGCAAGTGAGAATGAATCATCCAAGATCCCACTCCCGTGCAGCATCTATATAGGCCTAAAGACAGATCACTTACCCAGCCTTCTAGGCACAGAGTGTCACTGGGCCATCTCTGAAGTCAAGAAGAACTACCACAGCTAAAAAATAACTAAAGACAAATGGTTAAACTGACTTTTCCACCTGATTAATTACAACGGTAGTGCACATTCCTTGCTAGTGTAATATTAACTATTTTCACAAGGAGTCAGATGCATTCAGTAACTTACAGGTTTTTTTCTTTGCATTTCAACTAGAATTTTAGAATCCATAGGCTGTAAGTGAATGTATTGGGAATCTAGGTTTGGAGACTATTAAAACAATTCTTTTTTTTCATGTTTTATTACTTTTCTGTGAAATATTGATGTCAAAGCATAAACAGGTTAAAGCTGAACTGAATGGTGGCCATCCTGAATGCCAATGATTTTGATTTAAAGGGTTTAACATCTTCCATGCACTATTTTGATTAAGATATTTGCGTTTAAATTGCTGGCTGTGTTATTTTAGTGCAATCTTTAACCTGTTTATTCAAACCACATTAACACAAATGCATTAATAGTGTGCTAAAATAGAGTGCAGAGGAAATTAAACTGCACACTGTAAGCAATATAAAGTTATAAGATTAAGGGCTCTCACACAATGAATATATAAGTAGACAGCATCCTTTTGGTAAAGTACCAGTTGAAACAAATGGAACAATTCAGAGTTGTTTTAAAAAGATCTGAAATTCTACAGCTATTAAAATAAGCCTTTTTTTAAATGAACACCCAGTGTTCAATGATATTTTGAATACAATGCCAATTAAGAGTGAAACTGAGAGACAGAGACAAACTGGTGACAAACTCAGTGCAACAAATGCACACTGATAACTCTACGCTCTCCGTCTCTAGCTGGATCAGTCTCAATATGGCCTTCCATTTGCTATCCTGTTGCAGTGCGGCTGTCTTTGGCTTTTTTTCCCATCAAAATTCCTAACTCTCTCTCCAGTATCTTTATCTCCCTCTGCTGTCTTTGTATTGTGACCTTTCTCTCTCTCATATCTTGGTCTGTCTTTAACTGAGGATCTTGAATCCTAGTAAAGCATTTCCCCCAGTTGTTCCTTCATTGCTACACAGAACATTTTACAGAATATTTAACAAGAGCTAACATTTTTATAGGCAGACCCACTTCCCTTCCTTCTCAGTCAAACTGCTCAGCATGCTCCCATGGTCTGTTAAATGGATTTAAAGCTACAGAAAGCAGGATGTTCATTTTTATTTTCAAGAATATTTCTGCACTACAATACAAATTATACAACAACTTGCATTTATATAGTGCCTTTAATGCATCAAAACGTCTTAAGGCACTTCATAAAAACATTATCATATAAGATTTGACACTGCACTACATAAGGGGGTGTTAGGTAGGCTTTAAGGAGTGTGTTGAAGGAGGATAGAGAGTTGGAGAGGTTTAGGGAGGAAATTCCAGGGCGTATGGCCCAGGCAGCTGAAAGCACAGCCACCAGTGGTAGAACAACAAAAATCAGGGATGCACAAGGGGCAAGAATTGGAATAGCGCAGACATCTCTGAGGTTTGCGGGGCTGGAGGAGATGGGGAGGGGTGAGGCCATTGAGGGAGCCAAAAACAAGGATGAGAATTTAAAAGTCAATATTGTAACAAAAGGATTTTTTGAAACACAAAAGGGTTTCATCCTGTCATTTAACTGTATAAGGTGGCGGAAAGTTGAAACAAAAATTGACTGTGCAACTTGATCTCCAAACATTGTAAAATGTATTATCTTGATGGAAAGTAAAACAGCCAGCTCTATCCATTCAGCAACAAGATGAATAAAATTTCTGTTCACTTATGGAATGGAGTACAGATACAGAATGCAGTACAGATAATTAAAAGTAATCTAAGTGTTTCAAGCAGAACTACAGACAGTTTTAAATGAAATGAGTACCAAGGATGACAACATGTAATAGAAATTGTTTGAAATAACTAAAAATACAGCTGCTTCAAAGCCTACCACACATATCAGGAATTATACAAGATACCTGGGTATTTTCACTGAACCCAAAGCACAAAGCATCAGAGCTTGGGATCTTAAAAGTTAATGTGCATTCAATGTGTGCATGCAGATGATATCATTCAACAGAAAATTTTCACTAATTTCCTTGGTCACATCTATTTTAACCAGTTTATCTCCCCACATGCCCTCCCCCACTTTTCTTTCATCTTTTACGTATGCAATCACATTTTTCAGATACTTTTCATAGATATATCTAGTACATGAGCTGAAAGGTATTGCTTATACCTAGTGTGCTAGCATGGCTCTTGGGGTATTGCAATATCGTGATAATAAGGACAAATTATTGTTTTCTTAAAGGAACGCTCCATTGCCATCTGACTTTTTCATCTTATTTGTTCTCAGGGCAAATCCGACAAAGTGCATTTATTGGCCATCCCTAGTTACCCTGAGAAGGTGATGGTGGACCTTCTTCTTCAACAGTGCCGAGCGGTGATGGGGCTTCCATGATGGTGTTAGGTAGGGAATTCCAGAACTTTGACCTTGTAATGATGAAGGCAAGGCAAAGTATCTCTAAGTTAGGATGGCATGTGACTTGGAGGGCAACTTGAAGATGAGGATATTGCTGCTCTTGTCCTTCTCAGTGATAGAGAGCGAGGCAGGCACTGTCGAAGTAAGCTTGGTCAGATGCTGCGGTGCATCCTGTAGGTAGTACACACTACAACCACAGTGCATTAGTGTTGGATAGGATAATTATTGAACCCAGTGGCAAGGACACCAATCATTGAACCACTCTTTATGGAAAAGAGTTAAGCTTCTTGAATGTTGTTGTGGCTGCAACTATCCAGGCAAGTGGTATTTCATCACACTTCCAACTTGGGCCTTGTGGATGATCAAGAGGCTTTGAGAAGCCAGTCATCATAGAGAACCCAGCCTCTGCCCTGCTCCTGTAACCACAGAATTGGTAACACTAGTCCAGTTAAGCTTCAAAATTGCACCATAGGAGAAGATTTTGTTTCCTTTGATAAAGGTAACCGATTGCTGCTCACCAATATTGTGCCTCCTATTTACATGGATTCCAGCAAAAAACAATTCCCAGCATGTTTAGTTGGTTGATAACAAGAACTTAGTTTGGTGTATGGCTGAGCTTTGGGGGAAATAGAGGGAATAGAAAGCAATAGTTTATGAAGTAGCATTGTACATGGGATGGATGAGTAAGAGAAATTATTGTTTGACCTAGTTCCGTTGCATTATCCCTAATTAATTTGCATTTGAATGACTTGCAAAATGGTCACTTTAAAAATATAGAGCAAGAGACAATCAGTCTTCAACACAAAGCAATCTTTATTTTCCCTCAAATTACAGATGACAGGTTATCCATAGCTATATGGCTTTTGAGCCACATTCCTAGAGTATTTCCTCCTCATTCACCTCAAATTTTTCACCCTCATTATAAAATCACAACTGCTCCAACTGTCCTTGATTTAATATAAGGGAATATTTTAGTATATTTAGCATATAGTTGCTGATATGATGATCTGCTACAACTGCAATAATCTTCATATGGTTTTTCACCAATGCGTTAGCTTGGCTCAGTTGGTAGTATCCCTGTGTCTTCAGTCAGTAATTCTTGAGTTCCATTCCTATTCCAGGACGTGAACACGCAGGCTGGGAATTTGCTTGGAGCTTCTATTCTTCACCGTCATAACTGCATTGAAATTTTTATGCGTGAACAGCTCCGAGGAAATTGCGACTCATATTCCAAGAGAATACCTAAGTGCCATACTGAGGGAATACTGCATCGGTGGAAATGGCAGCATTCATATACAATATTGAACTAAGGCTCTGTTCATCATTTTGGTGATGTAAGAGATCCCATGATATTGTGGGCTGGCTCCTCTGCTCCATCCCATCAGCCTCCTTGCTGGTTCCCCTACTCCATCCTGCCAGCCTCCTTGCTGGTTCCTCTGCTCCATCCCGCCAGCCTCATTGCTGGTACCTCTGCTCCATCCCGCCAGCCTCCTTGCTGGTTCCTCTGCTCCATCCCATCAGCCTCCATGCTGGTTCCCCTGCTCCATCCCATCAACCTCCATGCTGGTTCCCCTGCCCCATCCCATCAGCCTCCGTGCTGGTTCCTCTGCTCCATCCCATCAGCCTCCATGCTGGTTCCTCTGCTCCATCCCATCAACCTCTTAGTTGATTCCCCTGCTCCATCCCATCAGCCTCCGTGCTGGTTCCTCTGCTCCATCCCACCAGCCTCCGTGCTGGTTCCCCTGCACCATCCCATCAGCCTCCATGCTAGTTCCTCTACTCCATCCCATCAACCTCCTTGTTGGTTCCTCTGCACCATCCATTCAGCCTCCCGGTTGGTTCCTCTGCTCCATCCCATCACCCTCCATGCTGGTTCCCTTGCTACATCCCAGCAGCCTCCATGCTGGTTCCCCTGCTCCATCCCATCAGCCTCCATGCTGGTTCCCCTGCTCCATCCCATTAGCCTCCATGCTGCTTCCCCTGCTCCATCCCATCAACCTCCTTGTTGGTTCCTCTGCTCCATCCCATCAGCCTCCATGCTGGTTGCCTTGCTACATCCCATCAGCCTCAATGCTGGTTCCCCTTCTCCATCCCATCAGCTTCCATGTTGGTTCCTCTGCTCCATCACATCAGCCTCCATGCTGGTTCCTCTGCTCCATCCCATCAACCTCCATGCTGGTTCCCCTGCTCCATCCCATCAGCCTCCATGCTGGTTCCCCTTCTCCATCCCATCAGCCTCCATGCTGGTTCCCCTGCTACATCCCATCAGCCTCCATGCTGGTTCCTCTGCTCCATTCCATCAACATCCATGCTGGTTCCTCTGCTTCAACCCATCAACCTCCATGCTGGTTCCCCTGCTCCATCCCATCAACCCCCATGCTGGTTCCGCTGCTCCATCCCATCAGCCTCCACGCTGGTTCCCCTGCTCCATCCCATTAGCCTCCATGCTGGTTCCTCTGCTCCATCCCATCAACCTCCTTGTTTGTTCCTCTGCTCCATCCCATCAGCCTCCATGCTGGTTGCCTTGCTACATCCCATCAGCCTCAATGCTGGTTCCCCTTCTCCATCCCATCAGCTTCCATGTTGGTTCCTCTGCTCCATCACATCAGCCTCCATGCTGATTCCTCTGCTCCATCCCATCAGCCTCCATGCTAGTTCCCCTGCTACATCCCATCTGCCTCCATGCTGGTTCCTCTGCTACATCCCATCAGCCTCCATGCTGGTTCCTCTGCTCCATCCCATCAACCTCCATGCTGGTTCCCCTGCTCCATCACATCAGCCTCCATGCTAGTTCCCCTGCTCCATCCCATCAGCCTCCATGCTGGTTCCCCTGCTCCATCCCATCAGCCTCCATGCTGGTTCCCCTGCTACATCCCATCAGCATCAATGCTGGTTCCTCTGCTCCATCCCATCATCCTCCATGCTGGTTCCCCCTGCTACATCCCATCAGCCTCCATGCTGGTTCCTCTGCTACATCCCACCAGCCTCCATGCTGGTTCCTCTGCTCCATCCCATCAGCATCTATGCTGGTTCCCCTGCTACATCCCACCAGCCTCCATGCTGATTCCTCTGCTCCATCCCATCAACCTCCATGCTGGTTTCCCTGCTCCATCCCATCAGCCTCCATGCTGGTTCCCCTGCTACATCCCATCAGCCTCCATGCTGGTTCCCCTGCTACATCCCATCAGCCTCCATGCTAGTTCCCCTGCTACATCCCATCTGCCTCCATGCTGGTGCCTCTGCTACATCCCATCAGCCTCCATGCTGGTTCCCCTGCTACATCCCATCAGCCTCCATGCTGGTTGCCTTGCTACATCCCATCAGCCTCAATGCTGGTTCCCCTGCTCCATCCCATCAACCTCCTTGTTTGTTCCTCTGCTCTATCCCATCAGCCTCCATGCTGGTTCCTCTGCTCCATCCCATCAGCTTCCATGTTGGTTCCTCTGCTCCATCACATCAGCCTCCATGCTGGTTCCTCTGCTCCATCCCATCAACCTCCATGCTGGTTCCCCTGCTACATCCCGCCAGCCTCCATGCTAGTTCCTCTGCTCCATCCCATCAGCCTCCATGCTGGTTCCCCTGCTCCATCCCATCAGCCTCCATGCTGGTACGTCTGCTACATCCCATCAGCCTCTATGCTGGCTCCCCTGCTACATCCCACCAGCCTCCATGCAGGTTCCGCTGCTCCATCCCATCAACCTCCATGCTGGTTCCTCTGCTCCATCCCATCATCCTCAATGCTGGTTCCCCTGCTGCATCCCATCAGCCTCTATGCTGGTTCCCCTGCTGCATCCCACCAGACTCCAAGCTGGTTCTTCTGCTCCATCCCATCAACCTCCATGCTGGTTCCTCCGCTCCATCCCACCAACTTCCATGCTGGTTCCTTTGCTCCATCCCATCAACCTCCATGTTGGTTCCCCTGCTCCATCCCATCAGCCTCCATGCTGGTTCCCCTGCTCCATCCCATCAGCCTCCATGCTGGTTCCCCTGCTCCATTCCATCAGCCTCCATGCTGGTTCCCCTGCTCCATCCCATCAGCCTCCATGCTGGTTCCCCTGCTCCATCCCATCAGCCTCCATGCTAGTTCCTCTGCTCCATCCCATCAACCTCCTTGTTGGTTACTCTGCTCCATCCCATCAACCTCCTTGTTGGTTACTCTGCTCCATCCCATCAGCCTCCATGCTGGTTGCCTTGCTAAATCCCATCAGCCTCAATGCTGGTTCCCCTGTTCCATCCCATCAGCTTCCATGTTGGTTCCTCTGCTCCATCCCATCAACCTCCATGCTGGTTCCCCTGCTCCATCCCATCAGCCTCCATGCTGGTTCCTCTGCTACATCCCATCAGCCTCCATGCTGGTTCCTCTGCTCCATCCCATCAGCCTCCATGCTAGTTCCCCTGCTACATCCCATCTGCCTCCATGCTGGTTCCTCTGCTACATCCCATCAGCCTCCATGCTGGTTCCCCTGCTACATCCCACCAGCCTCCATGCTGGTTCCTCTGCTCCATCCCACCAACCTCCATGCTGGTTCCTCTGCTCCATCCCATCAACCTCCATGCTGGTTCCCCTGCTCCATCACATCAGCCTCCATGCTGGTTCCCCTGCTCCATCCCATCAGCCTCCATGCTGGTTCCCCTGCTCCATCCCATCAGCATCAATGCTGGTTCCTCTGCTCCATCCCATCATCCTCCATGCTGGTTCCCCCTGCTACATCCCATCAGCCTCCATGCTGGTTCCTCTGCTCCATCCCATCAGCATCTATGCTGGTTCCTCTGCTACATCCCACCAGCCTCCATGCTGGTTCCTCTGCTCCATCCCATCAGCATCTATGCTGGTTCCCCTGCTACATCCCACCAGCCTCCATGCTGATTCCTCTGCTCCATCCCATCAACCTCCATGCTGGTTTCTCTGCTCCATCCCATCAACCTCCATGCTGGTTCCCCTGCTCCATCCCATCAGCCTCCATGCTGGTTCCCCTGCTACATCCCATCAGCCTCCATGCTGGTTCCCCTGCTACATCCCATCAGCCTCCATGCTAGTTCCCCTGCTACATCCCACCAACCTCCATGCTGGTTCCTCTGCTCCATCCCACCAACCTCCATGCTGGTTCCTCTGCTCCATCCCATCAACCTCCATGCTGGTTCCCCTGCTCCATCCCATCAGCCTCCATGCTGGTTCCCCTGCTCCATCCCATTAGCCTCCATGCTGGTTCCCCTGCTCCATCCCATCAGCCTCCATGCTAGTTCCCCTGCTACATCCCATCAGCATCCATCCATGCTGGTTCCTCTGCCCCATCCCATCATCCTCCATGCTGGTTCCCCCTGCTACATCCCATCAGCCTCCATGCTGGTTCCTCTGCTCCATCCCATCAGCATCTATGCTGGTTCCCCTGCTACATCCCACCAGCCTCCATGCTGGTTCCTTTGCTCCATCCCATCAACCTCCATGCTGGTTCCCCTGCTCCATCCCATCAACCTCCATGCTGGTTCCCCTGCTCCATCCCATCAACCTTCATGCTGGTTCCTCTGCTCCATCCCATCAACCTTCATGCTGGTTCCTCTGCTCCATCCCATCAACCTCCATGCTGGTTCCCCTGCTCCATCCCATCAACCTCCATGCTGGTTCCTCTGCTACATCCCATCAACCTCCATGCTGGTTCCTCTGCTCCATCCCATCAACCTCCATGCCGGTTTCTCTGCTCCATCCCATCAACCTCCATGCTGGTTCCCCTGCTCCATCCCATCAGCATCCATGCTGGTTCCTCTGCTCCATCCCATCAGCCTCCATGCTGGTTCCCCTGCTCCATCCCATCAGCATCCATGCTGGTTCCTCTGCTACATCCCATCAGCATCCATGCTGGTTCCTCTGCTCCATCCCATCATCCTCCATGCTAGTTCCTCTGCTACATCCCATAAGCATCCATGCTGGTTCCCCTGCTACATCCCACCAGCCTCCATGCTGGTTCCTCTGCTGCATCCCATCAGCATCTATGCTGGTTCCCCTGCTACATCCCACCAGCCTCCATGCTGGTTCCTCTGTTTCATCCCATCAACCTCCATACTGGTTGCTCAGCTCCATCCCATCAACCTCCATTCTGGTTCCCCCGCCCCATCCCACCAACCTCCATGCTGGTTCCTCTGCTCCATCCCGCCCCAGGGCCATTTTTGCAGAGACAGTTTAGGTTTGGCGCATGCGGCGGGTGGTCGATCAAAGTAATTAAAGGTCATGTCAGGCCAATTAAAAGAGACCAACTAGGATTTTCCAGTCAGCCTCCAGGATCCTGAAGGCAGTGACAGCCAATTTAACTGCCTAGATACGGCCTCCAGGTAGGCAGACTGGGGATTGAAGGGGTGTGGCAGCACTCCAAGTTGACCTTGAGGCCCTCCCTGCCATCCTGTAGAGGGGCTCCCCTGACCCAAAGTGGTAAAGTGGTGGCCTGGCAGCATAAGCCATTTTTTAGTTTAAATTTTTAAACATTGGAGAGAGGGGATTTCCACTTTGAAGCGTCCTCTCCCTCACTTACCTTCCATTGCATCCTGCTGCTGCTTTCCAGCTGGAAGGCTCAGATTCGCCCTCCAGCTTTGCAAGCCCACCCACCGCCCTTAATTGGATGGTGAGTCCGTCCTCTGGCCATTAATTGGCGCCCCAGGGAAAATCACAATGAATGCGGGCTACTGACCCACATTTAAGCTTGATGGCTCAGAAACCTGCAGGGAAAATCCTGTCCTATGTATAGAAAAGCAGAGGGTCCTCCTGTAAAAATTACTTCCTCAACCAACAACAGTTAAAAACAGATTCATTTGTTATTGATCTGTTTGCTAGTTGTGGGACTTTACTGCTATTTTGCTATGTAACAACAGCGACTGTGATTAATTGATTGTGTAGCTTTTTGAGATTTTGTAAGGATGTAATAAGGTGCTATAGAATTGCAAGTTTTTTTCTTTCATGAAACAAACCAAATTAGCAAGGTAGGTTGCTAACTTTTTAAATGTTGCAGGCAAGTTAGTATTTTGGAAGCCAAGATCGACTCACTCCCTGGTTTCCATCATTGTTGAGGAAAGGGAGGATGCTTAGACCACAAGCTGGATCTTAGTAGAGTCTATTCTGTGCAATGTTCAGCTGAGCACTCGTGCAACCTTTACTCTCATATATCTCAGCTTAAGCAGTGACTTTGCTGGAAGAGTACATAATTGGAAATAATCGAAGACTAGTTCATTCCTTTTATTTGAATCAAGAGGTCGTATTCTCAGAGGAAACCCGAGGATTACTTTTCTTCCATTACAAGCCACTCATCATCACAGTCTCTTCTCCACATGGAGAGTCACAATCATAGATTTCTTAACAAATGTCTGCTTTTACATCGGAACAGGAGTCGGCCATTTAACCCCTCAGGCCTGTTCCACTTTTCCCTCAAGGCTGGCGAGGGAAGATTCAAGATGCATTGCATTGTTTCTTATTCTAACTCATTCCTTCTTTGGACCTCAGTCCTCCAGCAATTGGTCTCCCTTCCTTCCCTCCTACAGACAATAGGGTTTTGAGGCTTGGTGTCACCTAATCACTTCTTCCACATGCACTTTACCTTCTCCCTTACTCATTTCCACCTGGTTGTGTCCTGCACTTCAGTCCTTGGGTCCTTCACCTAAAAAAGTGGAAAGGACCTGAGTCAGGTGCATTGCTCATTTTTGCAGCCCACTTTGGAACTGCGATGGGTAACTGAGCCGGGCAAGCATAAGAAATAGATAAGTCAGGCTTTCAAGTTAATGATCGCCTGAAGTCTTATTCTCAGCCCCTCAAGCTCTTACCTTACTTGATGTGGTTTATTTTTATTATTTTTAAAGTTATAATGTGAATATCTTCCTTCCAATGCTTACACTGTCAAGCATCACATGGTGATATTCATCTTCATAAATTGCCCCATCAGAAGGCTCTTCACGAGCAATAGGACAAAGCTTAAAGTATAGCCATTTTGTCCTGCTGCATTCCAGCCCACTCAGTCACGTTTCAGCTCGTATTACCTTCATTTCTGTGGTTAAAAAGTTAACAAACATCTGAGCATAACAATTAATGATTAACAGACCCAAGCAAACATCACATTTTAAGGTCTTGCAGACTGGGGTTGCTAAGGTCAGAAGAAAAGGATTTTCTCATTACTTACACAGCAGGTTTACTGCATGAACCGCTGTTTCGGAATGAGTCAGATTTGCCTGTTGTTTCAGTAATAGCCTTGTATGTTTTAGAGATATACTTGAGACTCATCCAATAATTATTATGTATCAGCAGTGTGAGTTGGAGAGCTACCTTATGAGAGATGAATACAATCCACTGTCTCCCATCGTATTTGTACAGCTGTTATTTGCATATTCTCTGCTTAAATGAGAAACTGTAATGTGTCATTCCTATTAATACTGCAGGCAAACAAAACGTTTTAATTTCCCAGTGTTTAATTTTTCTGTTAGCTGTTTTCTGTTCCGATGTGTTATGCTCCAAATCTCATTTTCTGAGAGGATTTTGCTCATTGTGGAGGCATAGAATCAAACAGAAAGGGGCTATTTGACCCATTGGGCTGGATTTTAACAAGCCCTCGATATCGTGATCCATGGCAGGGGGTGCCTGAAGATGGCTCAGGATGAGCAGGATGAGGCCCGGCACAGATCTCAACGCCGGCAGGAGCCAGCCTGATCCTCCCGGCGGAGGCGAGGCTCCGTGGCGGGCGCCCCGCTGCTGGACGACGGGACTACAATTTAAATATGCAAATCAATCAAATTAATAAATTTAATTACACTTACCTCCAATCTTGAGGGTCGTGATGGCTGGCACTCCTGTGCCTTCAGATCCCCGTCCAGGGAAAAGCGGCGCCACATTGGTGAGGAGGTGGGAGGAGGTAAGATTGTCAGGAGAGGGGTGGGGGAATGGGGTCAAATACATATAATGGGTGTAGGGGATGGTGGGAAGGGTTAAACTTTAAACCTTGTGCAGTTTGTGGGGGGGGCGGGGGGGAGGATCAGATCTAAAAGGTAAATGTTTTGTTTTTGGTGGGGGGGGGAGGGAGGGCAAATAGTTATTGTAATTGTTTTTGGGAGGGTGGGAAAGAGGCTTAAGAAATTTATTTATTTAATTTTGGGGGCTCTTTCTTTCAAAACTTAAATATGTCGGCAGGGCTGGCCGCCCTTTTGAAATGGCAGCAACGCCATTGCTGGGGACGGAGAGCCCGTCCCCTCCATGTGATTGTGGGGGTGGTGGACCACCCTGGCTATTTAAATGAGCCGCTGCGCTTAACATCGCGGCATCTCTTTGGTGTCGCTGTTTGTTGAGCCGGGATCAGAGGCGCGCTCTCAAAATCCAGCCCATTATTCCTGTGCTAGCTCTCTGAAAGAAACACCAATTAGTCTTACTCTCCTGCTCTTTCCTGTGACCATGACAATTTTTCATATTCAATTATATATTCGATTTCCTTTCGAAGTCTACTGTTGAATCTGCTTTCACATTAAATGGAATATAATTAAATCTCCCCTTTACCTTCTTTGCTCGAGGGAGAATTGTTCCAACCCCTCTAATCTCTCCACATAACTGAATTCCCTCCAGCCTGGTACCCGATATAAAAAAAAGTATCATAAAAAGAATTTCAATGTAAGTTATGAAAAATGAAATTCTGTTGAGAATTGTTGCAAGCTGTCACACATGACATCAGACAATAGACTGAAAACCCAAGTAGCAAATCAGGTTTAAAATTCTCCCTCTTTGGCACCACCTAAAATACCTTGGGTAATTTGCCTTCGAACTTGTGCAAGTGGAAGTTTCAAACCAGCCTTGAACAGGTGTGTCTGCTAGATTTTACCAGTCCTTTGGGGATGAGCTGGGAGGCAGGAAGACTGGCAAAATGGTGCGGGAAGGCTTCAAGTGGCATGCCTATCATCTTCCCACTGCAATGCCAGTTTGCTAGTAGCAAGAAAGGTGTCAGACGGCCTGCTCATCCAAAGCCCAAATGAGCCACTTAAGTGGCCAATTAAGCGCCTCTTCCTGCCTCCACTGGCATTTTACCAGCTGCTGGGGTGGCCCTTTTTTTACACTCTGTGGCCCACAGATGGGTCCCCTGGCAGCAGTTGCTGCTGTTATGGAAGTGTTTTTTTTTCTCTGTTTAAAAACTAAGGGGGGTCTGTGTGCCTTTAAGGATGAGAGAAGTTTTAATATTCTCTGGGAACAGTGTGTACAAGCTGCAAGCCTGTTTCCTAAGCAACAGCAAGAGAATTTGATCACATGCCGTATTATATCAGTTTGACTGTGTGTAAAGACTAACTCGAACTGATTTGATCTGCAGACCAACGAAGTGTGCTCTCCTTGAAGGAAGGATTTGTCTCTCTCTTAGCAGAAAATTTACATTAGCTGAAACACATCCTGTAGGCCAAAGAGGAAAAGACCCCGGGAAAGGAATCTTTGCATCAGTGGAGGTAGCAAATTCCTTTTTACTTCCAATCTCTAAGAAGTCTCTGCCTCAGGAGTGACTTTCTGTTGCCTTTTGTGTTTCTGGAAGTTCAGGAATTCTCAGTAAAGTTTCTACTGATTGACTGCAAATTTAAAATCTAAACAGGCCTGTTGTTATACTCCTTGTTGAAAGATCTGTGTGACGCTTGCTGCAGCCGAAGTGCCGTCAATGCCTATCCATTACAGATTGTTCATCAAACTCGCCTAGAGACTTTGAGTGGTATCTGACTGTTCGACTCTGGGACTCACCGAACTGGGAACATAACCCATGAGGACTTACAACCCAGCTATTTATTTATTCCTAAGAAACAACTCTCACTTAAAACAGCATTTTAAAAACTGGTTAACTGTTGGTTTTTGAATGTATGTGTGTGTGCATGAGGGATAGGAGGAATAAAAAGTTATAAAGTCTTTTCAGACATAGCTTTATCTCAATAGTAAGATTTAGTTTATTAATAAATAGCTAATTTGTTGATGTTTAAAGATATCTGGTTTGGTGTGTTTTATTCTGGGGGTTAATAAAGTGATTGATTTGGCTAATTTTCCTGTAGGTGGGAAACTTTAATAATATCATGTCGTCTGTGGAATAGTGGGACTGAATTGACAGTGCATTACTCCCGCCTCAGTTGTAACACCACCTACATGGCAACAGTGTTGTCTCTCTTCTGCAACTCCACCCCCTCAACTCACTGGGCTCTGCCTAACGTGCCCCTACACCCCCGACCCCACTTACCTGACATTGAGGGCGCACGGCCATTGATGCTCCCTAATTCTCCAGGCGCAGCCCCAGCAGTGGCCACCACAAGTGCTGGCGATGAAGAGGCTACTGAACTACCGGCCCTTTGACTGAGCTGGCAGCTGTTGCGGGCGGGCCGCCATCCTTAATAGGGACTGCAGCCCCAGCAGCAGCCACTTAATTAGTCGCCCCCTACCCTGTAGCTTTTAGCCCCGGTGGCGGCACCCCAGTCGCCTACATAAAATTCCAGCTATAATGTTACATTTTCAACACTAAATTAATATGGGATCAATCATTTGAAACAGCATGTTTGGTTAAACAAAGTGTCTTACATTGCCCAAACTCTGAGAATGTATTATATTACATCTTTGGTTTTTCATAATATACAGTCCCTTTCCCTACCCCTCACTTTGTGAGTTTGCTCTTTTAAATTTTATTCATATAGTTCACTGTCTCCACTCAAACTGTTGCTGGGTTTGGTCATGTGATATTGTTTCATGTAACAGGAACAGATTTCTTCAATGTTCAATCAAAGCTGTGGTCGTGTCAATGACAGGAAGAACGGTCTATGGAACAATACTTTTAATGGGTTCTAATATTCCTGTATGTATTTTGCTTTCTCCCTCCCCTCTCCCGGTAGCACTGACTTGCTGGGATATAATCATTCAAAACAATGACGTAACTCTGAAACTTAGCATTCTCCTTTTATCTAAAAATGTAAATCTTACTCAAGAACATTGATGACTTTTGCACTTGTGATTTTTAGCAGCCTTCAATAGGATAACTGCCAAAAGCAGTGCAAAATCCTCCATGGTGTTGCAAATCAGAATTGTACAACTTCTTGAAAGCAGAGAAGACATATGGAATCAACTGTGAATTAAAAAACAAATATCATAGGGAAAAGAGAATCTATAAAACCGCTGTTTGACTTACACCACCTTATTTCGCCTCTTGAAAACTGAGACTTTATTGATCAGATAGATGGAAAGTGTGAAGAGTGAACTGCCAAAGCATGTAATACAAAAATGAGGATCTTGTAGGTGTTAAAATTGATTCTGTTAGGGAGAGGAGAATTTCTCACAGCTTTTACTGCAATGGGTTGTCACAGCTGGATTTTTTTTTAACCCATTCTCTTCATATTTATGCAGCTCAGACAAAAGTTTTTAATTTACACAGTCTGCATAATTTTAATTAAATGGCTTCAGAATATTTTGGGCTGTGTTTTTGCTTTTGGGCTGTCAGTGCTGGGTAGGCAAAACTTTTCAACTTTGTCATCCACTGTCAGCATTAATTACGCTAAGATAGTATACATCAGAGCAAAATAAAACTCCCACTAACCTCCCCCAACGTGCTTGCATCCATCCTAGCATCAGACAGGGTCTCTGACAGCACCACTCAGATTTTCCCATGTTCCACTCAAAAAAAAAAATCCTTATAGCTTGCCTAACGAAGAGTCTTTTAACATCAATTTGCCCCAATTTTACGTCCAATTTCAAAATATTAGCAACTCAGTTTTACAATTGAGGCATTGGTAGACCATGCACCAATGTAGGTCAGCAAGCACAGAGGCGCTGGGTGAAGGGGTCTGGGTGCGAGTTAGGATATTGGCAGTAGAGTTTCAGACAAGCTGAAGTTTGCTGAGGGTGGAAGATGGGGGGGCTGGCCATGAGAGCATTGTGTCATGTAAATGTGCTTTGCCAAATTATTTTTTTAATGCACCGATTGGAAACCTAAATTAAACTTTTAAAAAGAAGGCTGCTAAGATGGCCACCGCAATATGCATTGAAATACCCTACATACCAAGATATCGAGGTGGAGACATATGTCTGAATAGCCCTCTTCCAGAACAATGACTTGAGCAGTTTGAATGAGCTACCTGGTATCGCCTCCATTAGCAATTTAAAGTCATCTTGGAACATTAATACTAGTGGAGTTGAACCTCAAAGAGTAAACACTGAAACAATGGGACCCAAGAGAGTGGTTAGAATTCTTAGACTTTTGGGTGACATGTTAAACATAGGACCTATCTGCTCTCTCAAGTGGACATAAAAGATCCCATGGCATTATTCAAAATAGAACAGGGGAGTTCTCCTCAAGTCCTGGCCAATATTTGTCCTTCAACCAACATCATGAAAAACACTTACTTCGTGCACAAATTGGCTACTGTGCATTCCCTACATTACAACAGTGACTACATTTCAAAAGTACTTAAATGGATTTAAAGTGCTTTGGAATATCCCGAGGTTGTGAAAAGTGCTATATCAAAGTAAGTTCTTTCTTTCTTCTTAAAAAATTGCTTGAATTAGAACCTGTGGAGTCGAGGAGCAACTTGACTGTTCTTGACCCACAATTAAGTATTATTTCCATTTTGGCCAAAAGTGTCCAACATGGACTGAACTAGTTGTTGAAAGTTAATCTTGAACACATTTTCTATGTATCTAAAATATAAATAATCATCTCTATCTCATTATCAGATTAAGTGGTTTGAGTAAAATAATTTGAATCATTGTACTAAGCAAAAATGCATTTCCTGGGAGATGATGTGCACCAGGATTGAGCCACATCTGAATGTAAATTCAATGTAAATCTCTCAAATGACATTTTTCGGAGTTGGAAAGGGCATTCAAAACGTATGTTGAGCAAGACCAAACCAGCCAGAGTCATAAAGAAAAACAGCATACAGCGTCAGTAGAGAAAGATTAATTAGAATGCACACCAGGTGAGTTTAATGGAGTGTTTTGCCATTTCAACTCCAATGAAACAATTAACTTGTTCAATTGCCCATTTAAGAGAATCTACATATAGTATTTAGTGAAGGCCAATCATTGTCCTAATGTCAGTCGAGGAAAAATCATTATTGATAATTTGGAATGGCAGCTTAAGCAAAGCAAGAAGTTACCAACCCAATGAATTACTGTTTCTCTGACAAGAATTTCTTCAAATTTGCCCCCCTGTTCATTTTTTGTCACTTGAATATCTCCTGCACTTTGTTTCGCGAATCACCTCCTCTGAACTTGCAGAAGTGGGAATGCAACTCTTAAAAGGAGGTTGTGTTTGCTAATAACTGGAAAGTACAGAATCTGAGCAACTATTTGTAAATTTACCTTCAGATTCTTTGATGCCTGTCTCTGTAGAAGAGGTGAAGGCAAGGAGGGATGTTCTGTTTCCTAGAAGTGGGAAGACCTCCAATACATTGGGCCTGGAGAGAGGTGGCAAAGATGATCTGTTCCAGAACCTGGATTCAATAAAGGAAACTTTTCAGTGACCTTAAGACCAGCAAGGATGAATACATCTCTCTGTTTCTCCATTTCTTAGTAACACCTGGCAACAGTCTCCCTCCCCCTGCACTCAGAACAATTCTCTCCCCTGCATCACAAACTCCACCATTGATCAAAAGGGCACAATATATCAGTTCTTATTCACATTCCAGACACAGACTTACCTCCTGCTTGCTGCCATCACAACAGCCATTAACAGCAATCTGTCTCCACTTGGTAGTACTTGCAGATCCAGAAATTCCTTTCATGCCACTTGCTTTCCATTTAACACTTCCCCATCCTGCTTGCATCTTGCTTCTTCTCCTTTTTGGTATTTGCATTACATCCTGAAGCACTTTCCCTTTCAGTAGTCACTTACCATCTCTCATTGTCTATTTCTGCAGGACAAAATGATGCACAGCACATAGGAGAGGAGTATGACCAGGTAGGGGGGGAAGTATAACATCATGACCCATACACAGGTGGAGAAAGAAGCTGTAGAAAACTGTAGCCCTTCAAGGGCAGGGTCTGTGCTTATCATTGGCACCCAGTCATGTACCTCAAGAAAATCATTCAGCCAGCTTGACAACTTCAAGCTGCATTGTGAAGCCTGTCAGCTGCTGCTGTCCAGTCTGTCAGTGTCATGCTAACTCTTGTCCCTTTTCTCTTTTTGCTAGTTCCTTCTCAGAAGTAAAACTCTGAAGAAGACACCTCGGATTAGGACAATCCCGCTGCGGATGTATCATTGAGTATTCCTTCCCTCTCAAGCACCAACACAGAGATTGGCACCTTGAGTGGGTTGAATAGTGAGTTGGAGGGGTCTACATTTGGTGAAACACCCAGCATGAGTGAGCAGGAGCCAGTTGTGGTGACAGGGACAGTCCAAATGGCAGCTCACCAGAGGGCGAGGTCATCTCCCAGCTCTGCTAGCAGAACTCAGATGCTGACCTCAGGTCAGCGTGACAAGAAGCTGCCTTGAAGCACACAAGTAAGTATACAAGGTATTGGAAAGCCGGTCAATGAATGTCCATACCATATCTAGTATGGAAGAGTTCACTTCCAGCTTGTCTGGTGTCCTATTGCCCAGCACCAGCTCTCTGCAGTCTACTTTGGAACATGTGGTCACTTTCAGGGATGCTGCAGCTGGCCCTCACACTAAGACTCTGTGCTGTCAAACTTTGTAGCTTTGACTGAAGCCCAATCGGCTGCCACCCAGACTCTGGGCTCCAACTTATTTTCCACCTTGGAGAAACTGGTCTTTCAGAGCATCACTCATCTCCTCTCCTGCAAATTGGTGGGAATGATATGCTGCAGATTCATGAGAGTGGCAGTGACACAACAATGTGGCAGGTGTTGCCCCCTCTCAGGATGGCAGCATGTCTACTCCCTCACCAGCCCCTTAACCAAATGCTACCATGTATCAGAAGGCCAGCTCAGCCAGACTCTCAGACTTGAGCTCCAGAAGTCACTGGCCATGAGCTTCTCTTGGGTTTTAACATGAGTAATAGTGGCCTCCAACCAGCATTGATAAAGTTATTGGAAGAGCGACATGTAGGAGTAATCAAGTTACTAAGTCTTCTTACAAAAAAGCCTTTTTAGGTTGACACTTGGGTGAGAAATGAATTCAAGGCAATTATTGTGTTTGGCATTAAATGAATTACCCTTATCTCTTTGTTCTTTCCACAGCAGCTTCTGAACCTGCATTGTCCATATATGGAGAATTCTTATTGTTACCATCACCTAGTTCATGGGTTGTGTTAATTTTCTAGAGGTAACTTTTAATTTGGGAATTGAATTTTTTTAATGCAAGGCAAATAAAAACACCTGGGGCTGGATTTTATCAAGCCCACGAAGTTGGGTTCCGTGGCGGGGGGAGGGGGACGGAAGATTGTTCCAGCAGAGGCCCGCCACGGAGGCCGGCGTGGCTCCGTGGTGGTCCCTCCTCCGCTAGGCGATGGGAACTGAATTACTATATTTAAATGAACGGGATGAATACTTAAATAAACTTACCTTTAATCTTCTAGGCCCATCACGATCCTCAGTGTGGCGGCCGGCACTCCCGTGCCTTCAATTTCCGATCTGGGGTAAGCTGCGTGACACTAGTGGGGGCGTGGAGTTGTTAAGATTTTCAGTGAGGGGGGGAATGGGGTCAAATAAATGTAATGGGTGTAGGGGATGGTGGGAAGCTGTGATCTTTAAACTTGATGCAGTCGAGAGGGGGGGGGGGAGGGGGAGGTGGGTGGTGGCGGTGGTGAAGGTCAGATTTAAAAAGGTAAGTGTTTTGGGGGGGATGGGCAAAGTTGATGAAATTGTTATTGGGGGGTGGGGAAAGGAGCATTGGAAATTTAATTGATAAATTTTTGAGGGGGGTATCTTTAAAAATTTAAATATGCTGGCAGGGCTGGCTACCCTTTCAAAATGGTGCCAACGCCTGCGCACGGGCAGCTGACGCCATTGCCGGTGACAGACAACCCGCCCTCTCCGCGTGATTGGGGGGCAGGGAGGGTGTGGTGTCGGGCCGCCCTGGGCTATTTAAATGAGCCGCAGCATGCGAGATCGGGGGCGGGATTTAAAGTCCAGCCCCTGGTTTGAGAAGCTGGCAAACAAACCGATGGTGATTACAAATCAAAGGGTGGCCCATGTTTATTTAGTAAGGACATATTGGGAAATATAAAGACTCTGTACAATGGGAACTCCGCTGAAATGGTTGATGGGGACAGTGGGCTGGATTTTCTAAGCTCACCACCGAGATCAGCGGCGAGCTTTAAAAATGGCAGTCCGCCCGTGCGGACTGCGCATCGTGGATTCTCCGCGATATTCAGCATGGCAGCTCATTTAAATGGCCGGGGTGGACACCCCCCCCCCAACGACATGGAGGGAGCGGGCAGTCCATCCCCGGCAAAGTCGTCAGGCACCACTGCTCAGACATTGACACCATTTTTAAAGAGCTTCAAGCCCTACATTACAATTTACATTTTCAAAGCGATATTAAGTTAAAATTTATTTTAAAAAATTAAATAAATGTTTCTAGTCCCCTTCTTCCCCACCCCCCCCATAACCATACAATTCATTCCTTGCCCTCTCCCCCTCAAAATACTTACCTTGTATACCTGACCTTGCCCCCTCCAAAGTTCATAAACTTTTAACTTCACCCCTCCCCACCATCCCCTACACCAATCCGATTAGTTTGACCCCACTCCCCCCCACCCCACCCCCGCATCGAAATACTTACCTGCTCCCCCCCTCCCCACCAGTGTCCCGCATCGGATCCCTGGAGGGTATCCGAAGGCACGGGAGTGCCGGCCACCAGCAGCAATGTCGCTGCGGAATGGACGGCGGGAGTGGGTAAGTAATTAATACATTAATTTTAATAAATTAACATATTTAGACTTGGCTCCCATCGTTGAGTGGTGAGGGGGCCGCCACGAGGCCTCACCACTGCCAGCAATAGCGGGCCGGGCCTTCCTGGCATCAAGGCCCATGGTGGACCTCTCCCAGAGGCATTTTCCGCCGCCCGCCCCTCCCCACCACAAACTGTGACGTCAGGGGCAGTCTGTAAAATCCAGCCCAGTGTGTCTACAGCTACCTCAGTCAGGGGTTTAAATTATTCATATGATTTCCTAGATCAAAGAGAAGGTTTGGAGTTGGGAATAATTAGTTTAAATTGCTATCTGGGATATCCCATATGTACCACTTGATATGGAGATGGATGATGCAAGGGGTGTCTGTTGGTTTTTAGATCTGTGTGCTTGCTGATGCAGTCAGTCAGTTGGCTTTTAGACAAGCAGTTGGCTTTTGGAAAGCTGTTGGCTTTTGGAAGTCAGCTGGGCTCAGGAGCGGAGAGGCCATCAGGAACCAGGGGTGTTTCTCTTTTGAGGCAGGTCCGTGCTCAATCTAGGAAATCCGGATTTGTGAGGTGTTGTACGTGAACTGGAGGATTTGCCTAGCCAAAGCTAGAGGGAGAATTCCCCCGGAAATCTCAAATCTCGGAAGACAGCTAAGAAACTAAGAAAATCAAAGTGAATTCCTAAGACCTGTGGTACACTTTGGATTGGTCACAGGAGAAGTGAACAAACCACCAAGATCCTGTAATGCATAGGGGATTGTTGGGTGGAAGTAACAGTCAAATAGGAATGTTCTGATGGGATTTAGAGTTTCAAATATTCATGCTCTGTTAAGATTTTAAGTTTAAAATATAAATGTCTCAAGTTGTAGTTAAGTTAGTAGTGTTTTTCTTTGTTTAATTCTTGTAAAGCTTGTGCTTAAAATGTGAAATTGTGTGGCGTAACTCTTTCAGTAATAACTTTTAAAAAGAGAAAGTCGAATTCCCAGTTAATAGTCCCTAACGGGATCGTAACATTATTTGTAGTCAAGAAATTCTTGATGGTGTAATACCCATGAGACTTAGGCATGCAAAACATGCATAAATCTTAAAAGTCCAACTACTTTGGATTGAATCTTAATGCATGCAGTAAGACAATAGTGTCCCTGCTGTCTTGCATGTATAATAATTTGTACATTATGCCAGCTACTTATCATTTGTGTATGTGTATTCAGGTATGTTTTGCACCATGCATTTTGTACTTATTCATACAACGGCATATTTGACTAAACCAAGACCTGAGTTATGATTGCGACAAAACAAACTAAACAATGCAAGGCTTTCCACATATTGAAGCATTACAGCATGAAACTTAATCCTGAATTCTAAAAATCTGATTGAAGCTTAACTGTATTGGGAAGCAAACACTGGCAGGTATAATTAGGAAGAGAATTTGTCAAGCTCTTGACTTTGCCTAAGAATGAGAGGGCTGGAATAGCAATATCCTAACTGTTTGCACAGTGTCAATGCACACACAATGGCAATTGCAGTTCCAACCTCAAATGGATTAATATTTGATGCTGGAAGAGAAATGTGAGTTGTTCATGTTTATTTAGGATATCATGAAATACACTGAAATTTGCAATTTTATTGGTGTCCAAGGCCCCCTTTTTCCCCCTAAAGTCTTACATGTATATCTGACAGGATGAGTTAACAACCTGCCCCATTCCATGATTTGAATGCAGATTGTTTGATGTCAAGGATATGATCACACTTAAACATAATAATAAATGTCACTTTGTACCTATGAATGACATTTGAAATCTTATGGGCAACGTTTCTAATGAACATTCATATGAATTTCTGTCATTAACTATTTTAATGATGATGCAGTGTAATTTTGGTTTAATGCTTGGGTTAAAACATTAGACAGGTAAAATTCAAAGAAATCTATTAACTCGTTTGTTACTGATACCGCACAGTGCAATTGTATTCCTTCCCCTTAGTAATGCATGATGTGTAAGAACAGTTCATTTCTTACTAAATCATTGCTGGTTCAATATCCTGGAATTCCTGACCTAACAACATTGTGGAAGCACTATCACCACAAAGTCTGCAGAGATGTAGGAGAAAGCCCACCACCAGCTCCTTGGGGCAACTACCAAAGAGCATTAAACGCAGCATTTGCAGTGTTACCCCCATGCCAAAGACAAAAGAAAGAAGAATTCAGTTGCAGTTATTCATTGAAAAAATATATCTTTTAATTTCCACTAAAGCACTGAAAAAGTTGTCTCGCAATGCGTGACATACTCTAATCAATAATTCATATAGGTGCTACACGGTTTTCCTCAGGTAGAAACTGTGTTCACGAACAGGACTTCTGAATTTTGGAATTCATTTTTTCCCTCAAATCAGGTCAAAAAAATCTGGTGAACTCAGCTATGAACAAGACATGCTTTCTTGAACCAATAATAAACATTCATCATTTTTTAAAAAAAGCTTTGACTGGCAAAACAATTTTGGAAAGGACAACTAAAATTTAAGTAAATAATAAATGCTTACACTGTCCTCTGTGAAGGGGGCAATCCTCCAACCATTTTTCTCCAGAATCTAACTAAAATCAGATGCCTCTATTTAAGAATGGGAGCAGCCCTTTAAGAGCTGCTGCAGTCTTGATTCCCCCCATCCCCCACCCATCACCACTGTTGCAACACCATTCTCTGCACGTGCAAAAGATGTGGCAGAAGCATTGTTAATGACTCAAATGAGCCGAGCTCACAGAATCCAGTGGGGTCAGGCTGCCACTCTACTAATGCATATGGGACCATTATTGGTGAATTGGCTTAATGTCTTATAATGAACTCTGTCAATTAGTATTAAGAGCTTGCATTCTGGAAGTGGTTATGGATGATTTAAGGTTATAATTTCTTAATTAGGTTATAATTAGGGGCATAGGTTCCTGAGTCAGCTGGTTGAAAATTTATATCCAGTGCCAGTGCTTGTTTATTTAATCAGTGAGAACGGTTGCATAATTTCCACATCTATGGAGTGGCCTTGAATTACAGATCTTTTATGTTTATGAAACAAATCCTTCAATATTGTCCTTGGTTGAGGTACAATGCCCATACCTGTCAGATTCATACCCTCCCTATCCACTCAACTATCCGGGGTTAGGACAGGGATCAGCAACCTGAGGCTCTGGAGCCGCATGCAGCTCTTTAATATCTCATTTGCAGTTCCCAACCTTTTCCAGTTGGATTGCATTAACATGAAAAAGTCTAAAAAAAAATTAAGTCAAGAAAAGTAACAGCCGTGTTTTTAATGTGGGGATAAAGGGTTAATCATTATCCTACACTTCATGGTTTCAAATGATTAGCTTAACGAAAAACATCATTGTTCTCTAAATAAACCTGTTCTAGTGGCATAGCTACATCATGGTTATAGATAATGCCTTTGATTGGAGGAACAGGTTTTATCATTGCGACCATTATTATTTCTAATATAGCTGAAATGATAAATTATTCTAAATGTGCTATTAGAAGCTTTTTTATCAAGAGAATCAATAGCCAAAAAATTGCCTTAATTCTATGCACCTTAAGTTAACATTTATTTTAAAGATGAATTTACTGATACAATTATAGTAAAAAAAAGTTTAAAAACACGATAATTCAGTTAGGTCTATTTTAATTTAGATGCTTTTTCTATTGATACATAAATTCAACACATATTTTGTTTATTATATATGCAAATGATTCATTCTACAAGAGACATTTAGCAATTTACCAAGTATTTGGTTTAGAAATGCTGAATTTTTCACCTTGCAGCTCACAATAGTTTTTATTTTAGGCATTTTTTTTTAAAAGGCTCTTCAGGTAAAAAAGGTTGCAGACACCTAGGTTAAGATGTTAGTCTATCCTGAAAACCTGATTCCATTGTATGGGAATATTAAAACAGGTCAGGTCTGAGTGGCACAGGAAGGCAAGTTCATGCCCACTGTTCCCCACATGTTCAAGTTACTGGAATATTTTCTATTGAGTGCACTTGTGTGGGATGACGCTTGTGGAAATATCTCCCATACAATAAAGAAGTTATGATGAACCTTTATAAAACATTGGTTTAGCCTCACCTGGAGTATTGTGTCCAATTCTGCGCACCGCACTTTAGGAAGGGTGAGAACGCTTCAGAGAGGGTGCAGAAAAGATTTACAAGAATGATTCCAGCGATGAGGTACTTTAGTTTTGTGGATAGTTTGGAGAAGTGGGATTGTTCTCTTTAGAGAAGAGAAGGTTGAGAGGAGGTTTGATACAGGTGTTCAAAATCATGAGGGGACAGAGCAGAGAGAGAGAAACTGTTTCAATTGGCAGAAGGGTTGAGAACCGGAGGTCACATATTTAAAGTGATTGGCAAAAGAACTAACAGCAAGTGTATGATCGGGAATGCACTGCCTAAAAGGGTGGTGGAGGTAGATTTAATAAAAGCTTTCGAAAGGGAATTGGATGAGCATCCAAAGGGGAAAAAAAATACAGGGCTGCAGGGACAGGGTGGGGAGTGGAACTAGCTAAATTGTCCTTGCAGAGAGCTGATATAGGTTTGATAGGCCAAATGGCCTCCTTCTGTGCGGCAACCATTCTTAGATTCATCTAAGATTCATTCATGATGGAGAGGTGAAAGTAAACAGGGTCTCTCTGGGTCAAGTTGGCTTCAAGATGACACACCTGGCAAAGAGAGATTGGAGATGGGAGAGATGTGATCATCTGTGGCAGACTCTGTAATCTGATAACTGAGCCAGGTAGAACCATAATAGTAACCATAAAAGTCCAGTGCATTGTTCACAGAATTGTTACAGCGCAGAATGAGGCCATTCACCCCATCATGTCCGCACAAGCACTCGAAAGAGCAACTCCCTCAGTTTCATTCCCCTGCCTGTTCCCCGTAACACTGCTCATTTTTCCTTTACATATAACTGCCTAAATCCCTTTTGAATGCTTCAATTGAACCTGCCTCCACCACTTTCTCAGGCAGTGCATTCCAGGCCTTAATCACTCGCTGCGTGAAAAGGTTTTTCCTCATGTCACTTTTGCTTCTCTTACCAAATACTTTAAATCTGTGCCCTCTCATTCTCGATCCTTTCACGAGGGGGAACAGTTTCTCTCTCTCTACTCTGTCCAGTCCGCTCATGATTTTGAATACCTCTATCAAATCACCTTCTCTTCTCCAAGGAAAACAGTCCTAACTTCTCCAATGTATCTTCATAACTGAAATTTCTCATCCCTGGAACCATTCTCGTGAATCTTTTCCATACTCTCTCTAATGCCCTCACATCTTTCCTAAAGTGTAGCGCTCAGAATTGGATGCAATACTCCAGCTGAGGCTGAACTAGTGTCTTATACAAGTTCAACATAACCTCCGTGCTCTTGTACTCTATGCCCCTATTAATAAAGCCCAGGATAGAGGCCTGCTTTAGGTCAGGAAAAAGACCCCGACCTGAACCACAGCGGACCCGGCCCGAGTCCCTCCAATTTTGCCCCGAGCCCGACCTGACCCGAACCTGCCACTACACAACCTGACCCGAGCTCGACCCGACCATTACTTTATTTACCTTCCCACTGGGAAGCTCCACCGAGCTGCAGCGCATGCGCGATGACGTCATAGTGATGTCATCGCGTACTGCACAGACTCAGTTTCGTCCCGGACTCCCAGCTCAGGTAAGTTTTTTTTATTTCAGTACTTACCGGCAGAGCACTTACCGTGTGTGTCCGGCCCGACCCAACTCGACCTGGACTTGGCCCAACCCAACCCAAGCCCGAAAGCCGGCCCCAGAAGATGGGCCCGACTCAATCCGAACCCGACACATGTCGTCGGGTCCCGTCGCGTTCAGGTCGGGTAGCAGGCCTCTAGCCCAGGATACCGTATGCTTTATTAACTGCACTCTCAACCTGTCCTGCCATTTTCAATGACATGCACTAATACACCTAGGTCCCTCTGTTCCTGCAACCCCTTTAGAATTGTGCCCTTTATTCTATATTGTCTCTCCATGTTCTTCCTACCTAAATGAATCACTTCACATTTCTCTGAAGCTGAACTTCATCTGCCACCTGTCTGCCCATTCCATCAACTTGTCTCTATCCTTTTGAAGTTCTACACCATCCTCCTTACAGTTCACAATGCTTCCAAGTTTCGTATTATCTGAAAGCTTTGAAATTTTGCCCTGTACACCAAGGTCTAGTTCATTAATATATATCAGGAAAAGCAAGGGTTCCAACACTGATCTCTGGGGAACTCCACTACAAACCTTCCTCCAGTCCGAAAAACATCCATTAACCACTACTCTTTGTTTCCTGTCAATCAGCCAATTTTGTATCCATGTTGCTACCGTCCCTTTTATTCCATGAGCTACAAGTTTGCTCACAAGTCTGTTGTGTGGCACTGTATCAAATGCCTTTTGAAAGTCCGTGTACACCACATCAACAGCATTGCCCTCATCAACCCTCTCTGTTACCCCTTCAAAAAACTCCAGCAAGTTAGTGAAACATAATTTTCCCTTAAGAAATCCATGCTGACTTTCCTAAATTAACTCACATTTGTCCATATGACTATTGATTTTGTCCCAAATTATTTTTTCTATAAATCTTCCCACCACTGAAGTTAAACTGACTGGCCTGTAGTTGCTGGACTTATCTTTACACCCTTTTTTGAACAAGGATTTGATGTTTGCAATTCTCCAATCCTCTGGGCTAGTGCCAGAGTCTAAGGAAGACTGAAAAATTATGGTCAGTGCCTCTGCGATTTCCACCATCACCTCCCTCAGTATCCCTGTTGATGATTGATCAGCCAGCTAGCTTGGTTCATTGATCATACCTGGAGCAGTAGAACTGTCGCTGACCATAGATATCCTTGCAAGCCAATTGGGATTGTGTTGGTTGGACAAACAGTTTACCAGTGCCTTGCACTGGCAACGTGCACAGCTTTAGACAGTTAAACTCCAGCAGCAGCCAAGGCAGACTTGGAGAAGTGGGGGTGGGGGATGGTGGGGTCCTGAACTTTCTGGCCTTGGCTAAATGGGGAAAGAATGTGCACCCCACATCAGGCAAGCACTGATGTGCATTACACAGCGGTTTGGTTCTTTACCTGGTGATGTCGAACATACTTGGCTCAACGAAGGAAAACAATATTAAACTGTTCATCACTGAGCCAGTGTATGATAAGTTTTCTTTCTTTTTCTAAAAAAGACTAACAAACCTAATGAGATTGCTTTGGTATATTTTGCAGGAAGCCACTGAACAGTTTCAATTTCTGTCATTCATCTGTGACATGTTGGCTAGTATAATTTATTTATAAGCTGTTTTACTGTTTATTAATTGAAACCTTCCAAATGTACCTTTTGTGCATTTATTGCAATGCCCCCACCTTCAAAACAACACCCTAAAATTACAATAAAATGATAAATCTTTTCAAATCACCTATCACGGTGGCAGTACTTGATTGAAATCAAGGCTTAATGGATACAGCAGAAAAATATTTTGAAGTATAGCTTAATGCAAAGGCTTACATTCACACATTGTGAAAGACTTAGTTTACTATTAGTGAAGAAATTAAGTAAGTAAATGCCTCATAATAGATCAATATTGACAGCATACTGAAGCACAATCCTTAAAAATTATTAGCATTCAGAATGCATTAGCTGGCCAAGCGCTTCAATTTTTGTTTGTAAGTATGTATATAATTTATAGTTCTGGAGAATACAATTTACAAGAGTCATTTTTGTCTGTTTTATGATCTCACAAATAGATGGATGAACTCAACCATATAACAGTTCAAACACTAGGCATAAATATGACCTAAATCTTCCAAATGTACCCTACCATAAAAGTAGCTTACATATATAAAATAAATTAATTCTTGCATGTCATATTGGTTTTTTTTAATCATAAATTTAACCTGTGAGTCCGTGAACTAAGTTTGTTTATTTTTGAGGAGAAGGAAGAGTAACTACTCACAGACACCAGGTATAAACTTGTTCATTAACTGTCTTTATGTTGCTTCTGATGCATTTACCCACAACTCCTCTAGCCCTCGAGAATGATAATTCATTGCATGAAAATTGGAACTAAATTATGAGACAAATATTATGGAACAAACCTGCTTACTAATGTGCAAGGATATGAACAAAAGATACAAACAACAATGTTATGTGTTCTTTTTTTAAATCAACATTTAAAAGAGCACAGTTTGGAGGCCTTGGAAAGACCTGTATTGCCCTGTTGGTGAATATTGCCTTCAAACAGGTCATCCAAGTCCTTAGCACAATATTACAGTGACATAGTTTGAGACCCATGTAAAGACTTTGTTAATAGAATTTCTATGAGGGTTTCTCCCAATCTCCTGCCAGAAATTTGCCATAAAAATGCAGTTCCTCTGGGGTTTCTGCTCAGCTTATGGCAAAAGATTGGGACAACCCTCATGGAACCTGTACCCTTCTTTGTTCTCTATGTTTTAGTATATAGAATAATTGAGAGAAAGAAGTGATTTAACAAATAGTAAAATGACTGCAAATGACAGCGTGAATAGCTGTTACTCAACAACCAGTTTCTAACGGCCAAAATGCAAACTCTCAATTTTTCCAGGGCCACTGTTAGAAATGTACCACCAAATGTGGGTTTGCACCTGGAATTTACCACATCATTTTTTAAAAATTCGTTCATGGGATGTGGGCATCACTGGCTGGCCTGCATTTATTGCCCATCCCTAATTGTTCTTGGGAAGGTGATGGTAAGCTGCCTTCTTGAAATGCTGCAGTCTTTGAGGTGTAGGTACACCAACAGTGTTGTTAGAAAAGGAATTCCAAGATTTTGACCAAGTGACAGTGAAGGAATGGCGATATAGTTCCAAGGCAGGATGGTGTGTGGCTTGGAGGGGAACTTGCAGGTGGTGGTGTTCCCATGCATCTGCAGCCCTTGTCCTTCTAGGTGGTAGAGGTCACGGGTTTGGAAGGTGCTGTCGAAGGAGCCTTGGTGAGTTGCTGCAATGCATCTTGTAGATGGTACACACTGCTATCACTGTGCATCGGTGGTGGAGGGAGTGAATGTTGAGGGTGGTGAATGGGGTGCCGATCAAGCGGCTGTCTTGTCCTGGATGGTGTCGAGCTTCTTGAGTGTTGTTGGAGCTGCAGCCAAGTGGAGAGTATTCCATCACACTCCTGATTTGTGCCTTGTAGATGGTGGACAGGCATTGGGGAGACAGGAGGTGAGTTACTCCTCATAGAATTCCCAGCCTGTGACCTGCTCTTATAGCCACAGCATTTATGTGGCTGGTCTAGTTCAGTTTCTGGTCAATGGTGAGCCCCAGGATGTTGAAAGTGGAGGATTCAGCGATGGTAATGCCATTGAATGTCAAGGGGAGAGGGTTAGATTCTCTCTTGTTTGAGATTGTCATTGCCTGGCACTTGTGTGGCGCAAATGTTACTTTTAAGGGGTATCTTAAAGGAGGAAAGAGAGGTGGAAAGGTTTAGAGAGGGAATTCCAGAGCTTCGGGCCCAGGCAGCTAAAAGCATGGCTGTCAATGTTGGAGCAAAGCAGGATCAAAAGTTACCAATTACGAAGTTCAAAAACTATCAAACATAAATAAGCAGTCGGCAAGCAGCTGTCAAAAACAAGGAACAGCAGGGGAACCAATAATGTTGTTCAAAACAAGTCGGGAGTGTGACGGAATACTCTCCACTTGCCTGGATGGGTGCAGCTACAACAACACTCAAGAAGCTCGACACTATCCAGGACAAAGAAGCCCGCTTGATTGGCACCCCATCTACAAACATTCACTCCCTCCACCACCGACGGACAGTGGCAGCAGTGTGTACCATCTACAAGATGCACTGCAGCAATGCACCAAGGCTCCTTAGACAGCACCTTCCAAATCCACGACCTCTACCAACTAGAAGGACAAGAGCAGCACATACATGGCAGCACCACCACCTGCAAGTTCCCCTCCAAGTCACACACCATCCTGACTTGGAACTATATCGCCGTTCCTTCACTGTCGCTGGGTCAAAATCCTGGAACTCCCTTCCTAACAGCACTGTGGGTATACCTACCCCACATGGACTGCAGCGGTTCAAGAAGGCAGCTCACCACCACCTTCTCAAGGGCAATTAGGGATGGGCAATAAATGCTGGCCTGGCCAGCGATGCCCACATCCCATGAATGAATAAAAAAAAAACTTGTGCACAAATTGCCTGCTGGATCCCAACAAACATATAAACAGTAAAAGTACAGCTGGAATGACATGATCCGGGCTTTAAGATGCTACTATGATGCCATCACTGCAGAATAATACATAATTTACAGAAGGGTAAAATAAGCAGAACAACTGGGAGTGAAGACAGGATAGTAATTTGACTGAGGGTTGGTTCCCCTGGGCAGTTTGGATGATTTTAATCCATTATCTTAATTTTAAGGTTAGATACTGGCATTACTTAGTTTCTTTCAATGTTAAAAATTCTGTTAATTTTTTTCTTGCTTTTATTTGGGGATGTGTCTGTTTTTTGCGAGTAGAAGGCGGTGCTGAAGGAGGGCACTATGGAGGACTTGAGCAGTGAGGCAATATGGGCAGAACTCAGAAATAGGAAGGGAGCGGTAACAATGTTGGGGCTGTACTACAGGCCTCCCAACAGCGAGCGTGAGATAGAGGTACAAATATGTAAACAGATTATGGAAAGATGTAGGAGCAACAGGGTGGTGGTGATAGGAGATTTTAATTTTTCCAACATTGACTGGGATTCACTTAGTGTTAGAGGTCTAGGTGGAGCAGAATTTGTAAGGAGCATCCAGGAGGGTTTTCTAGAGCAGTATGTAAATAGTCCAACTTGGGAAGGGGTCATACTGGACCTGGTGTTGGGAAATGAGCCCGGCCAGGTGATTGAAGTTTCAGTAGGGGACTACTTTGGGAATAGTGATCACAATTCCGTAAGTTTTAGAATACTCATGGACAAAGACGAGAGTGGTCCGAAAGGAAGAGTGCTAAATTGGGGGAAGGCCAACTATACCAAAATTCGGCAGGAGCTGGGGAATGTAGATTGGGAGCAGCTGTTTGAAGGTAAATCCACATTTAATATGTGGGAGGCTTTTAAAGAGAGGTTGATTAGCGTGCAGGAGAGACATGTTCCTGTGAAAATAAGGGATAGAAATGGCAAGATTAGGAAACCATGGATGACAGGTGAAATTGTGAGACTAGCTAAGAGGAAAAAGGAAGCATACATAAAGTCTAGAAGGCTGAAGAAAGACAAAGCTTTGAAAGAATATCGGGAATGTAGGACCAATCTGAAACGAGGAATTAAGAGGGCTAAAAGGGGTCATGAAATATCTTTAGCAAACAGGGTTAAGGAAAATCCCAAAGCCTTTTATTCATATATAAGGAGCAAGAGGGTAACGAGAGAAAGGATTGGCCCACTCAAGGACAAAGGAGGAAAGTTATGCGTGGAGTCAGGGAAAATGGGTGAGATTCTAAACGAGTACTTTGCATCGGTGTTCACCGAGGAGAGGGACATGATGGATGTTGAGGTTAGGGACAGATGTTTGATTACTCTAGGTCAAGTCGGCATAAGGAGGGAGGAAGTGTTGGGTATTCTAAAAGGCATTAAGGTGGACAAGTCCCCAGGTCCGGATGGGATATATCCCAGGTTGCTGAGGGAAGCGAGAGAAGAAATAGCTGGGGCCTTAACAGATATCTTTGCAGCATCCTTAAACACGGGTGAGGTCCCGGAGGACTGGAGAATTGCTAATGTTGTCCCCTTGTTTAAGAAGGGTAGCAAGGAAAATCCAGGTAATTATCGACTGGTGAGCCTGACGTCAGTGGTAGGGAAGCTGCTGGAGAAGATACTGAGGGATAAGATCTATTCCCATTTGGAAGAAAATGGGCTTATCAGTGATAGGCAACATGGTTTTGTGCAGGGAAAGTCATGTCTTACGAACTTAATAGAATTCTTTGAGGAAGTGACAAAGTTGATTGATGAGGGAAGGGCTGTAGATGTCATATACATGGACTTCAGTAAGGCATTTGATAAGGTTCCCCATGGTAGGCTGATGGAGAAAGTGAAGTCGCATGGGGTCCAGGGTGTACTAGCTAGATGGATAAAGAACTGGCTGGGCAACAGGAGACAGAGAGTAGCAGTGGAAGGGAGTTTCTCAAAATGGAGGATTGTGACCAGTGGTGTTCCACAGGGATCCGTGCTGGGACCACTGTTGTTTGTGATATACATAAATGATTTGGAGGAAAGTATAGGTGGTCGGATTAGCAAGTTTGCAGACGACACTAAGATTGGTGGAGTAGCAGATAGTGAAGGGGACTGTCAGAGAATACAGCAGAATATAGATAGATTGGAGAGTTGGGCAGAGAAATGGCAGATGGAGTTCAATCAGGGCAAATGCGAGGTGATGCATTTTGGAAGATCCAATTCAAGAGTGAACTATACAGTAAATGGAAAAGTCCTGGGGAAAATTGATGTAGAGAGAGATTTGGGTGTTCAGGTCCATTGTTCCCTGAAGGTGGCAACGCAGGTCAATAGAGTGGTCAAGAAGGCATACGGCATGCTTTCCTTCATCGGACGGGGTATTGAGTACAAGGGTTGGCAGGTCATGTTACAGTTGTATAAAACTTTGGTTCGGCCACATTTGGAATACTGTGTGCAGTTCTGGTCGCCACATTACCAAAAGGATGTAAATGCTTTGGAGAGGGTGCAGAGGAGGTTCACCAGGATGTTGCCTGGTATGGAGGGCGCTAGCTATGAAGAGAGGTTGAGTAGATTAGGATTATTTTCATTAGAAAGATGGAGGTTGAGGGGGGACCTGATTGAGGTGTACAAAATCATGAGAGGTATAGGCAGGGTGGATAGCAAGAAGCTTTTTCCCCCAGAGTGGGGGATTCAATTACTAGGGGTCACGAGTTCAAAGTGAGAGGGGAAAAGTTTAGGGGGGATATGCGTGGAAAGTTCTTTACGCAGAGGGTGCTGGGTGCCTGGAACGCGTTGCCAGCGGAGGTGGTAGACGCAGGCACGATAGCGTCTTTTAAGATGTATCTAGACAGATACATGAATTGGCAGGAAGCAAAGAGATACAGACCCTTAGAAAATAGGCGACATGTTCAGATAGAGGATCTGGATCGGCGCAGGCTTGGAGGGCCTGTGTTGTAATTTTCTTTGTTCTTTGTCAATGTGAATGTTGACTGTCGTGCATGCCCTATTTCATTGTTGGACAATAATATACACACTGAATTGTTTAATGATATTGCTGTCATTACCTCCTGGTCAGGAAGCTCAGTCCATCGAGTGCTGGACTTGGAGTCAATCTGTCCTGGCTTTGAATGCTGACAGGCTTGACTCAGTCTTTTGCCCTTGTAAGGAAGTTAGGCTGGGGTGAAAACAGGTGACTGCATAGACTGCAAAGCAATCACCTCACTGTTGCAGTCTCTTTGGCTGTTCAACAATGAAAATATGGATCTGCTAACAGGTACTTTGGAGATCATTCTGCATCGCTGATCGATCACACTAATTACTGCAGGGTTACAGAGAAATAAAGGATTGAAGACAGAGAGCAGGAGAAACCTGTTTACACAGGGGTTATGTAGCTGTAAAATGTACCACCAGAGCTAGTAATTGAAGCAGAGACCATGTCAACATTTAAGAACAGGTTCCGTAGGTGGTTTAAAAAAAAGTGACATGAGAATGAGATAGGCACATGGAATTAGAGTTACTGCTTATGTGGAGGATAAACACCAACACAGATGGGTTGGGCCAAACAGTCTGTTACTGTGTTATCATTTCTATGTAATTCTAGCTCATCTGCAATATATTGCATTAGAAATTTTATGTCTGCTGTATGTTATAAAAGAGCTGTTTCTAGTTCTGAGAAAAAATTAGTGACAGATGGGCCAGCAGATTATGAATTCGGACATGTGCTACTTGGAACTCATATGGATGTGACCACTGTCTGTCGATCAGTAATTAATTTGTAAGTGATAATACGAGCTAATTGCGGCAACAGCCACCATTGCCAAATTTCATTGATATTTTTTGGTGCCATTCTTACAAGCTCATTGAACATAACCAAAAGCATAAAATCCACAATTTCTGCTTTCGATGTGCAGCCTTCTCTTTGATTGCATTTTCTCTGTTGACTTTAATGTAAAATTCAACAATTTTGTTGCTTTAAAGAAGTGTATAAAGAGGATAATTTAAAAAATTTGCACTCCACTTACCGTTTTATGGCTGTAGAGTTTGTTAAAACTAGGCTGCTCCTGGCCCTTTGTCTCTAATACTCTGTTATAAGCTCCAAGGAGATGTTCAGGAATTATTCGGTATGGTGAATGATTTTGTTTTCTTTGTTGCCTCCATCCACCCATTCCCAATGATGACACAACTGGAACTCACTGGATGTGCGGACTCCTGTCGCTCCCAACTCCAGAACCTACCAATCTACACAATACTGGCTCAGCAAACATGACACTTCCCTAGGCTGGACCTGTAACAACTAATAGTTGCCAATAACCTAGAGGAGCTTGGATCATCATCACACAGCCCTTGAACTCAGGTGGAGCCAATGGCATTCATCGATATATATAATTTTTAAAAAGCTGAGAGACCTAAACTACAGATGAACAGGTCAACATTTGAAATGGTGAGTAATGCCCCCAGCATTCACACCTTTATCTGATAAGGGAGCTGGTCTATAGAAATATGAGAGCTTTAACACATCCGGCCGTATATTGATTATTACTGCATGGAGAACCGCCTTCATATCAGGCGAGGGGAATCGAAAACTGGGACATCCTCAACCCGATTAGTATCAGATCCCATGTGCAGCCATTGGGACTATCCCATTGGGATTAATACAAGGTTACAATTCATTTTCTCCCATTTTGTGAAGGAACACTCTGCTGCTGAAGTTATCTCCAACATATTTCTTCCTACATTATATTCTTCTTAATAAGTCAGGTTTTGAAAGTGCAGTCTTGTGCAGGGGAGTCTGTCAAATGGCACTATTTGTCATTCAGTTTATGTTTTCAAATTTGCAACTAAAAATTATTTTCAATCATTTATAATTTCAAATTGCAATGGAAAAATAATTTTAATTAAAGCAAGCTACGGCAGTTAAATTATTAATTCTACCTAGTTGTGCTTCTAATCTACATATTTGGTCAGCATGCTAATTTTAAAAAGGTGCCCTTATTCGTACGTTTACTTATACTGTGTTTGTCAAGTTGTTTCTAAAGTAGCAAGGAAATACCTTCCATAAGTAAATCACAATAATGAATGTGTTCAATACTAATTATCCAAATGGGGATAATTCAGAATCTCCTCATCTCTCTGTTAATTAATTAATGGTTTAAATGTCATATTGATGGGAAGTGCTTGTCAGAAATGGAATCCACGATCGTGATTTACAACTTGGCTTCCAACTGCTCGAAAGCTGCAGCACCCCAGGGTTAAATTTAATTCAAATGTAAGATAGTCAATTGTTCTCTAACAATTTTGCTAAAACTCCCCATCGGGAAAGCAGTATGAAGCATTGATGGGATATATGCTTCCCTTCCTACTCATTGTCATTTGTTGGAACCTGAAATATTAAATTAAAATTAGTGGTTTGTCATCCTGTAACAGATTTGTTCAGCGCAATGCTGAATACGGTAATTGAAGGGATTACCCACTGTGTTGCCAAGGAGGCCTTTTCTAAAGAGCAACCTTTCAAAATATCAAGTACCTGTGTCAGGCGCCTAATCCAGTCTTAGCAGCCAGAGCAGAATGGCAATGATGTGATTGGGCTTGCTTGATGACTATACTGGACCAGTTTTACTTCATAAATGTTGTGCTGGTTAGAAGACTGATTAAAGGTGTGACTGAATGTTCAAATATCGGCATATTTATGTTATCAGAAGTCTATTTTACATTTACCACAGCATCCTATCAAACATTTTGCTTCAATATAATGTAAAATGGGGATTTTGCACACGGTATATTTTTCATGTCCAAAGATCCTTGACTTATAGAAAAAAACACAACACAAAAATTTCAAACAATGTACTGTTGAATGTTCTTTCTTCTGGTCATCAATGACCCCTTTATCCACATGTATTTCGACTAATCTGACTTCAATCACTTTAAGGTTTGTTGGGGCTTGTATTTCCTTTCCTTGGTTTTCAGGGATAATTTTTGTTTAATTATTATAATCTTGTGCTTAATTGTATCTCATCTGTACAAAATATCGCAGAGATACAAATGGCTGATCGTGCAAGAGACCATTTCAATACTATGTCGGGAGAATGAGTAAATGTAGAGGCTGCCGAGAGTATTGGAGAGAGGTATTTTTACTTCTTCCAGATGAGATGCTTTGAAAGATACTACCTGACCTGCCTTAGCATATTATATGACTATATTGGGCCAGAAAAGATCACTACAGACCATTTGCTAGCATCAAGATTTGACAAATAACAACTTTTACTGATGTAAGGGGAGCTGTTCCACTTTAGTGATCCTGGCATGCACCTGCAGTGTACATTGGGAAACCATGGGCTACTAGTTATTATTTTCCATCTGTTAGTTTTAATGGCTGGAAAGCTATGAGTTGGAGCTGTGCAATTTACCGATAGATGCTCCCAGGGATGACGAAGCAGAAAATCTCCTCCAGAGTATCTCTCATGCAGCAAAATACCCCAAGGTACTTCTTCAGAATGAATGAATTGAGGAGGAGGAGCAGGATGAAGTTCTCATTCACCACCCAAGCTGTATTTGGGTGTGTGATTATGTTTGCAATTTCAAATAATTGAAGTTTTTTTAAATCTCCAGTGTGGTGAAAGCACATGAGTAGAGATGGGGAGGGAAGACCAAACACGAACAAAAGGCACCCCGTTTGCTCTTGTGTATCTTCATGGGCAGGGGTTTGGGTTTTGGGTCGGGACCCACGTTTGCAAATTAAAATTGTGATGGAAATGTTTAAAAAGAATGGAAGGCTCTTAATGCTCAATATTATTTCAAGGGAGCTACCTCTCGTTTATTATTCAATCTTGAGCTGTGAACGTCGCTGGCAAGGCAAGCATTTGTTGCCCATCCCTAACTTCCCTTGAGAAAGTGGTGGTGAGCTGTCTTCTTGAACTGGTACACCCAAGGCTGGGTTCGATGAGGCCGCCGCCGATCTCAGCAGTGAGCTCAAAAAATGGGGGTCTGCCCATGCGGACCGCACGCCAAAGAGCCGCCACGATCTTAAGCGCGATGGCTCATTTAAATAGTCAGGTGGCCTGCCTCCCCCCCGATCATGTGGAGGTGGTGAGCTGTCTGTCCCCGGCAATGGCATCAGCTGCCCATCTGCAGGCATTGATGCCATTCTTAAAGGGCAGCAAGCCCTGCTGGCTTATTTAAATATTTAAAGAAATAGACACTCAAAATTAAATACATTTCTTTTGCCCCTTTCCCACCCCGTGCAATAACAATTACAATAACAATTTTCCCTTCCCCCCCCCCCCCCCCCCAAAACACTTACCTTTTACATCTGACCTTTCTCTCCCAAACTGCACAAAGTTTAAGGCTCAACCTTCCCACCATTCCCTACACCCATTACGTGTATTTGATCCCATCTCCCTCCCAAACTGACAAACTTACATCCTCCCCCCTCCCCACCAGCATCATGCCTCGTTTCCCCGGATGGAAATCTGAAGCACGGGAGTGCCGGCAGCTGCGCTGAAGTTCACGGCGGGCCCTCAGGATCTCAGTTAAGTGCATGTTAATTTATTAATTGTATTAATTTGAACATATAAATCGTGGTCCTGTCGCCCAGTGGCAGGGGACCGCCACGGACCCTCGCCACTGCCAGGAGGATTGGGCCAGGCCCAGCCGGTGTCGAGATCCGTAGCGGGCCTCATCCGGACCCATCTCCAGGCCCCCCCGCCACAGATCCTGCCATCGAAGGCTTCTTAAAATTCAGCCCCCACTTTGCTGTTTGGAAGGGATTTCCAGGATTTTGATCCTGCAACAATGAAGAAACTTCAATATAGTTCCAACTCAGGATGGTGTGTGGCTTGGAGGGGAGCTTGCAGGTAGCAGTATTCCCATGTGTCTGCTCTCCTTTTCCTTCTAGGTGGTAGAGGTTGCAGATTTGGAAGGTGCTGTTGAAGGAGTCTCGGTGAGTTGCTGCAGTGCATCTTTTAGATGATACACATTGCTGCCACTGTATGCTAGTTGTGGAGGAAGTGAATGTTTAATGTGGTGGATGGGATCCCAATCAAGCAGACTGCTTTGTCCTGGATGGTGTCGAGCTGCTTGAGTGTTGTTGGAGCTGCACCCATCCAGGCAAGTGGAGAGTATTCCATCACACTCCTGACTTGTGCCTTGTGGATGGTGGACAGGGTTTGGGGATTCAGGAGGTGAGTTATTTGCCACAGAATTCCCAGCCACAGTAGTTGTATGGCTGGTTCAGTTAAGTTTCTGGTCAATGGTAACCCCCATAATGTTGATGATGGGGGAGTCAGCAATGGTAATGTCACTGTACATCAAGGGAAAATGGTTAGATTCTCTCTTGTTGGAGATGGTTATCATCTGGCACCTGGGTGGCGCAAATATTACTTGCCACTTAACAGCCCAAACCTATGTGTTGTCCAGGTCTTGCTGCATGTGGGCACAGACTGCTTCAATATTTGAGGAATCTCTTCAAAAGTCCATGCAGGATAAAATTCATTGGATCATTTTGATGTCAAACCCTGCTTCATTTTGAACGGAATAAACTAAAGGAAATGCCTTGCCATATTCACCATTAGCTGCTGCAGGTATAGAAATTGTTTGTGTTACTTAAATTCTGTACAGTGGTAAGTAAGGTACTATTGCCATGAGGCATTGCAATTAAACGTTTTAATGCAGCCGGCAAAGAGGGAGAAATGCTGGCCAAATTACTATGTTATCACACTTTGCAATAAATTATCTATCTCACTGGTATTGGTAAGTAATGAATATACTAAAAGAAATTGTACGGCCTGAAAGATGAGTAATGTGATGTTTGTTTTCCATATTTTTATTTGTTTTTGTTGTTATGTATAATTTCCCCATTTTTATTTCAGAAAACTGAACATCATAAGTAGATTGCAAACTGAAACGGGCAGACATTTAACAATTAATGATCCAAATTCAAATAGTTAAAAATAAACTTGGTTCAGTGAGAAATACATTTCATGTCCTCATGGAAACAAAGTACATAGTAAAAAATTAATGCATCTGAAACAAAAACCATGCCACTCGCCAACTTCCAGGCATTCTAACTTCCCTCAGCATATTTACTACTTATAAATCCCAGTGTAGCATATTTTGTAAATTATAATGATTCCAAGTGATGCTCTGGTGCAGGCAAACTCAATGTCCTGAAAGTTGATTTGTTATTTTTTCATTTCTTTAATATTCAAAGTAGTCAGTTCAGTTCCTCGTTTCCATTACCACATAATTAGGACTGTCCAGTGTCAGATACTGTGACAGTCTGACACACACTGTAATCGTGTTGCAAGGACATTGCACAGTCTGATTCTTTATCTCCAAAATCAAACATATGAGGCAGCATTTTAAGAGTCCATCGAGATAGGCAGTGGACGTAAAGCAATGTGCCCTGCCTGCGCAGGTACCGTGTCACGGAGCCGCCGCAATTTCAAATGTGGCGGCTCATTTGCATGGCCGCAGCATCCACCCCCTGCAATGACGTGGAGGGGCAGACAAGCTGTCACAGGCAATGGCATCTGGCGCCAATGCGCAGGTGCTGGCACCATTTTTAAAGGGCTTACAGCCCTTAATGGAGATTTATTAAAGGGTCAGGTCAATTGAATTACCAAAAAGCAGAAATAAATGACCTTTAAGTTCATTTTCCCTGCCCGCACCCCCCACCCCGCCATGACATTTCAAAACATTCCTGCCATTTCCCACCCCCCCCGGAATTCGTTTATTAAGAATTTGACCTTTCCCCCCCCCCCTCTCAAAGTTTGGCACCTTTGCCCTTCTCCCTTCCCATCACCGCCCCCCCCCCCAATCAATCTGCAGCGATGTTACCCCGCTCCCCCACTTCTCACACAGAGAATAAATCCTCCTCCCCCTCCCAACAGATGTCGCGCTACGTTTCCCCAAAAGGGGCTTCGAAGGCGCGGCATTGTCGGCCACCCGAATGAAGATCGGTGCGGCGATTAAGCAGGCGACAGGACCCTCATTAAATCGGGTATGTAAATTCGTTTACGTATTGAAATGGGGGTCCAGTCGCCGAGCAGTGGGGCGGCTGCCACGAGGCCTCACCGTCGCCGCCCAGATTGGCAGGGTCGGTGGCGGGCTTCTGCTGCACCAATTTTCATTGCCTGCCCCCCCCCCGTCAATGCTCCCAACGGCAGAGGGGCTTTAAAATCTAGCAGATGGTATTCATGTTCATCTCAGAAGAATTGAAAAGTTGAACAAACTCTGTCATGTTCCAAGCCTGGGATGTTTTAGCCAAGTCTAGTACTCAATCAAATGAGCTATCCAACACACTTGATTTTGTATTTGGTTTTATTATAACTATATACATAATTACATGTACACTGAATGCTGGACATTGTAGTATGATGATGTTTTAAGAACTGTGATTTTTAATGTAGTGTAAAAGGATTCAGAAGAGACGTGACCTCACACCAAGTCTGCCCAGAACAATCCAAGGGTATTGGTTATCATGGACACAAGGAACCCAGATCAAAGACCTTTTGAAAGAAAGTTGCAAGGTTGTAACACCTGACAATGTATTTCGCTCTCCCAGACTCTCAGAGCCCAGGGCTCTAAAAATGAAAATTTGAGTTGCAATTACTAACACCTGAAAAGGAAGGAAGGCCCAAGTGGTTTTGATATGGCCAGATTTATAGACTCAGAGATGTAAATGGCAAATGATTATTGATCTTTGTTCTGAATAAATTCAATAGACTTTCCTAAGTCTGACAGGCTGTAAGGAACAAAAGGAAGACATGAAGAGACCAACAGGAGTTGCACAGCCTCAGAAAGGAAAGAGAGAAAACAACTGCTCTTAGAATACTGATACAGCAAAAGGCTGCTAAAACTTGAATCCAGTTCAAAGGTTCAAGGTTTGTGGAGGAGAAAAGACCAACAGGGTCACCAGAGATTGCTTTATTAACAGAAGATCAGTCGAATGTGCTTGGAAGAAGTGAGTGAAGAGGACATTGATACTTTTTGAGATGGACCAGGAGATCCAATCCATTGTAACTGGAAGGTACCGATTTGATGAGAATGCTGTGTAATGTATAAATGTGATCCGAGGTTTTCGAGTGTGCTAATAAGTTAATGGGAAATACCTTTCTCAATAGTTTAGTGTGTTAGCTACCTACTAAGTACTGTTTAGTTAATGTTGATTTTTAGTTTAGTTGTTTCATAAAAGTCTTAAAACATGAAGTCTTGTTGTGTAATTCTTTAAATTGATCTGGGGAGTTCATATCTCTTAATTTAAAATGAATGATCTCAACTGAGGTCATAACAGTATGCGTGCTTCAAAAATAGCATATAAACATAATAGTTGGAGATCAATATAGTACAGTTCATTCCATGCATAAAAATAACCACCATAGGTCATTCAAAAATGCAATTTCTATCTATGCAGCTTTCTTGAGTAGTACCTCCCAAACCTGCAAACTCCACCCCTTAGAAGGCAAAGGGCAGAGGTATATGGGAACATTTTTACCTCAAATTTACTTCCAGGTCACATACACCATCCAGACTTGGATGTATAATCGCCATTCTTTCATCATTACTGGGTTAAATTCCTGGCAGCCCCTATGGGAGTACCTTCACCACCTGGACTGCAGTGGTTCAAGAAGAAGCCTCCCTGCCACTTTCTCATGGGCAACTAGAAATGAACAATCAATGCTGCCCTTACTAGTGATGCCCATATCCGTAGCAAGAATTTAAAAAAATTCGATTTATTACTTGGTCTGCCATGAATTTTGAGGTGTCTCATGGATTCTATTGTGTATCCATTGCAGCTAACCAGAAAGTTTAGAAAACTATATTATGAATAATAAATTGCATTCTTCATCTCTCTTTGCATTTCTTCGTGGACGAAGAATTTGGGAAGGTTGCAAGCCCACTGGTGGCTAGTCAGGCCTATCCATGACTGGCAGATTCTCCCACAGCGGGTACAAGTGAAAGTGTAGTCGCTGCAGGGGGCAATTGGATCTAACATTCTCCTCCTTTTCTCTTTCATGCTGGTTCTTTGCTCAGACTCAAAGGTGTCTGTAGCCTTCCTGATGTAGCATTTGCAGGCATCACGATCTATGGCCTGCAGTTCCCACTGGCGATGGTCGATGTGGCACACAGAGAGGGACTTCTTCAGGGAGTCCTTGAAACGTTCCTTTTACCAGTGATCAGCTCTCCATACAACACGATCTTGGGCAGGCGACTGTCGTGCATCCAGGCAATGTGACCTGCCCAACGCAGTTGGCTTTGCAGGAGGATGGCCTCGATGCTCGTGATGTTGGCTGTTACCAGGACTTCACTGTTTGTGATGCGGTTCTGCCAGCGGATCGTGAGGATGCTGCGGAGGCAGCGCTGATAGAAACGCTTTAGAAGGTGTACATGATGGCAGTATAGGACCCATGACCCAGCGCCATACAGAAGGGTGGTGAGCACTACGGCTTTGTACACTTTGAATTTGTAGAGTCTGCCGAAGGTACTGTTTGCTTTTGAGAGCCTATTGTCCAGTTTCTTGTCTACGGTGGCATCAAACGAGATGATGCTCCCCAAATAAGAAAATTGCTTGATGACATTCAGCTTGGTTCCCTCGATGACAATGCTTGGTGATCTATATTCATCTTGGGGTGCAGGCTGATGCAGGACTTCAGTTTTCGTAACTGATTTTTAGTCTGAAGAGTTGTGCCGCCACGGAAAATCAGTTGTTATACATTGCAGGTGACTGACTGTGGGCTAATGTACCAGCAAACAACAGGATAAATACATTGATCCTGCCATTCCCACTGGGGAGCCATGATCAAAAGGTGTGTAAGTTGGAGCTTTTGTCACTACAGTGCAGTAGCGTATCTCCAACCTGGGCTCTCTTCAAGTGCAGCTCAATGTCAGGGTTGTGGAATCAATGAATTTGGCTTAATATTTCAAATTTATTCTGTAAATCTGAATCACATTCTTTTTAAAGGCCATCCCTACTGGAATCAGAAATCATACACGGGATTATAAATCGGGCCTACGAGAGACCCTGCAATTTATTTTTCAGGATGAAGGATCTTAAAGGGTTTCTAAATGGAACCCGCAAGAAGACATTTCAGGTTTAGTTTTCCTCAAACTATAATTTTTTTTATTAAACCAAGAGGGTAGTGAAACATCACTATTTATAACACTTTTCTAAAAATATACAGTGTCAGGGACAAATATATAGAGATTAAGTGAGAAACCATAAGTTCTTATTGGGGAAATAAAAATCATTGTATTATTCACAGACAACAGATTCGTTCGTTTTTCTCTAAGATAAGAAGCTAAAAGAGAAAAAAAAAAATCAATTCAGGTCAGCACATTTCTTTATTGCTAACAGTAACCTTCCCCATGGTTACTTGTTCTTTGCAATGTTACAGTTGTCTTGCTGCAACACATCAACAGAAGACCCAATTTTGTCATGCAAATGAATTCAGCTGTATTGTAAATTGCATGGCGAAACATCATTTTATCAGGATTGTCCCTGCATGCACACACTGGATTTTCATTCACACTACTGTTAATTCATGCACCACTATCCCCACAATGTGGAAGGCTCTGGCTACTCAATACTCAGTGGCGTGCAAAGCCTGAGATAGCCCTTAATGAGAAGCGCCTTGTCTTTATCTCTTTTATGCGCCAACCATTATCTTTCCTAGTCTATAACCATGTGGTTACTAGTGATGATAACGCTCTCAGGCATCAACCGCTGATGAGTTTTCTATGTAGTTCCCCACAATGAGTCTATCAAAACAGCTTCAAAAATATGAACCTGGGTGACAGACTAATAGCATGGCTTGAGTGCGAATTTACAGCCAAAACACAACAGTCCTTTAATTCTTCAAGCAGCCTTATCTATCCTGTTTCTCTTCTGGTATAAGATAACAGTAATTCTCCAGCATCCTTTTTTTTCACTGAGTAAGATGTCCCAATATCTTTCTGCATGCTTAAGATAAAGGGTTAAAGACCAACCTGTGTTGGTTTCTTTGTGAGGGAAAAAAATCAATATTCAACAGATTTTATCTACATTACATAGCATAAAACAGTAATTTTCCCTGCATCAGTTAGTTTTTATGAATGCACATAATGCTTGGAGTGTTGAGGGCAGATAAAAGAATTACTGGCGGTACCAGGGGACAAAGGCACAAAGTACAGCAACATATTAGAATGTCATTCTTTGTCCTCGCAGCTCATCAAGCCAGCCAGACTGAGTCCCGGTAAACAGTTCAATCTTTCAACCAACTGCAAATATGCACATCATATTTCTGCAGTAGGAAACCCAAGGCAGCATTTCTTTGGCACTGCTGGTGTGGTGGAAGTATAAACAACCAAAGTTGCACACACAAAGAACAGGCTTTAGTCATGACAGGGTGACCAAGGTTTACACAATTATAAATCTGTAATACTGTGTGACCTTGGTTTACACATCAACAAACTATGATTTGTCAAGCAAAGAGGTGATTACAGCACAGCTTCTTAGCTTGAAAATGTACAGGTTTTACAGGAGTTGAAACTTTTTGTCTTCACAGGTCACATAAAAAAGTTTACAACTATGACTTACCAGCTCACCATTACACAACCATCACTAATACCATTCCTGCTGTTACCATTGCTAACTTACTATGGTGCAGGATTTCTTACCTTTGCATATCTTTTATGATACTTCAGTACTTTTCTCCCTTCCCTCTTAGTCCAAGATTGCAATCCCCCTCACCCCCAATTCCAGCTGGTACTCTTCTCCCAGTTCAAGATAGCACACTTTTACCTTTCCCCTCCAATTTCATGCTGGCACTATTCTCCTTCCCCTGGTTTGGGTACATAGGAACAAGTGTAGAGCATTCAGCCCCGTGCCTGTTCCAACTTTCAGTTAGATCATGGCTTGACTCCATTTATCGGCCTCGGTTCCATATCCCTTAATCTCCTGCCTAACAAATGTCTATTAAACTCAGTATTGAAATTTTCAACTGACCTAGCCTCAACAGCTTTCTGGGGAGGAAGAGAGTTCCAGATTTCCACTACACTTTGTTTGAAGAAGTGCTTCCTGACATCACCCATGAACCACCTCGCTCCAATTTTTGTTATACCTTGTTCTGGACTGGCCCACCAGAGGAAGTGGTTTCTATCTATCCTAGCAACTCCTTTTAAACACCTGAATTAGATCACCCCTTAATCTTCTACTTAAGGGAATATAAGACTAGTCTATTCAACCTTAATTTAACCCTTTTAGTCCCATTATCATTCTGCTCAATCTGCACTGCACCCCCTCCAAGGCCAATATATCATTCCTGAGGTGCGGTGCCCACAGCATTCCAGATGTGATCAAACCAGAGCTTTATATCATTGTAGCATTCCACCCCTTTGTATTCCAGCCTCCTTGAGATAAAGGCTAACATTCCATTAGCTTTTTATGTTAGTTTTTGTTTCTGTCCAGTAGCTTTCAGTGATTTTTTTTCACGGACCCCTAAATTTCTCTGCTCCACCCCAGTTCCTAGCTTCTTAACATTTAGAAAATACTCTGATTAATCTCTCCTAGGTCCAAAGTAGATGACCTCACACTTCCCCCCCCCCCCCCCACCCCCATTGAACTTCAGCTGCCACTGTAACTCAATCTCCATATAAATGGTACTGAGATACAGTTCAACAATGATCGGATTGAATGGTGGAACAGGCTCAACTGACTGAATGACCCAGTCCTGTTCCCACATTCCAAATTTGGCAGTGGGACCAACATCTGTGCAGATTGAGCATAAACCATCACAAAGCAAAATTTATATGATTTAACCTTGTCTTACACCCAAAAAATTCACTCAGATTGACAAAAGTAGATAAGGTTGAAGTGGTACTGTGCCAAGTAACACACGCTCGTGGTACCTGTACCAAATGACTCAGACTGTTGTGATACTGTACCACAGGATTCAGACTGCTGTGATGCTGTGTCACATGGCTAACAGCAATAATACTGTACTATATATTTCCAGCGGCAGTTATACTTGGCCATGTGATACAGATGGTACTGCCTGTGTCTTAACTCACACCAAGTCCCGTTCACCTATCACCCCTGTAATCGCTGACGTATATTGGCTCCCGATTAAGCAATGACTTGTTTTCAAAATTCTCAAATCCCTCCATGGCCTCACCCTTCCCTATCTCTGTAACTTCCTCCAGCCAAACAACTCTCGGAGATATCAGCCCTCCACTAATTCTGGCCAGTATCTTGAGCATCCTTGATTTTAATCGCTCCACCATTAGTGGCCGTGCATTCAGTTGCCTGGGACCTAAGCTCTGGGATACCCTACCTATACCTCTCTGCATCCCTACCTCACTTTCCCCCTTTAAGACACTCCTTAAAACTCACCTATTTGACCAAGTTTTTGGTCATCTGACCTATATGTCCTTATGTGGCTCAGTGTCATATTTTGTTTCATAATGCTCCTGTGAAGATCCTTGGGACGCTTTATTACGTTAAATAAATTACGTTTATTATATAAATATAAGTTGCTGTTGTTGCAGTGATACCGTACCACATCATTCACATTAAGTCCCATTCAGCCATCAATCCTTTCTTTGTTCTCTAGCTATACTATCTCGCTGACAAGGAATGCCTTGAAATTTAAATCATAGTCCTCATCTTCAAATCCCTTCATGGCCCTGATTCCACCCACCCTCTCCACCCATTTGCATCCGTACATTCCCTCCCACAGCCATTTGTTTACTGACTTTGGTCTCCTTTGCTCCCCTTGCTCCACTATTTAGCACCAAAGTCTTCAATATCCTCAGCCCTAGTCTCTGGAATTACACTCCTAAACTTTACCATGGGCGTCGGGACCCCAGCATCGGGGCACAAAGCAGGTCCTGAGACACACTTGCTTGCAGCAGGACCTGCTCGGCAATTATACCACAGGCGGCCTCCTAATTGGCCCCTCTTTGGACAATCAACTATCTGACTCCGACGGCTTCCCTGGCTACTGCAGGGAGGTTGCCTCCATTTAGCTGGCAGCCTCCCCACATGGCAGGGATTGCCGTGCCAGTGGCAAAATGCCAGAGGCCCCATAAAATGGCCCTTAATTGGGCCTTTAATTATGCTAATTGACTGCCTGCTTCCTTTGGGGATGTGGGGTGGATAAGGTGGAACTAGTGGATGTAGGGTTTAAATTTTCAGAAAGAAATTGATAAAATGCCACACAAGAGGTTATCAGACAAAATTAGGGCTCATTGGAATGGGGTAATATATTAGCATGGATTGAGAATTGGTCAATGGACAGAAAACAGAGTCGGGATAAATGAGTCATTTCTGTGTTGGCAGACTGTAACTGCAAAGATCAGTGCTTGGGCCTCAGCTATTTACAATGTATATCAATGACTTAGATGAGGGGACCAAGTGTAATGTATCCAAGTTTTCTGACAAAGTTAGGTGAGAACATAAGCTGTGAGGAGGATGCAAAGAGACTGCAAAAGGTTTTAGACAGGTTCGTGACTGGGCAAGAACATGGCAGGTGGAATATAATGTGGAAAAATGTGAAGTTATTCAGTTTGGTGGGAAAAATAGCAAAGCAGAATATTTTTTAAATGTGGGAAACTGGGAAATGTTGACAGTCAGAGGGACCTGGCTGTCTTTGTACAAGAATCACAGAAAGTTAACATGCAGATACAGCAATCAATTAGGAAAGCATGTTAGCCTTTATTACAAAGGGATTGGAATACAAGAGTACAGAAGTCTTCCTGCAATTGTACAGGGCTTTGGTGAGAGCACACTAAAAGTTCACCAAACTGATTCCTAGCATGAAGGGAATTGCCCTATGTGGAGAGATTGAGTAGACTAGACCTATATTCCCTAGAGTTTAGAAGAATGAAAAGTGATCTCATAAAATTCTTAAGGAACTCAACTAAGTAGATGCTGGGAAGATGTTCCCTCTGGCTAGTTAGAACTAGGGGTCACAGTCTCAGAATAAGGGATCGGCCATTTAGGACTGAGATGAGGAGAAATTTTTTCACTGAAAGGTTATGAACCTTTGGAATTCTCTACCCCAGAGGGCTATGGATGCTCAGTCACTAAGAGACATCAATGGATTTTTGGAGACTAAGGGAATCAAGGGATATGGGAAATGTGGGAATGTGTAGCTAAGGTAGATCAGAGATAATCTGATTGAATGGCAGAGTAGGCTTGAGGGGCCAAATGGCCTACTCCTGCTCCTATTTCTTAACTCTTATGTTCACTGCTGCAACTAAAGTCTGACGCTTCAGTAATACTGATAATTTTTAATTGATTTTTAAGAGGAAACTGCTTCAATTCAATGCACACAAGGCTTTATAATGGCAGCCTAAGGCATTTTCTCTCCTTACGCTAGCTTTCGGTTCATGACTCCTTTTTCAATGATACATCCATTGCTTACAGGATGGACAAGAGATCTTGTCTTCAACCTCTGTTAATACCACTCCATGGCCACCACTGGAGAAATGAAAAGTTTCCTTGGAGTGCATTTCCCTTCCTTCTGTGGAGAAGCAACTTTTGAATGTTCCCTGACAACGACATGGTGTATTTGGTCTATGGAGGACCATTGACAGGAGATAGTGTTTGATGATGAGAATTGTAGCTCTAATGGGCACTGCCTCACAGCACACACTTATAGTTTTGTTTAATGAAAAACATATTTAACCAATAAAACAGGCACAGACTTGTACTGTACATGCCATATAACCTCAGAATTATTATATGAAAAAGACACTAATGGTTGTGGATTCAAGCCTTGCTCCAGGACTTGAGAATATAATTTAGCCTTTCACTCCAGTGAGGGACTACTGCATTATTGGAGGGTTGTTGATCAGATGAAATGTTAAGCTGAGATCCCATCTGCTTGCTTAGCAGAGTGTTAAAGATACCATGGTACTACCTGAAGCAGAGCAAGTGTCCTGTCTAACACTAATCCCTCAATCACCACCACTACCAATACATCAACTGATCATCAATTTTATTGTTATCTGTACAGTCTTATGTGTACGATGGCTGCCACATTTACCTACATTACAACAGATACCACATTTCAATGTAATTCATTGTATGGGAAATACTTTGATGTGATAAGGTGCTCCATAAATCTGAGTCTTTCTTTTGTAGTGACTAATTCTCAATCTATTATTTTCATTTTAAAACAATTCCACCAACAAACCACACTGTGGTTGCATGTTTTTGTACCCATTAGTAAGAATCACCCAGCTGTCCATAAGTGAATGACAGATCATGCAGGAGGCGGCATCTTTAAATGTGAGCATATTTATTATATACAAAAGCTTTCACGTCCTCACAGAATCTTGCTCAGGTGATGGAGATACCAGCAGTGAATTAATTTTTTTTTTTTTTTTTTGAGGACACCAGAGAATATATGAAGAGAGTATGTGGAACAAAAAATATAAATACGAGGGTTTTCAGCAGAGAGATGTATAATCTATTTTTTAGTAGTTTATAGTTCCATTGGGTTTGATGCACCTCTGATAAGTCAATGATTTGCAAATGATGTTGAGTTTTAGTGATTGTATAACGGCATCTAAATCACAACAATGTGTTCTGCATCAAGGACCACACAATTCTGTCTTTTAATATGCGCCTGACAAGAGCTCTATGCACTGGGGAGATGGCTTAATCCATGTGATGGCTGGTGATGTTTAGGCAAAGGGGATGTTTTATTATGATTTAGGCGTTGTGAAAATTTTCTGTGAATCTTAATGCTGTTTGTTGTGAGAACTGTAACATAAGAGATGATATATTTGAACTTTTACAGACAAGGGACCATAATACCATAGGAACTGTATCTTATAGTTGAGGTCACTGGAAGATACTGAGTCAGGCTGGCATTTTGGAAAACTTCCTCTATCCATGAGGAGGCTCTAATTCAGGTGCAGCAGAGAGTTATGAGGCTCCTTCAGACAAGGAGAAAAAAACACCAGTGATATATCATCAGTGAAGCAATATCCTAGTTTCTGCTATTCATTTTTGCAGATTTAAATAGACTCTGGAATCTGGTGATAATTTAATTAATCAAAGTACAGTTTTAACTTTCACTAAAGAGGGTAAAGAATTGCTCATCCACAAAGCTTACAGCAACATATATACAATGTACCAACATTTCATGCAACTTGAACAGATTAAGGCAATTTTTTGTGATTTTATGCTCTTTTTCAAAAGCATGGATTACACAGTTTTTTTTTATTAAAATAGTTTTTTTTTAACTGCCTATCCTCCTTTTACATACGTTAAGTTCACCAGTGTCACCAACCAAGAAAGTAGTCTAGTGACCTGCCAATGCAGTTCTTTAACCAGCCACTGAAGCTGTGTCAATACGCAGCTCAAGGTGACTCGGTCTTAAGATCTTCTGTCTCTTGAGGAAGACGTTTGGGGGCTGGACCTGACTTCTGACCAGCCCCAATGCCTTTTCTTCAGCCAGATGAGTGCCAAATCACTAAATATTGATATTGTCACGTCATAGGCATGACTAGGCCAATCCCTAATGCATTTTGGTGTGTCAAACTGAAGAATAGGAGGGGATTGTCGCAGGATGTATTAGCTATCTCATCTGTAGCACCAACAGTTTGATCATGCCCAGGCAAGATAACACATCCATGTCGAGAAACAGTTCCTGAACTCTAAAATCTTTACAATGGCTGTTCCTCTATTTTGACAGTGTAGCCTCCTGACTTCCCTCCACTCACCAATCAGGGGAAGTATCAACTATAAACTGCCATAAGAGATAAGTTCCTCTAACTGCTGTTGCCAATCTTGTGGTTGCAGCATGAGATAATTGTTATCACATCACTTCAGTAATAAAATTGCCCAACATTAAAGGAGTCATATTTAGTAATTTAGTGCAGTTGATCAGGGCCAACATCTTGCATGTGCATTCCCACTGGGTGTGTTATAATGACAGATGTGGCAGACTCATTATCGCATCCATAACTCTGGAGAAAGGAAAGAGGATGGCTGGGCCAGCTAACTGGAGTGATCTATTTCCTAATATAAGATGTTGAAACTACATTTATATTCCTTTCTTATGAAAGCCATCTTGAATATATTTTGTAAAAGTATTAAAAAAATACAGTTCAAAATGGTTACTGTTCAACTTTGTGATCCTCATTCAACTCTCTCTTCTGAAATAAATATGTGATCCACCCATTGTCAGGACTTTATTTACAAGCTTTGATGTGAAGGTCACTCTTTGAGATTTCTGTTTATGCAGATGCAATATACTTGCTGTCATCCAAAATATAACATTTGAAATTATCAGTAAGGAGATATATGTTGTAGGTTCTAGCAACATGTACAGAGTTTGAAAGCTGTAACTCAGAGCTCAGACGAAGTTCATCAATCACTCTGGCTTCTTTCTCGCTACAAGATTATGATTTCCTTTTAATACCTCAATGTTTACTCCCTATATAAGAATAAAAGTGACTAGAAAATGCCATTTGACCCATTGGGCTGAATTTTACGAGTACACCGCAGTTCGGCGCGGCACCATTTTTTAAGGGCTTTAAGCCCTTCAGTTGCATTTTAAAATTTAAAGGCCCCAATCTGCGGGACATAACTATGAAATGTCATTTCAAATATAAATCACTTCTCCCAACCCCAATGGGTAAATTATACATCAATCGCATTCTTCCCCATAATAAACCTTTAGTAATATTCCCAACTTCCAGTAATATGGAGCGGACCCTTCTCAACGTTGTGGGTCAAGGCAGGCCTCTCCCCACTGCATTTTACCGGACCCGCGCCGCGATCCGTTGCGTCAAGTGGCCGGTAAAATTCAGCCCATCAAGTGCAAACGTTCCAATGGCAAGCTGCTCCTCTCTCATGGGCTCAATCATACAGATTTGATCTCCTGGCGAAAGCTTCTGTAACTGGGTTGCTTGTCCTCCCTTGCAGGCCAGGTCAACCAAAAGTCCCAAACACCTGCCTAAAATCTTAGACCTTGGGCACTTGCCTTCCTTGGCATGTTTTCACAATCCCAGTGGCACTATTACAAACCCCCACAATATTAAACAAGGGAATAGGCCATATAATAAGAACAAATATCCATTCAAACTCACAAAGTAGAAATAACATAGATTTTTGAAAAATCACTGATTGACAGTGCTTCCTGTCTGAAATAACTTATTGCACACTCTCTATACCTAAGTGTACAGAAATATGCATCGTGTGATAATTTCCTGTTGGACAGCTCTTTTGAAAACCTCATTTACTTGCTAGAAAATAAAGGGCTTGATTTTAACTCCCCCGCCATACACCCACCCCACCAGAAACCAAAGGCTGAATATTTGACCACATACAGGGGGGAGGGGGGAGTGGGTGAGCATGGAAGTGGATGGGCACAAAAATTCACGCCACCAGCCGGTTTCCCGCCCCCAGGCCATTTCACCAGAGGTGGGATGAGGGTCGGATGGGCTCAGTTAATGGCCTATTAAGGCCAATTGTTAGAGGCTGACTGGAAGTTTCCCGTCAATCTGTGGGCACCCCAGGGTGTTGGAGTCCAGACCAGCTGCCTGGTGGCGGCCACTCAGTGGCAGACCAAACTCCAGGCAGGATTTGAGGCCCTCCCGGGCTACTTGGCTACAGCTGTGACCGCAGGCCACCTGTGGAGTGTGTGTGTGTGTGGGGGGGGGGGGGTGGGGTGGGTCTCCTCCACAATGGTGGCCCAGCTGCTGAGGTCATTTTTTAATTTAAAACTTTTAAAAGTTGCAGAGACAGTGTCTCAAGATGGAGACGTTTTCTCTCTCTCTCTCTCCTACCTGAACTTCCGGCTGCCGCTTCTTCCGAGCAGGAGGGCCTCCAGCTTCATGAGTGCAACTGCTGTCGTTAAACGGATGGCGAGCCTGTCCCTTGGCCACTTATTGGCTAATTTTGGGAAAAATCACTGTCGCGAGACTGTTTCCCATCCAGGACGAGGTCATGATCCCCATTTGACCCTGACATCGGGGTCCCGACTCGAAACCCAAAATCCTGTCCCAAGAGCAGGAGACTTACCAATTCCTTTCCCGCCCCAGTCTGGCCATATGTAATGTTAAATTGCAGGTAACTAAGACACCCGCCTCAAGCCATCAGAGTCCTCTTTAAATAAGTAGGCCGGGTGTCAGTGATGTAAATAGGTGTGATCTGCCATTTTACCCTAGTGCCTGAGAGGAGGAAACAAAATTAATTTCCATGTCAGGCAAAACCCGATTTATTGTGAGACACAAGGGAACCTTGGGCCTCCCCTGCCCTAGGCTTTCTTCCCCCACCCACACCAATCCAAGAGTTAAAATTGAGTCCAAACCTTTCCAATGTGAGTATTAACTACCTTCTTTAATCTAATTTTCCACATCAAAATTAAGTGTTAATCTTAAAATAACGAAATGTTATTAGCGGTTAAGGGCTGCCTACGCTGATAATAACAGTGCACCCTCTATTGTTCTGCATTATAAATGATTGCAGCCTAAAAACCCATTAATTCTATTTATGTCCTGAATGGGCCACAGTGTTGCTAAACTCGTCTAGGTTAGGTATAGCATGGAAGGGGTAAAAAAATTTGTACTGTACCTACACAAATGTGGTTTGACACAACTTTGGCAACCCTTTTCCATTTCTCGTGACAGCTATGTTTTTGTCTTATTTAAGTGAGATTGTCAATTCAGCGCCCATTCGTGCTGGAGTGTGGACATTTTGTGCTTCTCAGTCATTTCACAAAGGAATCTTAAAGCCAGGAGAAGAAAGACATGCTTGTCCTATCAATCTTTGCTGAATTTGAACACATCCTTAAGAGGAAAGGATGACCACTGTACTACTCACACCCCAACCAGCTTGGTTTCATATTTTTTACTTCACTCAAAGATTAGGAAATCTCATTAATTATTCCTGTATGATCGTGTTTCCATCAGTACATTGTGTTTAAGGAAATCATTAGTAGATGCTGTTACAATACTGCTACGATAGCCAATGGATATTTATCTCCAATTAACTCTCATGCAATTTCTCTCCCAGCCCTGTGTTGTGCAAAAGCTGCCAAAAAAACTCATGAGCATGTTATAAATGATAGACCATTGTGCTATTGTGTGTAAATTACAGCGAAAGACAAATTGGGATGGAAATTGAACTTGTGCTGCTCAATGTTTGCACGATTGGACATTGGGGCTCCTGAAGCAGGCATTAAGCCCCTGATTATCATAGTTGGATACAACTGCTCTGATTTTGCAGCTGGAAATCGAGTGTATCACACATCCATTATTACCCCACTGAAATGCTTATAGTTTAACAATAGTGCAAATTCAATAAATTCTTTACGAAATTGCTGGTGGGTATTCTGTTATAGTATATTTCATATACAGCAGGCTGCAGTATTCTGCTTCGGAAGCCTATAATACCTGGACTCCTTTCTACTGAGATAGTTAATACCCTTTTGTTCACTGCTGGTTGCGTCAGTGCTGTCTGGACATGGTGGTCTCAATTCAAAAGCTCTCTCTATCATACCAACCATCCCCTTTAGTTCACAGTTGTGTGAATCCAGGATTATGTGAGGACGCCGGTACTTTACAAAGAGCGTTTTGCATTGGAGCAATCTATAGGCTCCAGACAAAGAAGTGCTCACAGCCTGCAACTAATCATAAATGTAGTGAGAGAATCCTGCAAATAACACTGTTAATCTCAGTAACTGCTTTACATACCATTCTAGATAACCTAGTACTGCGGCTGTGTATCACTAGGAATGAGACTTCCGAAACCTGGCTATCCTAAAGAAAAACACATCAATTTGACAAAAGGTGTCATTTTTTACAATAATCTTTTTAGCCTCTGACTACCTACTCCCCCACCGCCAACCTGATTTAGTCCATTTTAAAAAAAAAGCATGGTTCATGTTGCTCTGACTTAGTGCTAGGCTGAAGCACTGACAACCAGACTCATCTATATTGGGTAAAAAGTGTTTTTTTTTGGGACAAATCCCACCAGCACTGGATTCTGCAATGATTCCCAGATTCACGCAATTAAAGTTACTGAGACAGAAAATGATCTGTTACAAACCAAGCCTGTGTTGTTATATTTGTCTATTTAAATAGAACTGGAGCCTAAAGGCACAGCATGACTTCCGTTTGTTTCACTTCCTGGAACAATCGATATATTTTATAGGAATCCAATCTCATTTTAGTCATATATATATATATATATAATCTCCAATTCCTATAAAATTAACAGAGAAAAAGAAGTTTGTTTGAACAGGACATTTAAGATTGATTTGGCGATATGTAGACAAAGCTGTCTGTTTGCTGCCATGAAACATAACTAAGTATAAGAAGGGGCCAATATGTGGAAATGAATTGTGACAAGTGGCTGAAGATAAACAGGCCACCAGCTAGGCTTTTGGCACATCTAAGTGCTACATTTATTCACCAAAAGTGCCGTAGAACATATTTGCTTGGGTCTGTGCCAAAGACCCTTCCGAGCTTCAGTGCTGTCTGCCTTTGTTTGGCTACAGCAAACATTCGCATTAACAGCTGCTTGCAAATCAACGTGGTGACGGCTTTCACGCTGTACTGAGTAACCCACAATCTGTGAGCTGTTGGACTGACCCCTTACAGGTCCATCTGCAGACTTCTGCAAGAAAGCATTATCAATGGGCTACACTGATCTGTCAACAAACAGAGAGCTAAATAAAGTTCAAAAGCTGTCTCTGTTGCAAGAAGAAGGCAGGAAGATAAAAGGAAGTTGATAAATAATGATTTTAAAAAAACAATAAAAGCTAGTTGAGAAGAAAGGCGGGCAATGCAAGATTGTACACTTTTAACAGTTGGAGGACAGTCCCCCTTAGATAATCAAAGTGGCTCTCTATATGTCAAAAACTAGCAAACCTTTTCTTTGTTTATCCCAAACAGTACAATGTGTTGATCCAATTCACATTCAAACATGTCACTGTGTTGCAAAAGCACAGAGGATTGCTTGTGTGTGATCTCATTGCAATAAGTGCAATGCAAATCTGGGACTGAATTTAGTGCAGCCATTTGGAGTGGGAATGGTGGCGTGGAGAGATGGAGTATTACGTCGGAAGCATCCACCCTGTAATCTGGTGTCACGATATCGGTTCCGGATTTAGTCAACGGGGGAAAGCACCAAGGTAAAATCACCTCCCCCACGCGACGGGAATGTATCTTCAATTGCTGAGCACTTACTTTTAATACATTTGCATCTAATTCATCACAATCCAATGCGGGGCTTGGGATTAAGTGGATGGTGGGCAGCACTCATGTGACTTCAGATTCCTGACTGTTAAAAGCTGGTGGCATGAAGGCGAGGCTTCAGTGACGTGATGGGTAGGGAGCCATGTCTAGCACTGCATAGGGGAAGAGGGGGTGTGGAGGCCATTGTTGGCCTGCAGTGCGGTGTGCTCAGCAAGGGGAAGAAGGGTTCTCGGGTGCTCGCCAAGGGGTGGGGGTGGGGGGGTTTGGGGGGCTGTATCGGGTGACCAAACTGTTGGGTGAGATGTGTAGTTGCCCATACTACTGGATGGGAAGGTTGGCACTGAAGGCCATCAGGGAGACTGCCAGGAGAAGCAGCAAAAGCTCAGTTGTCATGCCAGCATCGTCTCTGCATCCACAGTGCTCTGTAGGCCCACTGATCACCTGGCATGGGTCTCGTACACCCTGCCTTTTTGGATCCCCATGGCATAATGCGGCACCTCCAATGAAGTGAGGGCCATGTGGCAGCTGCACCTGCCTATGAAGTTCCACGATGAGAGCAGCAGCCAGTCATGCAAGAAGGGCCCAAATGTGCCAGAGACTGCACCAGACCTGAATTCAAATGTCCGAGCGGCATTGCCAGTGAAGACTGAGCCACTCCAGGGAGGCCGTCACCAGATTATTCGCTCTGCTGTAGGACGAGTTGCGACCTATGGGATTTGGAGGTCATCATACCCCAATGGCCCTGAAGACCACAGAGACACTAACATTTGTGGGATCGGAATTCCTTCCCGCAACCCCCCCCCCCCCCCCAAACTGGACTTTATGAAATATGGGGAAAAAACCCCAACCCCCAAGGACACTGGTACTGTGAATAAAAGCCAAACCTCAACACAAAACACATAGGGGCAGGCTGCATTCCAAGGGGTCAATTTCAAACATTCCAACATCACAACAGAACTGATACTGTTAAAGGACTGGAATTTGGGATATTATCATAACAGTGGCACAGGATAACTGCCATCATGTAACCCAATTAAGTAATTGGGGAGGCCATTGTTACATTGCTCCAGACCACAGTATTCACTCCTGTCAAGACAGGAGAGAAACTTTTTCATGTATCTCAGCTCTGGAGCCTGGAATACCTCACCTTGGTGGAGTTCATTGTTCTTGGTCATGGAAATAACATCAGCATGGAGTGGATCTGTCTGGACCAGGCAGCTAACAGACAAAAGGACAAGATCAAAGGATTTGGCACTGCAGCCAAGAAGGAGGGTCAGGAATGGTCAACCTGGCTCCTGGACCTACAAATTCTCACCGGAGGGCCCAACCACATGGAGGATTGTAAGTTATCAGCCAAATCTAAGGGGATATTTGGGGCTGAGGGTTTAAAGCAATTTTAAGTGTAACAACCAAATCCTGGGAGGGTTTGGGTTTTGAATTGAGTGAGTCTGGGGCAGAAACTTGGGGTTTTGCCTGTGGTTTTTCGAAAAAGGTTTATCTTATAAGTCGTGGTGACTTGTGTGTTTGGGTGGGAGCCGAGGTTAAATCGTGAAGGGATTTAAATCGGACTGACCAATCAAGGTATCATGTGGTGTCCTTTAAATTAGTTTAGAGGTCCTCGTATCAGGGTTTTAAGAGGGCTTTAATAAACAAGTTTGTGGTTCAGCCCAACTCTGTGTCTGTGCAATTTGTCCTTTATAAAATCCTAAAGTCAAGAACCACCATCAGTAAGGGGGAAATGGGAACGGGAACCTCTTACAAATTTTAGGCATCTGTATCATTCCACAGATCCACCGGTGACATGTATGGGATTCCCCAGGCAGCAGCCCACACCTGCATCAAGGAGGTGACCAGTGCCCTGTTCAACAGGACTGGCGACTATGTGCACTATTTGACCAACCCTGACAGTCAGGCCAAGAAGGCCATCGGATTCAGGCCTTCGCTGGATTTCCCCAGCGGCAAGCTGTGATAGATTGCATGCATGTGGCCATCAAGGCTCGAATGGACCAGCCAGCCTCCTTCACCAACAGGAAGGGCTTCAATCAACGTTCAATTGGTCTGTGACCACCGAATGTGCCCCCGTACTTTGACAGTCCCAGGTGCCACAGCTTTTCAGGCCCCTCGCTCGCCTTCAGGGATGGATTCTTGGGGCCAAGGGCTACCCATTGAGGACTTGGTTACTCACGCCTATGAGGAAGCCTATCAATGCAGCAGAGAGTTACAACACTTGCCACGGCTCCATCTGAGCAACCATCCAGCAGGCCACTGGGCTGCTGAAGATGAGATTTCACTGTCTGGAACGATCCAGCAGAGACCTGCAGTATGTTCCTGTGAGGGTCTCATGGATTGTTATGGTCTGCTGAGCTCTGCACAATCTAGCACTGCAGGGGGGGCGGAGGCATTGCATGATGATGACATGACTGAATGACACTCCTCCACTGACAAGGAGGACACAGGAGGGCTATGAGCAGTCAGCACTGGATGTTGTAGCCCTTCCACTGGAGGCCAGTCAGATTGAGCGACAGGCCAAGGAGGTAAGTGACAATCTCATACTTACCTGCTTCCAGCAACCCTGATGGCCACTCAGAGAAAAACCAGTAAAGACTCACTTCAATCCATGTAGCCTGTCACCTCCTTTCTATTTGTGTTCTGTGCATAGTGCCCAGCTGAACCACATGCTGGTGCCCATGGGAGATCATATTCAAATGAGGGCTGTGCTTCCATTGGCATCCCACTAAGGGGGAAGAGTGCAGCTCACATTAGGGCATAATAGAACAATCACTTTTACACAATGAACATTAATGGCTTGAACAAAATATATATAATGCAGCACGTCAAACTTCAAACACCGTGAACCCCCAAGTGTGTTTTGGTGCTTTTTTAAAATACATTTACGAGTGTTTCTATGAGATGTGAACCTATTGCTAGCAGCTGGGCTGGAGGCAGACTGCCAATCAGGCTGCCTCTTGGCCTGTGATGACTTTGGTGGCCATCCTCTGGCTGCCTGTGGTCTGGAAGCCCCCGGCTGCCTGATAGTTTCCTGCACGAGTGCTGGACAGTTAGGCATTACGGCTGCTGGAGCTGGGCTCATTGGCAAAGGGGCTGAGATGCCGGTGCCCACACTCTGAGGGGAACCCCCAGATGTGGAGGTCAGCCTCTCCTATTCCCTTTCAAGGCTCACTTGAACCTTTCTGCTCTCCAGAGATGGAGAAGCTGGAGAAGACACCAGGCATCTTGTCCTTCTCTCACTTTGTCACTGCAGCATTGAGCTCATGGCCAAGGCAATGGTGTGCAGGTCTATGTGAATTTGTGGAATCTGGCTCTCTATGAGGGTCACCAATCTCTCAATGGAGGAAGCCATGGGCTTACATGCCTGAGACATGGCTGCACTCATGGCATGGATGGACTCCTCCAGCGTCTGCTCATGGGTGCGCATTGCCTTGGGCTTCTCTGCCAGATGATGCCTTACCTCTCTCTGCAACTCTAGCATGCCCTGTGCTGTCAGCACCAGAGGTTCGTCATCAGCCTGGGGCTCAGCTTGGGCCTGGCCACTCACAATCCTCTGAATGTCAGAGGCCTCGGCTGTCTCAGCCTCAGTCAGCTGCTATGGCGCATATGAAGTGCTCTCACCAGCTTGTGACCCTGATTCTCATGCTAAGCAGAAACCCACCAAGGTGAAAGTATCTGCGCTGCTGGAAGGTACAGGAGAATCATGGGACGGTGTATCTTTTGAGTGCTTCTCCTCAGAGGTTGACGTCTGTCTTGCTTCTGGTTGAATCTCCTGCGGACACCAACTTGCATGAGAGAACAAAAACGTGTAGGTTAGGCTGTGCAGATCTCTTCATGGCAACCATACGTGATGTGGGTCTCAAGAAGTGAACTGTATGTTGATGGAATCCAATCCTCATTCTCCTGCGTGGAGACTCCACATCTCCATCTGACATGGAGCAGTCGCCCTGGGTCCCTATCAATTCTAGTGCCTCCGCCTCTGCTGTGGAGAAAGGCCGAAGATCTGGGATGCCTCCGCCTGTCTGAGCTGTCTCCCTGCTGTTATGGGCCCTCTTGTCCTGCAAGTGGAAAGAGCGAGATAGTCATACTTCACAGAGAGATATGACAGTTCTGTTAGTGGCAGCTCCTCATCGTCTACTGGGGTTTCCTATATAGCTTATCCTCCCATCCGCTCTCAAGGGAGTTAATGGGGGTGAGCTGCGAAAGAAGGTGGCCTGTAGCTGAGATGCAGCCTTGCATCTGTCAGGATGAGGTGATGCCTAATCCCCTCTGCCAGCATTGTTGTAGTGCCTCCTTCCACATGTCCTGCTTCCTCTTGTGTAGCCACTTGCAATCCCTGGTCAGAGAATCAGCCTTCATATACATTACTTCCCAAGTGTTACCAGCGTGCCCTTTAAATACCTCAATTGATTCTGCATCTATGGCTTCCTGGACTTGAATTCCTCATGCTCAAAACCCCTCTTCAAGACATTATTTTCTTAAATTTGGTTTTAACCAGCTGAGTTCAAATTTGAAGATTACATTCCCTTGTTCTAGATCCTCCTGCTGGAGGGAAGGTCTATCAATTCCCTGAGGCATAAATTGACCCTGTCGACACTGTGTTATTTCATGTATTTTAAAAAGGTAACCCTTTAACCTCCTCCTCCAGGAAATAAAATCCAAGTGAACCCGTGCCTCATCGTAGCTAAGTGCCTTCATCCCAGGTATTCCTGCTGAATCACTGCTGGCCTTCCTCTGAGACACTTATATTTTTCTGAAGGCAGGATGCTCCAAACAAAATGCAATATGCGAGATAGTGTCTGACCAGTGCTCTATACAAGTCCACTAGCATTTCCAGAACTGACCTAGACACAGCCATGACTTACTGTAAGAAAACTAAAATAAAATATTGAGTAAAGTTCTGAGGGAAAAAACAGTGATTGTGATTGACAGTAAGGATAGCATACTGTAATTGTTCTAGTACTGATTCACAGAAAGGGGATCTGGGAGCTGGAACATTAAATGGTGCTTTGTGCGTATCCAGTTGAAAATGTTCAGATCAAACCGTAAGTTTATGTGATGCATTTTCCCCACTTTGTATTCACAGTAGCATATTCTGGAATGCAAATGCAGGCATGCATGCAATGCCCAATACACAGTCACATGCCCAGAGCTTTCTGTTTTCAAATTGAAAATTGTTAATGGGCCAGGTCCAATATGTGAACAATTTCTATTTATAGTTTGGTCACAGTCACAAAAAGTGAGAGTTTAATACAAGATCACAGAATCACAGAATTGTTGCAGTGCAGAAGGAGGCCATTCGACCCATCGTGTCTGCACCGGCTCTCTGAATGAACAATTCACCGTATGCCATTCCCCCACCTTCTCTCTGTAACCCTGAATATTCTTCCTTTCCAGATAACAGCCTAATTCACTTTTTAATGCCTTGATTGAACCTGCATCCACCAAACACTCCGGCAGTGCATTCCAGATTCTAACCACTCGCTGCATGAAGAAGTTTTTCCTCATGTCACTTTTGCTTCTTTTGCCAATCACTTTAAATCTGTGCCCTCTTATTCTCGATCCTTTCACAAGTGGGTACAGATTTGCCCCTATCTACTCTGTCCAGATTTTGAATACTTCTATTAAACCTCCTTTCAGCCTTCTCTTCAAGGAAAACAGTCCCAACTTCTCCAAACTATCTTCATAACTGAAGTTCCTCATCCCTGGAACCATACTCGTGAATCTTTTCTGTACTCTCTTCAATGCCTTCACATCTTTGAACATTTTCAGTCCCCGGGACCAGTATGTGTGCAGGAAGTGTGTCCAGCTACAGCTCCTGGCAGCTCGGGTTTCGGAGCTGGAACGGTGGCTGGAAACACTGTGGAGCATCCGCAAGTCTGAGAGCATTGTGGATAGCACGCATAGAGAGGTGGTCACACTGCAGCTGAAGGGACTTGAAGAAGGAAGGGAATGGGTGACCAACAGGCAGTCCAAGAGAATCAGGCAGGTAGTTCAGGAGCCCCCTGGGGTCCCGCTTGCAAATCAGTATTCCATTTTGGAGGCTGTTGAGGCTGGTTCCTCCAGGGAATGCGAACAGAGCCAAGCTTCTGGCACCGCAAGCAGCCTGTCTGCACAGGAAGGGGGAAAGAGAGGAAGAGCAATAGTAATAGGGGATTCTATAGTCAGGGGAACAGATAGGCGCTACTGTGGCCGTCAACGTGACTCCAGGATGGTGTGTTGCCTCCCTGGTGCCAGGGTCCGGGATGTCACTGAACGGCTGCAGGGCATCCTGAAGGGGGAGGGTGATAAGGCAGAGGTCATGGTGCATGTTGGTACCAATGACATAGGTAGAAAGAGGGATGAGGTCTTGCATCAAGAATTCAGGGAGTTAGGCAGTAGACTAAAACGCAGGACCTCTCAGGTTGTAATCTCTGGATTACTCCCAGTGCCACGTGCTAGCGAGTATAGAAATAGGAGAATAGCACAGATGAATGCGTGGCTTAAGAGTTGGTGCAGGAGGGAGGGTTTTAGATTCCTGGACCACTGGGACCGTTTCTGGGGAAGGTGGGACTTGTACAAGCGGGACGGTCTACATCTGAACCAAAGGGGAACTAACATCCTTGCTGGCAGGTTTGCTAGTGCTGTTGGGAGGAGTTTAAACGAATTTGGCAGGGGGAGGGGATGCAGACTCCTAGCAGAATAGGGACACAGCTAAACACAGGAAAGCAAACAAGTCAAAGGGAATACAGCAGAAGTAAGTTTCAAGGGAGTAAGACCAGGATGGAAGGCCTCTACTTTAATGCCAGGAGTATTGCAGGTAAAACGTATGAGTTAAGGGCAATGATTGACACGGGGAATTGTGATATAGTAGCCATCACGGAGACATGGTTGAGGAAGGGGCAGGATTGGCAGCTCAATATCCCGGGCTATAGAATCTTCGGGCAAGACAGAGGAGGGGTTAAAAGAGGAGGGGGCATTGCAATATTAGTTAAGGAGTCAGTTACTGCAGTAAGGAGAGATGATTTCTTGGAGGAGGCATCAAATGAAGCTTTATGGGTAGAGTTTAGGAATAAAAAAGGGACAGCCACATTGCTAGGTGTTTATCATAGACCCCCAGATAGTCAGCGGGAAATTGAGGAGCAAATATGTGCACAATTTGCAGAGGTGTGTAAAAATAATAGGGTAATTATTAGGTGATTTCAACTTTCCCAACATTAATTGGGATAGTCATCGTGTTGAGGGCTGAGATGGAGTGGAGTTCTTACAGGAGAACTTTTTAGCTCAATATGTAGAGGATCCAACAAGGGAGGGTGCAGTGCTGGACCTAATTCTGGGGAATGAAGCCGGACAGGTGGTTGATGTGTTGGTGGGGGTGCATTTTGGTGATAGCGACCACAGCATGGCACAATTTAAGCTTGTTATGGAGAAAGAAATAGACAAGTTGCAAAAAAAGGTTTTGGATTGGGGGAGAGCGAATTTTAGTAAAATAAGGCAGGATCTGGCCAAGGTAGACTGGAAAGAGTTACTTGTCGGGAAATCTACAGAAGAGCAGTGGGGGGCATTCAAAAAGGAAATGGGGCGGGTACAGGCCCAACATGTTCCCTCTAGGGTAATAGGTAGGAGCAACAAGCCCAGAGAACCATGGATGACCAGAAACATTCAGGGTACGATGAGAAGGAAAAGAGAGGCTTTTAGCAAATACAAGGAGAGCAAATCAATGGAAGCATTATTGGAGTACAGAAAGTGTAGGATGGATCTTAAGAAAACAATTAGGAGAGCAAAGAGGGGATATGAGAAAGCTCTGGCTGGTAAAAGTAGGGAAAATCCCAAGATATTCTATAAGTATATCAATGGGAAGAGGATAACCAGGGAAAGAGTAGGACCCATTAGGGACCAAGGGGGAAATTTGTGGGTGGAGCCAGAGGACATTGGTAGGGTGTTGAACGAATACTTCACATCTGTCTTCACCCAAGAGAAAGAGGATGTAGATATGGAACTTAGAGAGAGAGACTGTGAGGTTCTTGAGCAAATTGTCATAGGGAGTGACAAGGTATTGGAGGTTTTGGAAGGCTTAAAAGTGGACAAATCTCCAGGTCCGGACGATTTGTGTCCCAGGATGCTGTGGGAGGCGAGGGTGGAGATTGCAGGGGTTCTGACCCTAATTTTTAATTCCTCTCTGGCCACGGGGGAGGTGCCAGAGGACTGGAGAACAGCTAATGTGGTCCCACTATTTAAGAAAGGTTGTAGAGATAAGCCAGGGAACTACAGACCAGTGAGTCTCACGTCAGTGGTAGGGAAACTACAGGAGAAAATTCTGAAGGAGAAAATCTATCACCGCTTGGAGAGGCAAAATTTGATTAGGAATTGTCAGCATGGCTTTGTCAGAGGGAGGTCATGCCTAACAAATTTGATTGAATTTTTTGAGCATGTGACCAGATGTGTAGATGAGGGTAGTGCAGTTGATGTAGTTTACATGGATTTCAGCAAAGTCTTTGACAAGGTCCCACATGGGAGACTTATCAAGAAAGCAAATGCACATGGGATACAAGGTAACTTGATAAGGTGGATTCAAAATTGGGTTAGCTGTAGGAGACAGAGAGTGATGACAGACGGCTGTTTTAGTGACTGGAAGCCAGTATCCAGTGGCGTACCACAGGGATCTGTGCTGGGTCCCCTATTGTTTGTCATTTATATAAACGACATAGATGACTATGTGGGGGGTAGGATCAGTAAGTTCGTGGATGACACAAAGATTGGCTGAGTGGTTAACAGTGAGGTGGAGAGTCTTAGGTTACAGGAAGATATAGACGGGATGGTCAAATGGGCAGAAAAGTGGCAGATGGAATTTAATGCTGAAAAGTGTGAGGTGATACACTTTGGAAGGAGTAATGTGACACGGAAGTATTCATGAATGGCCTGACACTGGGAAGTTCCGAGGAACAAAGGGACCTTGGAGTGTTTGTCCATAGATCTCTGAAAGCAGAAGGGCAGGTTAATAGGGTGGTGAAAAAAGGCATATGGGACACTTGCCTTTATCAATCGAGGCATAGATTACAAAAGCAGGGAGGTCATGTTGGAGTTGTACAGAACTTTGGTAATGCCACAGCTGGAGTACTGTGTGCAATTCTGGTCACCACATTATAGGAAGGATGTGATTGCATTGGAGGGGGTGCAGAGGCGATTCACCAGGATGTTGCCTGGGATGGAACATTTAAGCTATGAAGAGAGGTTGGATAGGCTTGGGTTGTTTTCACTGGAGCAGAGAAGACTGAGGGGTGACCTGATCGAGGTATACAAGATTATGAGGGGCATGGACAGGGTGGATAGGGAGCAGCTGTTCCCCTTAGTTGAAGGGTCAGTTATGAGGGGTCACAAGTTTAAGGTGAGGGGCGGGAGGTTTAAGGGGGATTTCAGGAAGAACTTTTTTACCCAGAGGGTGGTGACAGTCTGGAATGCTCTGCCTGGGAGGGTGGTAGAGGCAGGTTGCCTCACATCCTTTAAAAAGTACCTGGATGAGCACTTGGCACGTCATAACATTCAAGGATATGGGCCAAGTGCTGGCAAATGGGATTAGGTAGACAGGTCAGGTGTTTTAATGCATCGGTGCAGACTCGATGGGCCGAAGGGCCTCTTCTGCACTGTATTATTCTGTGATTCTGTGATCTTTCCTAAAGTGCGGTGCCCAGAACTGGATGCATTATTCCAACTGAGACCGAACTGATGTCTTATACAAGTTTAACATAATCTCCTTGCTCTTGTGCTCTATGACCCTATTAATAAAGCCTACATGCTATAAATACTACATGCTTTATGAATCGTTCTCTCAACCTATCCTGCCACCTTGAATGACCTATGAACATATACCCCCAGGTCCCTCTGCTCTTGCACCCCCTTTAGAGTTGTACCCTTTATTTTATATTGTCTCTCCATGTTCTCCCTACCAAAATGAATGATTTCACACTTCTCCACATTGAACTTCATCTGCCACTTGTCCGCCCATTCCACCAACTTGTCTATGACCTGTTGAAGTTCTCTGCTATCCTCCTCACAGTTCACAATTCACAATTTGAAAACACCCCTCACCGAATAGAGGACTGCCTTCTACAAGTTGCTTTGTCAAATATATTTTTGTTAAGTACTGGGACCCAGTTATCTACAAAGTTTTCTGAAAATTACGAACTCCTTTCCTGTAACACTCTTCGATATGGAACTGCCAACTGTCTTGAATATGGTGTAGAACTCAGTAACAACGTGATCATTTTTATAAGTGCCTTTAATGCACTAAATGGCCCAAGGCATTTCACAGAGGAGAAAGAATGGTGAGAAGTAATACTAGAGTTAGGAGAGATAACAAAAAGTATGAGATAGGAAATGAGGAACATTAAAGTGGGGAAGGGGGAAGGGAAGGAGAAAAGCAGAGATGTTGAGGGAAGCATTTCCAAGGCAACTGATGGCTCTGCCACTGATGTTAGGATGAAAGGGGTGTGTGCACTGTTTGGCATTCAAGGACAGTAGGGCAAGGATTAGGAAGTAGGGTTGGCGTTGGCTGGAAAAGAAAATCTGATGAGATCTAAAACAGACTGCTGCTTGCTATCACCCGTTTTTCGCCCATTGATGAAAGTTAAAATTATCCCCAGGGTGTGCTAAAGCCATGGAAGGATTTGTAAGTGACACCATTTGGTTTTATGATCTTGGCAGTTAGGGAAATGGATGGAGGTGGTGTTTAGGTTAAACAGTTTTCTGATGCGAGCCGAACAGGATGGCTTCAGTATAACCAATGTTCAGCAGGAGAAAGTTTTGCTTCATCCTTGACTTGACATCTGACAACAGTCTGATAGGGCAATAATGTTTAAGGAGCCAAGGCAGCCGGTGGACAGATACAGTTGGACACTATCAGCTTATAGCTGCAGGCTAACCACATACTAATGGATAATGTCACTGAGGGACAACATGTAGACAAAGAAAAGGACGGGGATCAAGTTTAGAACATAGAAATGCTTCTAAAAATCTGTGCTTGGGTGCGAGAAATATTGTTGTTAGAGATATGCTGCTCTGTGCTGCGTCAGGTAGCAATTCAATCTAACAAGAGTGCTCCTGCAGAGGTGGAACACGGAGGAGAGGCAATGGTCAATAGTGTTCAACACTGAGCGGTGAACACAGCGGCAGTCACAAAAGAAGTGGAAAGACCTTGTGGTTGAGAGTTTACTCTTTCAGGAGGGAATGAGGGCAGTTTTGAAGGAGAGGGACACAGTGCCCGTGCAGGAGGAACCATCAGTGAGGTCAGCAAGCTTTTGAGTAAGGAAATGTAAATTGTGCCTTGTTTTTACATGTATAAATGCATCTTAATAGGTCTACAATTTCCTGACATTGTTTGACACTGAATTTCACTCCTAACACTTCCACGATATCGGCAACTCCGGGGTAACCTAGTCTCAAATATGCACAATTGCAGCCCATATTGACTGGGGAGAATGAGTCACAAGGGCGGAAACCATCTACTTTGAGTGTTTTGTATTGACAATCTGCATTGAGAATGTGGAACCATCGCTGGGCCCAACTCAGGTGTAGATGAACAAATATGTAAACATAATAGGGGGAATTCGGTCAGGCAGGGGATAGTTGGGGGTTGCGGGAAATTAAATTGGCAAAAATGTGGAACCTGACTCCAAACCACTGGGCCTTGCTCGATTTAACTGCAGTGGGTTTGTGTTTTCCGAGTAACACGTCCCAGAGAGGTAGGTTACTGATTATAATATTTAAATCAGACTGCGTTCCTCAGATTTTGGAAGCCATTTGAATTTAATGACTGCAGGCCGTGTTTCCCAGGGCTCAGGAAACCTGGCAGCTGAGGGGAGGCAGGAGCTCCCAGACCCAGCAGGAAAGTACCTTTCCAGCCCTGCTTGTGGGCCAGGAGCAGAGTGCTACCCCCAGCCCCTTAAGTAAAGGTTCAGCCACAATCTCTTTCCCTTCTCTTGCCCCCTGCACCACACCCACCCATCCCCCCACATGCAATCTCTCCCTCCCAGCAATCTCTCTCCTTCTGCCCCATTTGATCTCCTCCCCCCACTCCCTGCGCAATTCCTCTCATCAGACCCCATGCTCTCTCCCCCACCCATACGAGCTGCCAGCCCATCCCCCCCCCCCACCCCAATCTTCACCCCTGCGCAATCCAATTCGCTTCCCCATACTGCATGATGGGGAATCAATCCCCTTCTCACCCCCCCACCCATGTGATCCCCTTTATCACCCCAACCAGTTCAATCCGATTCCCTTCCCCATCCCACGCAATACCCTTCTCCTCTCCACCCATCCCCCCACTCCTTTCCCCCCCAGTCCGTGCGAATTCCTTCTTCCCCCCACCACCCCCAGCCCACGCAATCCCTTTTCTGTTCTTTTCGTTTCACCCTGCCCTGCCCCTCCCCCCACACGCAATCCCTTTCTAATTTTTTCCCCTGCCCCACATGTGCAATTTCCTTCTCTTTTTCAGCATCACCACATCCACCCTGCATCATGATCCCCTTCTCTCCCCCACTACCCTGCCCCGGGTGATCCCTTTCTTCACCCCCGCCACCTTCCACACCCCCAACCTTGTGGGATCTATTTCCCTGAGCTGGAAACTGAGCAGGTCTGGGTTTCCCAACTGTAGACACCACATGCACCCCCTCCCTCTCCACCTCAGGGCTACTGTGAACAGAAAAATGGCTAATAATGAGAACACGTGTGGGCGAATTGTAGATCCATATTTCATGCAAATGGAAAATGTGCCTAATATGTTACAATACAGCTGATTGAAATTTTGTACTGGAAAACAAGCAAGCTGGCAAGGCTAAAGGAAGGGGAGCTGCAATGTGAAGTGTAAACTACTCTTTTAACAAAAGTATTTCAGCACAGGAGACTGAAAATACAGTCATTATATAGCCAAAATGGTATAGCGAAATTAAAGACACCACAAGGAGCGAGTCTATTCTGTGGCTATTTTCTCTGCCCTGGTTGAATTTCACAGGTGGATGAATGGAGAACAAAGAGATGAGAATAGAAAAGGACAAACAAAATGGGAAAGATGAGTTCCTGCAAAGGTATTGTCGTAGAAAAGATTTGGATAGCAGATAATTAAGTACTGAAAATTAAATATGTGACATGGCATAAATTACAAATTGAGATGGAATGTTTCAGATATTTGAATGTAAAGCAGTAGCAATTTTTAAACTAAGTCTTAATGAAAGTATATTGTGGGCACAAAATTCAGATCTGCAGCACTGGCTCTGAAGCCGGAGGCCCTCCGAGTGGAGCACGCAGTGCCTCCGGCTGCTGCCTGCACGGTGCCCCAAGCTGGAAAGGGCACTCGTATGGGTATGCTGCAAGGCTCTCAACCAGCAAATCATGACATCAGCCAGCTGTGGCGGCTAATTTGGCTCATGCTTTACAAGCTTGGACAATTCCAGCCCATTCATACAATCCTGGAGTCATAGAATAGTGCAGGACAGAAGGAGGCCAATCAGCCCATTGAGTTTGTGCTGTATTCACTTATCACTCACCAAAATATATGCATACAGCTGAAGAGGGAAACACCAGCGAATCTTAAAGGGCCAGGCACCCAAATTGCAGGGAAGGCAATTTACATTAACTTCTGATATTGCAAAATTTCTGGAAGTACTGTGGAGTGCTTTTGGAGGTGTTATGGTGAGTTGTTGGATTTAGCAGGGAGTGTTGCTGCATCCTCACAGGGAGGGCAGTGGATTTGGTGACCTGTCCACACAAAGGCTCCAACAGGTATGGGGGCTGCAGTTACAGTGCCTCAGGGTCTGCAAGACAGGGAGAAGGAGCAGAGGCTGCAGCGAGGGGAAGCTCTGCGCGGTACCCTCTGCCAAGTTGGAACCGGGCCCCTCCATGCTCCTTGACAGTGACAGGAGGCTCTCTGGCAGGCCAGCCAAGCATCCTCATCAGCGATCCCCTGTATGTCATCCCACTGAAGTCTTCATCTGAGTCATCTGTAGCAGAACCCATCTGCCCCCTCGCCTTCCAGGGAGCTGATAAACGAATGATCCTTTCCCCCTGGCTAGGCTGCAGCCCACTCATGCCCGGTGACTCAACACATGCAGATCCAGATGAGATTTCAACTCATTCAAAAACCACTGATTTACACAGAGTTAAAATCAGGCCCCACAACTCTATACTAACCTCTGAGATACATAGAGTGCCAGTATCGAGCTGGGGCTGCAAGTGTCAGATCAAGTGATGGTGCTTCTTCATTAGTGCTGTGCTGTTGCTCTCTCTCTTCCTCCTGGGGCTGCTGTGGCTGGTCAGGCGGCAGTTCTTGGGTGCCTGAAAGTTGAAAATCAGAAAGGGGATGGTTGGGGTGAGAGAAGGGGGGTGGGGTGGAAAGTAAGCAGTCCATGGGCACACCAACAGCAGCTTGCTCATCATGCCAGATAGCAGGATGAGGATGAGGTGGGAGTTTTCAAGAGGCATAAGGCAGGAACATTGCATCATCCTCAATGTTCTCAGTGACGTCGGATGCCAAGGGCCCTGTCGCAGCTGGACCCATGATGCTAGGAACCATCTCCTCCCTACAGCTCAGGAGATTCAGACATCCTTGTCCACCACCAGTTCTGCTCTGCTCCCTGCTGCAAGGGAGAGGGCAGAATGACAGAATGTGTTGCACTGTGTTTGGATGATGTGCCGACCACAGCTGAATAGCTGGAGGTATGTAGAAGCAGTGGGAGCTGGGTATGAGGCTGCCATCATAGCAATCTGTGTAAGGGTGAGCTGGATATTAGGCATGAGTCCCGGGTACCAGGGACCACTGATTGGTGAGTGATGGGGATGTGGTGCATTGAGCAGTGTGAGAGGTTGGTGCAGCAGTGGATGCGAGATGTCCTTTGAAGATGCATTCACTGACCTTAACCATCCGTGTGACAACATTCCACTTCTTGTGGCAATGTTGCCAGGTCCTTGGGGCCAGACTCCTTCCATTGACCTCCCTGGCCACCTGCTTCCAGTCCCTTCAGAGGCTGGTCCTTCAAGGCCTCCTGGAACAGCTCCTCCCACCGTGGAAACATGACCTCCGGCCTCCTGTTCACCTTTATGACTAAGACCTCCAGCGCTGCATTCATGAACCTCGGAGCCCTCTCTCTTCCTTGGTGCTCCTGGTTTGCAGCTTCTACCTGCAGCCAGTGCCAGTACAGCACCAACTCCCTTCCATCAAGCGCAGCTCTCCCTTCAGAGGGACAGAGTACTTTTAAGAGGGGCAGGCTGGCTGCACCATGTGCTACCAGCACACAGTGCTTGGCCCCCTGCTGAGCACTCAGGCAGCCGACAGTGTGGGACCCAACATTACAATAGGATAAGTGAGGAGGCAGTATCAAGTTTGCCAGCCTCAACACAACAGACACAGGCAGGCCCACGTGCCAAGCCCCTCGCGCCTGAAAAGGGGCTATTACCAATTTTTAACCCTCTATCTTTTTCAGCAGAGAGCATTCAAGAAAAGATTTTTTTATGCAGCGCTAGAGTGCATTTCTAAACAATGGGTCTATTGCAACAGTTACTGTTCTGTGGTCAGCCTCAGGTTGTGTCCTGTCACACAATTCAGATTTCAGGTTGAGCCCCATATATATATTATTTATATATGTGTGTATATCTATATTTTTAAATATGTTTCAAAATCATCCTGGGATTGACTTGCAGGGAGCTGCCAACTTTGAAAGCAGGTCAACTACCCTCTTTTTATTTGGTGAATTCTATGCTGAACAAAGTGAAAGATGTTAGTGCTGGAAGACTCCTTCACTTTCACATCCAGTGTCAGCATTATGCCCTTTTTGTTCAGGTTTATCACAGCCAGGTGCAAAGTAAACTTCCTTTTACCCTGCGCGAACAATATATTTCAAATCCCATCTCAAAAAGAACGACCCATACACTCCATCAGTGTGAATATTTACACCTTGCAAAACAACCACTGTTAAACCTGAGTGGGATTGCCAATCTCGGAGCAGTTTTGTGGAGTGAATCCACATTAACTAGGAATGGGATTAGGAACATAGGAACAGGAGTAGGCCATTCAGCCCCTCGAGCCTGTCCCGCCATTCAATGAGATCATGGCTGATCTGCGGCCTAACTACATATACCTGCCTTTGGCCCATATCCCTTAATATCTTTGCTTAACAAAAATCTATCTATCTCAGATTTAAAATTAACAACTGTTCTAGCTTCAACTGCTGTTTGTGGGAGAGAGTTCCAAACCTCTACCACCCTTTGCGTGAAGAAGTGCTTCCTAACATCTCTCCTGAACCGTCTGCTCCTAATTTTTAGACTATGCCCCCTAGTTTTAGAATCTTCAACCAGTGGAAATAGTTTATCTTTATCTAGCCTGTCTTTTCCTGTTAATATCTTGAAGACTTCGATCAGATCACCTCTTAACCTTCTAAATTCTAGCGAAAACAGGCCTAATTTGTGTAATCTGTCCTCGTAACTTAACCCCTGTAATCCAGGAATCATTCTTGTAAACTTACGTTGCACTCCCTCCAAGGCCAATATATCCTTCCTAAGGTGTGGTGCCCAGAACTGCTCACAGTACTCCAAGTGGGGTCTAACCAGGGTTTTGTACAGCTACAGCATGACCTCTGTGTCTTTATACTCCAATCCTCTAGATATAAAGGCTAGCATTCCATTAGCCTTTTTGATTATTTTCTGCACTTGCTCGTGGCATTTTAAAGATCTATGCAACTGAACCCCTAAGTCTCTTTGGACATCCACTGTATTTAACCTCTTCCCATTTAGAAAGTACCCCGCTCTATCTTTTTTGGTCCAAAATGGATAACCTCACACTTGCCCACATTGAAATCTATCTGCCACAATTTTGCCCACTCACCTAGTCTGTCAATATCTCTGCAATTTTATGCTATCATCTGGACTGTCTACAATGTCGCCTAACTTTGTATCATCAGCAAATTTGGATATATGACTTACTATACCATCATCCAAGTCGTTAATGAATAATGTGAAGAATTGAGGCCCCAACACAGATCCCTGCTGGACACCACTAGTTACATCCTGCCAATCAGAGTTACCCATTATCCCCACCCTCTGTCGCCTACCACTCAACCAACTTCCTAATTTGCCCTCAACTCCATGGGCTTCTACCTTAGTTCACTAAGATTGAAACTGTTAATACAAATTTGTAAATCCTTTTCAGAAAGAACAGACATTTATCCCAACAGTTTAGTATTGAATTTGAACCCAAGTCTATCAAGTGAAAAGATATTGTTCTAAACCATTGTACCATCAGCATCTGGTTTGATCTAGAAGATTGTTCGAATTGTAATATTAGTGGTTCCACTATTAACAATCCCAATATTATTGAAGAGATTGATTCAGGTGCATTTCTGTTCCCATCATTTCTATACAGCAACCACATTCAGTTCTGCCTCTGTGCAATAACAAAGATATTGTCCTGGATTTCCTTGGGGCTGCTCCCAATCCGCTACTGTATCTTCACTGGAAGTGCGGTGAAAACCTCGGATGGGTTTTTAACACAGAGGCGGTGGCCCCGCCCACTGGTTGGAAGGTCAGGGGTGAACCTGCCTCCGCCAGCCCTGGAAGCCAAGACTGTATTTTAGGTCCTCAGGCAATTAAGTGCCTACAGTCGTGGCTTCCACCACTGTAAGGCAGGATGTCCCACTTTCAAGAGCTGTCAGCCAATCAGAGAGCCACAGCTTTTCAGTCCCAACATCGCCACCAGGAGCGGTAGCCACTGCTGGGACTGCAGTTGTCCCCGAAGCAGCAGCGATCGAGGAGGCCCAAAGTGCAGGTAAGGAGGGTGGGGGATCACCAGGGCCAATTAGGCAGGCCCCAACGAAGAGGGATGTGGTCAATTACGAGCAGGGGAGGGGGGGTCTTCCAGTGGGGATGACACTTGCTGCTGGGGGGACACCCAATCAGGAGGGAACCCCCACTGAGCCCACAGGGAGGCTGCCAGGTTTTACTGGGTGGCCTCCCCAGGTGGCAAAGTACCCATCTGCCACTGGTAAAATACCAGAGGTGGCAGGAAGAGGCCCTTAAGTGGCCATTAATTAGCCACTTAAGTACCTCCATTGACCCAAGAGCGGGTGGCCTGCCACCTCCCTCGCCGCTGGTAAAATACGAGCGAAGGTGGGTAGGCGACAGGCATGGCACCCCTTGCCATCCCACATGATTTTCCACTTCCCCCAACCCCAGCCTCACAGCCCAGTCTTGCAGAGGGCATAAAATTCCACCCCTTGTTTAAGCACATAAACAAAGTTCCCACTGCACTTCCAGCAAATTTACGAGGTGGATTAAAAGCGAGTACAAGGAAATTCCCGGCCATACTATTTAGGCAAGAGACCTCAAATGAAAATGGGAAATGTGCAGCTGGTTATTGTTTTATGTTAACCTCACTGGGAAGTAAACTTGGAATTCATGCACACTGACGCACATTCTCACACACACATTCACACACTGTCATGAAGGTGCTTCTATTATTAATATTTCTTGAGGACTTGTGTTTCAAAGACTGTGGAAAATACCTGAACTTATTTTTCAAAAGGTCACTGGAAGGACACTTGGGACTTTGTTTAAGAAAAACTTACTGGAAGTCACATATCTTAAGCTAAGTAAATAGCTGGAGCCTTATGGACTATGGAACTGTTTGGAGTTGTTTACAGAGAAGTCACATGTCTAGATTTATGGCTGTCAGGAGTTTTGATTTCATTTTTGGATTGTTTTGGAGTTCAGTTGATGTGTATCTGGTTAAGAGAGAAGCCACCCAACTCATCCTTTTCCACCTGTTCTGAAAAATCTTCTGAGAATCCAGTATGATAGCTGAAACCATGGATGCAGTAATTCTCCCAAAAAGCCTGCAAGACTACTCCTCAACATCTCCTGAACAGAACTGCTCCAGAAAGATCCCAGTGACAGCCGTCTACATGCACCCAGTTGCCAGACCAAAGAGCCATCTGAAACATTCCATATCGTATCCTTTTTCTTCAAGAATTGACAATAACTTGGCCAAAATTTTTTTTTAAAGTTGATCTCTGCAGAGCCATTTTTTTTTCCTGTAACCGGTGTGCGTGTGCACGCATCTGTGTTAGGATATTTTAGAAGGGTAGATATTTATACTTTCATATTTCAAACTGTGTGTTAATAAGCTTTGCATCTTTATTGAATAAGTCTTGTTTTATAATAAATCAACAATTTTGTTGTTTATTAAAGAAACCTGGTCGGCGGATTTTTATTCTGAAACTAATATAAAGTATATAATTGCCTGTATCGGTAACTGGGTAAAACATTTAAATATATGTTGTGACCAGTGGAGTAGTGGAACTAGAGAAAGACAGTGCATTCCTCCAACCTCGGTCGTAACAGCATACAGACTCACATGCACACACATACATTCACACACACTCACATGCACACACTCACACAAGCACAGAATACATTCTTGATTAGTAAAAGTTTCATTGCCATAAAAAATTGAAGTATCAGATCATTTGATTAAGCAGCCTTGACTAGGAGTAGACTGAATATGGCAACGGTGAAAAGCCACCTAATAGAAAAGAAAAAAAATGTACAGGCTCATCTGTGGCTCAGTTGGTAGCACTCACGCCTCTGAGTCACGAGGTTCCTGGTTGAGGTCCCACTCCAGGGCTTGAGCACAAAAGTCAAGGCTGACACTCCTGTGCAGTACTGACTGAGCCAAATTTTGGATGAGACATTAAACTGAGGCCTCATTTGCCTGTTCAGGTGGATGTAAAAGATCCCATAACACTATTTCGAAGAAGTGCAGGGGAGCTATCCCTGGTGTCCTGGCCAACATTTCTCCCTCAATCAACATCACAAAAAAACAGATTACCTGGTCATTATCACATTGCTTTTTGTGAATGATTGCTGTGCGCATATTGGCTGCCATGTTTCCTACATTACAACAGTGACTACACTTCAAAAGTGGCTATTATGGGCTTTGAGATGTCTGGTGGTCGTGAAAGGCGCTATATAAAAGCAAGTCTTTTTTTAATCTGCTCCTGAATTTTAAGTTTTGAAATATGCTGTGAAATAGTTTATTTCTCATATGCTTTGGAACAGGTTTTGGTTTTTGGGGAGATTTATGGTCAGCAGTCATTTGAGGAAAAGACGACAATTGGAATGGAGAGAATTCTGATTTCTTCCTTTTTCCTGCAATGTCTGCTGTTAACACTTTACCTTCTTTCTTTTGACTTCAGTTATTTTTATTCTTCGCTTCTATATCATGTCATTCTACACCTTTATCCCTCCTTCTTTTCTTTAGCGCCTGACATTTTGGACGTGCTCTGGTGAATGGAAAACACATGCAGTATAATCAGAGCCCATGCGTGGATGGGGAGAGGCGAAACATTCAAGTCTGAGCCACTCATAAACCATTTCATTGCCAATTTGAGAAGATAAACTGGCTATTTTGGCCTTAGGGAGTGAAAGTCATGCTTCTATTTCTCCGAATGCATCAAACACCTTGTAGGTAATGGCCTAATGCACCTACTAATTATGTGCTCTGTATATAGAGTGTACCTTACCCACTGTAAGAATGTAATGCTTACAGATATTAATGACACTTTAGTGCCAGGTAACTGATCACTGCTATATTAATGTAATAGTATTCCTACATTAAGTCATTACGGAACCAAAAACTATTGAGCAGTAACAGATTGTGTCATGTACAGGAGTTAGGCTGCAATAATTTCTGATACTGATACAGATTTTAAAAAGTTATTATGCTATACAAGAAATCTTTCAAAATATTGTTCTATTGATGAAAAGGCCGCATTGATACACTATCATGTTTAGTGTCAAGGAGTACTTGCATATTCACCTCTTAATATTAGGGAGTACTTAGCTATTCACCTCTGAATAGCTCTTTTAATACAAGGTTGTCAAAGATCTAGTTAGTGATTAAAGGTGATTATGAAAATCTAAAGTGTAATTAACTGTGACAAATAATTCACTAGCGGTCTGGTGGTAATTGATGGCATCTCATCAATGTCTGCATGGAGTAAATGCCACATATAGTTCTTCAGACTGAATTACACATTCCAGCTACATTGTAGCAAAAGCAGAAGCTGTAAGCGTCCAAGATTGTTGCGTGTGAAAGCTGATCAAAGTTGTCACAGATGATTCCCTTGGCCACAGTTGGGAGCTAAGTTATAACATTTGAACAAAAAGAAGTAAGGCATCTTGGCTACATTCCAGTAGCCAGGAAGAGAAGCAGAGGGGTTGAGAGCAGGTCACTTGACTAGTCTCTACATTGGAGGATTGGGAGGGAGGGAACAACTGTTAACATAGGATAGGAGAAAACATAGTCAAAACTCCACCAGTCGTTGCAGCACTATAATATTTGATTTCAGTTCCATGGCCCTGACTTCAAGCACCAGTCTTAACTGACGGTTAACCTGGGTCAGCTCCTATCCTTCTGGGTTACCTTCATCCTTTCGGGGCACCATGAGTCATACATAACTCCGCTACTAGACCATCAGGAGTCATACACAACTTCACCAATAGACCACTATGAGCCATACAGCATTCCACCAGTAGACCATTACAAATTATACACAACTCCATGAGTAGAACACCAGGAATCACACACAAACCCCACCACTAGACCATCAGGAGTCATTTACAAACTCCATCATTAGACCATCAGGAGTCAAACACAAACTCCACCACTGGACCATCAGGAGTCACACACAAACCCCATCACTAGACCATCAGGAGCCACACACAAACCCCATCACTAGACCATCAGGAGTCATACACAACCTCCACCACTAGACCATCAGGAGTCATACACAAACTCAACCACTAGACCATCAGGAGTCATACACAAACTCCATCACTAGACCACTATGAGCATTACAAAAGTGATACAATTAAAAACATTTTTTTTTGAGGATTTGTGTTAAAAATGAAAAGATTCCATGGATTTTTTTTTTGCCAAGTTCACAGAAAGGACACTTGAGATGTTGTTTGAAACGCCACCTGTGCTGGAAGTCATGTGCTTTGGGCTCAGTAAACAACAGAACCCTTGGTGACCTGGGGAAAAATGGTTACAGAGAAGCCACATGTCAAGGTTTATGGAGGTCAGGAGGTCGACTGTCTGTTTGGGGTTTGGACATTGTTTTCAGTTTAGTTGGGTGTGAACTGTTTGAAGACAGTTGGTGTTTTTCCTGCCAAGGAAAAACGAAAGCACCCAGCGCACCTCTTTTTCTACCTCTTTAAAGAAATCCTGCAAAGATCCAGTGTGGGAGAGCTAAAATCCCTGGTGCTGCATAGCTCCTGAGAAGCTGGAAAAAAATCCTACGATTCAAGTGTGTGCTGGCAGAAAACCCTGGTGCCACATTTCTCCTAGAAAGCCTACTTGAATAATTCTCAACGTCTCCAGAACAGACTGCTTCTGAAACAATCCCAGTGACCTGTCTCCATATACCCGGACACCAGACCAAACAAAAGGGACAACCGACTTCATTCCATAGCTTCTCTTTTCTCGGTCAAGAATTAGCAAGTATTTGGCCAAAGTAGTCTTTTTTTGTCTTTTTTTTGGTAACAGACGTCTGCAGAGAGAACTTCTGTGTTTTTACCAGTGTGTGTGTGAGTGTAATTGTGAAATTTAAAAAGGGAACTTTCATATTTCAATCTATGTGTTAATGCTTTGCTTCGTTACTGGTTAAGTCTTGTTTCATAATAAACTGATAATTTTGTTGTTTATTAAAGGAACCTGGCTGGTGTATTTTATTCTGGGATAAAAAATAGAGTATATGATTGGCTGTATCGGTAACCGGGTAAACATTTAAATATATGCTGTGACGTGCAGAGAAGTGGAACTAGAAAAGACAGTGCAGCATTCCTCCCGCCTCGGTCATAGCACGAGTCATACATAAGTCCACCAGTAGGCTACCAGGAGTCATATATAAACTCCACCACTAGATCACGAGGTGTGCTATACAACTCCAATCCAAGAGCACAATAGATTGTACATTCTCTATTAAAATGCTATGAGGGGCATAGATAGGGTAGATAGGAAGAAACTTTTTTCCTTAACGGAGATGTCAATAACCAGGGGTTCTAGATTTACGGTAAGGGTTAGGAGGTTTAGAGGGGATTTGAGGAAAATATTTTTCACCCAGAGGGTGGTTGGAATCTGGAACACACTGCCTGAAGGGGTGGTAGAGGCAGATACCCTCACAACATTTAAGTAGTATTTAGATGAGCACTTGAAATGCCATAGCATACAAGGCTACAGGCCAAGTGCTGGAAAATGGGATTAGAATAGATAGGTGCTTGATGGCTGTCACTGACATGATGGGCCGAAGGGCCTGTTTCTGTGCTGTATGACTCAATGACCCCTCCCCATTGCATCACCAGAAATAAACACAAAAATATGCCTTTCACATTTTATACTGAGGGGGCAGCCTATGATACCAGATATCATCTGGTGTGACAGCAGACACCAGAACGTGAAGAAGTGTCTAAAACCACAGTGACCCAAGTTCAGGATGAAACTACAAGTCCAATTTGCCGCTCATCCTATAGTACAGTGAAGCTAGTTGCTATTTAGCTCTAATCAAGGTTGATCAAAGTAGATAAAGAGGCATTGGCTATACTATGTGTACAAGAAGAAAATTGTCACTAACTGCATGAATATAAGGCTCAAGAGGTAGTTGTATGGAAGTTTGCTTACAGTCAGCAATAATACTTATTATGGAGCCTCTGTTTTGCCTTGTACCCCTGCTGGCCACAGAATGAATGCAATCTTCATGCACTGATGCCCAGGCACAACTCCTAAATATTTAGCATGTATCTCATAATAAAGGATATTAAAAAATATATTTTTGTGTGAGTACATTAGACTTATGCAGTATTCAAAATGGTGTTTGCCCACACAAATACAGTTGGCAAACAAACAAGTACCTGTAAACAACCCAACAAAACACTTGTAAATGAATGGAATGGTTTCACCCATTGATCAGTCCAAACACTTTGAATGATTGGTGAGATGGACCCCATCCAAGGACTGTGGCCACTTAACAGTTAAAGGAGCAATCCAGTTGTTGCTGATTGGTTCTCACTGACCACAGCTAGTACATAGATAACCACAGATCAGTGCCTTTGACGTACTAGACAGTAAAGTATATTCTATGCAACTTGATGAATTAGCTAGTAGTACTTAGTTTAACTTTGTGTGTGCCATGCCAAACGAGAAAAGTATATATTAAATAGTCCATCACAGACAAAAATGTTTCATTGTTATTGCAGGGAAGAAATAAATCATAAAAATGGGAGCCAAGAAGAATAAATAATTTTATTTTCAAGCTTAAAGTAATCCGGGAAGATGCAGGACAGAGCATTTTAACAATTTTATGACACCATTAAATTTTACAGCAAGCTACTGTGAAGAAAACCTAAAACAGATTATACTTACTCAGGTGTGTCACATATGTACATTACAATTCTATGTGAGTATTTATGAGAGAGGAGAGAGAGAGAGAGAGGGGGGAACAAAAGGAGAGAGAAAGAGAATGAGAGAAAGAGAGAAATAAAATGAAACAAAATTGTAAGATGTATTTTATTTTGGTACTATTCCCTTCCTTTTGTTTCCACAGCCACCCTCCTCTCTGCCCCTACCTCCCCAAGCTGGAAGATTGCCAACAATAACACTGCTTCACAGGCTGGAATTTCCACCTGAATTAAACAAAAGCTGCATGTTTGCCCCATGCCAACTTCCAGCGCATTGCTACAGCTTGGGCAGCGATTAAGTGGCATGATTGGTACAAATAAAAGTGCCTGCTTCATTCTGGGCAATAAATGAGAAAAGAAATGAAGTAGCAATTTGAAAACAGATAGAAGAAAAGAAGAGGCAAATTGACATGTCTGGAACAACTGAGAACCCAGACAGTTAATAATCCTGCTTTTGTAAAGGGGAAATTACTGTTATGCAGTGTTTACACAGTACGAATTGTGAAAATTATGTTGTCATATTGACATGTACAGCAGAAGGACAATTTTAAAATTACATTGTTCGACACCTTTAATGACTTGTAACGCAAGAGGTGTGGCCACCCCTATTAAATGTGTGCAGAATCAATCCAAGGCATAATTGGTGTTGTTAGAGAAAATTATAATACAGCTGTTATGTCGCAATCCAGTGTCCTAAGTAAACTACTATTACTTTTGAAGGTTTGAAAAGACTTCTGTCTTCCGCCTATGATTTGGCTTCTCTACACCACCATCTCCACCCACCTCGCACCACTACCACCACCCACCCCTCCCCAACCTCCATACCACTCTATTTCAATAAACCAGCAGCATGTGCCTTCAATCCAGTTACTGCTATTGTCATACAGTTTGTAATTTATGGATTTCTCTACATCCAGGCAAATATGTTTTGAGCGGATTGTCCACAAAATGTAGGAATGGGGGCCTCCCAGTGTCTATCTGCTTCTCGTTAACGCAGTGCTGGTTTAAATTAACATCTCTACTGAACTGTCTTCTAAGATTAGATGAGGTTGTTTACTGGAATAAATTCCTGGCCACGTGTAAGAGTTTTTTTTTTCCCCCCATTGCTCATTTCGAGCCGTGGAAGAAAATGTTAATGTACGTTCCTTTGCACCGAGGTGGAGCCAGGCAGCTGCTGCTATCAGAGACTGTAAACTACAGAAGGACGAGAGGGCTGCAGCAGAGGGAAAGGTTAATAGCAATGCATGGGGCTGATAAACATGCAAAACGCGTTGCAGCCTCGGCATTCGGTGATGGGTTCGAACTGGGTGTTGACATGAGATATAGAAGTGCTCATTGAAAATAATTCTGACTGACGGCTGCATAGGCCAGAAAATGGGGATGAGCTGAACGGCTGAGCACTTGATGAAGAGGCAAAGGTTACACGGTGTCTCTGGTTAAGGAAAACAAGGGATTTTACAGCAGTAAGTGGAGGGAGAGAATGAACACAGATAAATACAGGACATCGTCTTTTTCACTTTTATTTGCTGAAAGATTCTAAGCCCCGAATTTGCCGGAACCTGTTAGATACTTTTAACCCATCTTTCAGCTCAAAAACATTTTTGTGCAGTAAACTGTTGGAAGTGCAAGCTGATAAGGGTAAGGCAAGGGCAATGGAGCCAACAATCTATCTCCTTAGCCAGTGAAAGTTAAGGACTGAGAAAGAAACAGAGGAATGGTGGAGAAGGAAATAGGGTGAATTAGTGTCAAATCAGGTACAGAAGGAGAAATAAAGAGAGGGAAAGAAAGACTGGGTTGAGAGAGAGAAAAAAACAGAAAGGATACAGAAGAAAAAACCCTCTAAGAGTAATTTATTACCTGCAGGAATTAGTCTTCATGATTTAAATTATTCCCTTTCTGGGCTGAAGAGGTTGATTGGCCTTACAGGGAACATTACTCGCAGGGATATCTTTTCCTCGCCACAAATTATTGGGTATTTTTCACACTAATAACCATGTGCACATTAAACTCGCTCAAGAAGCTCAACGAAACTCAGGCCAAAGCAGCCCATTTGATCAGCGCCCCATCTGCCACCTTAAATATTTACTCTTTCCACCACCAGCACACAGTGGCAGCAGTGTGTACCATCCACAAAATGCACTGCAGCAACTTGCTATGGCTTCTTCAACAGCACCTCCCAAATCTGTGACCTCTGCTGCCCAGAAGGACAAGGGCAGCAGATGCATGGGAACACTACCAGCTGCAAGTTCCCCTCCAAGATACACACCATCCTGACTTGGAAATATATAATTGTTCCTTCATAACTGGGTCAAAATCCTGGAACTCCCCCCACCTAACAGCACAGTGGGTGTACCTACACCACACAGACGGCAGCGGTTCGAGAAGGTGGCTCAGCAACATCATCTCCAGGGGATGCCCAATCCCATGAATGAATAAAAAAATACACTAACCTCATTAGTGTAACAGTGAGGAAGTGTTGCATAATTACCTGAACACATCTCCACAGTGACAGTGAGAAAATCAAAGTCAATCCAGTCCACAGCAACACCGGTAGAGGTTTTGGGACAGGTGTCCATCGTTTTGCCTGGGGTTGGGAAACGGAATCAGAGAAACCAAGAAAGGGGAATAAATGCCTTGAAGGAAAAAAAAGAGAAGCTTTACCCTTAACGAAACGGAATACCAAATGTCCAATTTACACAATGTTTACTTTCATCCTTCAATAATCTAGAGTATTTGACTGATGTTTAAAGGCATGCTGGGGTGGGGATTTTCTGAGGCCCCTGAGGTGGGGTCGGAGGTGCAGGTGGGGGCGGGGGGGGCATAGAGTATTGGGGCAAGTGGGGAGGGGGTAAGGTGAGGCAGAGAGCCCGTTGCCTCCCCGTCGCCAAGCAATCTTCCATAGGCGGGATAGGCCGACAACGGCCTTCCCGCCCAAAGGCCATTTGAGGCCCATAAGTGGCCTATTAATGCCCAGTTAAGGGCCTCTTCCTGCCGGCGGGGGCCTCCACCGTGCAGGAAGGATGCCTTGTTAAATGAGGTAATTTGTGACCCACAGAGGACCTCCACTGGCAAACAACTTTACACCCCGGGACCGCCCTCCCCCTGAACTGCACGAGCATCCCCCTCACCAGGGCCTTTCGGACTGGACCTGGTGACCCCGCCTCACCTACCTCTGTTCTGGGGTTCCAGCGCTGGGCCTGGGTCCGAGGCCCGGCAGTACCAGCAGTGGCCACCGCTCCCAGAGGAGCTGCCAATACTGCTGAGCTACCAACCCTCTGATTGGCCGGCAGCTCTTGGAGGCAGGATCTCCGTCCCTTTAAAGACTTTAAACGGACGGGATCCCACCTCCTGAAACTTTGATATTAAAAACTGGAGGATCGCTCCAGGGGGTGGGGGAGGGGGGGGTGTGGCACGAAAAGGCAGAGGCGGGGATCCCCCCGCCATTTTGGCCCACCTCCAGCACAAAATCCAGCCCTAGAAGTCAGTGTTCTTAAAGCAAATCTGTTCTGTTGCTCAAAGGAGGGCTTTTCCAGTCAAGAAAGCTGAGTATTGTAAGACAGGATGTGTTTGTAAACCAGGGCCTGGGACAAGATGATGGGAATGAGTTTAACTGTTTGATTTCAGTCGTGCCAATCCTGGGGGTGTGGGAGGGGAGAAGCTGAGTCCTGGCCAGACCCAGCCTGCTCCCTCTCATGTACTTGTTAGCAGCCACTATGACAAGAACATTAGCTGTACCTTGGAAACACAGGAAGTCTGCCTAACCTCTAAGCCAAAATGTACTGCATGCTGTAGAAAAGTAAATTAAAAATTCAATAACGATGTGGAAAAAAACGCAAAGATAAAAGAATACACAATAGAATCAAATGTGCATGGTTATGTTTTAATAGATCAATAAGAAGCTGTGTACCTTTCCATGGGCCCAGCTCAGCTGTTAGAGGCTCCCTCTATTGTTTTTCTTAGGAATGACAGCATTTTTGCAGGGGACATGATTGTACATTTGCCTTCGTGGAAGTAAGTGGTTTTCAAAATGAGCAATAAAAATGGAGTGTTTCAACTCCTCAGTGATTTAAGAACAAAGTGCAGAGGATATTTGGATTGTATGAAGTTGGATGTGTGCCTGATGAGCTGGTTTTCGCCTTACTGCTGATACATTAATAAAGTGCTTTAGTTTTATTTGTCCAGCTGAGAAGGATAAAATCATTAATTTCTCTTAAGCATTATCATTGAAATTTAATGCCAGAACTATATTGAAGAGGTATCTGCAATTAAGGCAAAGTTTAAAAATACTACCATTATTTAAAAAATCATTTAATTGCACAGATTTCAAACTATGAATGAAGAATACGAATCATTGGCTGAGAATTCCCTCAAAGCTGCTCTTGGTGCACTGCCATAACATAGAATTACATTGAATATACACAGAAACAGGCCTCTTGGCTCAACTAATCTGTGCTGTCTCCTCTCATAGCATCTACCTCATCTCAGCTTTTCAGCATATCTTTCTATTCCCTTTCCTCTCAGGTACTCGTCTTGTAACTTAAGTCTGGCAGAAACCCCATTCTCTACATCTAGAATAAGTAGGACAGATTTGCACCGTGCAGACTTTGCCCCTTTCTCCTTGAAAGTTGCAATCAGAGTCCAAACACAGATGTAGGACCACAACTTGTAGCTTTAAACAACCTTCCACCTGGTTTGGGTGGGAGTACTAAGTGCCCACTAAAACTTGATTCAGGGAAGTGAGTGGGTGCACCAGCAGATTTTCCATTGCCTGTTGCATGTTTCTCGGATGAGACCAGGCGGCCACCAGTTGGAAGTCTCCCCCAGTGACTAAATTACTGCCTCTTAGTAAAGGCATGTCGTATGTTGGCACTAATCAGAGATGGCTTCGGTGGATCGGACATGTCCACAGGATGGAAGGTGGTCGCGTACCCAAGGACCTTCTGTACGGTGAGGTAGCCAGGGTCAGACGACCAATGGGGCACCCAAAGCTCTGCTTCAAGGATGCTTGCAAGCGTGACATGAAGGCCCTAAATATCGATTATCTCACCTGAGAGTCACTAGTTGGTAAAAGTGGGAAATGGCGACACAGTGGTATACTGCAGGGATCGGTGCTGGGACCCTTGCTGTTTGTGTGTACATTAATGATTTAGACGTAAATATAGGAGGTATGATCAGTAAGTTCGCAGATGACACAAAAATTGGTGGTGTTGTAAATAGTGAGGAGGAAAGCCTTAGATTACAGGATGATATAGATGGGCTGATAAGATGGGCAGAGCGGTGGCAAATGGAATTTAATCCTCAGAAGTGTGAGGTGATACATTTTGGGAGGATTAACAAGGCAATGGAATAATCAATGGATGGTAGGACCCTAGGAAGTACAAACGGTCAGAGGGATCTTGGTGTACTTGTCCATAGATCACTGAAGGCAGCAGCACAGGTAGATAAGATGGTTAGGACGGCATATGGGATACTTACCTTTATTAGCTGAGGCATAGAACATAAGAGCAGGGAGGTTATGATGGAGCTGTATAAAACGCTAGTTAGGCCATAGCTGGAGTACTCTATACAGTTCTGGTCGCCACATTATAAGAAGGATGTGATTGCACTGGAGAGGGTGCAGAGGAGATTCACCACGATGTTGCCTGGGCTGGAGCATTTCAGCTATGAGGAGAGACTGGATAGGCTAGGGTTGTTTTCCTTAGGGCAGAGAAGGCTGAGGGGGTACCTGATTGAGGTATACAAAACTATGAGGGGCATTGATAGGGTAGATAGGAAGAAACCTTTTCCCTTAGCGGAGGTGTCAATAACCAGGAGCCATAGATTTAAGGTAAGGGGCAGGAGGTTTAGAGGGGAGTTGAGGAAAAGTTTTTCCACACAGAGGGTGGTTGGAATTTGGAACACATTGCCTGAAGGGGTGGTAGAGGCAGGAACCCTCACAACATTTAAGAAGTACTTAGATAAGCACTTGAAATGCCAAAGCATACAAGGCTACGGGCCAAGTGCTGGAAAATGGGATTAGAATAGAAAAATGATTGATGGCTGGCATGGACATGATGGGCTGAAGGGTCTGTTTCTGTGCTGTATAACTCTATGACCCTATGACATCCTGTGGACTGGTGTGCACTACCACAATGACCAGTTGCTACAGCAGCTTGGCAATAGGTGCCAACGTCAAAAACAACAATTCACTGCATCACTTGGCAGCTTCACGTGCAGCACTTGTGGCAGAACCTGTTTCTCAAGGATTGGCCTTTGCAGACATCAGCAAAGGTGCATGTCCATCATCTTTCGTAGATGGAAGGATGCTAACCAACTCAAGGCATGTCTATAAATACCAGCCACAACTTGTAATTATAAATAACCTTTAACATAGTAAAATGTCCCAAGGCTCTTGACAGACGCATTATCAGATAAAATTTGACGCCAAGCCACATAAGGAGATATTAGAGCAGATGACCAAAGTGTAGTCAAAGAGCTGGGTTTTAAGGAGTGTCTTAAAGGAGGAAAGAGAGGCAGCAATGTGGAGAGCTTTAGGGAAGGAATTCCAGAGCTGAGGGCTTGAACAGCTGAAAGCATGACCGCTATTGCCGAAGAATGCACAAGAGGCCATTATTGGAGGAGCACAGAGATCCCGGAGGGCTGTAGAGCTGGAGAAGGTTACAGAGTTAGGGAAGGGTGACTGATACTGTTGAGTATCATTACAGCCTACAGAGGTAATCCTCCCCAAACTTACTTCAATCCATTTGCTGCTTATGTTACAATGAAACTATCAGACAAATCAAATTCTGACTGACAGAATTGCTCATCCATTTGTGCAGTTGAAGAACAACAAAATGCTTAGAGGAAAGCATTACTTAAAAAAAAACAAAAAGCAAAATGCAGCAGACGTTAGGCAGCTGTCCAAAAACTGAAGTTGACATTCCAGGTCTTAAATCCTTCCTCAGGACTGGAAGGTATTTACACATGTGCAGCATTTCAACAGGAAAGAAAACAAGGGAAGATGGAAGGAGAAAAAGAAGTCACACACAGGAAAAGAAATGGAATAAACTGTGAAGGTGGTTGGGGGCGGTGGGGCGGGGTTGATGTCAGTGGAGAACAGAAATGTTTAAATGGCAGAATGGTGTTAGCAATAGCCAAAAGGAGTCATAGAGAGAAGTAAAAGAAATGTACAAGATGCAGTGAGTGTGTGAATAGGTAAAGGGAGATAGGTAGAAAGGGATATACAAAAAAACTGTCCAGATGGAAGAGACTTCAGAGGTCTGGGAGTCTGGTGGAAGAAAAAAGGATGACACCAAGGGAGCAGCCCACCCTAGTAGTGGGATTCTGACAGGAGATCTCCACTCCTTTATGAGTGCTTCCTTTTTATTGTTAAATTTTTTTGAAGATTTGTTCTTTAAAACAGGAATGAACAAGGGTCACTGAGAGTTCTGGATTATAAACAGTTACTGGAAGGCCACTGCCTTCAAATAATTACCCAGCAGGGTATTTTCTTTACTTTTTAAAAATTTGTTCTGAGGATGTGGGCATCACTGGCTAGGCCAGCATTTATTGTCCATCCCTTATTTCACTTGAGAAGGTGGTGGTGAGCTGCCTTCTTGAACCGCTGCAGTCCTTGTGGGGTAGGTACACCCACAGTGCTGTTAGAAAGGGGGTTCCAGGATTTTGACCCAGCGACAGTGATAGCACGGCGATATAGTTCCGTGTCAGGATGGTGTGTGGCTTGGACAGGAACTTGCAGGTGGTCATGTTCCCATGCAACTGCTGCCCTTATCCTTCCAGGTGGAAGAGGTCAGAAGGTACTGTCTAAGGAGCCTTGGTGAGTTGCTGCAGTGCATCTTGTATACGGCACACACTGCTGCCACTGTGCGTCGGTGGTGAAGGGAGTGAATGTCTGTGGATGGGGTGCCAATCAAGCGGGCTGTTTTGTCCTGGATGGTGTTGAGCTTCTTGAGTGTTATTGGAGCTGCACCCATCCAGGAAAGTGGAGAGTATTCCATCACACTCCTGACTTGTGCCTTGTAGATGGTGGACAGGCTTTGGGGAGTCAGGAGGTAAGTTACTCGCCGCAGGATTCCTAGCCTCTGACCTGCTCTTGTAGCCATGGTATTTATATCTCTACTCCAGTTCAGTTTCTGGTCAATGGTAGCCCCTAGGATGTTGATAGTAGCGGATTCAGCGATTGTAATGCCACTGAATGTCAAGGGGAGATGGTTAGATTCTCTCTTGTTGGAGATGGTCATTGCCTGGCACTTGTGCGGCGCAAATGTTACTTGCCACTTATCAGCCCAAGCCTGGATATTGTCCAGGTCTTGCTGCATTTCTACACAGACTGCTTCAGTATCTGAGGAGTCGTGAATGGTACTGAACAATGTGCAATCATCAGTGAACATCCCCACTTCTGACCTTATGATTGAAGGAAGGTCATTGATGAAGCAGCTGAAGATGGTTGGGCCTAGGTCACTACCCTGAGGAACTCCTGCAGTGATGTCCTGGAGCTCAGATGATTGACTTCCAACAACCGCAACCATCTTCCTTTGTGCTAGGTACGACTTGAAACAGCGGAGAGTTTTCCCCCTGATTCCCATTGACTCCAGTTTTTTAGGGTTCCTTGATGCCATACTCAGTCAAATGCTGTCTTTACATCAAGGTCAGCCACTCTCACCTCACCTCTTGAGTTCAGCTCATCTGTCCATGATTGAACCAAGGCTGTAATGAGGTCGGGAGCTGAGAGGCCCTGGCAGAACCCAAACTGAGCATCACTGAGCAGGTTATTGCTGAGCATGTGCCGCTTGATAGCACTGTCGATGACACCTTCCATCACTTTACTGATGATTGAGAGTAGACTAATGGAGCGGTAATTGGTTGGGTTGGATTTGTCCTGCTTTTTGTGTATAGGACATACCTGGGCAATTTTCCATATTGCCAGGTAGATGCCAGTGTTGTAGCTGTATTGGAACAATTGGAACAGCTTGGCTAGGGGTGCAGCTAGTTCTGGAGTACAGGTCTTCAGTATTATTGCTGGAATATTGTCAGGGCCCATAGCCATTGCAGTATCCAGTGCCTTCAGTCGTTTTTTGATATCACGTGGAGCGAATTGAATTGGATAAAGACTGGCATTTGTGATGCTGGGGACTTCAGGAGGAGGCCGAGATGGATCATCCACTCAGCACTTCTGGCTGAAGACTGTTGCAAATGCTTCAGCCTTATCTTTTGCACTGATGTGCTGAGCTCCCCCATCATTGAGGATGGAGATATTTGTGGAGCCACCTCCTCCTGTCAGTTGTTTAATAGCCCACCACCATTCATGACTGCATGTGGCAGGACTGCAGAGCTTGGACCTGATCTGTTGGTTGTGGGATCGCTTGGCTCTGTCTATTGCATGCTGCTTATGCAGTTTGGCATGCAAGTAGTCCTGTGTTGTAGCTTCACCAGATTGACACCTCATTTTGAGGTATGCCTGGTGCGGCTCCTGGCATGCCCTCCTGTACTCTTCATTGAACCAGAGTTGGTCCCTTAGCTTGATGGCAATGGTAGAGTGGGGGATATGCCGGGCCATGAGGTTACAGATTGTGGTTGAGTACAATTCTGCTACTGCTGATGGCCCACAGCACTTCATGCCCATTTTTACACTGCTAGATCTGTTCTAAATCTATCCCATTTAACACACTGGCAGTGCCACACAACATGATGGAAGTTATCCTCAATGTGAAGATGAGACTTTGTCTCCACAAGGACTGTGCGGTGGTCACTCTACCAATACTGTCATGGACAGATGCATCTGCAGCAGGCAGATCGGTGAGGACGAGGTCAAGTATGTTTTTCACTCTTGTTGGTTCCCTCACCACCTGCCACAGATCCAGTCTAGCAGCTAAGTCCTTTAGGACTTGGCCAGCTCAGTCAGTAGTTGTGCTACCGAGCCACTCTTGGTGATGGACATTGACGGCCCCACCCAGAGTACATTCTGTGCCCTTGCCACCCTCAGTGCTTCCTCCAAGTGGTGTTCAACATGGAGGAGTACTGATTTATCAGCTGAGGGGGTGCGGTAGGTGATAATCAGCAGGAGATTTCCTTGCCCATGTATGACCTGATACCATAAGGCTTCATGGGGTCCAGAGTCGATGTTGAGGACTTCCAGGGCAACTCCATTCCGACTGTATACCACTGTGCCGCCACCTGGGTCTGTCCTGCCGGTGGTGCCCGGGGATGGTGGTGGTGGTGTCTGGGACATTGTCTGTTAGCTATGATCCTGTGAGTATGACTATGTCAGGCCGTTGCTTGACTAGTCTGTGGGACAGCTCTCCCAACTTTGGCACAAGCCCCCAGATGTTAATAAGGAGGACTTTGCAGGACCAACATGGCTGGGTTTGCTGTAGTTGTTTCCAGTGCCTAGGTCGATGCCAGGTGGTCCATCCAGTTTCATTCCTTATTGAATTTGTAGCGGTTTGATACAACTGAGTGGCTTGCTACGCCATTTCAGAGAGAATTAAGAGTCAACAACATTGTTGTGAGTCTGGAGTGACATGTAGGCCAGACCAGGTAAGGGAGGCAGATTTCCTTCCCTAAAGGACATTGTGAACCAGATGTTCTTTTAATGACAATCGACAACGGTTTTCATGGCCATCATTAGACTAGCTTTTAATTCCTGGTTTATTAATTGAATTCAACAGAATTGAATTAATTGAATTACAAGTCCACTGACAATACCTCTATGCCGCCACCTCCCCTGACTTGAGGAAAGATGATTGCAAAGGGGTAATAGGTGTCATGCTAGGCCCCCACCTGCCAAGAATGAGGCACATTAATTTTGTCCTGAACACTGATTTTAAACTAAAAGCAAAATACTGCAGATGCTGGAAATCTGAAATAAAAACAAGAAATGCTGGAAATACTCAGCAGGTCTGGCAGCATCTGTGGAGAGAGAAGCAGAGTTAACATTTCAGGTCAGTGACCCTTCATTGATTTTAAACTGTTACTGGAGAGAGCAAATGACTTGTTAATCAGATCAGCTGTGGCTGGAAAATCCATTTGCATATGAACAGACGGTGCTTGTGTAGACAAAGGACCATCCCTGACACATTAGACCCACAATGGATGCTGATCACCAGACAGTGAGGGGATGGGGAAGCGCATTCCAGGACCTGCTGGGATGATGCAATGCACAGGGGCCAGGACTGGTTGGACCAACTGGTCACATGGCTAACTGGCTGTTCCAGGGGTCTTTTGAACTCGCCACAGAGAGTTTGAACTGAGAAAAACTGTTTGCTCCTGGACTGAGAAGATCTCTCCTGTCTGCTCCCATCTCTTTCTCACAAGCCTCTGAATCCATTGAAGCCACATGAACCCCAAGAGTGAAAAGTTTCCTACAGCAAACCAGGTTTAAGGAGAATACTGAGCCCCAACAAAAAGCAAGATCTAACTACAATCAAGAATTCTACAGTGAGCTCGAAGAACCCTAACAAAAACTCTCCAGATATTGCCTCAAATTTTTCCACTTTATTTTTCTTCTGCTCTTTTCTGTCTCTATTTGCATGTGTGTATCGCGTATGCATGCTAGCGTGGGTGTGCCGTGTATTCGTAAGCGCCAACCGAATTAGAGTTTAAGTTCAAGTTGAATAAATTTAAACTTTTTGTCTTTAAACCTAAGAAAACCTGTTTGTGCTGGTTTCTCTGCCTTATAATTGGAAAGCAGTGAACAAGGATTCACCAAGGGGGAGCTAAAAACACGGTGTGTTTAAAAATAAAACTCTGTTACAATAAGACCAGGTGAAGGCTGAGAGGGCCCCTAGATACTTCTCTCACCTGGTCGTTACACAGGTCAAGATTTTTAGGGGTCAGGAGGCTTGATTCGTGTGACATTGGTTGTAGTTTCACTTTGGACAGTGAGTTGAGATATGGACAATGGTTTGAAAAGACAGTTGGAGAAAACTTGCCAAGGAAGCAAAACCCCACTCAGTCAGTTCCAGCTCTTTGGAAAAGCCTGCCAGTTTTCCATCTCTTTGAGAAGCGCTGAGAAGCAAGTGTAAGAAACTGCCTGAAACCCCTGCTGCTGCATTTTTGCCTGGAAAACCTCCCTAAACTGATCTTCAAAGTCGCCTGACAAAAACTGTTCTCGGAAGATCCCAGTGACAGCCGTCTATACGTATTTGGAACACCAAGCCAAAAAGGACTTCTGACATCTTTTCATATATTCTCTTTTTTCTTCAAGAATTATAAATTACTTTGGCCAACATGTTCTTTTTGGGTTTTTTTGAACCAGAGCTCTAAAGAATAAATCTCTATTTTTTTGGTTAACGTGTGTGTGTGTGTGTGTCTGTGTGTGTGTGTGTGTGTGTGCGTGTGTGTGTGTGTGTGTGTGTGTAAGGTAAAAAGGGAACTTTTATATTTCAATCTGTGTGTTTACGCTTTGCATCATTACTGGTGAAGACTTGTTTTATAATAAACTGATAACTTTGTTGTGTATTAAAGATACCTGATTGGTGTGTTTTATTCTGGGATAAAAATAGATTGACCACATCAGTAAGTGGGAAAAAAATTAAATATTTGTTGTGACCTGTGGAGAAGTGGAACTAAAATAAACAGTGCACTCCTCCTGCCTCAGTCGTAATAACTCCAAGTAATAACCTGCTTCCTCCCTCCCCCCATTCTCAAAAATGCTGGCACACCCATTCCATACTACCAGCACTCACTGCCAGAAAGAGAAAATGGGAGACATAGTTAAGGTCTGGATGTTGTTCAAATTGATGTTAAGGCCAGAGAGCTGCAAAGTGCCTGGTAGAAAGATGAAGTGCTGGTCCTCAAGCTGACATTGAGCTTCATTGGATCAGTGTGTGAGGCTAAAGACAGAGAGGACATGGTGGAAGTGGGGGAGCAGAATTGAAATGAGAGGGAGCTCAGTGTCATACCTGCAGACAGAACAGAGATGCGCAGCAAAAGGATCATCCAATCTGCATTTGGGTTCCTCTTTAAACAATGTTCATGTGTACCACCTTCCAGTCCTGAGGAAGACTCTTAAGACCTGAAACAATGACTTCTACTTCTCTGCTGTTTTAGAAGAAAATTCTTTTATCTTTTCCTCCAATCTTTACCCGCATCTCCTAAAAATGCTGACAGGTGCCAGGGCACCTGGAGCCCTCCAATGCCCCAGCCAAGTGACCATTCTACATCTGTGAGCCTAAACAGCAAGCGCTGGTAGGATACTTGACCATGGAGGGGAGCAGGACAACTGAGCCTGGATCTGTTCTCACTGGACAGTGTGCACACTTTCCTGCAGGAGGCACTGGTTAGCAATTAGGCTGATTTGTTTTTGACCTTCCTTATCCAACACACTTTTACAGTGCCATTGTCTTTGTAATACAGAGATTTATCCAGCTAATTTAGTTTAACGTTTACAACTCACTTCAGCTATGTTTACATCGAGGCCACCCCCAAGGTAAGTTAACAGTGAAAGACTTAAGAACAGCTCAGATGGATCCATTATTGACTAACTTAATGTGTATTGTAGAGTTTAGAAGACAGAACAGTCTTGACTGAGGGAAGCATCCACTAATCTTAGTTTCTTAAAAAATTGTTACACAGTTGGACACAATCAACAAAATCTTCAGGAAGAACACTACAAAAAGTTTGAAGTAATTAATGTACATGGACAACTTGTTGAGATACCCACACCAGATGGACTGTGGTGGTTCGAGAAGGCAGCTCACCACCACCTTCTCAAGGGCAATAGGGATGGGCAACAAAATGCTGGCCTTGCCAGTGACATCCACATTCCATGAAATGAATAACAAAAAAGGACTCTCAGTGTTTCCAGTTCCAAGTATTCACGTTCACTTTGGAATTGTGTGGGACCATTCTGAAAACAGCTGTCTATTGATTATGCTCCATGTGTCGCACACAATACATTCTTCTTTGTTATTTCACTAAAGTCATTAGGACTAAAGGTCCATGTCACTTCTGCTGTATGCTAGCTGTTAGTCAACAGGATGCAGTGGAAGGGTCATGAATTAGGCCAGGACCTAGATAGGGTGGGCTCAGGCCTTGCCGAGCAGCCATGGCAGGTCCTAGCTTGGTGGGGTGTCTCCACCCACCCCAAACATGGTCACTCACATCAGACAGAGTGTCCGGGGAAGAGGACTTTCAGCCAGGGGAATTTCTTCAACTCTGCGCTGGCAGAAGACTGGTGGGCCAGCATACTGAGTGAGAGTAAGTGTACTGGCCAACCATCCAGTCGAAGTGAGGCCCACCAAGTATGGTTGATGACCTGTCCAATGAAGATATAAAAATCTTTGCTTGCTTTGTGGACCCCTTATAAAACAGGCTGATGGGCTACGTAGCACTTCCTTTCAGGGTGCACCCCCTCCTCCCGCGCCACCGCACCTAACACGCTCTACGCCATATTTTGTGGCCTTCCCCTGCTGGTAGGTGCTCAAGAAGTGCCCCTGGTGACACAGGCACCCACCTGGATTATGCTAATAGGATGTCCTGAACCCTGACCCTGCATAACTCTGCAGGGTCAGCACTGGAGATCACTGGCAGGCTGGGTTTGACGGCCCTTAGGTTTATATGCCCTTTCGTTTTGTAGTCAATTCTGACTTCAGCTTGCAAGAATTGAAGAATGAAAGCAGCATAGGCCAGGACTGTCTTCGGCACTTGCCCCATTACACTGCCAGAAGCCAGAGAGAGTACATCAGAAACATGTCAACGTATCTACATCAAACTACCACCAAAATTACAGCAGCAGAGTGGGTGCAGCCCTAAGGAAATTTCTGGTGATAGGCTATCCTATACTTAATACTTTATTCATAAAATTTCATAACAAATTTCATTTCAATTATATAACAGTTCAAATTTGACATTACATAAAGTGCAATGCAATTCAATTTCTTTCAATACAACATGTGACGCTCTGAGGTGCCTCACCACACTTAAAATGACAACTTATATTTACAATATACATTTCATGTCCAGACATACAGCCCAAGGGGTTTTACATGGGTTCTAGCACCTTGGCGTATTATGGTGGGAGGGCCTTAGACCGTGGCCTTTCCCCATTGAGCCTTTGCGACAGCTGCTGCGAGCTTTAGTGCGTCCCTCAGCACGTAGTCCTGGACCTTGGAATGTGCCAGTCCGCACCTGAGAGTGCTCTTATACTGCAGGTACTGAAATTGGTGCCTCCTTAAAGCAACGTGAAACTGTCAGACACAAGGGGAGTGCCTCGGGAGGTGCCTCTGTACTTTTGTGGGGCCCACTGCATGGAAACATTTGATATCACTGGATAATACAGAAGCGGTCTGAATCAGGTAACCATAAGGCATATGTGATTCATACAAACGTAGGATCTTACTGTCCAACCCGAGGCCTTGCAGACCATCGTACCTTTGGAAGAGGTTTCCAATACGTCCCACTCCCCTGCTCTTTCCCCCCAGCCCTGCAAATGATTCCTTTTCAAGCATTTATACCCAATTCCCTTTTGAAAGTTACTATTGAATGAATCTGCTTCCACCATCCCTTCAGGCAGAATCAAAGTTCTCAATAAAGATGGGGAAATCCCCAAATTTAAAGCAAAAAATGTGCAACACAAGAACACAAGAAATAGGAGCAGGAGTAGACCATATGGACCATCGAGCCTGCTCTGCCTTTCAAAACGATCATGCCTTGATTCCCTGAGAGACCCAAAGTCTGTCTATCCCAGCCTTAAATGTTTCAATGATGAAGCATTCACAACGCTCTGGGGTAGAGAATTCCAAAGATTCACAACCCTTTGAGTGAAGTAATTTCTCCTCATCTGAGTCCTAAATGATTGGCCCCTTATCTTGAGATTGTGCCCCGACCAGCAGAAATAATCTCTCAGTGGACTCAAATGTTAAACTATTGAACCAGTGCCATTTTCTCTTAATATGACAAACTGACTATAGTTAGAGTAATTCACAGGCTGTCAGATTCCATGTGCCACTTCTGTATAATGACTGTGGAGTAAATGATCATATGCTCAAAAATAAAAATGACAAAAAACTTAATATAAAAGATGTCTTTTACCACGTTATGGCTCAACTATAAAATATTAATAGTTACAAGACATAAATATCCTGCCATCAGAAGGTGTAACTAAATGTCATGTATCATTCGGGTATTACAGTTTGCGATCCTGATTTTAATCCTTGCAGTTTTTTTCTAAGAACATAAAATAATATTAATTCAGAATTTAAGTGCAATGAGCAATCTTTTTGCAGCCATTGCAATCCAGCAGGCACATAAAACCTGGGTCTTTAATGATTCTGTGTCTAGGCCTGAAAATATTGCAGCTATACAATTCTTTGCAGCGACCAAATGGTGCACTGTTTAGAGTTAACACTCATAAGTGTAGAATCCTGTTATGTGCACTAGTTTGGGATGGAGAGCTAATAAAGAGAAGGCTATTTGTCCAGTTTTTACGAGTAATGCTATGCAGATGAGGTCAGGGAGTTAACACCTCATAGTGCCGAGAGCTGATGGTTTGCCACTCATTTTGGTCCTCGCCTATACCACAGCGGTGCCAATTTAAAACTGGGGTTCAGAAGACTGGTTTTCAATCAATGCATTTTTAAAAATAATCCCACAGCTCTGTGCATGTGGGAGGTCAGTCCAAAGCACCCGTTACACTGATCACTCCTTCACACTAACCCCCAAGTGACTTTAGAATGCTGGTCCGCACTTTCAGTTTGCTCTACCTCTTGCTCCTCCCAACCTCTGTGATCTCCTCCAGCCTGTTTCTCCCCATGTCTACCCTCTTGACCTCCAATATTCTGTTCTCTGCTCCACCAATGTCTGGAGTTCGCTTCCAACATCTACACCCCGCTAACCTCCCTTCATGCTTTCAAAAAACCGCCTGAAGGTCCTCCAATGATGCTTTAACAAATTTCACACGTCGGTCACCTCTGCAAGCTGTCAAAAACAGTTCATTTTCCTCAATCTAATTTGAGCAAGCAGATGGGTGGTGTTTGCTTCCCAGCACAATGGGCTTCAAAATTTCAACAGCTTTAATGGAAGGTCACACACCTAAAACGTTAACTCTGTTTCTGTATCCACAAATGCTGCCTGTCTTGCCAAGTATTTCCAGCATTTTCTGTTTATATTTCAGATTTCCTGCATCCGCTGTCTTCTGCCCTTGTATTGGGATTTCAATATTTGTTGGTCATCTGTTATTATATAGTGAATTACTTAACATTTCTGTCATCGTGGCTAATGGGTCTGGAATCGGACCTTCATTGTATCAGTTTGAAATAGACTATACGTTGTGACATTCCATAAGCTGGCTCATCTAGTTTTAATAGACATCTTCACTGATTGCAGCCTCTGGCCCTTTTAAACCTTTGTGAATTCATTTTGTTTTAAAACACAACACTTAAGTATAAATCAGTCATAAAATCCATTCGTTGAAGAGAAACAAATAATCAAAAATCACAAAATATGGCACATGCTTATCTTTTCTCCTCTCTTTTTTCTATTTATTCGTTTCATGGGATGCGGGCGTCGCTGCCAAGGACAGCATTTATTGCCCATCCCTAATTGCCCTTGACAACTGAATTCAGAGGGCAGTTAAGAGTCAACCACATTGCTGTGGGTCTGGAGTCACAAGTAGGCCAGACCAGGTAAGGATAGCAGATTTCCTTCCCCAAAGGACATTATTGAACCAGATAAGTCTTTGCAACAATCGATGGTCGTTTCATGACACCATTACTGAGACTAGTGTTCAAATCCAGATTTTAATTAATTGAATTTAAATTCCACAAGCTGCCATGGTGGGACTTGAACCCGTGTCCCCAGAGTATTAACTCGGGTCTCTGAATTACTAGTCCAGTGACATTACCACTGCGCCACCGTCTCCCCAGACTCAGTTCTATATTCTATTCACCATCCTGTAAAGTGCTTTGAGACATATCTTCGTGTGTAACTTATAAATTTCTTGGGAGGTTTGATAGGGTAGATGCTGAGAGACTGTTTCCCCTGGCTGGTGAGTCTAGGGCTAGGAGTCATCGTCTTAGGATAAGTAGTTGGCCATTCGGGGCTAAAATGAGGAGAGGTTACTTCACTGAAAGGGTTGTGAATCTTTGGAATTCTCTACTCCAGAGGATTGTGGATGCTCAGTTGCTGAACACATTCAAAACTGGGATGGATAGATTTTTTTGGCACTAATGGTATCAGGGGGTATGGCAGGAAAGTGGAGTTGAGGTAGTAGATCAGCCATGATCTTACTGAATGGAGCAGCCGCAAGGGGCCATATGGCCAAACCAGCTCCTATTTCTTATGTTCTTATGTAATGAGTGCTATAGAAATGCGAGGTGTTGATAATTGTCTGAAATATCCTACTGACTAAATGAAAAATCAATTGAAAGCCAAGTTCATGCACTAACAATCAGTAAGGAACAAACAACCCCCAAAAGTCCCATTAGACCACTCATCACAAAATGAACCAATTAGATCACTGATATAATTTCCTCACACTTTTTCAAAAGGCATTTCCTTCTTCACTCAAGTCAGTGCATAAACATAAAATTCATAGCAAAACAAACTCTAAAAAGCCAGTGAGGCCCAGTATCCATGGAAACATTGGGATAACAACTAAGGGAAGACTCAGCATAATGAGGCAGGAGTTGTGACGATGTCACAGAATCATTACAACGCAGAAGGAGGCCATTCAGTCCATCGTGTCCACACCGGCTCTCCGAAAGAACAACTCCCTCAGTTCCATTCCCCTTCCTTCTCCCCGTAACTCTGCACATTCTTCCTTTTCACATAACTGTCTAATTCCCTTTTGAATGCTTCAGTTGAACCTGCCTCCACCATGTTCTCAGGCAGCTCATTCCAGACCTTAACCACTCGCTGTGTGAAAACGTTTTCCTCATGTCAATTTTGTTTCTTTTACCAAATACTTTAAATCTGTGCCCTCTTGTTCTTGATCCTTTCACGAGTGGGAACAGTTTCTCTCTATCTACTCTGTACAGACCCCTCATGATTTTGAATACCTCTGTCAAATCACCTTTCAGCTTTCTCTTCTCCAAGGAAAACAGTCCCAACTTCTCCAACCTATCTTCATAAGTGAAGTTCCTCATCCCTGGAACCATTCTCATGAATCTTTTCCGCATTGTCTCCAATGCCCTCACGTCTTTCCTAAAGAGCGGTGCCCAGAACTGGACACAGGTCCCTCAACCTGGCACATGTGGCAACTTCTATGGTACTCCATCACATCTTTGTGAAGTTTTGGCCAGTCAAACTACTGTCTTATGCGGGCTTTGGTTTTTCATATACCGACATGTACAGCCACTGTAATCTCATGGGCCATTGTTACTACTTCTCTCTGGTACCTCTGCAGCACCACTAACTGGTGAACCACTATCCACTCCTTGCTCTCAGGTCTATGAGGAGAACTCCATTTCCTCATCAGTACCTCATTGTTTAAATAGTAGCAATCAGGGATTCCCTCTGCTTCAATTTCAGATTGGGCAGCCTGTGCTGAATCTCTCAATACTGGGTCAGCTCACTAAGCCTCAACCAGGGAAGAACCATTTAATTCATTTCCTGTGTCTTCTAACTTTCCAAAGAAAGTCTCGGACAGACAGAGCTCAGGGTCATCTGCCTGCAGTGCCAATTCAGTCTCCTCTGGGGGAGCTGGTTTGATCATGGCCTCATTCATTACACATTCAGGGAACTGCAGGGGACCGTCTCCTGCCTCTGCCCTGTCTCTCTGATCTCCTGCGGTCTCTCTTTCACTACTGGGGAAGCTAACACCTTCATCCCTGCCAGATCATTACCTAGGAGCAGGCAAACTAGGGACAATCCCTACGGTCACCTGTCCCGAAACTAGGTCGCAAGTGCACCCGATGTAAAGGTACAGGCATACATTGTCCTCCAATACCATTCACCACAATTCTGGTGTTCTCTGGGGGAAAGGTCAGGCCTTTTCCCAATAAAGGGGATCTAGAGGCCCCTGTGTCCCTAAGGATTACTATGGGCTTGCTTGCCCCACTCAAGGGGTATGGGGTTACTCTCCCTTCAGACACAAAACCCTGATAACCTTCAGGAATCCTATTAAATTTTCCTGCACTTGCAGTGGTAGACTTCCTGGGTCTCACTTTTACTGCAGTTAAAGCCACAGCTTGTTCTGCTGCGCTCTCCACCAGGGTCCCTTCTCCTTCACTGAGCGGGTGTGCCCTGATTAAACCTACAGATTTTCATTTTAGTTTCCAGCAGTCAGCTTTTAGATGACCTGCCTTATTTCAATGGAATCACACAGGTCTCTGGGTCTCACTCTTACTTATAGCACCTTCCTTTTAGGCTGGAGGATGGCCCCCTGTGTCGCCTGCTTTTCTTTCTCTCCCAGGACTGCTTGGGCTTCTATTACCTTCCCACCCTTTGTCCTTTTCAGATTTTTGGGGGTGAGTAGGAAAGGTTTTCCCCTGGGAAACCGACTTATAAATTAAAGCAAACTCCTCGGCCAGAACAGCCGCTGCCTGGGCTCTCTGAACCCGTTGTTCCTCTACATGTGTATTTATGTAGAGAGATAGAGAGAGTTTTTAAATTCCTCTAACAAAATTACTTCTCTGAGATTTTCATAGCTGAGCTGTACTTTAAGAGCCCTCAGCCACTGGTCAAAAGCCAGCTGCTTATTTCTCTCAAACTCCGGGTAAGTTTTATCAGCTTGCTTCTTGAGGGTTCTAAACTTTTGGCGATAGGCTTCTGGTATTAACTCAAATGCCCCAAGGATAGCATTTTTTGGTCAGTTCATAATCTGATGAACTCTCATCTGGCAACAAGGAATAAACCTCATGGGCTTTTCTGGTTAATTTGCTCTGTAACATCAGAGTCCAAGTCTCAGCTGGCCATTTTAGCTGTCTTGACAGTTTTTCAAAAGACACAAAAAATACTTCCACACCTCCCTCATTGAATTTTGGGATCAATTGGGAGAGTTTGAACAATTCTGTACCCAGCCCTGAATTACACTCCTCCATTTTGGCCATGCTTTCCCTGGGGTTTCTCTGTCGCTGCCTCCACCCCCCCACCCCCCCACCCCCCAGTAAACTCAAGCCGCTTCAGCTCTCTCTCTTCGCATTTTTTCTGGAAGTTTCTTTCTCTTTCTTTCTCCTCCTCTTTGTCTTCACGTTTCTTCTGGAAGGCTCTTTCTTTCTCTCTCTCCTGTCTCTCTTTCCCTTTCTCCTGTTTCTCTCTTTCTTTCTCCTGTCTCTCTCTACTTCCCTTTCCTCAAATTCAAGTTTCCTCTGTTCCAATTGTATCTTTGCTAGCAATACCCTGTCGGGGTCTACTTCTATCCCTGTTTCTGCTTCTTTAGATTCAAGGGAAAAATGGTTGGCCACCAGCCTTAGGAGTTCAGACTTCCTAGCCTTGCCACATACAGTGATCCCACACTGCTCAGCCATTTTCCTCACCTCCTCCATAGACAGTGCTTTTAACTTATCCCAAGTTACTTCACCCTGGCTTGGGGAGCTACTAGCTTCAGTCACAGACATGTTAGTATTCAAGCACACACAACCATGAGAAAACCTGTATTGAAATATTTTCTCTTTTGTTTGGGATTAATTTGGCTTCCCACTTCCAATTTCTTGTTTGTCTTTGGGTCAAATCTCAGACGCTAGCCCCCAAATTTCTGTTACGGCCAGGTGAGAAGGGGTCTAGGGGTTTTCTTTCAGCCTTTGCCTGGTTTAACCGTAACAGGGTTTAATTTTAAAACACTGTTTTAGCTCCCCCTTAGTGAATCCTTGTTCACTGCTCCAATTGTAAGGCAAAGAAATCAAACAGGTTTCCTTAGATTTAAACAAGAAAGGTAGAAGTTTATTAATCTTAAACTTTAATCCAGTTAACGACTACGAATATGCGACGCGACCACGCGAGCATGCATACGCGATAAACACACACGCAGATAGAGACAGAAAAAGTAGAAGGAATAAAGGGGAAAAGTCTGAGACAATATCTGGCAGTTACAGTCCTTTAAGTTAAATGTGGAGTCTTTGGTTGCTGGTAAGTCTTGCAATTCGTTGGGGCCCAGTTCATGCTTCAACTTGTTCCGATGTAGGAGTCTTTTCTCTCTTGAGGTTTACGTATCTACCGTGGGTCCGGTGGCTTGGAGAAAGAGAGAGAGAGGCTTCCTGGTTCCAGCCTCAGTTGCACACTGCCTTCTGAATTCAAACTGTCCTGTGGCTAGTTCAAAAACCTGGACCAGCCTGTTAGTCATGTGACCAGCTGGTTTAACCAATGCTGGCTCTATTAATTGTATCATCTTAGCAGGGCCTGGAATATGCTTCAATGTCTGATCAAAATCCATTTGGGTTAATTGGAGCAGGGAATAGCCGTTTGTATGCAAATGTCCTTTCAGCCCAGTGTCTGGTGATCTTCAAACAAGTCATTTCTTCACTCCAGCAATAGTTTAAAATCAATGTTCACATGACAAAATTAATATGCCTCATTCTTGGCAGGTGGGGGTCTGCATGACAACATATACACCCAGGTCCCTCTGCTCCTAAACCCTGCCTTTAGATTTTTACCCTTTGTTTTATATTGTCTCTCCATGTTCTTCCCACCAAAATGAATCACTTCACATTTCTCTGCACTGAACTTCATCTGCCACCTGTCTGCCCATTCCACCGACTTGTCTATGTCCTTTTGAAGTTCTACACTATCCTTCTCACAGTTCACATTGCTTCCAAGTTTCGTATCATCTGCAAACTTTGAAATTGTGCCCTGTACACCAAGGTCTAGTTCATTAATCTTCTTTTCTTTTCTTTTGGGCCTCCTTATCTCGAGAGACAATGGATATGTGCCTGGAGGTGGTCAGTGGTTTGTGAAGCAGCGCCTGGAGTGGCTATAAAGGCCAATTCTGGAGTGACAGGCTCTTCCACAGGTGCTGCAGAGAAATTTGTTTGTCGGGGCTGTTGCACAGTTGGCTCTCCCCTTGCGCCTCTGTCTTTTTTCCTGCCAACTACTAAGTTCATTAATATATATCAGGAAAAGCAAGGATCCCAACACTGACCCCTGGGGAACTCCACTACAAACCTTCCCCCAGTCCAAAAAGGTCCATTAACCACTACTCTTTGTTTTCTGTCATTCAGCCAACTTCATATCCATGTTGCTACTGTCCTTTTTATTCCATGAGCTAAAGTTTGCTCACAGGTCTGTTGTGTGGCACTGTATCAAATGTCTTTTGAAAGTCCATGTACACCACATCAACAGCATTTCCCTCATCAACCCTCTTTGTTACCTCCTCAAATAACTCCAGCAAGTTAGTTAAACATGATTTTCCCTTAAGAAATCCATGCTGGCTTTCCTTAATTAACCCGCATTTGTCCATGTGATTATTAATTATGCCCCTAATTATTTTTTCTAGAAGTTTCCCTACCACCAAATTTAAACTGATGCCTGTAGTTGCGGGGCTTATCTTTACACCCTTTTTTGAACAAGGGTGTAACGTTTTTGTAATTCTCCAGTCCTCTGGCACCATCCCAGAGTCTAAAGAAGACTGAAAATTGAGGCCAGTGCCTCCGTGATTTCTACCCTCACTTCCCTCAGTATCCTTGGATGCATCTCACCCAGTCCTGGTGCTTTATCCACTTTAAGTACAGATACCCTATCTAATACATCCTCATTATCAATTTTAAACCCTTCTAGTGTCTGACTTACTTCCTCTTTCAACATTGCCTGGGTTGCATCTTCTTCCTTGGTAAAGACAGATGCAAAGTATTCATTTAATACTTCACCTATGCCCTCAGCCTCCATGTGTAACCCCCCTTTATGATCCCTAATCAGCCCCACTCCTCCCTTTTACTACTTTTATGTCTATAAAAAAACGTTGGGATTTCCTTTAATGCTCTCTCTTTGCTTCTCTTATTTGTTTTTTCAAATGTCTGTCGCTGCTGCCTCATTCTCCATTCAGTTTCAATGCTTCTCAGCCTCAGAAACCCCTAGAAATATAATGATAAAAGCAAAGCAGGGAGAATCAACCCAATTAAGTAAAAATCTTTACATGTGGACATCCAGTAGGTTTGAATTGAGAAGAGGCAGATCGATTGGAGGGCAAGACTGCAAAGAAGTGCACAAAAAGCCTCTTCAGGGATAGAACAGCAGCCGAAGGGCCCAAAGCCATCTTCCATTATTGCTGTTGCTGATATCTGAGTACCTAGTCACAGGCTCCTGCTGCGGGCCATACATTTGTAGGGTGCATCAGGCCCATGATAATGATCTGAATCTGAAAATGCAGCAAGATTCAGGGCAGGCAGGCAGCAGGCCGCCTGACATGTGCCCAAACAAAGGAATGAGGGTGGAAGCAAAACTGGCCTTCGGTGACATCCTTTATCTCCGTTGTTAGCATTAAAGGGCATACTTCAATTTGGAGTCCGTATTAACAAGCATTGTGATTCACTTATGATTTAGAAATACTAGTTTGGCAATAAGCCAAGCATTGATGGCTCACGGGCTCAATTCCTTTCACCATTTAAAGCCACGCGTGTAAACTTTAATAATCACAAGGTGACGATGGGAATATTAACTCTCCTGGCTGAGTGGGGACAGAGTGGCCGAGCAGTTAAAATGGAGGGGCTCCATTTACTGCTCTGTTCCTGCCGATCTCCGCTTTTTATTGCTGTTGGTTTTGGTTGAAGACTCAAGCAGAAGCCTGGTGCATTAGTGCCAATCAGGGTCCGATGGTAGTTTAATTGGTGCCTGAGTGTGGAAGCTGCCGCTCCTTTCCTGCCAGGCTGAGGCAGGGCAGCAGCTGGTGGGAAGTACCAAGAGGCCCTCCAAGTAAGTTTAAAAAGAAAGTTCCATTATGGTGGCAGGTAGAGTAGGAATGCTCCTCCTGCAGCAGCCGTTGCTGCTGGGTTCAGCTCATTGAAAATGGATCCCTGCCCAGGCCACTGGTCAGGGGAAAGCCCTGAAGCTTCATTAGTAATAATAGCTAAAAATATGATTATGTTTCAAATCTTAATTTCATACCTAATTTACGTGCTAATGAAGAATATATCTTGATTATATCAATAGTTCCGGCCAGAGAAACATCTTAAAATGGCCTAAATCAGACACATCAGTTGAATCTGCTGAATAATACAATGAAGCATCACCATATTTAAATGAGGAATTGTATATGTCTTGTTTTTTAAATGAAAATGTATATGAAAGCAAATGAAAATATTATTGGGGCTTACTTTCTGCCTTCTCCCCTCATATCACCTCCCATGTGTTAGGCCTATATGATCCCACAACTTGTCCAGGGATGATGGAGTTGAGCTCATTCTGGGAAATCTGTAACTATGTTTATCCAAAAATGGCTTTTAAAAATATACGGTGGTCTAATAAATGGATTCACATTCAAAGAGCTTTAGCTTGAATTCTAATCTCAGCCATCATACAAAACTAATTCTTCTACACTGGTCAAGTTTTACCAACTATCAACTGAGCTATTAGCAGGAGATTTTCATCCTACTGGGGTGGGACAAGTTGGGCCAGAGTATTTGAACAGGGTGTCCTGACTAACATTTCTCCCTCAACCAACACTATCAAAAAAAACAGATTAACCAGTTATTAATTCCATTTGTTGTTAGTGGACTCTTGCAGTGTGTAAATTGGTGGTCGTGTTTACCCACATGGTAACAGTGACTACATTGCAAAAATTGTTCATTGGAGGCATCTAGTGATAGCTACCTAAATGGAATTCCTTTTCTCTGGCTGAACTTTGATGCCTGCCTCCTGTCAGCTGATTTTGGACTGCCATTGTATTCAGTCAGGTGGATGAATGGAAGGTCTAACATTGCACATGGTGTCCATGCTTTGGAACATTCCATTTAGAAGACCCCAGGAAAAGGATCTATCAGAGCAAGGGGGACAGAATGGAATGGATTTAGACAAAAGAATTTAAAAACTAATTTACAGCTGGCAGTTTGGTAATTCATTCTTACACCCCATAGTCAATTTTGCATGTTGTATGATTGCCTTAAGAGTAATGTCCCTTTAAGATCTCAGTATGCTAATGAGCTTAGTACCAGGATGTAGTCATGTGACTCAAAGCCAGCATCACTCTGCATCTGTAACACCCAGAAGAAGGTTCTGTAAATAGTTTGCTCTGTACTGTATATAATAGTTTTAGCTATTAATAAACCTTTTAGAGATCTTCAGCAAATTGGACTCCACGCATCTCATTTATGTTGCACAGAAAAAACATAAGGAACTCATTATATGGTGGCGGTGGAGGTGAGAAGACAAAGTTTAAGTTTGAAGACCACGGTCAAACAGCTGTGCAAATGACCCTGCCTACAGCCACAAGAGAGCAAGTTCCAAAGAAATACAGGCCCAAACAGTGGAAAGAAAAAAGAACTTACCTCCAGCTGTAGAAGACAGAGCCCATAATGACAGGCTGCAAATCAATTCCTGTGATCAGGTGAGCCATTGTGCCAACAGTTGAGGAATCCCAGTTTAAAAAAAAGCTTTGATGTGTTTAACAATAGATTTTTTTCAAAGGCTCCGTGGGAGAGAGAGAGAGAAAAAAAACAGGGAAAACCTGATTCCTCTCCCAAGCTGATCGAGGTCAGTGTCATTACCAGAACTGTTAGATAGCAAAAAACATGGGAAAACCTCGAACACTGCAGAATCCCCATTCACGCAGCCAAAGTTTTAAAAAAATTAAACTACTCGAGCATGAAGAACAGTCTCCATTCATGCAGCCACAGTAAAAAAAAATTAAACCACTTGAGCATGAAGAAAATAAACAAACTTTAGCCAAAAAAGCAATTGAACTGCCTATTGAAGAGTTGTGTAAACAGACAAGCTTAAGTGCTTCAAGCAACACTTGAACAGAACACTGTCAAACACATGCTCCTCTCTATCCAGGCAGCTAGTCTAAACAACAGAGAATTTCTTTAATGGAAAACAGTGCAGCGTGAATAGAACAATTTTAAATATAGAGCAGAAACTTCAGAAAAAAACAGTGACAGCTGAGATGCAGATTCCCCAAGCAAGAGTTGTCAAACCACTGAAACGATATATGGACTTTTAAGCCTCTGCACTTGTTATTTCACAATCCTTATCCTTATGCTTGTAAATCTTATAAGCTTTATCCCATATAACTAATTTTGATGATATCTAATTTTGTGTGTTTTTTACTTGTAACATACGAGATTTATCTTTGGAAAGAAAGGGGATGTTGTATGATTACCTTCAGAGTGATGTCCCTTTAAGATCTCTGGATGCTGATGAGCTAAGTACCAGGATGTAGTCATGTGACTCAAAGCCAGAGTCACTCTGCAACTGTAACACCCAGAAGAAGATTCTGTAAATAGTTTGCTCTATACTGTATACTCCATGCATCTCATTTATGTTGCACAAGACAACGTAAAGAGCTCATTACATTGCATGCCGCTTTTTTGACTGTTTCAATATATACCAACAATTGCGCTATTCAAGGCTGTGGGGTAGTGATGCAGAAGCTAGCAGGGAGAAGACAGTCAGGGGGACCAATTTCTGCAGGGTCACTCAATTATCCTGTGGCTTCGTTTTTAAAAAAACACAAATATTTTCATTACACCTTTATAATTGTCCTGGCAGCCTCGTTCAAACACTTGTATACAATGTACACAAGAGCTCTTTATGATCAAAGGCTTTTTGAATATAAGTGCTTAAACAGATACGAATTTCATATAAATCTGGCCACAGTTAATCATGTCTGCATTTCTAATACATTTCATGAGGTCAAAACTTGTAGACCAAGTTATTCCATGCAGCTGAGACCTGGCACAATATTGATTGCCACTGTGTGCTGATGCTGCGTGCAGATGAGCATCTTTATCAGTTCCCCCTATAACCCTGCAGCATTAAAAAAAATTATATTCCTCTAATTTCAGACCTTTTCCCTAAGGCATTTTCAAAGAACAAAGATTGATATATAACATCCTTGCTGTTGCCTGTGTTGGCTATTATCTTTCACAGAAAAATGAAATAAATTAAAACGAGAAAATGTTTTACCTGAGTTTTATTTTTATACACACTGGGATCTGGGATCTAATGCTAATCTAAAAAAATACAGATAAAATGAATCTTTAACAGCGTGCTAGATTTCTGACTTAAGATTGTCCGGATAAAGGCAATGAAACGTAGAAGCAAACATGAGAGAGAGAGTGAGAGAAAAAAAAATCCCTTTGACCTGGAGTTCCTTTGCAGAAATCGTCTCCTTTCCGGAGGATTGAGTGATCTGACATTGAACAAAAAATATGCCTCACTGGTATCTGTGTTCTCTTTTGTACTTCTCTTCCACTAACCATGCTCCCACCTATGAAAAATCAGCAAATAAAAAGTTACATTAACCCCACCCTGACCTTTACGACATAATACACTGTGCCTGATGGCTGCCTTTGGAGCTTCATTGAAAAGCTGTCAGTCTTCGCAATCCAAAGTATAGCCTAGGGAGCATTTACTGGATAATTAATATATTAAATGCATGAAAAATAGTTACACAGGCACATAGTCAGCTTTTCAAGGGGGTAAAGAAGGATATGGCCTGTGAACCATCAATATACAAGCATCCCTGAATGGCAGTCATAAAGCTGCACATAATTTTATAGCTTCATTCACTGTGGCATGCTGTAGAGGAAAGCCATATTTTCTCATAGAAATCACTTTCGGCTCCTTGTGAAAACTAAAGAGCCAGTGTCAGTCACAAACTTGATAAGCTGTACTTGTAGGAAAAGGATGAAAAGGGTCATTATTTTGTCCTTTCCCTAACCTGAAGGGTTTTTTTAAAGAAAAAAAATGGGATGAGGTTATGAAACTCAAGCACAGTAAGGGGTTGACTTGACAGTTTCCATAAAATCTTTTTGCTTGGGTCTATCTGTTTTTTTTTCTTTAAAAAAGAAGAGTTCACCAAGCAGAAATAATTGAACTGGTTTTCAATGAATGTGATTTCAATGCTCCTCAATTTTATTTCAAATTTTTCTCACACATATCAGAAAGAAATGCAAAAATATGAAAATAAACTGGGTTAGGATATTCTGCAATCAGCCTCTCTCTATGAAAGCTCTGGTTAAAACTCAAAGTTCAATGCGTTTCCTACTTTACTGTGCTCCATAATTACTCCACACTGCCTGATATTTTCATGGAACATTAACTGTGTCACATGATCCTCTCTGTGTACGCCTATCTGTTACCCAAAAGACCCCCTTAGACCTTGACATTATTAATAGTCCTATTCATTAAATATTACTCTTGTAGAATGGAAAGCATAATATTGGCCTGAAGATAGGAGCAGAGAGAAGGAATAAGTAAAATTAATTTTCTGGAGCAAAGTCTATGATTTTTGAAATGACATTCTATACTGTTAACATTTTTAATGTGACATAAATGGCATTTGCCACAATCTGCAATAAAAATAGCAGCGGAGGCTGGTTATGGTATTCTGTGCTGCTTAAACAGTCCAATGATATGATACATTATCGATGTCATTATCAGTGGTGCTATTTATTTGCATTTAATTCCGAATGAAGAAAGCTGTGTAATCTAGCATCAATGGTCATATGAACAAGAGATATCAATTTTCTCATATGCCAGTGGGTATAAATCCGCTTGAAACATTGGAGCACTATTAAAGCATTTTCCATGCCAAACTATACAACGCTTTTTATTTAATCAGATAATATAATTATGGAAAGCCCTTTGAGATCTTCCTCTAATGTACTGTGTAACATTTAACTATATCATAGTGCAGAAAATAACTTTTAATTATTTAATATAGAAACAAAATCACATTCAATAATCTTGAATTTGAATAAAAAAATTAGCAATTTCTGTCTGCACAGCATTAAAAGGGAAGATTTCCCCTGTGCGCTATGCATGGTAAAATTGTTAGCACATTTAGAAAGGACACACTTATGATTTCACTGCACATGTGCATAGCAGAAAGCTGTCCTCAAAATTCCTTTGCTATACAGTTACCCTGGAATTTTACAAACCACAAATGATTTTTTTCCCCTTTATTTATTTTCTACTGAATTGATCCACAACAATGAAATGTATCATCTAGCAAAAAAAACAAAGGCCTACAATTCATAGCCCCCTAGTACCCAAACTGCACCCAGGAAAAAAATACAGATCTACAGAATAGAAGGATTTAAGTCTTATCAGTGCACCAGGCAAAGACTGGCCCATGATAGGGCCCTATCACAGTATAGCCTCCAAACAGTATAGGCCAGGCACCCTACAGCCCACCTGAGCCACATGAGGTGTGCTCAAACTGCCCCTGTCCTTACGCAAGTGCCTGTCCCACCACAGCTGAACTTAAAGTAGCACTACATCCAATGCATTCTTTTGTAAACAGTGTGCAGATGCACACTGATATTACATTGGCAGGATATACAGTCCCCACCACTTAAACTGCCCATGTTTAAAGCAGGCAATCGATTAAGTCAGGCAACTAGCACTAACCCCAATTATTGTCAAGTTGCCACTTACATCATGTTGACTGCGCTGGCTATTTTGGGCAGAAACAGGTGTTGTGAGGAGGTTGCACCACGTTAAGGTATGACTACCTATTATACTTAAGCCCATCTAGATGGTTACTGGACTGCATATAAACCCTCCAACATGTATAGCAGGCAAATTACGTTAGCACCAATGTGCCCGCCATATACGGTGAGGACCATATACAATTATTTCTCAAAGATATCTGCCAAAGTAATCTCACTCCCCCTTTAAAGTAAAAAAAGAAAAAGTGCAGAGTACAGCAAGGGAAAAACAGAGCGAGAGAGATAGGAACAGGACACATACAAGGACAACAAAGGCTACACATGTAGCAAGAGGGAACAACTGATTGATTGGTTACAACAAAAGATTTTCTATGCCAAATCACAAAAAGGAAGACAGCATGTAGGGAAAGAAGAAAAATGTGCAAAGCAAGAGAATAAAATAAATTGATAATGTGCATCGACTTACAAAGTACAGCTTTGTGTCCTCTACATTGATCAACAATTTATCAAATTTCAATAAACCACCTTCTAAAATGCTGATGTGAAGCTGCAGAAACTGTAATTACAAATTAAATACAGCAAAAAAATTAAATGAGTGATAACATTTTGAAACAACAAATTGGTCCGGTTGGTGGTAAAGATTTGTGAAACTTAGCATTATTGAATATGCATTTAATCAGACCATTTGGTATTATAGAGTCTATGTACCGTGACTCCCTCCTAAGTCAGAGTGAACAGTCATAGACCATTAGCCTAACGTAATATGTATGAGGAGCCACCATTCCTTAGGGTGTAGTAAGCATTTCTGCTCCCCAGTTGTCCCCATTAAATCATTAAACCTCAGGACAATTCTCCTTTACAAACTATCACCAAACCTTCCAAAACAGAAAGTAGAAACATGTTAAAGATCATTTTATACAACCACCTTAATGACCCTTACCACTCTAGAATGCTATTTGATGTATTATTTGAAAATCAAGTTATTTAACTGTAACCACAGAGAATATAATCAGTAAGTATGTTGATGAAGGGTTGGTACTTGTTACTTTTTCTTCTCTGCTCAATGTGTTATTCCAATATTCTTTCATTCTTTGACTCTTTTACAGGATTTAGTATAATGTCTATATGTGAATAAATCCAAATACCATATTACTTAATAACAGTATAAAATCAGGCATTACATTTTGTGCCTTTGACCATGTAAAATCTATAATACTCGTGTAAACCCAGATTGTTAAGTCCCACTCCAGCAGCGAACCACATGAACTAAACTGACACTTCATTGCGGTACTGCAGGTGTGCTGTGCTGTCAGAGGTGCTGGCTTAGAGATTCGGCCGCGCAGCACCCTTTTTTGGGGACTAAATGGCCCAAGCCTCCAATATGGTGGACAGGAAGTCTACACACATTATGAGCCTGAAGTGCGCTGCCTGCCATTATGCTGATGGTCAAATAACTGGCATGCTGTGCCCAGACCAGAAACAGGTGATATTCCCTTTGCATATGCAAATAAGGGCCCTAAAGCCTGTTTGAGGCCCCAAATTGCACTGAGGCAGTAGGTGCAGGACCACGACCGAAATGCAGCCTAACAGGCCATCTCTACAGGGAATGTCAGTTAGAGTACAACCAACAAAGCTTTAAAAAATTATAAAAATATATGTTCCTATTGACCCCACATTACTCCCCCCCTACCCCACAACCCTGATTATTGCTTCCTCCCCCTCACCGGTCACCATTGTTTCCACCATCGCAGTCATTGCTCCCTATTGACAGGTTTTTCTCCCTTTCCATTTTCCCTCCCCTTTCCTCATTTATCTGAGGGCCACAGCGATGTCAGCAGTTGCCCGACCTTCAATCACGTATCAAAGGCGAGCGGCCGGCAGCTCACCAGCTTGATGGAAATTAGACCCAATATTAGGGATGCCTTGATCCTCCAACACCTTTGTCCAGAAAAGGCTCAGAATGAAAACCAGCTCTGCAAGATCGTCACTGTATCTGAAAGTATTTTTGTCTTGTAACAACAACATGCATTTATATAGCACTTTCAATGTAGTACAGCATCCCAAAGTGCTTCACAAGAGTGTGAATCAAACAAAATTGGACACCAAGCCACTTAAAGGAGATGTTAGGACTGCTGACCAAAGCTTGGTCAAAGCAATAAATGTTAAGGGGCAGCTTAAAGGAGGATAGTGAGGTAGAGAGGTGGAGAGGTTTTCCAGAGGAATTCCAGAGTTTAGAGCCTGTGCAGCGGAAGGCAAGGCCATCAATGGTGGAGCAAGGCTTAAATTGGTGGAGTGCAGAGACCTTGGAGGGTTGTCGGGCTGGAACCTATGATGAAGAGCAGAAAGTTTATCCAGTCAATAAAAATCATTTGGTTTGATTAATTTCCAATGATTAAAGTACACCTTAATGGAAATACCATAGTAGAAATGGTGGTAGCTGATGAGATAGTTGGGCGATCCGACTGGAACATGTGCTGGTGAGTTGAAGCAAGATGCACTTCAGTGAGAAATGGAGAAAGGCAGAGGCAGCAGATAGAAATTTAAAAAAAAAAGAGGTCTGTACCTATTGCTTTAAGCTCAATATGTCAACTAGTCTGAACTAGTCTATTTGTGCTAATTGGAAATATCAGCAGGGAGATGGGCCTCACGATACACTGACACTGTCCACTTTGTTAAACTATTGGAGGATTATAGCAGCATTTTAGTGCTATTTGTAACACATAAGCAAATTAAATTCTGCAGTGTTGAGACCTGAATTGGTTGCTAGCTCATAATTTCATTCCCCTACTATGCCCAATAATGGCTGCAGTTATTACTTCCATGAAATGGAGTCTGAAAATGTACATTCCAACCAGTCTGTTGTTTCAAGCAGTTGCGTGAATCAGCTGGTCATACTTCGGGGTCACGGAGGCACTTGTCATTCAAACTTGCTTGCCTCAGTCGGGTATATTGCATATGCTCTGCCAAGATACTAGACGAAGCACATCATTACAGGGCATTACTGGGAAGAGGGAAAAGGGACATTAACTGAGCTCACTCTGCTTCAACCCTTCCGTTCCGAAGAAGGGTCACTGACCCGAAACGTTAACTCTGCTTCTCTTTCCACAGATGCTGCCAGACCTGCTGAGTGATTCCAGCATTTCTTGTTTTTGTTTCAGATTTCCAGCATCCGCAGTATTTTGCTTTTATCACTCTGCTTCAACCTGGGTCCTCCCATCAGTCCATGGAGCAGCTGATAATGGTTGAAAAGCAATCCACAGGACAACTCCACCAAACCTGCTGGTGGCCAATGGCCAGCAAGGGGATAAAAATGTCAAGCAACACAGAAAGAGAGAATCTTCATTTATATAGTGCCTTACACATTCGCAAGAAGTGGGGATGTTCGCCAATGATTGCACAATGAACAGCACCATTCGCAACTCCTCAGATATTGAAGCAGCCCATGTCCAGATGCAGCAAGACCTGGACAACATCCAGGCTTGCGCTGATAAGTGGCAAATAATATTCGTGCCACACAAGCGCCAGGCAATGACCATCTCAAACAAGAAAGAATCTAACCGTCTCCCCTTGATGTTCAATGGTATTACCATTGCTGAATCCTCCACTATTAACATCCTGGGGGGTTACCATTGACCAGAAACTGAACTGGACAAGCCACATAAATGCTGTGGCTACACAAGCAGGTCAGAGGCTGGGAATTCTGCAGCGAGTAACTCACCTCCTGACTCCCCAAAGCCTGTCCACCACATACAAGGCACAAGTCAGGAGTGTGATGGAATGCTGTCCACTTGCCTGCATGGATGCAGCTCCAACAACACTCAAGAAGCTCAACACCATCCAGGACAAAGAAGCCCGTTTGATTGGCACCCCATCCACCACCTTCAATATTCACTCCCTTCACCACCGACGCACAGTGGCAGCAGTGTGTACCATCTACAAGATGCACTGCAGCAATTCACCAAGGCTCCTTAGACAGCACCTTCCAAACCCGCAACCTCTACCACCTAGAAAGACAAGGGCAGCAAATGCATGGGAACACCACCACCTGCAAATTTTCCTCCAAGCCACACACCATCCTGACTTAGAAATATATCATCGTTCCTTCACTGTCGCTGGGTCAAAATCCCTGGAACTCCCTTCCTAACAGCACTGTCGGTGTACCTACACCCCAAGGACTGCAGCGGTTCAAGAAGGCAGCTCATCATCACATTGTCAAGGGCAATTAGGGATGGACAATAAATGCTGGCCTAGCCAGCGATGCCCACATCCCACGAACAAATAAAAAAAACTTGAATCACTTCATAACCAAAAGAAGTGTAATCACTATTGTTTTGTCGTGAAACATAGCAGTCAATTTATACACAGCAAGGTCCCACAAACAGAACTGAGATAGATGACCAATTAGTTTGCTTTGTGCTGTGCTTTGAGTGATAAATTTTGGCCAAGACTTTGGGAAAGCTCTCTGCTTTTGTTCAAATAGTATCTTGAGGGTTTTTTCACACCCACCTGAACAGGCATGGCCTCAATTTAGCATCTCATCTATAAGATAGTTCGTCAAACAATGCAGCACGTCTTCAGTACTACCCTGAAATGTCAGCCTATTTGTGTGTTCAAGTCCTGGAGTGGTGCATGAATGCAAATCTAAGAAAGGCAGCATGGTATTATAGGGCACTGCTGTGCCAAGGCACTGTGTCATAGGTTGGCAGAACAAAGGTTTTAGTGGCAGATAATTCACTTCTCAGCGGATTTTCATTGTTAGCTAGAACTGCCTGTACTGAGTGAATGCATAACATTTCATGCATATCTCTACCAGCCCTGAGAGTGTGATAGCCAGAGATCCGGATGCGAGTTACCTTCCCATTCTGTGATGAGAGAAGCAAATGTAGGGGGAATGATTTTCAAACTTCACCATGCATGGGAACCTCTGAAAACAATGGCATACTCCCAAAGGTCTTCTACAAATATTGAAACTGTTCCTGTTGACTCCTCATTTTTGAAAGACAGTTTACCCAAAAGTAAACACGCAGGTTTCCCATGGTTACGTTCACAGCAAAAGGGTTGTTAGTCCAGCAATAGTAGCTTCCACTCGATTCAGGCCTGAGTAGTTTTAAACAACAAGCTGTAATGCACATGGACTTGATGGGCCAAATGGCCTCCTTCTGTACTGTAAATGACTCGAAATGACTCTATATACATTGACTAATAACAGTATTGGTTTTATATTACTGTCCTACAGTATTACATTAAATGGTGAGCAATTGGCACAACCTGTTTCTTCACAAAGTTTTGTTCAAGCTGATCAGACTTGTAATCTTCATGAATGGATTTCTTACTGTTCTGAGAGTGCTCTGAAGTTTAAGAGAAAAATGGTCCCATTCTTATGCTATTTGATTAGATTAGATTAGATTAGATTAGAGATACAGCACTGAAACAGGCCCTTCGGCCCACCGAGTCTGTGCCGAACATCAACCACCCATTTATACTAATCCTACACTAATCCCATATTCCTACCAAACATCCCCACCTGTCCCTATATTTCCCTACCACCTACCTATACTAGTGACAATTTATAATGGCCAATTTACCTACCAACCTGCAAGTCTTTTGGCTTGTGGGAGGAAACCGGAGCACCCGGAGAAAACCCACGCAGACACAGGGAGAACTTGCAAACTCCACACAGGCAGTACCCGGAATCGAACCCGGGTCCCTGGAGCTGTGAGGCTGCGGTGCTAACCACTGCGCCACTGTGCCGCCCTTGGGCTGCACCAACACACAACAATATGTCTAGGTGCATGTTGGCTGAGGTTGTTTAGGTGCTTGCCCCACTTTTAATCTTTCGGCCTTCATCACTGTTCCACAAGCTTTGTTTAATGTGTAGGCCAAGTGGCCTTGCAACCTTCCATTATTCTGGCTGCCCTATAGTATCTCTAACTGTGCTATGTGGTGTCGTAGCAACTGCTCTATTATCTCGGTATGGGCCATCTCTTGACCTGGGTGTTTATTATTCTCTGCCTTTTGAGTTTCCAAACTGTCTTTGTTCATACATTTCCCCTTTCTGCCACGTTAAAGCAAAGCATGCTGGGATACATTGACCATTTAAACCATTTTAAAATATTCTAACCTGAGTGTACAGAATTTTTCCTTAAAATCAACAAAACAGGAAAATACAGAAATCTGGTGACAGATGGGAAGACCTACCGATATCTGTTTACAGACAACGTTAGATTCAAGGACTTCAGTTTGGTAGGGGAGATGTGAGACAGCAGAAAAAAACAATCATTGAAAGAAAAGGGGGAATGAAAACCACATCCTAATGATACAGTTCAGTGATCCTTAGTACTGTTTGGCTTTGTATTCTGCAGTTCCAATATTATTTCTGCAGATATCACATGATGGAGGTCATGCTCCCAGGTCTGTGTTGGACCTGTACTGCACTGACCAGAATTAACCCACACAGAATTGTTCCCCAGCACAAAATTACATACGTTTGAAGAGCCTAACCAACTCATCAGTTTGCCCTGCTTTCCCCTTAGCTCTTTGTGCCACATGACATTTTACGAACAGAGTGCCTCAGTGAGGGGAGAAGATTTGTACTTGAACCTTACAAATTCAAGTTGTTTTCTTTTGTAGGAGGCACACAATTAGAATTTCAAAATTGTTTAAAACCGTTTAAGTCGCACTGATGGTTTGCAAGTCTTAACTTGCACTGTGATACAACTGACAACCTTTGTTTCACAACATATAAAGTAATGTACATGACTCCTGACCTCAAAGAGTGCTCTTTATACCCTTGTGAAAACTATATTCATTGTAGATGTCCTAATCAATAAGAATTCAGAGTTGCACAATAGTGTATCGTGCAACAGAATGGGTTAATGAAGAAGGCATTGAAAGTAGTGGGTCAGTGATTAAAAGACAGCATATGGAGGCAGATCTCCAGACCTTGATGACGTTATAACAGCCAGAGCTCTCAATATCCTGATGAAGTGAAGATAGTGCTATGACTTGGGCGATGCCTCTGGGCTGAGTACCAGTACTTGGGCCAAGACACAACAGATGCATTCTTTAGGCAGATACTTGGTGCATGCTGTTGACTGCCCTGAGCAAATCTTTAACCCAGCATCTCAGGGAGAGCATGACTGCGCATCTCATTGCAGCCGAGCCAACGTGTCACACCTGGGGATCAGAAGCTTTTTTCCTAAGTCCAGAGGCAACCCAGTTTAACATTCCCCTCACTGCCTGCTTAGTTGAGCCTCCCTCTAATCTCCCAAGAGGCTCCCTAGAACAGACAGGTGGCAGGTGACATGGATCCAGTGGAATTATAAGCCTTACTTTCCATCAATTCTCTTTGTCTAACTGTACAAGCAGAAACAAAGGAAAGAGGCCAACTGCTTTGACCTGACATATCTGAGATCCAAGTGATTTGTCTATAAAATAATAAGCTATCCTATTCCTGATTCAGTGCACTACTGTAGAGTGTGTAACTGATTTCCTACAATTTGTTATATACTTACCAGTGTAGACAGTTAAGAGGACCCTGTATAAATTACATTGGAGCACTAAAAATTCATTTAGCAAAATCCCACTTTCCATTTGCAGGAGCAGGCCAGCTAGATCAGTTTAAAAAAGCTTAGGGTCCGATTTTCTGCATGTTTTTTTTCATGCAAATCTCCCGCATCTCATGATACGATGCGGAAAATATTCAATTATTTTCACATCGTCGGTATTTTCAGCCGAGACGCCACGGATTTGCAAAATTTAAGAGCAATCCATGAATACGGCTCTAGCCAATCAGGAAATGGGTGTTAATATATGCTAAATGCAGATAACAGATGCTAATGCATGCTAATGAAGCTCGCTGTCCTGTTTTCAACACATTGCAGCCGGATTGCTGGCAAAACCTATAGACAAAATGTCACAAGAGGAGGAGAAATAAAAGATGCTACCTAAACCTCGACTAGGAGGAAATCGTTAGTGGACAAGTGACAAAGAGCAGAACAGCTGAGTAAATGGGCATATAATAAGGTCACGAGCAAAATGTAGTGCAAGCTGACTTCTCAGTGCCATTAAAAGGCATTTAACAAACATTGTTCAGCTGTAGGGGAATTATCTTATTCCTGTGTAACTGGTAGGTCATCTTTGTTTCATACAAACACACAGTGGGGGGAATTTAAACCCCCTTCAATAATGCCCAGCATTAACCAGGCGAGGGGAGGCATTTGTAATGGAGCTGGGGTTTTACCCACTGACGTCCCGCACTGCACCGGCCGACAGCCATTCTAAACAGCAGGCAGCAAGGACAGGCGCCCAAAGCTGGCCGGATCCTTCTTTAAATATGCATGTTGGGTTCCAATCATGTCATTGATGACCAACTGAACGTGAGTGAAGCAACAATGGTGGTTTCGCCAGCAGACGAAAGCTGTTTGGTAGTTGGTCCAGGACCAGAAGAGGCCCAGACAGGTAAGTTTTTGTGATTTTCCTTTTTAAGTCTACCTATGGAGCAGGGGTTGCTCTTTCAGGCTCCAATGAAACCTTGTGCCTCCCTTGCCCTATATTCCCGGTTCCGACTGTGATCTCTCTCAAAGCCTCCTCCTGAAGAATTGCCTATGTGCCAGGGAACATGCCCTGTGGTCCCAGTGGTTTCTCCTGTTGTCCAATTTTAACCAGGCAGCTGTTTCTACCAAACCTCAAGTCGTTTTAGTCAGGAATGCGGTCAGCAGCATATACATGAGCCTGGCTATTAAAATCTACACCTCCCGACGACTGCTCTCAGAAGGGCTGGCCATTCACAAGGCCCCCTTTCAGGACTTAAAATTGACTCCACATTCACACAACACCCAGCTCTCAAACAACCAGCATTTCTATGGATTGTAATCTTGCAGTCAGATTGCTGTGCACCACTGTGAGAGAATACATCGCCTAGAAATTACTGATGGCAATATCAGTGACTGAATACTTAATGCCTTCATATGACATTCCTATGTCTGCAATTTTGATAACAATTAATATAAATGGGTTAATGCTTCCATGAAAGTAGCGGGGAGAGAGACGTCACATGAACACGTTTACTGTGCAGCTCCTGATTTTGCTACCAGTAATTTCTATGCTCATGTTATTAATAGAATCAGGCAATGAAAACAAGAATGATAACATAGCAAAATGGCAGCCATTTTACTGCAATTATATCTCAATAGATATCAGTTCCAGGAGACAGAAGAGGAAATTTGCCAGGTTGTTTAAAATGTGTAAATGGCAGTGTATTGCAAAAATGTATCTGATAATATCTGCCACGTGTGTCCAGAGGTAGCTAGAGGCAAGAAACTGGTGATGAATTGCAAGCCACTCTGCCTGCCTTCAACAATAACTTTCATTTATGTAGCACCTTTTTAACGTAGTTAAAACATGCCAAAGCTCTTCACAGGAGTATTATCAGGCAACATTTGACACCAAGTCACATAACGGAATATTAAAACAATGATTGGGGATGTGCAAGAGTGCAGAGATTTAGGGGAGTTGTAGGGCTGGAGGTAGCTACAGAGATAGGTAGGCCATGGAAGGATTTGAAAATAAGGATAAGAATTTTAAAATGGAGACATTGCCTGTCCAGGACCCAGTGTAGGTCAGCAAGCATTTCTGCTTCCAGCTGCTTGTTCCTACTTAAAGTTAAATCCTTCTATCAGACACTGCTCTCTTTAAACTCAGTGTTGTACTGCCACAAGGCCTCGGAATCACTTCCTCATTGTTCTCTGGCATCTGCCTCCAACTGCATGAACCTGGCAGTTATTGTATCATGGAGAGTGGACCTCGACCTCTCAATATTATCAGTTCCGAACGTCACTGGGAGATGCTTCAATTGTTGTTGCCATCAGCATACATGAGGTTTCTCCTGCTGATGCCAATGATGCTGCTCAATGGCAGACTGCAGAGCAGAGAATTCTTGCTTCATGACAGTGTCCGACCGGGAAGCTGACTCTGCAACTATGACACGTCCAACTTGACCTACAAGGAGGCAAGAGACTGATCCCGTGTGATCCCGCAAGAAGAAAAGGACATCTAATAAGTTAATGTGTACAGTTACACATGTATCTGCTGTGCAGATTGCATATGGTGTATTTTGCAGTGCAACAGTCAATGTTTTACACCTGCTGAAAAACATTTGCACATAGATGCTGCGCAATTATAATTATACAAACCAGGAGTTGTATTGCTTACCTCCAGCTGGAGAGTCACCCACACTGGCTTTCCAATTGACAGACTCTAATGATCACATCTTAAAAGGCGAAAGGTTTAGCCTCCTGATTCATTCCATCCTCCACACTCTGAGCCATTTTTTCCGTAAGAAGATAAAAATGTGTTGAATAGGCAAATTACATGTGTATTTTGGACAGCAGCACCATTTTACAGCCATACATATTGTTTACCTGAATGTAAAGTACCTTGTCTACAGTAAGTTTGTGAGAATGTGTAAGAGCTAACTGGGTGCAGCATAATATTCAGTTGCAAATGCAAATAATTATAACAAGTCTTCAGTCCTCAACATTCTAGCTTCTCCCTGCTCTTGTAGTGCTGAAACATGTTCACTATTTCCCTTTGTGTTGCATTTGCAGTAGGTTGCTGGATCAATTCAGGTTCAAACAAACTTGTCTGCCATCTGTAACTTGATTGGCATCAGTAGCCACCCCAATCCATGGCATGAGGTTTATTTATGTTCAGTTCCATTTCTCATCCTAGCACGGTTCAAACATGACCATAACTGAGTCACAGAAAATCGATGTTGAACTCAGTCCGTCTTGTAGGATCATCAGGGGGCCTTTGAAACCGATGCTCACGAGGAGAGTTTTATGCTCTCCCCCACGTCGGGTTTGGAGGTGCAGAGATCATATAATCAGGCGCGATGGTGGCGGGGGTCAGGGGGACCCTGCCATCTTCCTGCCTCCACCCAAATTAAGTCCAGGGCGGGAAAGACTCTGAACAGCCTTCCCACCCACTGCCAATTGAGGCCTTTAAGTGGGCAATTAATGCCAAATTAAAGGCCTCATCCAGCCATCACTGGAATTAGCCCAGTGGCAAGGTGGGCTTGTCACCGCACAGGGAGCACTGCAAGACAAACTGTGTGGGTTGCTTGCTGGCTCCGGGGGGGGGAGGGGGAGGGGGAGGGGGAGGGGGAGGGGGTGGTCCCTCGTTAAAAGGCAGAGTGGCTGAATGAGGGACCCAGCATTGTGAAGGGGGGGGGGGGTGGCTTGCTGACAGCCAACCCCCTGTCCTTGTTGCCGACAGTCCTACACACCCATCACCCGTGACCCCCACCCCGTGAAACCCCTCCCACCCTGACTTGCCTGTGGCCTGGGTCCAGGGCCTTGGGTGAGTGCTGTGCTCTACTGGCAGCAGCCACTGCCTCTGCAGTGGCGTTGCTCAGTTAAAGAGCTGCCACATCAACTGCTGCTGGAGGACCATCAATTCGGTGAAAGACTCTCATTGGTCTTCCCGAATCTTGCTGGTCTTCCAGCGCAAAGAGTTGTCCATGACCGAGCGTTGCAGACTGGTACATTCCAAGGTCCAGGACTACGTGCTGAGGGACGCACTAAAGCTTGGGGCAGCCACTGCAAAGGCTCAATGGGGAAAGACCACTGTGTAAGGTCCTCCCATCATAGTGAACTGAGGGGCTGGACCCATGGGAAACCCCTCGGGCTGTATACACCAAATATGGGTTTGCTGTAAAATGTACAAGGCATACAAAATGGAATGGAAGGGTTGTGAGGCAACTTACTCCTGTATTGAAGAAAGCTGATTTCCTCTGCACTTTTTGGAATGTCAACTTGTTGCTGTTTTGAACTGTTTTGTAATATATTTTTTACAACGTTTTTTGAATAAAGTGTATTTTAGGGGAAAACAAAAGTTGTCGGCCTACAATTGCCTCCGATTCCACCACCAGGGTTCTTGATCCCAGGGAAGACTGTCTACTTAAGTGCCGAATTGGTACTTGATCCAGCGGGCCTTCCCCAGAAGAGGTAATGTGGGGCTCTCGCCAACGCATTTGCCAGTGGTCGGCACCCCTGTCTCCGAGACAAAATCCCGGCCACTGTGACTACACTGCCTGGCAGGGATTGCACCACCATCAGTGAGAAGGAGGACTTCAGCAAAAAGGAGAAACAAAAACAGATACATCATCCCACACACCCGCTATTTGGTCAGATTCCATGACCTATTAGCGTTAAATCCTAAAGAAGCTTTGCCTCTGAAAATCACTTACTCCAAAATCCCAATGTGGAAAGCCACCAAAGTGACAAGAGATGCTGATGATCTTGATGAACTTGGTTCCTTCAGAATGCATCCTTCAGGCTCTGACCTTGAAGAAAAACATTAGTGTACCCTAAATCGAGAGCAAGCTGGGGTGGCAAAGACTGATAACAATATGACCAAGTGGAAGCTCAGAGATCACCCCAGTTGTGAATGTTGAGAGCCTGGGAAAATATGTAGTGCCCCCTTTTAACAACCTGTACTCCCAAGGAACTATTCGAGATGGATCAAAACACTAGATCTCAGCTACATTTGTTTGGCATAACAAGCTATGATGATGACGGCCATGGCAATTTTCTTCAACTCTTCTCACACATTTCTTTCCAGTTTCTCCTGATAGACAATCCCATGTTGACTTGTGTGGTGACATTCCACACCTTCTTCACCTTCCAGGCATTGATGGTTCGTTCTTCCACTCAACAGACTGTGCTTTGCTATGGCATATAATATAATCTACAGAACTTGATCTGTAAATCTTGGTTTATGCCTTTTATGCTCTCCATTTCTCACAAAAAATATGCCGGCTTTATTCATGGTGTGTTATAGTTAATTGGCATTTTAGATCATTTGCAGCATTCTCTTTGTTGTGGGTAATGTTTAGTGTATCTAACAAACACAAACTTGGAGCACAGCAAGTTTGTGCATTCCGGCAAGTGCATAAACAAACGGGGTGAAAACTGTACTCTCTGCTTGTGACCCTGAGTTTTGCACAGAATATTCTGGCATAAATACTTCAAATATTATGCATTTTCGGTCAATGATAAGGGCCCCTTAGAGTATAACATTTTACACTGGATCGACTGGCCCACACATTCTTAGTGTGCGATAATGACCCGTTTCAAATAAGTATAATGGAATTCCTAGTTCACTTTATTAATGCATTTACTTTAAATTCAATTAGCTTTAACAATGTCATATAAAGTAATGAGATAAGGAAAAATCATTTGTTTCTTGGCAAACATCAATGTGAAGAATTGAATAATTTCTATTCTGGATTCTCAATGGTATACCTATCGCTAGCATGATTCAGGCAACTGAGTACTGGGAAAGTGGGTACTTCTACCCTTCCCCACTTAAATCACACCCTGTATTACCTAACTGCTATTTAACCTGCCTCTGTTTGTTTTGAGTGGGGATCAAATTACACATGTAAACAGCACGCTGAATAGGGCCTCCTGACGTTGATGATTACAAGATTTTCTTTGAATAGACAAGATGGAATTGGAGATGGGAGAGAGACTTCAGAAATTTGCTCCACTAATCACCAGAGCTCATAACTTCACAACTTACAGCCTGCAACTACATTGCAATAATTGAAGTGGCCACATTAAACAGGGAATGCTGACAGAGCATTTTCTAATGAAAAAGTTGAAAGAAAAGTATGACCAAAAGAATCACGATTGGTGGGCACAACATCTGTGCCCGACAAGAGACTTTTAATAATAAACAGGCGTTTAGTGTATAAATGATGTTTGCAACTAATATTTAGTATACTGATTTTTTTCCTCCCCAGCCAATGTTATATGTACTTTTCCTCTCTGTCTTAGAACAAGGAATGACTATATCACAAGAAAAACAGCAAAATCACTGTTTCAACATCACAGAGAAACTTACTGCACAGAAACTTTTTCCAAACAGTCTGGCAGAACATTAAGATCCTCAAAGAAGGTGAGGTCTGTAGAGTCAGCCATGATATCAACACTTGTTCCACTCTGGATGGGCCTTGGCCACGGCCAGGGAGGAAGATACACCAAGTTGTTAGCTTAATGTTGGGACTTAATCATGGTATTTCCTGCTTTAAGTGGAACTAGATGAAAGAAAGCCTGCCAGGGAGATCAGCAGGCACTGGAACTGGAGTGCAACCATTATGTTATCACCAACCATATCTGCAGTCATATTACATCTGTATGGCTGTGGGAAATTAGCTCTGTAGGAACCAGGCTAGTTTGTAGCCACTCGCAATATGTTCCATCTACTGCAAGGACAAGAGCAATCAATTTGCATCAAAGGGTGAGCATCGTCAGTGGCAAAGTCACCGGCACACTCAAATTTGATCTGCCTCTGTCTCCTACCAGTCTAGCATAGATGTCATCTGCACTAGCGACCAATGTGCTGCCAATAGGTCAATCGAACGAGTGACTGATAATTTGCCACGGCCAACTATTTTATCTCCATTACTGACTAGCACCGGAAATATGACACCCCTGCCCAATGCCAGTGTATTGCTGAATTTCCCAAAGTACAGGAGGGCCAGCAATATAAAATCAAAGGTTTGTTCAGCAGCCCATTGCGGCATAAATATTTGGTCATGTACCTGCTAAATGGATACACTTACCTTGACACCTTTCTTATGCTGTGCCATTTTTCTGCATCTCTTCTCTTCCTCCATCTTGCAGGCAATGTGCACAATATTGAGACTAGCCATTACCTCCTGGCAGCCATGCTACAGAGAAGAGTGCCTTGGAGCACCAAACAGGGCAACTCTGCTCTCTCCTCATGTCTTGCAGCAATGTGCCCATCTTGCCAGCTATCAAACAAGGGGTTTGGGCAGTGCTTTGCTGTAACTGGTGAAGAGTATTGTATCTCCTGAAAAAATGCAGATAATTTTTACAAGATGGTACCAAAGCTTAGAGCTCTTAGTTATAAGGATAGGCTCAGAAAGTTCAGTTTATTTATTTTGCAGAAAGCACAAGCTCAAATAGGATATGACTGACATTTTTATGAATACATAAAAAGGAAGAGAGTAGCTAAAGTAAGCTTTGGTCCCCTAGAGGATGAGACTGAGGAATTAATAATGGGAAACAAGGAAATGGCAGAGACTTTGAACAAATATTTTGTATTTGTCTTCACAGTAGAAAACACAAAAAGCATCCCAAGAATTGTAGAAAATCAAGAGGCAAGTGGGAGGGAGGTACTTAAAAGAATCACTATCACCAGAGAAAAAATTATAAGAAAACTAATGGGACTAAAGGTTGACAATTCCCTTGGATCTGTTGGTCTGCATCTTAGGGCCTTAAAAGAAATGGTTGCAGAGATAGTGGATGTAGTATTGGTTGTAATCTTCCAAAATTCCCTAGATTCTGGAAAGGTCCCAGTGGATTGGAAAACCGCAAATGTAACACTTCTATTCAAGAAAGCAGGGAGAGATAGAAAGCAGGAAACTGTAGGCCGGTTAGTCTAACACCTGTTATTGCGAAAAAGCTAGAATCCATTATTAAGGAGGTAGTAACAGGACATTTAGAAAATCATAATGCAGTCAGGCAGAGTCAAGATGGTTTTATGAAAGGGAAATCGTGTTTGACAAATTTATTAGAGTTCTTTGAGGATGTAACAAGTAGGGTGGATAAAGGGGAATCAGCAGATGTAGTGTATTTGGATTTGCAAAAAATTCAATAAGGTGCCACATAAAAGGTTACTACACAAGATAAGAGATTGTGGTGTTAGGGGTAATATATTAGCACGTATAGAGGATTAGTTAACTAGCAGGAAACAGAGAGTCAGGATAAATGGAGCATTTACAGGTTGACAAACTGTAACTAGTGGAGTGCCCACAGGGATCAGGGATTCAACTATCTAGAATCTATATATTGGATGAAGGGACCAAATGTAGCTCAGCCAAAGTTGCAGAAAATACAAAGATAGGTAGGAAAGCAAGTTGTGAAGAGGACACAAAGTGTCTACAAAGATATGTAAATAGGTTAAGTAAATGGGCAAAAATTTGGCAGATGGAAAACCTGCTATGCCAAAGGAGGATTTTTAAATTATCAATTGGAAACCTACATTAAACTATTAATGAAACAATAAGAGTTGGAATTTTACATTTAACTTTTTTAAAAAGCTGGCAGCCAAGATGGCCACCATAATTTGCATTTGAACACATTTGCACATTCCAAGGCCTCAAAGAGGAGACACATGTCTGATAAGCCTGTACCCAAAACAATGGCTTGCTCCATTGAGTGGACCACAGGAGATTGCTTTCATTAGCAGGACATTCAAAGCCATCCTGGAACATTAACATTGAAAGGGCCAACCCTTCCAGGTATAAAGTCAACATCCTGAGGCCTGAGTGACTGAAATTCCAAAATTTGAATCTTATTAGAAGGTTGCAGACAATACACTGAGGCAGTCATGTGACCATTTGTCCATCTCTGTGAAAGCTGGGAATTTCCCTTGGACAAAGTAGACATGCCAGTGACTCATTCTGGGCAGAAGTCAGAAGGGCTGTCTCTCTCTCTCTGTCTCTCCAGAAGGCCTGGTGGGGCATGTGAAACCTAGCTGCTGGGTGCTGGATCCAAGACAAAGACATCAAGGGAAGAAAGTCACCTACAGTTCTGCCTCCAAGAAAACCCTGAGCCAGGTGGGCCAGCCACCAAGTACACTTCTACCAGCTAAAGACCTCAAGAGCACAACTTCAGCTGGAAGGCAACGGAATTGTCCAACCCCACAGACTGTGTAATAATTTTTATTTGTTCTGGACTCTAATCCAACCACAAATCTACTCCTCATCACTCTGTAATCGATTTGTGTGTGAGTAATTCTCATGTAGTGTGTGTGTGAATGTGTAGCGTAATTTTATGTTCTTTAGATCATGTTTATATTATTAAGTATAATAAACTCAGCTCTTATGAGCATCAATGCGTACATTTGAATTAGGAGTAGGCCACTCAGCCCCTCGAGCCTGCTTTGCCATTCAGTAAGATCATGGCTAATCTGATTGTAACGTCGACTCCATATTCCCGCCTACCTCCAATAACCTTTCACTCCATTATCAAGAATCTATCTACTATTCCTTGTTTAAATTAAAGAAAACCTGTCTGGTTCTTTTACAATCACAGCAAAGGTAAAACACTCACTGAAGTGGTAAGCACATCCAATGTTTAAAAAGGAATAAACCCTGTTGCAGTCAAATAAGAGGAAGAACAAGAGGTGGGCCTTATGACCCCCTCCTCATCTGATCGTAACGGAGTATAATGTGGGAAAATGTGAGGTTTTCCATGTTGGCAGGAAGAAAAGAAAAGCAGCTTATAATTTACATGGAGACTGCAGATGTTGTGGTTCAGAGGGATCTGGGTGTCCTTGTACATGAATCACAAAGTCAGCATGCAGGTACAGCAAGTAATTAGAAAGGCAAATGAAATGTTGGCATTTGTTGCATGGGGAGGATAGAGTATAAAAGTAGGGGAAGTTTTGCTACAACTGTACAGGGCATTGGTGAAACCACACTTAGAGTACTGTGTACAGTTTTGGTCTCTATACTTTTAAGCAGGGACATACTTGCATAGGAAGCAGTTCAGAGAAGGTTCACAAGGTTGATTCCTGGGATGAAGGGGTTGTCTTATGAGGGAAGGTTGAGAAGGTTGGGCCTATACTCGTGAGGGATCAGAAGAATGAAAGGTGATCGTATTGAAACGTATAAGATTCTGAGGGGGCTTGACAGGGTAGATGCTGAGAGGATGTTTTCCCTTGTGGGCGAATCTAGAACTGAGGGCACCAGTTTCAAAATAAGGGGTCTCTCCAGAGATGAGGAGGAATTTCTTCTCTGAGGGTTGTTAATGTTTGGAATTCTCTTCCCCAGTGAGCAGTGGAGGCTGAGTCATTGAATATATTCAAGGCTGAGTTAAACTGATTTTTTTTTTATCTACAAGGGAGTCGAGGGTTATGGGGGGCAGGCAGGAAAGTGGACTGAAGGCCACAATCAGATCAGCCATGATCTTATTGATCTATTTCTTATGATATGGAGGGATTGGAAGCAGCTCAGTTCGACAGACTATTTGAAGTGAATAAGGATGAGGTCATGTCGATAAAATCGGTAGGTAAAGGGCTTAGCTTTTTTCAGAGAATCATCGCCCTCTGAAACAAACATTCATGTCATATGGTGAGGATGGGGTCGTTACAGTCCTTTAAAAGGGAACAGGGAAAGTTTCTGAGGGAAGAAGGCATCGCAAGTTATAAAAGGGTAAGAACTAAAATAAAAGCAAAATACTGCGAATGCTGGAATTCTGAAATAAAACAAAAAACGCTGGAAATACTCAGCAGAACTCTGATGAAGGGTCACTGACCTGAAATCTTGACTCTGTTTCTCTCTCCACAGATGCTGCCAGACCTGCTGAGTATTTCCTACTTTCTGTTTACAATATAAAAGGGTAAGCGTTTTATTAAGTTACGTTATAATGCATCATGTTCCTGAACTGTAATTGATCCTCTCAGGGAGTCAGCCAAGCTGTTCCAGTACAGCTACAACACTGGCATCTACCTGGCCATGTGGAAAATTGCCCAGGTATGTCCTGTACACAAAAAGCAGGACAAATCCAACCCGGACAATTACCGCTCCATCAGTGTACTCTCAATCATTAGTAAAGTGATGGAAGGTGTCATTGACAGTGCTATCACACGGCACTTACTAAGCAATAACCTGCTCAGAGACACTCAGTTTGGGTTCCGCCAGCATCACTCAGCTGCTGACCTCATTACAACCTTGGTTCAAACATGGACAAAAGAGCTGAACTCAAGAGGTGAGTTGAGAGTGACTGCCCTTGACATCAAGGCAGCCTTTGACTGAGTATGGCATCAAGGAGCCCTAGCAAAACTGGAGTCAATGGGAATCAGGGGGAAAACTCTTCGCTGGTTGGAATCATACCTAGCGCAAAGGAAGATGGCTGTGGTTGTTGGAGGTCAATCATCTGAGCTCCAGGACATCACTGCAGGAGTTCCTCAGGGTAGTGTCCTAAGCCCAACCATCTTCAGCTGCTTCATCAATGACCTTCTTTCAATCATAAGGTCAGAAGTGGGGATGTTTGCTGATGATTGCACAATGTTCAGCACCATTCACAACTCCTCAGATACTGAAGCAGTCCAGTAGAAATGCAGCAAGACCTGGACAATATCCGGGCTTGGGCTGATAAGTGGCAAGCAACATTTGCACCACACAAGTGCCAGGCAATGACCATCTCCAACAAGAGAGAATCTAACCATCTGCCCTTGACATGCAATGGCATTACCATCACTGAGTCCCCCACTATCAACATCCTGGGGTTTACTGTTGACCAGAAACTGAACTGGAGTAGCCATATAAATGCTGTGGCTACAGAGCAGGATAGAGGCTAGGAATCCTGCGACGAGTAACTCACCTCCTGACTCCCCAAAGCCTGTCCACCATCTACAAGGCACAAGTCAGGAGTGTGATGGAATACTCTCAACTTGCCTGGATGGGTGCAGCTCCAACACTCAAGAAGCTTGACGCCATCCAGGACAAAGCAGCCCGCTTGATTGGCACCCCATCCACCACTTTAAATATTCACTCCCTCCACCACCGACGCACAGTGACAGCAGTGTGTACCATCTACAAGATGCACTGCAGCAATGTACCAAGGCTACTCAGGCAGCACCTTCCAAACCCACGACATCTACCACCTAGAAGGACAAGGGCAGCAGATGCATGGGAACACCACCACCTACAAGTTCCCCTCCAAGCCACACATCATCCTGACTTGGAACTATATCGCCGTTCCTTCATTGTCGCTGGGTCAAAATCCTGGAACTCCCTTCCTAACAAAACTGTGGTTGTACCTACCCCACACGGACTGCAGCTCACTACCATGGGCAATGAGGGATGGTCAATAAATGCTGGCATGGCCAGTAGTGCCCACATCCCATGAAACAAATAAAAAAAATTACTATTGTTTTGTATAATTGGCAATGATTGTTTTCCTCTTGTTTTGCCACTTTTAGGAAACAGCATTAATCAGAGTCAGGAGAATGGTGTGATAGTTTACATTAACTGCCAAAGAGGGTAGGCCTGATGATATTTTCTTTACCTTTCATACGTTCAAATGTTTTGGCAGAAAATGTTTTCTCCTTACATCCTTTATGATGGCTTTGCAAAGAGATCTTTCATCAGCACAGCATTTATAAGATGGTACAAACTTCTGTCCTTGTACATCCCTTTTAGATTTTCCACAATGCAAGGCTGCTAATATGTGATTTCCCACCCACCCTCTGGTCAGCTCCCAGGACCTGACCCAGTTTGAACCAGGAGATTTCCAGCATAAATTTATGTAACTATAGCTAACTAACCATGGGAAATCTTAGAAATGAATGATAGACCTTGCATTCCCATCGTGCCTTTCTTGTCTACAGGATATCTCATTGTGCATTACAGATAGTGAATTACTCTTTTGACGCCACTGTTGTTTGCAGGTAAACCTGACAGCCAATTTGAATACAGCAAACAGTATGTGGGAAAAATGTCTAGATTAATTGTTTTTTGGTGGGGGTGATTGAGGATGAATATTAAGTCCAGATGCTAAGATAGCTAGCAGTTCTTCTTTGAACAATTACCATGGAATATTTTACAAAGGCAGGTCGCATAACAATTTAACATGTCCTCCAAAAGATGTCACCTCTGACAGTACCCTTCAATACTACAATATATTGCCAGGATGGATTATGTGTTGGAGCAGGCTTGAATTCAGCATACCGATAATGGAGCACCCAAAAAAAAACTTGGAAGTCTCAGTTGTGACTCAGTGGTAGCACTCTCACCTTTAAGTCAGAAGGTTGTGGGTTCAAGTACCACTCCATATACTCGTGTACAAATTCTAGTCTAACTCTTCAGGGCATTTCTGATGGAGTGCTGCACTGTTGGAGGTGCCATCTTTCAGATGAGATGCCAAACAGACTCCCTATCTGTCCCCTCAAGTAGATGTAAAAGAATCCTATGGCACTATTTGAAGAAAAGCAGGGCAATTTGTCTTGGCCAATATTTATCCCTCAACCAACATCACAAATAAAAAGATTCTCTGGTCATTATAATGTTGCTGTGTGTGGGACTTTGCTATGAGCAAATTGGATGTTGCATTTTCTACATTACAACAGTGACTACACTTCCAATGTACTTCATGGGCTTTAAAGCTCTATGGGACGTTCTGAGGTCGTGAAAGGTGCTACATAAACACAAGTCTTTCTTTCTCAAGTCCAGCCACTCTAGTGCCAGCAGCAGAAAGCAAAGATCAAGACACTTGAGTCTTGAAAGAAGGAAAATGAATGCGATCCTAATAGAGGCATAGAAAATATTATGTAGAATAGAAAAATATCCAAAGTACCATTTTAAGTTAAACCACAAATGAAGAACAGGATGACATATGTAATATTTAGTAAAAGGCATGTTAAGAGCTGGTGTCAGGAAGCACTTCTTTACACAAAGAGTGATGAATACCAGGAACAATCTTTCGGGCAGCATAATAGAGGGAAAAGTCTTTGGAATCATTCAGGAGGTGATTGGATGCTCCAAGGCGAGTGGCTGGAGGTGTGACCACAGGTTTCCATAGCACGGTGAAGTAGATGGACAGAATGGCCACCTTTATCGATTGTTCTCTTGTGATGAATACGTGCAAACTAAACATCAACCTAAGTTCTGCGTTCAGCAAGAGAATAAGTTGAGAGGGTGGAATGGCATCAATTTTTTCAAATGAATTGTAGTTCAAAATTTTTAAAATGCAATGTTTGGGAGTTTGCCAAATAAGATGTTATATCACAGTGTGCAGTACTGTGACAGCCTGCTGAAAGTGGAGTATTCCAGGCACTTTCACTCCACTGTGTTATTACTGCTGTTCCCTTTTTTACTGTAGCTGTCACAATCTGTTCCTTTGTGCCTTGTGGTCTGGATTTATTTTTGCTCCTCGCAATCTGCATCTTAAAATCTGTCTCCCACCATGTCTATGAAATGTTCCTTTAAGTTTTATGTGGGCAAACAGAGAAGGGAGTGAGTGGAATGAGTGTAACAGGATGAAATCCTCTGAGCCAATTCATTTCAAAGTACCTGGGTTTATTTTTTGTTTTGTTATCAATTTTGATTACGCTTCAAGACATTTCATTTGAAATGTTAATGAGATACTGGTAATGAAGGCTGCAAAATGTGGAGAAAGTTTTGATCCTGTTCAAAAGCATCCACCTTGTGATGTTACCTCTTTTTCTGTTTGCTGATGTCCCTTATGCTCGCCAGCATTCATTCTCTAATCTCCCTAATGTCTGACAACATCACATTTCAGTGCATTTACACTTATCCCCAAATTTTGGGAGAAGATAAGAAACCGGTGCAGGCGTAGGTCATACAACCCATCGAGCCTTCACTGCCATTCGAATAGATCATGGCTGAACTTCTACATCAACTCAGCTTTCCCACCCTATCCCATATCCCTTGATTTCCTTGGTGCCCTATCACTCTATTAATCTCTGTCTTGAATATTAACTGGGGTAGAGAATTCCAAAGGTTCAGAATCCTCTAAGTGTAGAAATTTCCTTTCATCTCAGTCCGAAATGGCCAAACCCTTATCATGAGACTATGATCCCTAGTTCTAACTCTCCAGCCGGGGGCAGCAGCCTCTCAGCGTCTACCCTGTCAAGCCCTTTTAGAATTTTATATATCTTGATTAGATCACCTCTCATTCTTCTAAACTTCAGCGAATATAGGCCCCATCTACCCAATCTCTCCTCATAGGTCAGCCTTCTCATCTCAGGAATCAGTCTAGTTGAATGTTCATTGCAACCCCTCCAAGGGAAATATATCCTTCCTTTGGTAAGGAAACCAAAACTGCACAAAGTACGCCAGGTGTGGTCTCACCAAAGCCCTGTACAACTGCAGCAAGATTTCCTTACTCTTGTGTGCCAATCCTTATGTAATAAAGGCTAACACACCATTTGCTTTCCTAACTTGCTGTACCTGCATGATAATTTTCTGTGATCCGTGTATAAGGACACTTAAATCTGTCTGAATACCAACATTTAAAAAAAAAAAATTCTGCTTTTTCATTCTTTCCATCAAAGTGGATAATTTCCACTTTCCCACATAATATTCCATTTGCCACCTTCTTGTCCAATCACTTAACCAATCTATGTCACGGTGCAGCATCTTTAGGACCTCCTCACAGTTTACTTTCCCATCTAGCTCCGTACCATCAGCAAAATTAGATATATCACACTCGGTCCCCTTATCTAAGTCATTGCTATAGATTGTAAACAGCTGAAGCCCTAGCATTGATCCTTGCGGCATTCCAGTATAATTACACCCTGCCACCCCATAAATGACTTGTTTAATCCTATTCTCTGTTTTCTGACTGTTAACCAATTCTCAATCCATGCTAACATATTACCTCCAATCCCATGATCCCGAATCTTATTTAACAACTTCTTGTGACACCTTATACATCCAAATACACTACATCCACTTTATCTACCCTGCTAGTTACACCCTCAAAAAACGGAATAGATATTTCAAACATGATTTCCCTTTCCAAAAACTGTGTTGACTCTGCCTAATTATATTGTGGTACAACAACACCAGAGCAACAACTCAGCCATGATCTAACTGAATGGTAACGAGCTTGAGGGGCTGAATGGCCTACTCCAGTTCCTCTGTCTATCATTTTCCTGTGCTTCTACTGTTCAGTGACTGCACCTTCTGAGGATCTGTTGGAGGCCGATTTAGGAAATGGACTCTATCTTCTGACAAATCCAGACAAATGGCCAGAGGATCGGGGTGTTTGAAGGAGACTGATCCTTATAGAACTGCCTCTCAGCAAGAGTCAATGCCTTTAGGAGATGATGGGAGGAAATTAGGCCAGAAAAGAAAAGAAAGATTATTGTTCATTTTCTGCAGACAGCAAATTAGCACAGTTTTCCCTGAAATATTTCTTTAGTTACTGGGGTCACTAGTACAGTAGATAGTGAGCAGTACATTTCTTTGACTTCGCTGCTATCTTGCCATTGTCTGTATTTTTTTTAAGCTATTTTGTATGGATTGTTATTAATAATGTTTCCTTTTACAATTTCCCATTTTCTGTGAAGCTTGGCATTTCTCTGATCCTTTTACCCATCTATGCCAATTGATAGGGCACAAGTTTCCCAAATGAATTCTTATTGGAGGTTGGGCACCGACCTCTCCCCAGGAATGGATACACCTCAGCTTGCTCTTCTGCACTTCTAAATTGTTGAACATTAGCAAAGGCCTGGGTGCAGGTTGCGTGGATGGTTTTCTTGAAAGGGGCAGACTTTCCAGGTTGAAGGCGGCACTCTCCTTTTTGAATAATCATCCATATTTTTTTATAAACACATTCGCAGTTATTTATTTTACTGGGTTTTTAAAAAATCAAACAGAACAAATAAATTTTTCTGAGAACCCAAAGCTCGGAGGCCTAAATCAAACCCTGAATCCAAGGTAAGTCTGGCTAAACTTCTAGCCCTCAATACTCAACTGAATCCTCACCTTCAGAAAGTCTCCTTTGAGTTGGAAGGTAGATGGCAGCGGGAAAGACCGAAAGGAAACGGGCAAGGGAAATACATTTTCTAAAGTAAATTATAGACTGTAAGGAGTTAACTCTGTTAGTGTCGGTTCCTGTCAGAAGCCCTGAAATCTAATGTTACCTTGTCATCCATGTATCTGGAATATTTTTTCTTTTATGAGTGTCTCAGTTCTAATAAGCAATTTCTATTCAGAAGAATGTTTTAAAGAGAAAGCCTCCTGATGTTTTTGACAGTGTTCAAGCATAGCTTACTTTATTTTTTCATCCCCTTCCTATCCATTAAAACTGCTACCAGATATATTCATAATCAACTCCCATTTCCTGATAACCATTCTAAAACTGCAAAAATGTGCCTTTGCCCCAACAATAAGGACTTGCTTGCTTCTCTGAAATAGCCAGCCAAAACAATGCAGCTATCCCTCCAGCACTGGCCTCTGCTCCCTGATTATTTATAACTATTTCTTTGTCTTTTCAACTCAACGTAGCTGTCCAAACTCAATCTCAGCTCCCTCGCCTGCTTATGCAGCCTGAAGCTAGCACCCGCATTTAAAAATCCAGGAATTTGCAATTAAAATCAACTGCCAGTAGGGTGACTTTGAGCAAGTCTCTGCATGCCAGCCCATCCACCCCAGCACATCAACTCCCACAGACTTTGGCTTAACTGGATAACATTTTCAGCAGGTGTGGAGGCAACCCACTGCATCATGGGAACAGCAGTTAAAAACCAGAGTTTTTTGGGGGGAGTGAGTGCGAGCGACTGGGACAAGAATATTTTAAGCAAAGCAAAAGATCTCAAGAAATCACGAGTAAAGGTTGACCTAAATAGTTTCATGCATGGAAACACACATTAGAAAACACAGGCATGTCATGGGTATTGGGAACACACTAGTATGTAAATTTATGGATGTCCTTTAGGCAAGTGTAAGTTTCAATAACACATTTGTAGACATTTTTCATTGATGTTTCAAAGTGAGGCCTTCTCTGAACATATCAAAATCTATAAATGTTTAGTTATCGCAGCAGAACATAAATGGTTGCTATTTGCATTTACAATTAAACAAAACAGACAGAGCAAAGAAACACTTTCCTTATTCCCTTTATTATTTTGAAGTGTTAACTATGTACAGCCATGTATGTTTCTTCCCACTAATAATCATCATTCATAAAGGAAGAGTGCAATTTGAAAAGAAGTAAAATGTACTTTCAAATTTGTTTAACCCATCAAGGGCTGTGGTAGGCGATGTGAATAAACTGGAAGAATAATTCAGCACTAAGAATTTCTATTTTCCCATCCGCAGGATATTACACAGTGGAACCACTTCAATGCTATCTTGATTGCGTTCAGAATTTGTATGGGACAAAACTGTGCATGTGATATCATTAGTTTCTCATTATTTTTACTCCATTCTTTTATTTTTGGAATAAAATGATATCATCTTTTGCTGTTATGCGTACTGTGTTCATCTTCATTCCAGTGTTGCTGTGCCAAATATGAAATACATTTTCGTGAGGTTCATACGAACATACGAATTAGAAGCAGCCCATTCAGCCCCTATGAGCCTGATCCGCCATTTAATAAGTTCATGGCTGATCTGATTGTGGCCTCAACTTCACATCTCCGCCTACCCCGATACCCTTTGACTCCCTTGTTAGTCAAGAATTTATCTACCTCTGCCTTAAAAATATTCAATGACCCTGCCTCCACCGTTCTCTGGGAAGGGAGTTCCAAAGACTCTCAACCCTCAGAGAGAAAAAATTTCTCCTCATCTCCGTCTTAAATGGGTGACCTCTTATTTTTAAACTATGACCCCTGGTTTTAGTCTCTCCCACAAGGGGAAACATCCTTTCAGCATCCACCCTGTCAAGTCCCCTCAGGATCTTATATGTTTCAATAAGATCACCTCTCATTCTTCTAAACTCCAGTGGATACAGACCCAACCTGTTCAACCTTTCTTCATAAGATAACCTGCCCACTCCCCCATCCCAGGTATCAGTCGAGCGAACAGTCTCTGAACTGCCTCTAATGCATTTATATTATTTCTTAAATAAGGAGACCAAAACTGTACACAGTACTCCAGATGCAGTTTCAACAATAGAGTTGCTGTACAACTGCAGCAAAACATCTCTACTTTTATATTCCATTGACCTTGCAGTAAACAACAACTTTCCATTTGCCTTCCTGATCACTTGCTGTATCTGCATACCAATCTGTTGTTCGATTACCTGCCAATTTTCGTTACCCACCAGGGATTCCTCCCATTACAGCAGATAGTGGGGGCCCCATTGCAGCCCATGGCCTATCAGCACAAGTTTTGCATAACCCCCACCATCAGTGGATTTGGCTGCAGTTGGTCTCATGGAACCAATTTGGGGACAAAAAAATGAGCCCAACATCTGGCAATTCATTGTCTCATTTTCAGACTTGAGCTCACTTAAAAAACCTCCCATGCCGACTTGTGCGATTGTACACTGAAAATACATTAAATTTCGGAGCCAAGGGGGGTTTAAGTTGGATAACGCCTGAGCATGGGTATTGTGATATACATTTAACCTGCACCCGTCCATTATGATACAGGCAGCACGTTAAATTCATGTGACTGATGTTTTAGATGATCGCTGCAGCCAGTGCCACTGTTGCTGATTGTAGGTTGCACAAATGGGCAGGGGAGCAATCTCGCGAGTGGCTAGCGCTACTGAAAGGCAGCCTGCACCTCTTAAAGGGGAGGTGCATTGTGGCCTCTAGAAGAGGTGCGAGTTTTTTAAAGAAGTGATTCAGGGCTGTGATACTTTGAGGAAGGGTTAAATATGCAAGAGACCACACATCAAGATTTACTGAATGAACTGCAAGTCTTGGTGCAAAGCACGGAGCGAAGGGGAGATATTCTGTATCACAGTGGGGCAGGAGGCCCTCCCCTCCAGGCATATGCTCAGCACGAAACAGGAAGAAATAGTGGCGGAGGTCAATGTCATGAGTGTGGGTCCAGGAACATGGATGCAGTATAGGGAGAAGTTTAACAATCTGACACAAGGTGAGTGAGTTCAATCTTCCAATGGCATAGTCTACCAACTACACCACTAGCCTCATCCACTACTCAATTCACTACTCCCCGATCACCCACCGACCACGAATCTCTATCAATCAGTACTCAACTCTTCAACTCGTAGGCTTTTCCTCACCCTCACAAACTTAGCACTGTTGCAAGCCTTGAACCCACAACACACAGCTCACATGCACTGGCAGCTATTCAATCATGGCAGCTATATCACTCAAACATATTTCAGGAGACTCACTAACACACTTCTCTCTTTCTTGCAGGCGAAAGTGCACAACCGCAAAGATGTGGAGGAGAAAAAGCAAGCCCGCATATTTTAACCCCCATGGAGGAGACAGTACTGGCCATCATGGGAAGGGGCATCACTGAGGCTGTAGTCACTGGCGGGGCTGGGAGGATCAATGGTGAGGGGATCTGGATACCTAATCCTCCTTATCTCCATCCACTTCTCCTGCATCTCACTATCTCTTCTGACTCACAAGCTGCAGATGGTGCAAGCACTTCTTACTTTCTCCTCTCCCTTCACCACAACACAACCTTTGTCCCTTTTTCATTTCAGATACTCAAGAACTGGAACCTTCCCAGTCAGAGATCTTACAGTTGCAGCCAGCAGGTCAGAGATTGATACTGAGTGTATTTTAGAGGCTTGAATAGAGGAAGGATCTGCAGTGGTGAAAAACTGGCGTAAGTGCACAGGAGCCAGGGTAGATGGAAAGGATAGCACAGGTGCCAGCTCCCTGGAGGGCTAGGTCACACACAAGTTCTGGTGCAGAGAAGTCAGATGAGGAGATCGATGGGACGGCGTACAGAAAAGGCTGATACTTGTACACAGCCAAATGCTTGGTGCACTGCAAAATCTGCCAAAAAGTCTGCGCTCAATGTCCAGGAGCATGGAGGAGTCCAACACCAATTTGACACAGGACTTTGCGCAGAGCTTGAGCACATTTTTTCCAATATAGAATGAATGGGTGGTCACCTCCGTCAGCACATCTGTGGAACCCACAATGATGCAGGCTTTGATGACTGATGTCACAGCTTGCATCAAAGATCTGAGTGCTGGAGTGGAAACTCAGACTGCTTCCTTCATGGGTTTGGATATCTCTGTTCAAGGAGACTTCACAGAAGTCCATTAATCTGTAAGATTGCCCCAAGAGAGTGGCAGCACCACCATCGAGCACGAACATGGAGTACTGTAGTATTCCTGCTCCCAGCCCTGCCACTCTGTCAGTGCCCTTGCTATTGTCTATCAGCCAGCCAGCCCAGACTGCTGCAGGCCAGGCCAAGATGGTGCAGTCTGAAGCTGGGCCATCTAGCTCTAGAGCTGCTTGAGGTCGCCATCCAAGGCCATCTGCAGTATTGTCAATTGAAGGTCAGCAGACTTCCACCACCCATGCTGCAGCCATTGGGGAAACACCTCATAAGAGCATAAGGGGAGGCAAAGGCACACAGGCACTAAGGGAATGCACAATGGGAATTAATTTAATTTTGTAAGCATTATGTAGTGATTGAATTGATAAAATTGGATTTGAATGTGCATATTTTGGCAATTTTAATTTTTCAGTTGTCAGAAAGAATTCAACATGATGGTCAGTGGTAGAGGAAAGATAAGGAGTGTAGTTGGTGAATGGGGAGGTGTGATTGAGGTTACTGGTATCACTCATGAATAATTGCATCATATAGATGTTGTACTGAAAGAGGCTGTCCACATTGCAGCCTCCCTTCTTCATGTCACTCCACTTCCTGTTGCACTTCCTCTAGTTCCTCCACTTCTTTGGCCTCCTGCTTCTCACTTGATAGATGGTAGCAAGGGCTGTTCCCTCATAATAGCAGGTTGTTCAGCATTTCAGCACACTAATACTAATCTTGATACCCGCTCAGCTGAGTACTGCAGGGCTCTTCCTTAGCAGTCCGAGCAGTGCAGGTGCCGATGGTGTGATCTATAATGTTCCTTGTGGCAGCATGGCTCTCATTATATGCCTGCATGGATATCAGACCAGAGTCATTAACCATGTCAGCAGTGGCCCAGTCACCAGCCTTTGACTTGCTGTGGTGGGTCAAATACAGGTGGCACAGAGGACTGCTGCAGAACAAAGGAATCGTGACTGTTGCCAGGATAACAGGCATTCGCCTGCATGATGCACTGCCTGTAGTCACAAACTAGCTGCATATTGAGGGAGTGAAATTCTTTTCCGTTCATGAAAATGGCTGAGTCCACATGAGGCGCACGGAAGGTATTGTGCGTTCAGTCAATGGCACCCTGCACCATGCGGAAGCCTGCAATCCTTGAAAACCCTCATGCTCCCTGCATCTGCTTGTCTCTGGCAAGAGGGAATGAGATGAAACTGTTTCTCTAAGTATACAGAGCCTCATTTAGCAATGCACTGCAAACTGAGAGCTGTTGCTTATTTCATCAGTAGCAACCTGAAAGGAGCCAGACACATAAAGGTTAAGGGCCACGGTCACCTTGACAGCCACAGACCATGCAGTCCTCGCCCTGCTTTGAGGTTGTGGTTGCAGCTGCCCCAGTTGGCAGATTGCAATCATGACTTGTTTTGTGAAGTGAAGGCATCTTATGCAATAGCTCTCGCTGAGATTTAGGTAAGACAATTTTTCCCTCATGACCTTCAGTGGATATGGCCTCTTGCACAGAGCCTTCTCCCCTCCTCCCTTTTCTAGCAGCTTGTCCTGCTCTGCGTGACCTCTCTTCATTCTCCCAGTCACGTTCAATTCCCAGAAGAAGCACTATCAAGCCATCCATGCCTGTAAGCGTCTTGTTGCAGCACAAGATTTTAAATCACTAAAAGAGTAGTTCAGTGCCAGCCAGACCACTCCCTATAGACTATTCAAACTTTAGCCATGAATAGGAAAGCTCCAAAAACACATTCAATTGCACTGTCAACCAGAAAAAAACAGTCCAGCAACTAACCTGTTAGCAATTCATGATTTCTTTAAATAGCACTGACTGAGGGCGGGGTGGGGGTGGGGGGAGCACCTGCATTCCAATTAACGCCATGTTCAGTTGTGCAAGGTTAAGACAGTGCAGTTCAAAAATGGGAGTGCTGGCATCAAATCACATTACACTCTGATTCCTGTCATGATGGCCTCCTGTACATTTCCTGTCAGAAGTACGTGCGCCCACAGCTCGAACCCCATTTTCGAGCATTTGATGGCTGCGTAGCATCGGGAAAATCGGCGTAACGCCACCCAATTTAACCCTCATTCTGTTTATTGCACTATCATGGAGTGGAGTGGAGTGGACTGTCGAGTAGTATCTAGATCAGGGTTGTCCAACATATGGCCCATGGGCCAGGATCCGGCCTGCCAAAGTTTTCCATCTGGCCCATTGTCTTCTTCCAGACCGTTTTTTAAAAAAAGATTGCAAGTCAGTTTAATTGCTGACAACTGCTGACATCAGAATAAGCAGTTTCCCAACTTTGGACAGATTCGGGGTTTTCTGGCAGGTTATGAATTTTTTTTTAAAAGCCCACCAGAAAACCCTGAATCTGTCCTAAGTTGGGTAACTGTTGTTCCCGCTCCAAGCACCTGTCACCTCTGAAACTGACTTGCGATCTTTTAAAAAAAAACTGACCAACCACAAAGCTGCTGTGCCAAGCACTCCCGCTCCCTGCAACTGTCAGAAAGAGTGGGAGGGAGACAGAGAGAGGGGACAAAGAGAGAGAGGAGGGACAGACAGAAAGAGAGAGGGACAGAGAAAGAAAGAGGAGGACAGAGAGAGAAAGAGGGGGGATAGAGGGGGACACAGAGCGAGGACGGCATAGAGAGGAGGAACACAGAGAGGGTGGGCACAGTGAGAGGGTGGGCACAGTGAGGGGGTGGGCACAGAGAGAGAGGCACAGAGAGGGAGGCACAGAGAGAGGGGGGAGGCACAGAGAGAGGGGGGAGGCACAGAGTGTGGGGGGGACGCAGAGAGGGGGGACGCAGAGGGGGGGACGCAGAGGGGGGGACGCAGGGGGGGACGCAGAGGGGGGGACGCAGAGGGGGGACGCAGAGAGGGGGGACGCAGAGAGGGGGGACGCAGAGAGAGTGGGATACAGGGAGAGGACGCAGAGAGGAAGGAACACAGAGAGGACTGAACACAGAGAGGGGGGAACACAGAGAGGGGGGAACACAGAGAGGGAGGACACAGGGAGAGAGAGGGAGAGAGAGTGATCAAGATCACTCCTGACAGATGGACATCTATCCGCAATACTCCACATTGCTACAAGTCTGCAGACAAACACTGACTCCTGTGCAAGCAAAAAAATGCCAGGTATCTCACTAAATCAGTGTCCAACATAGTGACAAGAAAGTAAGTCAATAAATTATTATTTTCGTTTAAGGCTTCTTCACAAAAATGCACATTTGTTGTGGTTTTGATCAATAGGAAAATAAATTGTTAATGCCTTTATCTTTCTGAAATTGTCTCAGTGGCCCGCTATGTAAGACAAAAATTGTAATGTGCCCCCCCACCCCCACCACCCCGTCTAGTTTTAATGGATACTTGGCACATGAAATTTATTTAATGTTTTTAAAATTTGATATCTCTGAGCCTGCTCTCCCAACTTTGCCCATCATAAATTCACATATATCCACAATTGTAATAGAAACTGCCACTGCAAACTTGTCATGCCATAATTATACCATTCCTCCTCGTGGTGGCAATGTCGTGCCTCAATTTTGCATCTCCCAGCTCCTCAATCTGCATTGCACAGAAACTCTTATGATCCTACCAACTCCACTTCCCTACTTCCCAAATTTCTGTAAGTTTCACTATTTAACTCTAAATAAAAAAAACAAAGTATTATTTAAAATTAATGACCAAAAAAAGGATATTAAAATGAGGACTGAATTTTGGCTGTACACCCTGATCTTCTGCCCTCTTATCCTACTTCACCTAAAAACTACGCTTCCTCTTAATCACCAGTGGGTGATTTGCACTTACACCTCAACACAGCAAGAACACAGGAAAGAAGGAGATTTTACAGGATTGTGTATTTTCAGTCTTGGAGGAAGAAAAGATGTGATAGAAAGCTGATTAACAAATTGTGCCACCAGTATGAAATATGTTGGACTAAATAGTATTCCCATTAGTGTATAGCAGTTATTTTAGGAATGCGGGCATCAGCTATGCTAGCACTGTCGCCTTGAAGCCAGAAAGCTACGGATTCAAGTTCCACTCCAGAGACTTGAGTGAATAATCTAGGCTTGCATTACTGTGTGGTACTGAGGGAATGCTGCACTGTTGGAGGTGCCATCTTTCAAATAAGATGTTGATCCAACTGCCCGCCCAAGTGGGTGTAAAAGATTCCAGAGCAGCATTTAAAGAGATCTGGGGAGCTCTCCCAGTGACTTGGCCACCATTTATCCCTCAACCAACATTTAAAAAGAGATTATTTGGTCATTATTTCATTGCAGTTTGTGGGGGCCTTACTATGCATAAATTGCCTGCTTTGTTTCTTACATTACAATAGTGACTATAATTCAAAAAGTACTTGACTGGCTCTTAAGTGCTGGAGGCTGTGAAAGGTGCTATATAAATGCAAGTCTTTCTTTTTTGCACATATTAACATATAATATGTAATCTATATTAATACATGTTAAGTAATATACTGTTGGGCACATACTGGGCTACGGATCAGCTAAAGCAAACAATACAGCTACACCTTATCCCATTAAAAACACACTAGTCATTGACAATTCCTTAAATAGGTGCAGTCATTCTATTTTTCAATAGAAAACAATGCAAGAAATGTATCAGTTTGTGAAATCTCTATCTAAATATGAAATTATTCTTTAACAGCTGATCCATCCGAGTGATAACTAAGTACACTTCCCTTGATCCTGATACACAATGAATTCTAGGGATACAATTTTAATTAAAACAGCACCTTTATGGCACAGGGTGAGTTGTGGGGCTAGAATCATGACCCTAATAACACTTTTATCAACAATTAACTGGAAGTTCACAATGTGATTTATTCTGCAAAGGTAGCTATAGTCAATTACCAAAGTATATCAGCATATCAATGAATAAGTCAGTGCATCTAATAAAAGGGTTTCATTTGCACATTCATACCCTAATATGTTGTATTCAGGTTGAGGTTTGTCACAATGCAGCAAATTAAAGCAGAACTGGTTAATTTTTGATGCCAATCATGTACTCTCCATCTCAATCAATATTGCGAGAATTGTGTAATCACATTGTCAACTTATCAACCCTTCACCCGAGGGGGCAAGCCACCCATGTGTAAGCTCATGGACTTTGAATTGTGGAAGTAAATGGAAAATGGTACTTCTGGGAAAACATAAGGAGGTTGGATATTATAAGGCAAAACTAGAGAAGTACACATAATCACAAAATACCGGCAGTATTATGCCAATTATCGAAGGACATTGTCACACTATGGTGATCAGTGTGAGACCAGTGAGTTCAATGGAAATGAAAATGAAAGATGAGCAATGTGCAGTCAATCCAATAGCACCTGTTTCAAACGCTAAAATAATATCGCCCAATGTCAGAATGACCACCCACCACCCCCCCAGTGAGCAGTTGCAGTCAGTCATGGGCGGGGTACAGACACACAGGGCGCACAGGGTTGGATTTTATCCTGCCCTCGGAGACAGGAACGGAAGTAGGGGGCGCACATAAAATGGCACTGGGTGGCCGGCAGCATGCCCATCGCCTTCCCAATGCCATGTAATTTAGTCTGGGGCGGGAAATACTGGAGATGGCCTTCCCGCCCTGAGGCCAATTGAGGCCCTTAAGAGGACAAATAATGGCCACTTTAGGGAAGCTTCCTGCCTTTGCTCCCATTTCCCTAATGGCGGAGAGGCCCACCACTATGTGGAGACATCGCCGGGTGAGACCTGGTAGCCTCCGAGCAGGCTTGCGGGGGGTGGGGGGGGGGTCTCTCCTCTGGGGTAATCTATGGCCCACAGAGGGACCCCCCCCCTCCCCGAAATGACTGCTGCCCCTGCAACAAGATACCCCCAACCTCATCTTCACCACTGCAGGCCTTCTGCAGTACCAGCAGTGGCCTCCCAGTGGTGCTGCTGAGCTGTTGACCCTCTGATTGGCTGGCAGCTCTGAAGGCGGGAGCTTACAGCAGGATATAGATCGGTTGGAGACTTGGGCGGAGAAATGGCAGATGGAGTTTAATCTGGACAAATGTGAGGTAATGCATTTTGGAAGGTCTAATGCAGGTGGGAGGTATACAGTAAATGGCAGAACCCTTAGGAGTATTGACAGGCAGAGAGATCTGGGCGTACAGGTCCACAGGTCACTGAATGTGGCAACGCAGATGGATAAGGTAGTCAAGAAGGCATACGGCATGCTTGCCTTCATCAGTCGGGGCATAGAGTATAAAAATTGGCAAGTCATGTTGCAGCTGTACAGAACCTTAGTTAGGCCACACTTAGAATATTGCATGCAATTCTGGTCGCCACACTATCAGAAGGACGTGGAGGCTTTGGAGAGGGTACAGAAGAGGTTTACCAGGATGTTTCCTGGTCTGGAGGGCATTAGCTATGAGGAGAGGTTGGAAAAACTCGGATTGTTTTCACTGGAACGACGGAGGTGGAGGGGCGACATGATAGAGGTTTACAAAGTTATGAGCGGCATGGACAGAGTGGATAGTCAGAAGCTTTTTCCCAGGGTGGAAGAGTCAGTTACTGGGGGACATAGGTTTAAGGTGCGAGGAGCAAAGTTTAGAGGGGATGTGCGAGGCAGGTTTTTTACACAGAGGGTGGTGAGTGCCTGGAACTTGCTGCTGGGGGAGGTGGTGGTAGCAGATACGATAGCGACGTTTAAGAGGCATCTTGACAAATACATGAATAGGAAGGGAATAGAGGGATATGGGCCCCGGAAGTGCAGAAGGTTTTAGTTTAGACAGGCATCAAGATCGGCGCAGGCTTGGAGGACCAAATGGCCTGTTCCTGTGCTGTACTGTTCTTTGTTCTTGTCCCTTAAAGGGACGGTGTCCCAGACGGCAGGTGTTAATTGGCTGCCCGTCGTGGAATTCCACCAGGGGTCTGAAAGTGGGTCAAGGCGGGGTCATCCCCCGCCTTCTGATCCTCCACCGGGACCCCCGTCACCTGGATAAAATTCAACCCACTGTCACATCTCAAGTCCACTGGATGCATTAAGGTATCAGTATACTTTGCACATGTGCAGAAGAAACAGTCGCCAATGACCCTCCAGGTAACTGGTGGTAGATTTAAATACAATGAAAGAGTGACATGGGGAGGTTGTTTAAGTTTCACTCTTCCAGCATCCAAACCTCAAGGTAAAAATGACTTACATTCAAATGAGGTTACTTCACATTGCTTCATAAAATGTGCAGTACAACAGACATATAAAAGACTTATTATTTTGATCCAAATAATGCTGCAATGGGCTTGAAGTACTTTATCATGAGTGCAAGAGCAGTTAAATTACAAATGAACATTTGCTCATTCTACAAGGTACTTTCCTGCAATAAACTGCCATGCCTATCCCCTGCCCCCTGCTCCAGATCCCATGTAGCCTGCTTTATCTGCTAAACAATCGCTTTCTGACCTATGTAGGCTCAGCAGATAAGACAGGGGCAGATTGTCTTTCCTCTTTTGTTTTTGCCAACGTCCTCTTTTTCTACCTTGCCCCAAGAACAGACAACAGATGTCAGGTTCAAGATGGGAGTAAGACCCAGGAGTCAAGCAGACAGATTGACACAGCAGGTCCAGGCATATCTTACCTTCAGTGGCCACTGCACACTGTTTGTTCTGTCTGTTGTACTTAATATTTTGATCCTGGGTTTGCACTTGTGAAATCCTTACTCTTATAAAAGGCAAAACAAATAAATAAAGTGGGGAAAAAAGTCACATAGCTTGGTGAAGATGTACAAATGATAAGGATGTGGGGTGCAAAGCTCAAAGTGCACACTAGATCCCAGTGTATAGGTGAGTTTTTATTAGAGCAGAATAAGTTACGTGCCAGACATAGGATTCGACAGACTGCTAGCATAAGCCCAGATGCAGCAGTCTGTCTGGTCTTTAAGTGAAAGGAATTACACTTCTGCCAAGATACATATTGGTCCCTTGCGCTACTGGAACACTATTCTTTTCCAGCTATGACATGGCTTGTACCACTTGTCACCTCTGAATAATTTACCCTTCAGTGCTCCAATCCAATGAATCTATTAAAAATGGAAACCGCATTTATTATTGTTAAATGCACCAAAAATCAATAGCGGAACCTAAAGACTAAAAGGAAAGGTAGGACTTTAATTAAATGCAAGATTTTATAACTCGCTTTCAACTTTGTTGCTTGTGAGTTATGATGGGATCCATGCACATTAAATAAAAAATTATATCACATTTTTTGCACTTAGGATATTATCTATCTGCCTTTTTCTGTTGAGACTATGCAGCAGATGAGCAGAGGACACTACTCTTTTAAGCTGGATACAATACTGTACCATGGAGAAAAGATAAATAGGAATTATTTCATAATGCTTATGTTAGTACTGCAACCAGTTCCATATTATGAGGTGCACAGCCTTAAACCCTTTGTTTGCCTCAGCTACTGAATGCATTCTAATCCAGTGAGATATGGCAATGGTCTACCCCACATTAACCATTTAAAAAGGTCATAATCTGGTATCAGCACTGGGAAACCACTGCTACTTTGTGTTGTCCATATGAAAGCAAGTGCTGTGTGGGAGGCCGCTTCAAGAATTGTGGGTTTTGCTATCTTAAAGGAACATATGTCATTTAATAGTAATTTTGTCTTTTGGTGACTTCTTGCAGTAACATTTTCCATTTCCTATCAGGACATCAGCTTCCATCTGTGAGTTCCCAGTGCTGTGTAGGGTGGTACTGCCACAATACTAAATCTGGAATTCTGCTGAGTAGGGCAATATAATTGTTTGTCCCAGAGATGTCAGTGAAAAAGACAATTGGTTGGAGTGTAAAGGCGGCTGCTTATTAACTATTGCTCGTGTTATGAATGCTGGACTTTGTAACATGATTATGTTTAAAAACTATGATTTATAAAAGTCTAAGATGGAATCAGAGAAGTCAGGTGACCTCACATCAACTCTGCTGAAAGACAAGACAGAAATCTTGGCTACCAGGACAACAAAGAACACTTTTTTTTTATTTATTCATGGGATGTGGGCATCGCTGGCTAGGACAGCATTTATTGCCCATCCCTAATTGCCCTTGAAAAGGTGGTTGAGCTGCCTTCTTGAACCGCTGCAGTCTTTAGGGTGTAGGTACACCAACATTGGTGTTAGGAAGGAAGTTCCAGGATTTTGACCCAGCAACAGTGAAGGATGGAAGATATAGTTCCAAGTCAGGATGGTGTGTGGCTTGGAGGGGAACTTGCAGGTGGTGGTGTTCCCATGCATCTGTTGCTCTGGTCCTTCTAGGTGGTAGAGGTCGCGGGTTTGGAAGTTGCTGTTGCAGGAGCCTTGGTGAGTTGCTCAAAGATCAAAGAATCTTTTTGAAAAAGCAGAGGCAGCAGGGGTATAACACCTAAAGAACAACGGGTGTCACCCTCCCAGACTTTCAGATTGTTACCAACGAGTCAGTGATTCTGAGAATGCAAATGTGCACAGCAGCTGCTAACATCTGGAAACAGTGGAAGGCCCAGATGGCTCAGCTGAAAGCAGACTCCTGGACTTTGCATATTGAAGAAGGACAATGAGCTATTGACTTTTGATTCCAGATAAAGTTATCAGATTTTAATACATTGTAGAGTTGAGTTTCCACTTTGGGCACAATTTGCACAAAAGTGCACTAGTTTTCTGGGGAGATTCCCCCCCCCCCCCCCGTGTCCTGCCCATTATTTATTCCTTAACCAACATCACTAAAGTAGATTATCTAGTCATTATCACATTGCTGTTTGTGGGAGCTTTGTGAAAGACCTGAATTTATATAAAACCTTTCATGACCGCCAGATGTCCCAAAACGCTTTATTTTATGACTCAAGTTTCCATTCAAGCTCATTTGCATAATCATAATGTAAAATTGTCCATGCATTAGCGCAATCAGACAGCTTTCTTGAGTGTAATTGTTTATTTTTTGCTTGCTTTAAAAATACTCCTTGATATATTTTGGACTGGTATCCTGGTGCAGTTTTATTAGTACAGCTGAAAATGGGTTTATCACAAAATATTAACATTTTCTTCAGTATCTAGCCCACCATCTGTGAGTCTCCTGATTTTAAATAACTGAAAATGGCATTATAAAACTATACTGAACCATTTACTAGTTTTATTGGTGCACAGTAGTCAGGTTCTTAGTCAATTAAATATTCGATATTTAAAAGCTTTTAAAAAGTGATTATTCATTCCCCTGTGCCTAAAAGAAAATGCTTATTTTTAAGAACCTCCTCAAAGGCCCGCAAATGGGTGCAGTTAGTGAAAATCGCCATGGTGATTAATGCCATCTGGGGCATGGTCAGTTTTGAGGGCAGCACCAGATTCTAGGGCTTTTTTTTAAAACCAAGGCAAATGATCATGAAAACACGACTTGTACTCGAAATTCCTTGACGGTTTGCATGAGTTTGGCCAGTTTTTGGGGAATTACACTAAAGTCAGCACAACCTAATGGAAACTCTACTCCTGTATGTCATAGAATCATAGAATGGTTACAGCACAGAAGGAGACCATTCAGTTTGTTGTGTCCATGCCAGCTCTCTTCAAGAGCAACTCAGCTATTCCCATTCCCCCACCCTATCCTCATTGCCCGGCACACTTTTTTTTCTTCAGGTGCTTATCCAATTCCTTTACAAAAGCCACGATTATGTCTACCTCCACCACACTCTCAGGCAGTGCATTCCAGATCCTAACCATTAGCTGCTTAAAAAGCTTTTCCTCAGGACTCTGTTGTTTTTTTTTGCCATTCACCTTAAATCGGTGTCTTCTGGTTCTTGATCCTTCCGCCAATGGGAACAGTTTCTCCCTATCTTGTCTGTCTAGACGTCTCATGATTTTGAACACCTCCATCAAATCTCCTCTCAACTTTCCCTTCTCTAAGGAGAAAAGCCCAACTTCTCCAATTTATTCACGTGAACTGAAGTCCCTCATCCCTGTCACACAATACACCAGTTGAGACCAAAGCAGAGTTTTATGAAGGTTTATCATAATGTCCTTGCTTTTTATAAAGCCCTATAAAGTCTCTATTTATAAAGCCCAGCATCCCATATGCCTTTTTAACCACTTTCTCAATCTGCCCTGCCACCTTCAATGATTTGTGCACATATACCCCCAGGTCCCTCTTTTCCTGCACTCCTCTTAGAATTGTATGCTTCATTTTGTATTGCCTCTCCTCATTCTTCCTGCCAAAATGCACCACTTCACACTTCTCTGTATGACATTTCATCTGCCATGTGTCCGCCCATTCCACCAGCCTGTCTACATCCTCCTCACAGTTCACAATACCTCCAAGTTTTCTGTCATCTGCAAATTTTGAAACTGTCCCCTATGCACCCAAGTCTAGGTCATAAATATATATCAAGAAAAGCAGTGGTCCTAGTACCGACCCCTGGGGAACCCCACTGTATACCTTCCTCCACTCTGAAAAACAACCATTCACCACAGCTTTCTGTTTCCTGCCCCTCAGCCAAATTCATATCCATGCTGCAACTTTCCCTTTTATTCCATGGGCTTCAGTTTTGCTGACAAGCCTGTTATCTGGCACTTTATCAAAAACCTTTTGCAAGTCTATATACACCACATCAACCATATGACCCTCATCAACCCTTTCTGTTAGCTCATGAAAAATCTCAGTCAAGTTGGTTAAATATAATTTGCCTTTAACAAATCCATGCTGGCTTTCCTTAATTAATCCACACTTGTCGAAACGATTGTTAATTTTGTCCCGCATTATCGCTTCTAAAACTTTCCCACCACTTAGGTTAAACTGATTGGCCTGTAGTTGCTGGGCTTGTCCTTATACACTTTTTTGAACAAGGGTGTAACATGAGAAAATCTCCAGTCCTCTAGCACCACCGCTGTATCTAAGGAGGATTGGAAGGCTATGCCTCCACAATTTCCAACCTCACTTCCCTCAGAATCCTCAGATGCATCTGATCTGGTCCTGGTGACTTATCAACTTTAAGTACAGTCAGGCTTTCTAATACCCCTGCTTTATCAACTTTTAGCCCAAGCAGTGTCTCAACTACCTCCTCTTTCACTATGACTTCAGCAGCATCTTTTTCCTTGGTAAGGACAGATGCACCCTCAAAAAATGTCTTTGTCTCAATCATTCTGTTCTTACCTCATGTTCTATCCCCAATAACACCACAGTGTCCCTGGCAAACTATGAAAGGGAACTGGTAAGTATTTAGTAAGGAGGAACACAAAAGGAGACAAAAGGAATGCGATTAGTATGAATGGCTGCATTTGAAGAGCTATCATCAGCACTGGTGCAATGGGTCAACTGACCTAATTCTGTGCTGGAATGCCTGCGATTCTCTTTTGCAGTGGCAGGAAAAGGAATCTGTGCTCAGTTCTACCACATGTAACAAACTTCAGTGTCAGGTATTGTGTGCACAGATAGAGAATACTCAATGAGAGATTGATGAGCTACATGTTTTATTATCATGTGGAAGATCCAACAGGTCAGTAGACATGATATGAATTACAACTTACATTTATATAGCATTCATTATATATATATATATATATTAAGTTTCAGAGTATTTAACTAAGAAGACAAATTTGCAAGGCTAAGAGGCAAGAGTGAGAGTGGGACTAATTGGTATCTCTTTCAAAGAATTAGCATAGACATGATGGACTGAATGGCCTCCTCTGGGCTGTAAGATTCTACGGGCTTGATTTTATTATACCTCGGTGATGGGTGCGCAAAATCGCGGTGGTCCCGCCTGTGAGATTAATGGCTGCGCCGCCATGATTACGTGGCGGGCAGCCATTTAGCATAATGACAGCGGACGGCCCTCACAATCATGTGGCAGGGGCGTCATTGGTGACACTGTTAACGGCGTCTCCTGATGTTGGATTGCAGAGTTCCACCCTCACCCCCCAACAGTATCCTAACAGCACTGTGGGTGAACCTACCCCACATGGACTGCAGTGGTTCAAGAAGGCAGCTCACCAGCAGCTTCTCAAGGGCAATTAGGGACGGGCAATAAATGCTGTCCTAGCCAGCAACGCCCACATCCCATGAATGAATTAAATAAAAACTTGGAGAGATCCCTCCTGCGTACCACCTCCACACCTCCCCCCTCCCCCCCAACAACAATAGTATCCACTTGCAGAGATCCCTCCTTCCCTCACACCTGCAGATTGAGCTCAGCAGCAATGTCTGATGTGAAAAGAAATTCCACAAAATAACAACAGATAACTTACCTAACCTTTGCAGGCACAAATGACTCTCGCTTCGGTGGCACCAGCTTTTCAAAGACGGGAAAGCGAAAGCACGTGAGTGCCGCACGTCGTGCATAAGATTGCGAACATCTAGTAGGATCATGGCAAATTAGATACAAATTCATGCAGAACAGTATGTAACAGATTTAAATTACGATCCCATTGTGTCGTGGCGGAGGTGCCGCCACAGAACTTTGCCGCCTCCGAGAAAATTGGAAACTGCCATTATGGCATTGGGTTCTGTGGTGGACAACTCCGTGCCGATTCTCCGGCCACCCCCACCAAAAACCCGCCTTCTAATGAAACATAAAATCCAGCCCTATAATTCTATGACGAATAGGTGAGAACACTAGAGGTATGTTCAAGGAGACTTTTGAAGGAATGGAAGGGTGTACCAAGGCAAAAAGATTTCAAGAGAGAATTTCAGTGGGAAGGGGTTAATAATTAAAGAAATGGCCTCTGATTATGGAATGGAGGGGGCCATGGAACAAGTGCCTGGGGAGCAGATGATCCAAGCAGGGACATGTGGCTGGAGAAGAGCACTCAGGTAGGGTGAAGCAATCCTCTGGAGGAACTTAAAATCGAAGGTACAAATCATAGTGTCAAATCCTTTCTTGAATATTGTGAGTGGGCTATACAAATCCTCCCCATGAGTGTAATATAGCCGTGTCTCATTAACATCCAGTGAATGTTCTGTTTATATCTCAAACAAGTTCATGTTTCATTTCGGTGAAAAGCTATTTATTTCTTAAAAAGCCATTAACCAGATTCACAGTGGGGAGTAGCACATGTGATGTTTGGATACACTAAATATGAAGATGCACTAAAACTGTCCTCATTGTTGTAGAACCCATACATTACACATTATGCCAAACAATAGGAGGTACTGAAGGATAAACTAGACTAAAATGAAGTGATAATTTCTCTTTGTCCAGAGTGTACAAAGCAATAAATGGCTCCCCTGCTGATTAAATGTAGAGTGTTTAATCAAAGTGCAGGAGCCAGTTATTGCTCAGGGCACTGTGGACACATGCAAGTTATTACTGTAATAGGATCTTTCAGTAAGTTCTTTACCGTTAAGTAGCTCTCTCACATGAAGAATGGTCACTTGGGCGACAGGGATTGGCACCAGTGGAAATGCACCTTAACCAAGTCACTGTCTCCTGAGGAAGGTGTGAGAAAACTGGGGATGGGAATGGAGTAGTCACATAGCATTCCAAATAATGGCTCAAATAACACACTGCATGGATACGGATACAATTTTGTTCCTTTCATGATGTGTTTTTAAGGAAGGAAACAACTTGCATCTGGAAAGCACCTTTCACATGCTCAGGACATCTCAAAATGCTTAAAACGTGTAGTTACTGTTCTTTGGGATACAAATTTGCAGCCAATTTGCACACAGCGAGGCCGTACAATCAACACAAACAACAAGATAATCTAAAATGAAAACATTGCAGATGCTGGAAATCTGAAATAAGAACAGAAAATGTTGCAAATACTCAACAGGTCTGGCAACATCTGTAGAGGAAGAAAGAGAGTTAACATTTCAGGTCAATGGCCTATTTGATAAGCTCTGATGAAAGTTCATCGACCTGAAAAGTTAACTCTGTTTCTTTTTCCACAGATGCTACCACACCTGCTGAGTATATCCAGCATTTTCTGTTTTTAACCAGATAATCTACTTTGGTACTGTGGGTTGAGTGAAGAATTTTGGCTGTTCTTTGGCGAATGGTGCCATGGAATTTTTTATATCCAACTATATAGACACACTTGGTTTAACAGCTCATTTGAAAGAGGGCAACTCTAATAATGCAGCACTCCCTCAATACTGCATTGGAGTGTCAACCTAGAATAAGTGCTCAGGTATTGGAATGGGATATATGCTTAGGATATTCTGACTCAAGAGATGAGTGCATTACCCAAAAAGATGGTGGAAGCAGATTCAATAGTAACTTTCAAAAGGAAATTGGATAAACATATGAAGGGAAATAAAAATAGAGATATGGGGACAGAACCGGCATGTGGGACTAATTGTATAGCTCTTTCAAAGAGGTGGCACAGGAGGGATAGGCCAAATAGCCCCCTTCTGTTCTGTGTCACTCTATGATTCGATGATTTAAAGTTAAAATAGAAATAATCTGTTTTTTTTCCAGTAATATTTTAAAATTCAGCCATCAAAAAACGTTTTGTACATTATAACAATTTTTAAACAGCTACTGAATATGAACAGAACTAAAAGAGCCCTTGATGGAATTCAGCACCTGCTAAAAACAGCAATGGTATTTGTTAATATAGGTGTCAGTGTTATAGAAATGGGAGCATGTTTCAGTGCTGAGATTTTGTTACACTCGCACTGTTGTGGGTTCCTTCACCCCTAAAATGTGATGGCAATTCTGAAGCACTGCTATCCTGATGCCAATTCTAATGAGACGATATCACCTGGCTGCAGATTATTGAATTTTCTTCCCTCCAGCTTTTCTTTTATAAACTGTACTGAAATCATTTGTAATCAGTGTAAGATATGGTTATGGGAGACCTATTATTCCTTTAATATGCCTAGTAATGATCAAAATACTGGTTAATGATTACAGCTTTGCACAGAAACTATAGCACAAGTGGAAATTATTTGAATCAGGGACATACACGAGAGCAAATGCACATATATTCTCAAAGAGGAAATCAAACCCAGTTTCATTGGACTGTTTAGGTAACTATATCTGTTCTCTATCGAGCCAAAGATGGTAGCTTAAGGGAGCACTGCAGAACTACCTGATTTCTGAAAGGGAGCTGGAAAGTCCACTGTCCAAGAAGAATCGTCATAACAGATAAGTGTTTTGTCAAATGCTATGCTACACAAATTAAGTTGGCTTCTATTTGGCTTCATGACAAGCACAGCATCAGACAACTTTCTTGGAAGCTTGCATAGCTCTTGCCTCTACCTTCATCTCTCTGAGTTAGTAAACAAAATGCCATAGCAGAAGGAACATCCTGATCTATATTACATGAGGATAGTGACGTTTTTTATCCACACCCAAAGCCACGACCTAAAGTAATGATTAAGTTCCCTCCGGTTCAAAAAGTTATAACACTATCCTCCTCTTCTGCAGGTCTCTGAAGAAATGTCAGTTCCATTATGTGGTTAACAGATGACTGTTCTGTTATGGCGCTGACAGGACTAGATGCATCATATGCCAACAAAAAACACGGCAACCAAAGTGACTTGTTGGCTGTCTGTCTTTATTCTGTTCTGCTGCCAGTTAGCGGAGGACAAATCCACTGAAGGAATCAGGAAATCCTTTGCAACTGGGTCTTACCACACTTGACCTGGGAGGATGTAAAATGGGCATTAGAGGGATGATGAATCGTGTATATCAAGAAACTGTAGGCAGCGTACCCATGCAATATGGGCAGCCAGCACCAATGCTCCTTGTTGGTAGGGCTAACTTGAAAAATTATCCCTTAGCAATTAAAACATTCCTCAGCTTTGATATCTCCCGCCTTGAAAACTTGCTTTATAGACATGGTGAGAAATATATCCCATTGGGATGCTGCTGTGATGTCATCACTGCCGCATAATATCCTCACAGGAAATGCATAAAGTAAATATTTTTCAATTCAAAAGAAATATTACACAGAGGATACTTAATTAATGGTTGTGGTTTACAAAGTAGATGAAGTTCAGAGAACCTAGAATACAGCAAGAATAAAAACATCATATTCACAGCATGGCTTTCAGTGTCTGTAACGATAAAGGTGAATTAATATTTCAGGTGTAAACAGTACAAATGGTTGTGCATTCCCAGGTTACTGTATTCAAGGAGTTCTTCACAACACGTTACCATGTGGCAAATCAAACTTTAAACAATGGCAAATTTCACAGTGGAATCTATATATTTTGCAATTAATAATTGTAACAGTTATCTTTTTTTGTTTTATTTATACTGAGAACAATGATTGTTCATCGTTACATAAATAACTCTGAGAATTATTAACTGAATGATTAATCATTAAGCAACTGTTTACCCCTCCACTATTTCCACCTCCAACTACTCCTCCTTGCAACAGTAGGCAGTCACAAAAAATATGTGGATGCATTTTTATTACAGTTTCCAGCAGGTGCAGTTTTTCCTTTTTATTTGAACCACCTATGTAAACCTGTCACACTGTAATTACACCCTCCCGCCCATGGTAGTGCTGCAGCACTTCCTGTCACCTTTGCATATGCAGGCTCCCTTTATAAATGTCGACATACAAATTTATAAAGCGAAAAGTTGACAGAAAGTGTGTACTTACTTTTAATTTATTAATGGTCAATCTCATGTGCTTTTGCAGAGGTTTTAGGTCAAGTGGATTTGGAGGGTATAATTGGAGGACAAGGAAAGATGGGGGGAGGAGGGAAAGAGGAGGCCAGGGAGCAGAGAGAGGAGATTGAGGGTAGAAGAGAGATGGGGGAGGTGAGGGGAGGGGAGGGGTAAGGAATTAGGAGAAGAAAGGTAAGGAGGTGCAATGACCATATGGGCGGAGGGAAGCAGGGAAGAATGTGGGGAGCAAAGGAAAGGATGAGAAAGGGAAGCAAGAAGCAGGAGAGGATGTGAGCAGAAAGAGGGAAGAGGAGAGCCAGTGCATGAGAAGGGAAAAATAAAAATGAAGGTGAGAAGGAGGGAGGGGAAGTGTGGAGAGTGTAAATGGAGGGAGAAGGAGAGGGCAGGAGAAAATATGGGATGAACCAAGGGTGATGAGGGGTGAGAAATGGAGGAGAAAGAAGAGGTTGGAAGGAAAAGGGTGGGGTCAGAGAGGAGGAAAGAGATAAGGAGGAGGGGAGGATGTGAAATTTTGTAGTTCATGACAGCACGACTACCATCTTATAATTTAGTATCAGTAAATTGTTCAAGTTCAGAACATAAATACTGTATCTTAGAACAATATATATCCTGTATATACAATATACATTCTGGAGCTTTCTGCTGATAGCTAGAACAAAACTGTACCTTTGTGCAAACTCACTTAGTGGACCAAGTTTGTAACAAACCTTCTCCCCAATATTTGGGCTTCTCTCCAGTGATGTGCTCCACACTGTTTAATTCAGTCAGGGCCCTTAACATGTACCTTTTAAATTATCCCATCAGAAAAAAGCTTATAGTTATTATCAGAATGTACCACTGGGGTTTAACATTAGCTAAATAGGATCATCCATACTAATTATGGTAAGAACCTAATTAGAATAACCTTTCCTAATTGAGTTTCCTTTTTATGGAATGTAGGTTGCTAAGGTGACAAAACTCAGCAAGGCCGTAAGAAAAATAAGATTTGTTAATAAAGAAAAACCCAATAGAATTAACTATAAGGGAAATAAAAGCAATTATTCCAAAATGTTGCAGGTCTGACTACATTTAACTAAGTATGCATTAAACTGGTATCGCAAAAGTATACTATGTTCATTTAATGACCTGTTTATCATAAACAGTACCTGTGGTTTTAATGAAACTCTTTAACTTACTTGATATTTGTCAGTACAAAACACCTCTTAACTTGATTCCCACATAATTTCTAATGGTAAAATTAACAAGAAAGGAAATCACCGAACAAAAAATTTAACCTGTGTCACAATTTAAAAATGTATTTAAAGTGATAAAGTATTTAGAGAGTTGATATATTTATCTTTCAAGAAATTTACTTTGATTTCATACTAGATCAAAGTCAATTGCTCACAGTGCATTTTTTTCCGATGGAGCGTTCAAACCTTGTACCCCTGCTACTGTTAATGACGCTGAAGACCATCAGGTTCTCATTGGTCAGACAGTTGCAGAGGCTCATTCATTGTTTCAGGCTACTGAGTGTGAAGCAACGTACCTGCTTTTTTTTTTTGTAGTGCGCAGGTGATTTATTTAAGTGCACGGGCACTTTAAATATTTTTGTGTGGCCATGCATGTACTTAAAGGGGCTGACTTGCGCACGGGACCTTTTGGGTTGCTGCATAGCCGTTGGTATGAGGGTGTCAATGAAATCTGAATCATCTGATTGACTACAAGCTCCCAGAAACATCTACCGATAACTATATCATGTAGTGACATGTAGTTGACATAAAAGAAAGAAAGCACATACTTGATTGGTGTTCAGAGTGACTGGCTTAAACGTTTGGAGGTTTCATATCAAAACTGAAGCACGATGAAGGGTCACAGACTTGAAACGTTAACTCTTTCTCTCTACACAGATGCTGTCAGACCCACTGAGTATTTCCGGCACTTTCTGTTCTCATTTCAGAGTTCCAGTGTCTGCAGTATTTGCTCAGTATTTTGCAACCTTATTTTGCTTCTATTTTACCCCCTCAGTTTTTCTCCCCTTGTTCCTCCTTTCTGGGAGGCAATCACTCATGCTGAGGCATTTCCTCTCGTAGTCTTTCCTTCTTGTATGATTCTCGACAGGGATAGGCAATAAGCCACAGGCCATTGTAGCCAAGTTCTTATCAGCATCCATATGTCCAGCAGGAGCTACTGGAGAAGAAGTGGGAACACTGGCTGATTTCTCCCTCCTTGCTCAGAGGTATTGAGACAAATATTAGTGTCCTAAACAGCTTATGGACTGAGATCAGCATAAATAAATACAGACCTGGGATAAAACTTGGGACTTTCCGAGATCTAATTGGCTCAGTAACGCATAACACATTGCATTTATCTACTGAGCAATGGGGCTGGAGGGAGGGGAGCAGATTACGTTGAGGCTAGGCGTATGAGTGGATGAGAGGACTACATTGAACTTTCACAGGACTGAAACAGCTATCCAGCTGAACATTTCTATGCTGATGCCTATTTTCCACTTGAGCATCCTCTCATCTTACTTTATATCACTGTATTAACATATCATTCTATTCCTTTTCCCTCATGTACTTATCTAACTTCCCCTTAAATGCATCAATGCTGATCACCTCAACCACTCCATGTGGTAGCAGATTCACATTCTCACCACTCCTTGAATTCCCTATTGGATCTAACAGCAACTTTCTTATATTGATGACTGCTAGTTCTGGTCTGCCCGAAGTGCAAACTTCTTCTCTATGTTGACCCTATCAAAGACCTTGCAAATTTTAAAGCCCTTTATCAGGTTGTCTCTTGGTATACTCTTTTCTAGAGAAAAGAGCCCTCGCCTGCTCAGTTCTTTCCGATAGTCATACCCTCTCAATTCTGGTATCTTCCTTGTAAATCTTTGCACTTTTCCCATGTTTCTATATTCTTTTTGAAATTTGAAGAGCAGAGCTGTGCACATACAGAGGTAGTGACCATCGACTCTTTCCCGCAGAGAAATTGGAGCCAATATTACTACCCAGAGCAATCAGAATCCGCAATAGTTCAAGTCAGAATCCCAGGAGATGTTGCTCAAAATTTGTGGAAACCCTTAAAAGCATCATTTGTATATTTTCCCACTATCTCCCTATTACAATAGGATTTGAGGGACAGAGGTAACACATTGACCCCTCAGTATGTTACAACACTAAGGGGTTCTATCTACCTCTCATATTTTTATGTGTTGCAAGACTAAAGCATGACCAGCCCCGTGTTCAGCATCTCTCAATATCCACCTTACCAGTAATGGCCCAGTGCAAGAACGATCATGTGCAAGTGTTTCTGAAGTTGCAATTCTCCAGTAATTGCTATGTTTAAGAAGTTTTATTCCATTGCTGAAACTACACATTGGCAAGGAACTCCTCTAAGACATGCAGGAATGCTTGGAAATATGCAGGAATTTAAATAAAAATACACACTTTCTCAGGAAAATCCATATTGGTGTCTCTGATGGATTTGTTCAAACCTCTCAACCATTTAATCAGTCATTTCAATTTTTCAGGTGAAGTTTAAGTCCTCTGCTGCTGATCTGACTTCGCAGCAGCAATTCCAATTTTGTTATAACTCTGGCTTCCCCAGATACCTTTCCTTGTGATCAATACAAAAACCAGCTCCCATAAGAAAGGCCACACAACACATGAATGAAAGACAGACCCTGGGCCAGATTTTTCTGTCAAAATAATGGTGAGGCTAATGGTGCTCGTTGTTATTTATGCACAAATGGTACAGTAACCTCAGATGAGAGGCAAATGCACTATTAAATTCAAATATCCAAAACCTGTTGTCCAAATTGTATCGCTCTATTATTAGCTTCACAAAAAGAGCATCTTTCTGTATAACTCACGCTGAAATACATTGAACAGCATAGAGTTTCTACATTTGCACGGAAGATGCAAAACTAAACTTGATACAGAAAGTTAGAACTTGTCATTTCCATCTAAGTATCTTTTTAACGACATGGGGCTGAATTTTCGAGGCCCCGTGAGGTTGGGAACAAGGGTGAGGGGTGGTGCCGCAAAAATATTGGCACCAGGTGGCGTGTCAATTTCAAGGTGAAAGGTGCTGAATCGGGCACCAGCACTAATCACCAGGGCCAAGGGAGGGCGGGACAGGAAATGCTGCTGTCTTCCAAATTAAGGCTGTTGACACTGTTGAAAAGCTTGTTAAGAGCTTGTCAAGGGTTCAAGTTCAAATTTTTAAAGGACCAGACAGGTTACCCGTACCTTCAGAAACAGTTTATCTGAAGACAGGCGGGTAAAGAGGAGCCAACCATGGCTGCCCCAGGGCATCACCCAAGCCCCATAAGAGAGACAATGGGGCAAAGGGGGCTAGTCACTTGGTAAGGGTGTGCCTTTGGTGTTGCACAATTGGCAGGGAGAGTGGGCACTTAGGACCCAGGCTTTGAATGGGATCAGCACTTCCCAGCATCACAGAGGTAAAAGAGGAGGGGGCAAGGCTGTCAAGGACAATTGGGTAGCCACCTGGCCAGAAGGAAGGCTCCAGTTGGCAATGGGGGGCATGACTGTTAGATTTTAGGCCCCATGGCAATGAGGGTCAGGAAAGGCAGAGCCCCAGGCATCAGGAGGGCATGGGAAAGGAAAGGGCAGGAAGGCAGTGGAGGCCAAATCCTCAACACAGGATCGACCGCTGAAAATGGAGCTACCTAGAGATGACCAAGAACCGGTGCCGAAGGAGACGACGACTCTCCAGACAGATGGTCACAGAAATTTGTGCCCTTGTCGGCAAAGACTTGACACCTCACAGCACTTGTCACCATGCCCTACAAGTGGGCTTGAACTGCTTCACTTCTGGCTCCTTCCGAGGATCTGCTGTGGACCTTAGTCGTATCTCAGAAATGGCTGCACACCATTGAATCTCACAGGTCACTGGTGCCCTCTTTGCTAGAGCTGAACAGCACATTCATTTAACGACAGACATGGCCTCGCAAGGACAAAGGGCATTGGGTTTTGCCTCCATTGCTGGATTTCCCCAGGTACAGGGCATCATCGATTGCACCCATGTGGCCATCAAGGTACCCAGTGACCAGCCAGTGAAATGCCTCAATGTTCAGCTGATCTAAGACCACAACAAGAGTTTCTTTCATGTGTGCGCTCACTTTCCTGGTGGCTGCCATGACTCCTTCATCCTACGCTAGCCCAGGCTGCCTCAGATCTTCACTCCAACCCCCAAAGAGTGTCGATGGATCCTAGGGTACAAGGAAATCCCTTGAAGAGATGCCTACTGACCCCTCTACAGAAGCCCCAGACAGAGGCATAGAGACAATACAACACAATGCCACCTGCTTAGCAGGACAACCATTGAGTAGGCCATTGTGCTTCTGAAGATGTGATTCCGGTGCCTGGACTGGTGGAGTGGTGCCCTCTAATACCCTCCTGCAAGGGTCTCAGTCATAGTGGTGATCAACTGCGCTCTCCACAACATGACCCTCCAGGCAGGTGTGGACCTTGAGGACGGTGAGGTCCTGGAAAGAGACAGATCTTTGGTGGAGATGCAGGAGCAGTTGATAAGAGAGGAGGAATTGGAGGCAGAGAGGGATGATTCTGAACACCCCTTCCACCCTCTTGGAAGAGGACCTCCCTCTTAGCCTCCAGCATTACATCCAGATTGGCACCCGATGAAGTGAAGTCTGCCGTGTCCTGGGTGGCAAGCCTTCAGCTGCCCTCTGACATCACACTTCCCTCTGGGGATGTGGAAGGCTTTGGCACAAACCACAGATCTCTCCCTGAGGCCAACGAGCAGCCTCAGGGATGGCTGCCCTGTAGTGTCTAAATTAATCCCACACTTCATCTGATCCCCCTCCATTCCTGCCCCCACCGGCTCTAAGTGGACAGGAAGCTTGTCTCCAAATCAATAATGGGCTCATCCCTGTGAAAATCTGAACTTTAATCAGTTTCCCACCAGAGGCAGGTTCCGACACAAAAACAGACCCAGCTCCTGTTTCCCACCTCCATGGCAAAAATTCAGCCTGTGATAAATGTTAATTACTGCCTCTGGCACTGAAAATTAACTATTACAAGTGTGCAATCTCATTCCTACAAGTTTGAATTGGTGGAGATTTTAGAAATGTAAAACTTTAATTTTTTTAACTTTTCATTTCTGTCTCTTAATCCAATCTTTCTGTTCCTCTCTTTATTTTTCTTTCTGTACCTGATTTGAAATTGAATTCACCTGCTCTAATTTATACTTCCTTCTCAGTCCTTGTGCTGTTAATTTCACAATCCTTTAATTTGATTGGTTAAGGAGATACACAGTTGCTGGCCCTGTTCACTCAGGTTTCAGATGTCCAGTTTCCCTCGCTGTGACATAATCAACTCACAATTATGGCAACTTGCCACCTGTAAAAATTTAAAAAGCTAAATGTGCAAGGGCAAGTCTAAGGGAAGACGTTATTAAGATGCCCTGTTCCAGCAAAATTTGGCCTCCTATGTTCAACACAGTCTGCCACGTAATACCCAATTTTTGTTTCAAGTACCTGTATGCTTCTGAGAGCTTCCATAAACAATAGACCATTGAGATTGTTTCTGGATTTATACTTGGGATTTCCACAATCACTTGAGAGGACAATTAATACCATTAATACCATTTTCACCAGGCTTTCATAACAGACTAAACTCGTGAATCAGTTAATTCACAGATAAATTCATTGACAGCTGCAAGCAGCTGAAGTGGGCAGCTTTGAACCATTTAATTAAAGCCTTAAACAGACAAAACAGTTGAGTTCCTTTGACTGGCTCTCCTTGCAGATCTTTCAAATGATAGGCAGGTGTTTCTTGGAAAGGGATTAACTACCTGCAGACAGCATGAAAAATCTTCTGGAATTGCCTCACTTAATGAAAAAAAACAAGATTGGGCATTTGGTAAATTGTATTGTGCATTGTGTCCCAAAGAGTACCAAGAGTTTGCCGAATGGAGCCTAGATGACTGACCTCTTTCTTTGGCTATACTAGATTACCTCAGTCCTGACAGAGTGTGTGTATAATAGGCGACTTGGTCTGATATGAGGTGACACATTAGGCTAAGGAAATTGCAACGAATCTTGAACTTGGGTAGCAGTCGCAGAGGACAGTTTTTTTTTAATACATGATTTAAAAACAATTATGCATCAAAGTCCCACCATGATTTTCCCTATTGGTTTGACAATAATGAATGAAGAATCTCTTCCTAACAAGGCTTCAAGTAGGATAGCACATCAAGTAGCGTTAAATTAGTCTTAAATAAGGCATAGGCTATACTGTCCACCTGTGTTTTGAACTAATCAAAGAAGTTCACTTCAGAGTCAGAATGAATTTGAGCTAGGTATGGTTTATGTATGCAAATCAGGATCAGTTCCAATGCATCAGCTTATACATTGAGGCAAAATGGAAAAAATGTCTTTTTTATAACTATCAATGAGTAGGTTCAGATGCAAATCTATAAGTAGAAATGCATGCTGTGTGGATTCAGTCTTTCATGGCACTTCCTGAAATGGAGAAGGCCTTCATTAGCATTCCTTTTGGCAAAATGGTCCAGAAAGACCAAGATGAATGCAGGAGGATGTGATTTGAAGATACTGGTTCCTAACACAGAGCTAAATGCTTCTGTGTGTACTGTTCAGTACATCTGATACAATGTAGATGAGGGAGGCTGTAAAGCACTTTGGGACATTCTGAGGATGGGAAAGGCACTACGTAAACGCAAGTTCTTTTTTTCTGCTTTACTCAAGAGGGTAGACAAATGAACCTGCTCTCAGAAGAGAGCATTAGTAGTTATATCTCTGATAACCTTTTGTGGAAAAAGTCATTTGAGATAAGGCTTGTGAACAGACTGCTTGTTGCTGCCACTGGTCCCATTTTTGAGCCCTATTTGGAACATCAATTTTATGGAGCCTTGGAGCATCCATCAGCAAGAATGAAACCCCCTGAAATCCAACATCTGACAGGTGAGAAAGGAGCAATCTGTCCTGCCAACTGCACAGTCTCCCTGTATAGGACTATTAAATAGGACAGATTACATACCCCCAATATGGCATCAAGAAAAACAATGTTAACTCTTCAATGCTGAGGGGGATAGATGTGTTATTTGTCAGGAAAATATAAGTGCATTTACAAAAAATGCACTTTTGATTTTGATAGAAACAGAATGCTGAGGAAATCTTGCTCTAGAATGTCTTTCATAGAAAGCAACATACGTGTATGATTTGAGTCACATAAGAACTTCAAAACAGAATTTCCATAAATTATAAATTAATGCTTCACATTTTTCACAGTTTATTAACTAAAACAAATTATAATGGGTTAAGGCCTATTACGTGGTGGATTTTTCCCTGGTTCCATTTTTAGTGCCACAAAGATGAAGCTTCAATAAAATGAATGCAAATCATTTCTATGCAACCAGTTTATCAAAACAATACACAATGCAACAAAAAATACACAGTGGGCAAGATAAATGCTGGCAAACTAACAAGCAGTAATTCTCATACACAACAGTTGACATCATGTGTCATGAACATCCTTGTAAAATGCATGCAGCATCAAAGATGTGGAATGTACCACTAAAATCTCACAAAATGGAATGGGAATATTCAACACATAGACCAATGTAGTGGGACAGTTGATGAATGCCCTAATTTGCCAGAGTATTAGATGTGGGTTTAAATCATGCAATTCCCCCACATACCTAGTTCCAAATGTCAACTGTATAATATGCGACAAGTGCAGAGTGTCATGATCCTGTTTTTTTTTCTCTCCTTGGGAAATAGGCGGAGTGCCTTTAAGGCTGTAAGAGAACAGTACTTCTTTAAGGCAGCCAGCTTCAGAAGTTACCGGAAAGTGCTTCTTGGTTGCCCTGGATACAGCCATACAGAGAGGGAGAACAGGACACACAATGTTGCCGTTTGACTTTGAAAACTGTTTGTTCAGAGACGGTTGGGTCACAGACTGTTCTGACATGTGAAGGAAAGAGGAGAGCTCTCCCTCAGTCTATTTAAACCCTATTTATTATTCCCTCTCAGAATTCTGAAAAGTCAAGCCAGATTAATTCTTTTTAAAAAATAGCTATTTGTTGATCTGCTGTATTCATCACTGGAAAGAAGAGCAACACTTCAACTGCTGAACTAGACTACTGAATGTCCTACCATTGCAGAACCTGTTCTTTCCATCGGACAACTGCGAGGACTTCAAGCAACCTTGGACTGCTTCGACATTGAAGATTCCATTTTGGCAAAAATTTAAATCTGCAAAGACTTTATTGTTATTTCTAACTTTTCGGGCATCTAATTAAACACCAAACTACTGTCAGTTTGGGTATCTGTATGCGAATATGGGAGTTAGATTTTAGAATAAGTTGTAAGGCTTTCGAATATTGGTTTATCTGAGTAGTGTTTAAGATTTTAGTTTCTTTTCTAATAAACAGTTAATTGTTGATTTCTAAAGATACCTGGTTTGGCTCACCTCATTTGGGGGTTACAAGATTGTTCAATTTGGCTGCTGGTTTCTTTGATTCAGGAAAGCTTAAAGAAATGTATGATGCACCCTGTGAAGTGACGGGATTGAATTGACAGTGCATTGCACCCCCCCCCCCCCCACACCACAATCAGAATCATATATTTTGATTGGGGGCTTTATCTTGAGTAGTCGTGCCAGAACATATTAATTGGGGGCTCACCCACGATTGAATCATATTTTAATTAGGCAGCTCACGTCTGGAACCAGAATAAGACTAATTGAAGGGCTCGCATTTGGAATCATATTAATTACTTATCTCTGGGATAACATATTTAAATTGGGGTCTTGTGTCTGCCATCATATTAATTTCTGTCACGTCGGGGATCATATCAATTATAAACTCTATTATTGGGAACTAAGTCTAATGCCAATTACAAAGAAATAAAAAGAACCAAGTCTCTTGAATAATAAGGTACAGTCTATACCATTGTAATGGCATTAGCGGTTGCAGAGTTTTTGGGAAAGCAGAATGTTTCCCTGAGTGACTTGATAACTTTTAACTAAGAATAAATGAAAAGAATTGGCAACAAAATTGGGGTTAAAATTGAAATTAGGTTCCAAAAAAGCAGAGATAATTGACATAATAGCCCAACATCTGGAATTAGAAGAAGAGGAAGAAGGGGAATATAAGGAACAAGAAAGTAGTAGGTCAGAGAGTGATGCAGTATAGGGAGAGATGTCATAGGGAGATACAGCACTGAAACAGGCCCTTCAGCCCATCGAGTCTGTGCTGACCAACAACCACCCATTTATACTAATCCTACATTAATCCCATATTCCCTACCACATCCCCACAAGTCTCCTACCACCTACCTACACTAGGGGCAATTTACAATGGCCAATTTACTATCAACTTGCAAGGGAGGAAACCGGAGCACCCAGCCGAAACCCACACAGTCACAGGGAGAACTTGCAAGCTCCACACAGACAGTACCCAGAACTGAACCCGGGTCACTGGAGCTGTGAGGCTGCGGTGCTAACCACTGCGCCACTGTGCCGCCCTGAGTAGTATTGGCTAAGATTCAGTTAGAAACAAAAAAACTTGAGGCTGTAAAAGAATTAAGAAAACTTGAACTTCAGAGAGAAAGTGAAAAAGAAGAGCAGGAATTTAAGTTAAAAGAGATGGAGGGGAGGCAGTGGTGTTGTGGTACTGTCACTGGACTAATAACCCAGAGACCCAGGGTATTGCTCTGGGGACATGGGTTCGAATTCCACCACAGCAGAAGGTGGAATTTGAATTCAATTAATAAATCTGAAATTAAAAGCTAGTCTAATGATGGCCATGAAACCATTGTTGATTGTTGTAAAAACCCATCTGGTTCACTAATGTCCTTTAGGGAAGAAAATCTGCTGTCCTTACCTGGTCTGGCCTACATGTGACTCCAGACCCACAACAATGTGGTTAACTCTTACATGCCCTCTGAAATGGCCTAGCAAGCCACTCAGTTGTATCCAACTGCTACGAAATCAATAAAAAAAATGAAACTGGAGGGACCGCGCGGCATCGACCTAGGCACCGGAAATGACAACGGCAAACCCAGGCCTGTCGACCCTGCAAATTCCTCCTTACTAACATCTGAGGGCTTTTGCCAAAGTTGGGAGAGCTTTCCCACGGACTAGTTAAGCAACAGCCTGACATAGTCATACTCACGGAATCATACTTTACAGACAATGTCCCAGACACTGCCTCACCATCCCGGGTATGTCCTGTCCCACCGGCAGGGCAGACCCAGCAGAGATGGCGGCACAGTGGTTACATAGCCAGGAGGGAGTTGCCCTGGGAGTCCTCAACATCGACTCCGGACCCCATAACGTTTCATGGCATCAGGCCAAACATGGGCAAGGATACCTCCCACTGATTACCACCTACCGCCCTCCCTCAGCTGATGAGTCAGTACTCCTCCATGTTGAACACCACTTGGAGGAAGCACTGAGGGTGGCAAGACTGCAGAATGTACTCAGGGTGGGGAGACTTCAATGTCCATCACCAAGAGTGGCTCGGTAGCACCACTACTGACCGAGCTGGCTGAGTCCTAAAGGACATAGTTGCTTGACTGTGTATGCGGCAGGTAGTGAGTGAACCAACAAGAGGGAAAAACGTACTTGGCCTCACCAATCTGCCTGCCGCAGATGCATCTGTCCATGGCAGTTTTGGTAGGAGTGACCACCACACAGTCCTTGTGGAGACGAAGTCCCGCCTTCACAGTGAGGGTACCCTCCATCGTGTTGTGTGGCACTACAACCATGCTAAAAGGGCTAGATTTTGAGTAGATCTAGCAATGCAAAACTGGGCATCCATGAGGTGCTGTGCCCCATCAGCAACAACAGAATTGTACTCAACCACAATCAGTAACCTCATGGTCCGGCATATCCCCCACTCTACCATTACCATCAAGCTAGGAGACCAACCCTGGTTCAATGAAGTGTGCAGGAGGGCATGCCAGGAGCAGCGCCAGGCATACCTTAAAATGAGGTGTCAACCTGGTGAAGCTACAACCCAGGACTACTTGCATGCCAAACTGCGTAAGCAGCATGCAATAGAGCTCAGCGATCCCATAACCAATGGATCAGATCTAAGCTCTGCAGTCCTGCCACATCCAGCCGTGAATGGTGGTGGACAATTAAACAACTAACTCCATCCTCAATGATGGGGGAGCCCAGCACATCAGTGCAATAGATAAGGTTGGAGCATTTGCAACAATCTTCAGCCAGAAGTGCCAAGTGGATGATCCATCTCGGCTTCCTTCTGAAGTCCTCAGCATCACAGATGCCAGACTTCAGCCAATTCGATTCATTTCGTGTGATATCAAGAAACGACTGAAGGCACTGGATACTGCAAAGACTATGGGCCCTGACAACATTCCGGCAATAGTACTGAAGACCTGTGCTCCAGAACTTGCCACGCCCCTGGCCAAGCTGTTTCAATACAGCTACAACACTGGCATCTATCCGGCAATGTGAAAATTGCCCAGGTATGTCCTGTACACAAAAAGCAGGCCAAGTCCAACCCGGCCAGTTACCACCCCATCCGTCTACTCTCAATCATCAGTAAAGTGATGGAAGGTGTCATCAAGCGGCACTTGCATAGCAATAACCTGCTCAGCGGCACTCAGTCTGGGTTCTGCCAAGGCAACTCAGCTCCTGACCTCATTACAGCCTTGGTTCAATCATGGACAAAAGAGCTAAACTCAAGAGGTGAGGTGAGAGTGACTGCCCTTGACATCAAGACAGCATTTGACCGAGTATGGCATCAAGGAGCCTTAGCAAAACTGAAGTCAGTGGGAATCAAGGGGAAAACTCTTCGCTGGTTGAAGTCATACCTAGCATGAGGAAAGATGGTTGTGGTTATTGGAGGGCAATCATCTGAGCTCCAGGACATCACTGCAGGAGTTCCTCAGGGTAATGTCCTGGGCCCAACCATCTTCAGCTGCTTCATCAATGACCTTCCTTCAATCATAAGGTCAGAAGTGGGAATGTTCGCAGATGATTGCACAATGTTCAGCACCATTCGTGACTCCTCAGATACTGAAGCAGTCTGTGCAGAAATGCAGCAAGACCTGGGCAATATCCAGGCTTGGGCTGATGAGTGGCAAGTAACATGTGCGCCACACTAGTGCCAGGCAATGACCATCTCCCCTTGACATTCAATGGCATTACCATTACTGAATCTGCCACTATCAGCATCCTAGGGGCTACCATTGACCAGAAACGGAACTGGAGTGGCCATATAAATACCGTGGCTACAAGAGCAGGTCAGAGGCTAGGAATCCTGTGGTGAGTAACTCACCTCCTGACTCCCCAAAGCCTGTCCATCATCTACAAAGCACAAGTCAGGATGGAATATTCTCGACTTTCCTGGATGAGTGCAGCTCCAACAACACTCAAGAAGCTCGACACCATCTAAGAGAAAGCAGCCCGCTCGATTCGCACCCCATCCACAAACATTCACTCTCTCCACCACCTGCGCACAGTGGCAGCAGTGTGTACCAGCTGCAAGATGCATTGCAGCAACGCACCAAGGCTCCTTAGACAGCACCTTCCAAACCCCGTGGCCTCTACCAACTAGAAGGACAAGGTCAGCAAATGCATGGGAACATCACCACCTGCAAGTTCCTCTCCAGCCACACAACATCCTGACTTGGAACTATATCGCTGTTCCTTCACTGTTGCTGAGTCAAAATCCTGGAACTCCCTTCTTAACAGCACTCTGGGTTTACCTACCCCACATGGACTGCAACAGTTCAAGAAGGCAGCTCACCACCACCTTCTCAAGGGAAACTAGGGATGGGCAATAAATTCTGGCCTTGTCAGTGACGCCCATATCCCATGAATGAACAAAAAAAACTAAGACAATGGGGCAGTCTTAAATCCAGGGCAAATTCGGGTAAGGAAGAATCTGAATTCAGCTCAGGACCCAACCAAATGTTGTTTAAATTTATACAGGCTCTTCCTAAGTTCGAGGAAAGGGATGTAGAGGCATTTTCCATATCTTTTGAAGAAATGACCAAAAGAATGCTGGACATTGCTTATGCAAAGCAGGTTGGTAGGCAGAGCTCATGAATGTTATGCCACGCTTCCTGAAGAGACTTCTGCAGATTATGAGATGGCAAAAACGACTATTCTCGCTGCGTATGAGTTAGTCCCTGAAGTTTACCCTCAGAAGTTTAGGAACTTAATGAGATTGGCTGGGCAGACATATGTAACTTTGAGAGGGTGAAGCAAATTACTTTTGACCATTGGATACAGGCATTAAGATGGAAACCACACATGAGAACTTTCGAGAATTGATTCTCTTAGAAGAATTTAAAAACTCCATTCCTTCAGTAATGAGAACTCATATAGATAACCTGAAAGTTTTGAAAGCTAGGAAAGCAGCGGAAATTGCTCATGATTTTGAGCTTGTGAATAAACCACTTCTTGTCCGTCACCCCCATAAACCGGAGAAGGATGGAAAGTGGGAGAGTGAAAGGAAGGCAAGTAGCCAGGGACAAGAATGAACAGCTGGGAATGCCCCAGGATCACCTCCTCAGTTCAGAAAGGAAGGTGCTGATGGTAGAAGTGAGGTTCGCAAGCCAAAGTGTTATCATTGCCACAAAACGGGTGATCCTCATTCGAAGTGCTGGAAATTGCAAGGTAAACCCATAGGACTTGTTGGGGTTCGCAAGGTTAGTGCAGAGGAAAAGATTCTGACTGACAGTATAGCAGACCAGGCTATAGCTTTAATGACAGCTGTGAAACCAGATACTAAAACTAAAAGGAGCGTAGAGGTTAAGAATAAAATACCCGAAAGTTATAATGAATTTTTGTCAAAGGGAGCGTAACTCCGTATCCTGCAAGTGAGGCAGGAAAACCTATCATTATATTCAGGGACACAGGAGCAATCCAAACACTCTTGCTGGGGAAAAATATAAGGTTTCCATCAGAGAGCACCTTGAATGCTGAAGTTTTAGTTAATGGAATTGGCGGGGAGTATATACCAGTAACTTTATATAAAGTATGCCTGGAGAGTGACTTAATATCTGGAATAGTAACTGTAGGAGTTGTCCACAGTTTGCCAGTAGGGGGAATTCATCTACTCCTAGAAAATGATTTGGCTGGATCAAAAGTATCAGTTTCTCCTATAATTACAGAGGAACCCAAGTGAAATTAAGGAAATGGAGCAATTGCAGGAACAAGTTCCGGGAATATTTCCTGTGTGTGTAGTCACCTGAGCAATGACTAAACAGGATCCATTGTCAGAGGTAAAAGGGTCACCACAAACAGATAGCCAAGTATCTGAACCTTATTTGGGGATTTAGATAATCCAAATGAGATGTCTATCATTGCAACACAGCAAGCTGATCCAGAGATATACCGAATAGCACAGACGGCTATGTCAGAAGATGAGGCGAAAGGAGTTCTGGAAGGCTATTATATGGCAAATGGGGTTTTGAGGAGCAAATGGAGACTGCCTCATAGACCTGCCGAAGAAGATTGGATGGTTGTTAAACAGATAGTGGTACCACCTAAATATCGCCAAGGATTATTAAGGTTAGCACACGACATTCCTTTTGCAGGACATAGGGAAATTTGGAAGACCAAATCACGCATATGCAAACATTATTACTGGCCAGGTCTTACAAAAGATGAGAGACAATTTTGCAGGACATGTCATACGTGTCAAATGGTGGGAAAACCACAACCTACCATAAAACCGGCACCACTAGTTCCCATTCCAGTGACTGAGGAACCATTTAGCAGGGTATTAGTAGACTGTGTAGGACCCTTGCCAAAAACAAAAGCAGGACATCAATACATACTTATGTCATGGATATGGCTACTCGATTTCTAGAGGCCATACCTTTGAGGACAATTATTGCTAGAGCAGGAGTAGAAAAGTTAACCGAATTCTTTACAAGATATGTGTTACCACTTGAAGTTCAATCAGATCAAGGTTCTGATTTCATGTCTAGGATATTTCAAGAAGTCATGGGCAATTTGGGGATGAGACAGTTGAAATCTTCAGCATATCACCCACAGTCACAGGGAGCTTTAGAGAGATTTCACAAACTCTCAAAACAATGATCAGAACATACTGTCATGAATATCCACATGACTGGGATAAAGGACTAGACTTACTTTTACTTGCCGCCAGAGACTCACTTTCCAAAGGCATTTGATACAGTTCCACACAACAGACTTGGAAGCAAACCTGTAGCTCATGGAATAAAAGGGACGGTAGCAACATGGATACGAAATTGGCTGAGTGACAGGAAACAAAGAGTAGTGGTTAATGGATGTTTTTCGGGCTGGAGGAAGGTTTAGATTTAGATTTTTAGAGTTAGATTTAGAGATACAGCACTGAAACAGGCCCTTCGGCCCACCGAGTCTCTGCCGACCATTAACCACCCATTTATACTAATCCTACACTAATCCCATATTCCTACCACATCCTCACCTATCCCTATATTCCCCTACCATCTACCTATACTAGGGGCAATTTATATGGCCAATTTACCTATCAACCTGCAAGTCTTTTGGCTGTGGGAGAAAACCGGAGCACGCGGAGGAAACCCACGCAGACACAGGGAGAACTTGCAAACTCCACACAGGCAGTACCCAGAATTGAACCCGGGTCACTGGAGCTGTGAGGCTGCGCTGCTAACCACTGCGCCACTGTGTAGTGGAGTTCCTCAGAGATCAGTGTTGGGGCCCTTGCTTTTCCTGTACAGGACACAATTTCAAAATTTGCAGATGATATGAAACCTGAACGCATTGTGAACTGTGAGGAGGATAGTGTAGAACTTTGAAAGGACATAGACAAGTTGGTGGAATGGGCAGACAGGTGGCAGATGAAGTTCAAGCAGAGAAATGTGAGGTGATTCATTTTGGTAGGAAGAATATGGAGAGACAATATAGAATAAAGGGCACAATTCTAAAGGGGGTGCAGGAGCAGAGGGACCTAGGTGAATATGTGCATAAGTCATTAAAGGCAGCAGGACAGGTTGAGAGAGCAGTTCATAAAGCATACAGTATCCTGGGCTTTATTAATAGGGGCATGGAGTACAAGAGCAAGGAAGTTATGTTGAACTTGTATAAGACACTAGTTCGACCTCAGCTGGAGTATTGTGTCCAGTTCTGGGCACCGCACTTTAGGAAGGACATGAGGGCATTGGAGAGAGAATAGAAGAGATTCACGAGAATGGTTCCAGGGATGAGGAATTTCAGTTATGAAGATAGTTTGGAGATGTTAGGACTGTTTTCCTTGGAGAAGAGAAGCCTGAGAAGTGATTTGATAGAGGTATTCAAAATCATGAGGGGTCTGGACAGAGTAGATAGAGAGAAACTGTTCCCACTTGTGAAAGGATCCAGAATGAGAGCGCACAGATTTAAAGAATTGGGTAAGCGAAGCAAAAGTGACATGAGGAAAAACTTTTTCACGCAGCGAGTGGTTAAGGTCTGGAATGCGCTACTTGAGGAAGTGGTGGAGGCAGGCTCAATTTAAGCATTCAAAAGGGAATTAGATGGTTAAATGAAAAGGAAGAATGTGCAGGGTTATGGGGAGAAAGCAGGGGAATGGAACTGAGGGAATTTCTCTTTCAGAGAGCCGATGCGGACACGATGGGCTGAATGGCCTCCTTCAGTGCTGTAGCAATTCTGTGATTCTGTGAATGAGTCTACAGGCTTCAGTCCTTTTGAATTGGTTTACGGATATGAAGTAAGAGATCCTCTAAAACTTGTTAAAAACAGATTCTTGGAACAAAAGAATGAATCTTCGATACTAGACTATGTATCTGTGTTCCAGGAAAGGCTCAGGAAAGCTTGCAGCATAGCTCAGGAACACCTTAAAGCATCCCAAGCCAATATGACAAAATGGGCAGACAAGAATGAAAAAGCCCATGATTTTCAACCAGGGAATGAAGTATTAGTGTTGTTACCATTACGGGGAGAACCATTAAATGCACGGTTCAGTGGTCCATATAGAGTGATCAAAAAAGTGCGTAAGGTAGATTACTCGATTGACACCTGATTGCCGGAAGAAGAACCGGTTGTATCACATCAATATGCTAAAGCAATATTATCGCAGGGAGGAGGATAAACCAGTACAGGTATGTCAGGTAATTGGGACTGCTGAGAAGGAAAATGTTAGTGAGGATGAGGCATAAGCAGGCCTAGGGATTTCTCAGAATGAACCTCCAACTATCAGATTAGCGAATACAGAATGGCCAGGAAAATTAGACAATATGTTTTTGCACTTAGAGGCAGAACCGCATGAAGATCTAAACAGGCTTTTCACAACGTTTCAAAGAGTTTGTAGGGATAAGCCGGAATGTACAACCTTAGCCACACATGATGTGGGTTAGGTTAGGGACAGATGTTTGATTACTCTCGGTCAAGTCGGCATAAGGAGGGAGGAAGTGTTGGGTATTCTAAAAGGCATTAAGGTGGACAAGTCCCCAGGTCCGGATGGGATATATCCCAGGTTACTGAGGGAAGCGAGAGAAGAAATAGCTGGGGCCTTAACAGATATCTTTGCAGCATCCTTAAACACGGGTGAGGTCCCGGAGGACTGGAGAATTGCTAATGTGTCCCCTTGTTTAAGAAGGGTAGCAGGGATAATCCAGGTAATTATAGACCGGTGAGCCTGACGTCAGTGGTAGGGAAGCTGCTGGAGAAGATACTGAGGGATAGGATCTATTCCCATTTGGAAGAAAATGGGCTTATCAGTGATAGGCAACATGGTTTTGTGCAGGGAAGGTCATGTCTTACCAACTTAATAGAATTCTTTGAGGAAGTGACAAAGTTGATTGATGAGGGAAGGGCTGTAGATGTCATATACATGGACTTCAGTAAGGCGTTTGATAACGTTCCCCATGGTAGGCTGATGGAGAAAGTGAAGGCGCATGGGGTCCAAGGTGTACTTGCTAGATGGATAAAGAACTGGCTGGGCAACAGGGGACAGAGAGTAGCAGTGGAAGGGAGTTTCTCAAAATGGAGACGTGTAACCAGTGGTGTTCCACAGGGATCCGTGCTGAGACCACTGTTGTTTGTGATATACATAAATGATTTGGAGGAAAGTATAGGTGGTCTGATTAGCAAGTTTGCAGACGACACTAAGATTGGTGGAGTAGCAGATAGTGAAGGGGACTGTCAGAGAATACAGCAGAATATAGATAGATTGGAGAGTTGGGCAGAGAAATGGCAGATGGAGTTCAATCAGGGCAAATGCGAGGTGATGCATTTTGGAAGATCCAATTCAAGAGTGAACTATACAGTAAATGGAAAAGTCCTGGGGAAAATTGATGTACAGAGAGATTTGGGTGTTCAGGTCCATTGTTCCCTGAAGGTGGCAACGCAGGTCAATAGAGTGGTCAAGAAGGCATACGGCATGCTTTCCTTCATCGGACGGGGTATTGAGTACAAGAGTTGGCAGGTCATGTTACAGTTGTATAGGACTTTGGTTCGGCCACATTTGGAATACTGCGTGCAGTTCTGGTCACCACATTACCAAAAGGATGTAGATGCTTTGGAGAGGGTGCAGAGGAGGTTCACCAGGATGTTGCCTGGTATGGAGGGCGCTAGCTATAAAGAGAGGTTGAGCAGATTAGGATTATTTTCATTAGAAAGACGGAGGTTGAGGGGGGACCTGACTGAGGTGTACAAAATCATGAGAAGTATAGACAGGTTGGATAGCAAGAAGCTTTTTCCCCCCAGAGTGGGGGATTCAATTACGAGGGGACACGAGTTCAAAGTGAAAGGGGAAAAGTTTAGGGGGGATATGCGTGGAAAGTTCTTTACGCAGAGGGTGGTGGGTGCCTGGAACGCGTTGCCAGCGGAGGTGGTAGACGCGGGCACGATAGCGTCTTTTAAGATGTATCTAGACAGATACATGAATGGACAGGAAGTAAAGAGATACAGACCCTTAGAAAATAGGCGACAGGTTTAGATAGAGGATCTGGATCGGCGTAGGCTTGGAGGGCCGAAGGGCCTGTTCCTGTGCTGTAATTTTCTTTGTTCTTTGTTCTTATAGGGGGAACCGTTCCTTTAAAACAACATCCTTACCACTTGAGTCCAGACAAACAGGCCCAAGTGAAAGCAGAGATCCAGTACATGCTGGAAAACAATTTGATTGAACCTAGTCAAAGTAGCTGGAGTTCGCCAGTAGTTCTAGTACCTAAACCTGACGGGTCAACCCGATTTTGTACAGACTATTGAAAAGTAACTGCAGTAAAGAAGGCAGACTCCTACCCAAATTCTCATTTAGAAGACTGTATGGACGGATCGGGCAACACCATGTGTCTTAAAGAGATAGATGTGTTAGAGCAATACTGTCAAACTCCTTTGACACCCCAAGATAAGAAAAAGTCAGCTTTAGTTACACTGAACGGGGTTTTCCAGTATCAAGTGATGCCACACAGGTTAAGGGGTACTCAAGAAACTGCTCAGAGAATAGTGAACCCAGTAGTGATCAGTGTTCCTAGCTGTGCAGATCACCTGCTGAGGTGATGGACAATAGGGACACTTGGAAGGAAAACACAAAACAACTGGAAGACAATGTTTGGAAATTTGAAATGGGCTAATTGGGACAACCTTTGAAAACATTTAAAGCCGAAAATGTTCTGATGGACCTTGTTGCTGTAGTCTTACCATTTTAGCAAAACTTGTATATCTTTTTATCGTGGAAAAAAAAGTGGTGGTGCTTTATCAAATACTATTTTTTACATTGTAATGAAACGCATTTTGGGAATGGCGTTTCATTTTGCCAGGCAGAGGGGTCATGATCCTGTTTTTTTTCCCTCCTGAGGAAATATGCAGTGTGCCTTTAAAACTGTAAGAGATCAGTACTTCTTTAAGGCAGCCAGCTTCAGAAGTTACCAGAAAGTGCATCTCGGTTGCCCTGGATACAGCCATACAGAGGGGGAGAACAGGACACACAATGTTGCCGTTTGACTTTGAAAGCTGTTTGTTCAGAGACAGTTGGGTCACAGGCTGTGCTGGCACATGAAGGAAAGAGCTCTCCCTCAGTCTATTTAAACCCTATTTATTATTCCCTCTCAGAATTCTGAAAAGTCAAGCCAGATTAATTCTTTAAAAAAATAGTTATTTGTTGATCTTCTGTGCTCATCGCTGGAAAGAAGTGCAGCACTTCAACTGCTGAACTAGACTACTGAATGCCCTATTGTTGAAGAAACTGTTTTTTCCATCGGATGACTGCGAAGACTTCAAGCAACCTTGGACTGCTTCTACATTGAAGATTCCATTTCAGCGGGAATGTAAATCTGCAAAGACTTTATTGTTATTTCTGATTTTTCGGGCAGCTAATTGAACACCAAACTATTGATAGTTTGGGTATATGTATGTGAATGTGGGAGTTAGATTTTTAAATAAGTTGTAAGGTCTTTAGATATTGATTTATCTTAGTGGCGTTCAAGATTTTGTTTTTTTTTCTAATAAATAGTTAATTTGTTGATTTCTAAGGATACCTGGTTTTGTTCACCTCATTCAGGGGTTGCTAGATTGTTCAATTCAGCTGCTGCTTTCTTTGATTTAGGAAAGCTTAAAGAAATGTATGATGTGACCTGTGGGGTGACAGGATTGAATTGACAGTGCATTGCTCCTCCCCCCCCCCCCCCCCCCACTGCAATTAGATTCATATATTTTGATTTGGGGGGTTTGTCTTGAGCGGTTATGACATAACAAGAGTCATACCTTTTGTAAAGGAAGATAAGAAAATAAATGGGAACAAGAACTGTATTAGGGGATGTGACTCAAGCAGGTTTAGTATTTATCTCTAATTGTCACCAATCTCCATTCTTTTGATTCTATTTTCTTTTGATTGGCCACCAGGAACCACATTTACAGTAGAATGAAACTAGAATATCAGTTTTTCCCATTTCAGATGTGGTATGTAAGCAAACTGAAACTATCTATTCAACAACTCTGCCAAAAATGGCTGGAGCTCAGGCCCACAACTTACATTTGAGTTCAAACCTGCCCTTGGACTCACCCCCACAATCATGTCCACTGGATTTGTGCTGCCAACTACAGCCCCTATTCAGTGTGTAAATGAAAGCTTTATAATGAAGCTCAATGCCCACCTTTTGAGGAAAGAATTTTTATTGAGCATGCTGTCAATGGGGCAATGCCACAATTGTCACTAAAAATAGGTTACATTTAAAGTACCCCACAAATATGAGTGAAAATCTTTGGGACATATAACAGTTGGAATAAGTAATGTACAGACTACCTGGAGCTCTATAGATACTAGGTAGTCTGGAGCCTTTACCTACAGCCTTTCTGTAGTGTTAGCTGTGGTCCAGAGGTAGTAGTCTTGCCTTGAAGCCAGTCGGCTGTGGGTTTGAGTTCCACACCAGGGACTTAAGCACAAAATCTAGGCTGACACTCCAGTACAGTGCTGAGAGGGTGTTGCATTGTCAGAGGTGCTGTCACTCAGATGAGTTGTCAAACTGAGGCCTGAGTGCCTTTGTGGAAGATTACAGAGATCTCAGAGGGTTGTAGTGGATGTTAAAGATCCCATGTCCCTAGCTGGGAAGTTCTCCTCTGTGCCCAGCCCAATATTTATCCCTCAACTAACATCATTAGAATATATTTTCTGGTCATTATCACATTGCCGATTGTGAGATCTTGCTGTACGCTAATTGGCTGCCGCACTTCATACAACAGCGGCTACACTTCAAAAATATTTTGTCGGTTGTAAAGTACTTTGGAACATCCTGGGGGTCCTGATAGACTGGCATTTATATAGCGCCTTTCTTTTTCTTGCAAAATCAGAAACCCCTACACACTTCCAAGAACAACAACAGCTTGCATTTATATCGAGCTTTTAATGTAGTAAAACGTCCCAATGCACTTCACAAGAGCGTATTCAGACAAATTTGACAATGTGTCACATAAAGAGAAGGTGACCAAAAGCTTGATAAAAGAGGAGAGAGAGGTAGTGAGCCAGAGAGGTTTATTGAGGAAATTCCAGAACTTAGGGCCTAGGCAGCTGAAAGTACAACTGCCAATGGTGGGGCAATGATCAGGAATGCACAATAAGCCAAAATTGGAGGAGCACAGAGATTTCAGAGGGTTGTAGTACTGGAGAAGGCTGCAGAGATAGGGCGAGGCAAGCCCATGGAGGGTTTTGAACACAAGGATGAGAATTTTAAATTTAAGGAGCTGTTGTACTGGGAGCCAGTGTAAATCAGCGAACACAGGAATGATGGGTGAACAGACTTGTTGCAAGTTTGGATATGGGCAGCAGAATTCTGGATGAGCCGAAGTTTATGGAGGGTGAAGATTGAAGGGCAGCCTAGAGAGCATTGAAATAGTTACGTTTGGAGCTAACAAAGACATGCAGGTTTTCCCCAGCTGATGGGCTGAGGCAGGGGCAAGAAATGGGCGATATTACAGAAGCGGAAGCAGGTGGTCTTGGTGATGTAAAGGATATGGCGTCAGAGGTTCAGCTCAGCTCAGGGTCAAATAGCGTGCCAAACAGACTCATACTGTGGCCAAGGAGGGCAAGACCTGGGATACTAACTGACAACAGTCATTTCCTAAAGCCCCACAAAGAGCAAAGAAGAAATCATGCAACCCCACCCCCACCCTTCTATGTAGGCAGTATCCTTTATATCCCACTTAGGTGGGCAAACCTCCACAGCATGGTGTTCTGAGTGTGTTCACAACTGTGACAACACTCCCAATGCGCCAATGCATCTTTCTGCAATTGCTGTCTGACAAAACGATTTGATGTCTTTACAAAATATATGCATGGACTCTTTTTCTGCTTTCTTAAAAAAAGAGGTAGTGTCACTACAAGATCCTTTTAAGAAACTGCAAGCCAATAGCGTGCATCAATCAGCAGCTAGTCATTAGCCCAGAGTGTTTCTGCAATCACGCCGTTTCAACTGTATACATTAATTCAGCTCCCTCACTCTGTCAGTACAGTAGCTGCCCCACCACCCCCATTATCACTCTCCTCACCCTCCAGTGTCTAAATAAAAAGATTCGAAAATGTAAAAAAGAGAAAGGGATAGAAGAAAAGAACATTAATTGTAATTAAGAATTGTAAATATAACAGGCGAGTTTTTTTATTCTCCAATAAGCAGTAAGGCACAAGAGTTTGTTGCTGGGGCAAAGCTAATTGTGATCCACACACTTCATCGGTTTGGCTGCCTATTTTGTCGGGTTGTTTACATTTGGAATGCAAACTAATTTGCTACATTAATTGATGCGATCTGGTCAGGTTTCAACTGGCCATGTAATCTTTCTGGCTCTCAAATGACTTGTTCATCTGAAATTCCTTTCTCTCTGCTATCAAAAAAACACCTTTGTCCAATGTGTTAGACCCATTTAACTCATTAGAATAGGCTCACAATATAATTTCAAGGCCGATGACTACACTGAGGAATAGTACTACCAAGCTGTTTTTTTTCTTTCAGTGGCGAATGTGAATTATGGAGGCATTTTTATACCACGTACACACATCATCTGGGAAAGAGGACAGAAGCTGACCAAATTAATTTCATCTGGAACCTCTGATCGCCACTAGACGCACAAAAGTTGGATTCAGTCTGTCTGGGTTAAACTCGAAGCAGGGTTGGTGGGGGTACTTAGAGGAATAAGGTTGGAGTTCTAACACAAACCATCCAGCTACCCTCAAACCTATTTATTTTTCAAAAGGAGTTTGGCATGTTATATATTCCATGTATTAATCATTTTACAATTAGCATCAGCTAAACACTCCTGAAAGAAAGCCGAACTCTATAAATGACTGAAGGAACCCCAGTTAGCAAGTGCACATGCATTTAATATATTTTGCCTCATCTGGTTTGCTCCACAGCTATCACTGAAAGTGTCTAAAAAAAATGGCAACATCTAAATACTGTGTGCAGCTTCACGGAAATCTTGTGATAGAGTGTTGTAAAGTATTTCCTGCTTGATTACATGTTTAATTTACTTCACATCTCAAAATTGTCCAGTATGACAGAGCCAATTTGTTTTGAACCTACACAAGTGTCACTAAAAATCTGGGCTGCCACAATCTTTGTGGAGCTAATGGAATCTCAATGAATTCAGCAGCGGTGATAGTACTCTATTGCTGCCATATCCATTTCAATGGTGTCCATTTTACCGGTGAGTGTTTCAGATGCAACTATTATCATCATTTCAGTTCTTTAAAGCAGCTGTTTTAGATGGAAAGCAAATTATAATTATCTGTTTCTTTACCTTTGGTGACTTCAAGATCAGGCCCACTGAAATTATAGTATTTTAAACGTGTTCCATACAGAGATTTGCTCAATCAGTAGATAAGGTTTTATAATTACTAAGAGGGTTAGAGAAAAACATCCCCACCATTTCCGCCTTTTGTATAAATTACATTTCAAACACTGAATTTAAAATAAAATATTTTAAACCAAGTCATATAGACCTAGAGGGTTCCAGGATTGATCTGTGATTCATTGAGCTGACTTTAGCCAGAGGCACGATAATTGACCTTGGGTTAGAGAGGGGAAAAAGAAAAATCATGTTTGTCCTCCTGACTGTGATCCAGAGACCCCTTGGCAAACAAGTAATTGTGTGTGGATGCCGTTTGATGACAATCAGGCCTACGCAGTTGAACGACCTAACATGCCTTAGGCCCACCTATCTCTCTTGCCTCCTCCAGCTTTATGAACCCACCTTAAACTCTTCTTTCCTCTGGTACTGACCTCTTGTGCAACCACCTCTCTTTGCCCCACCAATGCTTCGAGTCACATAGATCCCACTCTCTTGAATTCCATCCCCAATCATCTCTGCCCTCTACCACCATGTTTATTTTTTACATTAAAGGCACCATATAAATGCAAGTTGTTGTTAACTGTATATGAAGAAAGGCCATTCAGGCAAGGAGCTGGGAAGTTGGCCAAGAGCCATGAAACCATAGCCCAGCACTTTGAGGAGTCAAGCCTTATTCATTTAACAAACGGATGGACAAAATTGTTGAGAAGACTCTGTCTCAGAGACAGAAGTCAGGGAGTCGGCCTGCAATTCACAGAAAGAGATTTAGAATTCAAAAACAAAAAGTTTTTCAGAACAGGATGCATAGGAACCTCTACAGGGATTAAAAAACACAGTTAGAATAATATATTTTTTAAAGGCACCACACAACTTGATACAAATTATGGGTAGGTCTTTGGTAAGGTTTCGCTAGTGCCAGCAATCCCTCTTTATCTCACCTAATTTATTCTCATGTGGGTACATATCGGCAGGCTATTCAGTCATGGGAAGCATCTCAGCCCAACCTTGTTGATGCCCCTGCATGCACCCTTTTTGCAGGGGTCACTAGACAACAGTCAGGGCTTGGAGTCTGGATTTTTTTTTTCCTTTCCTAGCTCCATTGGCTAAATATGCAGCCCCTCTTCCCACCCTGATCAGATAGCTCAGTATGAATCAAGAATTGAACCTGGAACTTTGCTGATCTGTATGTGCTCATTACCATTCCAGATAGCACATTTATCCATTAAACCAGAAGGGAGCTCAATAATATAAAACTCCAAAACGAAAATGAGCACAACAGGGTTTCAGTAACACACAGAGCACAATCGGACAGCTCCTATAAGCAGTCAGCAGTACTGCAAAGTTATGGGTTCTTTAACTGGGATGTGGTTCACAATTGGGAGTTTGCATGCAGAACATTCAAAAAGTAATTTAAAATCAAATTGATGAACTTTGTGCTTGTCAAGATGCAGGAGTTCACACAGAATGATTGCCACTTTTGCTACCAAATCATAAGTGTTTTATTTGCTGTGGGTTTAAAGTTCATTAACAATGATGTTGAAGTTACTCCAGGCTCATTTCATATAGAACCTTTACAGGAAGCAGAGAGAGGAGACTTTCACCATCTTTCTGGGCTAGATTGGAATGCAGATTGTAGGTGAAAGGGTAGTGTGCTAGCCCAGTACCACTGTTCCCTACACAAAACCATTCATTTCTGAAACTTAATAGGATTTGTGAAAACAATGAAATAAAAAAACCATGACAATACAACACACTGGGCTCTCAAAGGACCTATTCGGATTTGATCTTAAACAATCACTTCAGTCTTTTTGTCATAATGGATTGAGATTTTTTTTTTAGAAGGTGTCACTCAATTTTAAAAGCTAAAGAGTACCACATTTTAGTGTATTATTCTTTTGTGAAGGAGCTCCAACACTGCATTACAAAATGCACACTTTGGGAGAAAGTTTACTTCATGTGATGTGTCCACCAAAATCACAAATGGAATTTATGATTTTGCTACATGCAAACAAGAGTAAATCTTCCCCTCATTTGGCTGTGGCTCCATAATCATTTTGAAAATCACTCAAAAGGAGCTAGCATTGAAGAATGGAGCTTGTGTGACAGGATATTCTAGTTTAATTTTTCCCTTCCATAATTTGCACTTCTCAAAAATGTATGCAAATATTGCAAAAGCTAAAGAAAGAAAATGCTTTGTACAAATCCAGCACTTTTAGTATAAAGGTTGAAGAATTGCTTCACTTAGAGACGAATATGCCACAGGGGCAATTTTAACAGGAACTCCAGGTCTGTTGTGACATCTTCACCAATAATCGTTAGTCTGATAAAGGATCTTATGCTAATGCAGGGGGAGTCTATATAGATCACACACAGGCTGCTTGCCTGCCTGCTCTCTTAAGTAGGTAATGGTGCACAGCATACATTTCTAAAGCCAAATGTCATTCAGATCAAGCAATACCAGATTATGCAATGCAAACCCATACCTCTGTTAACAAAGGCAGATGTACCTGTCGTCCATAGCATTCTACTGGAAGCACAGGTTTGAATTCTTTTTATTAGGTTTAAATATTTTTTAAAAGACTGGCATTTATATAACATTTTTCACAACCACAAGACATCCCAAAGCATTTTACAGCCAATGAAGTACTTTTGAAGTGTTGTCATTGTTGTAACCATTGGAAACACAACAGCCAATTTGTGCACAGCAAGCTCCCACAAACAGCAATGTGATAATGACCAGATAATCTGTTTTTGTGATGTTGATTGAGGGATAAATATTGGCCAGGACACCGGGGATAACTCCCCTGCTCTTCTTCAAAGAATATTGCAATGGGAGCTTTTTGTTGACATGAGAGGAAGACAGAGCCTCAGTTTAACATCTTACCCAAGAGACAGTACCTCCATGTCAGAAGAGACTTTCACACTCAAGTTCTGGACTGGGACTTGAACCAACAACCTTCTGACTCAGCGGTGAAAGAGCTACCAACTGAGCCATGCCTGGCACTTCTAATAACATATAACATACAGCCCATATTACTACCAATTTACTTAAAGAAAGAACTGGCATTTATATAGCACCTTGCATAAGCTGACCCAAGCGCTTCACAACCAATGGATTGCTTGTGAGGTATAGTAATTGTTTCTGCAGTGGAACATGGCAGCCAATTCGCACGACAAAAGTAAACAAAAGGCAGTGAGATAGATAACCAGTTAATCTATCTTGGCCGTGACTATGGGATGAATGTTGGCCTACAAATCTTTTAGATTCATCTGAACTGGCAGTCAGGAACTTGGTGTAACATCTCATGCAAAAGTCAGCAACTCCAGCAGTATAGCCCTCCCTCATGGTACGCCACTGAAGCATTAGCCTACTTTATGTACATATGTGCTCTCATGGAACTTGAAGCCCCAACATTCTGATCCAGATGCAAGGATGTTACCATTGATCCAATATTACCCAAATGTGCCTGCACAATGCCGAGTGTGAAGGGGCCACATCAGGTGGCATTAGAGAAAATGGACAGTACCTTAACACAGCTTAAAAACAGGTTTCCTTTCAACTGACCCATTTTGGGATTTGGACCAGCAAGCGGCAGGTCAAGATGACGTTGAAGGTCGATGCCAACGGAGCCATCATCCATCCTCCCTCCAGCTTTGTTATCGGGGGAAGTCAAGGCTTCTTGGTCTTTGCGGGGCAGTCCAGAGTTTGTCGCACCTGTGGCAAATCTGGTCACGTGGCAGCTAACTGCAGCACAGTCGTTTGCAAGAACTGCAAGAAGGAAGGCCATCAGACCAAGGACTAAACAGAGTAAGTGCTGCAACCTGTGCGGTGAAGCAGGCCACCTCTACAAAACCTGCCCCAAATGTTGCCTTAGTTATGCTCAGGCAGCAAGGTCCAAGTAAAGGTCAGGAGAAGGAACAGTGAATGCGTCTGGTGCTAGGAAGGAGACAAGCAACCCTCTCCGCAGCAAGGGAAGTCTACCTGAGAAGGAGAAGAAAGGGGAGGCAGCTGCAACCAGCAATCCAACACCTACCCCATGCCTGGAAACCCCTTCTCTACAGACAGAATCAATGGAGGAGGAGGCAGCAGATGTTCAAGTTGGTCAGTGGCAAGCGGTACAAAGGAAAACCACAAAGAAAAAACCTCCAAAAAAGGAACAGGCCACTACCCAAACCAGTGGCAAGAGGAGGCTACCATCTGAGACAGACTATGGCAGCTCCTCCTCACTGGACGAGGAAGGGCCAGAACGACGGCACCTGCAAAAGAAGCGGCAGAACTCAAAGGAGCTGGAAAATAAAGCCCCCCAGCTCCAGGGCACTGGAAGCTGTGATGGGCCCAGCACGCCCCAAACCCAAAGCGCCAAACCCAGCAAGATGCCCAGCACACCCCAGCTCCGGGACACCGAGAGCAAAGAGGCGTCTGGCGCACTCTAGCTCCAGGAAGCCGGGAGCAGTGATGTTTTTGAGGAGGAACAGAGGGGAAAGCCACCAACAGCAGAGGACAGCCCAAGCCTTGCTACCTACAAGACCCCCCCACCAATGTGACCCTAGCAGAACAAACCCCCCCATGAGAAACCAGGAGGGCGCTATGAGCCCAACGAATGTGAAACAGCTTGCGTACACTATGGGTATGCAGGAACATACCCAAGGACAAGGACTAGCAAGGACAACTGGTGTGGGAAGCAACAACTAGCTTAAAAAATGGGTATAAAGATTGCTTCAATTAACATGCGTAGCATTAAATCCACTACGCGATGTGTTTCAACCTCGGATTACCTCGCCAAGGTCAAAGCCAACCTGCTGTTTCTGCAGGTGTGTGGAATTCCGCACCTCAGCACCTACAGGCAATGGTTGCGATGGTGGTCCCATGGGCCACTGATCTGGTCAGGGGTAATGATTCCCATTCCTCCAGCCTGGGTATTCTGCTGCAGGGAGGTGACTCCACCATCTCCAAAGTTAAGGAAGCGGTGGGCGGTCGCCTCCTCGTAGCAGATGTAATGTACAACAATGCTCCGCTCCGGTTGATCAACGTGTACCCCCCGGTTCAATGCAGCGAGCGGCTGACCGTCTTCCATCAGCTCCCACTGCTGCTGGCGATTTCAACTGCATCATTGATGCAGCTGGATGATCCGGCAATGACGACAGCGAACTGGACACTATGTCCAGATTCCTAATGGAAACAGTAAAAGATGCCAAGCTGCACGGCGTCTTCAGCAAACCTGCAGAGGGAGCGCAGCGCAGATACACCTGGTCAAGACCGTACGGGTCTGCCCGTTCCAGGATTGATTTCCTGTTTGTGTCCCATGCTATCACGGTCAGATCCACCGATGTCACTGCCTCTTACTGGCCAACTATCACTTATAGGACGACCAGCGGGTTGGCAGAGGGACATGGAAGCTCAATGCTACACTGCTAACCCCAGAGAACGTTGAGGAACTCAAAAGGGAATGCAAAGGTTGGAGAAACGTGAAACCCCTCTTTGAGTCTCCAGTTCACTGGTGGGAAGCGATCAAAGAGAACATCAAGAGGTTCTTTATCTTCAAAGGTGTTCAGAGGGTGAGAAAGAGAGACAGAGGGAAGTGTCCTGACTCCAGAAAAGATTGCAAAATCTGCTACAGTCAATAGGGGTCGAGGTCAAGGAGGATCTCCAAGAGGTGAAGAGCCAGCAAGCCTTGCTCTTTGCCATGGAGGCCTCCAATATTATCTTCCAGTCCAGAGTCCGCTCCGTTGAGCAGGATAAGACGTGCTCACATTACTTATTCCAAACGGTACACAGAGAGAGCTCTGTGATTAGCAGCCTGAAGGAAGAGGATGGTTCGATAACGTCTTCGCAGTCCAACATACTAAGAATCAGCACATCATTTATGCTGGGCTGTACGACGTGAAGCCCACAGACAGCAGAGCCTCCCAGTCCTTTCTGTCATCTATTGCAGAGGTCTTAGATCACAGCATGTGGGAGAGACTGGACAAACCGCTAACTCTGGATGAGCTGACAAACGCCGTCAGGTCTTTTCAGATGAATAAAACTCCCGGAAGCGATGGCTTACCAGTTGAGTTGTATTCGGCCTTGTGGGACTGGGTCGGCCCAGACCTGCTGGAAGTATACGAGAGTATGCTTCTGGCCGGCAGCATGTCAGAATCCATAAGGATAGGCATCATCACCCTCATCTACAAGCTAATGTGGGAGAGGGCGCAAATCAGAAATTGGCGGCCCATCTCACTGCTTAATGTTGACTACAAGATTCTGTCCAAAGTCATCGCCAGTCAGGTCAAGTCTGCTCTGGAGTTGGTGATTCACCCTGACCAGACCTGCACTGTACCCGGCGGGAAGATCTCTGACAGTCTCGCGCTACTCAGGGATACGATCGCCTTTGTACGGGACAGGAGGGTGGACACCTGCCTCATCAGCTTGAACCAGGAGAAGGCTTTTGACAGGATATCACACACCTACATGATGGACCTGCTTTCCAAAATGGGGTTTGGGGAGGGAATCTGCAATTGGATCAAACTGCTCTACACAAACATCGGTAGCGCAGTCTCAATCAATGGGTGGGAATTAGAAAGTTTCCCGATTTAATCTGGAGTCAGACAGGGCTGTTCCTTCTCCCCTGTCTTGTTTGTTTGCTGCATCAAACCTTTTGCTGAGTCTATTAGGAAGGATGCGGGCATAAGAGGGCTGACAATCCCAGGCAGCGGAGGCACTCAGGTAAAAACCTCCCTTTACGTGGATGACGTCACCGTCTTCTGCTTGGATCCACTGTCCGTTCGCAAACTGATGAGCATCTGTGACCAGTTCAAACTGGTCTTGGAAGCCAAAGGCAACCACGGCAAGAGTGAGGCCATGTTCTTTGGGAACTGGGCCAACCGATCCTTTGTCCCCTTCACCATCAGGTCAGACTACCTGAAGGTGCTGGGGACATGGTTCGGAAGGGCTGGGTGTGCGCCAAAACCTCGAAGGAGCGAGTAGCCAGGGTACACCATAAACTGAACATGTGGGGGCAGTATTCTCTCCATTGTGGGTAAGAACCTGGTCATCGGGTGCGAGGCACTCACGTTGCTGCTGTATGTGGCGCAGGTCTGGCCCATACCCCACTCCTGCGCCATGGTGGTCACCCGAGCAATTTCCCGCTTTATCTGGAGATCCAAAATGGACCGGGTCCAGAGGGACACGATGTTCAAACCTCTGGATAAGGGCAGGAAAAGTGTACCCTCATCCTGATGACCACCTTCTTGTGCGGCTGCATCAAGCTGTGCATAGAGCCCCAGTACGCAAACACCATGCGTCACTACGTGCTGAGGTTTTATCAGTCCCCAGTGTTATGAAGGATGAGTCTGGTCACATTGCCGCAGAACGCTCCATCCAGTTGGACCGTACCGTACTACTTATCCTTCATGGGAAAGTTTCTGCGGGAAAACACCTTTGACCACCAATCCATCAGGCAGTGGTCTGCACAGAATGTCCTCAAGGCCCTATGGGAAAAGGAGATGGTGGATCCTGTCGGATGGTTCCCCGAGCAGACTGCCAAAGTCATTTGGCAGAATGCCTCAAGACGTCTTTGGCTGATGGTGAGAAGGGCCCTCCCCGTCAGATCTTTCCTGCACGCCCGGAGTCTCGCCCACTCCACACGCTGCCCTCGAGGTGGCTGTGGTGAGGAAGAGACAGTTGCCCACTTCTTCTGGAATGTGTCTTTGCAAAACAGGCGTGGAAAAAGATGCAGTGGTTTTTGTCGAGGTTCATCCCAAGCAGCTCTGTACGCAGGAGTCTGTGCTCTACGGGCTGTTCCCAGGGACGCGCACCGAGACAAACATCAACTGCTACTGGAGGACCATCAATTCGGTGAAAGATGCTCTTTGGTCTGCCCGAAACTTGCTGGTCTTCCAGCGTTGTCCACGACCAAGTGTTGCAGACTGGCACATTCCAAGGTCCAGGACTACGTGCTGAGGGACGCACTAAAGCTTGGGGCAGCTGCTGCAAAGGCTCAATGGGGAAAGACCACTGTGTAAGGTCCTCCCACCAAAGTGAACTGAGGGGCTGGACCCAAGGAAAACGCCTCGGGCTGTATACACCAAATATGGTTTTGCTGTAAAATGTACATGGCATGTAAAATGGAATGGAAGGGTTGTGAGGCAATTCACTCCTGTATTGAAGAAAACTGATTTCCTTTGCACTTTTTGGAATGTCAACCTGGTGCTGTTTTGAACTGTTTTGTAATGCATTTTTTTTACAGATTTTTATGAATAAAGTATATTTTGGGAAAAAAGGTTTCCTTTCAACTTACGAGTGCTGCAACAGCAATTATTTTTCCCACCTTGATACATAATACAAGAATTTAATTCTCCAATTTTCCTCATTGAAGTAAAAACCATGCTCCACACTGCATCGCTCTAACATTTTTATTATTTTTCTGTCATAAATATAGCCTTGCAAAAATTTATAGAACAGATATATTTGCCATTCACTAATTTCCTCAAAAGCTTTATTCTTCTTGGCATAAACAATGTTTCAAGGAAAAGGGGAGAATAATTTAGTATTTATCCTGATGTCCTGGATTCTTTTCATTGCTGCTTGTAGAGTCACTCTATAAACTGGCTGCTATACTTGCCTGCATAATGCTCATTGCTAGCTCTGCTCGGTACATTCCACCAGCACAGGTAACCCTCTGGTGCTAAATGTTATCACTGGCTAAGGAGAATTAACATTAAGAATTGGAGAGTTAGTGCTAAATACTGGCCTGCTAAACCACCATATTTGAATTCCTCTTTTCTCCTCCCACCCCAGACCCAGCAATGACTAGGGTTCAAGACACTAAGAGAATTTTTTTAAAAACACTAAGCTATGCTGCACATGCCTTGGTAAGATGCTTGAAGGTGATACTGTGGTGGTATTACTCCCATCATTTTCAGTATGTTCCCTCTATTTATGTCCCTAATGGGATTGGAGATTCTTGCAATTTTAGTGCCCATGTCTTCTTTTCTGTTGAATTCTTAGCTTCATGCATTTAGAGTTGTGGAGCAATGGACTCTAAACACTCCAGATGCTGTGTGCCAGCAATAATCCTTGAATTCCCAGCAGATACTATGGAGTACAACAGCACACCAAATGTAAGTATTTAAACCAATATTTGAATATTCATGCCGTGATGCTAATTTACCATTAACAGTATTGTGACAGTCAGTATTGCCTTTAGAATCACTGTTGTCAATTGTGGGAAAATACGAGCCACATTCATCTCAAAATTAAATCATTCATTTATCGTGTTAAAGGAAATTCATTTTCAAATTTACATCAATAGCAATTTAGGCTAGTTTTCTACAAGTGGGCCCCAAAACTTCAAGACATCAACATCTGCAGTGTAATTAAGTGCTATAAAGCCAAATTCACAAGACAAAATTCCTTTAATCACTCTGCATTGATGGCCATTACATACACATTATGGCAGTCACAGTTGCTTCTGTATGTTGTCTGTAAGCTATCAACAAGGGAGACAAGGTGGATTTGATAACAGACGTAAAAATAACAGCAGGTAATAAATCATGTAACTCCAGGAATAGGTTAGCTGAGAGTTAATCAATACTAGTTCCACCTTAGCTATCGTAAAAACTGAACAACATTTATTATTGAGGTGTAATGTAAAAGTTGGGTGCTAGTAAACTGAAAAATTTCAACACAAAAAGTGATGTTTGTAAAAACATCTTCCTCTTTTGTAAACTAACCTGTATAGATCAGTGGGTGTCATTATTTTGTGTTGATGATTTAGGCCCATTATTGGAGTAGCACAGATCTTCATAAAAAATGAAAGTACAGAGCTATCGGATAGAAATTCATTTTCTGGAAAAGCCAGTGCTATAAAATAATCCTGTTAAAGGATGTGCAAGAAAGTCTTAAATATCAATTCTGTAAGTTCTATTGAAAGGAAGATTCACATTAGACATTAATATTTTGCCCAGATATTTATTGCATTCCACAGAGGACACTATAAAGTAGCAAATTTACTACATGGTGGTTTTATCTTTATCTAACGGGCACCATATTCTCTCGTTCTACCAAAGGAAATTCTAAACACTATGAACACCATTGCTTCATGGAGATAACAAATGTATTAATCTCCTAAATTGTCCTTTCTGCTATGGCTGCAAAGACTAAGCACTATTTAGTGGCATTTAGATTTATTACACTGATTCAAGTTACCAAGTTTAGGGAGCTAATATTCCAACATTGAAACATCTGTGCAGAGAAGTCCTTTAGAATCACAATCATCTCGCCTAGTGCCAGTCTACATAGTAAGGCTCCACTGTGAATTCAGCTGACAGTAATCATGATGCTATGATCAGACTGTACCCACACAGACTGAAGGAGCTGCACTGAATTGTGTAGTTGCCTGGTTATACCCTTTTCACAGCACACCAAATAATAATGGAACCAGTCAGATTTTAATACTCTCAAATTGAAATACGAAATGCTTTGTATTGAGTTCTATGCCTTTAAATTCCACCAACAAGATATTACAGATTCTGAGCAATTTCCAAGGCACCTACAGATAATCAACATTGTCATAGTTCACACAGGGCTCACTAAAAGATTGAGGCCTGGGCTTTCTATGAGTATTAACATTACAACTCCCTTTCATGTAGCCCTATTCAACAGAGTTGACCACAGAATTTTGCTCCATTGCCTCTCTACTGTCATCCAGCTGGGTGGGACTGCTCTCACTGGTTCCGTCCTTATCTAATTGTAGCCAGAGTATCGTTTGCAATGGCTTCTTTTTCGGCTCCCACACTGTTACCGCTGCTGTCCCCCAAGGCACTATCCTTGGCCCCCTCCTATTTCTCATCTACATGCTGCCCCTTGGCAACACCATCGAAAACACAGCATAAGTTTCCACATGTATGCTGATGATACCCAGTTCTACCCCACCACCACCTCTTGATCCTGCCACCAGGATGGTCAAAATTGTCAAACTGCTTGTTCAACATCAAGTACTGGATTAGGAGAAATTTCCTCCAACTAAATATTGGGAAGACAGAAATCATTGTCTTCGATCCCTGTCGCAAACTCCCTTCACTAGCCACTGACTCCATCCCTCTCCCTGGCAACTGTCTGAGGCTGAAGCAGACTTTTTATAACCTTGGTATTATATCTGGCCCCGAGATGTGCTTCCTACCACATCCACACCATCACTAACACCGCATATTTCCACCTGTGTAACATCACCCAACTCCATCATTGCCTCAGCTTATCTGCTGCTGAAAACCCTCATACATGCCTTTGTTACTGCTAGAACTGACTATTCAAACGCAGTCCTGACTGGCCTCTCTAGTTCTACCCTCCACAAATATGACGCCATTCAAAACTCTGCTGTTCATGTCTTAACTCATACCAAGTCCCGCTCACCCATCTCCCCTGTGCTCACTGACCTACATTGGCTCATGGTTAAGCAACGCCTCGATTTTAGAATTCTCATCCTTGTTATCAAATCCCTCCATGGCCTCACCCCTCTTTAGCTCTGTAATCTCTTCCAGCCTTACAGTTCCTCTGAGATCTCAATGCTCTGCCAATTTTGGCCTCTTGAACATTTCTGATTTTAATCGTTCGGCCATTGGCAGCTGTGCCTTCAGCCGCCTAGGCCCTAAGCCCTGGAATGATCAAGGCATTGCCCTGAGGAATGAACCAGAGAATGGTTGTCACTTATTTTGTTCAGCTGAAACAGGTGCAATGTTTGCACATATTCTTTCTGTCTGCAAAGAACAGGGCCCTGTGCATTAATATATGTCGCTTCTAGTACGTGCAAATGTGCCACACTGCGAGCCCTACTGACAATCTAAAATTGGTTATCAGCATAATTCTTAGCACACTGGATTATTTAGCAAATGTTGTCCAACCGCGGAATCACATCTAATGTTGGACACTGTGTTTGTGCTGGTTCATTCCTCAGGGAAATGCCTTGACCAAAACTGTCAAGCTGCCATGTTTAAATTTTAAACAAAGCTTGACAGTTAACTATCAGTCACTGTAAACTGGTGCATTCGCCATGGCAATGCCTCTACCAATCAGAGTTCACTTGCCAACCAATCAGCACTCTCTTCTCATGTCGTATAAGTTGTTGTTTTCCCTTACATTGGTTATTCTTGCGATTGTCCTGATGAGTGCAAGATGAAAAACTTCAACAACATATCTCTATTTTCAGCAATACTCACGTTCTGTATGATTGAAAAGTTATTTAGTGATTAGAGTACGTGAAATGCCAACATATGCGGATGGACAGGCCCTGGAATTTACACTATCTGGTGCTTTAAGGGAAATGTTTAAAGGATAATATTAATATCTAGACATTAACCTCTCCCCCCTGGATGTGGAAGCTGCTCTCTGTTTGACTGTGAACTTCAAAATTCCCATGGCATAAGTCATAAAGCTATACATCAGACTGATAATCTAACCTGAAGGTTTTGGAATATCATCTTGAATGACACTGCATTTGGATGTCTATGAAAAACTTATTCACTCAATAAGTCCCATCACTTATCAAGCTATGTACAAATCAGGTTCTAAACAGAGCATTTTAACACCCTGACAACTGATTTTTAAAAATTGTTTTTAAGTATAGTACTCTCAGTATCTTACTGCTTCTATGTATCATTCAACCTGTAAATAAATCTGATTGCTTGTATTAGCCTTTATACACTGGTCTGATGACATGGCATTTCCTGTCTTTCTAAAGAGAAATGAGGTAGGTATCCTAAGTGATCTCTTATGGTTGATCCAAAGATCAGTCTCTCATACAAGACACTTCCAGGGCACAGGTTTCAGTCCAAGAAAACTTGGTCTGCTTATGGAAAATGTCATCCTGCTGTGAGCACAAGGCAAAAATGCTGGGACAACTCCTGACCCTGGAGAGGTTTTAACAAATACTTTGCTTCCTTTTTCATCCAACCTGCACTTTGCGGTCAGGAATGCTGAAATTTCCCCTCCAAGCTGACAGTATTCAACACTCATATGATTATGGCCAGTGAAAAATGAAAGTGTTAAAATAGCCTTGCCCGCAATATAACTGCCAAAGGTTATTTTTCTAAACTGAAACTCCTATAGCTCATATTAGGAACAGAATTTTGGTCTAATTATAGCTGTTTGGTTAGCTGTGCTCTTCACCAAAGATACATGAAAGCAACAATTGTAGAAGATCATATTTTATACCAAGTGCAAGAGGATGGTGTTGTTCATGCTAAGACGGAACATTTGCTATTTTATAATGACAGGCGTGTTCTGCCATGGAAAACATGAGGAATTATTTTGCTGCTGTGGTGCAGTTGGGTTTAAAAAGCCTATCCCTTGAAGGTCACAAGATCTAATTGCAATAAACAAGTAGATCCTGTGATCAAATAGCGGTTAACTGTTGATGAAGGAAGTTTGTGGATTGCTTGCAAGTTTAAAGCTACAGATCAGAAAGAAACTGGCATAAAATGACTGCCTGTCTTTCCCTTTTCTTTAATCCTTAGATGTAAGATGTTCAAGTATGATGCACACATCTCAAAACACACATAACACACATATTATATGTCTGTCACAGTTCCTGTATCACACTCACTTCTTGTAACATTTTCTCCATTTGTTATTGACATCACTCTTGTTATAAAGCAATATATTTATGATGCACCACGAGCAGCACTACAGGAGATGTGTTAATATATAACACACTTCCTTGACTATCAAAGTTCTGATTGTGGCAGTACCAAATATTGTGAAATGATATTCAAAATATTGTTTATTTTTCCCAAAAATTAACATAACTCAAATTTGGCATTCCATAAAGTGCTCGACTAATCAGTTTCTTTCAAGATAGAAGACGAGGTGCCTCGCTACACGAGCCATTGCAGGTTATATTTACAATGTAAATTTACATTCCATGTCAAATATTCTCTGGTGCATACAGCCCGGGGGTTTGACACAGGTTCCAGCCCTTCAGTATACTATGGCGGGAGGGCCTTAGACAGTGGCCTTTCCCCATTGAGCCTTTGTGACGGCTGCCCCATACTTTAATGCATCTCACAGCACGTAGTCCTGGACCTTGGAATGCGCCATTCTGCAACACTCGGTTGTCGACAGCTCTTTGCACTGGAAGATCAGCAAGTTTCGGGCAGACCAAAGTGCGTCTTTCGCCCAGTTGATGGTCCTCCAGTAGCAGATGATGCTTATCTCGGTGTCCTTGGGAATAATCCATAGAGCACTAAGTCCTGCGTTATAGAGATGCTCGATATGAACCTTGACAAAAATCACTGAATTCTTGCCAGACCTGCTTGGCAAAGGCACATTCCAGAAGGAGGTGGGTGACGGTCTCTTCCCCACTGTAGTCGCGTCAAGGGCAGCATGCACAGGCAGTATGATTCCAGGCGTGCAGGAAGGATCTGATGGGCAGATCCTTCTCAACACCAGCCAAGCTACGTCTTGGTGCTTGTTTGAAAGTTCTGGCGATGAGACATTCTGCCAACTGAGTTTGACAGTCTGCTTGGGGAATCATCTGAAGAAGTCCACTATCTCCTTTTCCCGCAGGACCTCATGGACATTACAAGCAGAATGCTGTCTGAAGGACTTGTAGCCAAAGGTATATTTCAAAGAACAAAGAACAGTACAGCACAGAAACAGGCCATTCGACCCTCCAAGCCTGCGCCGATCTTGATGCCTGCCTAAACTAAAACCTTCTGCACTTCCGGGGACCGTATCCCTCTATTCCCATCCTATTCAAGGATTTGTCAAGATGCCTCTTAAACGTCGCTATCGTACCTGCTTCCACCACCTCCCCTGGCAACAAGTTCCAGGCACTCACCACCCTCTGTGTAAAGAACTTGCCTCGCACATCCCCTCTAAACTTTGCCCCTCTCACCTTAAACCTATGTCCCCTAGTAACTGACTCTTACGCCCTGGGAAAAAGCTTCTGACTATCCACTCTGTCCATGCCGCTCATAACTTTGTAAACCCCTATCATGTCGCCCCTCCACCTCCGTCGTTCCAGTGAAAACAATCCGAGTTTATCCAACATCTCCTCCTAGCTAATGCCCTCCAGACCAGGCAACATCCTGGTAAACTTCTTCTGTACCCTCTCCAAAGCCTCCACGTCCTTCTGGTAGTGTGGCAACCAGAATTGCATGCAATATTCTAAGTGTGGCCTAATTAAGGTTCTGTACAGCTGCAGCATCACTTGCCAATTTTTATACTCTATGCCCCGACCGATGAAGGCAAGCATGCCGTATGCCTACTTGACTACCTTATCCACCTGCGTTGCCACTTTCAGTGACCTGTGGACCTATACGCCCAGATCTCTCTGCCTGTCAATACTCCTAAGGGTTCTGCCATTTACTGTATACTTCCCACCTGCATTAGACCTTCCAAAATGCATTACCTCACATTTGTCCGGATTAAACTCCGTCTGCCATTTCTCCGCCCAAGTCTCCAACCGATCTTTATCCTGCTGTATCCTCTGACAATCCTCATCACTATCCGCAACTCCACCAACCTTTGTGTCGCCCGCAAACTTACTAATCAGACCAGCTACATTTTCCTCCAAATCATTTATATATACTACAAAGAGCAAAGGTCCCAGCACTGATCCCTGCAGAACACCACTAGTCACATCCCTCAGAAAAGCACCCTTCTACTGCTCCCCTCTGTCTTCTATGACCGAGCCAGTTCTATAACCATCTTGCCAGTTCACCTCTGATCCCGTGTGACTTCACCTTTTGTACCAGTCTGCCATGAGGGACCTTGTCAAAGGCTTTACTGAAGTCCATATAGATAACATCCACTGCCTTTCCTTCATCAAGCATCTTCGTCACTTCCTCAAAAAACTCAATCAAATTAGTGAGACACGACCTCCCCTTCACAAAACCATGCTGCCTCTCGCTAATAAGTTTGTTTGTTTCCAAATGGGAACAAATCCCGTCCCGAATAATCCTCTCTAATAGTTTCCCTACCACTGACGTAAGGCTCACCGGCCTATAATTTCCTGGATTATCCTTGCTACCCTTCTTAAACAAAGGAACAACATTGGCTATTCCCCAGTCGTCTGGGACCTCACCTGTAACCAATGATGATGCAAAGATTTCTGTCAAGGCCCCAGCAATTTCTCCCCTTGCCTCCCTCAGTATTCTGGGGTAGATCCCATCAGGCCCTGGGGACTTATCTACCTTAGTGCTTTGCAAGACACCCAACACCTCCTCCTTTTTGATAATGAGATGACTGAGACTATCTGCACTCTCTTCCCTAGGCTCATCATCCACCAAGTCCTTCTCTTTGGTGAATACTGATGCAAAGTATTCATTTAGCACCCCGCCCATTTCCTCTGGCTCCACACATAGATTCCCATCTCTGTCCTGGAGTGGGCCAACCCTTTCCCTGGTTACCCTCTTGCTCTTTATATACATATAAAAAGCCTTGGGATTTTCCTTAATCCTGTTTGCCAATGACTTTTAATGATCCCTTTTAGCCCTCCTGACTCCTTGCTTAAGTTCCTTCCTACTGTCTTTCTATTCCTCAAGGGATTCGTCTGTTCCTAGCCTTCCAGCCCTTATGAATGCTTCCTTTTTCTTTTTCACTTTTTGACTTCTTTCTGTACAAACCTTTCCACGAGGGACTGGTGGTAAGGTACAGTCCAACTGAATGGAGAATAAAAATATTTTTTTTCCCAAAAAATATACTTTATTAATAAAAATCTGTTAAAAAAATACATTACAACACAGTTCAAAACAGCACCAGGTTGACATTCCAAAAAGTGCAAAGGAAATCAGTTTTCTTCAATACAGGAGTCAGTTGCCTCACAACCCTTCCATTCCATTTTACTTGCCATGTGCATTTTATAGCAAACCCATATTGGGGGAAAAACAGCCCAAGGGGTTTCCCATGGGTCCAGCCCCTCAGTTCACTATGGTGCGAGGACCTTACACAGTGTTCTTTCCCCATTGAGCCTTTGCTGCGGCTGCCCCAAGCTTTAGTGCGTCCTTCAGCACGTAGTCCTGGACCTTGGAATGTGCCAGTCTGCAACACTCGGTCGTGGACAACTCTTTGCGCTTGAAGACCAGCAAGTTTTGGGCAGACCAAAGAGCGTCTTTCACCAAATTGATGGTCCCCCAGCAGCAGTTGATGCAGCCCGTAGAGCACAGTCTCCTGTGTTACAGAGCTGCTTGGGATGAACCTCAACAAATCCACTGCATCTCTTTCCACACCTGCTTTGAAACGGCACATTGCAGAAGGAGGTGGGCAACAGTCTCTTCCCCATCACAGCCACCTCGAAGGACAGTCTGCGGAGGCGATAAGATTCCAGTCGTGCAAGAAGGATCTGACAGGGAGAACCCTTCTCACCACCAGCCAAGCTATTTCTTGGCACTTGTTTGAAAGTTCAGGTGATAAGGCATTCTGCCAAATTACCTTGGCAGTCTGCTCGGGGAGCCATCTGACAGGACCCACCATCTTCTCTTCCTATAAGACCTTGTGGATATTCCGTGCAGACCACTGCCTGATGGATTGGTGGTCAAAGGTGTTTTTACGCAGAAACTTTTCCACGAAGGATAGGTGATATGGCACGGTCCAACTGGATGGAGCGTTCCGCGGCAATGTGACCAGACCCATCCTTCGCAACACCAGGGACAGATAGAACCTCAGCGCTTGGTGTTTGCGTACTGGGGCTCTACACACAGCTTGATGCAGTCGCACACGAAAATGGTCATCAGGATGAGGACAATGTTGGGTACATTTTTTCTGCCTTTATGCAGAGGTTTGAACATCGTGTCCCTCCAAACCTGGTCCAATTTGCATCTCCAGAAAAAGCGAAAAATGGCTCGGGTGACCTCCACTGCGCAGGGGTGGGGTATGGGCCAGACCTGCGCCACATACAGCAACAGCGTGAGTGTCTCGCACCTGATGACCAGGTTCTTACCCACAATGGAGAGAGATCGCTGCTCCCACATGCTCAGTTTATGGTGTACCATGGCTACTGGCTCCTTTCAGGTTTTGGCACACGTCCCGGCCCTTCCGAATCATATCCCCAGCACCTTCAGGTAGTCTGACCTGGAAGTGAAGAGGACAAGGGATCGGTTGGCCCAGTTCCCAAAGAACATGGCTCGCTCTTGCCGCAATTTACTTTGGCTCCCGAGGCCAGTTCGAACTGATCGCAGATGCTCATCAGTCTGTGAACGGACAGTGGATCCAAGCAGAAGATGGTGACGTCATCCATGTACAGGGAGGTTTTTACCTGAGTGCCTCCATTGCCTGGGATTATCACTCCATTTATGCTCGCATCCTTCCTAATGGACTCAGCAAAAGATTCGATACAGCAAACAAACAAGACAGGGGAGCGAGGACAGCCCTATCTGACTCCAGATTTGATCGCGAAACTTTCTGATTCCCACCCATTGATTGAGACTGCACTACTGATGTTTGTGGAGAGCAGTTTGATCCAATTGCAGATTCCCTCCCCAAAACCCATTTTGGAGAGCAGGTCCATCATGTAGGTGTGCGATATCCTGTCAAAAGCCTTCTCCCGGTCCAAGCTGATGAGGCAGGTGCCCACCCTCCTGTCCCGTACATAAGCGATCGTATCCCTGAGTAGTGCGAGACTATCAGAGTTCTTCTTGCCGGGTGCAGTACAGGTCTGATCGGGGTGAATCACCAACTCCAGAGCAGACTTGACCTGACTGGCGATGACTTTGGACAGAATCTTGTAGTCAACATTAAGCAGTGAGATGGGCCGCCAATTTCCGATATCTGCCCTCTCCCCCATTAGCTTGTAGATGAGGGTGCTGATGGCTTTCCTCGTGGATTCTGATATGCTGCCGGCCAGAAGCATACTTTCGTTTACTTCCAGCAGATCTGGGCCAATCCAGTCCCACAGAGCTGAATACAACCATCGCTTCCGGAAGTTTTACTCATCTTGAAGGACCTGACGGCCTTTGTCAGCTCGTCCAGAGTTAGTGGTTTGTCCAGACACTCCCGCACGCTGTCATCTAAGACCTCCATGATAGACGACAGGAAGGACTGGGAGGCTGTGCTGTACGTGGGCTTCACGTCATACAGCCCAGCATAAAAAGATTTGCTAATCCTTAGTCTGCGAAGATGTTACTGAGCCATCCTCTTCCTTCAGGTTGCTGATCACAGAGCTCTTCCTGTGTACCATTTGGAAGATGAAACACGGGCATGTTTCATCCTGCTCAACGGAGCGGACTCCGGACTGGAAGATGATCTTGGAGGCCTCCATGGCAAAGAGCGAGGCCTGCTGGCTCTTCACCTCTTGGAGATCCTCCTTGACCTCGACCTCCATTGACTGCAGCCGGAGCAGATTTTGCATACTTTTCTGGAGTCAGGACATTTCCCTCTGTCTCTCTCTCACCTTCTGAACACCTTTGAGCATAAAGTACCTCTTGATGTTCTCCTTGATCGCTTCCCACCAGTGAACTGGAGACTCTAAGAGGGGTTTCACGTTTCTCCAATCTTGAAATCCCTTTTGAGTTCCTCAATGTTCTCTGGGGTTAGCAGTCTAACATTCAGCTTCCATGTGCCCCTGCCAACCCACTAGTTGTCCTGTAAGTGACAGTAGGCCAGTAAGAGGCAATAGTCAGAGAAGAACACTGGCTTGAGGTCAGTGGATCTGACCTTGAAAGCACGGGACACAAACAGGAAATCAATCCTGGAACGGGCAGACTCGTCCGGTCTTGACCAGGTGTATTCTCCATCTGCAGGTTTGCTAAGGCGTCATGCAGTTTGGCATCTTTTACTGTTTCCATTAGGAATCTGGACATACCTTCCAGTTCGCTGTCGTCACTGCTGGATCGTCCAGTTGCATCAATGATGCAGTTGAAGTCACCGCCAAGAATGACCAGCCTGGACGTCGCCAGCAGCAGTGGGAGCTGCTGGAGGACGGTCAGTGGCTCTCTGCATTGAACCAGGGCGTACACGTTGATCAACCAGAGTGGATCATTGTTGTACATTACATCTGCTACGAGGAGGCGACCGCCCACCACCTCCTTAACTTTAGAGATGGTGAAGTTGCCTCCCCGCAGCAGAATACCCAGGCCAGAGGAACAGGAATCATTTCCCCCTGACCAGATCAATGGCCCTTGGGACCACCATCGCAACCATTGCCTGTAAGTGCTGAGGTGTGGGATTCCACACTCCTGCAGAAACAGGTTGGCTTTGACCTTGGAGAGGTAATCCAAGGTTGAAACACATCACGTAGTGGATTTAACGTTACGCACGTTAATTGAAGCAATCTTTATACCCATTTTAAAGTTGGGTGTTGCTTACCACACCAGGTTTCCTTGATAGTCCCAGTGAACATACACATAGTGTACAAAAGCTGTTTCACATTTGTTTGGGCTCAGAAACCCCTCCTGGTTACTCATAGGGGTTTTGTTCCACTGGAGTGAGATCGGCGGGGTGGTGGGGGCAGGCTCTTGTAGACAGCAAGGTTTGGGCTATCCTCTGCTGGTGGTATCTTTCCCCTCTCTCCCTCCTTGAAGACGTCACAGCTCCCAGCTTCCCGGATCTGGAGTGCGCCAGACGCTTCGCTGCTCTCAGCGTCTCGGAGCTGGGGTTCGCTGGGCATCTCGCTGGGTTCGGGCATGCTGGGCCCGTCACAGCTTCCAGTGCCCTGCAGCTGGGGGGGCTTGCTCTTCCAGCTACTTTGAGTTCTGCCGCTCCTTTTGCAGGTGCCTTCTTTCCGGCCCTTCCTTGTCCAATGAGGAGGAGCTGCCGTAGTCTGTCTCAGACAGTAACCTCCTCTTGCCACTGGTTTGGGTGGTGACCTGTTCCTTTTTTGGAGCTTCTTCTTTGTGGATTTCCTTTGTACCACTTGCCACTGACCAGTTTGTCCATCTGCTGCCTCCTCCTCCATCTTTCTGTAGAGGAGTTGTTCCCGGGCATGGGGTAGGTGTTGGGTCACTGATTGTAGCTGCCTCCCCTTTCTTCTTCTCAGATAGACTTTCCTCGCTGTGGGGAGGATTGCTTGTCTCCCTCCCAGCACCACACACATTCACCATTCCTTCTCCTGGCCTTTCCTTGGACGTTGCCACCTGTGCATAACTGAGACAGCGTTTGGGGCAGGTTTTGTAGAGGTGACCTGCCTCACTGCACTGGTTGCAGCACTTATTCTGCTTACAGTCCTTGGTCTGATGGCCTTCCTTCTTGCAGTTCTTGCAGACGACTGTGTTGCAGTTGGCCGCCATATGACAAGATTTGCCACAGGTGTGACAAACTCTGGGCTGCCCCGCATAGACCAAAAAACCTCAACTTCCCCTGATAGCGAAGCTGGAGGGAGGATGGATGATGGCTCCGTTGGCATCGACCTTCAAGGTCACCTTGACCTGCCGCTTGCTGGTCCAAATCCCAAACGGGTCGTTGACATCAGTGCTGCTGCCGGCCACCTTGACGTACCTGGTGAGGAAGGTGAGTACATCCACGACAGGAACATGAGGGTTGTAGAGATGGATTGTCACCAGCCAGTCACATTGTGACGGCAGCGTGAAGAGCAGCTCCATTGTGAGGATTGACAGCGGCGCCTGGCTTCCCCTCTCCTTGAACACGTTCAGGAACTTGATGCATCCCGCCACATTCTTGAAAATCACATCGAAATATCCACTGTTGGGGAAGTTCTGCAAGCAGAAGATGTCTGCAGCTTGGAATACACAGCAATCAATAAGGATTTTCTTAATGAAGAAGGTGTGGTCAACAGGTGCACCTCCTTCATTATCCTTCATCACCACCTGAACGGTGTTACGCACTTCCTGGCCTGAAGCTCTAGAATTGGTTACAGCCATTTTACTCAAAACTTACCTGGAACAGGATCAAAGGCCACTGTCATGGTCTCTCCCCTGCCAGGTAAGTAACATAATAAAGAGGTAACATAATAACAGGTAAGGAGCATAATAATATTGTTTGTTTCACAATTCTATTAAAATTGTCTCATTTTGTTGCACAGTTTAGCCCCACTGCCTCTGCTCCACTGCCAAAGATATCTCTTTTAAGTCACTACAACTATGCAGATTGGAACTCTCTCCCAAAAACACTTCTCTCCCTTCCTTCAAAAGCCTCATGGAAATCTACCTCACTATACATTCAATTCTCCAACTTCTTTCATCTTTCCCGTCTCCCATTCAGTATCTTACTCTCTCTTCTGTAGAGTGATCAGTGTGTCTGCTTCATGGGAAGACTTACAATAAATACAAATGATTAAAACACACAAATAATTGAATCCATTCCACCTGAAAATGTTGCAAAAACTATGAAAAATGAGAATTATCTGATTCATGAGGCATTTCATTCAAACCTAAGGGTTGGGTCACAAAGACTATTACTGTGGAGTTTTAAGAATTTTGAAGTATACAAAGTAATTGTTCTCACTGGAGAGGATAAATGTTACATTCATAGAATCTACAACACAAGTGGTTTATTCTGCTGTTTATACTCCACACAAGCCCCCTCCAATTCTAATTACATCTTCCCACTCAGCCCCTACCCTCACAACCCCGCATCCCTCTATTGTCTTCTCCCTCATGCATGCATCATGCCTGCCCTTAAATGCATTAACACTACTGCCTCAACCATGCCATGCTACCTTAACAATTGGAATTAATGCTGACAGTCAGATTACAATAGTTCCAAAAAGTGTTTGACACTGTTTTATTTCACTAAGAATTACAACCAAAAACTCCTGCAATGGAAAGATTGCACTTTAACGGAGAATACTAACAGGCTTTTTAACATACAAGATGTATCAGAAACTGATTGCATAAAACAGTGACAACACATGTTTTGATATACATTGCAATGCCCTCATTTGTTAATTAGCTTATGTAATCCGGAATACCTTAATTTGTTTGAAGTTCACATCTGTTCACTCATAAGCATGGAATTCTGCACTAAGTAATTCACTGATGTGTCTATAGTTCATGCCACTGGCTGATATGTTATAAGCTTTATTCCCATTGCATAGGTTAACAAGCTGATCCCTTAATACACAAAACAGACCTACAAGCTTAACCTTATCCCCTCCCTTAAGACTTTCACTGGCTTGCTAATACTTCTTTGAGCCACGCTGGTCATTGTACTGTATGAATCCTTTCAAATTCACACAATTTCCTGCACAGCAGTGTATATAATAATGCTGGGAGCCAATATGTTTCTATAATTGGACCTGTTGTGGGGCAGAGTCCAAAGCAATTAATCCAACCTCCTTTCTTGTTTGCAGTCAGATAGAGCTGACAGAGTACAGAGTAATTGGAAATGAACAGCCTATTCCTACCTTAAATTAATATTTTCCTCTTCTGATTTAATTTTGCCTGGCAACAGTGACACGCGTAGACAATGTCAAGTGTTCAGTAATCTGGTACAGTTCCTTAAAGAGATGAGGTTTCCTTTTACAAACATCCAATTTTCCTTTCCAATCTTTTTGGGGTCTTTACTCGTATTTTGGAAAAAGGAGGGCCTTTTATATCTCCAAGCAGCTAACCTTGTGACAGTCTGGTGCTTGCTTTGTTACTAACATCATTCGAGTAATATTTTGCTTTTATGAAAAAAAATTTTTTTTTTTTTAAAAATATAGAAATTGGAAAATCATCACCCGTCTGCTGTGTTTAACTCAACCAAACTAAGGAACTCTATCGTACTGTAAGCTGACCAAATAGAAATGTCTGTCATCAACAAACTCAATAAAAAAACAAAAACACAAACACATAAATAAATGATACTCATTGATTTCATTTATACTTGGGCTTCATGCCACACTCAGTTGAATGTTGCTTTGATGTTAAGGGCAGTTACTCTCACATAAGAAATAGGAGCAAGAGTAGACAATGTGGCCCCTCGAGCCTGCTCCGCCATTTGATATGACCATGGCTGATCTTCTGCCTCAACTCTAGTTTTCTGCCTGCTCCCCATATCCTTTGATTCTCCACCTTAAATATACTCAACGATGGAGCATCCACAATCCTATGGGGTTGAGAATTGCAAAGATTCACAACCCTCTCAGTGAAGAAATTTCTCCTCATCTCAGTCCAAAATGATTAACTCCTTATCCTGAGACTGTGTCCCAGTGTTCTAGATTCCCCAGCCATGGGAAACAACTTCTCAGCGGCTACTGTGTCAAGCTACTTCAGAATCTTGTATGTTTCAAGGAGATCACTTCTCATTCTTCTAAAGTCCGGAGAGTATAGACCCAAATTTATTCAGTCTTTCATCAGAAGACAACCCTCCCATCCCAGGAGCTAATCGAGTGAACCTTCACTGTACTGCTTCCAATGCAAAATTATCCTTCCTTATAGAGACCAAACTGCACACTGTACTCCAGGTGTGGACTCACCAAAGCCCTATACAACTGTAGCAAGTCTTCCTTATTCTTGTACTCCAATCCCCTTGCAATGCAGGCCAACATGCTATTTGCCTTCCTAATTGCTTGCTGTGCCTGCATGCTAACTTTATGTTCCCTGTACAAGTATTCCTAAGCCTTTCTAAACATCAACATTTAGAAGTTTCATGTCTTTTAAAAATATTCTGCTTTTCTATTCTTACGACCGAAGTGAATAACCTCACACTTCTCCACATTATACACCATCTTATCTGTCATTGAATCAGGGCATGACAAAGGCACACCCATAAGAACATAAGAAATAGGAGCAGGAGTAAGCCATTCGACCCCTTGAGCCTGCTCTACCATTCAATAAGATCATGGATGATATGATCATTGCCTCAACTCCACTTTCCAGACTGTCGCCCATAACTCTTGACTCCCTTGTAGATCAGAAATCTGTCTAACTCACCCTTGACTATATTGAATGATCCAGTCTCCACTGCTCTCTGGGGTAAAGAATTCCAAAGATTAACAATCCTCAGAGAAGAAATTCCTCATTTCCATCTTAAATGGGAGACCCTTCATTCTGAGTCTCAAATGGGAAACCCCTTATTCTGAGCCTTGCTGACCCTGTAAAGCCCTCCTCACGAACAGCTAAAGTACCAAAGTTGGGAGAGCCACCCCATAAGTTTAGTCAAACAACTATCTGAAATAGTGGGGGAATTTTATGCCCTCTCCCATGCCAGATGTCGAGGCAACGAGAGCATAAAATCGGGTGGGATGGTGGTGGGGGTGAGGGGGGGGGTGGGAAACGGGGGAACCACAATCCCTCCCGATTTTATGCTCTTAACTGGACAATTAATCCCCAATTAAGGGGCGCATCCCGCCTCTGCCGCAATTAGCCATGCAGCGGGTGGTCCTGTCGCCACACAGAATGCACAGCACGAAAATCCGTGCAGGCTACTTCCCAGCTCCGGGGGACGTGGGGGGTGAAGAGGGGGTTGCCCTTGTTAAAAGGTACTTAGTGCCTGAACGAGGGACCCGGTATCGGGAAGGGAGGGGGGGGGCCTGCTGAGAGCCACACCCCTCCCCTTGCTAGCAACCCCCCTACACCCCTCCCCAGCGACCCCCACCCTACAAGACCCCTCCCGACCTGTGGCCAGGGTCCAGTGCTGCTTCTGGACCTCCAGTAGGTGTTCCTCCGGCAGCAGCCACTGCCTCCACAGTGGTGCTGCTCAGTGGAAGAGCTGCCAGCCTCTGATTGGGTGGCAGCTCTCCAAGGTCAGGACTTCCGGTAACGGGGCCCGAAGGCCCGCCGCTGTCCACTTAATTACATGATTGGCACTAGATTCAGCGGGCCTTCCAGAGAAGAGGCAATGCAGGGTTCTCAGCGTTGCTTTTTCCGCACGCGAGACCTCCGTTGCCAGCATAAAATCTTGGCCAGTGATACTCACAGAATTATACTTATAAAAAAAGAAAGATTTGTATTTAAATAACACCTTTCACTACCCCAGGAAGTCCCAAAGTCCTTTACAGCCAATGAGCTACTTTTTGAAATGTAGTCATTGATGTAATGTAGAAAATGCAGGAAACAATTTGTACTCCCACAAAGAACAATGATGACCATATTATCTGTTTTTCAGTGATGTTGACTGAAGGGTAAATACTGGCTGGGATGCCAGGGATAATTGCCCTGCTCTTCTTCAATAGTGGCATGGGATCTTTTACATGATATATCAGCAAACTTCCCATATTCCTTCAACGCCATTCCCTGGATATGTCCTCTCAGTAGGACAGACCCTCCTGAGATGGGACAGAGAAACAAAGGAAATAGGAGCAGGAGTAGGCCATTCAGTCTCTCGAGCCTGCTCCATCATTCAACGAGAACATGGCTGATCTTCTACTTCAATGCCATTTTCCCGCTCTATCCTGGGGCGGCACAGTGGCGCAGTGGTTAGCACCGCAGCCTCACAGCTCCAGGGACCCGGGTTCGATTCCTGGTACTGCCTGTGTGGAGTTTGCAAGTTCTCCCTGTGTCTGTGTGGGTTTTCTCCGGGTGCTCCGGTTTCCTCCCACAAGCCAAAAAGACTTGCAGGTTGATAGGTAAATTGGCCATTATAAATTGTCACTAGTATAGGTAGGTGGTAGGGAAATATAGAAACAGGTGGGGATGTTTGGTAGGAATATGGGATTAGTGTAGGATTAGTATAAATGGGTGGTTGATGTTCGGCACAGACTCGGTGGGCCGAAGGGCCTGTTTCAGTGCTGTATCTCTAATCTAAAAAAATCTAATCTAATCCCCATATCCCTTTAACGTCTAGGAATCTATTGATCTTTGTCTTGAACACCCTTAACAACTGAACCTCCACCATCCTCTGGGGTAGAAAATTCCAAGGATTCACCATCCTCAGTGAAGAAATTCATCCTCATCTCAGTCCTAAATGGCTTACCCTTTATTCTGAGACTGTGCCCCCAGGTTCTAGATCTGAATAGTCAGGAGGGAATGGCCCTGGAAGTCCTCAAAATTGACTTGGAACCCTATGACGTCTGATGGTTTCATCTCAAACATGAGCATGGAAACTACCCACCACTCTCCCTCAGCTGATGAATCAGTATTCCTCCATGTTTAACACAACTTGGAGTCAGCACTAAGGGTACCAGGAGGCAAAGGGGGCTTGTATCACCAAGAGTGGTTCGGTCGCACCATCACTGACTAAGCCCTGAAATACATGGCTTCCAGACTCGACTTGCAGCAGGTTGTGAGAGAAACAACGTGAGGGAGTAACCTACTTGATCTCTCCTTCAACTCCATGCACTTCCTCCAAATAAAAGGTGTTGCTATGGGCACGCGCATGGGTCTTAGTTATGTCTGTCTTTTTAATAGGATATGTTGAATATTTGTCATTCCAGTCCTCTTCAGGCCCCCTCCCCCAACACTTTTTCCGGTACATTGATGACTGTATCGGTGCCATTTCCTGCTCTCGCCCCAAACTGGAAAACTTCATTGACTTTGCTTCTAATTTCCACCCTTATCTTACCTGCAACTAACTCATCTCCAACACTTCCCTCCCCTTCCTCGACCTCTCAGTCTCCATTTCTGAGATAGGCTGTCTACTAATATTCATTATCAGCCCACCGAATCCCACAGCTATCTCGACCACACTTCCTCATACCCTGCCTCCTGTAAGGATTCCATTCCATTCTCCCAGTTTCTCCATCTCCGTTGCATCTGTTCAGATGATGCAACCTTTCACAACAGCACTTCTGATACACCTTCCTTTTTCCCCAACTGAGGACTCCCCCCACCACTGTGGTTAACAGAGCCCTCAACCGTGTCTGACTCATTTCCCGCACTTCTGCCCTCACCCCTTCCCCTCCGTCCCAGAAGAGTGACAGGGTTCCCCTTGTCCTCACTTTCCACCCCACCAGCCTCCACAACCTCCGTCATTTCCGCCACCTCCAGCATGATGCCACCACCAGACATATCTTCCCCTCCCCTTCCCATCTGCATTCCAAAGGGACCATTCCCTTCGCAACATCCTGCTCCACTCCTCCATCACCCCCAACACCTCATCCCCTTCCTACGACACCTTCCCATGCAATCGCAGGAGGTGTAACACCTGCTCTTTTACCTCCTCCCTCCTCATCATCCAAGGCCCCAAACACTCCTTCCAGGCAAAGCAGCGACTTACTTGTACTTCTTTCAAGTTAGTCTGCTATATTTGCTGTTCACAATGCGATCTCCAGTATATTTGAGATACTAAATGCAGATTGGGTGACCACTTTGTGGAACACCTCTGCTCAGTCCACAAGCATGACCCTGAGCTTCCGGTTGCTTGCCATTTTAATTCACCATCTTACTTTCACAACCACATTTCTGTTCCCAGCCTGCTGCAGTGTTCCAGTGAAGTTTAACGCAAGCTTGAGAAATAGCACCTCATCTTCTAATTAGGCACTTTACAGCCTTCTGGACTCAACATTGATGTTCAACAATTTCAGACCGTGTCCCCCATTTTGATTGTTTTTTTTCCTACTATGTGCCGGCCTTAAACTTGTTTTTCGTGTTTTTACTTTCAGACAGATCTGTTCATTATTCTGCCATTAACACTCTCTCTGGACAAATATTTTGTCTTTCACCACTATTATCACTCTCTTTGCCTTTTATTCCATGACATCTTTGTCATTTAATCTCTCCCACCCTATCACAGACCTTCCCTTTTGTTCTTCTTCCTTCCTTCCCCCTTTCACTTGCTCAAAACCTATTATATTTCTAACCTTTGCCAGTTCTGATGAAAGGTCATCAACCTGAAACGTTGGCCAGGATTTTAACCTCGTCGGACGGGAGCCGTCCACCGACTGAAAAGCCGGTGGTGAACCCGCTTCCGCCTGGCCTGGGAATCTGACCCGTATTTTGCGCGTCCCCGGCCTTTAATTGTTCTGAGGCGGGACTTCCACCCCTTGTGGCAAGAAGTCCCACCTAATCGAGCTGCTGGCCAATCAGCGGGCCAGCAGCATTTAGTCCCAGCAGCGCCACAGGGAGCGATAGCCACTGCTGGGACTGCAGCCCAGCTTGAAGATGATGATGTCGGGGAGCCTGGGACCAAGGTAAGCTTTTGTTGCCTCACCAGGGGTGATCTGTCAGGCCCCAGTGAGGCAAGGTTGGTCGACTGGGGGGATGGGGGGCATGCTGGGTGTCGGGGGTGGTTGGGGCAGCAGGGGCAGCCCTCCGTCAGGCACAGGGTGTCTGATCATGAGGGCACCCCCCCCCCCACCCCCAGACCATCAGAGAGCCATCAGAGAGCTCGAGCTTTTCTCGAGCCTGGGCCACTCGCTTGATACAAGTAAAATCCCCGTGGCAGCAGGCGGAGGTCTTTAAGTGGCCGTGAAGTGGTCATCTCCACAGATGCTGCTAGACCTGCTGAGCATTTCCAGCACTTTTTGTTCTTACTTCAGATTTCCAGCATCTGCATTATTTTGCTTTTGTCCCACCAATTAACTGTTGTCGATGCAATGTTAGTATGAGTGACAACTACACAGGCCCATCTTCACACTGAGGACACCCTCCACAGTGTTGTGCAACTAGGCTAAGTGGGATAGATTAAAAACTAATCTAGCAGCTCAGAACTGGGCATCCCTGCAGCGCTGGTCAACTCAACATGAACACAAAGAAATGTAGTTGAGAAACTTACATTTTGAAAGTTCACGTGGCTAAACAATCACTGCACCTCATATTATGAGGTGCATTTAACTGGACGATTGGGTTGATGATGAATGAATGCAGAATGGTGAATAAAATGAAATTTATGATCAATCACAAGGTATTAACCTCTAAATTAGCACTATTCAGTAGTTATAGTAATATAATATTTTGTTTAAAATTTGTCTTGCGTATTAAACATCAACACAGTGTTTTAGTTTAGTTTAGAGATACAGCACTGAAACAGGCCCTTCAGCCCACCGAGTCTGTGCCGACCATTAACCACCCATTTATACTAATCCTACACTAATCCCATATTCCTACCACATCCCCACCTGTCCCTATATTTCCCTACCACCTACCTATACTAGGGGCAATTTATAATGGCCAATTTACCTACCAACCTGCAAGTCTTTTGGCTTGTGGGAGGAAACCGGAGCACCCGGAGGAAACCCATGCAGACACAGGGAAATAACAAACAGCTCGAGAAGTGGTAATCTCATCAAGAAGTCTGTATGATAGCGGGCTGCTATCTGCCTCAAATTCCAAAGTTGGATCAGTTCCTTGAATTTACTCAGTGCTATCAGTTTTTAATTGATGATGCACATCTATGTACTTGCCAGTAAGGTTGGAACCAACAGGTTGCCTAATGTTGAAGTTTCTTGATATCATTTCAAAATGAAATTGATATTGCGTTGTCTCAGATAAAGGATTTATGACTTAAACCTTTTGTTGCTGAAAAGCCTAGTGCAGGACTCTGCTAATACTGAAAGGGTAGAGTAGAAGAGAGATGAATCAAAGAAGTTGTGGTAAGGTGATGCCAAGCTCAGATTTAAAAGTCTGTGGATTTCAGCTGGAGGAAAGGACTGAGGGAGGTGAGGGCCTCTATAGTTTGAAGTGCTGGGAAAGACCAAGTTAGCACAGGAGAAGATGTGAGGAGCTTTGAACATAGGAAGAAGGGTACATTAGACAGTGTAGCTGGAGTTTTTTAAAAAAACTGAAAGTTTATTAGGTTTGAGGACAATACTGTTATTAGTTTTAATTCCAAATCAGTTTTGTTATACCTGAAGCAATTACTATGATGAAGCAAATATAAGGATTAGCAATTAAAGAGGTAAAATGTACATTACAACTTCTACCACATTGTATTTCATGCGTTCTTTTACTGATTTCCAAGTTACAATAAGAATATGGCCAAAAGTCTGATCTGATTTTAAACAGGATTCACTTTTACTCTGGATTTCACATCCAACTCAACTTGCTTAGCACCCAGAGCCCAGTGTCCTCTCAGTAATATAGTAGCAATCTCAATAAACAAAATGCTTCTTAGAAATGGGTACAGTACAGTGTTTTCACAGATGTCAGTACGTTCTCAGCATGGTACAGATTCATTACCATAATAATGATCTCATTAGTACAGGCTAAAATACTACAGTAGATACATGTATATGTTTTATGATTTTATATTATAAAAGCTTCCCTGCATATATTGTTAAACCATACAAAGTGCTTGTTAATACCTATTGCCATTTACATACCCCAACATATTTAGATTTTAATTCCATTAACCGATGCTGGTTAAAAGCTTTACTACCATGGATTGGAGAATGCAGAGAAAATGAGCAGGATGGATTTCACTGTCACAAATGCCACCTCCTGGAATAGATTACTTTAGTGACTACTGAGGTATAACGAACCCAATCTGTTGTGTTAATCATCTTTTGCATTTTAGTAGTGTTAGCAACAGGTCAGAAATCAAGAATCAGGGTAAACAAACTACAGTGCCATTCTTTTGCTTGAAAATATATTTTTGGTTGCATGTAGTAATGAGTAGCCTGTGGACTATGGAAACCGCAGGCTCCCCGACCAAGTTTGCTGGGGTCTGAGAGCAGGAAGAATGAGGCATGTTGAGACATGCAACCCAGGAATAAGGAAGCTGGATCCAGAGTTATCCAAAGAATACAGTATGGGTGAAAACTTAGCTGCTTTCTTCATTGAAATTCTCACATCTTCACTAACTATGCATCCAATACCACTTGGTTCCCATGAACCAAATAACCTAGTCAAAATTGACCAACGTTCAAGACACACCAAACACTGGAGACAGTCAATTTTCTTCCAGTTCTGATGAAAGGTCGTCAACCTGAAATGTTAACTCAGTTTCTCTCTCCACAGATGCTGCCTGATCTGTTGAGTGCCAGCATGTTCCATCAATTTTTTTTATATTGTAGATGGGCTCTCCAGAGTGAATTCAAGGCAGCAACATGGCCTTAGTAAATAGGGGACTTTACAAACAAACAAAAACAACAAATTGTATTCATATAGTAACTTTAACATAGTAAAACATCCCAAGGTGCTTCACAGGAGCATCATTAAGCAAAATCTGATACCGAGCCACATAAGGAGATATTAGGATAGGTGAACAAAAGCTTGATCAAAGCGATAGGTTTTAAGGAGCATTTTCAAGGAGGAGAGGGAGCTGGAGAGGTAGGGAGGTTTATGGAGGGATTTGCAGAGCTTGGTTAGCTGATAGCATGACCGCCAATGGTGGACCAGTTTAAATTGGGAATGCGCAAGAGGCCAGAATTGGAGGAGCATAGAAATCTCAGCGGGCTGGAGGAAGTTACAGAGCTAGAGGGGGGTGGGGCCCTGGAGAGTTTTGAAACCAAAAATGAGAATTGTTTTAAAGAAATCGAGATATTGCTGGACTGGGAGCCAGTGCAGGTCACTGAGCACACAGATGATGAGTGAACAGGCCTTGCTACAATTTAGGATACAGGGAGCGGCAGTCGACCTACATGGTTTAAGACATGAACTGAATGTTTTGATTAGAGTACTGCTTTGTGCTAACTACCAGCTATCCATTGTTCAGAATAATGTCAGTCTAATAAACTCTAATAAACAGCCTAATGTGTTCAGATCAATAATATCCCATTCTTATATCAGTTTGTTTATGTTTAGAGATACAGCACTGAAACAGGCCCTTCGGCCCACCGAGTCGGTGCCGACCATCAACCACCCATTTATACTAATCCTACACTAATCCCATATTCCTACTACATCCCCACCTGTCCCTACATTTCCCTACCACCTACCTATACTAGTGGCAATTTATAATGGCCAATTTACCTACCAACCTGCAAGTCTTTTGGCTTGTGGGAGGAAACCGGAGCACCCGGAGAAAACCCACGCAGACACAGGGAGAACTTGCAAACTCCACACAGGCAGTACCCAGAATTGAACCCGGGTCGCTGGAGCTGTGAGACTGCGGTGCTAACCACTGCACCACTGTAGTGACCAGAGCAAAAATGTGGAGGTCTGGAATGCAATAATAAATAAATAGAAGGCGTTTACTTTCAAATGGTAATGAAATGCTTTAAAAACTTTTAAGCATTTTAGCACTTTAACATTCATTCCTTTTTGAAGTCTGTGACATATTTGACTACCTTTAAAAAAGGTGGGTTTCTATTAACACTACAATAACATATCCTACAACTAAACTAGAATGGCACAGGCAGCAATTTCAATGAGTGCTAAAACACTTGCGCTCGCTGTATTTTTGGCAAGCATGCCAAATATTTCTGATTCAATTTGTACTAATGGAAGGATATTTGATAATTGATCTCAGTCTTTATAGATTAAGCAATCATTTCCACAAAGATTCATGGAAATGGCACGGCTGAACAAAAAGCTACACATATATAAATTTGCAATTCAGGATTCCTCATTACAACACTGAAGTAACAAATTAACAAAATACTACTCATATATCTTAACCAAACAAAATTAATATGACATTTAAAATGAGTTAGATTTCCTTCACTCAGTTTGTTTCTCTGCTTGACTCAGTAGAAGCACCCTCACCTCTTGAGTCATAGGTTTGTGGGTTCAAACCCCATTAAGGATTTAAGCACAATATCCAGGCTCTGACAATCTAGTGCAGTACTGTCATTGTGCCGTCGCTCAGTTGAGATGTTAACTCAAAGTCCCTTCTGCCTATTCAGGTGGGTGTAAAAGATCCTATCACACCATGCATGTGAGCTTCCACATTTGTCTACTTAACAGCACTTCAAAAGTAATTCATTGATTGCAAAACCCATTGGGCTTCCAGAGAACGTGTTTTGTGTTTTTAATATATGGTGGAATTTTACTTGCAGCTGGTGTACTTGGTCATGGTCGTTGTATCTTCCAACATGATATGCTTGGCCAGTTCCCCAGGCAGCAGCAGGCACACGGAGGTCTTGGTCTTCTGGCAGCTGATGGTCAAGCGATGGTTATAATGGGCCAGGTGGGAAGCATCACTCATGATCTGCTCAAAAATATCGCTCACAATGGTGTTCCTGATGCTCGTGGCCTTGGAGGAGCTGCCGGCATCAGAAAGAATCTGTTTATCATTTTGTAAATGCTGGCTGAGAAAATCTCCTTCCTTGACCTTCTCCGCTTCTTGCTGTCCTTTTGCTGTGACTTAACTCAAGCTTTCTTGGTTCCCTTCTTGGGTGCTGGTTTCTTCTCCTCAGACGTAGCCACATTCACTTTCACACAAAGAAATTGTGAACTTGAGAATATGAGAACATGTATATTAAGGCAAGTCTTTGGGTGAGATTTTGCCAAAGCGGTGGAGGTCCCATTGTCAGGGTGGTTTTTGGGTGTCTGGCACGCTCAGGCAAGAGGTGGGACCTGCCCTGCCATATTGCCAGGAGGAGGCAATTATGAGCCAGCAGGCGGGGGAGGCAGCCAACTAAAGATGCCGAGCGGCCCTTCCACACTGCCAGACAAATCAGAGGGCCGGCAGCTCTGGAGCCTCGGCAATGCCCCTGAGAGAGGTAGTTGCTGCTGAGCCAGCGAGGAGAACACGAGGGTGCCTCCATTTTGCAGCAGCCTCAGAAGGGCGAGAATTAAATACATCTTTATGTGGACCATGTAGGCAGGGCCTGGAGAACGGAGGGAAAATCCCTCCAATGGCAGCGTTGGGGCTGCGGAGTTGTCATCTGCTGCTGGCGGACTCCTCCCTACACCATGCAGCCTCCGGCTCCAATAGCCCCCCACCCCCACACCCACCCCACCCCCCTCCCCGGGAAGCCACTGGGAGGTTGCCTCCATGCAACTGGCAACTTCCCCACATGCCAGGAGGCCACTCAGTCACTGGCAAAATGTCAGCAGCCTGGGGAAAATCACCTTGGGCCATTAATCATTCAAATAGGCCTCCATTCAGCAGGCAGCTGAGCTGCTGCCGTTCCCACCACCCGGGGGCCAGTAAATTTCCGCCCTTTCTTTCTCTCCTGAAGGCACTTAATGTTGATGGGTATGGTTCCACAACCCTGCCCAAGTGACCATTCTGCCTAGATGGTGAGTGTGATCAGTATCACAGGTAACTGCAATCCTGTCCTTAGTCAATGGTACATTGCTTTTTATAGATATTGGGGAAAGTCCCTTTGGACTGTTTCAGAAAATAAAATCAGTTGCCTACTCCTCATCATCGTTGGCACCTGCTCGGTTTAATGAACTAAATCGGAATATAATAACCTGGCTTTAAACCAGCTGATGATTATCTGTCTAAATCGTTGACAGTGCCTGTGACACACTTTCTAAAATGTAACAAGATTGAAAGAGAGAGGAAGTTATAAAGACAGTTAGAGTGAAATTTAATTCATTCTTTTTTGACGTAGAGCATCCCTATCTGCAAACCTCTCTCACCAAACAGTAATTAAATATTGATAAATCTCAAACTAGCCTTAATTATAACAATTAGACTTTGTGATCTTAGGGACAGGTCAGCCTAAACACAGCTCCTGAATACTGGCAGTAGGAAAATACACTGTGTGCAAGGTAGAGTTTCCACTTTGGCCACAACTTGCAATTTGGGTGCCAATGTGCTCAAAATTGCACTACTTTTTCAAAGTGAACTGATGGTTCAAGTTTCTGTTCAAACTCATTTGTGAAATCACAAATGTAAATTTTTCCATGAACCAGTGCAATCGAGCATGGTAATACAATGTAATTGTTCATTTTTTCCGCCCTTGCTTTAAAAAATATTCATTGATATACTTCAGAGTGATAACCTGGTTCGGGTTTTATTAATACAGCTGAAAATGGGTTTATTACAAAAAAATAAGCACTTTAAAGGAGGCCTACCATTTGTGAATAATCTGATATTAAATAACTGAAAATAACTTTGAAAAATTATGTAGAATCATTTACTAGTTTCATTGGTGTACACCAGTCAGTTTCTTGGAAAATATTTTCAACATTTTAAAATCTTTAAAAATATGCCTACTTGTACCCTTGTGCTGAGAAAAAAAATCTTAAGAGCCTCCTCATAGGGCTGCAAATGTGTGCAATTGGTGGAAAGTCAACGAGCGCAAAAGATTGTGGAAGCTCAATTTGCATTACTTGAGCTTTAAATTCCTCGATCTTTTGCGCTGGTTTCTCCGATTTCAGGAAAATTGTGTTGGTTAAACCAATACAACTTAGCAAAAACTCTACGTTTGTGTATTACAAGGTACAACAATCCTCATAAAACAGCATGTCATCCAAATTACCATGAGCAACGCTACAGGTGATCAGTTAATAATTATCATTGAAATGTCCTTCAAGTGAAACTTCATCTTCTTCATTTAAGTTCTGATGAAAGGTCAGTGACCTGAAACGTTAACTCTCTTTCTCTTTCCAAAGATGCTGCTTGACCTGCTGAGCATTTCCAGTATTTCCTGTTTTTATTTCAGATTTCTAGAATCTGCGGTATTTTGCTATTATATTCCTCTTAGTATTTTAATTTCTATGAACCAAATTTTACATTTCCCTCCTCAGATTTTCATGTCCTCCATTTCAATGCTAATTGTACATTATTTTAGGTTTTACTATCCAAATGCTCCTTTATCCTTATCTCAAAGTTATGGGATTGTCCGAGGCATTGCCATGGAAATATGATGTGAAATGGCTTCAGAATACTTTGAAAGTATTCTTTTGACGAAGAATACAATGGCCTGCTGCATTTGGAAAGGACAAACTCTTACATGCTTCTTCAGATAAGAAGGTGCTAATCACTGCGGCGCAGTGGTCAGCACCGCAGCCTCACAGCTCCAGCGACCTGGGTTCAATTTTGGGTCCTGCCTGTGTGGAGTTTGTAAGTTCTCCCTGTGTCTGCATGGGTTTTCGCCGGGTGCTCCGGTTTCCTCCCACCACCAAAGGCTTGCAGGTTGACAGGTAAATTGGCCATTATAAATTGCCCCTAGTATAGGTAGGTGGTAGGGGAAGATAGGGATAGGTGGGGATGTGGTAGGAATATGGGATTAGTGTCGGGTTAGTATAAATGGGTGGTTGACGGTCAGCACAAACTCGGTGGGCCGATGGGCCTGTTTCAGTGCTGTATCTCTAAATAAATAAATAAATAAACTGGAACATCTCCAAATGATCGAGTTGCTGCCTTGCAATGTGCATCATCAGCATTGTAACCTTCTCAACCATGGTTTACAATAGCCAAACACCCTGGTTAAGTATAAAATCCTGCATTACATCTTGCACTGTCCTTCAAATGAAACTTGACCTCCTTCCATTTAATGCTGTTCATCCTCCCTCTGAGCAACATTACACAATTGTGCTCACTCACTGAGCGAGGCCCTGGAGACATTTACTGATTAACTTTACTGAAAATATGGCATATTGAAAAATGTGAATGATTCAAATCTAATGCAGACAGATGAGAGCCTGCTTTCTATGCTCACTGTAAGGGTCTTACATGAGATCAGTTTGGGGTCCCAAATCAGTTCCTAGCATGTGCAGGTCCACACAGCACAAAACTACCCTCAATTTGGCATAAACTGGCATTAAATGTAATATTTCCCTCAAATTGGTCATAGGATTGCTCATATGGGAGATAAAAAAAGCTCACAATGGCTGAATGAGGGGAGCTGTTCTGACGTAGGGCCCAGGCAGAGCTGTTGGGACAGACTAGAAGGAGATTGCTTCTGCATCAGGCTTCTGCTAAACCAGGAGTGGTTGATTCCAATACAGGGAGCCAAAAGAGAGTTTTGTCACAACGGTGAGGTTTCTTACCTCTACAAGCATAAAAATACATCAAAAACTATATTTATTTAAAAGGACAAAACTTGAGAACTGTAAACCCAACTTCAATCACCTCTGTAAACCATGATCTGCTCCTACTTTCTTTCAGGAGAAAGATTGTACTTGTTTTGGATTGAAAAGAACTACCCATTTTTCTTTTTGGTCACCTTACCAAGAACTCTGCAAGTCCAAGAGGAACCCTAAAGTAATTGTGATTCTTTGTACTGAACGAAAATGTCCTTCACCCAGGAGTTGAACAGCCACCTATCTTCAATTGGGATTCCCAGTAATTTACTGGTGGTCAGACCAAATAGTATATCAGTCTTGGGCAGCTGTTTTGCAGAGTCCATTACATTCAATGTGATGAGACAGATGAAAAGCTAATTACCTTGAAAGCTTCCTCACCAGGTTCTCAACCTTTGTCTTGCTTCACCAAGTCTTATAGCCTTCTCTAAATGAGCTATTGGCATACAGCCAGGTATGCAAAATAGCTTATAACTTTCATCGGGAGGGTCACACTCAAGGTCAGCCCTGGTATTAAAGGTGTTGAGTCTCTTCAGCTTCCTGTTTGATGACAAGGGGTTTAACAACTGAATCTGAGAAGGCTTGTCAAGGAAAAAAAATCTACCAGCTTGAGAAAAAAACGTCTGAATTCTTTGTGTTGGACGCAACCAAGTCCTTCAACATGGACAGGAGCTTGGCTCACCAACAGTCTGGATTCTGAGAGAAAAATCAAAGGTTCAGAATAGTCCATTCTTGCCCTGTGATTATAATTACCTCATTAGAAACTCCAGGGAAACTCCCCTTTGCAGTCTGGGCCTTTGATGCCCAGAATTAGTCAATTCTTTAAGTTTGGTTATTTCACCACCAAAGGAGACAACACAAAAATATAATACTGCATATCAGATTTATGGAATGAGAACGTTATCACTGGGCAATGGGTGATATAAATGTACTTGCCCACAAAGAAGGAGTCATATGAGAAAACAAAATGCTGACTGGGTGCAGCATTGATTCCCGAATACCAAACAGTCAAGAAACACAGCAGGAATGTGATAAGTTTCTTATTTTAGTTCCATCACTAAAACTAATTTCATCAACCTCAGAGAATGCATGTAAGAGTGGGATCTTCCAGAATTCAAACCAAAGACCTTCCAGCCCTAAGTCTAGCACTCAACTGACTAAGCTTGTAATGAGAAGCTTTTTATGTTCTCTGATGCAACATAAATGAGGTGTGTGGAGTTCAGGTTGTTGAAGATCTCAAACAGGTTTATTAACCGCCAACAAGTATATACAGTGCAGAGCTATTTATTTACAGGACTTGCCTCTTGGTGTTACAGTTACAGAGTGACACTGGAATATAGTCACATGACTGCATCCTGGTACTCGGCTCATTAGCATGCTTAAGATCTTAAAGGGACATCACTCTAAAAGGCAATCACACAACATCCCCCTTCTTTCCAATGATAATTCTCATATGCTAAAAGTAAAAATACTCAAAATTAGATATCAAAATTATTTACACATGAATAGAGATTGTGAAATTTACAAATGTAGAGACTTAGGAATCCAAATATCATTTCAGTGGTTTGACAACTCTTGCAGATCTGGTTATGGGATAACCATCTGGGGATATGGATTTCACCCTTGCTTGTCCTGGGTTTGCAGGCATGTTGTCGATGCATTGGTTGCCGTCTTGTTGATGTCGCACCCCCACTGTTGGTGCCTGCTCCCTCGAATCCGCTGCGCGCAATTGGAGTACTGTACGCGTCGATCAGTTGGCTTCGGTTCCTTCATAACACCGCCCCACTAGATATTGTAATCTCGTGGACCTAGGCTCACTCCACACTCTACAGGCAATTATGTTTTCATTGACCTTTTTTCCTACATTTAACTGAGGTAGTTCCGTCCCTGCGTGTCGGTCATGCGTCATCTTCATTCTTCCCTGTTTTTCGGCAGTGTCTCCTGAACCTCAGAGAATTTGGATAGACGATGGCTTGGCAGAGGCGTCCGCACTTGTCTGCCAAGCACGATCTCTGCTGGTGACGGTAAGCCCATATCCATAGGTGTAGCTTTGAGGTGCATCATGGCAACATGGAGATCTGGTTTGGTGGTCCTACACTTTAGGATAAGTGCTTTGACTGTACGGACCATTCGCTCGACAAGACCATTAGACCTAGGGTAATGTGGTGAGGACATCACATGGTTTACACCTCATTTGGCACACATATCCCTGAAAGATTTGTCCGTAAAATGTGACCCATTGTCAGAAATGATTTCTTCAGGTGCACCGAATAGAACATAGCAATTAATGTGTCTGCAGCGACTGTTCTTGAAGTGTCTTTTACCTGTCTGACAATTGGAAATTTGGAGAAATAGGCAGTGACTAATATAAAGTCTTCCCCATTAACTGAAAATAGGTCAGTAGTGATTTTGGACCCAGGGTCTGACGGAATCTCGTAAGGGTGTAAAGGTTCTTTGCATTGTTGTGGCTGGTGGCTCTGGCATGCCTCACACATCCTCACTAACCTTTCAATGTCATTATTGAACCTTGGCCAATAAACAGTGTCTCATGGCAGCTGTCTTGTTCACTGTATGCTCATATGACCTTGGTGAAGTTGTGACAAGATGTCCTCTTGGAGAGCTTCTACTATTCATGTGTAAATAATTTTGATGTTATCTAATTTTGTGTATTTTTACTTTTAGCATACAAGACTTATCTTTGGAAAGAAGGGCGATGATGTGTGATTGCTTTTAAAAGTGATGTCCCTTTAAAATCTTAGTATGCTAATGAGCTGAGTACCAGGATGCAGTCATGTGACTATGCTCCATTGCCACTCTGTAACTGTAATACTAAGAGGCAAGTCTGTAAATAGATAGCTCTGTACTGGTTCCCCTTTTAAAAAATTCTCTGTTCTTTAGACTAGTTGGTTTGATTGACAGGAGCAGCTTGTCTATTTATCTAGCTTCTAGCACTCTAGTCAATTTGTTAATACTGTTGTGCAATAGGTATTTCAAGTGCTTTTTTTGCTAGGGTTTATTGATGCAGCAGTTCAATAGGTAATTCTTCATGCTTGAGTGGTTTTATGAGATTTTTTTAAACTGTGGCTGAGTGAATGAAAGCTCTTCAGTGTCAAGTGATTTAATTTTTTTTATAGCTTTAGTTGCAAGCTGCGTAAATGGAGGATTCCCACACATTTTTCTGTCAGGCGCCACCTGTAATGGCACAGACCTGATCAGCCTGCAGGAGCCTTTGAAAACAATTGATCAGCCTGAGATAGGGATTGGGTTTTTCCCATTTTTTTCTTTTACTGAGCCTTTTAAAAAAAGCAACTTTGCAAGCACCTCAAAGCTTTTTTTTAGCTTGGGTTCCTGTACCGACGGCACACTGACTCATCCCCTCACAGTGATTGATTTGCAGCCTGTTGTTCAGTGCTCTGTCTTCTACAGCTGGAGGTGAGTTTTTTTCTTTACAATGTTTGGGCCAGTGTTTCTTTTAACTGTCTCTCTTTTAGCTGCAGGTAGTTTTTAAAGCTGTTTTCCTGTGGTCTTCAATTCTGTCTTCTCATTCCACCGCTGCCACCATATAATGAGAAGCTTTTTTATCTTGTCTGATGCAACATAAATGAGACGCATGGAGTTCAGGCTGTTGAAGATCTCAAACAGGTTTATTAACATATAAGTATATGCAGTGCAGAGCTAACTATTTAGAGGACTTGCCTCTTGGTGTTCCAGTTACAGAGTTACACTGGAGTGTAGTCACATGATTGCATCCTGGCGCTCAGCTTATTAGCATATTAAGATCTTAAAGGCAATGACACAACAAAGCTATCCAGGCTGGACTGGCTCCCCTGAAAGGGGTAAAAGTGGGGATTCTAATAGACAGCGTTAGGTCCATTTACACTGCATGCTCCGGATTTTTCAGGTCTCCAGCCAACATTATGGCAATGGATTTGAAGAGCTCGCATAAATTTTCAGAATCTATATTTTTCTGCTTTTTGGTACTTGCTGACTCATTAACACATTAATTCTGTCAATGAACATAAACTTAACATAAGCATCCAAAACTCTGCTGCCCATATCCTAACTCGCAACAAGTCTGGTTCACCCATCACCCCTGTGCTCACTGATCTACACCGGCTCCCAGTCAAACAGCTCCTTGATTTTAAAACTCTCCTGCTTGTTTTCAGATCCTTTCTTGGCCTCTTTGCTCCCTATCTCTGTAATCTCATCCAGCCCTGCAACCTTATGAGATATCTGCGCTCCTCTAATTCTGGCCTCTTGTGCATCCCCAATTTTAATGACTCCACCAGTAGTGGCCATACCTTCAGCTGCCTGGGCCCCAAGTTCTGGAATTCCCTGCTTAAACCTCTCTGCCTCTCATTCCTCCTTTAAGATTCTCCTTAAAACCTAGCTCTTTAACCAAGCCTTTGGTCACATGTTCCAATATTTCCTTTAATTTGAAAACGCTCTTTTGAAGCGCCTTGGGATGTTTTATGAGATTAACAGTGCTGTGTAACTGAAAGTTTTTATTGTTGATGTATGCCACTAAAGAATATTTTCTGCAATGACAGCATACCTCTCTTTTGTGTCACAGTCATTATCATTCGGAATTTAGAACAGGGGTTCCCAGAATTGTGCTGAAATTTTCAGGGAGCTCCCCCGAAAAAGAAAACTTTGAAAATCATCGCCTTACAGGACAAGTCAACTCACCTAGGTGTGGTGCGCACACTAGATTCTTTTTCATGACTACGTACAACGGCAGTGAAAGCGAAATAAGGCTCACACTCCTTGCGGTCTGAAGCATTTCATCAGAAGTCAACCTGCAGTAAATGCGCCAAGAGGAAGGGGAAGTATAACTAGAGTGCTTCGGCTAAAAGGTGAAACAGAGCTGGTAAAGGTCACACCAAAGTACCTAAAGATGGTGAGTTTCAGATTCAGTAATAGATTGTGTGACAGGAGCACCTCTAAGCCCAGACTCCATCACCATGTAAGCTATCTATGCACCTTTGCAACAAATAAAGCTAGTTTGCAAAGTTAAAAAAAGTTCCAATTGAAGCAATCAAGCCATAAGGGCCCCGACACAAAGTGATTGAATTCTCATTTAGCTGTACATCATTACTTTTATGATGTGATAAATACATGAGCAGCATTGGTACATGTAGCATGCAGATAACACTAGTTTGATCATCGAGTGTATAACAATTGTTTGTTTTTCCAGTCATATGGAACGTTATCCTACATCGACACTGAAATTATAGAGTGCACCATTTCCTAAATTAAAAATCACAAAGCCTTCATCTACATTTTTTCTGTTATGAATTATTCTTGTATATATTTTCTGATGAAAATCACATTGATGTGCGAAAGGGTATAGCAAGTTCATTACTCAAATTGTTAAAGGGCCATTGAGCTGGATCAAAGGTTGTACTGCCCAGTGTATATTACTAATGACAACTAAATAATAGAACCTTAATCTTTTGCCTCAAGTTGGTAAATAGTGCAGGAAAGTGGCCTTTTGAAAATGATATGTGAAGCACCTCCAGTAACTAAGCAACTACAGTTAAGGCTGAAAACTATGTTTGGACCAGAACCAAGCAATAAGATAGAAATCTGTACTCTTATCTTTTCCTATACAACAAGTGGGACTGTTTGCATCACATTAGTAATAGAATGATGCTGTAAATCATGCCTATCATATTGACTCATACATTACAGAAGGAGGCCATTCGGCCCATTGTGCCTGTGCCAGCTCTTTGAAAGAGCTATGCAATTAGTCCAACTCTGTTGCTCTTTCCTCATAGCCATGCAAATCTATAGGTCATGAGAAGGGCTGGAATGTTGTCACTGCAATGCGAACTTCAGGAAAATTATGTCACAGATGCAAGTAACCATATGGTCCAATTTTATAATCTCTCTGGAGATCAATTGTCAAAATATGGGAACAGGTCAATGTGTTAGAAACAGAAGTTACAAAATGTAGATCATCTTTTTTCCTCTAACCTTAGGTAACGTTGATTGAAAGATAGAAAAAACATAGCAATTTATTTCTATTACTTGTTAGTTAAGTCGAGAAAAGAACCAAAAGTCCAAATACTGATAACTTTCTGACACTATTCTTCTTAATAAAGTACACGGTGTGTGCATATGTACATAAGTGCGTGCGCATGCATATGCAAGTGAGTGCGTGTGTGCGTCTATGTGTAAGTGTGTGCGCATGTGTCTGTGCGGTGTGTGTGTGCGTGTGCGCGCGTGGGTACGTGCGTGTGTGTGTATGTGTGCACGTGTGTGTGTATGTGTGCACGTGTCTGTCTGTGTGTGCGTGTGTGCACGTGTGCGTGTAGCTGCAGATGCAGCCTTTGGTATTAGCAGCCCACAGGCAAAATACTGTATTCCAGCTCGCCCCTTGATGAAGGTGGCACCAAGGTTCTAGGTCAAAGGTCAATCAAAAACTTCAGAATAAATGACTGAGCAGGTGCGAGGGGGACTGGGGCAGACGAGAAGCAATTCTGTTATGGCTGTAACCTTTCCTTAGGTGACAGAGAGAAGAGAAAAAAACTGCTATGGCCAGCATAAAAAGCCCAAATGAAGCAGTGGCTTGGCAGCTGCTGTATAAACGGTGGCTTCTACTTTGATCTACAGTTAAAACAAATCAATAGCAGTGTAATAATACTCAGCATGCTCCGTAATTTTTATATCATTAGTTTTCATTTTCTGCTCCCCATGCATCAAACTTACAACGGCCTCATAAAGTTTATTTAGTATTCTATGAATTCCTAATCAGTTCATTTCATAATGATTCAGAGCAATGCTGAGTTTGTTTCAAAAATCGATAAAACCAACACAGTTTTCCTGATGGCGGTTCAGAGGGATCTATTGTAAGAGAATTATGATTTATGGCTGGGCTGTGCGCTGAGCCACATAACCCGTCAGCCTGACTCACAAGCTGAGATGTTCGCCAATAATGATTTATGCTTACCCTTGTGAGCACTGCTACACGGCACATATGCTGGGTGTTAGCGGAATCATCTCTCATCGGGGTGATATTGCTGAGCCCACTGCCATTGCTGCATGATGAATTCAGAGCAAATCTCTCTGCAGATGAGCGGGAGGATGGTTCAATTTTCAACTGTGCAGGTGCCATTTGTCTTTACCAATCCTGTCAAAGACTTTTTAAGTCACAAAAAGCCTGTGTGCAAAACCAAAAAAAAAGGAGCCTGATTTTTAAAACTGCAGATGCAAACAAAAAGCGTATTCAGCCTTCCTTTAAACTGTGCAAAGCAAACAGAAACTTGTGTCATGCTAAAGTCACCATTGGGCCATTATTAAAGAATGCTTCTTTTACACAGCTGCAACAATGGATCATAGTAGATTTGCAAAGGGAACAACACTGGGGTTTTCCAGTGCCCCTGATGTTTGTTGCAAAAAAAACCCCACAGATTTTGCCAGTAATCTCTTTGACAGTCTAAGAAATTTATGAAAAGACAGTTTATGAAATATAAGGCACTTTCAGGTCCCGGTGTTTAGAATTTTTCATCTTGGTGCACTGGCTTTTAATACATTACACAAAACGTGGTCAGCACAATTGATAAACCTGCTTTTAAATATTCTGCTTTGGTTTCCAAAGGATGCAATTTTCCAGTTAAATAACGTCGCTTTTTAAGGTATGTTTTCAACACCACCATGCAGGGGTTAAATGCTATATAAATTCTGCCAGGAAAATAAGCAACACAGAGTTGCTGATTATAAAGGCCTTTCTTTATGTGTGTGTATATATATATATATATATATATATATATATATATGAGCAGCTAACACTGGGAGGATTGATGTATCATCACTTGTTTGGGGGTTCTGTGGCATTCATTAAGTGCGTCTACAAAGGGAGGGTTAAACAGCGCGGCCTCTTTCTGTGATTCAGCCATACATCACAGAGTGCTCCGGGTTAAACACAAAGAATACCACAACAGATGGATGAAAGGGAGCTGCAGTTCCTTCACCCCGAGTACTTAACCCAGGAAAATTAGTTTCAGTGTTTGTGTCATTTTAAAAAATGAATGTGCAGCTCCATAATGTGGAAGCTGAATTTTTCTAAGCCAATACTGTATGAAATTGGCAAATTTGGCAGCCGTTATTTCATTATGAGACCCAAAAAACGCAAGAAAAAAAATCAATGAAGCTTATAAATAATATTAACGTATTATCATCCTCAAGCGTGATCTAACAATCTACTGACTACATTTAAAATTACTAAATTACTGCTAAGGCATTTCTGCTTAATAAACCTGTAAGGTCCATTGTGTTTTTAATATATCAGGAATAATTGCTATCGAATACTGTGGCAGTGGTGTTCCCCCAGGAAATAAGTGCACATATTCAGCGTAAAAATCTTCATGTGAGCCAAGGTGGGAAAGATGCACAGCCACCTAATTTCCACCTTCTGATCTGCTCCATCTGGTGAAAACGATTGCCCAGCAGTCAAAAAAAAAAATCAAACTCGCACCATCCTAGCAGACCTCAGTGGCAGAACTGCAGTGGTGACAGGTCCCAGCATGCTGGAGGTGCTACAAGCAGCCAAGTGAAAATTTAGTTGGGTGTAGGTGAAGGGTAAAAAAATGACTTGTTATTAGTACCCCCTGTAATGTTGAAAATGTATGTTTTTTGTTATTTATGGATATAATGACAAAGAGGGGAGGGAAAAGCTCTTTAAATGACCCAGAGTTATAAAAGTTTAAACTATTCCATGGTTTTGTTTGTTTGAGGGAACTTGGATACAAGATAAAGTTCAAGGGCACCCTTTTGAATCTGGAAAACACCAAGCTGAAAATTACAGCTTTATAACAATAATCAGCATAAAGAATACGGAAATGAATTTTAATGTCGCTGCTCTGCATGTGCATTGTTTTTGGAATTCAATAACAGATAGTGCTTAGGTTAAAAAAAAAATTAAAAAGCAGGAAGCACATTACTGTCCCCATTAGGTGCTGGCACACTTAATCGTCAGTCTATTACATTCAGCATGAGACTGCCCGCAACTAAAGGGGTATGGGAGTCTAATGGTTATTGTAGTGGGCAAGCAATCTAGAGGCCATGAGTTCAAATCCCACTATGTAAAATTGAACTTGATGAATGTTAATTTATGGACTGGCACCAAAAAATTACAATGAAAGCTGCTGTTGCATTGCAAAGGGAACTGATTCCCTAATATCCTTCAGGAAATGGATTTGCCACCCGTAAGCAGTCTAACCTGATACACGACTTCTGTTCCACACTGCAGAGGGAATTTGTAACTCATGAGTAGGACAGGTAGGCTGCCCAACTGCATGTTGCAGTGGGAGGCCTGGTTCAGTTTATTGACGGGGCCTCTTCAGCATTTTGTTGGAGAGCTGCTCTCCTGAAGGAGCACGCCAGTTTGGGCCTGTGAAGACTGGGCAGCCTGAAGGCTGCCAGGCTGGCTCTGCAGCCCTTCCTGACCCTACAAAGATAAGTTTGAAACTTAGCTGACAAGGTCTATGCTGGGTATTTGCCAGGTTTAACTGAGTGTGGATGCTCAGTAGTTAAAATTGCATCAGCAAGGTGTCAGTTTCGGCTGTGTGGTAGCACAGTCCCCTTTGAGTCAGAAGATTGTGGGTTCAAATCCAATTCCAGAGATTTGAGCACATAATCCAGGCTGACACTCAGTACGGTACATTATCGGAGGTATCACCTTTGGATGAAACATTAAACCAATGCCCTGTGTGCCTTCTCAGGTGGATATAATGGAATTTTCTTGGTCAATGTTTATACCTCAACCAACATCACTAACATTAGATTGCTGTTTGTGGGATCTTGTTGTGCACAAATTGCCTGCTGCATTTCTTACAACAGAGGTACTCTTCAAAATAATTTAATTGGTTGTAAATCACTTTTGAACACCCTGGGGTTGAGAAAGGTGCTATATAAATGCAATTTCCTTCTTTGTAATGGCATCATAAGAGCCCAATTTACATTTATTCATGAGACTCTAATCTGTCAGATGAATGCCTCGACTACTCAAGAAAACAGCAGTATTAAGATGGCCACGGAGGCAGATGGCACTTGTCATGAAGTACAATACCAATATCTAAGAAGTATTTGACACAAAGCAGGACCACCTGAATGGGTGGTAACATCCATTCTCCCTGGCAGAGCGCCCTCCAGACCAACACTGCATCTGAAGTGGATGCTCTGACCATTGGTCTTCAGGCCTTAGGGGACTTTAGGAAAGAATGATGGATGGGACTTTTGGGGAACATCTCACAGGGCCCAACTAATACAATCAGGTCTGCCCTTCTTCTGATCAGTGAGCATTCAGATCCAGAATGCAGCATGAGTTGGCATGGCTAGCATCTGTCGTCATAATACTGTCCTCTCTCCAAATTCACAGAATGTGGGCATCGCTGGCAAGACGATTGTTCATCTATTGTTTATTGTTCATCTCTAACTGCCTTTGAGAAGGTGGCAATAATTTAACAACTGAGTGACTTGCTAGGCCATTTCAGAAGGCTTTTAAGTGGCAAACACATTGCTGTGGATCTGGAGTCACATATAAACTAGGTACAGACAGCAGATTTCCTTTCCTAAAGGGGCATTAGTGAACCAGATGGTTTTTTTTATGACAGTCCCATAGTTACATGGTCACCATTAAGGATACTAGCTTTTTATTCCAGATTTATTGAATTAACTGAATTTAAATTTCCCAGCTGCCATGGTGGGATTTGAATTCATGTCTCCGGGTCATTTGCCCAGGGCTTTGGATTACTATTCCAGTAACATAACTATTGTGCTACCATTCCCAATAACCTAGCCAGCCCACTCAGATGGTTACTTATGCTGGTGCCAGGAGGAGTAGGCTGTCCACACACCCAGAATGGTGACAGAGCCTGTTGAAGAGTCCGTATGGGACTCTCAAGTCTTGAAACAAGGGCCACCTCAGTCAGAAGAGGCCAAGCACCATTAGCACTCCTGGCCCTCAAGTGTCAACTCAGCATAGTACAAAGATTGGCTTAAGAACAGCACAGAGAGGCAATAGGGATAAGTACCTTGGTAATAGGCACTTACTGTAAAAATATATGTGTACAGTGAAATAACGGATATAAAGTCCAATGTTCTGAAGTTAGTCTACTTTTTGTATTTGAGAGGATATTTGGAGGATTGTTTTCAGTGGAAGATGGAGTTCCTTCCATGCCTTCTTACTGAATCACTGCCTCCTTAAGCAGACTTCATTTGACACATCGTCAAGGGAGTGGCATGGTCCATAGACTTTGGTGGAAGGGTACCTCCTCGTTGATCGTCTACTCCTTTGGTGTAGTCTTATCCTGTGTGCCTCCCTCATATCCTCTTCTCCTTATTCCTCCTTCTGTCTCCATCATGAGGACATATAATTCTTTTAGCATGGGCTCCATGATAGAAGGTTGGGAAACAAAAGATTTCCCTGGTTGAATCTGTTGAAAGACACAATCCTTTCTCAGTTACACAGCTGAGAAGAGATTTCTCTAACTGCTTCAGTCAAAGCAGCTCTTTCTGGAAAAAGTCTGGACAGTAAATGCTTGTGAACTCAAACCCTTCCTGTTTTAGCAAGTCAAACCTCTTTTCCCTCCAACCTTGGCTTAAGTCAGGTGCAATTCTAGTACAAACGGTGCAATTTCAGGGACATCAGATTTTCCCTCCTTATCTTGTCATTTGCAAACATGCAGCACTTTGTGGGTGGCCGCATCTTCTGCCAGCAGTCACTTCTGCCAGAATTCAGGTTATATTTTAGAATGGGTGTAACTCGGGTGTATCTGGCATACGGATCAGTCCCATATCAGCCAGAGCTACATCACTTTTGCAGAAAACAAACTCTGAATTTTGGGTTTAGGTTTGAAGGGATAGTTCTACAATGACAGCAAAACAAGATTTTCAACAATTCATCACAGATACCAGCAATACAACAAACAAACAACATAAATCAAGTTTCCACCAATATTTTCTATAATGTTTTTATGCAATGACATTACCAGTTTATTTCAATAATACCATACATTGATGTCTCAATCATCTGTTGGTTTTTCAAATGTAACAAATTCAGGTTTTCCCCATAAGAGATAGATTAACCAGGTCTGACTGTACAGAGTAAAGTGCTTTCAAAGCTGGCATATTAATGAATGGAAACACAATTCCCTTTATATGGAAATCCTCGGCCTAGTAAGCTTTGAATTTGCAAAACAATGTGTAAAACTTTCAGGTTTTCTTTCAGTGTGGCATTGGTGCAAATTATACATTATAAGCCTCTCGCCAGATGATGGCAAATAGTAAAATATGGTCATTATCTTGACAAATGTGGTTGGCTGGATAAATTAAAAGTGATAAAGTCACAAATAGAATACAGCTGGCCTTATGAAAGAAGTGGGCTACACGATTGAACTGTTGAACTCCTATGTTCTCCCTCTTCTTCCTTTCCTGGTGCATTGACTCCTTGCTTGGGTACAGTTCTATGAATCCAACAGCTCTCCACTATCTCATCTATGTAGCACTCTCCATATACAAGGCTACAATGAATGCCCACAACTATCCAACCATGAAATATTTTTGACCCCCCCCCCCCCCCACCCCCACCCAACCAACAAGCATGGCACAGCTCCTTGAATTCTGCCAGGGTACATAAGGAGATGTAAAACAGGTTGCCAATTCGCTATCACCCATTCAATACTATCGCACAAAGTCAAAATCTACCCTAATCTGTCTGTAACCTTTGAAGACTGATAGTCAGGCTAGGCAGCTTCCATTGATGGCGAGGAAAGAAACAAAGCTGGCACAAAAGAAAAGTACATGTATCATAGCTCGACTCAACAGTTGCAAACTATTTGTTATTTTCTACTGCACGAGGAACTAGCTAAGCTCAACAAGTATTAATACATCTTGTGTTACTGCTTTTATTTGCTTGTTTATTTAATATTTAATAAATTTGTCTGACAGTTAAATTTTTTCAAAAGTGAGGAGCATCATGCAAGATAACTGCTAGTTAAAGTAAACTGATGAGGTTCTTTGTTCATTCCCTGGGCACACAATAAATTTGTCTAGAAAATATCAGGAGCTGCCCTCACCCAAGAGATATTCTGAAACATGAAAGCCAAAAATATCTCGAGTTTAAATGAGTAAAGAAGCCCAAAAGTGCAACAGTGGTCACAGCAGAGGTGAGTGAGAAGTAAGCAGAACAGCAGCAGACTAGAGTGAGTAAAAATGTCCAGGAGGGCTCAGAAAGGTATGGATAGAAGGATAGAACTAGCTCATTTTACTGTTGAGGAAGAAGCTAAAGATTGTATATCCCAGTGGCAGGTGCTGAAACCCGAGAAGGAACACCATGGATTCAAGGTGAAGGAAGAGAAGAAATAATGGTAAGATAGCGAAAGAGAGAGGGAGAGAGAGTGAGAGCCTTGGAACGCTCTTGAACTGGTGGACACAGCATATTGACAGCAAGTCCAGGAAGTAAGGGTAGGGTAGATATTGCCTGTAACATTGTAGGGAATAACTTCATTAAATCCAATTTGATACCAAAGGGTAAATATTCCGTTTATTGGCAGGAAATCATTGGCTGGCGTATGACACAGATAAGTTTCATCATAACCTTTCTGAATTATTAGCAAACTACCATAAGGAAAACACAAGAAGTTTGAGTTGAAAGACTGAGATCAGCACTTAGCAGTAAAGTGCTCAGTCAATTTTCTTAAGTAGATCAATTGGAGCATAACCACCAGCATAGGCCAGTTGGGCCAAATGGCCAGTTTCTGTGCTGTAAATTCTATCTATTCTGATGGACAGTATGGACCATGAAACTGTAAAACTTGCTGTTCTAGCTGTATGTAACTTAACGTCTGAAGTAAAGAGGCAATATTCTTCAGGAGTTGCAGAAATGTGCAGAGAATTAATCATTGAACTAAAGGATATTTGGAAGCTGCAGGGGGATATAATTAATTATAAAAGTTTGTGTCAACTAATGGTAAGAGATAATTTAAGAATATTGTTGTTTGACCAGGAATGTAATAAGATGAGGTAGTTAAGCAAACATGGTGACTATTTTGTCAAGCACCTGGCAACTCAATGGGCAGTCATATTCTTCCCTCTGGCCAGCCAAGGAGAAACTAATCAAACCACCTGTGGAGAGTGAAGCAGAGTTAACATTTCAGGTCAGTGACCCTTCTTCAGAACTGGCAAATATTAGAAATGAGAAAGGTTATAAGCAAGTAAGGCAGGGGTGGGGCAAGAGATAACAAAGGAGAAGGTGCAGACAGGACAAGGTCACAGAATAGCTGACCAGAAGGTCATGGAGCAAAGGCAAACACTATGTTAATAGTGTGTTGAAAGACAAAGCATTAGTACAGATAGGGTGTTAACGGACTGAAAATTGAACAGCCGCAAGTACAAACATGAAAAAAAAGTGGGTAAGCAAACTGAACAAACTAAGATGAAATAAAATAAAATAAACACAAAAAATATATAAAAAAGAAAAAAGAAAAAAAAACTAAAAATAGAAGTAAAATGGAGCGCCCGTCATTCTCTGAAATTATTGAACTCAATGTTCAGTCCGGCAGGCTGTAGTTTGCCTAATCAGTAAATGAAATGCTGTTCCTCAAGCTTGCGTTGATGTTCACTGGAACACTGCAGCAATCCCAGGACAGAGATGTGAGCATGAGAGCAGGGGGGAGTGTTGAAATGGCAAGCAACCGGAAGCTCGGGGTCCTGCTTGCGGACTGAGCGGAGGTGTTCCACAAAGCGGTCACCCAGTCTGCGTTTGGTCTCCCCAATGTAGAGGAGACCACATTGTGAGCAGCGAATACAGTGTACTACATTGAAAGAAGTTCAAGTAAATCGCTGCTTCACCTGAAAGGAGTGTTTGGGGCCTGGGATAGTGAGGAGAGAGGAGGTAAATGGGCAGGTATTACACCTCCTGCGATTGCAGGGGAAGGTGCCAAGGGAAGGGGATGAGGTGGTGGGGTTAATGGAGGAGTGGACCAGGGTGTCACGGAGGGAATGATCCCTTTGGAACGCTGACAGGGGAAGGGAGGGGAAGATGCGTTTGGTAGTGGCATCACGCTGGAGGTGGCGGAAATGGCGGAGGATGAATCTTTTTTCTTTTTTTATATATATTTTTATATATTTTTTGTGTTTATTTTATTTTATTTCATCTTAAGTTTGTTCAGTTTGCTTACCCACTTTTTTTTTCACGTTTGTACTTGCGGCTGTTCAATTTTCAGTCCGTTAACACCCTATCTGTACTAACGCTTTGTCTTTCAACACACCATTAACATATTGTTTGCCTTTGCTCCATGACCTTCTGGTCAGCTATTCTGTGACCTTGTCCTATCTACACCTTCTCCTTTTGTTATCTCTTGCCCCACCCCCACTTTACTTGCTTACAACCTTTTACATTTCTAGTATTTGCCAGTTCTGAAGAAGGATCACTGACCTGAAATGTTAACTCTGCTTCTCTCTCCACAAATGCTGCCAGACCTGCTGAGTATTTCCAGCATTTCTTGCTTTTATTTCAGATTTCCAGCATCCGCAGTATTTTGCTTTTAATCACACCACCAGTTCCCTGTGCCCCCACCTCACCACCCTGCAGGGTTTGTAGCTGCAACCTGAGAGCCAGAGGGTACACTGAAACACAGGACATCAAAGGGCAACACCGGAGATGTTCAACTGTGACAAAGTGGGACAAAGTGCAGACAATTGCTTATCCAGGCAAGGGGCCAGATTCCTATTTGCAATACCATTCTTGATCATGAGATATGTACAATGACATTCTGATGCAAGGAATATGATGGCATTTCTCTGTCTGATCTTACTGAGTGGACAGCCTAGCAATCTCATACTCAGATGCTGCATGCATATGGTAATCAGAATTCCCAAGAACTGGAATAAAATTTTATCTGATGCATTTCTGGCTTACAGGGACATGGCTCATAAATCCGCAGTTCTCTCCATCTGAATTTCTGTATGGACATCAAGCGGTCCATTCACAGTAATCAAAGAGGCATGGTCAGGTAAGATCATTGATGAGAACAGAAATGCAGTAAAATATGGGCTGTAATTGAGGCAGGCTGAACATGCTAGCACACACTCGATGGACTGAATGGGCTCCTTCTGTGCTATTATGACTCTATATTAACAAGTATGACACCAGAAAAGCTAATAGAACCATAGCATCAGGCATCAGGAGTATCAGGTAAGCCAAAGCATTTTAATTCTACTGCCAATGATATGTTGCAGGGCCTGTACGCAATTCCATACACAGTTGTGGAAAGAAGGATCAAAATAGTTTACGTCATTGAGGCACACATTTGGTCATTTATTACCAAGTCCATCATGTGAACATCCACAAGGAAGTGTTTTTTTTCCATTCATTCATGGGATGTGAGCATCACTGGGAAGGCCAGCATTTATTGCCCGTCCCTATTTGCCCTTGAGTTGTGAGCTGTCTTCTTGAGCCGCTGCAGTCGTGTGGTGAAGGTAATCCCACAGTGCTCTTAGGGAGAGAGTTCCAGAATTTTGACCCAGCGATAATGAAGGAATGCTGATATATTTCCAAGTCAGGATGGTGCGTGACTTGTAGGGAACTTTAGGAGGTGGTAGTGTTCCCATGCGCCCACTGCCCTTGTCCTTCTCGATGATACAGGACATAGGTTTGGGAGGTGCTGTCGATAAACCTTGGTGAGTTGCTGCAGTACATCTTGTAGATAATACACACTGCAGCCACAATGCACTGGTGGTGGAGGGAGTAAATATTTAAGGTGGTGGATGGGGTCCAATGAAGCGGGCTGATTTGTCCTGGATGGTGTCAAGCGTCTTGAATGTTGTTGGAGCTGGATTCATCCAGGCAAGTGTGAGTATTCCATCACACTCCTGACTTGTGCCTTGTAGATGGAGAACAGGCTTTGGGGAGTCAGGAGGTGAATCATTTGTCACAGACTATTCAGCCTCTGACCTGCTGTTGTAGCCATAGTATTTATGTGGCTGGTTCAGCTACATTTTTTGGTCAATAGCAAACCCCAGGATGTTGATGGTGGGGGATTCAGTGATAGTAATGCTGTTGAGGTCAAGGGGAGGTGGTAAGCTCTTTCTCGTTGGAGATGGTCATCGCCTGGCACTTGTGTGACACAAATGGTACTTGCCATTTAGCAGCCCAAGCCTGAATATTGTCCAGGTCTTGTTGCATGTGGGCATGGACTACTTCATGTCTGAATGGGACTGAATACTGTGCAATCATCAGTGAACATCCCCACTTCTGACCATATTATAGAGGGAAGGTCATTGAAGAAGCAGCTGAAGATAGCTGGGCCAAGAACACTGCCCTAGGTACTGTAGGAAGGCAAGGAAAGTGAGATTATAATCCTATTTTCATAGAGTAGTTGTCATTGACATACTAACTTAGATAAGCAAAACCTGTTAAGGTCAAAAGTTGTAGCGCTACTCTGCTGACGAACAAAGATAACGAAGATCACGTATAATCACATTGTCAAACTAATAGCTGAAATAAACCAAAGAGGGTGCTTGGTTCATTCCCTGAATGTACCCAGATATCTGAGCAGGTGAAAACACTCTCTCTGGAACATCAGGAGCTATGAGAATATGAAACACAAGCGGCAAAAATATCTGGAACAACAAAGAGTACAGGAAACTCAAAAATTTAACAGATGTCATCACAGGTGAACCCAACCCTGTCCTTGCCCCTTGTCCTCACATGTACACTTTCCAGCAGAAATCTCTGCATAGCCAGCAGGTGTGGGACCACTGGGTGACTTTTCTCCTTCCTAGCCCAGGGGTGTTGAGACCAATTGTAAGGCCCCAAAGATGCCCTGACCAACTCAGCCCCAATCTAGGATATAATCTGAATACATCTGATGGTCAACGTTGATTATGGTACATGCAATGTATCTACACACTGTCCGTGGGAAGAGAGAGGGACTATTATAAATTCAAACGGAACAGAAGTTAATCAAAAATGGAGGATAATAGCATTGCAACATGATGACATTTAAGTGACGCCGGCATGATAACTTATGAAGGATAAAAGTATTTTGTGTAGCACACCCTGCTTTTCATAACATAATCTCTTTACGGCACATAAAGAAAGGTCTTGAATTGATAAACTTGAATTTTAATAAGTTTCCATTCCTCCTTAATGGAGGATTGCCTTACAGCTAAAAGTTGCTGTCTAGTACTTGACCCTAGAGTCTATTCTCAAGTCCAAGCCTTGAATGTTTGATTGTGTAAGACATCACAGAGAAATTTACCCCACATCTACACAAACCCACTACCTACAACCTTCACTGTAAAGCAATCAGAGCCAGAACCCTGGTTGGTATCTCCTTCCTTAACTCAGCTAGCTCCCTAGCTGAGATCAGTTAATTTGGGACAGACTGGAAATGAAACCTGGTACTTTCTAGATCGGTGTGACCTAGAAGTGATAACGTTATGGTTGAGCCATCAGGGCAATCTTAATGAGCATTCGGATGGCTTTTGTAACCCAAGGAAAATCAGTTGAGAATCTGCTGTGTGATTTGAATTTGCTTGCGTGACGTTATATACACATATGTGTAAACTCCAATGAGATTTCTCCACACAGACATAAATAAGATTACTTTTCTAGATGGTCTGTTGAGTCCAACCAACTGTTAATAAAATCCTTTCCATTGTTTTTATTAATAAGCGAGACTTGAGGCCAGCACACCATCAATCATCTTTCACTGTTTTGGCCAGAGAGGTCAAACAAAATAAGTAGATTTTCATAAAGTACGATACATCAATCCAGTATACCCTGCCATTCTTTGGAAGCCAATCCACTTATTTCCATATTGAAACATGGTGAGGGGTATATTTCACACTATTCCCTATCTCTGGTAAACATTTGGTAAAATGTAGATGTGATTATAAAGCAGTGGTCTCTGCTTTATATGCACCTCTATTTTCTCCACTAAAATTTACCATGGACGCCAGGAAAACAACAAATGCATAATAAGTGACTTCACTTGCAACAACCTGCATTTATATAATGTCTCTAACATAGGAAAACATCCCTAGGTGTTTCATGGAAGCATAACAAGTTAGTGGTGACCCACCCCAGCATCAACATTCTGGGGGTCACCATTGACCAGAACCCTAACTGGACCAGCCACATAAACACTAAATACCACCACCTACAAGGCAAAAGTCAGGATTGTGATGGAATACTCTCCACTTGCCTGGATGAGTGCAGATCCAACAACACTCAAGGAGCTCAACACCATCCTGGACAAAGTAGCCCGCACGATCGGCACCCCATCCACCATCATAAACTGTCACTCCCTCCACCACTGGTGCGCCATGGTTGCAGTGTGTACCATCTATAAGATGCACTGCAGTAACTTGTTCCACAGCAACTCTCAAACCTGCAACCTCTACCACCTAAAAGGACAAAGGCAGCAGGCGCTTGGGAAGACCATCACCTGCAAGTTCCCCTCCAAGTCACACACCATCCTGACTTGGAAATATGTCACTATTCCTTCATCATTGCTGGGTCAAAATCCTAGAACTCCCTACCTAATATCACTGTAGGAGTACCTTCACCACATGGACTGCAGCAGTTTAAGAAAGCAGCTCACCACCTTCTCAAGGACAATGAGGGATCGGTAATAAATGCTGGCCTTGCCAGTGACACTCACATCCTGTGAATGAATAAAAAAAAGACAAATCTTGACACTGAGCCAAAGAAGGATAGATTAGGACAGATGACTAAAAGCTTGGTCAAAGAGGTAGGTTTTAAAGAGGATTTTAAGGGAGGAATGAGTGGTAGAAAGGTTTAGGGAGGGAATTCCAGAGCTTAGGGCCTAGACAGATGAAGGCACAGTTGCCAATGGTGGGGTGAAGAAAATGAGAGATGCACAAGAGTCCAGAGTTGGAGGAATGCAGAGTTCTTGGGGGATTGTAGGCTGAAGGAAAGGCAGACTTGCATTTATATGGTGCTTTGCATGACCTCAGGATGTCCCAAAGTGCTTTACAGCCAATTAAATACTTTTGAAGTGTAGTCACTGCTGTAATGTAGGAAGGGGATACAAAGGTAGGGAGGGGGAAGACTGTGGAGGGATTTGAACTTTGAGGCATTGGTAGACCAGAGCCAGTATAAGTCAGTGAGCACAGGGGTGAGAGGGACTTGATGTAGTTGAATCAGTAAAAGCGACCAACTGGTTCACTGCTGTCCTTTAGGGAAGGAAACCTGCCATCCTCACCAGTCTGGCCTGTACATGACCCTAATCCCACACCAACATGGTTGACTCCTAACTGCCCACTGAAATGTCCAAGCCACTCAGTCAGGTCAACTAAAGATGGACAATAAATACCAGCCTTGCCAGTGACACACGCAATCAGAGTATTAATGGAAACATTGAAAAATCCCTTTTGTAGTAACTTAATTTTGAATGTAAAGTCTTGCTAATTTTGTTTTAAAACAGCATAAATATTTAATCACCAGCTTTAATTGGTTTGTACTTCTGTTTTAGCACATGCTTGAGCATCCTTCACTAACCACCTTTATATTTAATAGCTTTATTAATATAGCTAGAACACTAATATATTCAATCGAGAATTGCAAGACTGCATTAAATATATTCCAACAGTTTATTGTCACATTATATAAAATGGCTACCTATTGAGGCATTTAAACTGTAGTATGTTCGCAATTAGCTCATTTATGGGCTTTAGAATATATAGAGACCAGGCTGAAGTTCAAGGATGAAATATGTGTAAGAATCAGTAATTCAATGCCAGGATGAATTTGGATCACCTATGGGCTTGGAAATGGCAGGGAATTGCTTTTTCTTTTAATAGAATATTTCAACCTTGAACTCCCAGTATCACAATGTAATGCTGTGAGCCTATGGATAAGTTGATCAATAGCATATCAACAGCACCAAATGTGCACAAGTTGAGTGAAATGCTACAAATCTGATCAGATCACCACTTATTTACTATTACACACATCCTCCTTCACTCCCTTTCAGACCTGGTGAATTGCATATAGCTCTGGTAAAAGATGGCTTTTTTCTTCCAAATTGAAAAGTTCAGACTTCCAACTGCAAATTTCATTTCCTTGCTGAGTAACCACAAGAGGCAGCTTGTGTCTCACTTCCTTTTGTACGATACATACCAATTTTTCAAGCGTAGGAAGAGATTTATATCTGAAAGATGGTGATCTATTAGAAGCTCGGAGGAAGGGAGAAGGCAGATTTAGTGCCTACTCTGGATGAGTATTTGTGTGAGAGCGTGTACTTACATCAGTTAGGGACCCGTCAAAGTTGAAATCCAAACTGAAATAATGTTTGTCAGTTAATATCGCAGAGCAAAGTTAGGAAAATAATTATTGCCATATTTGGTTGTCAGCATGAAACTACAACTCATTCTGTGCATGTGCCAAGGGTGGCAGGTGGCAGTTCGCACAGTGATTGTCCATGTGGTGAGTCTCCATCCTCTCCAGTGGCATTGGGGAGATTGGCAGTGAGTCATATCCAGCTACGCCAGCAGGAAAATCTCACTGGGTACAGACCATCCACGTCTTCACACAGAGGGAGTGAGGGGAGAACATAAAAATCAGCAGCAGAGCCACTCCAGGAATAACTGGGCACCTGCCAGCAGTCAGCTCAGCAGTTGACAGCTTCTCCTCTCAGTAGTGTGGTGTGATCAAAACAGAGCAAAGAAATACATAGAAAAATAACAAGGGAATGAAAACATTAGTCCTGATTTTAAATGCTCCCCAAAAGAATGGGCGTACATGAGGTTACAATCTGAGCACCAAGTTACTCACCTCATTCATGTTGGCTGCGTGCCATTTTAACAGGCAGGGTCTGGACAGCCAGCGGGGCCCCAGCCCTGGGTTGGGGATGGCTTCATTGACATTCAATAGATGTAATTCAGACCCTGATGACATTTTAACAGTGAGAAGCCACTTTTGCCGCCCAGTGCTGTCATGACAGAAGCACCAGACACGAAGGAGCTACAGTCCCAGATGAGGGCCGAAGACGTCACCATTTCCCATTTGGAAGGTTTCCTCATAGGCCATGTTTTGCTCCTCTGATCCCCACAAGGAAACCTGGTGCCCCACTCTCCCTGCCTATGATTACATATCCCACTCACCACCCCTCCCCCACACTGCTTACCTGGCAGCTGTGGACCATTCTCGTAGGTCCCCAGCCACAGCCTCCTGCCGTGTTCACCTGACTCCCGTCCTCCGGCTTCATGTCACTGATGCTGGGTTTAGGCGAGAGTCGAACCTGGGATATGTAAATGAGGCACGAGTTAAATTGGTCGGGGCCTTATGCCAGTGAGCCAGAAGCTCATTCCATCTGTCCCACACCCACTGTTTGCCCCGAGTTAAAATCGGAGATTTGTGTCTCTTACTTTGCATTTAAAGACTCTCCCTTGAATCCAAATTAATATTAATTGGACCAGCAGAACTGCAGCAACAAAACCATGAATCGTGTATTTAACAAAACTGGACTTATCAAAACAGTACAGAATGTTGATTCGCAGAATGGGATTGAACCTGTTTAATATTAACATTTCCTCCTCCCTCAATTCCAAGTAGGCAGCTCAGCACTTATTGCTGCTGGTCAAAACAAAATATATAGCAAGGCTTTTTTTTAAGAAGCAGCACTACATGCATTTGGGTCACCATAGCAAACACTGATTAACAACAAAATAGCCCTTTTAGTGCCTGACAACAACTTACAAATCATGGTTATGACTATCCCTTACAATTTGGCTTTTAATAGGTATAGACATGAATAAATAAATAATTAAGATAGTTAAATGTGGATATATATAATGACACAGTGTAAAAAGAATGTATAAATGGTACAATGAAAGAAATAATAGAAAAAGTACCATTTATGAATCATAGCTGATAGTACAATTTTAAAAATCATATATTATGTGGGGTTTTCCCCCTCAATTAAAGCTACTGGAGCTTGTTAGTGGCTGCTGTTTTTTTCAGTGACTGCATCTTCCTTCAATACACTTAATAACATATTTACTTTACAGCAATTAGTTTAGAGTTAGCTCTATTGACGAAAATTGATCTTTACATATATTTTAGAAACATTTGACTTTGCAGTTATTTTAATGAGCTAACTATTTGTTTAATTTAATATATAATCCCCGAACACAAAACAACTTAAAATCTTATTTATGGCCCCTTTCTCCCAATAAATCATATTCAGGTTGAAGTTCTCACTTACTTCAAATAAACATTGCTCAAAAGAGGGCTGACTTTTTAACCACTTAATTACAGGGAAAGATATACCCTGAATTTATTTTGCTCACAGTATTTATTTTACAATTTTAATTAAATGAAAGCCAAGGTATAGATAGCACTTTGCTGACAGATCATACTGTAGTGTTGCTATTCTGCAACTACTTAAACTTATTGACTTAAATCTAATATTCAGTAAGTTTAATCCATACACATCAGAGTATAAAATGGTCCATGCGCACTGGCTAAGTGGCATGTTTGAGGGAGGGGGTGGGGTGTTTGAAGAAACCAACATGGTGACCAAAGCCATCATTCACAACACTATACTAGCATCTTTTGTTCATTAAAACAAAGACAATAGCCCTGCGCAGGTAGGTTCCAGCTCAGAACATGGTTCTTGCAAATGAGCCTGGCCCACAAACTGCACCTTGACCAATTTAACATCAGTACATAAAATGATATATTCTGCAGAAAGGCTTTGAACTTCTTTAATCAAGTTGAAACTCTTCCATTAATAAAACCCAAAATATTGACATTACAATTGGAAAGCTCATTTTATTTGCTTAATCATTTGTTTTAGTAAATCTGATTAAAATGTGTAGTTTTGTATATATTGCTTAGATAATATAAACAATGCTCATGCAGAACGTAGTTATTGTTGTCACTCACTGAATATTCAGCATCCTACCTATATCATTTACAGTTCAATACTTATACATTGATTATATGAAATGAGAGTCTAGGTTTTATCAAATTTCATGGAAAGAGGCCAAATTTATAGCGTTTTCTTTACTGAGTATCTAAATTTCATTTTTCTTCAGAAATGTATTGACTAATATGATTGACTAATATTCTTGATGTAAAGTACATTTATCTCTCATGTCCACTTTCTTCTTTATTGATCGGCACCGGAACAGCCATTCCAATGTGATTCTGCCTGACCTCTATCACAAAGGGTTCAACACTTGGTCTGCTGCAGGATTGATAGTCCAGGGATTTCAGAGTCCATCTGGATCCACGTTTATCAAGAGTGGGTGAACCGGTCTCTGCTCAAATTTTCAGGACAGCCTGACACAGACTTGCCTGAAGGCCTTTGAACTTGACCCAAGATCGAAACCATTTACGCTGCACAGCCAATGGTACAAAGGAAGGTTTTGGTCTGTTAAGGTTTAGATTCCTTGCTGCACAAAGCGTTCTGGCATTTGTCTTGGTAAAATGTAAATCTAGGTCAATCAATCCAAGCAAATATAGATGGGTTTAGCTTTTCAACCTCATAATGCACTCACCCCTAATATTTATAACACCATAAATTTGGAATTCATGTACAGTCAAACAATTTGGGTTATAGAGTCATAAACTCAATTATGGTACAGAAGGAAGCCATTCAGCCCATCAAGTCCATGCTGGCTCTCCACAGAGTTATCCAGTCAGTTCCAATCCCCCGCTCGATCCCAGTAGCCCTGCAAGTTCATTTCCTTCAAGTGCCCAATTTCCTTTTGAAATCATTAATTGTCTCTGCTCCAGCCTTGTGGGCTTGGAGTTCCAGGTCATTAGCACATTCTGATTAAAAAAAGTTCTTCCTCACATTCCCCCTGCATCTCTTGCTCAAAACCTTCAATCTGTGTCCCCTAGTTCTTGCACCATCAGTTAATGGAGACAGTTTTTTCTTGTCTAGATTTTCTATGCCTATCATAGTCTTGTACATCTCTATTAAATCTCCCCTCAACCTTCTTTGCTCCAGGGAGAACAACCTCAGCTTTTCCAGCCTAACTTTGTAACTAAAATCCCCCATCCCTGGAACCATTCTGATAAATCTCCTCCGCATCTTCTCAAGGATCCTCACATCTTTCCCAAAGTGTGATGATCAGAACTGGACGCAATACTCCAGTTGGGGCCTAACCAGATCTTTATAAAGATTCAGCATAACTTCCCTGCTTTTGTATTTAATGTCTCTACTTATGAAGCCCAAGATCTTACATGCTTTGCTAACCACTCTCTCAATATGTCCCAGCATCTTGAAAGATCTATGTACATGCACTTCCAGGTCCCTCTGTTCCTCCACACTGTGCCATTAAGTATTTATTGTCTCTCCCTATTCCTTCCGCCAAAATGCATCACCTCACACTTGTCAGTACTAAATTTCATCTGCCACCTGTCTGTCCATTCTGCTAGCATATCTATGTCGTGTTGCAGGTGGTTCATATCATTCTCGCTATTTGCCTCACCTCCAAGTTTGGTGTCATTGGCAAATTTTGAAATTCAACTTCGTATTCTAAGATCCAAGTCATTTTTAGATAGCAAAGAAAGCAGTGATCCCAGCACTGACCCTTGGGGAACACCACTGTCTAAAATCCTCCAGTCTGAAAAACATTTACCATGACTCGCTGTTTTCTGTCCTTACACCAATATTTTATCCAATTGGACAGGACACTGACCCTCCTATTCCATGAGCCTCAATTTTGTTAACCAGCCTATTATATGATACTTTATCAAATGCTTTATTAAAATCTGGAGACTTTTTTCTTTAATACAAGAGGCTCAAGGTTCAATAGATCCTAAATAATTATAGGCCACTGTATCAGTTCACCCGATGGCCCTGTGAGCAGAAGCACAGTGTCATACTAAGCTATACAATGCTGAAGGTCTTGGCTTCACATCCTGACCTGTGTTGAGTTAGTGGATCTCTGCTGGGCCAGTGATTAGGGCAGTATGATTGAGCTCAGCTCCCCTGGACTAAGGAAAGTAGTGGTAAACCATCAGTTAGAGTTTTCAACTCTTGCTTGCCATCCACTTACCCCTGCTGGAAAGTGTGCAAGTTTGGATACCAGGTGAGGGCAAGGCTTGACTGTGATGCCCTCAAGACCTGACTAACAAAGAACAAAGAACAGTACAGCACAGGAACAGGCCATTCGGCCCTCCAAGCCTGCGCTGATCTTGATGCCTGCCTAAACTAACACCTTCTGCACTTCCGGGGTCCGTATCCTTCTATTCCCATCCTATTCATGTATTTGTCAAGATGCCTCTTAAACGTTGATATCATACCTGCTTCCACCACCTCCCCCGGCAGCAAGTTCCAGGCATTCACCACCCCCTGTGTAAAGAACTTGCCTCGCACATCCCCTCTAAACTTTGCCCCTCTCACCTTAAACCTATGTCCCCTAGTAACTGACTCTTCCACCCTGGGAAAAAGCTTCTGACTATCCACTCTGTCCATGCCGCTCATAACTTTGTAAACCTCTATCATGTCGCCCCTCCACCTCCGTTGTTCCAGTGAAAACAATCCGAGTTTATCCAACCTCTCCTCATAGCTAATGCCCTCCAGACCAGGCAACATCATGGTAAACCTCTTCTGTACCCTCTCCAAAGCCTCCACGTCCTTCTGGTAGTGTGGCGAAGAGAATTGCACGCAATATTCTAAGTGTGGCCTAACTAAAGTTCTGTACAGCTGCAGCATGACTTGCCAATTTTTATACTCTATGCCCCAACCGATGAAGGCAAGCATGCCGTATGCCTTCTTGACTACCTTATCCACCTGTGTTGCCACTTTCAATGACTTGTGGACCTGTACGCCCAGATCTCTCTGCCTGTCAATACTCCTAAGGATTCTGCCATTTACTGTATACTTCCCACCTGCATTAGACCTTCCAAAATGCATTACCTCACATTTGTCCTGATTAAACTCCATCTGCCATTTCTCCGCCCAAGTCGCCAACCGATCTATATCCTGCTGTATCCTCTGACAATCCTCATCATTATCCGCGACTCCACCAACCTTTGTGTCATCCGCAAACTTACTAATCAGACCAGCTTCATTTTCCTCCAAATCATTTATATATACTACAAACAGCAAAGGTCCCAACACTGATCCCTGCGGAACACCACTAGTCACATCCCTCCGTTCAGAAAAGCACCCTTCCAATGCCAAACTGTCTTCTATGACAGAGCCAGTTCTGTATACATCTTGCCAGCTCACCTCTGATCCCATGTGATTTCACCTTTTGTACCTTTTGAGGGACCTTGGCAAAGGCTTTACTGAAGTCTGTGTGAAGAATGTGGACATTCATTATCCAGCCACAAAGACTGGCTTTTTGGGCGAGGTACTTGAGGGCAGCCAGCACCAAACCAAATCCCTGAGCATTTCCAGAAGCAGAAGGAAAAACGCTCTCAAAACAAGTCAGAGTGACTGGAATTTTGCTCACCTGTAACCCATAGATCAAATATTAACTGAACATGAACTCAAACCACTAAGAGGATGCGAGAACGCCTTTTTTTAATCCCATAATTAACAGCCTACTGACAAAGTCACATTTTCAAAAACTGTGAGGTTACCTGGGCATTAATTACAAAGAAAGATAGGCCTTCTCTAATTTCCCTTTAGGAGGAACTGCAAGCTCTCAATTTTTGTCTGATTCCACTCCTTCAAAGCACCTTAGAACATTTTACGACATTAAAGGCACTCTATAAAGTTGTTGCTGGTATATCTCTTCCTTTGCTATTGGTGGCCAGGGAGATGGTTGTGGAGCACACAGCCTCCAATGATTTCTTTTACTCCCTGGTACAGCCTTCATCTCTGCTCCCTTAAGTCCAAGTTACACAGACTTGAAAGGGTATGGCAGACAACTGGTTTAGCCAGCCACTGCCAGATCTAGCTGGGCCACATAAAACACTACCAGGTCTTGCTCTCATCTGTTAAAACTGCTAACTAATTCAGGATCATCCTGGAATCCAAAGATAAGCCCTGGCTTCTTTTCTGTACATACGATATGAACATACGAATTAGGAGCAGGAGTAGGCCACTCGGCCCTTCGAGCCTGCTCCGCCAATCAATAAGTTCAAGGCTGAACTAATTACTCCACATTTCCACCTACCCCTGATAACCTTCCACCCCCTTGCTTATCAAGAATTTATCCACCTCTGCCTTAAAAATATTCAAAGACTCTGCTTCCACCGCCTTTTGAGGAAGAGAATTCCAAAGACTCATGACCCTCTGACAGAAACAATTTCTCATCTGTGTCTTAAATGGGCAACCTCTTATTTTTAAACAGTGATCCCTAGTTCTAGATTCTCCCACAAGGGGAAACATCCTTTCTGCATCCACCCTGTCAAGACCCTCAGGATTTTATATGTTTCGATCAAGTCGCCTCTTACTCTTCTAAATTCCAGTGGATACAAGCCTAGCCTGTCCGATCTTTGCTCATAAGACAGCCCGCCCATTCCAGGTATTAGTTTAGTAAACCTTCTCTGTACTGCCTCCAACGCATTTACATCCTTCCTTAAATAAGGAGACCAGTACTGTACACAGTACTCCAGATGTGGTCTCACCAATGCCCTGTATAGCTGAAGCATATCCTCCCTACTTTTGTATTCAATTCCCCTTGCGATAAACGATAACATTCTATTAGCTTTCCTAATTACTTGCTGTACCTGCAAACTAACATTTTGCGATTCATGCACTAGGACACCCAGATCCCTCTGCATCTTAGAGCTCTGCAATCTCTCACCATTTAGATACTGCAAACCGTCTTCTTAAACACCTCTCCCCTCCACTCTCACCTCCAACAATGTGCAAGGAGTTCATGGACCTCTTTGTTAATAAGATCGAGACCATCTGTTTAGCTGCCTCTGCTGTGTCCCTCCCTTCCACAAGCCCACCTGGCCAAACTTCCTCTACTGTTCCCCCCCTGCTATTGCTCTGGACTCACATCTTTCTCTAGTTTCTCTCCTATTTCCCCTCATGTCCTCTCCGAGCTCATCTTGTCCATGAGACCTACCCACTGTTCCCTCGATCCTATTCCCACGAAACTGATTACCCAACTTCCCCTCCTGGTCCCCGTGTTAGCCGACATAGTTAATGCTTTTCTCTCTTTAGGTGTTGACCCACTCGCCTTTAAATCTGCTTTCGTCACCCCTCCAACGCTTGGCCCCACCATCCTTGCAAACTGCCGTCCCATCTCCAACCTCCCTTTCCTCTCCAAAGTCCACGAGCGTGTTGTCGCCTCCCACATCTGTTCCCATCTTTCCCAGAACTCCATGTTTGAATCCCTCCAATCAGGTTTCCGCCCTTGCTACAGTATCAAAACAGCTCTCAAAGTCACAATTAACATCCCACGTGACTGTGTCTCATCCTTTTAGGCTTGTCTGTAGCTTTTGAGACGGTTGACCACACCATCCCCCTCCACTGCCTCTCCACTGTTGTCCGGCTGGGTGGGACTGGTGGGTTCCATTCTTATCTATCTAATCATAGCCAGAGAGTCAGTTGCAATGGCTTCTCTTGCTGCTCCTGCAGCAGTACCGCTGGTGACCCCACAAGGATCCATCCTTGGCTCTCTCCTATTTCTCACCTACATGCAGTCCCATGGCGACATCATCCGAAAGCACAGCATCAGTTTTCACATGCACGTTGACGACACTCAGCTCTACCTCACCACCAACTTTATCAATTCCTCTACTGTTGCTAAGTTATTGGACTGTTTATCCGACATCCAGTGCTGGATCAGTAGAGATCTCCTCCAATTAAATATTGGGAAGACTGAAGCCATTGTTTTCAGCCTCCACTCCAAATTCCGTTCCCTAGCTACTGACTCCATTCCTCTCCCTGGCAACAGTCTGAAATTAAGCCAGTCTGTTCACAACCTTGGAGTCACATTTGACCTCAAGATGTGCTTCTGAATTCACATTCATGCCATCACCAAGACTACCTATTTCCACCTCCATAACATCGCCCGACTTCGCCCCGGCCTTAGCTCATCTGCTACTGAAACCCTCATTCATGCCTTCATTGTCTCTAGACTTGACTTTTCCAATGCACTCCTGGCTGGTCTCCCACATTCTACTGCCTGTAAACTTGAGGTCATCGAAAACTCTGCTGCCCACGTCTTAACTCGCACCAAGTCCCATGCCTCTATCACCGCTGTGCTCGCTGACCTACATTGGCTCCCAGTCAAGCAACATCTTGATTTTAAAATTCTTATCCCTGTTTTCAAATCCCTCCATTGCCTCACCTCTTCCTATCTCTGTAATCTGGTCCACCCCCACAACTCTCCATGATATCTGCACTCCTCTAATTCTGGCCTTTTGTGCATCCCTGATTTTAATTACTCCACCATTGGTGGCTGCGCCTTCAGTTGCTTAGGTCCCACGCTCTGGAATACGCTCCCTACACCTCTCCACCTCACTTTCCTCCTTTAAGGCAATCGTTAAAATCTCCCTCTTTGACCAAGCTTTTGGTCATCTGACCTAATGTCTCCTTATATGGCTCAGTGTCATATTTTGTTTTATAATACCCCTGTGAAGCCCCTTGGGGTGTTTTATTACATTACAAGCACTAGATAAATACAAGTTATTGTTATCGTTAATGCTTATAGTGAATTGTGGTTTTGTTTAATTTCCAGGAAAAACAGCTGCTATGCCAGTGGGAGTCACGTAAGTTGTAACCAACAGCTTCCTCAATTGAATCCCCTGATTTGTACCACAGCGATGTTGTAGATTGTGTTTCAAATATTGTGATTTTCTTTCCCTGCATCTTTCGGAAGAATAGAGTAACATGCTGTGGTGGGAGTGGGGAGGGTGATGGTGGGTGGTTGGAAGTGTTGCCATCTGGCCAGATGACAACTCGGGGGGTAGTTAAAGATTGCGTTTGGCCTTAACTGCAGAATAGGCTGTAGCGTCTGTGATGCCATACAATCATGACAACTTATCCAACAGAGCAATGAAGGTAAAATGTAATATTTTCCTGATGCTGCAGCTGAGAGAATAGAAAAGTGAAGTCGCAGCAGCAGCAAGCTAAAATCTCCAGTCTGGTATCATGATTACAACTTTATTGAAAGATTATATACATTGACAACAGATAAATTCCAAACTGTGTATATACACATCTGATGCTGTATAGGTCTCAGAAATAAATCTTTGTCAAGTCCTATTTTATTCTCAACTTAGTGACGAGTGCTCACCTGACATACTCGAAACTTTAGACTTCCTACAATCTCTACGACACAAAGCAGGATGTGAGAGAGGGGCAGAATTATATATAAATCTCCTTCAGGTAGTTAATAGCAACAATCGGAACAAAATGTAGAATGTAAGAGGAGTGGAGAAGAGTTTTCACAATGTCCCTGCCAAGCACAGGGGAATAATAGATTGAGGGAAAAAATAGAGTAGATCCCTGTGGTAAAATGATTAGAGTCTATAAATTACAAAACTATTAAACAGAATGTAGTTCCCAATTAAAAGATGATTTGACTCTGGAATCCGATGGCTGAATTTTGATTAAATTGTGATCCATTAGAAGCCCAGGGATATGACTTTCTGCTGTCAGTTCTGAAGTTAAAAAGTAGTTTTTTAAATTTTGGGGAAAATAAGGTTAATTACTCTGAATAATACAGCTGGAGGCTGAGGACAAATAGAAAAAAAAATCTACATTTTCCTCTGGAGTTTTATTTAAATAGGATCAGTATTTCTCTGGAGGTACTTAAACAACAGGGTCATCTTAATATGGATGTTCAAACGACAATCAAGAGAAACTGGGTTTTCAAGAGTAAGCGATAAATCTTCCCAATCATTCCTGTGACTGTGCTACAAACCTTGACATCTGCCAAACCCTAACATATTACTTGGTGGTTCGTCCTGCCCATTTTAAGTGTTATCATCTAGCATTGACCCTGACTCTTCTTAAGCCTAACCCACATTTATGAGACTGTCCATTTTTCCATTCAACTTACATTCAAGGATGATCATCGGTGTTGCCTTTCAATCATTCTTACTTGATCACAATTGACGCACTGACCATTTTCTGTTTAAAACTTCCATGTGTTATTGTAAAAGATGTCCTTGTAAAAACTGACATTTACAATATGCATTTCTCTCCTTTATCGGATGGTTTGATGATTATTTCAATCTAGACTTAAACCTCTTTTGTACTTGGATTTTTTAGGTCAAGTGATAGTGCAATTTCTTATGACAGCCACTCATGAAAAATACAATTAATGCGTAGAAGAAAAACCTCCCTCCTCCAAAATAGATAGATTAATACTTATGTCAAGGTGTATGTAGAACAGCTCTTATAATGCTATAGAAACCCCTGGGACATGATTTGAAATTTGAATGCCAGTCAGATGGCAGTGTACACTGTGCCCACTCGAAGGAGTCAGCATGTGGGCCATGCCATTTTTGTGGGCTGGTCTCATTTACATTAATTCAATGAATTGCAAAACTTAATGTATTCCCTATAGGCAGCTTGCCCACCTGGAAGGTGAGAAAGCAGACAATGTACAGCTGTAATGTGATTATTCTAAACATCAACTACTTATAGTTAGTTTGGAAGATTTTGTGGATACCAGGTGTATCCAGCACTAGAGATTTAACTTTATAGTCTGTTTCTCTTAAGATCCAAATTGGTTGGCATCCTTCCATCTACAAAAGATGATGGATACGCAGCAATCCATTTAGGTTTGGTGTCTTCTCTTGGTGCGCCTTTGCTGATGGCTGTGAACCTGCTTGAGAAGCAGGTTCTGCCACAAGTACTGCACGTGAAACTGACAAGTGACACTGTGAGTAGTTACTTTTGATGTTGGTGCCTGTTGCCAAGCTGCTGCAGCAACTGGTCATTGTGGTAGTGCAGACCAGTGCACAAGATGTGTCGCCATTTCCCTCTTTCGCCAGCTCGTGACTCCCAGGTGCAATAGTCGACATGTAGGGCCTTCATGTCACACTTGCAAGCATCCTTGAAATGAAGCTTTGGACGCCCCACTGGTCATTAGGCCCCGGCTACCTCACCATACAGAAGAATTCTGGGTATGCGATCGTCTTCCATCCTGTGGTTGTGTCCGATCCACCGAAACAGCCTCTTTTTAATTAGCGCCAACATATTTGGGAGCTCTGTCTTTGAAAAGGAATGCCACATTTGTGATTTTGTCCCGCCAATGATATAAACTGAGCCAAATTTAATTCTTGTTCGAAGACATAAGCCTAAGATTGTACTCCAGTATCCCACCACAAATTAGGTTGGATAATGGTGGAAAATGTAGACAAATCAGACAGTATGGCCTGCTTCCACCCTCTGCCTGACCTCTAGTATCCATGTCCTGCCCCAGATGGGAAGGTCATCACCATGTGTAAAGTTATCCAATTTCCCTGCCTTCTGTCCATGTGGTAATTTTTGGGGTAGCAGCAATAAGCCCCTTACTTCATTAGTTGGAGGAAGAAGGCCTCCTCTCCCTCTATAATGACCCCAAAACTTCAACTGTTAAAGGCCTCAGTCCAGTCAAGCCTTGAATACAAAATTCAATGTACTCTAAGGCTGTTCTGCCTTTTCAATTGTATCTGCCACCTCTTCTGGTGCTGAAGTGGGTGCCACATTATAGGGGCACTGTATCTTCTTCCTTAGCTGTGGTAGGCACCCACTTTTTGGCAGGGATTTTCCTGGGACCCTGCCCTGCATAAATAATCAGCTCCTCCCTAATCCAAGAAAATTGATCAGGGTCATTGCAGGATCAGCCCGAATCTCCTCCAGCCCAATGAGGAAAATCCAGGCCATGGAATTCAATCACCAGCTCTGTGAGTAAATGACAGTTATAGACATGAGTGAACTGACCTCTTGAGGATTATGTTGACTCTTGCCTGATTGCCAAGATCTGAATTTACAAGAGTACCATGGAGGAAAGTTACTGGTGAAAGGTCAAGCCCCCATCTGCCACTTACTGCACCCAAGAGAGACAAAGGGGTTTCTGAGAAGGAACTTTGGATCCTAACACCTACGCTTACAATTCTTGAAGTTTTATTCAAAAGCTCATTGTAGAAGTCTCTTAAAATGCTAAGGGGAATACCTTTTCTCGAAATGACAGAAGGCAAGATAGTTCCAGAGTTGGCTTCTCATCTGGATGGCTTGCAAGTTTTGCTGGTACTATTTTAAAAATTCCCTCAACCTGTTTTCTTTAAAGTTGTCCCAACAACTTCTCAGAAATACTTGAAATGTATAACTAGTTGTGACTATGGAGCTAATGCACTGATCTTCATCAGCACTTCTTTGTATTTTCAAAGCCTGCATAATATTAGACACAAGGGAAATGTGCAGTCACTCCAAAAGGTTTTTTTTGCTCTGTGGGTTCTAGAATGATTTGGGCAAATTTTTGTTTCAGCTGGGATGAACACTGGAGATGAAGGATTTGTCTAGAGGTGCTTCTGATCTATTTACTTCAAACAGAGGTGAATTATTGACAATGAATTTATTGGAACTATGTGGACACCTGTCAGTAAGTGCAAATGAGGTCTGATGTTTCCATGTCAGAAGATACCCTGCGATTTGGAAAGAAGTCCAAGTTAATATTGGTAGCCTTGTCTCAGAAGACTTAGAGGCTGAAGCCTTGATGCTAAGCAAGATCCAACCTTCTTTGTGTTTCAGAACAAAAGCTGGGTTTGTGGAAGAGCTTAGTGCTTTTCACTCTGGTGATAAAAGAGGCAACCTTGATGAGCTGTCTTGAAACATGTCAGTCTCATGACTGACTACAATGGTCTCCTGTACTGACCAGGGATGTCAAGAGTCAAGAGTTATACAGCACGGAAACAGGCCCTTTGGCCCATTGTGTCCGTGCCGGCCACCAAGCACTTATCTATTCTAATCCCATTTTCCAGCACTTGACCCGTAGCCTTGTATGTTATGGCGTTTCAAGCGCTCATCTAAATACTTCTGAAATGTTGAGGGTTCCTGCCTCTACCACCCCTTCAGGCAATGTGTTCCAGATTCCAACCACCCTCTGGGTGAAAACGTTTTTCCTCAAATCCCCTCTAAACCTCCTGCCCCTTACCTTAAATCTATGCCCCCTGGTTATTGACCCCTCCGCTCAGAGAAAAGTTTCTTCCTATCTACCCTATCTATGCCCCTCATAATTTTGTATACCTCAATCAGGTCCCCCCGTCAGGTTCTCTGCTCTAAGGAAAATAACCCTAGCCTATCCAGTCTCTCTTCATAGCTGAAATGCTTCAACCCAGGCAACATCCTGGTGAATCTCCTCTGCACTGTCTCCAGTGCAATCACATCCTTCCTATAGTGTGATGACCAGAACTGTACACAGTACTCCAGCTGTGGCCTAACTACCGTTTTATACAGCTCCATCATAGCCTCCCTGCTTTTATGTTCGATGTCTGTGCTTCAATTTTTCAACCTGGGCTAAACATCTAATCCTAAAAATGATTTAAAATAAATGAGTGCAAGTGCATTGAGTAAAATCACTCTAAACTCAAAGAAAAGCTCGACAACAGGACTTGCAATATTTAAGCCCAGTACAAGCAAGTAGTGGTGCATGCTTCATTTGCATGAAAGCAATAAAATATTCAATTGAGGTGATGAATATGAGAACACTAAATTAAATTTAGGAGGGCATGGAAGGTTCACAAACCAGAACAGGGCAATTCCAAGCTAGAAATCATTTTCAGAACAGTTTGCACTGGCAAAGCAATGACTTAAACTCTGCAGGTGATATTGAAACAAGATTTTAAAAATTAGGACAAGTCTGTGAGTATAATGTGAAGGCCGCATGACTTGATTTCATGGAGAAACTTCTGGAGAGACCTTGTCCCAGTCAATTTCATTCAGAGGAAGACAGGCCTAATGTAAGGTCTATGGAGAGTAAACAAATGGGGCCGAACATTCCCTGTGTTTGTATTGCTCTTGAAATAACTTTTTTTAAAGTCTGTTAGAAAATATACTTGTCTTCATCAATTGCACTATTATTACCACTATTCCAGGAGCAACATTCTCAAGTAATAATCTGGTCATAAAGTGAATCATTATTCACAAGATCAGCTAAGGCTCACACACACACTATCAATTTGATTTCCCTGTTGGTGAGTACAACACATTATAGCTCTATTATGATAGGATGGTACAGATAATGAGTCTGGACTTACCTTGTCAAAAGCTTATAAGACTTGGATAATACATATAAGAACGTGCTTAGTTTAATTGAACATAGGAAAATACAATGGTCACCGAGCTGATAATAGACTGGCTCCCCCAATAGTTTAGTGAGTATAGACAGTTTAATGTAGTTCTGAGACACATAGACCAAGAAAGTCCCATGCACATAGACCAAGAAAGTCCCATGTTCTATCCCTCATCAGTGCAGCTAGCTGATATTCCAGCACATATCAGCACCTTCAAGAAAGGAGGGGAGAAAAGATGGATGGGATGCAGCAGCAACAACTCACATTTATTTAGCACCTAGAACACAGAAAATAAATCCCAAGGCACTTCACAGGGCCTGTATCAAACAAAATTTGACACCAAGGCACATAAGGAGATATTAGGACAGGATGCCAAAAAGCTTGATCAAAGAGGGAGGTTTGAAGAAGTGTCTTAAAGGAGGAGCGAGAGTTAGAGAAATAGAGAGATCTAGACAGGGAATGACAGAGTTTAGGACTAGACAGCTGAAGGCATGTCACCAATTTAGGGGTAAAGGAAATTCAAAGATGCACAAGAGGTCAGAGTTGGAAGAATACAGAGTCCTCGGAGGGTTGTAGGGCTGGAAAAGGATGAAGAAGAGTGAGTAACAGCAGTTCAGCCCAGCCAGCTAAGTTCTTCCACAGGCCAGTTTTAATGCATCCTTGTCAGGCACTCAAACCCATTTACTTTATACGGGAGGCAGATAAACCAGAAGTAAAATATCCAAGGTGCTAACGTTCTGAGAAATTTCGCGCTAACCTCCAACATAAACGTGCTTAACTCTATGGTGATTGTCTGTTTTTGTTTGTGACCTGTAATGCAATGGTCAAGTCAAATTCTCAGAAATCACATGCTATGAAGCCTCATATTCTACAATTTCATTAATGGATTATTGACTAGCAGGTTATTATGGAGAACAACTGGCATTCTCCTTTTATGCGTTAAAAGAGAGACTTCTGGGCCTTTTAATCTAGCATTACAACCTACATTATTCATCTCTGACCACTTTCATTCCACATTTGACATCTCCTTGGTACCGACAGTTCAGGGACCATCATGTTCAAAAGAGTATCTGATTAGCCCTGTCTATACTTATCCTTACAACCTTCAATCCCATTCTTAACCAGATATTTGTTCAGCCCTGTTATAAAGGAGTTAATCGACACAGCATTAGCAGCTTTTGCTGGAGTCTATTCCACATATCATCAACTAATAAATTCTAACATCCAGTCTTGCTTGAGGCTTGTTAATTTTAAACTCATGACATGTAGTTCTGCAACCACAATCCAAACTAGATAACCTCCATACATCTATATTATCCATGCCTATTCACTGAGTACGTATTGCAATATGTTGCCTGCTTTTATTTATTTTGACGTTTCCTTAAAAAAAATGCTCAGATTAAATATGTAAATAGCTAAATTAATAGCATGCAAAAGATAATATCTCTGCTAGCAAGAGACACTTAGTGACCAGCTGTAGCTACATGATCTTGTGTAGAAGGCGACCATATTCATTTAATAACCAACACGCTAATAACATTTGAGAGGAGACTGGGCCAATGCTAATAAAATTCACCATGCAAAGTATGAGAGGACAGATGTAAGCTATGACTGCAACTATTTTTATCTGACGATAACATACTGTACCACTGCTCGAACAATATCAGTGTAACTTAATCACCTCAAACATAGATAGACCAGCACAACATGAACGGATTGATGGCCTGTTACAGAGAATTGTCAACACTGATCATTTCTATTAAACAGATTACAGAAATAAAACAAAATCACCAAAACACAAATTGTACAATTACAATCCTGGCCAATTCATTCAAGTTGACTTTTCTTTTATGTTTAAGAAAAAGTTTTTATTACTTATAAGCAGCTTTCTTTTTATAAAATTTATCTTCCTTACTATTATTTATCTAATAATATTTTGTTACACTGGGGCAGAGCATAATTAGTCTTTGATTTTAATTATTAGTTTATCTGCCATGGTGTTACACGCAAGAAATCAAGACCAGGTATAGTCTTGAGGTGAAGCAAGGTTAAGAGATGAGAAATAATTGAACGAGGATGCACAGACATAATTTAGTCTCCAATTTAAAATCCTACATTCAGTCCTCATTTTTACATTTCCATTATAAATTTCTACAGTTACATTTTCTCATCAGTGGTAGTCCTGCAGCGCCCTCACTGGTAGGAGGGAATAATTATAGTGTGATAAGTTTGCATAGGTTATTCCTATTACAAATGTGGTCCTAAGCATTTATAATGAAATGAGTTGACAGGAAGTGAACAAGAAGTAGGTTTTTGACTCTATCACTAATCAATCACCCAAGGCATTTCACACAGTAAGTTGGACCTGTCTCTCCTGTCTTTCTGTTGCTGTTTGACTGTCTCTCATTTTGCTTCTGTCTAACTTTTCTCCACTTCTCTTCCCTCAAGTTCCCTCTTCTCTCCGTTGTCTTCTGCTTTTTCCTCTTGCTTTTCAGGTGTGAGGTGGTAGGCGGTATTGTATGGTATGGTAAGGCAAGGAGCTACCCATTACTGCAGGCTGCATTTGGGGCTGGATTATGTGGAAAATGAGATTCTCAGTTGATCCCTCCCCAGCTCCATTCTTATTTTCTCATGATTCCACCACCCCCAACTTTTATCACATCCACTACTCCTTCCCCTTTGACCTATCCACTCAAACCTGGATCCTATCCTCTCCTGTGCTCCACTGTCATTCTCCCCACTTTAACCCTCCATCTATTTCCCCTACTCTCATTCACTATCTCAAAGATTAGTGGTGGGATGCCAGAGTCCCTCACCCTCAAACTGTTTCCATCTTCCCTTCCCTTCCTAACCTCCTGTTTTATCTCATTTCCTCAAAAAGGCTTTGTTCACTAACAAAACTCAACTGAGAGAAATCAAATTAGAATGAGGAAATACATCGCCTGCCTTTCTCTCTATTTGTGTCTTTGTTTTTCCCTTTTCATTCTACTTAATTGGCTAAGAAGCACTTTGGGAGGTCATGAAGTTGCAAAAGGTGTTATATAAATGCAAGCTCTTGCTTTTTTTTTCTTTGTTTCATAGATGTTAGAAATCAGAATCCTATTTTATTGATGCAAGTGGTCAACATTGACATTTTTTTTTAAACAGACAGCAGAACACAGGTGAGGTAATTAGTTGACTTCAACATTCAACTTTTTTTAAATTCTCATAATGTGGGCATTGCTGGCAAGAGCAGCATTTATTACTCATCACTGGTTGCCCCGAGAGGGTGGTGGTGTGCTTTCTTAGCAATTTGATACAACTGAATGGCTTGTTAGGCCATTTTAGTGGGGAATTAAGTCATGGGACTGATGTCACTTATCGGCCAAACCAGTTGGATTTTATGACAATCTGGCAGCTTCATGATCACTTTTAGTAATACTTGTCTTTTCTTTCCAGATTTTCTAAACTGAAATCAAATTCTCAAACAGCCATAGTGGGATTTGAATTCATGTCTGGATACTAGTCCATTAACATAACCATGACATTATCGTACCCTTGAAGTAACATGAATTGAATGAAAATGTTCTCTTTCTTCCCTCCCAGCTTAATACACTTTCTAACATTCATAGAATACAAAATAAAAGTTACAATAGGTGTGTAATCACTGCATGGTCATTTTTTTCTCGCTCTCGGCACAGTGGCGCAGTGGTTAGCACCGCAGCCTCACAGCTCCAGGGACCCGGGTTCGATTCTGGGTACTGCCTGTGTGGAGTTTGCAAGTTCTCCCTGTGTCTGCGTGGGTTTTCTCCGGGTGCTCCGGTTTCCTCCCACAAGCCAAAAGACTTGCAGGTTGGTAGGTAAATTGGCTGTTATAAATTGTCACTAGTATAGGTAGGTGGTAGGGAAATATAGGGACAGATGGGGAGTTTGGTTTGGTAGGAATATGGGATTAGTGTAGGATTAGTATAAATGGGTGGTTGATGGTCGGCACAGACTCGGTGGGCCGAAGGGCCTGTTTCAGTGCTGTATCTCTAATCTAATCTAATCTACACACATGGACAGAGACACGCATGCAAACAACTTACCATATCTTCTCCATTTTGAAAAAAAATTCTGAGTGCAAGTTTTATTTCAATAAAGCTTCTGAAATTTCTTTTCCAGGTTTTCAAAATTATTTGCTGAAAAGCATTTTATCAGAAAGTGCTACAGGCTAATATTTTAAAAATCCATAAATACAGCTGAATCAATGGGAAGAATTTTAACATAGTTGAGCTGGTCGGATTGAGTGCGGGTGAGTGGGGGTGGGGGGGTGGGGGGGTTAAATGTACAAAATTGGAAGTGGTCGGGAAGCCGACTCCAACTCACCAACTTCCAGTTTTCACTCGAGCGGCAATGGGACAGCAGGCAAGCAGCCAACCTGCACCCAGGAGGCAGTTTGGCATTTTAAATATGTTAGGAATGTTAGGAATTGTAGGGATAAAGGAACAGGAGGAACCCATTTAGCCCCTTGAGACTGTTCCACCAATGAAATCATGGCTGATCTGTGACCAAACTCCATATACCTGCCTTTACCCCATATTCCTTAATACTTTGGCTAAAAAAAAATCTATCAACCTCAGTTTTAAAATGAACAATTGATCTAGTATTAATTCCCACTTCTGGAAGAGTGTTCCAAATTTTTATCACCCTTTATGTGTAGAAGTGTTTTCTAATTTCGCTCCTGAAAGGTCTGGCTCTAATTTTTAGACTATGCCCCCTGACCCTGGACTCCGCAAGTCGTGGAAATAGTTCCCCCCAATCTACCCTATCCTGACCTACTAAATTTCAGGGAATACAACTTAATTTGCTTAATCGCTCCCCATAGCTTAATCCTTGGTGTTCAGCTATCATTCTAGTAAATCTACCTCCAAGGCTGATATTTCCTTCCTAAGGTGTGGTGCCCAGAACTGCTTGCAGTACTCCAGGTATGGTTTACTAGGGCTTTGTATAGCTGAAGCAGGACATCCTCGGGCTTGTATTCTATTCACCTACACATAAAGTGCAGCATTCGATTAGCCTTTTTGATTATTTTCAGTACCTGCTGATGACATATTAATGATCTATGTACCCGGACCCTCAAGTCTCTTTGAACCTCCACTGTTTCTAGCTTTTCACCACTTGGAAAGTACCCTGTATCATTTTTAGGTCCAAAATGCATGACCTCACATTTGCCTATTTTGAAATCCATTCGCCACAGTTTTGCCCATTCACTGAATCTATCATATCTTTTTGTAATTTTATGCTTCCATTTACATTGCTTACAAGACCACTTAACCTTGTGTCATTGACAAATTTGGATATGTGGCTTTCTATCCCATCATCTACGTCATTAATGAATACAGCAAATAGTTGAGGCCCTAACACAGATTCTTGTGGGACACCACAGCCTGCCAAGTAGAGTACCTGCCCATTATCCCTACTGTCTGTCTCCTTCTGCTCAGCCAATTTTCTAACCAAGTCAATAATTTTCCTTTAATTTTATCAGCTTCAACTTCAGCTAATAGTCTTTTATGAGGGACTTTATTAAACGCCTTTTGAAGTCCATATAAATAACATCCATAGACATTCCCCTGTCCACTACTTTAGTCACCTCTTCTAAAAATGCCTATACATCCTGAGGAATGATGCGTCCTGCCACATGCTCAAACTGCACAATCCATATTCACTTTGAGTCACAGGCTTGGCCAAAAATATCAACTCCAAGCTCAGGCTTTAGGGAGAGGCTTAGGCCTCCCTTCATGTAATAACTTTAAAGAAAGCTTCAAAGAACAGTTAAATCCTTATTTTGGGCTTTAGAAATGTCTAAATAAGATAAAATGGTGAATGGGGAAAAAAATTCAGGAAGCATGAAGAGAACCCAATGGCCATAATGTGCAATCAGGCAATGGGATAGGCAAATTCCATCATAAATGTGGACCAGGGAAAACATTGGCTCAAAATGCATGACAACAGGAAGTCAAGTGGAACATGCAGAATGTGTTTACAGACATTAGATTCTTAATAGGTTATATATAGTTACTGATATTTCTTATCCCATCCACAGGATGTCCCAGAGCACCTAACAACCAATGGATTACATTTCAAATGTAGTCACTGTGTTATATAGACAAATATGGCAATTCATTTGTGGACAAAAAAAAAATCCAAAAGACAGCAAGTAAATTAATAGGTAAATCATTTCTTCTTGGTGGTGTTGGCCAGAAAAGTGAAAGAACACCTTGCTCTTCTTAGTGTCATTGTATTTTTACACCCATCTGAGCAGGTAGATGAGGTCTCAGTAATGGCCTGAAGTGTTAGCCTGGATTACATGCTGACCATAGTGGGGCTTGAACCAATGTCATTCTGACTCAAGTGACTGAGCCAAACTGATATGACACTCATTGTGAGTGTTGTAGTGAAAAATTGAACCACTTATGATTGCAATGCAGTGGGCTCCTGCTCCCAATGGGATGCTCTACAAAAATGGTGGAATGTGGCTTCACTGCCACTGTTCTCTTTGCTTGATCTGAGGTAGGTTTTTAGGGGATGGAGAAGGGACTGGACTCTCAACTAGCCTAAAAAAGGAAAGGGAAAGCAGTCGTTGAACTAACTACGGCCAGTCTTCTGCAAGTGCTGCATGAGATTCAACAACAGTATAGGAATAAGCCCTCCTCCTGCCTTCATTGAGATCTGGCAGATAATGTGGAGAATGAGAAGGAAAAATATTTTGGCTTTAGGCAAAATATCAACATCTTCACATTTAAAACTACAAGAATTGTTTTTGCTTGGATACAGTAATAAATCTATAACATGGAATGTTTCAGGGGTAGTGCCATATTATTAGGTTCATTTCACTCAGGATTCAGATGCTCCTTCACTACTTGTGAATTATAGGGTTTTTATACTTTTAAATTATCCTAACGATGTGTAGTAAACATGAAGTAATGCAATGAACTGTCATATTTCAAACTTCCAATTCAAATCAATAGTTAGAATTTCACAATGGAAAGTACACAATCTTAACTGGATTGTCATGAGGAAACACTAAACTAAACTAGGACAGTTACCATAGTTACAAAGCAACATAGGTAAAAGATCATAGAGAGCAGATCATGTCAGCTGGGAAAATGTTAGGTAAAGAGGGAAGGGAATCATTTTTGTTTTTACAAGAAGGGAATGGAAAGCAGAATTTAAAAAAGAAACAGAATACTTTTTTAGAAGGATAAAGATTATTTCATACTCCAACATAATCTATTTAATGAATAACTGAAGTACAGATCAATTTACATTTAGATGATCTTTAATGGCATTGCTGCTCATAGATCTTTGTCAATCATGGGCCAAATTCTGTATTCTACAGTTACCTCTATAAATGTTCAGGATTTATATACGTAAAAGATTATCAACAGGAACTGTTATTAACCATGTAAAGAAAACATTGGCAATACTCAGCAAATCAGTCAGCATCTGAGGAAGAATGACTGGCTAATGCTTCAGGTGGGAGCTGTCATCATATTTGCATCCGTTCCAGATTAAACCTTTTAACAGATCTTTTCTCTTTGCTGACTGACTTGTTGTATAGTTCCAGCACTCTGAGATTTTTTTTTAACTTCCCATTTCTATCATCTACAATTTTTATCTCTCCAGAATAAGCTGTTTAAATCAATGAATAGAATAATCCCACCTTGGATAGGAGTTAAATTATTAGCATTTTAGAAAGCCTTTTCATATATGTTTTACAAACATAAGACAAGTGGTCGATTTTGACATTTTCATTTTGTGTTTTCATCACACTAGCACATTAGATACTTCATATCCACTGCATAATCAAACCAGTTAATATAGTCCTGAAGTAGGAAGGCAGCCAAATTAGCACTTATAAAGATGTTCAGCATTGATTAGGCAAACAGGTGGGAAAACAGAAGAATTGCAATAGGACTCCATTCCTTTTTACCCTTTAAGTACTGAAGACTTTGTTAAAATAAACCACTGACTGACAGGATTTGCTCTCAATAAATTAGCAAAATTTAACAAAAACGGTATTCGAGATGCGGAGATTCTCTTTTGGTCAAATCCCCTATTTGACTTTTACTGTTTAAAGTCAAACACAAGGACTTTCTCACTGACTCTGTAATGGAATATTATGCGGAGAAAATAAAGCCAAAGGTTAAGGTCATGTAAGTGATGCTGAAGATAACATATGGAAGTTTTAAATTAAAAATGTGTGAAATGCATGAGTAAACACTGGCAGTAAATCATTCTAAGTCCACATGAAAAATACCCTAAATCTAGTCAGCCCCACTAAGCTTGAAGCATAACATCAGGCACAATGTTTTTCCAACCCTTTCTTATTTGTGGTTTCTCACTAATAATAATGGTTAATACTCTATTCTGCTTTGTTTTGTAGATAGCAGATTTAAATCTATTTGATTAAAGGGAGATAATAAACAGAAGTTATTGTGAATCCACTGATAAAAATTAATGCATTGTTTAAATAGCACATGCCACAAATATACTTTAATCCTTACCCTGCTGAACAAATACCTGGTTAATGCGATAAAAGTGACTGACACTTTAAAAGGTCTTTTTTTTATAAAGCTCTGTCTGGCTACAAAAGAATGGATTCTAGTTAAAATCCGTCTTTAAGCTGGAAATCCAGTTCACAGAGGTCCTGGGGATAAAGCGAAGGAAATGTTGCACTATTACAGAGTGTTGGGGATGCTCTTGTGGTGTAGCTGGGGTAGTTGGGTTAATGTACGGGATCTGTACCACATTAAGCTTATGTTATATACATGAACTCAGATAATGCCAGTGGACATAACATAGAAACATGTTCCATCATCTATCACAAACATCCCTTACAATGATGTACATGATTACACGCATAAAATGTAACAGCTAACCATCTCAGTTGCTTCAGAAAATATATTGTATGAAAAATTTGAAACATGGACTTCAATCAATGTTGCTTAAAGAGGATTTCACTTCAAATTTATACTTCATCCTAATTTCCTTACTTAAAGCATATAACTAATAAACAACTTGGAATACAGATCTCTTTTCTGGTTATCAACGAATCCATGTATACATCACCACAATAAAAGAAACACAAGAGATTTGGGTTTGACAGGGCTCCACTAAGGGACAGTTACTGCTCTTTTTTTAGGGGGAGGGGTGGTTTAATGCTGCTATTTATTTCCCATGTTCGCTGTCCAGCTGAGAGTAGTCTATTAAACCAAATGACTGAAGCAATACCATTGGACAGCCTTGTGAAGAAATAAAAGTACAAAGAAGTAGAGCTGTTTTCCCAGTTCACTTCAGATGGAAATCAGTGAGAGCCATTAAAAAGCTACATGGAAAAGAGCCCATCAAATTCAAAGCTTCAAATGGCACCGAGCGTCTTTGCCAAGTTCACTGCCAGCATTGTAAAATGGAGACGGTTACATTTGCAGGGTGTGTGTTAAGGTTCAACTTAACTGGCCTAATCTAAAAAGGGACTATGGAGCTTCTTAAAGGCATTAAATTCCTTAAAGGGTCTTTTTGCCCCATCCTAATTGAGGCTTTTCATTAAAAATTTCATTAGAAGTGTTTGTTTAATATGTATTTCAATTTAATACATTATGGATAAAGCAATGAGGAAATAAAGTTTTAACATTTAGCAGTAAGTGGTAGAATCTTTGCTGTATAATCAAATACAGGTCTGCAAGGTTATTGTTCATTCAAAGCTCTCCATATCAAAGGAGGTAATTGAGAGGGGACCTTGTGGAAGTGTACAAGATATTAAATGGCACCAGATAAGGCTAGTCCACAGCTAAACTTAAAGGTATGCTGGAATACTAGAACAAGGCATCATAGGTTAAAAGAGGTGAAAGGGAAATTAAGAATATACATCATGCAAAGACTGTTCAACATTTGCAATGCCTACTTTGATATGACACTGCAGGCGAGATTTATTCAAGATACAGTCAGATGATGTAAAGGACAAAAGTACATTTTTCTTTATTTTAGATGGATGAGCTAGGATTGGTCAAATGATCTCCCTCATCTTGGGTCAGTTAGGTGCATTCCAATAATTGACAGTCGGGACAGTAGTTGGGGCAATGTGTGAGAATTGAAGAAATTTAATTCTTTTTGGATGGATGTGTTGGGGAGCAGAAGAAAAAACAGCTTTGTGTATCATGCTCTGTTTGATTTCTGCCACCTAATGGTTGATCACAGGATGATGAGAGAATCCAGCCTTCTCAGCTAAAGGGCAATTATGTTGAGTAATATATATGGGGGTGGAAATTGGTACTAGGAAAGATAAATCTTTAAGAAAATGTTCCAGTCAAGAGACAAGCCTGCAAGGAGGAAAGCAGGGTGATAAGCAACAGCATACAATATTTAAAAGGGTTATTTTGTTAGAAGGGATCATAAGGTGTCACAGTACGTTTAAACCGATAACATGCACTGCTATGGAGTAGTGGGTTGTCATCTAATTGGCTCGAGTCAACTTTAGTGCTAAATTATGGATGGCTGCCATGCTGCTAGCAGGATTCCATGAGAGGCAGATTGTGAGTGGGGAGGGGAAGATCAGTTGTAGAGTCCTCAATGGCTGTTGGTGCACAACCCCTAAAAGTGCAGCTCCAAAGGAGCACTGGGGAGAGCATTGTACATGTCGCCTGTTCACTCTCTCCTCTGCAGCTGACACCTGGCCTGTTGAGACCAAAAAATAGGGATGGAGGCAACACAATTTTTGAAAAGCAGAATATGTACTTTCATTAAAAACATAGTTGATTTCTGTACATGAATGCCGGCTTTAACACTAAAGATTGAACATAGGGACAGGAACAAGCCATTGAACTCCTCAAGCCTGTTCCGCCATTCAATGAGATTAGTATCCTATCTCCATCCACTCACCTCGTCTCCATATCCTTTATTACCGTTGGCTAGCAAAAATCTATTGATCTCAGGTTTAAAATTATTAATTGAACTAAAATCTACTGCTTTTTGTGGGTGAAAGTTTCACACTTCTATCACCAACAAGCAGATTTTGACATGCTTCAACTCAAAAGAGATCAGTTTCAAAAAAATATTTTATGCTTTAATAGTTAGTTTGGTACTGCATACCATTTTATTTCAAAACTCAGAAATTGTGAGAAAGTAATATTAGCCATTGCTCCATTTGGTAGAGGAGTCCCAAACATGCATGCAGCCTGGGTAATTGTACGTCTGTTTTTCCGACTTTGATTTTTCATCGTTTGTCAAAATTTAAATGCATACTATGGACAAAAGATAGTTTCCTTCCTCATTTGAATCGGCGAATTAAAAAGATTTTAAAGTTTCTTTGTTGTGGAAATAGATATGAAAATACTGTAGAGAAAATAGAGAGCAGAACTTGGCGGGAGAGAAAATGAACTGGGCAGCTATCTGTGACCCCTAACTGATAGGGGTTATGGGACACAGTGTTTCCACTGAGTACTTCTTGAAACCAAGCCTTCCCAGCAGCTGACAAAAGGCCTGTCTGCTCAGTTACATGATCTAAATTCTAATCAAACATCATTTAAACCGTGTTTTATTTCAGCCTCTGGAGAGACGGTCCCTCCTGACTCTTCGCCATGGCAACGGGTGTCTCATTTCAGAAGTGTCATGCCACATTATCATCTCTCCAGCTCACACACTTTCCCTGACAAGTTCTTTCTGCCCCTTGCGACAAACGCGCTGGCTTATGTTGTTTATTTTTGGTGTCAGCCCGGCCTATATATTGAAAGGCAAGCTCCGCTCCTGAATAACAACCATTGCACACCATTTGGTGATTAACAGATAATTTGGAAAGGTATTTGCTTACATGTGTATAAGCACCTTACTATATATCATGCAGGCCCCTGTGTGAAATCTGTGCAGGCACTACATGCCCAAAGATTGCAAACATTCATTTCCTTCTCACTGCGAATTAGGATTCTGCCATCGGAAGCAGTTATTTTCTACATCACAATGAATAGGCATTAACCCATTCCAAAACAGTGACCTGTTTTTGCTTTATAAAGCATAGTGTCCAATGCAAAAAGAGAAAGCAACTCATTGTACTACACAACCCTCCCCCCGCCTCTTCCTCCCCACCCCTCCTCCACCCCACCACCCAGACCCTGCTACAGCTAGGACAGTAGACAGTACCTATATTCTGATGTCTACTGGACTGAACAGAGTGCAATGTTCAGACAGATATTTTTGTGCACTACTGCATTCATCTCTAATTTAGCAACCTTAGTCACCCTAGCTGCCTCAACTATCAACATTATGGCACTGTACTAAGCTAAACAGATCAGGTTCAATCCCTATTCACTGCTGAACTAACTGATATCAGCCAGAGCAGGAGTTGAGGTGTCACATTTGCTCTTGGGCTAGAGAGATGGGGAAAAAAATACAAAAGCCAAGGTTTTCAGTCCTGATCAAGATCCAGTGAACTTCCCCACCAAACCGCTTGCTAGCAAGTCCATATGTGATGTGTGTCCACGTTGATTGTGAAGCCCTTCACACTTGACTAACTTGCCAACGCTCTCCGTCTAGGCTCAGACATGAAAGGCTATGGGGAGCGGGCAGGAGAGTGGAACTGAAGCCCAAGATCAGCCATAATCTTATTGAATGGTGGAGCAGGCTCAATGGGTCACATTGTCTACTTCTGCTCCTATTTCTTGTGTTCTTGTTCTTATGAAGATTTGCCACTTCTGTTACTAAATGTCAGTGTCTACAAAATCTTGCTCCAGGAAGAGTCAGCATCACTGCGAGGAAGATGGAAAATCATGGAGAAAGAAAGCTAACCATAACCCAACACAGGAGTATATTTTCCTCCATTTACTAATATTAAGGGAAAACTGCTGACTGTTTCACTGAAACATTACCAAAAATACAGCCACTTTTTTTTCTTTTCTTTGAATGAAGTCAAAGACTGCTTAAAAAAGAGAACAGGAGAAATAATGAAGCCCAGATTTCAAACACAAAATTACTGACATTGCGGCTTGAACAAATTCCAGAGTTATTGCCAATATACACCAAAGAGAATTTAACAAATTAAAAATTTAGAAGAGTCACACTAATACGGCACCTGAAACACCTCACACACAGCCATGTTCATGGGTCTGAAGTCGCAGTGTTCCTTGACAGGTTGATGCTTGGTGAAATTTATCTTGGCTACAGTACCAGCTGGGATTCCTCAAGGAAGAGAACATCCCATCTTGGGATTGGGAGCAGGTGGGAAAAGTAGCAGGTGGGAAAAGTAGCAGGCATTGTCTGGCTTGCCATATATACAACGGGTTCCGAGGCACCTGTAACCCCCTCTTCTCTGGAATGAAGAAACATGCCAGCAGATAAATAGATAGAAGCATAGATCTGCAAAGTGGGAGCAACCAGAAATACAAAGCAGCTGATATTATGCAAAATACAATTTGTTAGAGTGTGATTGTAACAGGAAAATGCCTGCCAGTAAAAAGTGTTTGGCAAGCCTTTATTTCATTTCAAGGGTGAGAAAAACCATAATTCTCGACGTCACATTAAAATGACACAGTGATATATTTTGATGCAATTCAACATCATTGCTCCGTGTGTTTGTTAGCAATTTCCTTTTTAAAAAGTGTCAAAATTCCTGCCTTTGCTAATTTTAATGGAAACAACGCAAGTTAAATGTAGAAAAATGGAGACAGGAAGTGCTAATAAATGATTTTGCCATACTTGGTGCTGCTCTGACCATTCTTCTCCCGCAAAAATAGATGAACGAATATTTCCAAACGTTAGTTACAAAAGCTGAATTTCTTTACTCATTGAGTTAATTCATGAGGAAATTAGGCAGCATTCAGCAGCTGCTCAATCAAATCAAAAAGGGACTATTTTACTCCAGGTCAAAGCTGGTGTAATGCACAGCTGGATGATTGCACATTCCCCACAGCTGGATGAACAATTGCACACTGCACAGCTGGATGAACAAACTTTGCTGTTTCTACCAGTTTGCTAGATGTTACATAAGAATTAGAGGATGATTATTGCAGGTCCATTGTGATGGACTGAGTTCTTTTTTTGTTATTATTAATGAAATTTAATTCTGAAAAGTCATGTGTTTCAAGAACATGCATTCTCACGATCTCATTAACAGTTCGTTAATCTCGTCAACAAAAACAACCATGTTATATGTATTCTGTAAAAACGTGAATTTCAGCCCCTTTGATAACTACTTTTTCACAAATATTCTGTCCCATTATAAGAAGAGTACAAACTTTTATCTGTGACTCCACTGGCTTCCCTCCCATTTATAACATTGTTCATACACTGTTCATATCATACCTGTTTAATACAAGACATAGTTTTCCAGCATTTAGCAGTTACCTGAATGAAAAGAGCATTTTTTTTCTTAAAACACTTCCGCTATTGTGGCCATTTATTCAGAAAGAGAAGCTAAGCCTTACTGTATTCATTTGTATAGTGAGTGATTTACAACAGGAGTTACATGGTGTCGGTGTGCAGCTAATCTGCTGCATCTGAAAAGATATAAAATTTTTAACAGAACAATTTAAACTTGCTGTATATTAGGATAGTTTGGGGAAAAGTTAACAACTACCTGCTTAGTATTAATTCTACATTATCCATAACTTCCAACTTCCAATATCGGAGTTAAATTTTTTATGGCTTAAAGTGACCATTAAATAATTGAAACATTTGTTTCATCGGATTGTTTAATCCATTTATATTTTGGGTTTACGCTGGTACTTTCATCATGTATTCTGTCTTCAGGGATGGCAGATTGCCAAAATGGAAAGAAACTGTTGTCTAAGCAAATTACAACACTGGATCTGGCTACTTAGCCACTGCCAGCTTATACTCTTGTCACAACCATTTATCTTTGAGTTGTGGGTCACGTGCTAAATCTATGGTTCTCAATTACAGAGGATTGTGGATTTAAGTCCCAACTAGAGATTTGAGTGCAAAATCCAGGCTGACGCTCCCACAACAATTTGTGTTTATATAGTGCCTTTAACATAATAAAACATCCCAAGGTGCTTCACAGAGGCATTATAAAACAAAATATGACACTGAGCCACTTAAGGAGATATTAAGGCAGATGACCAAAAGCTTGGTAAAAGACATACGTTTTAAGGAGTGTTTTAAAAGAGGAAAGCAAGGGAGAGAGGTAGAGAACTTTAGGAAGGGAATTCCAGAGCTTAGGGTCTGGGGACTGCAATGAGTTGCAATTATGTTGTCTGATGCAACATAAATGAGATGCGTTGAGTGCAGTTGGTTGAAGATCTCAAAACAGGTTTATTAGAGCTAACTATTTACAGAACCTGCCTCAAGGTAGTACAATTGCAGAGTGACTCTGGCTCCGAGACACATGACTGCATCCTGGTACTTAGCTCATTAGCATACTAAGATCTTAAAGGGACATCACTCTTAAATGCAATCATACAACATCCCCTTGCTTTCCAAAGATAAGTCTCGTATGCTAAAAGTAAAAATACGTAAAATTAGATATCAAAATTATTTACACACGGATAGAGATTGTGAACTTTACACATATGGAAGCATAATAGTCCACATATTGTTTCGGTGGTTGGACAACTCTTCCAGATCTGGTTGTGGTTTAACCTTCTGGGGATGTCGTCCTTGGCTGTTTTGGGTTTGCAGGCATGTTGTCACGGTGTTGGTTGTTGTCCTGCTGTTCCATCACACTCTCATCATTGGAGTGTGTTCTTTCGAGACTGCTGTATGCAATTGGAGCACTGCACACTTCTCTTAGTTGGCTACGGTTCCTTCTCAACACTCCTCCGCTAGGTGTTGCAATCCCGTAGGACGTAGGCTCACTGCAAATATTGGATACCTCTGTGGGTAGCCATGTTCTCATGATGGGGTATATGACCCTGACCTTTTGTCCTGCATGTAGCTGCTGTAGTTCCACCCTTGCATGTCGGTCGCGCACCATCTTCATTCTTCTGTTTTTTGAGCAGTGTCTCCTGCATCTCGGAGAATTTGGACAGATGGTGGCTAAGCAGAGTGGTTCACACTTGTCTGCCAAACATGATCTCTGCTGGTGACGGAAGGCCCATATCCATAGGTGATAGTCTGAGGTGGAGCGTGGCAACACGAAAATCTTTTTTCATTGTCCTACACTTCAGGATAAGTGACTTGACTGTGCGGACCATTCGCTCAGCAAGACCATTAGATCTAGGGTAATGTGGTGAGGATGTCACATGGTTTACACCCCATTTGGTGCATATATTCCTTAAAAGTTTGCCCATATACTGTGGTCCATTGTCCGAAATAATTTCTTTAGGTGCAGCGAATAGACTGAATATGACACTCAATATGTCTGTGAATATCACGCTTGAAGTGTCTTTTACCTATCTGATAATTGGAAATTTGGAGAAATAATCAGTGATGAAGATAAAGTGTCTCCGTTAACAGAAAATAGATCAGTGACGATTTTGGATCAAGGGACTGACGGAATCTCATGCAGGTGTAGAGGTTCTTTGCATTGTTGAGGCTGGTGGCTCTGGTATACCTCACACATCCTCACTAACCTTTCAATGTCACTGTTTATCCCTGGTCACTGAACAGTGTCTCGTGCCATAAATAAAACAAGAAATGCTGGAAATACTCAGAAGGGTCACTGACCTGAAACATTAACTCTGCTTCTCTCTCCACAGATGCTGCCAGACCTGCAAGAAGGTTCACTGACCTGAAACGTTAACTCTGCTTCTCTCTCCACAGATGCTGCCAGACCTGCAAGAAGGTTCACTGACCTGAAACGTTAACTCTGCTTCTCTCTCCACAGATGCTGCCAGACCTACTGAGTATTTCCAGCAATTCTTGTTTTTATTTCAGATTTCCAGTATCTGCAATATTTTGCTTTTATTTTAGTGTCGCGTGCCAGTTGTCTTTTTCGCTCTATGCCCATATGACATCGGTGAAGTTGTGACAAGATGTCCTCTTGGAGAGTTGGGCACAATCACTTGTTTTCCCTTGAAGGTGATGCCTCTCGAGATACCCAGTTCATCTCTGTAAGGCCAAAAGCACCTGAGGATTTCTGGCACCTCTTTTACCTTGTCAGACCAGCCTTCTATGATGTCTCCACAGTTGGGGATGGTTTAAACTAGATTGGCAGGGGGATGGGAACCTGAGGGCAGTTTCAGATAGGACAAATTCAGGGCAGGGAACGGGAGGCAGAAAATTAGCCAGTGACTCTGAAAGATAGAAGAAGCAAAGGTTAAAAAGTGTGCAGAACAGGAATTTGGCAGTGTTAAAAGGTATTTATTTAAAAGCAAGGAGTTTAGCAAATAAAGCTGATGAGCTGAGGGCACAGATAGACAAGTGGCAGCCTGACATCATTGCTATAACGGAAACTTTGCTTAAAGAGGGGCAAAAATGGCAGCTTAACATCCCTGGATATAGCGTTTTCAGGCAGGATAGAGAGGGGGATAAAAAAAGGAGGGAGTGTAGCATTATTGGTTAAAGAATCGATTACATCCGTGAGGATATGCTAAATGAATCATCAAATGAGGCCATATGGGTTGAACTCAGAAGTAAAAAAGGGGTAGCCCACACTACTAGGAGTGTACTATACATCCCCAAATGGCGAGAGGGAGATAGAAGGACAAATATGTAGGCAAATTTCTCAGTGCAAAATCAAAAGGCCAATAATAGGGCATTCAACTACCGTAATATCAATTGGGATACAAACAGTGTGAAGGGCACAGAGGGCACAAAATTCTTGAACTGCATTCAAGAGAACTTTTTTAGCCAGCATGTAACAAGCCTAACGAGAGGGGGCACAATTCTAGATTTAGTCTTAGGAAATGAAGCTGGGCAAGTGGATGAAGTAGCAGTGGGTGACCATCTTGGAGAGTGACCATAATACAGTTAGATTTAGCATCATCACAGAAAAGGACAAGGATAGAACACGTGTAAAAGTTCTAAATTGGGGGAAGACACATTTGACAAAGCGGAGAGGTGATCTGGTGAAAGTGGACTGGATACAGCTACTTGAAGGAAAATCAGTGGCACACCAGTGGGAGGCATTCAAAAGCGAGATTCTATGAGCACAATGTAGACATGTCCCCACAATGAAAAAGTGTGGCACTGCCAAATCTAGACACCCCGCCCCCCCAGCCCGGTTATCTAGAAGCATACAGAGTAAGATAAAGCAGAAAAAGAAAGCTTATGACAGCCACAAAAAACGTAATACTTTAGAAAGCCTAGAGGAGTATAGAAAGTGCAGGGGTGAAGTAAAAAAGGAAATTAGGATAGCAAAGAGAAGACACGATAAAATATTGGCAGGTAAAATCAAGGAAAACCCAAAGATGTTTTATCAGTATGTTAACAGCAAGAGGATAACTAAGGAAAGGGTAGGGCCTATCAGAGATGCACAAGGTAACTTATGTGTGGATGCAGAAGATGTGGGCAGGGTTCTTAATGAGTTTTTTGTTTCTGTCTTCTGAGGGATGATGCAGACATTGTAGTTAAAGAGGAGGAGTGTGAAATATTAGATACGATAAGCATAATGAGAGAGGAAGTACTGGAGGGTGTGACATCCTTGAAAGTGAATAGCTAGGGCCGCATGGATTGTATCCCAGGCTGTTAAAGGAAGCCAGGGAGGAAATAGTGGATTCTTCGGGAATCATCGTCAAATCCTCACTGGATACAGGCGAGGTACCAGAGAACTGGAAGTCTGTAAAAGTTGTACCATTGTTTAAAAAAGGTGCGAGGGACAGGCCAAATAATTATAGGTGGGTCAGTCTGAACTCAGCGGTGGAGAAATTATTAGAATCAATTCTGAGAGATAGGATAAACTGTCACTTAGAAAGGCACAGATTAATCAAGGATTTGTTAAGGCAAGGTCGTGTTTTACTAACTTAATTGAAGTTTTTGAGGAAGTAAAAAGAAGGATTAATGAGGATAGTGCAGTGGATGTTGTCTACATGGATTTTAGTAAGGCATTTGACAAGGCCCCACATGGCAGGCTAGTCTGTAAAATGAAAGCCCATGGGATACAGGAGAATGTGCCGAGTTGGATCCAAAATTGGCTCAGTGACAGGAAACAAAGGGTAATGGTCGATGGATGTTTTTGCGAATGGAAGGCGGTTTCCAGTGGCATTCCACAGGACTCAGTGCTGGGACCCTTGATGGTTGTTGTATATATTAATGATTTGGACTTAAATGTAGGAGCATGATTGAAAAATTTGCAAATGACACAAAAATTGGCCGTGTAGTTGATAGTGAAGAGGATAGCTGTAGACTGCAGAATGATATCAATGGTTTGGTTGAGTGGGTGGGCAGAAAAGTGGCAAATGGAATTCAATCTGGAGAAGTGTGAGGTAATGCTTTTGGGGAGGCAAACAAAGCAAGAGAATACACAATAAATGGGAGGATGTTGAGAGGGGTAGAGGAAGTGAGAGATCTTGGAGTGCATGTCGACAGGTTCCTGAAGGTGACAGGACAGGTAGATAAAGTGGTGAAGAAGGCATATAAAATGCTTTCCTTTATTGACCGAGGTATAGAATACAAAAGCAGGGATGTAATGCTGGAACTGTATAAAATGCTGGTTAGGCCACAACTGGAGTATTACAGACAGTTCTGGTCACCACATTACAGGAAGGACATAATTGCTGTGGAGAGAGAACAGAGGAGATTTACAAAAATGTTGCCAGGGCTTGAAAACTGCAGCTACAAGGAAAGATTGGATAGACTAGGGTTGTTTTCCTTAGAACAGAGGAGGCTGAGGGGTGACTTAATTGAGGTGTACATAATTATGAGAGGCCTAGACAGAGTAGACAGGAAGGACCTGTTTCCCCTAGCGGAGAGGTCAATTACTGGGGGACACAGATTTAAGATGATTGGTAGAAGGATTAGAGGGGACAGGAGGAAAAACTTTTTCACCCAGAAATCCCAGGCCCCAAACACTCCTTTCAGGTGAAGTAGCGATTTACTTGTCCTTCTTTCAATGTAGTATACTGTATTCGCTGCTTACAGTGTGGTCTCCTCTACATTGGGGAGACCAAGCGCAGACTGGGTGACCGCTTTGCGGAACATCTCCGCTCAGTCCGCAAGCAGGACCCTGAGCTTCCGGTTGCTTGCCATTTCAACACTCCCCCCTGCTCTCATGCTCACATCTCTGTCCTGGGATTGCTGCAGTGTTCCAGTGAACATCAACGCAAGCTCGAGGAACAGCATCTCATCTACCGATTAGGCACACTACAGCCTGCCGGACTGAACATTGAGTTCAATAATTTCAGAGCATGACAGCCCCCCACTTAACTTTCATTTTTAGTCATTTTTAGTTATTTTTTCTTCCTTTTTTTTGCATTCCTTTTTACATTTTTTGCATTTATTTCATTTCATCTTAGTTTGTTCAGTTTGCTTACCCACTGTTTTTTTCAGGTTGTTTTTCTTCAGGTTTGCACTTGCTGATGTTCTATATTCAGTATATTCACACCTAATCTGTACTAATGCTTTGTCTTTCAAAACACCATTAACATATTGTTTGCCTTTGCTCTGTGACCTTTTGGTCAGCTATGTGGCCTGGTCCAATCTGCACCTTCTCCTTTGTTATCTCTTGCCCAACCCCCACCTCACTTGTTTATAATCTGTGACTTTTCTAATATTTGTCAGTTCCGAAGAAGGGTCACTGACCCGAAACGTTAACTCTGCTTCTCTTTCCACAGATGCTGCCAGACCTGCTGAGTGAATCCAGCATTTCTTGTTTTTGACCCAGAGGGTGGTGGGTGTCTGGAATTCACTGCCAGGAATGGTGGAGGCGGCAGAAAACCTCAACTCATTTAAAAAGGACCTGCACCTGAAGTGCTGTAACCTGCAAGGTTACGGACCAGGTGCTGGAAGGTGGGATTAGATCGGGTACTAGTGTTTTCATCTGGCGTAGACACAATGGGCTGAATGGCTTCTTTCTTTGCCATAACTTTTCTATGGTTCTATGGTGCCTTCAGTTCTGATTGTAGTTGGTCACATTTGTGCTGACCAAAATGCAATAAATTGATTTTGAGCACATCTTCCACCTCGATGTCCATACTGTCCACATGTAGATCCAGTGGAACTTCTTCATTCTTGCTCCGGTTTGGCAATCTGCTCAGCATATCCGAGGTGACCATTTTGGTACCCAGTTTGTAGCAGACGTCGAAGTCGTACCCCTGTACTTTCATTAAGAGCCGCTGTAGTCGAGGTGGTGTGCTTGTCAATGATTTGCACCAGATCATCTCCAGTGGTTTGTGGTCGTTTCCACCGTGAACTGCTTGACGAACAAGTAGGTGTGGAATCTTGTGATCCCACACACCAGAACAAGTGTTTCACGCTCTATGTTTGAGTAATTGGACTGTGCTGGAGATAAACATTTGGTCCCGAATGCAATTGGTTTGCCATCCTGTAGGATGCACACTCCTAGCCTTTTCTGAGAGGCGTCGACTTCCAGGATTGTCTTCTTCCTTGGGTCGTAGTACTGAAGGGTACAGGTTTCTGCTGACAATGCTTGTTTGAGAGACTCAAACTTATGCTGATGGTGTTCCTGCCATACAAATGGCACGTTTTTCATTAAGAGCTCTCTCAGCAATGATGCTTTGTCAGAAAAACTTGGATTTTTCAACTTTTTTGGCACCATACATTCCAAGACATTTCTGGAGGTCTTGTGGGGTAGGCATATGCCTTATATCTTTGATTTTGCCTGGGCCAGGACAGATTCCGCAACCGGAATAGATGGAGCCAAAGAAATTGATCTGACTTACATTCACCTGGCACTTCTTGCTGTTATAAATGAGCCCTTTGTGATGAGCTACTGCCATCAGTGAATGGAGATTTCAATCATGTTCTTCTTTGGTTTTGCCCATTACCACAATGTCAACAGCAATACATATGCAGACAGGCTCGTTTTCTATAATTCTGTCCATATGCTGCCGAAACAGATCTTGATTGACAGATAAGCTGAAGTGTAGGCTCTTGAAGCAATATCTTCCGAATGGTGTCCTGAAGGTGGTGACTTCTTGAGATTCCTTAGCTAAGTGTAACTGATCAATATCCATGTTCAGCATCTAACTTGAAGACGACTTTGGCTCCTGTGAACTTGGAATTCAATTCGTCTAATGTCGGAATCTTGTGGGGGCATCTCTTTAGGGAGAGGTTTAGACACCTCAGATCTAGACATATCCTGATTGCTCCATCCTTCTTCAGGAAGCACGTGATTAAACTGCACTAGTCTGTGTGATGATGCACATGACGGATGATGCCATTGTGCGTCCTGGTACTTAGCTCATCAGCATACTAAGATCTTAAAGGGAAATAACTCTTAAAGGCAATCATACAACAGGGAGCTGAAGGTACAGACACCAATGGTGGAGAAATTAAAATTGGGAATATTCAAGAGGCTAGAATTAGAGGAGGGCAGATACTTCAGAGGGTTGTAGGGCTGGAGAAGATTACAGAGATAGGGAGGGGCCAGGCTATGGAGGGATTTAAAAACAAGGAAGAGCATTTTAAAATCAAAGTATTGTTTAACCGGGAGCATGTGTAGGTTAGTGAGCACAGGGGTGATGGATAAACGGCATTTGGTGCAAGTTAGGACACAGCAGCAGAGTTTGGATAGCCTCAAATTTTACAGAGGGTAGAATGTGGGAAGCCAGTCAGGAGTGTATTAGAATAATCAAGTCTGGAGATAACAAAGACAAGGATGGGGGTTTCAGCAGCAGAAGAGCTGTTGCAGGGGTGGAGACGGGCGATGTACGGAAGTGGAAATAGGCCGTCTTAGTGGAGGTGCAAATATGTGGTCGGAAGCTCATCTTGGGGTCAAATATGACATCAAAGTTGCAATAGACTTTTTTAGTCTCAGATTATTGCTAGGAAGAGGGATGGAATCAGTGGCGAGGGAGCAGAGTTTGTGACAGGGGCCAAAGGCAGTGAGACTTCAGTCTTCTCAATATTTAATTGGAGGAAATTTTTACTTATACACTGCTGGATGTTGAATAAGCAGTCCAGCAATTTAGAGATGTGGAGGGGTTGACAGAGGTGGTGGTGTGGTAGAGTTGGTTGTCATTAGCGTGCACGTTGAAACTTACGTTGTGTTTTTGGATGTTTTCGCCAAGGGGCAGCATGTGGATGAGAAAGAGGAGGGCGCCAAGGACAGATCCTTGGGGGACACCAGAGGTAAAAGTGTGGGAGTGGGAGAGAAGCCATTGATAGTGATTCTCTGACTATGTTTAGATAGATAAAAATGGACCCAAGCCAGTGCAATCCCACCCAGCTGGACAACCGTGGCGAAACATTGGAGGAGGATGGTGTGATCAACTGTGTCAAAGGCTGCAGACAGGCTGAAAAGGACAAAGAAGGATAGTTTGCTTTTGTCACAGTCATATTGGATGTTATAGATGCCCCATAGAGGGAGTGCAGAGCACTTGGTCATTTTTCAGGTGAGATGTTAAATTGAGTGAATCCTGAGGTGAATGTAAAAGATCCCATGGCACTGTTTCAAAGAAGAAATTGTCTGCTGTGTTCGCTGTGCTTTGGGACATCCCGAAATTGTGAAATGTGATATATAAATGCAAGTCTTTGTTTCCCTACTTTAGCTCAGATTTTGCAATGACGGCAAAATTGTCAGCTTTCGCCATCAATACTCTGTGAAACTAACAGCAACTTCTGGTGTCCACACATGCTCAGTTAAATGCAGAAATCCAGGTGTTGGTGTCAGTGATTCTCCACTCCTCCATAGGAGGAGTTGGAGCGCTCACAAATAGAAATCAATTAGAAATCATTGAGTTGATGTGAACTTCTACTTTTTATGTTCTATTCTTGCTTTAAAAACCCTTGAAAAAAGATTTTTTGAATGAGGTGTAACTGGGTTTTTAATGATGTGCTAAGTCATAATTACTGAACAGCCCCTCGGCCATGAAAAGCTAATTTTATATTTGTGGATAATCAATTTCTCCATTCTATGAAAAAAAAATTTTAAAAAAATTTAACGTTTCTTTGTGATATTTCAGCTTCTACCTTAATCCCATGTATCTGTCTCAATCTTTATTTTATTTTCTGTAAAATTATAAAAAGTGAATGATAAAACCTACTTGTTACTTCCTGGTTTGCTATCTGTGGGAATACTTCAATGTGATTGGCTGCTTAGCCTGCTTGATGACATAATTGTTGCTGAACGCCAGAGATTCCTTATAGCTGGCACCAGAATGAAATTAATATTGAGAAAGGTGAAATCATTTCATCAAAATCTGGAAAGTTAAAGGAATTTAGTGGATAAATGATCAGATTCATTACCCTGACACGTATGGTCCCTATTTCCCCCCCTTCCTGATGCCAGCATTATTTCAATTAGCCATATTTTGCAAGAGTCGGAAGGGTATTTTGGAGTCACCACTTTTTCTCAAGTCCAAATCACTTCAGGAACTCTGATGGGAGGTTTCTGTTATGAGGTTTGCTTTGTGCTTTGGTGGTGAAAGAAAAATTGAAATCCTGATTACATTTATAAATAAGACTTTCACATCACAAATCATAAAAGCAATGTTGACATTGCTTTTTTAAAAATTGCATATGCAGTTTACATATTAGAAATTTCCAGATAGCACCTCAATGACAGCACTCAAATTCAAAATCAGACAGGTAGCAATGCCAATGACTTCTCATTATGGAGCAGGAAATCAATAAATTATTCAGCTTTAAACAAGATTAGGCACAATTCAGTATATTTTCTGGGGCTATTTTGTCTTCTTTCCTTCAGACCCTCCCTCTTTGCCCACCTTATCCCGAAAGGACTATTAGTGCAGTGAATACCCACAACTAAGAGTGCCTTTATCTCTTCGTAGTCATAGTTTCGAGAATGATCTGAGCTTTTTGATGGAGATGGGAAACCTGAACTGCAGTTATGCTGTAATTGATAATCTCAGACCAGTATCTATGGAGTACAATATGTAGTCAGCAGACTAGAATCCTACAGCCAACTCAGGATCACACTGAGGTCAGTGACAAACAAGCTCTACACATACATGCTTGAAAACAGGGATCTCTCACAGTTTGGGTTAGAGCATGACTCTCAGGTTATACAAAATAGCTGGGCAATTACCCCTAAATTGAACCACTTTTAACACCAAGGTCAGGATTTTACCAGCCCATTGGAGATGGGCTGGGAGGCGAGAGCGGTGGTAAAATGATGGCAGAAGGACTTGGGAAGTAAGCCCGACATCTCCCAACCACCACAGGATATACATAAAAGCCGAAACAGCAGTAGCATGGCACCTGCTGACCGGACGTAGGTGGCCAATTAATCGGCCTATTAACGGCCATTTTAAGACTCTTCCAGCATTTCGCCAGCATTGAAACAGCCCCCGCGCCGTGTAAGGAGTCCGCCAGCTTCACGAGGCAGCCTCCCAGCAACTTCCCGGAGGGGGCCTTCCTTTCTGGATGCTCAATGGCCCATGGAGGCTCTATCTCCTTCTCCCTGCACCCTCAGCAGCAGCCACCTTTATCGGTAACACTACCGATTAGATGGCGGTCTTAATAGCCTCCTAATTGGCTGCCGCTGGTAAAATGGCCTCCATGGGTCCCCCTTTCCGCCTGCACGGGCTCTGGACAGGCATTTCATCCCAACATCGGGACTTCACTCTTTCGAATAAAATTCCGGCCTAAGTCTTACATATGGTTAGCACAGAGACAAGAGCAGCTTTGATGTCAGTGGAATGACCTTTATTCATTCTAAACTTCTTACGCTCCTACCTACACCTGCAGCTTTAGTTGACAAATTGAGAATAAGAGGTTATCCTTCTCTATATGGAAGCCACATGCGTTCTCCATTGCTAGCACTAATGGATGGATGGAATTGTGCAATTGCAAATTGTCCATTAAATTGTTCTCTCTATTTATGTTGGTGCAAGCCCTCTTCAAGTCAGCACAAACTGCAACTCTGACATTGGGACTACAGCCCTATCATTCAGTAGCAATAACTGGGTTTCAATCCAGTTATCTTGAGAGGACACAGATTTTTTTTGACAAATATGCTTTTCTTCTTCCAATATGTGCACACTGCGAGTTACACCACCATGTAAAACAATTTATTTTTATTGCACCCCTCACCCTACCAAGTAAACCACATGTACCTGCGCTGAGAGATAAAAGGTTACTCGATATGACACCCAGTCCCTGACTGTATGGATTGCTGAAACTCCTGCAGGACTTTGAAGGTTAAAAAGCAGAGACCTACGTGGGCAGCAGAAGGCTAAAATTTACAGCAGCCTCCCTGCAAAGTCACAGTTCAGCTGTTGTCGAGGAGCAGGTGCTCATGGGAGCAGGCCTGTCCCTTTCAAACCACATGATTGATGAAGCCTTCGCTCTCACCAACTGTAAATATACAACAAGCCTTGTCAGAACAGGTTTGCGACATCATTCGCTGACAGATTTTATTTCTCTCCCTCTTCACAACAAAAAGCATCCAGCCCTTTTGCAATGCACCGAAGAATATTTAGACCCAAGGTGAATAATTCTGTGCCTTTATCAGGATCGTTTTCTTAGATTTGTTCAAATGTTAATCTTTGCTGTGGCTAAGCATTGTCTGAAGAGTGGGAGTGGTGGGGGGGGCAGGGTGGGGGGGGAGGTTGTGGAGGGGGAGGTGGAAAGTAGCTTTGTGGAAAATTTACAATCATGAGATTTATGACCGATCTGGTATCAACCCTGATCCTTTCAGGGTAAGAAGGATTCAGATCAACAAGCTAGACATACTTTTTTTTAAGACAAGGTGACGCTCGTGAGCATTGAAAGCAGGAAAGCCGGCAGCCACCACCTAACCTCTAAGCAATGAATCACAGGAATTTACACCATATGTCTGTCTGTGCGGCCACGATATAACACCTGCAGAATATCATCACCAAGACCATCTCTTCACGATCCCAGTGCAACACAATATAAGTTACATGCAGTGGTCACGGTTCCATATAAGCTGAACCAATCTTAACTTACATCAGCCACCCTTAGTAATATGATCACCTCTCTTTCAGATGCACTCGCTCACATGAATAAATTGCAACAGCGCATAACATACATTGGAAACTACTTGGCCCACACTCTCGATTATCCGTCAGGGTTTTTGTGGGAGTCAGAAATTATTTTTAAAAAAGACAAAACCTTCCAATTTAAAATAGAAAAAGTTAAAGGATTTTCATTTATATAGCACCATATTATGGGCTGGATTTTGTGCTGGAGGTGGGGCTCCCGGCACTGGGCTGAAAAGGTGAGGGAACCCTCCCTCCCCGGAGCGATCGTCTGGTCTTTTTGATTCAAAGTATTAGTCCAGTAAACCTTCTCGGAACTGCTTCCAATGCATTTGCATTCTTCCTTAAATAAAGAGACCAATACTGTACACAGTACTCCAGATCTGGTCTCACCAAAGCCCTGTATAACTGAGACATAACCTCCCTACTTTTGTATTCAATTTTCCTCGCAATAAACTATAATATTGTATTAGCTTTCCGAATGAAGCCTCATGGCATCAGGTCAAACATGGGATTACCACCTACGACCCGCCCTCAGCTGATGAATCAGTACTCCTCCATGTTGAACACCACTTGGAGGAAGCACTGAAGCTAGCAAGGGCTCAGAATGTACTGTGGGTGGGGGACTTCAATGTCCATCACCAGGAATGGCTCGGTAGCGCCATTACTGACCAAGCTGGCCGAGTCCTAAAGGACATAGCTGCTAGACTGGGTTTGCGGCAGCTGGTGAGGGAACCAACACGAGGGAAAAACATACTTGACCTTGTCCTCACCAATCAGCCTGTCGCAGATGCATCTGTCCATGACAGTATTGGTAGGAGTGACCACCACACAGTCCTTGTGGAGACGAAGTCTCGTCTTCACATTGAGAATGCACTCCATCGTGTTGTGTGGCACTACCAATGTGCTAAATGGGATAGACTTTGAACAGACCTAGCAATTCAAAACTGAGCATTCATGAGGCGCTGTGGGCCATCAGCAGCAGTAGAATTGCACTCAATCACAATGTGTAACCTCATGGCCCGACATATCCCACACTCTACCATTACCATCAAGCTGAAGGATGAGCCTTGGTTCAATGAAGAGTGCAGGAGGGCATGCCAGGAGCAGCACCCCCAAACATACCTCAAAATGAGGTGTCAACCTGGTGAAGCTACAACCCAGGATGACTTCCATGCCAAACAGCGTAAGCAGCATGCGATAGACAGAGCTAAGCGATCCCACAACTGATGGGTCAGATCCAAGCTCTGCAGTCCTGCCACATTCATTCATGAATGGTGGTGGACAATTAAACAACTAACAGGAGGAGGTGGCTCCACAAATATCTCCATCCTCAATGATGGAGGGAGCTCAGCAAATCAGTGCAAAAGACAAGGCTGAAGTATTTGCACCAATCTTCATCCATCTCTGCCTCCTCCTGAAGTCCCCAGCATCACAGATGCCAGTCTTCAGCCAATTCTATTCACTCCACATATCATCAAGGCACTGGATACTGAAAAGGCTATGGGCTCTGACAACATTCTGGCAATAGTACTGAAAAGCTGTGCTCCAGAACTTGCTGTGCCCCTAGCCAAGCTGTTCCAGTACAGCTACAAAACTGGCACCTACCCGGCAATGTGGAAAATTGCCCAGGTATGTCCTGTCCACAAAAAGCAGGACAAATTCAACCCGAACAATTACCACCCCTTCAGTCTACTCTCGATCATCAGTAAAGTGATGGAAGGTTTCATCGACAGTGCTATCAGACGACACTTGCTTAGCAATAACCTGCTCACTGACACTCAGTTTGGGTTCTGCCAGGGTCACTCAGCTCCTGACCTCATTACAGCCTTGGCTCAAACATGGACAAAAGAGCTGAACTCAAGAGGTGAGGTGAGAGTGACTGCCCTCGACATCAAGGTAGCATTTGACCAAGTATGGCATCAAGGAGCCCGAGCAAAAATGGAGTCAATCGGAATCAAGGGGAAAACACTCCGCTGGTTGGAGTCATACCAAGCGCAAAGGAAGATGGTTGTGGTTGTTGGAGGTCAATTTTCTCAGCTCCAGGACATCACTGCAGGAGTTCCTCAGGGTAGTGTCCTAAGCCCAACCATCCTCTGCTGCTTCAACAATGACCTTCCGTCAATCATAAGGTCAGAAGTGGGGATGTTTGCTGATGATTGCACAATGTTCTGCACCATTTGCGAATCCTCAGATACTGAAGCGGTCCGTCTAGAAATGCAGCAAGACCTGGACAATGTCCAGCCTCCTTATGTCCTCTTCGCAACCTACTTTCCTACCTATTTTTGTGTCATCAGCAAATTTAGCAACCATACCTTTGGCCCCTTCATCCAAGTCATTTATATAAATTGTACAAAGTTGAGGCCCCAGCACAGATCCCTGTGGCACACCACTCGTTACATCTTGCCAACCAGAAAATGACCCATCTATGTCTACTGTTTCCTGTTAGCTAGCCAATCTTCTATCTATGCCAATATGTTACCCGTTACACCATGAGTATTTATTTTTCGATTACGAGATCTGCTCCAGACCATCCACTCTTTTCATGGGCCATCATCACCTCCCCTCCAGCTCTTCCTCTTCGTCCCACCTGCTCCACGCTCAATTTCATTGTCACCAGCAGCACATGACCAAATTTTCCAATTTTCTACCCATTCCTCTTGGAAAAACTGTGCCCATTTTTTCCTCAAGACAGTGATTTGTGCTGAGATATGGTTTCACAAACAAGAGCAGCCCTGCAGTACTTCATTAAAGTGACCATTCTTCATTGTGAGCCTAAACAATCATCAGCAAACTACTCAGCTGTAGGGGCATCCCAGGTGTGTATCATCATGTCCTCACATTCCACATACACACACTGGAGTTTGATCATCAATAGCAAACCTAGCCAATTATAAGTCTCCCTAGTTCAGAGACACAGTAGCGAAACGTAACATGCTGCACACTCTAGGGACTAAACTCAGGACTCTCTGATCTTAATGGGTGAAACCTATACCATAAGGAGCATTTAAGAAGAGTTATTTAGAGTCATTTACAGCACAGAAGGAGGCCATTCGGCCCAGAGTCCATGCTGGCTCTCCATGGAGCAATCCCACTCCCCCACTCTACCCTCGTAGCCCTGCAAATTTATTTCCGTCTAGTGCTCCTCCAATTTCCTTTTGAAATCATTGACTGCCTCCGCTTCCACCACCCTCATCGGCAGCACAGGGAGAACTACCAACCGCTGCGTAAAAAAGCTCTTCCTCACATGCTCCCACTGCATCTCTTGCCCAAAACCTTCAGTCTGTGTTCCCTAGTCCTTGCACAGTTAATGAGAACAGTTTTTCCTTGTCTAACTTATCTATGCCTGTCATAATCTTGTCCTCCTCTATCAAATCTCCCCTCAATATCCTTTGCTCTGGGGAGAACAACCTCAGATTTTTCAACCTAACAGTGCAACTACAATTCCTCCATCCCTGGAACCATTCTGGTAAATCCCCTCCGCACCCTCTCAAGGACCCTCACATCCTTCCTAAAGTGTGGTGACCAGAACTGGAAGCAATACTCTAGTTGTGGTCTAACCAGAGCTTTATAAAGGTTCAGCATAACTTCACTGCTTTTGTACTCTGTGCCTCTACTTACGAAGCCCAAGATCCCAAATGCTTTGCTAACCACTCTCTCAATATGCCCTGTCACCTTCAAAGAACGAATGGACATTAAACCAATGCTCCGTCTTTCCTCTCAGGTTGGCATGAAAGACCCCTGGCACAATTTGGAAGAAGAGCAGGGCATTCTCCCTGGTGTCCTGGCCAAATATTAATCCCTCAACCAATACGACTATCACAGATTATCTGATCATTACCATATTGCTGTTTGTGGGAGGTTGGTGAGCGCATATTGGCTGTCACATTTCACACATTACAAAAGCGACTAGATTTCAAAAACTACTCCATCAGCTGTAAAGCATTTTGGGACATCCTGAGGTCATAAATGCAAATCTTTCCTTTTCTCCTTTTTTCCACAAGGCCACTCATTTCTTTTGATGCAGTACTTAAAAGTTTTCATGTAATGGAAGTCAATATCATGGTTATGCTTTGATGTGAAGTAATACATCTAATTTAACAATCCAAAATATAACCCGATCTTACAAATCAATATTCATAGGTTAATCAAAAACAATTGACTCATTTTGCATTGTGTTATATAATAGGATGCTATTTGGCATCTACTTTATATCTTTCAAGATACAATAGCATTTTAACGGATGGTTGATTGAACTCCCTGCGCATAATATTTCCTGGCAGAAGGTGCTGGCGTCTTGATAAATGGGCACTTATGCTAAAGTGTGATTCTCAGGTAGGTTTCTCCTGTCTCACTTCCATCTTCCTGATGCCCACTAGCATGTTTACAGGGTCAATCAACAGGCAACACTGGGATTTTCACTAGCTCTGTGAGAAGTCCCTTATGTATATGTTCATGCACCGTGCGTTTTCAATTCTGTACGTGCAACATTCAGGGCTTGTGTTGTGATGTTATGGAAGCAACATCAGTTTCACAGCTGGCCTCCTGAGTACCTCCTAGGGGTTAGTTCAAAATAATTTTGGTGCAAGTCTGGGAACAATTCACATTGGGCCAACGATGGCCAGAGAAGGGTTAAAAAAAAATTACTGCTCTTTTTTTCAAAAAAAAGAAAGCATGCAGCACAATAGAACAAAAGGAAATACTACATTTGTGAAACAACTGTCATGTCATGGGCTTCAGCTGTTGCAATGTAGGTAAATGTTCTGCCAGTTATCATATACTAATAAATACATGGCATTGTGAGCTTAAAAGGACATAGAAATGATTCTTATAAAAACCTTGCAGTTTTACAATTCCATAGCTGTATTTTTTTGGTCTCCTTGTGGGCAACACTTCAATCTGGCAGACCAAATTCTTTCACAAATTTGAAATCACGCTTTTGAGAGAGCCAGCGAACTGGGGAAAGGGACAGGGTCAGATTATGGACATGGCTCTGCATTGCACTTCTCTCAGATGATCCAGATAGGGCATTGGTGACCAAGAAAACACCAATTAGCGTAACTACTGCCATAGGAACGGGACATCATGAAGGTCAGCCGCAAAGTTAAAATAAAGAAAATAAAAGTAGGAGAAATATATAGTTTAATATAAAATGGAGAGTACTTTATGATGATTGAATAGTACCAGTGTAAATTAAATACGCATTTGATTGGTAATATTTTACAAAGCACTCCATATTCCTGTTTAATCCCAATGGTTAATGATACACTATATGAAATTAATGTTGTCTGAATATCCAATCACTTAGTAATTTTTACAATCCTCTGGGCTGCATTTTCTCAATTGGGCAGTAACATTCTGAAATCAGTATTATGATACTCGAGCGGGCCTGGATATTTCAAGATAAATAGTGTATATCTATAGGAGGCAATAGGATATGAAATTTATTTCCACAAGTGAGCTAGGACCTAATAACTCAAGTTGAATTATATTGCCTATTTTGTAAATGGAAACAGAAATGCTGGAAATAGGCAGTAGGTCAATCAGCATCCGAACGAGAAAGATTGGGTAATGCTTTCAGTAGGACCTTTCATCAGTCATCTGAAGGCTGCTGGATGACTTATTGGGCAAAGGTACTGAGGAGTTCAGGGCAAAGCCATACAAACAGAAGGTCACAAGTTGGATTCCTCATTTGTGCTGAGTTAGCTAATCTCAGCCAGGCAGAGTAGGACTACAATTGGTCTTGCTATCCCTCGGCTGGTTGGGACGGGGTTGCGGGGAGAGGTATAGATAAGAGCCAGCATTCTTGTTGACTGCGCAGTGACACCCCTGCTGAAAAGTGAATGTCAGGGTAGGGCAGGATCAAGCTTAGCTGTGATGGCCCCACAGTCAAGTTATCTAGAGTAGCACTGAGGCTCTCACATGAAAAATGGCACTGCAACAGGCAGCTGATGCTTATGGAACAATCTGCCAAGGGGAGGAGAGAGGAGAAAAAGTGGGAAGGGGGAGCAGGTGGGGGACAAAAGAAAAATGGTGTGAAAAAGATTGGTCCCGCCCGAAACATTAACAGGTTTTTCTCTTTCAGATGCTGACTACTTGACTGTACCTGTCCGGCATGTTTTACTTCGTATTCCCAGTATTGGCATTTTTAAAAAATCTTCTCTTACAGATTTTACATCCTTTCTTAGTAGGTCTCATTTAACATAAGAAATGAGCAAGAACAGGCCATTCAGCCCCTCAATCCTGCTCAGCCATTCAATAAGATCATGGCTGACCTGGATGTGACCTTACCTCCACTTTCCAGCCTGCTCCCCATAACCCTTGACTCCCTGGTAGATCAAAAATCTATCTAACTCAACCTTGAATATATTCAATGACCCAGCCTCCACTGCTCTCTGGGGAAGAGAACTCTAAACACGATCGACCCTCTAAGAGAAGAAATTCCTCCTCATCTCCGTCTCAAAAGGAAGACTCCTTCTTTTGAAACTGTGCTCCTAGTTTTAAATTCCCCCATGAGGGCAAACAGCATCTACCCTGTCAAACCCCCTCATAATCTTACATGTTTCAATACGATCACCTCCCATTCTTCTAAACTCCAATGAGTATAGACCCAACCTGCTCAACCTTTCCTCATAAGACAACCCCTTCATCCCAGGAATCAGTCTAGATAATGTTCTCTGAACCGCTTCCAAAGCAAATATATCCCTCCTTAAGTAAGGAGACCAAAGCTGTACACAATACTCTAGGTGCGATCTCGCCAATGCCATGTACAGTTGTAGCAAGACTTCCCTACTTTTATACTCCATCCCCCTTGCAATAACGGCCAAAATTCCATTTGCCTTCTCAATTACTTGCTGTACCCGCATGCTAACTTCTTGTGATTCATGTACAAGGATACCCAGATCCCTCTGTACTGCAGCATCCTGCAGTCTCTCGCCAAGTAAATAATATTCTGCTTTTCTATTCTTCCCGCCAAAGTGGGAAACCTCACATTTTCCCACATTATACTCCATCTGCCAGATTTTTTGCCCATTCACTCAACCTATGGATAACTCTGCAGACATTTTGTGTCCTCCTCACAAGCTTTCCTACCTATCTTTGTATCATTTGCAAATTTGGCTACAATACACTCAGTCCCTTCATCCAAGTCATTAATATAGATTGTAAGGCCCCAGCATTGATCCTTGTGGCACTCCACTATTTAGTTTGCCAACCTGAAAATGCCCCATTTATCCTGACTCTCTGTTTCCTATTAGTTAGCCAATCCTCTATTCATGCGAATATATTACCCTCAACACCAAAAGCTCTTATCAGTCTTCTGGCCTACCACTAATCTTTGCAGCATTGTACACCATTTCTTTCAATTTGATACCATCCTTACTTCCTTGGATTGCCACAGATGGTACATCCTTCTCAGAGTCTCTTTATTTTGTTAACAGTATTATTTCCATTGCTTTTTATTAGAGGAATGATTTTAACCCAGCAGCAACAAGTTAAAAGACAGTCAGGCGCTTCCTGCTGCTTTCCCAACGTACTCTCACTCGCCGCCATTTTAACTGCTGGGTTTTCGGGTGTTGTGCCCCTTGCCACAGGCCTCCTCAATATTTACATGCCAGGGTCCAATGGCATTATTTGGAGCCCAATGTGATTTTTACTGCTGATTGCAGCAGGTGACACCAGTGGTGGCAGAACCATAGCTGGAATCCAGGTAAGTGTGTGTTTTTCTTTTAAAAATGAAGGTTTCCTTATGCCTCAGGAAGAGAAGAAATGTTCCTCCAGGCCCCACAAAGAAGCCGTGGGCCTCCTCTGCCCTGGACTTCCCTCTCCAGATCACATTTGGACCCCCATCCCTTCCGACCATTTACCTGATGCCATCCCTGAACTTGCTCAAAATTTCTGACTGCTAGCCTCCGCATCATTCCCATTGGGTTCAGGCAGGAGTCAGCCTTGGATCAATTAAATTAAGTCTGGGGGTTAAAATGGCCCCAGGTTTCACACTCGTACCAATATGAGTACTTCCAATCTGAGGTTTATATATTTCATGACAAGAGAGGATTTTTTTTATTTTATTAATTTCATGGGATGTGGGCATCACTGGCAAGGCCAGCATTTGTTGCCCATCCCCAACTGACCTTGAGAAGCTGGTGGTGAGCTGCCTTCTTGAACTGTTGCAGTCCATCTGGTGTAGGTACACCCACAGTGCTGTTAGGAAGGAAGTTCCAGGATTTTGATCCAGCGACAGTGAAGGAACGGCGATATAGTTCCAAGTCAGAATGGTGTGTGGGTTGGAAGGGAACTTGCAGATGGTGGTATTCCCATGAGTCTACTGCCTTTGTCCTTCTAGGTGGAAGAGGTCATGGGTTTGGAAGGTGCTGTCGAAGGAGGCGTGGTGAGTTGCTGCAGTGCATCTTGTAGATGGTACACACTGCTGCCACTGTGCATTGGTGGTGGAGGGAGTGAATGTTGACGGTGATGGATGGAATACCAATCAAGCGAGCTGCTTTGTCCAGGATAGTGTTGAGTTTCTTGAGTGTTGTCGGAGCTGCACTCATCCAGGCAAATGGAGAGTATTCCATCACATTCCTGACTTGTGCCTTGTAGATGATGGACAGACTTTGGGGAGTCAGGAAGTAGGTTACTCACAGCAGAATTCTGAGCATTTGATCGGCTCTTGTAGCCACAGGATTTATGTGGCTGGTCCAGTTTAGTTTCTGGTCAATGGTAACTCCAAGGGTGTTGATAGTGGAAGATTCAGCAATGGCAATACCTTTTAATGTCAAAGGGGAGGGGGGGGGGGGGTGAATGGTTAGATTTTCTCAATCGTCATTGCCTGGCACTTGTGTGGCACAGTTGGTACCTGCCACTATCAGCCCAAGTCTAAATGTTGTCCAAGTCTTGCTGCACATGGACACAGACTGCTTCAGTATCTGAGGAGTTGTGAATGGTACTGAACATCGTATAATCATCAGCAAACATACCCACTTCTGTCCTTATGAGGAGGGAGGTCATTGTTGAAGCAGCTGAAGATGGTTAGGCCTAAGACACTACCCTGAGGAACTCCTGCAGCAATATCCTGGGGCTGAGATGATTCCCCTGATTCCCTTTGACTTCCGATGAAAGGTCACTGACCTGAAACGTTAACTTTGCTTCTCTCTCCACAGATGCTGCCAGACCTGCTGAGTATTTCTAGCACTTTTTTGGTTTTATTTATCCCTTTGACTTCAATTTGGCTAGGCTCCTGGATGCCGCACTCAGTTAAATGCTGCGTTGATATCAAGGGCAATTCCTCTCACTTCACCACTTGAGGTCAGCTCTTTTGTTCATGTTTGGCCCAAGGCTGTAATTAGGTCAGGAGTTGACTGACCCTGGCAGAACCCAAACTCAGCATCAGCAAGCAGGTTGTTGCTGTTTAAGTGGTGCTTGATAGCACTGTCGACGACACCTTCCATCGCTTTACTGATGATAAAGAATAGACTGCTGGGACAGTAATTTGCCTAATTGGATTTGTCTTGCTTTTTGTGGACAGGACATACCTAGACAACTTTCCACATTGTCTGGTAGATACCAGTGTTGTAGCTGTACTGGAACAGCTTGGCTAGGGCTGTAGCTAATTCTGCAGCACAAGTCTTCGGTACTACAGCCTATTTAACAGCATTGTGATATAACTACCCAGAAGTATGGACTCAATGCCTGGACAGAAATGTATGGAGCAGCATATGGTCAATTTGGTATCATTATTTTTTGTTAATTGAAAAACCTAGGTCAATGGCCAAGGACCGTGTTCTGAGGTTGAGAAGAATAGGAGGTGTGAAGATGAAGTTCCTTCGACATTCTGCCACTGTGCCATGTGTTTTTTGCCAGATGTGCAGTGGAAACCCCACTCTTTCTCGGAAACAGGGGTTTCCACCAGGCTTGTGATGAAGTCACGGTGCTGCAGTAACAGAACATACGGAGCCAGTCAGGGCCAAGAACAAGCAAGGATCAGAGGTTAGGTGCCACCAAGATTGGGTTTTAAAAGCTTTAAACAGCTATGAAGAAAGGAAAACTGGGAACTATAATGATTCCCGTATTTTTGAGAACCTAGGAATTAATTAGGTATAGGAGCTATATAGGAGATTACTAGAGAATATTAAAGGATACGGAATTAGGCAAAGGATGCCAAACTGTGTTTAAAAATGGTTAGAAGGGAAAAAACAGGAGTAGGAGTAGAAGTGAAGGGCAGTTTTTCCAGAGTGGTTGGAAGTGTGTAACAGTGTCACAGGAGGTTCAGTTCTAGGGCTTCTTCTGCTCACTGGATATATCAATAATTTGGATGTAGGCTTAGAGGGAATGGTATTGAAATTTGCCAATGTTACCAAAATAGGAGACATAGTTCATTCTTTAGAAGAACAAAGGAAGCTACAAAGTGAGATTGATAAGAATAGAATTCAAGATCAGTGTGTTAGACGACATATTTTGCTGAAACAAAATTATCATCCTTTGAATGGAAGAATGTTCAATACTGTGTAAGAGTAAGGGGATTTGGGGATACAAGTTCACGAACATTAAAATAAACGCAAGTGGAATTCTAGGTTTAATCACAAGCATGGATAAAAAAGCCAAGAGCTAATGATGAACGTATATAAGATCTTAGTAAGACAAGAGTTATGAATGGGTGCAGTATTGGGATCCAATCTATTGGAAGGATATTGAAGCTTTAGAGAGAGTGCAGCATGGATTCACTAGAATGCAGCCTGGTATGATAAAATACAAAGAAAGACATGAAAAAATTGGAGCTTTTGTATTAGAAAAATCGAGATAACAGGGCAATAAGATAGAAGTTTTGAAAGTAATGAAAAGATGGAGCAAGGTTGATTGAAGCAAACTATTTCCAGTAATTGAGGGGTCAAGAACAAGGGGGCATAGAAACAGGACTAAAAGAAAGAGATTCAGAACAGAGTGCAAGTGAAACTTCTTGACATTCAAAGTTGTGAGGCTGTGAAAATCATTTCCAAAGATAATGGTTGAAACAGAAACCATGGGCTGGATTTTATTATCCCACTGCTGGTGGCAAAATGGCGGCAGTCCTGCCTGTGAAGATAGCGGCTGCACTGCCGGGATTACATGGCGGGTGGACATTTAGCATAATGATGGCCGCTGTCCCTTCCCCCCCATCAATCACCTGGCAGGGCGGCATTGGCGACACTGTTAATAGTGTCTCCTTCCCCCACACCCCAACAGTATCCACTTGCAGTGTTGCCTCTCTTTCTCCCACAATAGTATCCACTTGCAGAATTCCCCCCTTCCCCCCGAGAGTATCCACTTGCACAGTTCCCTCCTCCACCAGCCCCCAAACAGTATCCACTTGCAAAGGCCCCTCTTTCCTTCATATCTGCAGATTGAACTCAGCGGCAATGTCTGATGTGAAAAAAATTCCACAAGATAACAATGGATAACTTACCTAACCTTTGCAGGCATCGATGACGCTCACCTTGGTGGTGTCAGCTTTACAAAGACAGGAAAGTGAAGGCACATGAGTGGAACATATCATGCATAAGATTGCGAATGCCTGGTAGGACAGCGGCGAATTAGATACAAATTCATGCAAAAAACATTGTGCAACAGATTTAAATTACGATCCCCTCGCATTGCCACCACGGAACTTCGCCACCTCTGAGAAAATCGGAAACCAGCATTGCGGCATCAGGTTCCATGGCGGATGGCTCTGCGCCAATTCTCTGCCCACCCCCGCCCCCCGCCCCCCCCTTTCAAAAACCCACCTGATAATGGAGCATAAAATCCAGCTTTTGAGGGGGAGGGTAAGTGTATTCTGGACTGCAACTCAAAACATGCCTTATTTGAATCCTGCTACCTCCAATAGGCTACTCGGCTGCAGTTTGCTGGCTGTGGGAGGGCAGAAAATCAGTCAGGTGAAGCAAGGAACGGCAGTGGGGCCCCAGTGTTTATGTGGAGTCAGGAACAAAATGCCTCTCTGCTCTTTCTGGCCCCACAAAAAAAATCTCCCATAAATGTTCTAGGCCTTTTTCTTTGAGCAGCCTCCAGCATTCAGGCGTTAAGGAACACTGGTTAGGCTGCTCACTGCCTGGCACAAATGCTTAGAATCCGAATTTACATCATTAAGCAGCCTCCAGCATGAAACAGGTGGAGATGCTGCTTGCCCATTTCCAGACCTATCCAAAAATTGCATCAAGTGGGTCATGGGCCCAACACACCTGATTTTCAACAGGCACTGCTTGGGTTGAATGGTCTGTTTCCTTGTTGTAACTTCATGTATTTACATCAGCTTAGGGTTTGATTTCTTCTGGCAACTCACCGATTTGCATAATATTCCTTTGTGCTATATTGTTTAAAACAGAGTAGTGCATAGAGGAATTTGATGTGAATATATCAGCCAGAGCAAAGTTCAATCCCTTAAAATTTGAACCAAAGAGTGACTTTACCAAACTTTGTCCAATTTTGCAGCCCAATATTAGCTAACATTTATTGATGAGAGTATTTTCAATAAAGATGCATTGATAAGTTCCAAGATTTATTAACACATCTAAAATTTTAGAGCTTTATAATTTTCTACTTTGGGTGTGTAAGTAAAGGCTGGAGACATTTATAATGTGTTTCTCAAGAACCACAAATCGCCATCATTTAATCAGTGCCATAGTTACTTTGATAAATCATAGACGAATTGATAAAATACTCAATCTTCTCAACACACAGCAACCCTTTATTTAAAGGAAAAAAGCACATATTGCTTCATAAGTGGCCTTTAAATGTTTTTGATAAGTTAGAGAGCAACACCTCAGAAAGGTTCGCAGAATAAATAAACATTAAAACAATTTTGATATTGTTGACAATAAATCATTTATCAGAACACAGCCTCACATAAATAGGCCCAGTGATTTTTTTTTGAGGGGGGGGGGGCCAAGAATATTTTGATGGTTTGATAAAGTCACATAAAAAACAAAACTTCTATTCAACATCAAACTGGTGATGGCGAGTCGAAAGCCCATTTTAAATCTCTGCTGATTTTTATTTTCACTGACTTCTACACCAGTGACATCACAAGATGCTTTACAATAGCTCTATAGTCCTTTTCTTAAAAAGAAAAATTATTCAACCTGAAATCTGACAAAAAAAACCATGTTGGAAGGAATGACTGCATGCATCGTGAGAATATCACTGCATTGCATGTACACGATGTGATTATAACAGAGGCAACATGACACAAGGCTCTTTTGATTGCTCTCCCTCCTGTATGACAAAGACAGCCCCTCTTTAAACAAAACAAATAGCGTGAGTGCTGTATAAACAGAACATTGCATCATTTTAATATTTCAACTTACAATGTAACTTATATGTAACTTGTTGGTGACCATCTTTCAGGAGTTGTATGCACCCTGAAATTACAAGGCTATTAGCTGACCTGAAGTTCCTTCCTCTACTATCTTACTGGAGGAAATCACCTGCTTAACATAAGTTGGTTAATAGCTTGGCAAAATTGTGGAGGAAGGAATTCCAGAAGTGTTAAGCAAATACATGATGTAATTTCAGGAGCATGATGCCTGGTTTATTTCAGAAAGCAAATCTTCCTATATTTATATTACACGTGAAAACACCATCTTCATTAAATGCCTTTCATAGTTGAGAGCAGAGAAAAAACGCATTTCACAGCAATATCATTGAAACCCATCAATATAGTTTACATTTAAAATTAATTCTCCCATCCAACATTTACTGTTTTACTTGTAATTGCTCACCTAATATTCAGTAAGAACAGAACACACAATGTGAAGCTGTGAGATATGATAAATATCCCATCATCATTCGTGAGTTATCAGGTTGGCCCACTCATGGAATATAAATCAAACCCCATGCACCCCCCCCCCCCCCCCACCCCGCACATCCCCCCCAACCAAATCCTCTATCCTTTATCTATTGTTTCTCTCCTCCTGTGCATAATATAGTCACACAGTGTTGAGATTAGGATTGTTTCATGCAGTACCAGGCAAGATGAATCATACAGTTCAATTATGCATTTTCAGTAATCCTTCAAACTGTTCTCACACAAAGACTTAATGTACAAAATTTTCTCAACAAGGAACCAGGAATACTTTCCTACAGCTGTCCATTGCTAAAACCACACACATACATCAATTTTAGTAAATGCTAGTGCAGGAAAGGTCATAAGGAAGCAGTCTGCCGATAGTATAAAAATATTTCAAAAGAAGATCACTTCCCTGAGCTCAAATTGTAAAAAAAAAAATGAACTTTGTTTAATGGGGTGGAAAAAAAGAGAGTTTGAACTAAGGGTACAAATCACTGGCTAGTCACGAAGCAGACATGTTGATTGAACACAGGAAAAAAAAGTTAGGCAGGAGTAAGAAGCTTATTTTATGAAGCCATTGTATAGCGAAAAATATATTTATATTGATATTTTATAAAGTTATTGTATATTTGGGTGCGACCACACATTTTGAATGTACATTCCATTCATAGCCCACGGAATGACTGCACAGTGCCCGCAGGAAGGATGTATTATCACATAAGGCGGCTTGTACTGGGTACATTGCAAGCTAGAGGTCAAGGCAGTTGTTTTTGTTTTTGCCCTGGGTTCTGGCCATTGATGGGAGAGGTCCCGTATGTAATCATTTCATATGATCCCTTACAAATCCAGGTCCCTAAGGAGACTGCTCATGTCATATTTCATTACAAATATATTACTGGCATTAATCTAGCTTATGGAGAAACAAACTGGACAACGCATGTATACAGTGCCAGAGATACCTTCTTTCAGAAGAGATGTTAAACCAAAACCCTGACTGCCCTCTCAGGTGGGTGTAAGAAATGCCATGGCACTATTTAAAAAAGAGTAGGGGAGTTCTCCCCGGTGTCCAGGCCAACAGTTACCTCTCAACCAACATCACCAAAAAAGAATATCCAGTCATTATCTCATTGCTGTTTGTGGGAGCTTGCTGTGCACAAATTGGCTGCCATGTTTCCTACATTGCAACAGTGACTGCATTTCAAAAGTAATTGGTTGCAAAGTTCTTTGGGACATTCTGAAGTCAGAGGTACTAAATGAGTACTTTGCATCTGCCTTTACCAAGAAAGATGCTGCCCAAGTCATGGTGAAGGAGGAGGTATTTGAGGTACTGGTTGGCTACAAATTGATAAAGAGGATCTATTAGAAAGGCTGGCTGTGATTAAAGTTGATATATCACCAGGATCGAATCATACGCACCCGAGAATGCTGAGAAAAGCGAGGGCAGAAATTGTGGACGTACTGGTCATAATTTTCCAATCTTCCTTAGATACAGGGTGGGACCAGAGGACTGGGGAATTGCAAATATTATACCATTGTTCAAAGAAGGATGCAAGAATAAACCCAGCAACTAAAGGACAGTCATTTCAACCATGGTGGTGGGAAAGCTATTAGGAATGAAAGTCACTTGCAGAAGGGTGGATTAATTAAGGAAAGCCAGCATGGTTGTTAAAGACAAATTGTGTTTAACTAACTTGATTGAGCTTTTTGATGAAGTAACTGAGAGGGTTGATGAGGGTAATGCAGTTGAATGTGGTGTACATGGACTTCCAAAAGGTGTTTGATAAAGTGCCACATAACAGGCTTGTCAGCAACGTTGAGGCCCATGCAATAAAAGGGAAAGTCGCAGCATGAATATGAATTTGGCTGAGTGACAAGAAAGAGTAGTGGTAAATGGTTTTTTGGACTTGGAGAAAGGTATACAGAGGTCAGTACTAGAACCACTGCTTTTCTTGAAATATACTAATGACTTAGTCTTGGGTGTACAGGGCACAGTTTCAAAATTTGCAGATGACACAAAACTTGGAAGTATTGTGAACTGTGAGGAAGATAGTGATAGACTTCAAGAGAACATAGACAGTCTGGTAGAACAGGCAGACATGTGGCAGATGAAATTTAATGCAACGAAATGTCAAGTGATACATTTTGGTAGGATGAACAGAGAGGCAATATAAACTAAAGGGACAAACTTCGGGAAGTATATTTGAAGCAATTCTCACATGCAAGTTAGTATAGAGGAAGATAGTTACGAGTGAACATTTGACACTAAATTCAGTCAAAATAAATTGCCAAATTGGACCTATTTAATTATTTTTAATTTACATCAAGTGAGTAGAACCAAGATCTTCCACTTAGTTGGATTGAATTCAGAATTCTAAAGGGGGTGCAGGAACAGAGACACCTAGGACTGTGTGTGTACAAATCATTGAAGGTGGCAGAGAAGGTTGAGAAAGTGCCTAAAAATGCATACAGGATCCTGGGCTTTATAAATTGAGGCACTGAGGAAGTTATGATGAACCTTTGTAAAACACTGGTTCTGCCTCAGCTAGAGTATTGTTCAAATTCTGGACACCGCACTTTAGGAAGGCAGTGAAGGCTTTGAAGAGGCTGAGAAAAGATTTACAAGAATGGTTTCAGGGATTAGAGTCTTCAGTTACAAGAATAGATTGGAAAAGCTGGGGTTGTTCTCCTTAGAGAACAGAAGTTGAAAGGAGATTTCAAAAGGTGTTCAAAATCATGAGGGGTCTAGATAGACATGATAGAGAGAAACTGTTCCCAATGGTGGAAGGGCCAAGAACCAGAGGACACCGATTCAAGGCGACAGGCAAAAAAACATGGCATGAGAAAACACTTTTTTTTAAATAAACGCAGCAAGTGTCTAGGATCTGGAATGTGTAATATTACTTGGTTATTTTGATATATGAACGATTATAAGACTCACAGAACAACAAGTAATATCCAAGCAAAATGTGGATTTTTGTTAAAACTTTACTAGAACAGAGATATATATACAGCTACTGTACGAGCCACATCTAAACATGTCTCACTCTGTCGAGCTACACCCACAACTCCCTGGTCATATGTGATGTGACACCACTTCCTCCAGTGATCTTCACTTACAGCCTCTTAAGGTGGTCCTTGCTTAACACTCTCTAAAATAGAGGAGGTTTGCTTATTTGTCCAGAACCTTGTTATCATAAACTTCTTCCCAGAGCTGAGCTCGTCTTCACGACTCCTCTGACTCAGAACTCTGGTTAACATGCTCATAGCCTCTGTACGTTCATCATTAAACTTTGTCTTTGAATATGTTCACAATGCCATAGGTTTGTCACATGTAGTGTTGGCATACAGCTCTCAGAGTTGACTTCAGTTCCATCTGAGAATTGCACTATTGGGTGTTTGGACCCTGTACGATCTGGGCTGGTTGCATATTCCCTGCAGGATACCAAGTTTCTGACGCACGATTGAGGACTCTGACCCTCTGTCTTACGTGCAATCGAGTTAATTCTGGCCCTGCTTGCCTTTCATATGATGCCTTCATCATCCCTTGTTGAAAAACTGATGACTGGCAACATCACCAACCATCGGCAATCCCTCTGGCCTCTGGGTACTTGCTGCGATGAACTGAAGCCCAAGGAGACAATCCTGGACATATCGCCCCCTCATGTCAAGACTCCCAATCTTTTGTGTCATCCTTTACATGGACCGACCTGATACACTTGACCTGGATATTTTCTGCCATTTTCGGCTTCATGTATTGTGACGATTCGTAGACCTTGGCATACTGGAAGTCCTGCAACAGCTGGTCCAGATATGCCCACAATGTAAAACATTTGTAGTGGCCATTTTGAGTTCCCATAGCTGCACTGCAAGGTTATCGTTCCAATGCACTCGATTAGAGAACCATTGTAGGCAGTCAGCCTAGCTGTGGTGGGTTGTACCATAGCTCACATTTCTTTAACTACATGTCCTTCAGTATACAGATGGGCAGAATATTTGCACTTGCTCCGGTGTCAATTTTTATCCTGAGCTTATACTTGCCACTCTGCTGTGGACATATAATCCCGATCATGGCGAATGCTTCAGATTATGTGAAAGCATGATACATTGATCCAAATTAACTATGTGGAATGCTTGCTCTCTGTTCACATGAGTGCATTTTTCATTTGTGTCCCCCTGACAAGCTGTCTCTCTACCGACCTATGTACCTGCTTGGGCTTTTGTTTTGTCTTGGCACACCTTTTGTTACATTGGCCATTGTCTTGCAGACTTTCTCTTTGCATGTGATCTGCAACCATTCCTGTGTGCAGTATCTGAACTTGGTTTTCTGCACTGCCTTGCCCAAAGTCTTCACATGTCATAAGCTTTGCACTGGTCCTGGTACACTGCAAATTGGGTGAGTCAGACCACATTTGCCACAAGGCTTAGCAGACTCCTGCACCTTGGTTACCATACCAATTGTTGTAGCCACCCCCAACGCTTGTAATTGTTGGTGCCCGGTCATGATGACTTCAAATTTCCTGCCATCGTCGATGTAGTGCATTTATGGTGTGCCCTTTCTAGCAGGTCTTTTTGATTACCAACCCTATAACCCATTCTGACAATTCGATATCTGTGAAGTCACAATATTGAGCTTTGGCTCAACACCTTGCAATAAACTGATCAATAACTCATCTTGCCTTTGCCGGTCATCAGAAGCTCAAGCCTATGTACTCAGAAATTTACCTTTACCTTGAGTTGCTCCTCCAGGAATGACCATAGCTTGCTAGGGTACTTCTAATCCTCACCTGACAATCCTGATGTATTGATCCATTGCAGGCCCTCATTGCCCAGTGCAATCTTAATCTTGATAGCTTGTCTCTCTGGTTCGTTCACTTCTTGATCTAGGAAAAATAGTTTCATTTGTCGGTGAAACAGTTTAAATTCAGGCGCTGTGTCCGACATCTTCTAATCTATAAGTGGATATCTGAAAGCCATTGTCTTAACTATCCTGCTTTTTAATAAATATAGGACCTTTTACAGGTTTTCCTTTTCACAGGCACACTTCTTTTACAGGCTCTCTGCTTTACAGATTTTCTGGTTTCTGCTTTAGACAGGTTCATTTTTGCAGGACTGCCCCTTTCGAGAATGAGACACCACAGCTGCTTTCTGTTTTCACAGCTTGTTTTTTTTTTATCTTTTCATTCACAGGCTGTTTTTTTTTTAAACTGAGTTTTTCTATGAAAAAAAGGGCTGCAGCTTTCAGAACCAGCAGCTGCCACAGCCAGCCTTTTGCTTTGTGCTGGATCTCCAGTTGCGCTGTTGGATTCCTCCTGCTCTTTTTGGACTAGGCCCCACCCATGGAGCAAAAAAAACCAGAACAGCAATGGCTTCAGTTACTGCTTTTCAAATTTTTCGACCCTCTGCCATACCAGTTGTAAGCTCTGATCCTCTGGCAAATTGCCTACTCAACTCAGAGTTTCAATATCTCCTGGGGTCCTGTATGTAGTCTAGCTCGCTGCATTGTTGTAGGGTCTCCTGCCAACTGCCCCCCACCTGAATCTTCAGCCTTTCAGGTCGACAATTTGTTGTTTTTTTGTTTTCTTAGTGCGCTCTTTAGAAAAAAAAACATTTCCGCGATGTGGTATTTGGTGGTCTTCATAAAAAATATATCCCACTGTTGCCACCAGATAATATTACTTGTTCCTTAAAATGTGAACTATTGTAAGACTCACAGGACTACAAGTAATAACCAAAGGAAATGTGGCTTTTAATTGTAACTTAACTAGAACATATATATAAATATGAATACAGCTACTGCATGAGAAAAATGTAAACACATCTCGCTCTGTCGGGATACACCCACAACTCCCTGGTCATGTGTGATGTGACACCACTTCTTCCAGTGATCTTCACTTACAGCTTCTTAAGGTGGCCCTCTTAAGATGGTCCCACAACGGAATGCACTGCCTGAAAGGGTGGTGGAGGCAAATTCAATTGCGGCTTTCGAAAGGAAATTGGATAAACACATGAAGATAAAAAATTTGCAGGCATACGGGGAAAAGGGCAGGGCAGTGGGACTAGCCGAATTGTTCTTACAGAGCTAGTGCAGACTCGACAGGCCAAATGGTTACAACAAGAAAAGGAACATTCTATGATTCTATGGAAAGTGCTACATAAATGCAAGTTCTTTTTTTCTTGCTATATAGCATCCCACTAGCTCTAAGAAACTGGTTTCATGTTTACACATTATACAGACTTCAAATATCCACAGCATATACACCAGCAGCCTCATTATGAATTATGCAGCACTCTTTCGCAATGCTAAATTGCCTACACATAGCACTAGATATGAACAAACGCCTAATCACTGAAAGTCATGAGTTGTGCACTCAGATTTTTCTGTTCCCCACGCCCCTGTCAAAACCCACTCCCCTCCACCCCACCAGTAAATAACTGTCCCATTGTGTATCCTACATGTTCACTGTCAGCAAACAAATTAAGGCTCTAACAATTGACTTTAATGAGAAATTTACATGTTTTCAAATTTCACACACAAACAGTTTCAATATACCTGTTGAATTCTCAGAGAATAATTTAAAATGTCTTTGTCACAGGCTTAGCTAATTAGAAATAATGATGGCATTCAAATAGTCTAGAGATTGGATTTAGCTTTTTTGTTATGATTCTCTTATCCCAGATCCGAATGCTGTTTCGCAAGAATCGCCCTGATATTTCTGGGGAGGGAGGGTTTGGGTGAGGCCATAAACAGCCAAAGAGCCCAGCAAGACCGGGGACACGTATGTCCTGCCGAACTTAACTGCAAGACCTCTTTTTTTTTTTGCTCCATTTCCTGCTCATCAGCCCACCCAGCAGTCAGGAAGGAACATGAATGGCAGGAGTCCTTGGAGATGGCCATACAAACATACGAATTAGGAGCAGGAATAGGCCATTCGACCCCTCGAGCCTGCTCCGACATTTAGTAAGACCATGGTTGATCTGATTGTAACCTTGACTCCACATTCCTACCTATCCCTGATAACCTTCCACCCCATTGCTTATCAAGAATCTATCTTATCAAAGTCCTTGGCAATTGGGAGGTTGCTATAGGGAGGGAGAGAGAAAGGTGACAAATGGGGCTCAGGAAGGCCGAAAGCTTCCTCAAGCAGCCTCGGTTGCACTCCTGGTCTTCCTGGCCCACAAGGACTGCTGAAAAGGACATATGCCTTGGGAAGCCCGCTTCCCTTTCACTGCCATATTTCCAGACATCTGGGAAACCCATGCAGCAAAGGCCAATTTTAAATCAGTCTCCCAATTGCACTGCGGGAGCCCGATTTAGATATGTAATGAAGTACCCCCATTCTCCATGGTGGAACACTCAGATGCCCAGATATTGCCACAAGGACAGCGTGTTGGGGTTGGGGGTCCTCATATTTAACCCCAATCCGTCAAGAGAGAGGTTAATATTGAGGCCAATATTTCAGGTTTTGCTGTGCTTCATTTTAACTTGCTCACTTTAGAGTGGATATGTTCCACACCACTACCAAGTAGGGTTACTTAAACAGCTCTGTCATGGCACAATCTCATTAGGTCTCTTTTGGGAGAAGACTCATTTGTCAGGTCAGTTGTGCCTGTGACAAATACTGGCTACACACTGAATTTTGCGCAGAGTGGACAGAAAGCAGCTAAGTATTTATCACCAGCCATAACGAGAGAATAATCCGGTCTGTATATGAATTTGCAGAAATCAAGGTGAAAATTATTAATGATGGGAAATGGAATATTTTTGATTTTCTTAAACTAATGACTACATTAAACTCTCCTGAGCCCTCCTTTACCTTAACCTCAGAAATAAAACAAAGCCCTTTGATTTCTGTATCTTCGTGCCCATCAGTGGAAAATTGCAGATAGTTGGGTGATGTGGACTCATAGGCCAAGGGGCTGGCAAACATTGGGTCGAATCTTGCTATGATGTTTCTGACCATATCCTCTCCATCCCATTTGGGACATCATTTTTAGAACAGTTTCTTGGAACATTATGTTATGGAACCGACAAGGGATAAAGATTTCTTAGATTTAGCATTGTGTAATGAAGCAGGGTTAATTAGTAATGCCAGAGTAAAAGATCCACTGGGAAATAGTGATCATACTATCACTGAATTCCTGTTACGTTTGAAAGGGACATACTCCAATCACGAACAAGAATCCTAAACTTAAACAAAGCCAATTACGTAGGTCTAAGGGGAGAACTGGTTAAGGTAAATTGGGTAAATAGACTAAAAGGTATAGCAGTAAATGAACAGTGGGAAACCTTTAAAGAAACAATTCTAAATGTTGAACAAAAATACATTCCATTGAAAAACAAAAACTCAGCAAGACTGACCCATCCGTGGCTTACTCAGGAAGTTAAGGATAGCATTAGATTGAAAGAAAAGGCTTGTAATGTTGCAAAAAACAGTAGCAAGTCTGAGGATTGGGAGTCTTTTAGAAACCAGCAAAGGGTCACCAAAACTTTGATACAAAAGGAAAAAATAGAATATGAGAGTAAACAAAGCCAGTAATATAAAAACAGACAAGAGCTTTTATGGGTATATAAAAAGGAAGAGAGTAGCTAAAGTAAATATTGCTCCTTAGAAGCAGAGACAGGAGAAATAATCATGGGGAATGAGGAAATGGCAGAGGCATTGAACAAATATTTTGTGTCTGTCTTCACAGTAGATAACACAAGTTTTTTTTAAATTAATTCATGGGAAGTGGGCGTCACTGGCTATGCCAGCATTTATTGCCCATCCCTAATTGCCCTTGAGAAGGTGCAGTCCATGTGAGGTAGGTACACCCACAGTGCTGTTAGGAAGGGAGTTCCAGGATTTTGACCCAGTGACAGTGAAGGAACAGCGATATAGTTCCAAGTCAGGATGGTGTGTGACTTGGACGTTTCATACCAGAAATAAACAAGAACTTAGTGGCTAAAAAAGGTGAGGAAATTAAAGGAAATTAATATCAGAGAAAAAGTATTGGAGAAACTCAAGGGACTAAAATCTAACAAATCCCTGGGACCTGATGACCTATAGCCTACGGTTCTAAAGGAGACAGCTGCAGAAATAGTGGATGTGTTAGCTATGATTTTCCAGAATTCCTTAGATTCAGAAATGGTGCCATCAGATTGTAACTTGGCAAATATTACTCCACTTTTCAATAAATGAGGGAGAGAGAAAACAGGGAACTACAGGCCAGTTAGCCGAACATCAGTGGTTGGGAAAATGCTGGAATCTATTATTAAGGAAGTCTTAAAAATATATTGAAAAAACACAGTATGATTAGAACAAGTCAACATGATTTTACTAAAGGGAAATCAAGTTTGACAAATTTATTCGAGTTTTATTGAGGGTGTAACTAGTAGGGTAGATAAATGGGAACCAGTAGATGTAGTATACCTGGATTTCCAAAAGGTGTTCAATAAAGGTGCCAGACAAAAGGTTCATAGGCAAGATAAGGGCTCCATGAGTTAGGGGTAATATATTAGCATGGATAGAGGATTGGTTAACAGACAGGAAGCAAAGAGTGGGCATTAACAGGGTATTTTCAAGTTGGTAGGCAGTGAATAGTGGAGTGCTGCAAGGATCAGTGCTGGGGCTCAGCTATTTACAATGAATTTATTAATGACTTAGATGAGGAGACAGAGAATAATATATCTAAGTTTGCTGATGATACAAAGGTAGGTGGAAAGATAAGCTGTGGGGAGAACATTGAGAGGCTACAAAGACATACACATAGGTTAAGTGAGTAGGCAACAAGATGGCAGATGGAGTATAATGGAGGAAAGTGTGAAGTTATTCACTTTGGTTGAAAGAATAGAAAAGTAGAATATTTTTTAAAGGGTGTGAAGCTTGTAAGTGTTGATGTTCAAAGAGACTTGGGTGTGCTTGTATAAGGAACACAGAAAGTTAGCATGCAGGTACAGCAAGCAATTAGGAAGGCAAATGGCCCAAAACCAGGGTTTTGGTGAGACCACATCTGGAGTACTGTGTGCAGTTTTGGTCTCCACATTTAAGAAAGGATGGAGGCGGTACAGCAAAGGCTCACTAAATTGGTCCCTAGGATGAGGGGGTTGTCCTATGATGAGAGGCTGAGTAAATTGGGCCTATATTCTCCAGAGCTTCGAAGAGTGAGAAGGGATCGCATTGATACATTTAAGATTCTGAAGGGGCTGGATAGTAAAGCCTGGCTCAAATCTAAAATTAAAACCCGACCCAGGCCCGACTCGACCACAGTCAACCCAAACCCGACCCGAGCCCTTTAATGCTTTTTCGCACCCGACCCGAATATCATTCATCTGTTCCGGCAGCAGGCTATTCCTGCAGCTGGAGTTGTGGGGAATCATGGGTAAGCCTGATCCCGTGACCTCCCAGAAGCAGTGTCCAGCCCGACCTGACCTGAGCTCGAATGCTGGACTCGGAATTTCGACCTGACCCAAACTCGACATATGTAGTCGGGTCTAGTCGGGTTTGAGTCAGATAGCCAGGCTTTACTGGATAGGGTAGACATTGAGAGATTGTTCCTGCTGGTCGAGGAATCTAAAACATGGGGGCACAGTCTCAGGAAAAGAGAATAATCATTTAGGACTGAGATGAGGAGAAATTACTTCACTCAAAGGGTTATGAATCTTTGGAATACTCTACCCCAGGGGGTTGTGGATAGACAGATGTTTGGTTTCTCAGGGAATCAAGGGATACGATGAGTGGGCAGGAAAGTGGAGTTGATGCCCAAGATCAACCATGATCATACTGAACGGAAAAGCAGGCTTGATGGACCACATGGTCTACTCCTGCTCCTATTTCTTGTGTTCTTGCATTCAAAGGCTGCTGACTTCAACCTCCAAATCATCGCCAGTCTCTACCCCTGTTTCAACTCATCTGTTTCAAAATTTCTCATCCATGTCTTTCTCACCCCCAGATTCAACTATTCCAAAGTTTTCCTGGCCAACCTCCCATCCTCCACACTGTATAAACTTCAGCTCAGCTGAAATGTTGCAGCCTCCATTCTATCCCGCACCAAGTCCCACTCACTCTTCATCCTATCCTGCTGACCTACATTAGCTCCCAGTCCACCAAAGCCTCAAATTTAAAATTATCATTGCGTTTACATCCCTTCATGGTCTTGTGCCTCCCTATCTCCGTAACCTCCTCCAGCCCTGCACTCAACTCTCCATTCCTGTAGCACTGGCCTTCTGTGCACATCCCCTCCCTTTGCCTCACCATTGGTGTTCGTGCCTTCAGCCACATTCTGGATCTGCTCACTAAGCTCCTCCATTTCTCTCTCCTCCTTTAAAATGCTCTTTAAAACCCACCTCTTTGACCAAGTTTTGAATTGTCCTTCCTACTATCTCCTTGGCTCTGCATCCATTTTCCCACTTATGCCTCTGTGAAGCACCTTGGGCCATTTTTTTCTATATTAAAGGCTCTATATAAATGCAAAGTTGTTGCATTATTTTGAATCTAATAGTTATTTTTTAATATTTGGCAAGACAATTTGCGTTTAAACAGTTTTTATAAAAGTAGCTGAATATTTAAATTAAAATTGCTGCTACTTTTTTTTTCAAAGCTATTAATATTTGATTGCAATAATGTTTCAGTTAATGTCTGACTGTAATTATAGTTGAGTTAACGTTTGTTTTTATAGTGTTTTTTCAATAAAATCGCAATTACATTTTTTAATGTAACATTAAGTCTAGAGCACTGAGTAATGTGCCAGAGAAACTGAATAGACCTACCACAGAATGGATGGACCAACTGCATAATGTTCTTGCCGCAAACTTTAGTCGGGCTTGGTAATAGGTTTTTATGTGGGCTGAGATGGTAAAATATTTCATATCCTCAAAAGGGGGAAAGCGAGTATTATCTGTGGAGAGCAGCCAGAGTGAGGCGTGCAGAGGGACTGGTCTTCTGAAATTTCACTCGATTAACGCTGAGGAATGAGGAAATTTATGTAGAACTTTAGACCAGGAGATGAAATAAAAGGGTTCTATTTTAATTTTTGGGTGGCTGACTGCCTGTCCTGGTGGGGAAGAAAGGCTGCAAAGAGGCTGGAGCCATTTTGAGATGCAGGCCTCAATTAAAATGCAGCTAGCAAGCTGTGAGCACCAAACAGATGTACCGATGCTGCTGTTTGTTAGACTTAGGCCACTCCAATATTGGGAAGCCCAGTGGGTTCACGGGCCCAACAGCAAGGCCTGTCTGAGAGGTGTCGGGTGGGGGAGGAGCCAGGGGTGTGACAGCAGCCCAGATTTTTATTGTGGCATCCAGAGGAGCAGGTTCAGACCAGAATATATTACTTTAAGTCAAGGAAGTCAAAATGAAGACACGTTGGCATCAGTAAAGACATTATTAAAACAACACTATTTTGATACACTACATGGCTGTGAGGCAGTACGAGGCTTAATGCAGTGTTGAAACTGTGGTCACAGTATAATTAGCACACTAGTGGCAGGTTAGGTCCCAAAATTGTATTTTAATTAGAAATAGCTGTTCCATAGGCTTTGGCCTTACAGCACAGGAATAACCCCTCACCATCCTGGTGATGCAAGAGAAATGTCATGTGTTTAGTCTGTTTCCAGAATGATTGTAATTGGAAAGAAAGAGAAAGGCTGCCTGTCAAAGAAAAAGTAAACATTTTTGGATTTCAATCCAAATATTCCCCAATCTGCTTGGTTGAAATTCAAAGGGTTGAGACAGCCCAAATACATTTCACCTTTAGAACCAACATAGGGAAGAGACTCTCATCTAATCAGCTAGGCCCTGGAGGTAAATGAACCGTTTGTTCAACCCAGTTTATTACCCAGTGTCCAAAAAAACATGACTCATCTAAGTTAGCCCCCTCGCAGCAAAAGACTCCCAAGAGAACAGAGGAAATGCTTGAGGGACATGCTCAAGGCATTCCTGAAGAAGTTCAACATACCCACCGACTCATGGGAGTCCCTGTCCCTCAACCATTCAAAGTGGAGAAGATGCATTTGGGAAGGTACCGAGCGCCTCGAGATTTTGACGGGAGTGCACAGCCCTCCCAAGTAACTCGCCTATCCAACTCTTCAAACACCAACTGCCACAAATGGTAGAGTCTGCAGTTCGCACATCGGACTCGTTAGCCACGCTCAAAGTGGAAGTTCTGTTTGTTTGCCACAGAATGGACTTTTGGAGAAATCCAGCAAATATAGTGCTAGAAAATGATTTGTTTGGATTACACTGAATTATGCAAGAGCATAAACCTAACTATAGACGAATGCCATCCTGGAGACATTTTGTTCAAACTTATATGCAGATTTATGCCAATGAAAGGATTCATTTACATTCTAAAGCGCAGCCCATCTAAGAATGATAAAGGCATAGACAATACCATTGATGTACACCTGCATGCAAACTGGTTTTCCTGCTGAGAATCCATTACTTGTGGTGCCTTTGATAACACACAGTATATCTGTAGCATATTAAACAGATTAAAGCAACAAACCTCTGGGGAGTTTCCCGTCAAATCACTGAAACAAAAAATACTAGTGACTTAATGCCAATGGAGCGCTTTTAACAGCGTAAAAAATACCAATCTGAGGAACAACATGATCTTATTTGCTATGCAATTTATTTTGTGTAGTCAACAAAGAAGCACTGCATGTACATTAACCCTTACCCTGCTGAATAAGCAGGAACTGAAAGGTTAAACAAAGTGGCAGGGGGGGTTAACACTATATAGATTAAAGAACAATGTAAATGAATCAGATTTTGATACACTTCTCCAAATTTGAATTGAAAAGGGACTTGAACTTGCTGAAGTTACTCCAGATTAATTTGGCTTGTAAACACTTCATTCAAATTTGTAGTGCAGTCCGTGGTCTATAATGCACCAGAAACACGGCCATCAGCAACACATACGACCTCAACGCTGACATGATAAAGTGATGTAAATGCATCAAGCAGAGCTGAAGTAGCATTCATTCACTCCACCCACCCCCATACCACCCTCCTCCCCTCCCACACAACCACCACCCCATCTCAACCAATTCTATCGATTTTTAAAGACAGAAAGATCATGCTTTGTTTCATTCTGAGGTCCTCGTGTATATTTTAGTATATAACACAGTAGCTATAATATAGTACTATCCATTTTAGTTACAAATATAAACAAGACCAAAACACACACCTACCTACATAGTCTTCAGATTGAACACAAGCAGATATCTGGATTCTTCTTTCTAGAGGCTGGTTTTAAAGGATAGCTTTGTGTCTGTAATTCCACTTATACTGGCATCAATGCTGAAATGAGTTAAATTATCACCAACAATTACAATCCTAACAATGTCAGAATTGCCAACAGTGAGATTTTATGAGAAAACCAATAAGGCAGAACACACTGAAATGGATAACATGTATTTTTTCATTTTGTTTGGGCTAGAAAGGGGATGCACAGAAATGGATTACTTCAACAATAAAATATAGAGTTTCATTCAAAATAAGAGATTTAACAAGTCTACAATGCCATCTTGCAGTTATGGATCTGTAAAAATTGGTAGAGATAATAAAAGAAATTATGATTAATGCTAAAGGTGTGTTTGTACATTGAGTGTTCAACTTTTACTGCCTCACATGGACTAGAGTGGTTCAAGATGGGGGTCCACCACCACCTTCTCAGCACAACCAGGGATGGGCAATAAATGCCTGTGATACCCACATTGAGAATAAAAGATGTCTTAGGGTGAAAACAGAAAAGAAAGGTCACTAAGTAATTGATAGGTAAAGCTTACACTTCAGGCTACTTATAAATGAGTATTTAAACAAGCTGAGCTACTGCCCATCAATAATGACACACACACAGACACACACAGACAGACACACACCCCTAAATTGTTTTAGGTCTCAGACAGGTTATCTTTAGGCCAACTCATCTATGTTACAATGCAAAGCTTTCAAACAAATCTTCAATTGCAGTTAATCTGTGCATGAGCCAAACGATTGTAAAATCACCATTTGCAGTATGATGCATATGGATATCAAGTCACAAAACATGCTGATGGCAAAACAGCCTGCTATGTTTATAACACAGATTCACCTTCCAGATTACAATGGAAAATATGGTGCTATTACACCCTTGTTATACTATCAATATTGCCTTGATATACTTTAGAGGCTGGTGCAGGTGAGACAATTAAACAATGCTACTTCAGCCCTCTTTCCTTCAAATGCTACTGTGCATCTGTGTCATGCATCCCATATCGATACTGTGTGAGCAATGATACTCGGAGTTTCAGAGGAAAAATTCCTGTGTGTGCCAGGCTTCAAACGGAAGTTACTCTCCAAGGGGACAATTGGACTCATTTTAAAATATTAGACAAATGCTGAATCCATACTTGCCATATCATCAGGAGATGCACTGGTTTCTGATGCAGTGCCACTGTTAAATGGGAGTTGGCACAGCAGTTTAATGTGATTACCCCATATAAAAGTAAGGACAAGAGGCGAGAAGGTCCCTGTGATTCTTTCAGCTCTTTCCACTACTACGTAAACTCATGCACCCAAGCATCCAACTGTGCAATGAACTGCTGTAATGCCTTTGATTCCACTAGCTTACCTGGTAGATCGTTCCAAACATTTACTACCCTTTGGTGAACATTTTTTTTCCCCAAAATCCGTTGTACTTTTTTTCTCACAAAAATTCTGCCCTGGTTTCTAATTGTCTAACATGAAAGTAATGTTCTGGATTCATTTTTCTATCCCATTTAATACTTCATATATGTCACCAAGGTGCCCTTTAAGCAACTTGTCTCAGTTCAGTTGGCAGCAAACTCCGCTCTAATTCAGAAGGTTGTAGGATCAAGCCCCTTGCCAGCACTTGAAGCCCTCTGATTGGCCAGCAGCTCTTGGAGGCGGGCTCCCATCTTTTAAAGGAATGGGAGCGCCGGCACCAGGCAATTAATTGCCTGAACACTGAAAAATGTGGCAGGGGTCCCTCAAATGGCTGAGGCATGTTGCCCCCGGCTTTGTGCTCTAGCAGCGGGACCCCTGCTGCAGGCACAAAATTCAGCCCATAACCTAGATTGACACTTCAGACCTGAGGGAGTGCTGAGTTGCTTGAGGTGCCTTCTTTCAGCTGAAATCTCTAACCAAGGCCCCGCCTGTCTGTTCAAGTGAACATACAAGATGGCTCTATTTGAACAAAATCAGGGAGTACTTCTAGTTTTTTGGTCAACATTCCTCCCTCAACGAACACCACCAAAAAAAGATTACCTTGTCATTTCTTCACTTGCTGTATGCAAATTGGCTGCTTCATTTGCCTGCATAACAATTTTGGGATGGGGATCAAATAAGCTGTTACATAAATGTAAATTAATTCTTAAATTGCGGAGTTTAAACTGCTCTAATCTTTCCTCATGGCTCATCTCCTTTACATGTGGGATCATTTTTGTTGCTTTTCTCTGCATCTTTTCTTGGGTGGTTCTCAGTGGAGATGGAGCAGCTGAATCAAAATCCAGCCTAGATGCTCTATACAACCATTTTTATATTGTTATACTATTATGGAGGTAACTTTGGTGCAAAAATTCCAATATAAAACAAACATTATACTGTTATTGAGAGTTCCTCTTCATACTGGATTTGTACTGTGTTATGGACAGGTAGGAAATGATAAAGATGATTTCTACTTTTCACCTCTCAACTGATCAAAGACAATGTGTTTTGTTAGAATTGTGTTTCAATCCTTAAGCATTTTAAAGGTCAATAAATGGACAAATGACAGATTTTCTCATAGGTTTAGAGAAAGATAAATATTTATTAAACAGTACCCAAATACACACACACATACACACGAGAAAAGATAACGATTAAAAGATAGCATGCATTTAGGTCTGATGGTTTTAAAAAGAGTTCACTGTGAAACCTTGCTCGTTTCCCTGGGGGGAAGATTTAAAAGCAGTGCAGGCTTGTTTTACCTTATTCCTTGCTCATTGGAGTCAGACTTTGGAAAGTTGCAGGTGGATGAATGCTTTGCTGCAGACGTCTTTGGTTAAATCTCAGTCACAGTTCAATGGCAGAAATCCTGTTACAACTTCTCAGGTAGGGAGTTCCAAGGTCACCTTTCATCTCTGCCTCTAGGTAGTTTAAAGATGGTATTCTGGCAGGGTCCTCCTTGCTAGAATGAACCTCTCTTCCTTCTGGCTTTCTGGATGGAAAACGACCCTTATTAAAATCTCCTCATCAGAGACTAGGTTCCTGTCAGGTAACCCAAGTTTCTCTCCCATTGTGTTTTCATAAATGGTGTTTGCTGTTGTGGCCATTGTTAGGCAATCATAGAATCATAGGAAGTTTAAGGACATAAGAACTAGGAGCAGGAGTAGGCAATTCAGCCCCTCGAACCTGCTCCGCCATTCAATACGATCATGGCTGATGTCATCTCGGCCTCAACTCCACTTTCCTGCCCATTCTCCATAACCCTTCAACCCATTTCTAGTTAAAAATCTGTATCTTCTCCTTAAATTTACTCAATGTCCTGGCATCCACTGCATTCTGGGGTAGTGAATTTCACAGACTCACGACCCTTTGAGAGAATTTCTCCTCATCTCTGTTTTAAATCTGCTACCTCTTATCCTAAAACTATGACCTCTCGTTCTAGATTGCCCCATCAGAGGAAACATCCTCTCTACGCCTACTTTGTCAATTCCCTTAACCATCTTATATACCTCAAATAGATCTCCTCTCATTCTTCTAAACTCTAGAGAGTAAAGGCCTAAACTGCTCAATCTCTCTTCATAAGACAAACCCCTCCTCTCTGGAATCAATCTAGTGAACCTCCTCTGAGCTGCCACCAATGCAACTACATCCCTCCTCAAGTAAGGGGACCAAAACTGTACACAGTACTCCAGGTGAGGTCTCATTAATGCCTTGTACAGTTGCAGCAACACTTCCCTGCTTTTATACTCTATTCCTTTAGCAATAAGTGCCAAAATTCCATTTGCCTTCCTTATTACCTGCTGTACTAGTTTTCTGCGATTCATGCACGAGGACACCCAGATCCCTCTGCACCAAAGCACAGAAAGAGGCCACTTGGCCCATCATGTCTGTGCTGCCTGAAAAAATAACCACACAGCCTAATCCCACTTTCCAGCATTTAGTCCATAGCCCTGCAGGTTCCGGCCCTTCATGTGCAAATCCAGGTGTCTTTTAAATGAGATGAGGTTTTCTGTCTCTACCACCCTTTCAGGCTGCGAGTTCCAGACCCCCATCACCCTCTGGGTGAAAAATCCTTTCCTCATCTCCCCTCTAATACTTCTGCCAATCACTTTAAATCTATGTCCGCTAGTCACTGATCCCTCTAAGGTAAATAGGCCCTTCCCATCCACTCTATCCAGGCCCCTCAGAATTTTGGGTTTGGATGTTGCTCATCTCTATGCCATCTTGATAAAGTGGCGTTTTTTCACACACTATCCGGAGTTTGAGGCTGGAGTCTCCATGCCTCCGAAGTCATTGTTAGACCAACTTGAAAAGGGTAGCCATTAACATTTCAAATGCTTTTGTTACAGTCAAGTGAGGAGGGGTTGAAGGGCTTTCCTCTTCTCCCTCTCCTTGTTAGATCACAACAGGTTTAATTCTTTCTTAACGTGGATGTACTGGCGAATTACCTGCCTGATTACTTACTTGCTATGATCATAATAAGAACCAATTGGACAGGTTTTCTTGAGTTAACAAAGAAAGAGATTAACTTTATTGTATCTAAAGTGAATAAAATAATAAACAACCCACCAACTTTCACTCTCACAAACACACACACTAGAGGTTTACACACACACACAAATAGGTTACAAAGAAGGGAAAGATAGATTGGTTGAGTTAGAGTCCAGAAAAAGTATACAGTCTGTGGGGTTTGATAATTTGACTGGCTTCTAGCTGAATTCAGTGCTCCTGAGGCTTTTAGTTTGAAGAGGTAGATGACTGGTTCAGTGAGTCTCTTGGAGATAGCAACATGGATGATTTCCTTCAACGGGGTTTCTGATTGTAGCCGGTGTATGCAAAGGTGATCAGTCATCAGGTAGGATTTGAAAGCTTTCAAGCTGGAATGGAGAGGGAGAGAGAGACCCCCCCCCCCCACCCCACCCACTTAGGATCTGCTCATGTCAGAGTCCAGTTGCTTCTCCTCTGCTGCAGAAAAAACACTAGCTTAAAACCACAGATGGGGAGGGGCTTGTCACATGACAGTCACTCAGTCAAACATAGCAGTATTTCTTCTTGTTGAGAGAACAGGTAGTTCCTTTAAACTTCCTGAGTCTTGGTTCTTGCTGGGGACTTAGCTGGCATTTCATCTCCCTCCTTACAAGCATTGCAGTGTAGGATACAGTGTGCAAATAGGTGATCATCTTAAGCTGAAAGGATGACTTTGCTGGCAGCTCATCTTTTAAAAATGTATTTTTAAAAAAATATATAAATTCAGATCTGCAGTCAGTGGATTAAAGAAAATTATCATTCAACAAAACACAATGGCATAACACTTTCTTCAACACTTGACGAGACATGATGATTGCTGGAACCCTGAACCAGTTACCAAGTGAATTCACAATACAGGAGGTCTCCCGGCCGCTTACTCGCTTTCTGCAAAAGGTGTCCGTTTTGAGTTAAATTCATCAGTTCATTTTATTGTTCATAATTTCTCTTTGCTTGAGCGTAACAACTGATATAGTTTAATTCAGAATATGTTCACTGTCGGCTTGTGGGATTATCCTGGTCTGAAGTGTTCTAGAATAAATGGAGGTTTCTATCTAATCACAAACTTGCTGACAATATCCATCATTACGTCTCACCTGATGTGCATCATTTCCATAGCTATTGTTTTATAAACTTGTATTGAGTTGTATTAAAGATTAATTATCTCCATTCTTCACAGCATAAGCAAAGCTCAATTTACTGTAACTGACTGAGGAATTTCATGTTAATCAACGATTTCTCAAGTTCTCACATATTACAAATCCACAGATACACATCAAATGCAGCAGACCGATGTAGTAAGTACATAGAGGGCTGAAATTTAGACAGCACCCGCCCTGCCCCGACATTGGGGGTCGTGACGGGGTGGGGGGGGGGGGGGGAGGCGGACCTGGAAAATGCCTCCGGGAGAGGCCCGCCCTGGACATGGACGCCGGGAAGACCCAACCCCATATTGCCGGCAGTGGCAAGGCCTCATAGCAGCCCCCCACCACTTGGCAATGGAAGCCCAATTTACATATGTAAATTAATGTAAATACCTGAATTAATGACCATCCTGCTCCCGCCATCTGTCCCGGGGCGATATTGGTGTCAGTGGCCGGCACACCCGGGCCTTCGGATCCCCATCTGGGGATCAGAGGCAAACCACTGGTAGGGAATGGGGAGCAGTTAAGTTTTCCGGTGCGGGAAGGGTGGGGGTGAGGAGCGGAGTCAAACTCATCTGATTGGTGTAGCGGATGGTAGGAAGGGTTACAGTGCACCGTTTATGAACTTTGGGAAGGAGAAAGGTCAGGTGGGCAGGGTAAGTGTTTTGGGGGGGCAAGGAGAGGGCAAGTAATGCATTGTATGGTTATTGGGTGGGTGGGTGGGTGGGAGGGGCAAGTTAAATGTTTTTAAAATTTTTTGTAACCTCTTTAAAAATTTAAATTTAAATGGAAGGACTCAAAGCCCTTTAAAAATGGCATCAGTGCCTGCACAAAGGCTGCTGCCACCAAAGCCAGGGACGTACAGCCCGCCCCCTCCACGTCATCAGGGTGGGTGGTCCGCCTCGGCCATTTAAATAAGCCACCGTGCTGAATATCCTGGCGGCTCCGTGACATGCAGTCCGCATGGGTGGGCCACCATTGTTTACGTCTGCCGCCGATCACGGCGGTGGCACCATAAATTTCAGCCCATAGTCACCACATTCAAGGCACAAAATGCACCACCTAATAGCCCCTACTAAGCAAGCACACTGCCTCCTGTGATCTGAGCCTATGCAGACCAGATTTAATCTCATGCTCTGTGCTGATCTAGCTCAACTCAGTTGGGCTGCAGTTGGCGTAATGCAATTGGTCTTGTGCTTTTAGCCAAGAGATGGCGAAAAAAAGAGCTTGGTTTTCTGATTGGGGGATTGCTTTGCAGAACACCTCCACTCAGTCCGCAAGCATGACCCCGAGCTTTCGGTTTCTTGCCATTTCAACTCAACACACTGCTCTCTTGCCCACATTTCTGTCCTTGGCCTGCTGCAGTGTTCCAGTGAACATCGACGCAAGCTTGAGGAACAGCATCTCATCTTTTGATTAAGCATTCTACAGCCTTCCGGACTCAAGATTGAGTTCAATAATTTCAGAGCACTACTGGCCAGTTATTTTATTTTTATTTATTATTTGATTTTATTTTTTAATCATGCGTCTGCTTTAACTTGGTTTTTCATGTTGCGCTTTTGCACAGAGCTACGCATTATTCTGCCATTAACACTCTCTCTGGACTAATGCTTTGTCTTTTACAATAACCATTAGCACGCCCTTTGCCTTTGTCCCTTGATAGCTTTGTCATTTAACCTCTCCTCCCCTCTGCCCTATTACACACCTTCCCTTTTGTTTTCTTTCCCACCCCACCTGCTTTATTTGCTTAAAACCTATTACATTTCGAACCTTTGCCAGTTCTGATGAAAGATCACAGACCTGAAACATTAACTCTGCTTCTCTCTCCACAGATGCTGCCTGACCTGCTGAGTATTTCCAGCACTTTGTTTTTATTTCAGATTTCCAGCATCCACAGTATTTTGCTTTTATTTATGTTAGGTTTTCTGACACTGATTCCTATTCAGTCACAACTACTGGAGTGAGAGTGTGAAAGTATGCATTTGTAAGGAAGTGTTGGGTTAGAGCAGGATTGGGCTTGGCTGTGATGACTTCTGAAGTCAAACAACCTTCCGATGTTTATTGTTTAGGTTCACAGATAAGGAAAAGCAACTTGAGCAAAGTATCAGAGGTAAAAGAAAAAATTGCATTTATATAGCGCCTATCATGACCTCAGGCCATCCCAAAGCGCTTTGCTGCCAATTAAGTACTTTTGTAGTGTAGTCACTGTTATAATGTAGGAAATGTAAAACTGACATCCTACTTAAGATAGGAGCATACAGGAGGGCAGACATTTAGGGTTAGGCAAGTCGCTAAACGCATATGGTATAATTCTAACACAAAGCCCGAGCAGCCTCTGGAGCAAAGTGGATTGAGTTTCCCTGCTCCAGGAAACCTCACTGTTGTCTGGCTCAGCCTTTACTCTGGATTCAAACTGCATTTTACACTATAGCTGTATCATTGGTGTGAAGCGCAAGTCACATTGCATTCTATAGGTTATCCCAACCACTGGCCAAATTCCAAATGCCAAACCTAAACTAGTGAGGGCCAGAATAAACTCTCTTGGTAGGAATACTGGATATTTTAATACAGTGAAGAATCTGAAAAGAGGATGTACCATTTTAATGAAAAAATATTGATTCACATCAAGGCTCACACTGAGGTGACCCAATGGTGCAACAGAAAAATTGGTTGGGATTCCAACTGATGCTGACCTGCTGGCTTTCCCCAGATGGCGAGATGTGAATCTCAGCTGGACCAGGCAAAGCATGAACTGAAAGTACGGTGCCTGGCCAACAGGAAGGTAATTTAGCTGGCACGACAGCACCGATACCAGCTGTCGGCACAAAACTGTTGCTGGCACAGGCTTCTGGGGATATCTTCAAGCCATCCTTTAAACCAGAGTCCATGGAATACAGCCTGGATTTGTCTGCAGGAGGAAATTAGGAATAAAATATAGTTTGTTTCAAAATACACCAAGAAACAACAAAAAAATCAGGTTGCTTATGTCTTAAGGACGTAAGATAAAGAAATAGTAGGAGTAGGACATACAGCCCTTCAAGCCAGCTCTGCCATTCAATGCTGATCTTCCATCTCAACTCCACTTCCTGCACGATCTCCATATCCCTTAATTCCCCAATGCCCAAAAACCTATTAATCTCTGTCTTGAATAAACTCGGTTACTGAGCATCCACAGCTCTGAGGTAGGGAATTCCAAAGATTCACAACCCTATGAGTGAAGACATTTCGCTTAATCTCAGTCCTAAATGGCCACCCCCCCGCCCAAATTCTGAGCATGTGATGCCAAGTTCCAGACTCCCTAGCCAGGAAAAACATCCTCCCAACATCCACCCTGTCAAGCCCCTTAAGAATTCTATATATTTCAATGGATGAAATAACTGTTATCCAAGCACAGTTTAGTGAAATCTCCCTCTCATTCTTTGAAATTCTAGGGAATATAGGCAGAGTCTACTTATTCTTTCCTCAGGAGAAACCTCGTCCCAGGAATCAGTTTAGTGAACTTTCGTTGCAAGGCAAATATATCCTTCCTTGGGTAAGGAGGCCAAAACTGTACGCAGTACTGCAGAAGTAGTCCCACCAAAGCCCTATAATAATTGTAGTAAGACTTCTATACTCTCCTACTACATTCTTTAATAATAGTTAATATACCATTTGCCTTCCTAATTGCTTGCTGTACCTGCATGTTAACTTCCTGTGATCCCTGTACAAGAACACCCAGAGAAACCCATCAGGCTCCAGCAAATTTGAGAGTATAAGTAGACAAGCCATAGAGATCAGAGAGTTTTTTTTTATTTCCAAAATATACTTTATTCATAAAAATCTGTAAAAAATACATTACAGAACAGTTCCAAACAGCACCAAGTCAAACAATGTAAAGAATACAAAGGAGATCAGTTTCCTTCAATACAGGAGTGAGTTGCCTCACAACCCTTCCATTTCATTTTTCATGCCATGTACATTTTACAGCAAACAAATATTTTCTGGATACAGTTCGAGGGGTTTTCCATGGGTCCAGCCCCTCAGTTCAGCTTGGTGAGGGGACCTTACACAGTGGTCTTTCCCCATTGAGCCTTTGCCGTGGCTGCCCCAAGCTTTAGTGCGTCCCTCAGCACGTAGTCCTGGACCTTGGAATGTGCCAGTCTGCAACATTCGGTCGTGGACAACTCTTTGCGCTGGAAGACCAGCAAGTTTCGGGCAGACCAAAGAGCGTCTTTCACCGAATTGATAGTCCTCCAGCAGCAGTTGATGTTTATCTCGGTGTGCATCCCTGGGAACAGCCCGTAGAGCACAGACTCCTGTGTTACAGAGCTGCTTGGGATGAACCTCGACAAAAACCACTACATCTCTTTCCACACCTGCTTTGCAAAGACACATTCCAGAAGGAGGTGGGCAACCGTCTCTTCCTCACCGCAGCCACCTCGAGGGCATTGTGCGGAGGGGGTGAGACTTCGGGCATGCAGGAAGGATCTGACGTGGAAGGCTCTTCTCACCACCAGACAAGCTACATCTTGGTGCTTGTTTGAAAGTTCTGGTGATGAGGCATTCCGCCAAATGACTTTGGCAGTCTGCTCGAGGAACCATCTGACAGGATCCACCGTCTCCTTGAGGACATTCCGTGCAGATCACTGCCTGATGGATTGGTGGTCAAAGGTGTTTATCCGCAGAAACTTTTCCGCGAAGGTACGGCACAGTCCAACTGGATGGAGCGTTCTGCGGCAATGTGACCAGGCCCATCCGTCGCAACACTGGGGACAGATAGAACCTCAGCACGTGGTGACACTTGCCGTTTGCGTATGGGAGATCTGCGCACAGCTTGATGCAGCTGCACACGAAGGTAGTCATCAGGATGAGGGCGAGGTTGGGTACATTTTTCCCGCCCTTATCCAGAGGTTTGAACATCGTGTCCCTCCAGATTTGGATCCCCAGATGAAGCAGAAAATGGCTCAGGTGACCGCCACAGTGCAGGAGTGGGGTATGGGCCAGACCTGCGCCAATTACAGCAACAACGTGAGCGCCTCGCACCTGATGACCAGGTTCTTACCCACAATGGAGAGAGAACGCTGCTCCCACATGCTCAGCTTATGTTGTACCCTGGCTACTCGCTCCTTCCAGGTTTTGGTGCACGCCCCAGCCCTTCAGAACCATATCCCCAGCACCTTCAGGTAGTCTGACCTAATGGTGAAGGGTACAAAGGATCGGTCAGCCCAGTTCCCAAAGAACATGGCCTCGCTCTTGCCGTGGTTAACTTTGGCTCCTGAGGCCAGTTCGAACTGGTCACAGACGCTCATCAGTCTGCTGACAGACAGCGGGTCCGAGCAGAAGACAGCGACGTCATCCATGTACAGGGTGGTTTAACCTGAGTGCCTCCACTGCCTGGGATTGTCACCCCTCCTATGGTCGTATCCTTGCTAATAGACTCAGCAAAGGGTTCGATACAGCAAACAAACAAGACAGGGGAGAGAGGACAGCCCTGTCTGAATCCAGATTGGATCGGGAAACTTTCTGATTCCCATCCATTGATTGAGACTGCGCGACTGATGTTTGTGTAGAGCAGTTGATCCAATTGTAGATTCTCTACACGTCCATCATGTAGGTGTGCGATACCCTGTCAAAAGCCTTCTCCTGGTCCAGTCTGATGAGGCAGGTGTCCACCCTCTCGTCCCGTACATTGGCGATCGTATCCCTGAGTAGCGCGAGACTATCGGAGATCTTCCTGCCGGGTACAGTACAGGTCTGATCAGGGTGAATCACCAACTCCAGAGCAGACTTGACTCGACTGGCTGACTTTTGACAGAATCGTGCAGTCAACATTAAGCAGTGAGATGGGCCGCCAATTTCTGATTTCTGCCCTCTCCCCCTTCCGCTTGTAGATGAGGGTGATGATGCCTTTCCTCATGGATTCTGACATACTGCTGGCCAGGAGCATACTCTCGTATACTTCCAGCAGGTCCGGGCCGACCCAGTCCCACAAGGCCGAATACAACTCAACCGGTGAGCCATTGCTTCCGGGAGTTTTACTTGTCTCGAAGGACTTGACGGCCTTTGTCAACTCGTCCAGAGTTGGCGGCTTGTCCAGTCTCTCCCTCAAGCTGTCATCTAAGACCTCTGTGATAGATGACAGGAAGGACTGGGAGGCTCTGCTGTCTGTGGGCTTCGCGTCATACAGCCCAGCATAAAAGGATTTGTTGATCCTAAGTATGTCGGACTGCGAGGAAGTTACCGAGCCATCCTCTTCCTTCAGGCTGCTGATCACAGAGCTCTCTCTGTGTACCTTTTGGGAAGAAGTAATGCGAGCACGTCTCATCCTGCTCAACGGAGCGGACTCTGGACCGGAAGATGATCTTGGAGGCCTCCATGGCAAAGAGCGAGGCCTGCTGGCTCCACCTCATGGAGATCCTCCTTGACCTCGACCCCCATCGGCTGCAGCGGGAACAGATTTTGCATACTTTTTTGGAGTCGGGACATTTCTGTCTGTCTCTCTCTCGCCCTCTGAACACCTTTGAAGATAAAGAACCTCTTGATGTTCTCCGTGATCGCCTCCCACCAGTGAACTGGAGACTCAAAGAGGGGTTTCACAGTCCTCCAACTTTTGTAATCCCTTTTGAATTCCTCAACGTTCTTTGGGGTTAGCAGTGTAGCATTGAGCTTCCCTATCCCCCTGCCAACACGCTGGTCGTCCTGTAAATGACAGTCGCCCAGTAAAAGGCAATGGTCGCAGAAGAACACTGACTTGACGTCGGTGGATCTGACCGTGACAGCACGGGACACAAACAGGAAGTCAATCCTGGAAAGGGCAGACTCGTCCGTTCTTGAGCATGTGTATCTACGCTGCGCTCCATCTGCAGGTTTGCTAAAGACATCGTGCAGTTTGGCATCTTTTACTGTTTCTATTAGGAATCTGGATGTAGCGTCCAGTTTGCTGTCGTCTCTGCCGGATTGTCCAGCTGCATCAATGATGCAGCGGAGCATTGTTGTACATTACATCTGCTACGAGGAGGCGACCGCGCACCGCCTCCTTAACTTCAGAGATGGTGAAGTTACCTCCCTGTAGCAGAATACCCAGGCCATACAGATCAGAGAGTCCTAGGTTTAATCTCCAATTTATACTGAGTTATCTGACCTTAGCCGGGGCACCAGTAAGGTTGCTACATTTGGTGTTAACAGATCTAGGTTATAATGGGTAAATCCAGTAATCCCACTTGGAAGTGCATGTGCGAGGAACTGGGCAAAGATAAGATTAGGCTTGGCTGTGCTGTCCTCATGATAGAAGGAGCTGACTGGCAGTCACTACCTAGGTTTATATGGGAATAATGGCCACTTGTAAGCACTGGATTAGTACTGTAGAACTGCACCCTTGTAAGCAGTCAACACGTTGAGCCTGTCATGCACACAGGAAGTGCAATGATACAAACTATGGAATAACTCTGAAAAGTTACAAAAAACTGAATTTGTCTTTAAAATAATTAACCTATATTTTAAAAAGTGAACAATGGTCTCTAAATGGCTGTCAAAGGAAAGGGAGTAGCCTTTGTGTATCCAAACTGTCTGACAAAGACAAAGGACAAAACTTCAAAGCTAAGAGGTGTCAATTGCACCCCATCCTAAAACATTCCAGAATTGAATGTCTTTTTCTGAAACAAAGAAGGTGTGAAGTTGCCACGTCCTGGGCCATTGTGCGATCACCATGGGTAGTGATGAAAATGTCTCCTATCAGGAGGTGAAAGGTAGCACAGCTTTACCTTAAAAAAAGACAGCCTAGAGCCAGGGAGAGAGAGAGAGAAGCAACATTATAGAAGCTTGTGCTCCAGCAAGCCAGAAGGCTGATGCCCTGCTGCAGAATCCTACATCTACCTTACACAGCAATGAACTAGTGACCCATTGTCTTCAGCTGAACTTTCAATCAAGAGAGAAATCTACAATCATCTCAGGTCTGCACCCATTGAGAATTTGATTTCCAAGAGAATTCAACAGGTATATTGTGACCTCACATACCTCCCCACCCCACCCCCGCCACTAAAAATTACCTTCCTTTTTTCTTTCTCTATTATCTCTTGGGTGTTTGTGTGAGTGCGCGGGCATGGTGAGATGCGTGAGTAGATCTGGTTGAGAAAATTGCAGGATAAAGCCTATTGATCAATAAACATTTGATTTTCTGTTTTTTTAAAGCCTACAAGAAAACCTGTCACCATCTGTTCATTTGAAAAATAAAACACCAAGGGGCTGAACCCAAATAAAAATATACTTACTGCAGTCAGGTGGGGAGTTGAACAGTGGGAACCACCCACATTGCATCACATGGCCATAACAAGTTGAAAAGGGAGGAGAGAAAGTTGGTAAAGGCAAAATCTAGTTGGAGAACATATTCATCAGGACTACCCACATTTGGATAGTATAGGGAGAGTCCACTAAACTGTGCTTGGATAACAGCTATTTCATCCAGCAGGATGTGATCTTTAAACAAAGTTAAGGTGGAAAGTGTCTCCACCACCCATATGGCTGACATTCTTATGGAACACTATGAAGAGAGTACCCTTCAAGTATATTTTTGTTACGAAAGTGCCTCTGTTTTGTTAAATATATTTTTTTTGAGGATTCATTTTTGAAAGATTGAAGAAATGTTAAACTTTGGGGTTTTCAAAAGGGGTCATGTAAAGGCCACTTGACTTTGAAAACAGTCCCTGAAAATGTTTTTTTTAAAAGGGGCACTGAGAGGTCTTGTAAGGAAAACAAGCCTTTTCTGGAAACCACCTGACTTCCAGCTCAATAAATAACGCAGAACTTTGGATACCTGGAGCAGTTGTTTACAAAGAAGTGACAGGTCAAGATTGATTTTAGATTTTTAGATTTTAGATTTTAGAGATACAGCACTGAAACAGGCCCTTCGGCCCACCGCGTCTGTGCCGACCATTAACCACCCATTTATACTAATCCTACACTAATCCCATATTCCTACCACATCCTCACCTGCCCCTATATTCCCCTACCACCTACCTATACTAGGGGCAATTTATAATGGCCAATTTACCTATCAACCTGCAAGTCTTTGGCATGTGGAAGGAAACCGGAGCACCCGGAGGAAACCCACGCAGGCACAGGGAGAACTTGCAAACTCCACACAGGCAGTACCCAGAATTGAACCTGGGTCGCTGGAGCTGTGAGGCTGCGGTGCTAACCACTGCGCCACTGTGCTGCCCTCCTGTTGTTGGTTTCGCTTTTGAATTGTTTTGAGTTGGGGTTGAACTGTATAAAAAAGAAGAGAACCTCCAAGGATAGAAGAGAATTCCTGAGGAAGGAGAGAAGGCTACAACCCAGCTCAGTTTTTCAGCACCTCTCTAAAAGACCCTGAGAAGTCCACTGTGTTAATTCATCTAGTCTCCTGTCTTTGGCGAAAAGCCTGCTAAATGAATTCTCAACGCCGTCTGTAAAGAACTGTTCCAAAAGATCCCAGTGACCTGTCTACCTATACTCGGAAGCCAGACTATATGCCAGTTTTGGAACACAACATATCTCATCTGCTGTTTCTTCAAGAATGAGCAAGTATTCAGCCCAAGTGTTTTTTTAAAATCTGTAACAGATCTCTAAACAAAAATCCCTTTTATTTTTCTGGTTAACCAGTGTGCGTGTGTGTGTGGCTAAGGTACTGTAATATTTCAATCTGTGTGTTTATGCTTTACTTCATTACTGGTTAAGACTTGTTTTATAATAAACTGATAATTTTGTTGTTCATTAAAGAAACCTGATTGGTGTGTTTTATTCTGGGAAAAATAGAGTATATGATTGTGGGAAAATTTAAATATACGTTGTGACCTGTGGAGAAGTGGAACTAGAATAAATGGCGCACTCCTCCCACCTCAGTCATAACACTCTGATACTTCAATTCTAGCTCCAGTACATGGATAGTACATTTGTAATGAACTATTCTGTCCAGTTAGACTCCAAGAGCAGGTTAGGAAGTTTCAAGGATTTTCTAAGTGTCATAAATGACTAACTCCCATTCACAGGTCATGCTTAATGGGAAGAAAATGGTCTCTTTAAATTCCATGTCTAGAAACGCCACACATTGGATCTAATGCCCTCTTAGAGCTACAATTGTAGCAGCTTTAACATCTACATTTCTGCATAAACCAGAATTTATGCAAGTATGTTAATAGGTATACTAAAAACGCTGAATATTATTTACATTTTTGATCCAATTCTCACCAGACATGGTGCTAAGACTGTGAGGAAGAAACTGCAAGATGTCAGATACTCCCTACAGAAAATTAAAGCCACTTGGTACAGTCAACATAATTAGTAATCAGCCTTGCATTTTCATAGCGCCTTATCAGGTCTCTCAGGATGTCCCAAGGCCTTTTGCATGCAATGAGTTACTTTGAAATCCAGTCACTAGGGCTGGGTAGGCAATCGTGGTTGTAAGGTCCTACAAACAACAATGAGATAAATGACCAGTCATAAAGCATATAAACAAAGAACGGCAATGGATTCAATGAAATACAATTCAGAAGAGTTCTTATAATAAACAGGGGTTATTAAGAAATCAGTGATTTTTGCAATAGGTATTTGAAAAGTGTTTAACCAAATAATGCGAATAGGCAATGCTCATCTTGCTGTTGATATTGAACCTGAAGGAGTCGGGGATTTGAAGATTAAGTCCAGTTTCAGAAATGCTGATAAGTACTTAGTTATTCAGCATATTGCACTTTGTCCTATAAATACTACAGATGTTATCCAGTTAGCATGCTCAGAAATAGTACTGGAAATTCAGCAAAATGCACAAATACAGGTTTCATTACATGATTAAAATTAGTCAGCTTTTACTTCTTTTCCCAATAAATGATGGACTTTAAGCAAATCTGTTCAGAAGCAAGTGTTCCAGTCACACCCACAATGTGCAAGTCATCTTGACAAAGCCAAGGGATTATCATGGGGATGTTTCTTCCTCCAGTGGCCTTTTATGCCAATGTTAGCCCAAATACAATGGGCCAGCTTTTGCTGTAGCAGACAATCTAACAGCATCTGATGCTAGTTAGACTTCCCCATTTAGGTTTTACATTTTTTGTGTGGCATTTTGCCAAAAATGCAATCCGATAATGGCACAGAGAGGGAAAGAGGATATCTGGGACCCAAGTAAACAACCGCGTAGCTCCTTAACCAGTTTGAAGGATTGTGAAATTAACAGCACAAGCATTGAGAAGGAAGTGTAGAGTGGATGAATTCAATGTCACATCAGGTTCAGAAAGAGAAATAATGAGAGAGAAAGAAAGATAGAATGGAGAGGGAGAAAGACAGACAGAAAGGAAAAGTAATTAATTTTAAATTTGCAATTTTAAAAATCTCCAACAATTAAAACCTGAAGGAATGAAACTCGATACATATAATAGTTAATTTTTAGTGCCTGAGAGGTTGTTTGGCAGTAATTAACACTTATTACATCGTTAAAAGGGTACTTAGATGGAATGGACAAGACTAAACTTTCTGTGGCAAGTTTAGTTCACACCTACTGCGTAAATAAAGCAACTGTACACCAGCCAATGCATTTCAATGGTGAGTCAGCCAGCCATTTTGCAAAACTAACAGCGGCATCTTAGACAGCAACCTTAGGATATTTTAAACATGCATCTGCCTCTCACCTGAAGTTGCTGTACCATTTGCGCATAATAACAGTGAGCTCCATTAGCTTCACCATTATTGCCAGAAAGATCCGGCCCAATAATTTTACAGTAACCTTCTAACGCTAGACTTCGTTTCTTAGCAACATATTCATTGCACTTTTCTAACAATGTGTGAAGAAAACAAACAAAAACACTAATCTTTTGCTGCAGAAAGGTGGGCAACACCTTACACTGTGCGGAAAATGGAACATTTCTTATTCTATTTCTATACAGCAAAAAATACTGCGTGTGTTTTTTTTTGTTGAAATTCACTAAAGCACATTTAGTTCAATATATCACCAGCAATTTCTTTGGCAATTTTTGGTATACAAAAAAAAGAGAGTACTTTTCATCTATATGGTGAGAAGTTCTCTCACAAAGAAAGACTCTGTCATATGAATAAAGATCATTTTCATGATAAAAAGGATCACTCGTTGTTAAAGACATGAACCAAGATAATATATTATTAAGATAACACCTTAATAAGCAATATCTGGAAGGGCGTCCCCTTATTGGAACATTTCTAATGTGTTCCTCTTTTTGTAAAAAAAGGAAACCCCGATAATAGTTTGAAGCTTTCTGGGATTTGTCAAATATTTGATATAAAGAGCAGTTATTATGGACAAAATGGTCAATTTAACAAAAAGGCAGATCATAAATATCATAAAAAATATAAGATTCCCCACCCAAAAAAAATTCAGACCAGCAGGTGACAATTTAGCAATTTACAGAAATTAATCTGAACACATGCCCATATTAAGTACAAAGCAATTTACAATTAATGCAGTAAAATTCTACAAGAATCTACTAGAGGCTACAACAGGGCAATTAACCCACTAATATGCTTTATGTCTTAACTTTTTTCCCTAGCCTGAGGTCATTTGAAACGCATAGGATTACAGGATATTAAGGAAGCTAGTATGAAAAATAGCTCAATGTAATGAGCCATCCAGTGATTTCAGCTATTGAAGATGACTTGCAGTTGAAAACCACAATGTACCAAGTTCTATCATTTAACGATGCTGGTTAAGGTATTGTAGAAAGAATGTCACAATGTACGAAAACTATAAACATCTCTTTTTTTTTCCTTAAATGAATCTGTTGGGTTTACTTCCATTTGCATTTTATCCATCTTAAGTGACTTTGTTGACTCTATGGGTATCCATTACAGCAAGTGGATCTGTCCCTTCCGATTTTGTTTTGGAGAGGAAAGTAATTTAGGGGAGTGAGGAAGGTGGCCAGCCTTTTCTGACCTTTTCTCCATTAATTTCAATCCTCTGTTTTGCACAGAGAAAATGACAATCACACTAGGCAGAACTGACAAACTCATACATGTTAGGGGAATGGGAGAGATACCAGGGAATGGGAATGGTAAATTTGCAAGAATCTCTCCTCGTTCCTCTTCAGCCTCATTGTGCAGCCCAAAGTACAAACCTACCAGCAAAAATTATGCAGCTCAAAGTGCACATTATCATTTGAAAAGGTTCTATTGCTCACAGTTTCGCTCAGTGATGAAAATTAAATTGTCTGATGTGCACACACTGGCAGATTTACCTTTGCAGATTTCACCTGCAATCAGTGGAGAGGGTCATGCCACAATATGTCATCCTACAGTTTCATCACATAAGCTCCAATTTACAGGAAGGAGTATTGTGCATTTCAAAGGAACCCAGAATACGGCTTCTGTTACAGATGATATCACAGATGCAACGGCTGAAGATTAGTTCAGCTGCAAAGAGCTACAGATTCTCTTGTTTTTTTAAATATTGCTTTCCATTTAATTCTTTCATTTACGGAATAATCATATAATGTGGTACACCTTAAAGATTCATGGTGAAAAGTGGATATCACAATTGCCATTTCTTTCTTGATATTATGAATTGAGATGTGCTCACATTGTTGCCATTGTTTTCTCTCAAAAATATATGGGCGCAAAATTTGATCACTTCCAATTTCCTTGTATATCAACTCTCAGCTACTTCCTATGTTGTTAACACATTGTTTGGGAATCCTGTCATGTGCATTTAACCATTCCTCATTGTTATATCCTTAGATTAGTCACTAAACTGAGCAGAATTAATGTCAAAAGTATCCTGTGCCAAATGACCATTTCCATTATTTGGTAACTTCCCTTTAGTGAGCAGTGCTTACCTACAACCAACATTACAGGGTAATAATACAAAAGCTTATTGCCCCATGATGGCACATAGAAAAGATTATTGATTGCTGATATTCTCATTATGTTTGCTGACCCTTGACTATGGACAGGTAAATCACTGTAACCCTAGGGCACAATAAAACAAACAACGGACGGAAGCTAAGGCAATTGCACTGTATATTTTGATCTTGGGTTACAAAGTGACCTCTTGTCTATAATAATCCCTGAAACGGAAAACACCGATCGATCACCTCTGTAACCCTTATGGCGATACTTTAGCGCTCTTTATTAGTCTATGAGCAAAATTACTATTTTGCTTTATTATACTGTGGCATATAGTAATTGTATTGAACTCCACGCCATAATTCACACTTAGTATTTTTACATGCAGCAGATCAATTGGTTTTACATTGGAGTCCATGTTCATTCACGATTGTAGAGAAGTGCTCTATAAGGGTTTGCTTAAAGTGAGTGCTTCGTCACTACAGAAACAGGCACATAGATAGTCAATGCAAAATACCTCTTGCACACTAGACCATTAATATGCTTCAAAAATAACTCTTTATACATTATTTCTTCTGGTGGTGTCAACCATAACCTCAGTGGTGAGTCAGAGGTTTGAGAGTTCAGGTCCCACTCCAGAGACTTGAGCATAATATCTAGGCTGACAGACCTACAACGAAAACTAGTTGCATTTATCTAGCGCCTTCAACAGAGTAAAGCATCCCAAAGCACTTTACAGGAGTATTATCAATAAAAGTTTGACACCTATTAGGAGATATTAAGGCAGATAACTTGCAGGGTTGAAAGTGATAGGGAGGATTAAGGCCATGGAGGGATTGGATAGTACTCCTGTGAGGTACTGAGCGAGTGCTACATCATCGGCAATGCTGTCTTTTGGAGATGTTAAAACAAGACCCCAACTGCCCCTTCAGGTGGGCATAAAAGATCCAGTGGCACTATTTTGAAGGGTTCTTCCTAGTCTCCTGGTCAATATTGATCCCTCAACCAACATCACTAAAACATATTATATTGCTGCTTGTGGGACCTTGCTGTCTGTATATTGCCCTGGCCATTTCCTACATTACAACAGTCACTACACTTCAGAAACTACATCATTTGGTGTAAAGTGCTTTGGAACATCCTACGGTTATGAAAGGCACTATATAAATGCAAGTTGTTCTTTTTCTTCTCCCTAACTCTTCATGATAAAATTGAAACTCATCACACTGTAATTCAACCTTTACTGGATCTCAAAACTACAGACTTGTTTACATCCTTCAGCCTTCCCTTCTCCCCAAAATCTACAGGCAGATTTATCGTATCAATTTGTTTCACTTTTGTCAGCTGTGATGTTGTTCAGTACTGTGGGCCTTACCCTTTCATCCAAATTTATCAATGGAAACAATGCCACACAGATAATGGAAAGACAGTCATCAGGGAACATGTGCATAATATTTAGAAACAATAAAATATACTGGCATGAGAAACTTTGATTCAACCACTGCGGGCAAAAGTATGGAATGTCAATGAAAAACCTATTCTAAATCAAACCCAAAATACACATCCAACATTAATATTTTAAAAGGCAACGGGTATATTGTATATCCTACAGACCTTTTAAAGTTATATATTTGCTTTGCAAACCAGTTTAATACAGAGTAAGCCAAAAGAATATCATTTTCCATCCCACATCTTACTTCAAGTATGCAAGAAAATCATTTGAGTTAAAGAATTTGAAATGCATTGTTTATAAATATGTTGCGTTACATTGAGAAATCCTTTGACGATATTGCTTTCCCCCATGCTAGTTCCTCTTTTGCCCCATCTCTTTCTCCACCTTTCCCTCTTGCACCAGTCTACCTCCCTTTTCCTCCTAACCCCTCCTCCTTCTTTCTTTCCCACCTGTCTTCTTTCTCCATCCATTTATCCTGTTTCTCCCTTCCCTCCAGTTCCACATTTTCCTCTCCCCTCCACCACTACTAACACCTCCTCCTCTCATACCATCTCTCCTTTGCTTTTCCATTCTCCTACTCCTCTCCCTCCCCACCTGTTTCCTCTTCCTTTTCTTCCTTTATTCTCCCCACCTCCTTCTCCTCCCTTACTGCATCTCTTCACCACCCCCCCATTCAATTTTTAGTCATAGCAATGCTCTGAAAGCATGAATAAAGAAAATACCACACAAAACAGCTACAATAATAACAACTTGCTTTTAAGTAAAATCTGACATAGGATAGCATCCCAAATCACTTCACAGAAGCTTAATCAAACAAAAATTAACACCAAGCCAGAAATATTATGAGCAGCAACCATAGGAAACAAAATGGGGATTTTTAAAAGCAATCTAAATAATGTGGAAATACTGCATATTAGAGGTTTTCTAGCAAACCCGTTGCATAATCCAGTATGTAAAGAATCTTGTTAAACTGAATTGATCATTTTTTGATTTTTTTTTGCATCTTAATGCAATTCGGTCAGTCGTTGTCTGCAAAAATTACAATTCATATAAGCGTTGTTGAGGAAATTTTCAAGGGATTTGCAGTAATTATATGACAAAATGCTTGCAAATCTCACTCATTCCTGAATAGAAACACAGGGGTCAAAGATTGAACACTTTCTGCTGGGTAATTTGTAAATGTCAATCACAAGGGGGCCACTGGAGGCGTCGGTATAGGCAATGAAGTCAGAGGAACTGTGCTGCAGCCGTGAAATCCACTGTTAGTAACCCCTTAAAATTCTTTTTTTTAAAATAAGTCCGCTTATATGCTTTGGAAGTGAATGGTTTGAGGGGGAAAAGAAAGTTTTTCCTGTATGGAAGAGATATATCATCCAATTTCTGAGCTTTTGGTGAAGAGAATGTGTGCTGGATTTCTGCCTGATGTTTAACCTTCCCCTGATTACCAACAAGGAGTCGGAATGGCTTGCTTGTTTCTAGTGACAGGAACTGTTCACTTCCACAAATCTCTTCGTCTCTCTTGTATGTCTGAGACTAGTGAGCTCGCGTCATTTGCACCTTTATCAGCTCAGCAGAGTGCAACGCACCACCTTTAGAGCGACAGTTTGGGGATAATGATGTTAGTAAATACGGGGAGACGAACCTCTTAACCAGCACACCACCTTTCAAACAGAGGAAGGAACTGACACCTCCTCGACGGGCCGTCTTTTCTTTATATTAAAAAAAACTGTTGATTCACTAAATTTGCTCGACTGCAGCCAAACAATATCAAGACACTCGAAAATTCATCAATGCAAACGGCAGCCACTTTTGATCACACAGTAATCAGGGGCTAGGTGGCAGTAATTGTTACAATCCATCTCTCCCTCCATTGTGCTTCGCACTCGCTCGTATTAGAAAACTAGAGAGTTAATTTCAACGCGCCTCTATCAACTGAAATTGGCAGGATAAATAAGGAACCGCTGTTTACTTGCTGGTTAGGTTCTGTCTTATTCGGTCTTAATGTTAGGTTAAAAAGTAGCTATTAGGTCGGACGTAAATTACCCGGCACTGACAACGGGGAAATTCATTGCAAATTAATGTGTAATTCAAGGACAGATATTAGCACCTGGAAATGTTAACTCAAATGGCTTCTTATTTTTAAACGTGTTTTATTTATTCTTTCTTAAACATACTGTCAGATCTTATTAAGGCAGATTGTACCACACTTGCCTAACACTTTTTCTGGGTTAATATATATTTGGTTGCGAAACAAAAAAAAAATACAAAATGTTAAAGAGAGTTTTGCGACGCAGGGAAATGACTATGATTGTACCCTGACTGACATTTAAAATAGGTTCAGCAAGAAAAAAGGTTTTATTTAAGCAGAAAACGTACGTCTGCTGAATTCATTGGGGGGGGGGGGAGGGGAGGAGATGGTCGTTAGTGCTGGTGCTTAAAAATGTGTAGAAAGTAATCAAACCCATTCATTGTGCAGGAAGCCAGAATCTGCAATATTTACATGTGAGCTCCATCTTGCGGTGCTTCTAAAATATAGCATAAGTTGTATCGCCCTCACGGTGAAAATCATGCTATAGGGCTGTGAAGCAGTATGCTAATTTGATAGCTGAGGAAAATTAAAATACATTTAGGGTGTTAATAAATGGGGTATTTAAACAAAAGTGTATAATATACTGCACATTAATCAATTTATGCTAAAAGTGTAATTAAGCCACTATTCCGCCTTCTGGGGAGAGCTTGCTTGGGAGCAGAAAGGAAACAGTGTATATTAACACAAATTATATTATTTGGCTAAAGCTAATAATTCTAACATTCGAGGTCAGCAAGACCGCAACACTGGAGAGCAGCTTTGGTGCCTGGCCAGCGTTGCCATGGCAATTGAGCTGTGTTCATTCTCCAGATGGTGACAGGTTTGTTCCCCAGCACAAGTTCAAATCATTCCTTTAGAAAATGGCATTAAGACTGACATGTGCACTTCTTCCCTGCCAGAATGCAGGGGCGTTGAAGAATATGAAGGGGGGAGAAAATCAGAACTTTCTTATCTGTTTGGGGTGAAACAATCGTCACTAATCTCTAGACTAACGCGAAACTGCGTGTTATGCACGTTTTCCAAACCATTTTAGGCTGTAGTGAAACAAAAGCTGAATCGTTACACACTGAGGGCATCGCATCTTCGACATGTATCGGCTATGCAGAAGGAAACCTGAACATAGTGTTAAGAAAAAGCAAAAAGTGCTGGAAATACATAGCAAGTCTGTCAACGTCTGTAAAGCAGAGAGACAGGTCAATGTACAAAGTGCAGCCTTTCCAGCAAACCTAGAAGATAAGCAAATCCCTAAATAGGATAGAAAAATCAAAGTGGAGAAGAGAGGGTATTGGTGAAGGGAATAACAGGAACGCGGAACAGACTCCTGGAAATAATGAGTTGAGCATCTAGTCAAAAACAGTGCAAAAGAACTATAATCATGCAGATGCTGGAAATTTGAAACAAAAACGGGAAATGGGGGAAATCCTCAGCAGGTCAAGCAGCATCTGTGGAGAGAACGTACTGAGGAAGCGTTCACGCCCAAATTGTTTATGGCAGCAGAGTATAACAAGCTCATCATGAATTGGCAGCCAGTTTTTCACCATGCCTGAATATCTTTCCACTGATGTTCACAGAATGATGGTTCAAACTCATTTTGGAGACTCGCTTTTATGTGGTTTGAAATTAAAAATCTTGCCAATAGTTTCCAAGGAAATGGAAAATAAAAACTGGCACAATGTATAACAGGCTGCTGATTCCCTATGAGCCCGTTTTACCCTATGGCGTAGACCAATTTCACGCCCTTGTACGATCTCTCCATAGATACTGCCTGAGTTGTTGAGTGTTCCTAACCTTTTCTGTTTTTGCCAAAGAAATGAAAACTGGTGGATGGTCCTCTCAGTGAGGTAATGAAAATGCATACTTTAGGAAGGATGCAAAGGCTTTAAAGAGGGTGCCGAAAAGATTTGCAAGAATGGTTCCAGGGATGAGAGACTTCAGTTGCATGGATAGATTGGAGAAGCTGGGGTTGTTCTTGAAGAAAAGAAGGCTGAGAGGAGATTTGATAGAGGTATTCAAAATAATGAGAGGTCTGGACAGAGAAGATAGAAAGAAACTGTTCCCATAGGCAGAAGGGTTGAGAACTAGAGGACATAGATTTACAGTGATTGGAAAAGGAATCAAAGGCTACATGAGGAAAATCTTTTTTACGCAGCAAGTGGTTACGAAGTGCTTGGAGGCAGATTCAATTGTGCCTTTTAAAAGGTAATCAACTATAGGGAAAAAATGTGTAGGGCTACGGGTAGAAGGGTAAGGGAGTGGGACTAGCTAAATTGCTCTTGTAGATAGCCGACACAGGCTCGATGGGCCGAATAGCTTCATTCCGTACTGTAAGCATTCCATGATTCTGTTATTTTAAGATCAACAAAAGAAAAATATTGCAGATGCTGGAAATCTGAACTAAGAACAGAGACTGCTGGAAATGCACAGAGGGTTTGGCAGCATCTGTGGAGAGAGAAACAGAGTAAACATTGCAGGTCGATGATCTTTCATCAGATGACCTGCTGAATATTTTGAGTATTTTTTGTTTTTGTACAAGTGAAGGATTCGATGGCAGTCTGGGTATCAGGAAAGGAAACGGAAACACACAAAAAAGTCTCAATCACCAAAACCAGTCTTTATTTAAATAAAAATGAAATGTCAGCTGGTGGTTTAAAATCTGGTATCTAAATGAACAATCACATTGCGTAGTTTAAAATGACTGTTATTTGTTTTCGTCATTAATTCTTTTTGAGATATTCCTAAGACAGCAAATATCACTTCTTACCCATTCTGGATGTAATTTGTATAATACTAATTTCAGTATTGCTGAAAATAAGAAATGTTGTCGAAGCTTTTCGTCTTGTACTCATCAGGACAATCCACAAGAATACCAATGTAAGGAGAAGTAACGACTTTATAGTGTATGAGAAGAGAGTGCTGATTGGCAGAGGCATTGCCATGAAGAATGAACCAGTTTATGGTGACTGACAGTTAACTGCCAAGCTTTGTTTGAAATTTAAACCAGGCAGCTTGGCTCTGATTGGTCAAGGCATTGTCCTGAGGAATGAACCAGCAAATGGCTATCACTTATTTTGTTTAGCTGAAACAGGCACAATGTGTGCACATGTTCTTTCTGTCTGCAAAGTACAGGGCCCTGTGTATTAATATATGTAGTTTCCAGTATGTGCAAATGCACCACACTGCAAGCCCTACAAACAATCTTAAATTGGTTGTCAGAATAATTCTTAGCACAGTGAAGATTATTTAGCAAATGTTGTCCAATTGCAGAATCATATCAAATGTTGGTCAAGTTTATTGCTCATCTTTCCTCTGCTTTCAGTTGGTTTTGCTACTTGGGGTGTTTCTGCATGTGTCTTCTACTAACACTTGCTGTGCTTAGATTAAACCACCTCTTATTTCAATAGACTGTACATATATTCTACATTATTTTTCCAAAAGCATCTCAAAAGCATTGAAGACAATGTACGATCTCAATAGAAAGTCAATTCCCCAGCTTTAACACATCCCATCTGTACAGAGAATGGATAGCGTATTTCACCTGTAAACAATAGGAAACTATTCCTCACAGATTACAGCCTCAGTGAAACAAGGTTCTTTATGACTATAAAACCATCAGAAATAGGAGCAAGATTAGGTCATTCGGCCCCTTGAGCTTGCTTCACCATTCAATAAGATCATGGCTGATCTTCTACCTCAACTCCATTTTCCCACCCACTCCCCATATCCTTTGATTCCCTTAGAGTCCAAACGTTTATCAGTCTCAGTCCTAAATGTACTCAACGACTGAGCATCCACTGCTGTCTGGGATAGAGAATTCCCAAGATTCACAACCCTGGAATTAAACGATCTTTACAATGCAAATAGGTAAAAGTGTAGCAAAAGAAGGAAACACAATAAATGAGTAAATAATATTAAAGAGGAAGTGTTTGAAGTCTAAATATCAGCACTTGGCTTATCAATTGCTGTGTTTTTATGGACTAATTGAAGCAGTATGTTGGTTTTTATTACAACTAGTGTATGTACAAACTCAGGCGGAAGACATTGGTGATGGATCCATGTTACATATAAAATGGTGAGAGAGCACATGCTTTAGATGTTGTGCCTGTAAGTGGCACTGTCAGGGTCACATTATTTGACCCATTAAGTACAGTGGGGCTCAACCAACATGATGTGATAGCTTCACTGTACTGACTAAACTCCCCCTTTCCTCCCATATGGAATATTTTGTTTGGCATATGATACACAATGTGGGGGTATTAAACAACCTCAGCCTTTGTCTGTTTTCCTTGCCTATTCAGCGTTTCCTTTGAAGATCAACTGAGCCTATTTGCTGCATCATACTCACACTGCTCTAACCAACCTGGGATAATCAATTTAAAGGCCACCCTTAACAAAAGCTTCATGAAACTCCCATGAAACTGGTCTGACATGCTTGACTCCTTCCCAACAGTGAAGTCTCTCTCTGGCTCCCATACAGACCCATGTACTCATAATGCACTACATACCAACAGCTGACCTAGTTCTCAGACATATAAACTCACAACTCCATCTCCTTCCTGCTAAACGACCATTTCCAACTCCCCAGCTCTTACCATTTCTGTGCACAATCCCCCCTTCAACCCCCGTTCAGCCTTATAACTTACTCAATTCCACTACTAGGCCACCCATCATCATCCATGCCCTCTCCTCCACCCCTCTCTCCCTCTCCCCCTACTTTCCCTCACCACCCCATTTGTTCGCCTCATTCCCTTCTCTCCCACTTCATTTCCCTGCCCTCCTCACCCACACCACTCCCCACCTTCTCCTCCTCACATCCCTCCATATCTGCTTTACCCCTCCCCCCACCTCATTACTATTCCTTCCTTCCCCTTCCCATCTTCCTCTTTTTCCTCCCCATTTCCCTTCCCTTACCTTGGTCTAATTATCTCCCTGCTCTCTAATCCTGCTTGACCTGAGTACTGCACTTGACATTGACTCATCATGTACAATGCCATGAGAAATCGACTTTAAAGTTTCCTCAGCGATTTCATAAAACTACTTTAAACCATACATCATGAACAAAGTGACTCCTGTTTGAGACAGCAAAGGGCAATACAATTCCTGTGTAAATAGAAAAAAAGGTCTACACCAATGTATATTCTGAAGTGATAATCTTCTTGGGGAATATTTGAAAATCTCTGAATCTTCGTGCTGCCCAAATTAGCAATTTCATTGAATGGGGAGGGATCTACTCATTAATGAAGATCAACTACCCTTATGCCCTACCCTTAGTCCTTCTAGCAGGTGTTCAAACTGGTCCTGGGAAAAACTTGAATGATAGCTTATCACTACCAACCTCATGGCTGGCATGGAAGCCTAAATAATTTCTAAACAAACAAATCAAGATTTGTAGCAGTTGTGGGACCATAACCAATATGTATGCAAACAGCAGTGAATCACTGCAGGCCCTCTTTATAGCTTTCAGACCAGCTGCTGTGTATGCGCCTATTGCATCCTATCCAGAGTCTAATATAATGTAGTTGGTCAGTAATACAATCTGAGATGGGGTAACAATATTCTGGAGGCTGAGGGAAAAAAATGTTCACTATGTTAAAAGGCACTATGTATATGCAAGTTGTTGTTGTCTCGGCATTGATTGCTGCTTGCCCATCCAGATAAATGAGATCTCAATGACTCCGTTGGCAAGCTGTGAGTAAAAGTAATGGAGCCATACAGATCAGAAGGTTCCAGGTTTGAATTAAAAGCAAAGTTGAATATTTCCAGCTCTTTCTGTTTTTATTCCAGGTCTGAATTCCCTGGTCCGTGCTAAGTTAGCTGATTTCAACCTGGTTGATGGTAGGAGTGTTATAATGTCCTCACAACCCCTAGTATCGGGAGCCATGCTTTCAGTCCTGATCACTACCCTGTAGTCCTGATGGAAAGTGTGTGGCTATGGATGTTAGGGCTCAGCTGTGATGCTCTCTTTGGTGGAATAGCCTGTCAACACTCACTGTTTAGAATCAAATAGGAAGAATGGCCAATGGGATGAGGTACAAGAGAGCAACTGACACCTGTGGAGCCATACCCCAACAGCAGGCAATGTCACGGGGAAGAAAGGAAATTGGCAAAAAGTAACCTAATCCTAATAAATTAAGGGAAATCTTTATGACCTCTGTTCATAATGTTCCCCCCCCTTTTGCTTTTATATTTGTATTCAGCTCAGATGAAGCTCCACTGCAGAATGTGGAGACCCAACTGTACCATGAGCAATAATGTAGTAGCTCCTGGTATTCACTTCACTGAAACTGGCAACCCAACTATGCTGTTGGTTCCCAGAATGTGGAGACATTGACACAAGAATAACTATCCTCTCCCATAACATAAAAATGCCTATTGTTCCACCAGTATCCGAGCCAACATTCCTTCCTCATCAATAGCACCAAAAAACAGATTATCAAGTCATTCACCTCATCATAATTTAGGGGACATCGCTGATGATTGTCACATTTGCCTACGTAACAGCCAGTGTACTTCAATAGTAATTCATTGTGTGAAACACCCTGAGACATTTCAATATGTAAAAATGCTATAACAATGAAGGTGTTATCATTGTTGATCATATTGACAGGATTACAAATAAAAACAGAAAATGCTGGAAATACTCAGCACGTCAGTTCTGATGAAAGCTTATCGACCTGAAATGTTAACTCTTTCTCTCACTCCAGAGATGCCACCTGACCTGCTGAGTATTTCCAACATTATTTCAGAGAACTTCAGATTTTTGTCATCTGCAGTATTTTGCTTTTGTACAGGCAGAATTACAATTTTATATTTCAGATGTTGGCTGGGAAGTCATTGAGGGGTTCCGTACTTTGCTCTCACAGAATTTCTTCTCACTTTAAAATTACAGAAGTTTTTACAAAATGATATTTAATCCTTTCAGTAATCACATTGCAAATGTCACAAAACATCCAGATTCTGACATGGCAATCACTTAACATAATGGATCAGGAGCTCAAACAGAACTGTCTGCACGGTTGGCCCAGGACTTAAAATGTGCTGAATAGTGAATTCATGGTCACTGTCCAGCTTGATTTTCTATCTCCTAACATTCTCTTTTTACTGTTTTTCTGGATTCTTTCTTGGATTTCTTCATCGCAAATCAATAAATGTAATTATTTGCAGCGCATAGACGATAGAAATTGGCATGCTTTGTGCCCCTTTCATTGGGCTTAAGCCAGACGCAAAGCAGACCAATTTAACAGTGGGATGGCTAAGGCCTGTTTAAGGAACTCTTGCTGGAATTAGTCAGCGGTGAGCATGGAAGGTGCTGGACCTTGGGATTTGTCAGCCCACGATCATAAGAGCATACTTTTTGCATCTTAATGCATAAAGATTTTTATATATAATGCACTTATTCTACAAGGTCCTCTCATACAAAGTTTGCTTCAAGCTTCAAACCCATTTTAGTATGGTTACAAGAAGGTTGCAATTCAGTGCCATGTTATAAATGGGGAAAACATGCAGACAAACATGGGTGACAATGAGAAGCAAGTTTTGTAACTCTTTGCAAATTCTTCCTGTGGAGAAAGGTGGAGCAGGAACCCTTCCCTGACTCCAAAGACATTGCATTAGTGCCTCCCTCCCCCTGCCCCCAGGTCTGTCCATCCTGGGATTTACTTGGAAATCACTGTGGGTGAGATAGGTATCGCAGTATTGATTCTGCTCATTGGTTTCATGCCTGTGGAAGCTCAACAGACACCAGCAGCTTGCCCGGAATATGTAGACAAGGCCCAAGGACTAATTCCTGGTGATCATTGGGCTCTTGGTTCAGACGTGGTGAGCCTGGGACAAAATCTACCTCAGGGAGTTTTCTCTGATTAGAATTGCTGCTGGTGCCTTCACCAGCTCATTGAACCTCTGGGGTATTATCTGGTGAGGTAAGAACTTTGGGTCTAGACCTCTTGTCAGCACAGTGTCTTACTCGGACGCAACATCTATGATTTGGTATTCATTTCATGTTCTTTTGTCACTTTGCTAGATTTGTGGGGGTTGCATTTAACTAAAGTGCTTATGTGGTGTAAAACTCTAGAAGCAATGGTGATAAAGGCTGCAAAGGTACCTTGACTTCAAGAAAAATCGGCTATGCTGCAGAAATTACCAATTTGTAATGTAAAACATCTGAGCTACTTTAAAAATTTACAATGAACGAAACATGAAGTGTGCAATTAGGATGATTGGCAGATGAGTACCTCACAGCAGCTCAAGACAAACTGCTCATTGTTTGGCAACTGCTCAAAAACAGGAATGGTCAGGTATATTATTTAGGCATATTGACAACATACATTAATTATGTTCAGCTATGCTTTTACTTTTGCATAGCTTGGATTACTGTGGCTTTAAATTGCACTCTGTAGTCAGGCTGCACCCAACTGATAAGTTGGCATCAAAGCCTGCTGGAACTTGCAGAGCAACAAATGAGAGCAAGCTATCTCATTGATGGGAGGAAGGGAAAATAGGCAGAGATGCACTTTCAGAACCATTTCAGCACATCCTGTTTCCTGGTCCCAAGGCAGTAATGGCAGAGGTAGTGGACATCACTAGTTGAAGACAGAGTTGTATTTCCATGAAGGATTTTAAAAAAGAGAAAAATGAGAATGCACAAGATGGTCAATCAGATCATGCGTGCACCAGTGTGGCAGACAGGGCTTCCAGCACATCAAAATGTGGCCTAATACCACTGTAACAGTGAGAAATTTCACCAAAACAAATATATGATTTTGAATGACGAAGTAGCAGGGATATGTTGAACTAATGAACCTTCTGCTGAACCATTCCAAATGGTATTTAAGTCACTGCAGAGTTAATCTTCCACCACCAGTGTTGCTAATAAACATGCTTCCATATCTGGGGAAGGCCATGACGTTTTATGATGTGTGTCAACAGATAAACTGAACCAACACAGATACAGTGGGACAAATAACTTCTGGCACATCTTTCTTATTCGTCTTTAAAAATCTGACCGCTGGCATAATCATAGGTGACCAGTAATTCTAGCGGAGCTGCATAAACTGGAATATCGAAGTTAAATTCCTGAAAGCTTGTGATGGATGGATAATGCTGGAGCCTATATTTATTCAGTTTCATATTTATTGTGCAGAGTAAAAGGATTACAAACACGTAGCTTCTCACTGAAGCCCTCCACCAGTCTCAATGAGTGTCTGCTTATAAGTGCTCAACTAAGACCCCAATTAACACCCTTCACCTGCATATAATCAAACCATTGATGCACAATAACAGATTAACAAACGAGACCTTGCAGAAGACTGGATTATCGAGACCTTGCAGAAGACTGGATTACAGAGACCTTACAGAAGAGTACTCAGGTAGGCTTAAAGGGATAATCAGGGGAGCTCCCCAAATGTTTTAGTAGATAAATCACATCCAGAAGGTCCCAGATATAATATCCAGTCAATGCGAAGTAAGTTGATCTCAAACCAGGGCAACAGTTAAAGGATTCCATCACTGGCCTGATCTCTGCTGGTCAAGGGCGAGAGGGACAAAATAAAGCTATGACATCCAGTCCCAATTGTGGTCCAGTAATTCCTGCTGGAATGTGCATGTGCTTATGGACATCTGGTGAGACATGATTCAGCTTGAATGCAATGGCCTTCATGGCAGAATATCCAGCTAGGTTCACACATAAAGAATGGTCTTTTTGGTTGAATTAATGGATAGCTGTTAGTACTTGTGAAACGTGTATCTGAGAGTCAGCATCCTCAGGTGTAGAGAGCTGGGAAGACGGCTGGAGGTAAGATGAATGCTAATTAGGCAATGATATACATCTACCATCTGTATATAGTACAGTAAAAAATGGCATGTCTAATGCATCCAGACATTATTTTCCAGATATCACATTCTATGGGCTGAATTTTATTCTCCTGCCTCCAGGAGCGGCGGCAGGCGAAACAATGGCAGCCCGCATATGCGCTACCATGCCACTGCGACCTACCGTGCAGCAGCTCAAGATAATACTCCAGTCAGGCTCCCCCCCCAAATCACCTGGTGGGGGTGGACTCTGTGACACCAGCAACGGCATCAGCTGCCTGTGCGCAGACGATGGTGCCATTTTTAAACAGCAGACAGACCTGCCGCTAAATTCAAATATTTAAAACTGTACCCCCCAGTACACTGCAATAAACAATAGCGCCCCTCCCCAATAACACTTACAGATAATAAATAGTTGCCCTCTTCAACCCCCCCCCCCAAAAGACTTACATGCAAGACTTGACCTTCCCCTACCCAAAATGTTCAAAGTGCAGAGATCATCCCTTCGCCCCTTCTCCTACACTATTAATGCACATTTAACCCCATACAACAACCCCCCCCCCCCCCCCACTACATTGAAAATCCTAAGTACACCCTTTCTCCACCTCTGTGACTCCAGCTTTCCCTGGACGGAAAGTGAAGGTACATGAGTGCCGGCCACCACTTGGAAGAGCTCGGGCAGCAAGTAAAATCACTGACAATTTTATTTAAATATATTAATTTTCTTAATTTACATATTCAAAGTTATTTCCCGTTGCCCAGCGGCAGGGCTGCCATGGAGCCTTGCCGCCGCTGGGAAGATCAGGCCCGGCACTCATGGTGTTGGGCTCTGTGGCGGGCCGCAGCCGGTGCAATCTTCCGGCCACCCCCACCCCGCCACAGATTCTGTTATCGGGACCTCAACAAAGTCCAGCCCTTTGATACAGATGCAAAACATTATTAAAACAAAACAGCAGGAAAGTCAGACATTTCATCCTGGGTTTCAGAAGTTACAAAAACCTTACAATCTAGAAATTTTCTTCAACAAGCTACAATTGAACTCTTACTGACCTCATCCTAACAGTAAATAAACTTTGGGGCCCTAAAAAGGACACTGAGATACTTTAGCAGCAGAATAATACACTTTGAATTACACTGTATATAGCTCCTGGACTTTTAAAGCATAGTCAATAGCCCTGTCCTGATTTTTTTTAAAAGTATCATTCAACTTACTGTGAAGAGCACCGCAGGAGATTAACCAGTAAATGACAACGAGTGTCAGCTCATTATTTTACAATGGTATATAATTAGACAGAAAGCAGCACAAGAATAAAGGAACTTCAGAAGACAAGTTGGATAGCTCTCAAACCAAAAATCTCAATCAGAAAATTCACTGCATGACATGCCATTTAAAAAGGCTAAATATGCCATTTTGTGTACAGCAGAGAGAGACAGCATTTTACATGCACCATAAGTCAGTTTGAAAAATTGCACATGAGAATGTTAATGCATACAATAACTCTAACACCTGCCATAATAACCAGCCTAACACTTAATTTGAAGAACCCCCCTCCGATCCCCTGTCACTCTATTGTTGTAACATTACTGGAAAATGAATGACAAAAGCAAATTTGAAGTTTGTTAGTCAGATTTGTTAGTTTGTTAGTGGAAAGTGGCATCTGCTTAAAAGTTTTTTCATATATAAGCAAAAAAAGTAAACTTTTGGATATTCATAGTTTACGAGCAGCTCACAGAAGGGACACCTGAGAGCTAACTAAATCAGTTGGTCCTACCAGCTGCCCATGAAGAAGCTACTGTTCCTCACTGATCTTCGCTGCTGAATTTTTGTTTCCCCCACTGGTCACTGAGATTGCTTCCCCTGTAAAGAGTAACTTGTAACAGTGAAAAGGATGTCTGGCTGGATTAATTATTGATCTGATAGCTATCGCGGACAACTTTCTACTTGCAACACACAAAACTATATTGCTTTGGCTGTGATCACAATTTACGCTACAAGTTATTTGATTTTAAGCAGCGAAGCTCATAACCAAGGCAGATTCCATCCCCCAACCCCCCCACCCCCACCCCACATATACACACACACACAAAATTATCTTTTATTTTCAAGCATTTTGTGGAATATAGCCTGATATCCGTACCCAGTTGGAAATTACTGTGCAAGGCCCCTGAACACATGACCTGGAGTACTAATCAGAATAGTCGAAGGAAGATAAAAAAAAAAAAGATTTTTGGTCACAGTACACTGCTTTTCAAATCAGCAGAGAAGTCCAAGAATGAATAATGAATAATCCAGCAGAATGCAGTCATTTCTGAACTGAAACAGCACCAGTACAAAGGAGGAGCTGGGGGAAGAAAAGCTATAAACCAGTCTAGTATTAAACATAGGAACTAAACATGTAATAGAATGCATTACAAAGCAATAATATACCTCATGCATATGGTTAATCACATTTTAGACTGTATGCTGCTGTATATAACCTTATGCCAATTCAGTTGTATTTATAAGGACTAGTTTGTGGTACGTATCACAATAAACTGTGTAATCCTACAGATGTTGCCTACAGGATTTTAACAGGAATGCAGATTCCAGTGCACACCACCAGTTCCTGCAACTGTCTATAAAATGCAGTCATCCAACTTTTAATGTTTCATATTCAAATGCGAGTTCTACACAAATCAATTTATCATCACTGTAATTCAAGTGATTCCCTGACTTTGTATTACTGAAGTCTCTCATTTTCTGATGAGTAACATATATGGTCTATGTGGACCGTAACTTGTTTTTGAACACTATAAACAGTTTTAGTGTCAACAATTTAAATCTTTTGAGCCAGCACAATAAAACATTTCTGGATTTCAATGGGTCACAGTCTTGCTTTCTAACCAAGCATAAGTAAGGTAACAATATTCTGATTGTAGCTTCAATTCCCTAATTGAGTTTCTACTTTTGCATATAGCCACAAAATATAAAAACTAACTTTACTGATATTGCAAGGCACAAATACATTATATTCAAATCATTAAAAAAAAATTGCCATTAAGTCTATAGCAGCATTATAGAGACATATTTTATACACACACATCCACTTTGAAAACAACAATCTACTGACCTTCACACTACTAATGTATCAGTTTTATTTGCCAGGATTCTGCCTTCACCTTAGCTGGAACAAGCATCTTCCCACTTCTCCTATACCTGGCTCACAAAGATTTTGCAGTCTAAACAGCAGCAGTCAACGGATGAAAATAAACAATTCTGTCTAAACCCTCTCCATTGATCAATTACATACCTCAACAAAAGAGGATGAGGCCTACTAATGCTATTTTCTTTGGCCATAAACCCCAGAATAAGACAGCACCATCACTGCTTGCAGGTACAAGTTAAACTAAGGGAAACATAAAGCCAGATCCTACCTGTTTCTCAGATGCAGACCACATTTTGTTTGTACTTTGTACTGTACCTCTCTATGTTAAAAATAATTCTGCACCTTATTGTCTCTTACTGTGGTTTAATCTAGGTATAGCGGTATCAAGTCATTTTCAAAGAGGCAGATGGGGTGGGGGAGAATCAAGGAGAAAAAAGAATCAAGGAGACAAAAAGTGTATTAGAAGCAAAATTGGAGAGAAATCAATGCCGTGTAATTAGATTTGATTTTTTTCCTTCACATTTCATTTGGCTGCAGGTTATATATAGAATATCCATACAATGGAGTGTGAGATTGGATTCACTGAGCAGCAGCTTGGTTATGAGACTGTGGGCACCTAACCATGACAATTCCATCATTGCTGTCATTAGGCACAACAAAAGGCAAACTGGCATGGTATAGCAGAGAGAAAAGTTTATTATTTCTGTCGCATAGCACTCCTGACGTATACCGAGGTGGTTGGCAAAGCAGCCGCAGGAAGCACTTTGGACAGGCATAATATCCTTTTCTAACAGTGTAAATCTTACTCAGTCCCAGCTTCAGTTTGTGATCTCCCAACTGGAACCAACATGATCACCTGGGAGGCAACTTGCACTTCCTTCCCAAAAGAGCTGCTAAAAGGTTAATTTTACGAGAGCTGTACTGTGATCATTTGGTCAACAGATGAAAGCATTTTTCAAACATATCTTTCAAATATGCTTGATGTTAGCACTACTGTAACCTTGCAAACACCAGGAGAGAGTTCCTCATATAGAAACAATGCACCCAAGAATGTGCAGTTATACCTTTACTACAACTAACTGAGATTTTATGGAATCATGTTTGAAAAGCATGTAGCTCCTCTACTTCAGGTGAAATTTGAAATTATGGTCTTTAGGAAGGGACTGGTGAGATCTGAAATACTCAAATACACCACATAATCAAAGATAGCTTCAACCGGGCTAGTGCAGCTGAAAGACATTTAAAGAGTACACCACAGTAGTGGTTAATGAACAACTGGTCATTCAAATTGAGATACTGAGATCACCAACACTTCAGGCATGACTAAGCAAACACTAACAGTGGCTTATTATTATTATCCCCCACCATCTACTCTATATAGCATACTACTTGATGTCTTATCATTTATTCAGTGTAGCATTCCAAAAAGTTCCTCTTTCCCAAATATTGTCTCTTTATCTCCTATCTCCTACAGTAGAGTCCTGTAGTAGTGCGCTTCCTTGGTCATAAGCAACCTCTAGTACCTTGCCCACATGACCATGCTTCCAGTATCAGCACAAACAGCAACTATTTGCGGTGTATGGGGCCAGATCCTGCTTTCACCCAGTCTCCACAAAATATCCTTTCTATCAGGGGTCACTTTAGCAGCTAGGGACTGAATTTAGTGTGGCCATTTGGAGCGAGAATGGAGGAGTGGGGAGGGGGTGGGGGGTGGCGGCAGAGAACAGCGTTAGATGAGCCTGCCCTGAAATCTGACGTTGTGACTTCAGTTCCGAATTTAGTCAGTGGCAGAAAGCACGAAGGTGGCATCGCCGCCCCGACACAACAGGAGTGCAATTTAAATTGCAGAATATATAGCTATAATACATTAGTATGTAACTGAAGCGATTCAATGTGGGGCTTGGAATTGAGTGGATGACAGGCGGCCCTCACAAGCCTTCGATCACCAGCCGTTGAAAGCTGGTGCTGTGACGGATAGGCAGCCATGGCCAGCACTATATAAAGGGAGAGGGGAGAGCGGAGGCCATTGTCGGACTACAGTGCTGTGCACTTTGTATGGGTGAGCTGGATCTTGCTTCCAGTACTGAGTGAGCTGGGTCTTGGGTGGGAGTACTGGGTGGGCAGGGTATCGGGTGCAGTACCCCATGGGCAATAAATGCTGTCTAGCCAGCTATGCCCACATCCCACAAATGAATTAAAAAATGGAGGCTGGGTCTCGGGGTGCCAGTACCGGGTGGACTGGGTCTCAGATGGTCTGCAAGGGGTTGTTTCATTTTGGGCAGCTGTATTGGGTGGCCAAACTGTTGGTTGAGAGGTTTGGGTGGCTATACTGCTGGATGAGAGGGTCGGCTATCAGCAAGGGTGGGCACTGAGGACCATCAGGGAGTCTGCCAGGAGAAATAGCAAAGGGATAGCTGCCAAGGCAGGGTTGTCTCTGCAAGGACAGTGCTCTGGAAGCCCACTGATCGCCTCAAATCAGCTGCCTCCAAATGTCTAAGCGGCAATGCCAGTGAAGACTACGCCACTCCAGGGAGGCCATCACCAGCTTATGTGCCCTGCTGCAGGATGAGTTATGACCTATGGGATTTGGTGGTCACCCTATGCCCATGGCCTTGAAGATCACTGTGGCACTAAATTTTTTACGGGTCTGGAGGCAGCACCAAGGAGGTGACCAATGCCCTGTTTAAGAGGGCTGGCGACTATGTGCATCACCAGACTGACCCTCACAGTCAGGCCGAGAGAGCCATCGGATTCAGGGCCATTGCTGGATTCCCCCAGGTGCAAGGTGTGATAGATTGCATGCATGTGGCCATCAAGGCTCCAATGAAAAAGCATTTAGAAAAATTCAAGGCAGAGTCAACATGGTTTTGTGAAAGGGAAATCATGTTTAACCAATTTATTGGAGTTCTTTGAGGGAGTTACATGTGCTGTAGATAAAGGGGAACCGGAGGATGTATTGTACTTAGATTTCCAGAAGGCATTTCATACGTTGCCACATCAAAGGTTATTGCAGAAAATAAAAGCTCATGGTTTAGGGGGTAACATATTGTCATGGATAGAAGATTGGCTAGCTAACAGGAAATAGTAGGCATAAAAGGATAATTTTCAGGTTGGCAAGATGTAATGAGTAGTGTGCAACAGGGATCTGTGCTGGGGCCTCAACTTTTTACAATTTCCAGAAATGACTTAGATGAAGGGACCGAAGGTATGGTTGCTAAATTTGCTGATGACACAAAGATAGGTAGGAAGTAACTTGTGAAGAGGACATAAGGGAGCTACAAAGGGATAAGGATAGGTTACGTGAGTGGTCAAAGACCTGGCAAATGGAGTATAATGTGGGAAAGTGTGAAATTGTCCACTTTGGCAGGAAGAATAAAAAAGAAGCATATTATCTAAATGGTGAGAGATTGCAGTGCTCTGAGATGCAGAGGGATCTGGGTGTCTCTGTGCATGAATCACAAAAAGTTAGTATGCAGGTACAGCACATAATTAGGAAAGCTAATAGAATGTTATCGTTTATTACGAGGGGAATTGAATACAAAAGTAGGGAGGTTATGCTTCAGCAATACAGGGCATTGGTGAGACCACATATGGAGTACTGTTTACAGTACTGGTCTCCTTACTTAAGGAAGGATGTAAATGCGTTAGAGGCAGTACAGAGCAGGTTTACTAGACTAATGCCTGGAATGGGCGGGCTGTCTTACAAGGAAAGATTGGACAGGCTAGGCTTGTATCCGCCGGAATTTAGAAGAGTAAGAGGCGACTTGAATTAAACATATAAGATCTTGAGGGGTCTTGACAGGGTGGATGCGGAAAGGATGTTTCCCCTTGTGGGAGAATCTAGAACTAGGAGTCACTGTTTAAAAATAAGAGGTCGTCCATTTAAGACAGAGATGAGGAGAAATCTTTTCTCTGAGGGTCGTGAGTCTTTGGAACTCTCTTCCTCAAAAGGCAGTGGAAGCAGAGTCTTTGAATATTTTTAAGGCAGAGGTAGATAGATTCTTGATAAGCGAGGGGGTGTAAGGTTATCAGTTATCGGGGGTAGGTGGAAATGTGGAGTAATCAGTTCAGCCATGAACTTATTGAATGGCAAAGCAGGCTCGAAGGGCCAAGTGGCCTTCTCCTGCTCCTAATTTGTATGTTCGTATGATCCAGCCAGCCGCCTTCACCAACAGGAAAAGCTTCCATTCCATCAATGTTCAACTTGTCTGCAACCACCGAATGAGTTTCCTGCAGGTGTGTGCCTGCATCCCGGGAAGCAGCCATGATGGTTACATACTTCGACAGTTCCAGGTGCCACAGCTATTCTGGACCCCTGCTTGCCTTCGGGGATGGATTCTCAGGAACAAAGGCTACCCATTGAAGACATGGCCACTGACGCCTATGAGGAACCCTTGCAATGCAGCGGAGGAGAGGTACAACACTTGCCACGGCTCCACCCAAGCGATCATTGAGCAGGCCATTGGGCTGCTGAAGTTCATAAGATCATAAGAACTAGGAGCAGGAGTAGGCCGTCCGGCCCCTCGAGCCTGCTCCGCCATTCAATAAGATTATGGCTGATCTTTTCGTGGACTCAGATCCACTTACCCGCGCTCCCACCGTATCCCTTAATTCCTTTATTGTTCAAAAAGATATCTACCTTAGCTTTAAAGATGTTTACTGAAGAAGCGTCAACTACTTCACTGGGCAAGGGATTCCATAGATTAACAACCCTCTGGGTGAAGAAGTTCCTTCTTAATTCAGTCCTAAATCTGCTCCCTCTAATCTTGAGGCTATGCCCTCTTGTCCTAGCTTCACCTGCCAGTGGAAACATCCTCTCTACTTGTATCTTATCTATTCCCTTCATGATTTTATATGTTTCTATAAGATCCCCCCTCATTCTTCTGAACTCCAATGAATATAATCCCAATCTACTCAGTCTCTCCTCATAAGCCAACCCCCTCAACTCCGGAATCAACCTAGTGAACCTCCTCTGCACCCTCTCCAGTGCCAGTATATCCTTTCTCAAGTGAGGAGACCAAAACTGCACACAGTACTCCAGGTGCGGCCTCACCAGTACCTTATACAGCTGCAACATAACCTCTCTGCTTTTAAACTCAATCCCTTTAGCAATGAAGGACAAAATTCCATTTGCCTTCCTAATTACTTGCTGTACCTGCAGACTAACCTTCTGCGATTCATGCACAAGGACACCTAGGTCCCTCTGCATAGCAGCATGCTGCAACTTTTTACCATTCAAGTAATAATCCTTTTTCCTGTTACTCCTACCGAAATGAATGACTTCACATTTATTAACATTGTATTCCATCTGCCAGACCTTTGCCCACTCACTCAATGTATCTATGTTCCTCTGCAAAGTTTCACAGTCATCTGCACACTTTGCTCTGCCACTCATCTTAGTGTCATCTGCAAACTTTGACACCCCACACGTGGTCCCCAACTCCAAATCATCTATATAAATTGTAAATAATTGCGGTCCCAACACCGATCCCTGAGGCACACCACTAGTGACTGATTGCCAACCAGAATAGCACTCATTTATCCCCACTCTCTGCTTCCTGTTCATCAACCAATCCTCTATCCATGCTAATACTTTACCCCTGATGCCATGCATCCTTATCTTATGCAGCAGCCTCTTGTGCGGCACCTTGTCGAAGGCCTTTTGGAAATCTAGGTACACCACATCCACTGGGTCCCCATTGTCCACCTTGCTCGTAATGTCATCATAGAATTCCAAAAGATTTGTCAAGCATGACCTGCCCTTCATGAACCCATGCTGCGTCTGCCCAACGGGACAATTTCTATCGAGATGCCCTGCTATTTCTTCCTTGATGATAGACTCAAGCATCTTCCCCACTACAGAGGTTAAGCTAATCGGTCTATAATTCCCCATCTTTTGTCTACCTCCCTTTTTAAACAGTGGCGTCACATCTGCTGTTTTCCAATCTGCTGGGACTACCCCAGAGTCCAGCGAATTTTGGAAAATTAACGTCAGTGCACCTGCTATTTCTCCCGCCATCTCTTTTAGAACCCTGGGATGCATTCCATCAGGGCCAGGAGACTTATCAATCCTTAGCTCCATTAGCTTGCCCAACACTACCTCTTCCGTAATAATGATTGTTTCCAGGTCCTCACCTACGTTCGTCTCTTTGTCAATTACTGGCATGTTATTAATGTCCTCCACTGTGAAGACCGATACAAAATACCTGTTCAATGCCTCGGCCATTTCATCATATCCCATAACTAATTTCCCCTTCTCATCCTCTAAAGGACCAACGTTTACTTGAGCCACTCTTTTTCGTTTTATATATTTATAGAAACTTTTGCTATCTGTCTTTATATTCTGTGCTAGCTTTTTCTCATGTTCCATCCTACTTTTCCTTATGGCTCTTTTTGTAGTTTCATGCTGCTTTTGGCCACTTTGTATGCCTTCTTTTTCAATTTGATAGCCTCCCTTATTTCCTTAGACACCCATGGCAGATTACCCCTTTTCTTCCAGTCCTTCCTTTTCACTGGAATATACTTTTGCTGAGCACTTTGAAAAATTGCTTTGAAAGTCCTCCACTGCTCGTCAACTGTCCCACCATAAAATCTTTGTTTCCAGTCCACTTTAGCCAAGTCCTCCCTCATTCTAGTGTAGCCCCTCTTGTTCAAGCACAGGACCCTGGTATTGGATTTTATCTTCACACTCCATCTGTATTCTAAATTCAACCATACTGTGATCACTCCTTCCAAGAGGATCCCTAACTATGAGGTCATTAATTATTCCTGTCTCATTACACAGTACTAGATCTTGGATAACTTGCTCCCTCGTCGGTTCCATTACATACTGTTCAAGAAAACTATCACGGATACACTCAACGAATTCCTCCTCAAGGCTACCCTGACTGAGCTGGTTCGACCAATCTACATGTAGATTAAAATTCCCCATGATAATTGCCGTACCATTTTTACAGGCATTAGTTATTTATTTGTTTATTGCCCGCCCCAATGTGATGTTATTATTTGGTGGCCTATAGACTATGCCTAGCAATGACTTTTTCTTCTTAGAGTTTCTAATTTCCACCCAAATGGATTCAACCTCATTCTCCATAGAACCTATATCATCTCTCAGCAGCGCCCTGATGTCATCCTTGAGTATCAGAGCCACACCACCTCCCTTACCTTCCTGTCTGTCCTTCCGAATAGTCTGGTACCCCTGGATATTTAACTCCCAGTCGTGACCAACCTGTAACCATGTCTCCGTAATGGCTACCAAATCATATTTATTCGCGATGATTTGTGCCGTTAACTCATCAACCTTGTTACGAATGCTACGAGCATTCAGGTAAAGTGCCTTTATGTTAGCTTTCTTACCCTCATGATTCCCAACATCTCTAATAATAACTCCTGAGTTATCCTTTGCCTGGTTCGATCCTGTGGAGCCCTGCAGTATGTCCCAGCAAGGGTCTCGCGTATCGTGGTGGTCTTCTATGCTCTGCACAATCTAGCACTGCAGAGGGGGAATGGCTTGCATGACTAAGACATGATTGAACGACACTCCTCCACCAATGAGGAGGATATACAGGAGGGTGATGAGCAGGGAGCACTGGCTGTTGAAGCCCTTGCACCGGAGGCCAGGCACATTGAGCAATGGGCCAAAGAGGCAAGAGACAATCACATACTTACTCACTTCCAGCCATCATGATGGCCTCTCAGAGTAAATTCAATAAATACTCACCTCAATGTATTCAGTCTGCCGCCTCTTTTCTGCTTGTGTTCCATGCCTAGTGCCCAGCTGAACCACGCGCTATGGCCCATGGGAGACCCTATTCAAATGAGGGCTGTGGCTACATTGGCATCCACTAAGGGGGAAGGTGAAGTCAGCAGCTCATAATTATGGCATGATAGAATAATCACTTTTACACAATGAACGTTAATTTCAAAAACAAAAGAAATTTATATGAGAAAACAAATGTCAAATTTCAAACATCCATGAAACACCAAGTGTCTCCAGTGGTTTTGTTTATACATTTACAAGTGCTTCTATAAGGTGTAACCCCCTGCGCTAGCAGCTGGGATGGAGGTAGGCTGTTGATCAGGCTGCCCCTTGGCCTGTGATGACTTCGGTAGCCATCCTCCTGCTCTGGCTGCCTGAGGGTTTCCTGAACAAATATAGGACTCTCTTCAGGCATCGCAGCTGCCGGAGCTGGGCTCATTAACGGAGGGGCTGAGGAGCCGCTGTCCAGACTCAGAGCGCCCTGAAGGGGGCCCCCAGCTGTGGAGGTCAGCCTCTCCTCCTCACTTTCAAGGCTCACTTTCAAGGCTCACTTGAACCTCCCTGCTGATCAGAGAAAGACAAGGAGCTGAAGAAGACTCTGTCCTTCTTTTGCCTTGCCACTGCTGCATTGTGCAGGGCTGCGCGCACTTAAGGGATCTGGCTCTCCATGAGGGTTGACAACCTCTCGATGGAGGAAGGAATGCACTCACATGTCTGAGACATGGCAGCAGACAGGGCATGGATGGATTCCTCCATCGTTCGCTCATGGCGCTACATGGCCTCTGGCCTCTCCGCCACATCCTGCCTTACCTGTCTCTACAACTCCAGCATGCCCTGTGCTGTCGACACCAGAGGCTCATCATCAGCCTGGGGCTCAGCATGGGCCTGGACACCCACAGTCCTCCATCTGTCAGAGGCCTCAACTGTCTCAGCCTCAGCCAGCTGCTCGGGCGTGTGTGGGTGCTCTCACCAGCTTGTGACCCTGATTCTAAAGCCAAGCGGAAACCCATCGAGGTGAAAGTCTCTGCGCTGGTGGAAGGTGCAGGAGAATCATGGGATTGTGCATTCTCTGACTGCTCCTCCTCCTCAGAGTTGGAATTATGTCCCCCTTCTGCTGGAGTCTCCTGCTGACGCCGACTTGCATGAGAGAACACAAACATGTGGGTTAGGATGAGCAGATCTCGCCATGCCAACCATGCATGATGTGGGTCTCCAGAAGTGAACTGTATGTCGATGGAAGACAATCCTCACTCTCTTTGAGCAGACTCCAGTCTCACCATTAGCTATTGAGTCCCCACTAATTCAAGTACTTCCTCCTCAGCTGTTGAGAAAGACTGGATGTCTGGGATGCAACCACCAGTCTGTGATGTTTCCCTGCTGTTATGGGCCTTCTTGTCCTGCAAGTGGAAAGAGGGAGATAGTCATACTTTGCAGAGAGATCAATATGACATTTCTGCTAGTGGCAGCCCCTTGTCCCCTACTGGGGTTTCCTAGATAGTTCATCCTCCCATCCGCTCTCAGGGGAGTTAATGGGGGTGAGCTGTGAAAGAAGGTGGCCTCTGGCCGAGTTTCAGTATTACATCTGTCAGGATGAGGAGATGCATAATCCCGTTTGCCAGCGCCTTTGTTGTGCCTTCCTCCCCATGTCCCATTCCCTGCTGTGTATCCACATGCAATCCCTAAAAATAGAGAGAGGTGTGGAGCAATCACCTTGGCAGAACGAAGGAGGTCGTTGACCCTCTTGCAGCACTGCACCCATGTTCAGGGGGGTGATTCCACAGCTGCTGACCTCCGCTGCGATATCCATGCAGGCAGGATGATCTTTTCTTGCCTCCACTGGGGAAGTGGACCTCCTGCCTTTCGCTCGCAGGCTGTCGGAGAATCTGGAGGGAGGCATTGTTAAACCGTGGGGCCACCCTGTGTCTTGCCTCTGCCATCCTGCAGCATACTTCTCCTCTCTTGGGGGTCCAGGAGTAACTACAGCAAAAACCTCAACAGAGAGCACTGCTAATGAGTCTAAGTCAGCAACACAAGCATGGCCAACAGGCCTTTAAATATGGCGCCGGCACCTGCTCTGGAGTCATCTCATGGCGTATTTGGTGCCTCGAATCCCGCCCCCCAGTCGCACAATTGACCGGGCCTTGCGGCTCCGTTATGATAATTGGTGATCATGGTGGGCCGGCTGCACACATGACAAGCTGGGATGGCGCTCACTTCTGGGTCTGCCGCCATGACCCGCAACATGCTCACTAAATTCAGCCCCAGGAATACCAATTCCAACTGACTTCATGCCAACAATTGCTGCACTTTCACTGCCTCCCCAGCAGAGGTCAGCTAACCCAGTATACACAGTGTGTGTGCCCAGAAAGGGAGAACTCCATGGGGATTAAATTCAAATCCAGTGGGGGCGCAAAACAGGCAGATGTGTATCAACTGCCCATTATAAAGCCCACTGAAAGCCAATGAGGAAGAAAATTGGAAGAGGTATATACAAGAGAGCCAATCCGCACCTACCATTTTGTAATCTTACCAAAGTCGAAGTCCCCACCCACTCCCCTCACCCCATCCATATTTTGATTTCCTTTAAATGAATTAAATACTAATTGCTGCCTCTTTATGTAGAAAAGGATTCGTTGGTCATTCATCTCACTGCCTGTTTGTTGGTGATTGCCAGCACAGAATGGCTAGCACATTTTGGTTTCATAATTATAGTCACTGCAGTTCATAAACCATCCATTGTGTTGTGTACTTTGAGGCATTCTAATGTGAAATGGTACAAAATAAATGGAAGTATTTCTGTTACTGGCTCTCTGAGGTCAAGTCATGTGGCTGTAACTTTAGGCTGTGAACACAAGAACGTAAGAAATAGGAGCAGGAGTAGACCATATGCCCCTCGAGCCTGCTCCGCCATTCAATACGATCATAGCTGGTCTTAGGCTTCAACTCCACTTTTCCGCCCACTTGCCATATTCCTTGATTCCCTGAGAAACCAAAAATCTGTTTATCCCAACCTTAAATGTATTCAACGATGGAGCACCCGCAACCCTCTGGGGTAGAGAATTCTAAAGATTCACAACCCTTTGAGTGAAGTAATTTCTCCTCATCTCCCAACCAGCAGAAACAATCTCTCAGTGTCGACACTGAGCCCCTTCAGAATAGGCAGAATGTGCTTAGCCTCTCATCAAAGGACAACCCCCTCATCCCAGGGACCAATCTAGTGAGATCAGGGCTTTGCTGTTCTCACAGTGGCAGAGCTCATGGTGAATCATCAACTCTGAAGCATAGTTGGAGCAGTGTATTGTGTAAAATGGAAATTCTATTTACATGACCAACATGATCAATCCCCATTTAAAATTCTTTTAATGGTTTGGGCCCAGGCAGGTTTTGTGTGGGTGACTACGAAGGTTAGTTGGAAACTCACCCGCTGATGCAGAAATCAGGCCTGGGCAATCTTAACCCCTGGGACTCATTGACATGCTGCTGGTTCCCTTCCCACCCAGAACATGCTGCCGGCATCTGCGATATCCGGTATTCTTTACCACCCGTCAGGGGATAGATATGGGGTAGGGGATTCCAGGAGGGTCTCACGGAAGGGAGTGGGTTGGAGAGCTGAGGGCGGGGGATGGTGGGGGAGACCAGGGCAGAAAGCCTAAACTTGCCTTGTGGATAGTTAACTTGTAAATGTAGCCAATTTAATGACTCAATTAATTTCCATAATCCTTCTCCCTCAAAAGCTAACTGACCAATTGTCTATTTTTTGATTTTTATTTCAGATTTATATTTTTTTTATAATTTAGTTGTTAATTAATGATTTCCAGGAAAACAGGACAATTCTCATTCTGTTAGGTTTGTCCAGGATACAATGACAAATTTATTGCTCCATATCCTAAGCTTCCCATTTATAATACACTCACCACCAAAAAGTCAGTGTCCTCACCATAAACATGAACTATGCAACACTGCTCTAGGCATGCAGCTGGAATTTTAAGGCCCTTCCCAAACCTAATTAATAATTATTGAACATGGTAACAACAATCAACACTAATTAAATACAGAGTGGTTGATGACTGCAGTGTTATCAAGACTGCAAGACAAGATGTGTGGCTTCTGCTTTCTATAATTAGTTAACAAAAGGCCTCAGGGCGAGTTTGAATCAAATTCAAAAATATCTGAAACTCCCATTTGAATGTTCCCTTCCATTGCTCAGATTAATAAAGCAGTTGCATGATTTCTTAAAGTATAACTCTTGTCCCCTACAGCTTTTAACAGTAGGGAAGTCAATCCAACAGGACAAATTTTGTGTTAGTTCAGATTTATAAGATGCTTTTCTTTTGTTAAATAAACAAACTATTTTAATGCTTAGCAGTGCATTTGTTTTTAAAAGAAATAAAATGATGATCGTCTCTCTTAGGTTGCAAAGTTCTAATATATTTATAGGGAGTCCTGTATCTTGAGTTCAGTTTTGCAAAGATTTCACTTTTAGTTACACTGCCAGTTTCATATTGATGCAAAGCAGCTATGGGTGCACATCAATATAAAAGTGGTATAATAACTCGGAAGTTGACCCTCAAATTGAGGAGGAATTTCTTTACTCAAAGGGTGGTGAATCTTTGAAATTCTGTACCCCAGAGGGCTGTGGATGCTCAATCATTGAGCATGCCTTCAAGACAGATTTCTGGATACTAATGACATCAAGGGATATGGGGATGGTGGGGAAAAATGGCATAGAGGTGGATGATCAGTCATGACCTGTTTGAATGGAGGAGCATGCTCGAGGGGCTGAATGGCCTACACCTACTCCTATTTCCTATGTCCCTTTGTTCTAAGCACACAGGTGAGAGATGTCAGATTACCTCCAACAGGTAGTCTCACACCATTTGGAGTTCACACATAATGCAGTATTAATCCAGCTTGGCGTAAAGCTGCATTTTAAAAGTGTCCAATCAACGGAACCTCCCGTGAGGATTTTATAAACTCACCTTTTGATCTTTATATTGCTCAAGCAAAGTGGATACTGTCATAACATTAAAAACTAGCAGAGACCCGCAAAACATTTGCGGTGAAATTATTATCTTTATTGCAACAGTATTTCTTTAAATACGGGATTTTTAGTTATCTTTTCATCAAATGCTTTAACAGAATCAAAACTTCTCACTCTGGAAAAAGCTACATAAAGCTGTCCATGTGCAAAAACAGGCCAGGAATATAAATACAAATGTTGTCAAGAGTCTGACCTTGTGACTTGTTCTTGTCATAGAATATGAAAGTTTAATTGGAAAGTGTTTTCTCCTCAGTTGAAAAGGCAGGTTTACATCTGATTGGCTCAGTATTATTCGAGGAATAAACACTATTTCCTTGAGATCTGCCTGTTATTTCCTCATATATCATCAAAGAAAACAGCTTCCTAACTATCAATCTTGTCCCATGACAAAGTCCTCGTTTAGGATTCATTTTTTGTAGCAACATTATAGCTGCTCCTTCCTTGAGTCTAAGTTTGTGCAGTGACATGCATCTTTCTGCTCTGCTGTTCCTGCCCTCCGAAGGATAAGTACTCGCCTTCCAGAGTGGCCTACTCTGCCCCCAGGTCCACATGTCCCAGTGGGTACGATTGGAAGGACTATGTGTGATTGGAGCTTCAGCCAACTCCCCTTCAGGGTCTCAGCAGTTTTCTGAACCCTTAAGAAGTCATCGCTCTGGGGTGAATCCTATCTCAGATTTTATTGTCTTTTTAAAAAAACATTTTAGATATTGATCTATAGGATCAACATTGATGTATTCTTTTAATTCACCTTTTTTAAAATTCATTCATGGGGTGTGGGCGTCGCTGGCTAGGCCAGTATTTATTGCCCATCCCTAATTGCCCTTGAGAAGGTGGTGGTGAGCTGACTTCTTGAACCGCTGCAGTCCATGTGAGGTAGGTACACCCAAAGTGCTGTTAGGAAGTAAGTTCCAGGATTTTGACCCAGCGACAGTGACGGAATGGCAATATAGTTTCAAGTCAGGATGGTCTGTGACTTGGAGGGCAATGTACAGGTGGTGGTATTCCCATGCATTTGCTGACCTTGTCCTTCTAGTTGGTAGAGGTTGCGAGTTTGGAAGGTGCTGTCTAAGGAGCCCTGATGCGTTGCTGAAGTGCATCTTGTAGATGGTACACACTGCTGCCACTATGCGTCAGTGGTGGAGGGAGTAAATATTGTGGATGGGGTGCCAATCAAGTGGGATGCTTTCTCCTGGATGGTGTCGAGCTTCTTGGGTGTTGTTGGAGCTGCACCCATCCAGGCAAGTGGAGAGTATCCCATCACACTCCTGACTTGTACCTTGTAGATGGTGGACAGGCTTTGGGGAGTCAGGAGCTGAGTTACTCGCCTCAGGATTCCTAGCCTCTGACCTGCTCTTGTAGCCATGGTATTTATATGGCTACTCCAGTTCAGTTTCTGGTCACTGGTAGCCCCTAGGATGTTGATAGTGGGGGATTCAGTGATGGTAATGCCATTGAATGTCAAGGGGAGATGGTTAGATTCTCTTTTGTTGGAGATGGTCATTGCCTGGCCCTTGTGTGGCGTGAATGTTACTTGCCATTTATCAGCCCAAGCCTGCATGTTGTCCAGGTCTTGCTGCATTTCTGCATGGACTGCTTCAGTATCTGAGGAGTCACGAATGGTACTGAACATTGTGCAATCATCTGCGAACATCCCCACTGCTGACCTTATGATTGAAGGAAGGTCATTGATAAAGCAGCTGAAGATGGTTGGGCCTAGGACACTACCCTGAGGAACTCCTGCAGTGATGTCCTGGAGCTCAGATGATTGACCTCCAACAACCACAACCATCTTTCTTTGCGCTAGGTATGACTCCAACCAGCGAAGAGTTTTCCCCCTGACTCCCATTGACTTCAGTTTTGCTAGGACTTCTTGATGCCATACTCGGTCAAATGCTGCCTTGATGTCAAGGGCAGTCACTCTCACCTCACCTCTTGAGTTCAGCTCTTTTGTCCATGTTTGGACCAAGGCTGTAATGTGGTCAGGAGCTGAGTGGCCCTGCGGAACCCAAACTAAGCATTACTGAGCAGGTTATTGCTAAGCAAGTGCTGCTTGATGGCACTGTTGATGACACCTTCCATCACTTTACTGAGGATTGAGAGTAAACTGATGGGGCAGTAATTGGCCGGGTTGGACTTGTCCCGCTTTTTGTGTACAGGACATACCTGGGCAATTTTCCACATTGCCGGATAGATGCCAGTGTTGTAGCTGACAGCTTTTCTAACATTTTTTCATTCAAATCTAGTTAATCTTCATTTTTAGCACAAAGAATAGCTTGTATATTGAATAAGTTGTATCAAAAAATTGTCCCTGCCATTTTGCCACATTTAACCAATTCCATCATCTCATCCACCCTGATCTTCACACGCTCCAGTCTTCCACGCACCCCATGTGCCTCCGCATGTGCCAGGCACCACCCACCAAATAAACCCAGCAACAGACATGCCTCTTAAACTGACCAATTAGAACAGTCCAGACAGACAAAAACTGACTCTTATTATAGTCACGAAGCAGATATCTGAATATGATAGAACTGCATCTTAAAAATTACTGTCTTAAGTAGGCATGAAATAAAATACTCCATATATTGCCAGGTTATTTACGTCACATTGAGGTTTATTTTATTCAAAGTCAACAGATTTTGTTATTGTTTAAAGCCACTCACCAGCACAAACTTCATATGTAAGTCCCCTAGAAAGTGTTAATCAATCCATAGATTTGAATTACATTTACATAACAGATCAGCACAAAGTACCTCCATATCAGCAACACTAGTAATTCATTATGCTGAGAGATGGGAAAGGGTTAACCTGTTCACAACAGACAAAGATTGTTTACAGATTCCTAATATTTGTTGCATAAATTTCTTAAAAGAGGCTATATTTTTACCATTAAATTGTCAACTGCTGTTCATATGTATGGAGTGCAGGTCTTTCATTAGTGAACAGCATCCCTCTATTAAGCTGTATCTTCCCCCTACCAATTGAGTGCATGAGTTCAGGGAATGGGTTGTAAACTTGGCAAACATAATGGGACTATTATTTTCATTACCTCAGCTTTGAGGAACCCCAGCTATGCCAATTTTGAAAATATCCCTGACATCTTTGCTTAAACTAAGTATTATGCACTGATCTTCCAAGATATTGTGAAAGGTATTCTAGGGATGTAATTAGATTTACCTTAAAACTATAAAAATGTCATTAGTACAGCAACAGTAAAATAACAGCACATTGATTTTAAACAGTCCAATTATTCAACAGGATTTTCACAAGACCTGGCCTTGTGTGAGATGTAGCCTCATTGTATAGCATCTCAAAAATCTTTATAAGGCCTCTTTGAGTCATCTTTTGACCAGCTTAAACATTCCACCCAGACTCATGCCTTTTAGTTTTGTTATAAAATTGAAACTTTTCCTGCTGTATAAGTTGCTCCTTGATATTTACGGGGCATAAAACAAGTCTGAAAGTAAAATTAGTAATTCACCAGTTATATACTATGCAAAATTCTTTAATAGTACCTAGGTATAATATAAGCTGCTGTCCAACAGGGATGTGTGGTAAAAGTTTGGAACTCTCTTCCTCAAACAGCAATTGATGCGAGATCATTTGTTAATTTTAAAACTGAGATTGATAGATTTTTGTTAACCAAAAGTACTAAGGGATATGGGACAGAGGCAGGTAAATGAGTTAGGTTACAGATCAGCCATAAGCTCATTGAATGGCAGAACACTCTCGGGGCTAAATGGCCTATTCCTGTTCCTATGTTCCTATCAGCAGCTCCACCAAAAGGAATTTTAACATTTTACACCATCTGACTGGAATTTACAAAGTCTATCAATCTTGAATTCTGGAGACAATGTACTTTAAGTTGCAAAATGATAGCTGCATTTGAACACTAGTTTGGCACATGATCTTATCAGCTTGCTTTGTTCTATTTATACTGTATCTTTTTGCCAATTTCTATTATGGAAAAAATGGAACTGGGTTAAAAGTAATGGCTTTTTAACAAATTAATTAATGTTGCCAATGTTTCTTAATATTCAAAATATCTGTGATTTAATATATGCATAATAATGATGCATAAACACATCTCACTTCATCTTCACCACTTTGACTCTGGATTATTATTCCACACTCCCTCCACTCTATCTTTAGTGGCCAGTCTTTCTGTCACTATGCCTCTGTTCTCTGGAACTCTCTTCCAAAACCATTTCCCTCTGCTCCCTTTCTCTGTTCCTTCAAAACCCTCTTGTAAATCAATTTCTTCAACTTTCCATCGACTCTCCCCCTTAACCCTTCTCAACATTCACCTTGCCTTCTTGTAAGACCCCCTGATGCATTCTGCTACACGAGGGTGCTATAAAAATGCAAGTTGTTGTTATGAGACAGAGGAACAGATTTGTAAAATATTTGCAATGTGCATTTTAATACAACAGTGAGATGCAACAGATTTGCATTTATGATGTATTTTCAATCCTAAAAGAAGCGAGGGAAGCCCCATAATGGTACTTTCAAACCTCAGTGGGGGTCTCTTTGCAAATTTATTACATCTCTGTGCCCTGTGACACTTTTAAGATACAGCTTTCTTCCCCCAGCAAATCACAATGATGCGACAAAATGAGTTAGGTCAGTTTTTCTGGCATCATAAAGTTGGATGTGTAAATGAAGAGTGGAGATGCATAGATTTTGAATATTCCCAACTCATGATGCTCCCCATCTGTATCAGACATCTCTCCTCCGGCACTGCATTATTTACACGTTCCTTGCCATTTTTAGTGAGTCTGGGGACTTCACCCACTGTCTCCTCAGACTGACATCTGTTGATATGTGACAGCAGTAAAAACTGGCAGAAAGCGGTGTTACAAGCACTGTACTGCTGAATAATCTTTATTAGCGAGCACTTTCTAATGACATTCAGGTTTCATTGCCTTTTGGTGGCTGTATTATCTGCTCAATTACTCAACTGTTCTGCTTACTCTGACAAATCCTTCCTCTGTGAAGTTTATAATGCAGTTTTTATTTCCCTCCTCATGGGATATTTTGGCTATTGGCTTGTCTGCGGCTTAGCCACAACAACCATTAAAAATGAGCATCCTTATTAATACTGATTTTCTGCTTTTACAATGTATTTGTATCCGTTACCCAAAGAATGCCTGAAAGATTCTGAATTTCATAAAACCACAAACAGATACAAAGAAAATTAAGTGCCTGATATTTAAGTATTTGACATTTATTCTGCTGCCCAGTTGGTTCTGTTGTTACCTAAGCCATACAAACCAGAAAGTTCACAGATTGATTCCTAGTCTGAGCTGAGTTACCTGCGCTCAGTCAGAGCAGCATTAGGGGTCTTCTAGTTGGTCTCCCTTGGGCTGGTCAAGGACAGGAGGGAGAAGTCATCCAGAATCCCCTCCTCCATTACCCCACCACCTCATCCCCTTCCCATGGCACCTTCCTCTGCAATCACAGGAGGTGTAATACCTGCCCATTTACCTCCTCTCTCCTCACTATCCCAGGCCCCAAACACTCCTTTCAGGTGAAGCAGCGATTTACTTGTACTTCTTTCAATGTAGTATACTGGATTCGCTGCTCACAATGTGGTCTCCTCTACATTGGGGAGACCAAACGCAATCTGGGTGACCACTTTGCAGAACACCTCCGCTCAGTCCGCCAGCAGGACTCCGAGCTTCCAGTTGCTTGCCATTTCAACACTCCCCCCTGCTCTCATGCTCACATCTCTGTCCTGGGATTGCTGCAATGTTCCAGTGAACATCAATGCAAGCTCAAGGAACAGCATCTCATTTGTCGATTAGGCATACTACAGCCTGCCGGACTGAACATTGAGTTCAATAATTTCAGAGCATGACAGGCCCCCCATTTTACTTTTATTTTTAGTTATTTTTTTTATTTTTTTTGTGTTTATTTTATTTTATTTCATCTTAGTTTATTCAGTTTGCTTACCCACTTTTTTTTTCATGTTTATACTTACAGCTGTTCCATTTTCAGTCCGTTAACACCCTATCTGTACTAATGTTTTGTCTTTCAACACACCATTAACATATTGTTTGCCTTTGCTCCATGACCTTCTGGTCAGCTATTCTGTGACCTTGTCCTATCTACACCTTCTCCTTTGTTATCTCTTGCCCCACCCCACTTTACTTGCTTATAACCTTTCACATTTCTAATATTTGCTAGTTCTGAAGAAGGGTCACTGACCTGAAATGTTAACTCTGCTTCTCTCTGCACAGATGCTGCCAGACCTGCTGAGTATTTCCAGCATTTCTTGTTTTTATTTCAGAATCCCTTCCTGATTTCTGTCCAGGGATCCCCATTAAAAAGTGTGTATGAGATGAGAATTTTCACTATCTAGTCACACACATCAAGAACAGCCGATGTGGTGAGGAACCAGAAAACAGCTCTGCCAGTGAAACCATCTGATGTAAGAGTCAGCACCTTCAGGAGGAAAGGATGAGCGGGGAAAAAGCTACTTCTTGAAAATCAGCTGTAGTTAACCCTTGGAGATGTTAAATTGCAAAACGTTTACTTGTGCATGTTAAGAGCAAGGTAGAAGCTCGCAACTATGCCCTGATTTAAAGATGAAGGAAACATGGTCAATGCAGTACAAGTGATCTCAGCACAATTATAGCATTCACCAGTGTGTGCGTGTGCGTCAGATATGTAAATGAACTGTGTAGACTTTGAATATTCCCTTGATATGTTGTATGCATCTCTCCTGCAACACTATTTTTTACACTGTAACTTTTGTTAGTCTAGACGGATCACCCAAATGGATAGTAGGATTTCCCAAAGGGAAGTCTTTATGTGGTGTAGTGGTAATGTCACTAGACTAGTAACCCAGAGCCCCAGGCTAATGCTCTGGGGACATGGGTTTGAATCCCACAACAGCAGATGGTGGAATTTAAATTAAATTCATAAATCTGGAAATAAAAGGTGAGTCTAGTGGTGACCATGAAACCATCGTCAATTGTTGTAAAAACCCATCTCATTCACTGACGTCCTTTAGGGAGGATATCTGCCGTCCTTACCTGGTCTGGCCAACATGTGACTCCAGACCCACAGCAATGTGGTTGACTCTTAACTGCCCTCTGAAATGGCCTAGGAAGCCACTCAGTTTTATCAATCCTTTATAAAGTCTAAAAAGAGGAATGAAACTGGACGGACCACCCAGCATCGACCTGGGCGCCGGAAACGACAACAGCAAACCCAGCCCTGTCAACCCTGCAAAGTCCTCCTTACTAACATCTAGGGGCTTGTGCCAAAATTGGGAGAGCTGTCCCACAGACTAGTCAAGCAACATTGACATTGACATTGTCATACTCACGGAATTATGCCTTGCAGACAATGTCCCAGACACCACCATCACCATTCCTGGGTATGTCCTGTCACACCAGAGGTGGCGGCACAGTGGTATACAGGCGGGAGGGAGTTACCCTGGGAGTCCTCAACATTGACTCTGGAACCCATGATGTCTCATGGCATCAGGTCAAACATGGGCAAGGAAACCTCCGGCTGATTACCACCTACTGCCACCACCCCCCCCCCCCACCCCCACCCTTACCCTTGGCTGATGAATCAGTGCTTCTCAGTATCCTGGGCTTTATTAATAGGGGCATAGAGTACGAGAGCAAGGAAGTTATGTTCAACTTGTATAAGACACTAGTTCGGCCTCAGCTGGAGTATTGTGTCCAGTTCTGGGTGCCACACTTTAGGAAAGACATGAGGGCATTGGAGAGAGTACAGAAAAGATTCACGAGAATGGTTCCAGGGATGAGGAATTTTAGTTATGAAGATAGATTGGGGAAGTTAGGACTGTTTTCCTTGGAGAAGAGAGGGCTGAGAGGTGATTTGATAGAGGTATTCGAAATCATGAGGGGTCTGGACAGAGTAGATAGAGAGAAACTGTTCCCACTCGTGAAAGGATCGAGAACGAGAGGGTACAGATTTAAAGTATTTGGTAAGAGACGTAAAAGTGACATGAGGAAAAACTTTTTCACACACCAAGTGGTTAAGATCTGGAACGCACTGTGTGAGAAAGTGGTGGAGGCAGGTTCAATTGAAGCATTCAAAAGGGAATTAGACTGTTATACAAAAAGGAAGAATGTGCAGGGTTATGGGGAGAAGGCAGGGGAATGGAACTGAAGGAATTGCTGTTTCAGAGAGCCAGTGCAGACATGATGGGCCGAATGGCCTCCTTCTGCACTGTAACGATTCTGTGATTCTGAGTCTCCATGTTGAACACCAATTGGAAGAAACATTGAAGTTGGCAAGGGCACAAAATGTACTGTGGGTGGAGGACTTCAATGTCCATCACCAAGAGTGGCTCGGTAGCATCACTACTGACCGAGCTGGCCGAGTCCTAAAGGACATAGCTGCTAGACTGGTCTGCAGCAGGTGCTGAGGGAACCAAAATGAGGGAAAAACCTACTTGACCTCGTCCTCACCAATCAGCCTGTCGCAGATGCATCTGTCCATGACAGTATTGGTAGGAGTGACCACCGCACAGTCCTTGTGGCAGCGAAGACCCATCTTCACACCGAGGGTACCCATGTTCATGTTGTGTGGCACTACCACTATGCTAAATGGGATAAATTTCGAACAGATCTAGCAATGCAAAACTGGGCCTCCGTTTTTTCTTTTTTGTTTTTGGCGCTGTGGACCATCAACAGCAACAGAATTGTTTTCAGTCACAATCTGTAACCTCATCCCCCAATATATCCCACACTCTACCATTATCATCAAGCCGGGGGACCTACCCTGGTTCAATGAAGAGTGCAGGAGGGCATGCCAGGAGCAGCACCCCCAGGCATACCTCAAAATGAGGTGTCAGCCTGGTGAAGCTACAACACAGGACTACTCGCAAACCAAACAGTGGAAGCAGTGTGCAATAGACAGGGCTAAATTATCCCACAACCAATGGATCAGATCTAAACTTGGCAGTCCTGCCACATCCAGTCATGAATGCTGGTGGACATTTAAACAACTGACAGGAGGAGGTGGCTCCACAAATATCCCCATTCTCAACGATGAGGGAGCCCAGCACATCAGTGCAAAAGACAAGGCTGAAGCATTTACATCCATCTTCAGCCAGAAGTGCAAAGTGGCTGATGCACCTCTCCCTCCTCCTGAGGTCCCCAGCATCACAGATGCCAGCCTTCAGCCAATCCGATTCACTTCACGTGATATCAAGAAACAGCCCTAACAACATGCTGGCAATAGTACTGAAGATTTGTGCTCCAGAACTAGCTGCGTCCCTAGCCAAGCTGTTCCAGTACAGCTGCAAAACTGCCATCTACCCAGCAATGTGGAAAGTTGTCCGGGTATGTCCTGTGTACAAAAAGCACAACAAGCCCAACCATGCCCCACTATCAACATCCTGGGGGGGGGTCACCATTGACCAGAAATTGAACTGGACCAGTCCCATAAATTCTGTGGATACAAGAGCAGGTCTGGGAATTCTGCAGCGAGTAACTCACCTCCTGTCTCCCCAGTGCCTGTCCACCATCTACAAGGCACAAGTCAGGAGTGTGATGGAATACTCTCCACTTGCCTGGATGGGTGCAGCTCCGACAACACTCAAGAAGCTTGACACCATCCAGGACAAAGCAGCCCACTTGATTGGCATCCCATTCATCACCTTCGACATTCACTCCCTCCACCATTGATGCACAGTGGCAGCAGTGTGTATCATATACAAGACGCACTGTAGCAACTCACTGAGGCTCCTTCGACAACACCTTCCAAACCAGTGACCTCTACCACCTAGAAGGACAAGAGCAACAGATGTATGGGAACACCACCACCTGAAAGTTCCCTTCCAAGCCACACACCATCCTGACGTAGAACTATATCACCATTCCTTCACCGTCGCTGGGTCAAAATCCTTGAACTCCCTTCCTAACAGCACTGTTGGTGTCCCGACACCCCAAGGACTGCAGTGGTTCAAGAAGGCAGCTGATTGTCCTTTGCAAGGACAATTAGGGATGGGCAATAAATGCTGGCCTAGCCAGTGACACTCACATCCCCAAATTAATTTTTAAAAGTCAGCCATTTTAGAAAGACTTATTGACTTGCTATAGATGTGATGTACACTGAGCTTGAAAGCTAGTTTAAGAACCATGGAGTCTATACTGAAAAATGCCTCAACGAAAGAGGGCTAAAGTATGGGCACAATTAAACATGCATTAATCTCTTAAAGAGGTAGTTACAGCATGCGCTGCATGAACTATTAGAAGTTCCTGTTTATTATGCAGATTGAGGGTTAACAAGTTCAGAAAATAATGGATTAATTATGCCCGAATTGCATAAAGTTAACCTCCAGCTCCTTGTCTAGTCTACAGTATGATTCAGTTTGCAGGTGAGGCTTAATAAAGAGAGTGTTTGTAGATAATTTGTCCACAGGAAGTTTAATTCTGACAGACAGCTGCCTCTAGCTGAAACCCACTTACAGCGAGTTGCTGTCTGTTCTCATCATTGGATCCTGATAGAAAATCCAATCTGTCAATAGTCTTACCAATCACTGTGATGAACCACAGTAGTCCTCCTTGAGCATTGCTGCTTGAGCTCCCATCCTAATCAATGCCCCAATCAATAGGTAGCAGTCACTATTGATGACCATGTCGGATACCTAATTTCCTTTAGATCCAAGTCAGGCCAACATGGATAGCACCACACTTGTGGACTAGCACTAAACCCACACTTCAATCTTCAATTCTTCAAGGAAACAGGATAGTGTAAACATCACTGGAAACCACAATAAGCAACTGGCGATATCTGTTACTTAGCACTCCATTTTATAAAGATAAAGTCATCCAAAATAGTCAAAACTAAATCCCCATAAACATGTATCAATATTTTTTTCAAAGCTTTAAGCTTTAACCCAAAATCCTGCACTGTGCTTTTCATTACAAGTCACTTTTTATATATATTAAATGTCAAAAGCCCACAGAGATAATGTATAAATTATTGTCTTTGCATAAAGCCACCATGTTTGGAATGCATAGCTTTGCATTTGCTGAGAAAAATATTCCATGTTGCCATCCATAAGAAAGTCATTAATGTCTCAGTTCAGTGCTCTATAAAAATTCTCAGCTGTCACAACATCAAGCATTTTTGAATTATAAATGACGCAGCTGAATAAGATTCCCACTTTTCTTTATTTAAAATCGGCCACAAAAGAAAATTTCACAAATATGACTGGTATATTTTCCAGTAGGAATACAGTTTTTTTTGGAAGAACCTCCCTCCACTTGCCCCCACCCCACACCCAAGAGCAGAGGTTTACCTGAAATAAATTACCTTACTGTAATGAATACGCTCCCGTCATTTTACGGTTTACAAACCCAAAGAAAACTTAGTGCTTATGTTTAAAGGTCAATTCTTTGATTGCTGTAAAAATATTACAGCAATAAATGCAATATTCTGACTATAAATAGTAATTAACCTGTCTACCCCTGACAAAGGACTTTTTTGTACAATTCAATGTATAAGTTTTTTAAATATTCGTTCATGTGATGTGGGCATCGCTGGCTGGGCCAGTATTTATTGCCCATCCCTAATTGTCCTTGAGAAGGTGGTGATCAGCTGCCTTCCTGAACCGCTGCAGTCCTTGGGGTGCAGGTACAGCAACAGTGCTGTTAGGAAGGGAATTCCAGGATTTTGACCCAGCAACAGTAAAGGAACGGCGATATAGTTCCAAGTCAGGATGGTGCGTGGCTTGGAGGGGAACTTGCAGATGGTGGTGTTCCCATGCATCTGCTGTCCTTGTCCTTCTAGGTGGCAGAGGTCGCAGGCTTGGAAGGTGCTGTCGAAGGAGCCTTAGCGAGTTGCTGCAGTGCATCTTGTAGTTGGTACACACTGCTGCCACTGTGCGTCGGTGGCAGAGAGAGTGAATGTTTAAGGTGGTGGATGGGATGCCAATCAAGCAGGCTGCTTTGCAACAAGAACTGATGTTCTTCATCTGTACTGTAAGGTGGATTTGAATAAATTGTATTTTCTCCTCTTTCACTTCTATAGGCATTAAAGCCATTGTTTTATCAGTCATCCTGTACCTCATACAACTGTTTATGCCCATTTGGGCACAGGCAGTTGGCAGTGGATAAACTGTCGTTCAACCTGGAGGCGTGACAGTCAAGCCTGATCCAGTATTTCTCCAATGTCCAAACGCAAGCATTTTCTAGCAGCAGCTGCTGAGTAGCAATCAGAAGCATGCATTGTCCAGGAATACTGAGGCCACTGCTGCCCCAGTAGGGATCAATTAACTCAGCGCAAAGCAAGGACAGGATTTGTAATAATGGAGGAAGATCACAATCCACACCTTCAGCTTCAACAAGATTATCAATAGCTTTCTAACTATGGCTCAGCATTTATCCAAAAGATAGTCAGAAGATCTCTTTATGGACTGTATGAGACCTCTCAGATACTTAATGTTAAAAAAAAATCATCCATTCATTCCCCTGTCGCTTTGTGGATTTATGCGGCGAGTAGTTGAGTTGCACAGGTCAGAAATTTCCAGATTCGGTCCTTGGCCTGAGGTGAGTTAGTTGAACTTAGCAATCAGAGGTGACCTTCATGCACCTATTTTAGGGAAAAGCAAAATTAGCCAGTGACACTTGCTGGAAGTGTACATGTATGGATACTGGGGTGAAAGGCCAGTTGTCTTGTCACTGATATAAAATGCCTACTGACACTCTTTGTCCAGGCTCAAGGAAGAATAATTCCACCCATAGTTTCATTTAAATGTAGTTAACAATGTCAATTGACTGGAATGATGCTTGATAGGCCTATGGCTGGGGCCTGCATGTGAACAGGCCTCCAATGTCTCTACCATCATGGTGGTTGTACCTATGTCCTGTTGCAGTCATTGCTCATGGCAAGGAATTGGTCGTCTCAGCAATTTTGTGCTGCATAATTAATGCTTATGCACAAGGTGAAATATAAACCCCTTTCTGAGTGGAAGCATAAAGCACATAGGATAAGCTATCACCACCCATTCAACACATGTAAATTATGCTTTTAAACTGTTTGTGGATATTCTCTCAGGTATTCACAAACTACCAATAACTCTCTCTGAAAAAACCATGGGGGTAATTTTCAACTTAGCACTGGCATTGCGTGACAGCCGCCCGTTATAGAACGTGCCTGAGTTTCCTTTCCACAGTGGTGGGCTTAAGCTATCCCATAGCCCATTTTGAAGAAGAGCAGTAGGAGTTCTCCTGGTGTCTTAGCCAACATATGTTCCTCAACCAACATCACTGAAAAAAAACAGATTAACTGGTCATTTATTTCTGGAGGAAATTTACTGCTGCATTTGTCTATATAATAATAGTGACTACACTTCAGAAGTACATAATTGGCTGGGAAATGTTTTGGGTCATCCTTGAGATCGAGAAAGGCACTGTATAAGTACAAGCTCCTAGCGTCCTATCTTTGCTCCATTGTCAGATTGGGCCTCAACTCTGGATTCAGACTGAATTACAAACATGTTTCATAAAATTACATAAAAAATACAAAATAGAAACAGGCCATTCATCCCAACAGGTCTATTACAGGTGTTTATTTTAGATTAGAGATACAGCACTGAAACAGGCCATTCGGCCCACCGAGTCTGTGCTAAACATCAACCACCCATTTATACTAATCCTACACTAATCCCATATTCCTACCAAACATCACCACCTGTCCCTATATTTTCCCTACCACCTACCTATACTAGTGGCAATTTATAATGGCCAATTTACCTACCAACCTGCAAGTCTTTTGGCTTGTGGGAGGAAACCGGAGCACCCGGAGAAAACCCACGCAGACACAGGGAGAACTTGCAAACTCCACACAGGCAGTACCCGGAATCGAACCCGGGTCCCTGGAGCTGTGAGGCTGCGGTGCTAACCACTGCGCCACTGTGCCGCAGAGGAACTGCCTCTCACCCCTCTTCATCTAACCCTATCAGCAAAACCCTCTCTTCCTTTCTTCTTCATGTGTTTATCTCGATTCCCCTTAAATGCATTGATGCAAGTCACCTCAACTACTCCTTGTGGTAGCCGAGTTCTGCATTCTAACCACTCTCTGGGCAATAAGGTTTCTCCTGAATTCTCTGTTTGATTTATTAGTGACTATTTTATATTTATAGCCCCTAGTTCAGGTCTCGTCCACAAATGGAAATATCTTCTCTATGTCTACCCAATAAAACCCTTTCATACTCCTAAAGACCTTTATCAGGTCACTTTTCAAACTTCACTTTTGAAGAAAAAATAGCCTCAGCCTGTTCAATCTTTCCTCTCAGTTCTGGTATCATCCTTGTAAATCACTTTTCCACCTTCTCCAGTGTATTTTTATAATAGGGAGACCAGAACTATGCACAGTTTCACAGCACTATAGTTGTAACATAAATGCACCTTAAGAGAGTTAGACTGGAATACATTGTTAGAAGGGAGGAGTACAGAATATAAATGGAGTATTTCAAGAATGAATCACTCAGAATACAAAGTAAGCATAGTGCACTGAGCGATGTTGGAGAGAAAGAAAGAAACAAATGTTGACAACAAGTGAAGCAACTTGGGAGATAAGGAAGAGCAATAACTTAGCTAACTTCACAGATAAATAAAAGAACTGAGATGAATATAGAATAAGGTTAAGGTGATTAAACAACTGGTCAGGAGAACCAAAATAAAAATAACAAGATTAAGATTGCAAGGAGTGTAGAGCACAGCGTGAAAGGTTTTTCTAAATATATTTATCACAGAAACAATAAGATCTTTGAGCCATCCTAAGGTTGACATGGTATGAAGTGATCAAAGTTTGTCAGATATTCTAAAGGGCTTCTTTATAATCAGTGTTTATGGAAGAAACTGTGAAGTATTCTCAGTGTAGAGGTAATTAGGAGACACGGGCTGAAGCTCGGATGAGGGAAGTTGAACAGTTAGCTTCAACTAGTTCATACAGATGGTAGTGAATGTGTGGAGCACTGTCCAAGAAGACAGTGGATATGTTTACAAATCTAAAAGGGAACTGTATAATGTTTGAGACTATGAGAAATAGAGCATAGCATGTTTTTGTTTCGGTTGGGAACAACCAATCTCATGGTGGTACTTGCTGGCCCTGTACATTCCTATGTATCCTCACAAGCCAAACTATGTCTGAACAACCACTCAGCCTTCACTCCATTCACCATTTGGCAGCTCTACTCAAAAACTCCCATCAGTCATGACATCACCTGCTTAATTTTGATTGGACAGTGGTGAGCAGAAATTTCTGATAAGTTTAAGAGAGGCATTGCGCCTTGGGAGGTGTACATTAGCACTTACAACTTGTGATCTGTGCTGATTTGAGATCTTCCAGCACCAGCTTTGGTCAAGGTATAAAAACTACACTGCTATCTCATTCATATTAAATATAAGGCAAGTTTGTGCCAGAGTTCACAAGTGAGCATGCTCACACCTCCAAAAATCAAAAATAGGTACACTCCAATACCCACTCCAGAGACTTGAGCTCATGATCTAGACTGACACTTCAGGGGATGCTTCACTCTTGGAAGTGCTGTCTTTCAGGTGAGATGTTAAACCGAGACCCCATCTACCCTCTCAGGTGGAGGTAACAGATCCCATGGGACCATTTTGAAGAAGAGCAGAAGAGTTATCCTTGTGTCCTGGCCTATAATTATCCTTCAGCCAACATGTAAAGCAGATTATCTGGCCACAACCTCAAACTGTTTGTAGGAACTTGCGATGTGTGAATTAGCTGCTGCCTTTTCTGCATTACAACAGTGGCTACACACCTAAAGTACTTTTTATTGGCTGTAAAGCACTTTGAGACATCCTGATATTGTGAAAGGTGCTATATAAATACAAGTCTCTTTTTTCTGCATATGCTTCCAACTTAAATTTAATTGTGGGACAAATGATTGACCTCATTTTACTAACAGATGCCTACTATATTAAATATGAAAGATCTGAAGCTTGGCTGGTAGCATGGAATCTTTTTTTCATAGAATCATAGCATGGTTACAGCACAGAAGAAAGCTATTCTCAGAGGAGTGGCAAACAGTGAGGATGATACGAATCGCCTTCAACATGACATAGGTAGTCTAGCAAAATGGGCAGACAAGTGGCAGATGAAATTTAATACAGACAAGTGGTGATGCATTTTGACAGAAGGGATGGGATGAGGTGCAGTTCTAAAGAGTGTGCAGGAACCAAGGGACTTGGAGGTGCATGTACATTAATCTTTGAAGGTGGCAGGACATATTGAGACAGTGGTTAGCAAAGCATATGGGATCTTGGCTTCATAATAGAAGCACTGAGTACAAAAGCAGGGAAGTTATGCTGAACTTTTCTAAAGCTCTGGTTAGGACCCAACTAGAGTATTGTATTGAGTTCTGGTCACGACACTTTAGAAAAAATGTGAGGGCCCTTGACAGGGTGCAGAAGAGATTTACCAGAATGGTTCCAGGGATGGGGGATTTTAGTTACAAGACCAGGTTGGAAAAGCTGGGGATGTTCTCCCTGGAGCAAAGGAGATGGAGGAGAGATTTAATAGAAGAGTACAAAATTATTACAGGCTTAAATAAGTTAGACAAGGAAAAACTGTTCCCATTAACTAATGGTACAAGGACTAGGGGACACAAATTGAAGGTTTTGGGCAAGAGATGCAGGGGGAATGTGAGGAAGACCTTTTTCACACAGCGAATGTTAATGACCTGGATCTCGCTGCCCACGAGGGTGGTAGAAGCAGAGACAATCAATGCTTTCAAAAGGAAATTGGATGAACACTTGAAGGAAATAAACTTGCAGAGCTAAGGGGATCGAACGGGGGATTGGGACTGATTGGATTGCTCTGTGGAGAGCTGGCATAGACTTGATGGGCTGAATGGCCTCCTCTGCTATAAATGACTCCATGACTCTAGTCGACCTGTCAAGTTCTTGCTGGCTCTCTGCAAGAGCAATTTAGCTAGTCCCGCTCCCCAACCCTTTCCCCATAACTCTGCAAATCTTTTCGCTTCAGGTACTTGTACAATTTCCTTTTGAAAGCCATGATTGAATCTGCCTCCACCACACTCTCAGGCAGTACATTCCAAATTGTAAATACTTGCTGCATAAAAAAGTTTTTCCTCATGTTGCCTTTGGTTCTTTTGCCAATCACTTTGAATCTATGTCCTCTAGTTCTCAACCCTTCTGTCAATGGAGCAGTTTCTCCTAATCTGCTCAGTCTAGACCCCTCATGATTTTGAGTACCTCTATCAAATCTCCGCTCAATGTTCCTTGCTCTACGAAGAACATCCATGTTCTCCAATCTATCCATGTAACTGAATCCCTTGTCCCTGGAACCATTCTTGTAAATCATTTCTGCACTACCTCTAAAATCTTTACATCTTTCCTAAAGTGCAGTGCCCAAAATTGGACACAAAATTCAGTTGAGGCCAAATCAGTGTTTCATAAGGGTTCATCATAATTCCTTGCTTTTGTACTCTAAGGATCTATTTATACAGCCCAGGATCCCTAACAGCTTTTAACCACTTTCTCAACCTGCCCTGCCACCTTCGATTTTACACATATACCCCCAGGTCTCTCTGTTCCTGCACCCCCACCCCCCACCTTTAGAATTGTAGCCTTTATTTTATATTGCCTCTCCTTGACCTTCCACCCAAATATATCACTTTGCAGTTCTCGCTTATTTATTCATGGGAGGTGGATGTCACTGGAATGCAAGCATTTATTGCCTATCCCCAATTGTCCCTGAGAAGGTGGTGGTGAACTTCCTGACATGGGGACATATTGGACATATGAGACAGGCTACAATATTGAAGCCCCGCGCTCCCGTCTAGTGAGGCTTCGCACTAGCTGCAGAGGCTCACAATCTCATCAGTAAATACATGGAATGTGTTTTCATATTTGCTTTTCATTGTTCTTGCTGACCGATTGCAGGTTCTTCCGATGCATTAAAGTAAACTGAAGTAGACAAAACAACTGTTTGTGATGATGTATTGTGGAGCAGCATGTTAGCGTTCTGAGACTGCCACATTGCAACATAAATTTATATTAGCATGCAGTGAAACATAAAAATATAACATCTGGAGAAAATAGACGGTGTTCTTTTTGGAACATGAGGAGAGCATTATCCAGAAGAATAAATTAGAAGATATACACATTACAAACTCCAAGGTGCATTGTCTGTCAACATGTTCACAGTTTTACCCAGTCTAATTACCACCTCTGCTTCATCCTGAGGCTGAAAATGAGGCTTCATCATATGTTTACTCTAAGGCGCTTTTGTATTTGACAGGATTTTTGATCACATTTTGGGAAAGCCACTTCAACGTGTCATTCTTCCCTTTTTACACTCCATATTGAGGATAGGGGGATGGGGAGGCAATAGTCCCTTGCAGTGTTGCTGGACTCACTGTTAATGCAGAGACCCATAGTCCAAGTGCTTGGAATCAACTCCTCGCATTTACTTTAATTAAACTGGTGTCCTTGACCAAAATACACATTCGTGGATCTACACTTTCATGGCACCATGATGCCATCGCTGCACAATAGGAACCAAGCAATGGTGGAAGAACTATGTCGCAGTACTGTAGTGCACCTCAAAGATCATGCTAATGGCAATGAAGAAGATATTTTTCCCCTTCAATGTTCTCTCTTTTAAAAGTGCTGACTTGAGTTGGTTTCTCACGCTAGTGACCATTCTTTATGTATAAGCCTACTGAGTGCCTGCAATCTCATCAAACATCAGATCCTGCCTTCACTTGACTTGCATTTATGCGCACACTGTCCAGCAAGGATTAGTGATTAGGGGCAGAAACCTTTCCCTAGCCCAGAAGCACTGGGCCAATTGCAGCACCCTGCATGAGCACAGCAAAGCACAAAACATGGATCCAAATGGGATATTCTGGTCTGTATGGCTTAACACTGCATTGCATGGTGGCTTTGCTGGAGAGCATTAGGAGATTTCAAATAAAAGTGTTTTCCTACTTACTAAATGGGCAAATAAAATAATGTTACTGCAAGATTTTCAGATTAGCCCTCACCTGAATTACAAAGTAAAATGAAAATTATCGCAAAGAACAAAGAAAATTACAGCACAGGAACAGGCCCTTCGGCCCTCCAAGCCTGCGCCGATCCAGATCCTCTATCTAAACATGTCGCCTATTTTCTAAGGGTCTGTATCTCTTTGCTTCCTGCCCATTCATGTATCTGTCTAGATACATCTTAAAAGACGCTATCGTGCCCGCGTCTACCACCTCCGCTGGCAACGCGTTCCAGGCACCCACCACCCTCTGCGTAAAGAACTTTCCACGCATATCCCCCCTAAACTTTTCCCCTCTTACTTTGAACTCGTGACCCCTAGTAATTGAATCCCCCACTCTGGGAAAAAGCTTCTTGCTATCCACCCTGTCTATACCTCTCATGATTTTGTACACCTCAATCAGGTCCCCCCTCAACCTCCGTCTTTCTAATGAAAATAATCCTAATCTACTCAACCTCTCTTCATAGCTAGCGCCCTCCATACCAGGCAACATCCTGGTGAACCTCCTCTGCACCCTCTCCAAAGCATCTACATCCTTTTGGTAATGTGGCGACCAGAACTGCACGCAGTATTCCAAATGTGGCCGAACCAAAGTCTTATACAACTGTAACATGACCTGCCAACCCTTGTACTCGATACCCCGTCCGATGAAGGAAAGCATGCCGTATGCCTTCTTGACCACTCTATTGACCTGCGTTGCCACCTTCAGGGAACAATGGACCTGAACACCCAAATCTCTCTGGACATCAATTTTCCCCAGGACTTTTCCATTTACTGTATAGTTCACTCTTGAATTGGATCTTCCAAAATGCATCACCTCGCATTTGCCCTGATTGAACTCCATCTGCCATTTCTCTGCCCAACTCTCCAATCTATCTATATTCTGCTGTATTCTCTGACAGTCCCCTTCACTATCTGCTACTCCACCAATCTTAGTGTTGTCTGCAAACTTGCTAATCAGACCACCTATACTTTCCTCCAAATCATTTATGTATATCACAAACAACAGTGGTCCCAGCACGGATCCCTGTGGAACACCACTGGTCACACGTCTCCATTTTGAGAAACTCCCTTCCACTGCTACTCTCTGTCTCCTGTTGCCCAGCCAGTTCTTTATCCATCTAGCTAGTACACCCTGGACCCAAAGAGCAGTTTTGTAAGTATTAGATTTAAATAAACCCCTTATGCATTTCTTTCTTACTGATTAGCAAGTTTTAAGCTGATGGTGTAATTATAAAGCATTTAATATTTTCCATTGATGAGCACAATATAAATATTGAAATTTTAGCACAGCAACAGGCTATTTTTACCTGACCTAAATTTAGGTCAGTTTTAGGTGTTGATCTTACAATACCTGAATTTCCTTCAAACTAATCCCATTTGACTGCTTTCTCCCTACACCTTTTATAATTTTCTTTAAGCAATTATCCAGTATCATTTCAAATGCTATAATCGATGTAACATCAATCACCACTTGTGACAAAGCATTCCATGTTCCTATAAGTCTTTATGCAAAAAGGTTTCTTCAAACCACCCCATTTGTGTATCTAGTGTTTATCTTGAGATTGTTGCCTCTTGTCCTCAATTACCTAAGAGTGAAAAAAACATGTGTCTATTTTGTCTATTCCCATTATTTTGAACAGCGCTAGCAAATCCTCCCTGAACCTTCTCAGTTTGAAAGAATACAGAACTGGTTGCTGTAACCTAAGCACCCACATCCCAGACATACACCCAATGCAGATCAAGCATTTATTCAATACAATTTATTCTCTCTTTTCTTGGGCCTGTTGAGTGGATTCAGGCAGGTATAAAAAGAATTAATTCAAATAATACATTTTATATCCAAGAATAGGTCAGAGAATTGGAATGAATTGAGGCAGATTGGGAAGAGTGGCATGCAGTGATGTCACAATATCTTAGAGGTTGTGATGTCCACTCAGTGGGAAAAATGATTGATCCTGTCTCATCTCTACTTCTTTTTAAAAAGGCCATCCCATGCATATTTGCTGAGTACAAAAAACAGAAAATGCTGGAAAGACTCAGCAGGTCAGGCAGCATCTGTGGAGAGAAAAAGAGGGTTAACGTTTCAGGTCCATGTGACCTTTCATCGGAACTATTTGCTGAGTACGCTGGCAAATTAAAATTCTGTCTGTCAAATAACTTACCCCACATTTAATTGTATTTTCATGTTTTGCTTCAGGACCACTAGAATAGGAGTTTAATGCTGTTTAGTACGTGGCAATCAATCAGCTGAAATATTTTAATACATTTTCTAGTGTAACCCTTTAACTGGCTTGTCCTATACAATGGCAAATGTTTTGACCTATACTGCATCTCAACAAGAAATATGTTTACAGGCTAGATTTTTCTAAAGAATGATCAATGTTCTAGTATTGCTAATCCTCACATACATGTCAACAGAATTATACAAACAGCAATATACTCTTCGCTCTACATATATATATAGAAAACCAAATTAGAATCGAGAACGTCAATGCTGTGAAAATGATCAAAATGCAGAAGGAATTTAGAAAAATAAAAGATGTTTGCTTTCTTAAACGTACCATATGTTATATTTCACAGAGCTTTATCCATATTCATCAATTAGTGACGAGACACAGGTTATATCAAATCCCTATTAGTTGCTTTGACCTCTGCATTGACCTTGTCAGCACTACAGCTGGTACAGAGTTTAATGATAGTTTCCATAATTACAACAAAGAAATATTCTGCTAATTAACAGAAGCCCATAGCGTACCCTCCACCGGGAAAATACTAAACTCTTCTGCCCTTTTTACTAGAAAGTGTGAGAGGAGAGTACAACAATATTTAACATGCTGTAGCCTATTTGTAAACACCATTAATCACAGCTTAGCAGATGGTAATGTTAATTGCACCTGTGGAACTAACAAGACCCAAAGTTGATTACATTTACAAAGTGCTATTATCACCACATTACAACCGGAGAATTGCAAACTTTACCCAGTGGTGTCGTTTATTCAGTAAAAAGAGACAGATTGTAATGAATGAACAGCCATTGTTTACATTGCAGTTTGCTTTCTCTCTCTCTGTCAGACTCAAATATAAACTCAACTCGTTACTGTTGGACTCAGTTGCAATCAAGGCCACCTTTTCCTGCCCAAAGCTATTTTAGTTTTAAATGCATTATGTCTTTCAAATCCAATAAAGGACCATGCCAGTGGTGGCACCGCATTTACAACCTTAATTAATGGTACAAGAGGTAGATGGCTTGATCAATAAGGAAGAGAACTAAAAATAATGGTCTTCCTAGAGAAGCAGACAATGTTCCAGAGAAATTAGTGCTTTGGAAACAAAAGGTATTAAAGGACACCCAAAAAAGCAAAATCCAAATAATTCACAGGAAGTCAACAAAACAAGTGTGAGTAAACTGTAGAGCATCCCATTAATTCAATAGACTGAAAAGAAAAGGATTTCCAGACCAAATATTATAAACTAAATTAGCAAAGTATTTACATTGGGAGTTTCCTGCTGTGGCATTTTTTATCGTCTGTTCCAACAAAGGATCTCAGTTTGAAATTTTAACCTAATTTCTCTCTTTAGATTCATGGGGACCTTTTCTCTGTTTCCTGTTGTTCCCACATACAGTTTTGTTTTATCTCAATAAAATGAACAACACATTAGCAACACCTCAGCCTTCAGTGTACACCTAATGGTGAGTTTTCAGAGGAAGAGCCAGTTGAAAAATACAGTTATTTTAACACACTATGAATTGAATATGTCTTTTAGACAACAGTAGAAAAGCCATTTCAGCCTGTAACTTTAAGTTGCTATGGATTTTTGAGCTCACAGCATCCTGTTATATCACATAACAACTTAACTTGGAATTAGTTACTGAAAATTTGGTTGTCTATTTGAAGGAGATACTCAGTCTGTGTCTTAAATGATTTGGTCATTTTTGTACTAGCAAGTCATAAAATAAAGAGTAATTCCAGTGTATAAGGTTGACAATGTTCTGGGAAAGCAATTGTCTGAGGTAAGAGAAAAGAACTAGCTGGCACTGAATCAACTAGGGATACGCAAAGCCAGTTATTATACTACACCACGTTGCATCGATATAATGTGATTTTGTCTGTGCATTGATCCAAACTGTGCAATGCAATTCAGCATTAAGTCTTCTGAATCAAATTTAGGCAAGCAGATTGCTTTGGAGCTTTTTAGGCTTAATTTTCATTTTTTTTTAATGTTGCTGGAGATCAGAATGTTGATGAGACTGTTTTTCCTGGCTACAGCATGACACAGACCCAGTACTTTAACTTGAGTCTGCTAATCGCAAGTTAATCTGAACAGGGACTGGTCACAAATTTATACCTGCAGTAGTACAACACTGTTAAAAGGGGAACAATGATAAAGGTACATGGAACTATTAAAGTTAAAACCATTGGTTCAGTGTTCACTTGCAGTGAAGAAAACAATTAAAATGTAGGACTATATCGTTAGGGCTGTGATTTATACGTTTGTGTAGACTATGAGAAGGCATTTGATTGAGTCTACCATCAGAAAATAATGGAGTGCTTCAACAAACTAGAAATTGACAGAAACGATAAAAGGATAATTCAGAATCTATATTGGAAACAATCAGCAGTGATGAGATTTGATAGCGGCTTGTCAGACTTAGCTTCCTAATCTAAAGAGGAGTGTGTCAGGGATGTGTTATGTCCCCAAAATGGTTCAACTTGTACACTGGAGCTATCTTCAGAGATATAGAACATCTACCAGGTTGCAATATTGGTGGGTTGAACATCAACAACTTGAGATATGCAGATGACACTGCATTGACTGCAGAGTCAGTAGAGGCACTATAGGAAATTGTGAACAAAGTGGAGGCAAGGAATGTGGAATATGGATTAAGAATGAATGTGAAGAAAACCAAGGCAATGGTGATAAGCAGAGACCTAACCGCAGAAGAGAAAATTGGAGTAAATGGACAAGTCCTGGAACAAGTGAAAAGGTTTACATACCTTGGGCAGCTTACCACAGATGATGGGAGATGTGATTGTGAGATCCGAAGGAGAATTGAGACAGCCAAGACCAGCTTTGTCAGATTGAAGGATTTGTTAACATCAAAGAAACTGACCCTGAATCTTAGGAAAAGAATGCTGAAGTGTTACATTTTGTCATCTATGTTATATGCCTCGGAGACATGGACAACAAACAAAGAGATTATTGATAAGGTGAATGCATTTGAGATGTGGACATATCAAAGGTTGTTCCGCAAATCCTACACAGACAGAAAGATGAATGTGGAAGTGCTGGAAATGGCTGGAGAAAAGAGGAAATTAGTGCATAACATCAAAGAGAGAAAGATACAATACTTTGGTCACATCATTAAAGCAGAAGGTAGATAGAGACAATTATTGAAAGGAAAGGTCGATGGAAAATGTAGGAGAGAGAAGCAGAGAAGAAAATAGATGACAGATATAATGGACTGGATGCAATTGACCTATGTAGAATGTGTAAGGATGGCACAGGACAGACAGAGGTAGAAGTCCATGGCAGTCAACCTTCTGGGAAGATGATGACACTCACAAACGAACGAAGGCGACATTGAAGTTGCATCTAGCCTTGATGAGGTTGCATTTGCAATTCCGTTTAGTTTTGGCTTCTGTGTTACAGATCTGATGTAGAATTACATGAGAGAGAGAATCTAGTGGAGTGTAATTAGAGGCTGAGTTCAGAGGAATGATTGTCCACCCTTTCTGGAGAGGTAAAGGAGGAGGAGGATGTGGGTGGGGAGAGAGACTTGACAGAGGTCTTTATGATTTTATAAAGAATTTGGATACAGGCAAGTTATTGGACACAGGATTCTGGTGGGCATGAGGGGGGTAGTCACGGTTTAAAGTTATAAATGTTAAAAGCAAATAAAACACAGGCAATCTTTTTTCATAAGAAGGTAGCAGAATTGTGGAAAATATTACCAGTCAGGGGTGGTGGAACAGAAAGCCATGATGTGTTTTAAAAAATAGTTTGAATTCCTATCAGGGATAGGGATACAGGGCTATTAGTTTCAGAATCATGATAAAGAAACTGATGGGATGTTTGGAAGAGTAGGCTAGTTGGACCAATGGTTTTCTCCTGCCCAAAACATTACTATGTTACAGTGTATGTATGTTTTAGCCATTAAAACCGCAAAATATAATGGGTAAATAGAAACTTAAAAATAAATACAATCATTTACAAAGAAAATAATAGCAGAACAGAAAAAGAAAAGGCAAACTGTATTACATATAATGGTGTGCTGCTTCATTGATTACATATTTCCTTCATTTCAATATGTCTAGAAATGTACTTTTTACTGCATCACTAACAGCATTGGCTCTCCCAAACCAGCATATTATAATATTAATAGACATCACTTTAAATTAAATCTGAAATCGTGGTAAATTATAAGCACTATACAAATATTTTTCAATAACATTAGTATCAATCATCTTTAGAAAGCCAAGAAATGTATTGCTTCTATGATGTACAATGTGTTTTATATCAACACTGGAAAAAGCATTGCTGTCAACATTTTCCTTCCTGTTACAGGATATGCATAGCACAATGCAAGATTCCAGATGCAAGAGGAGAAAATAGTGCCTATCTCAGCTGATTTGACCCAAGGCAGCATTTGGGTGTTCGATTTGATCTCAGTGTCTAAGGCTAAGGGGGGAGGGGATAAATCAGCCAAGATTCATTCTTCTGAACACTACCCAGCCATATCTCCTGGAAAATGTGCATGTTTGTGCCTCAGGTAAGGATTTGCCTTAGGTGTGATGTTCCTCAATGGTAAAACAGACACTTGCTGACAAGACACACACATATAACATATATATTATATATAAAGAATGGTCACCTAATTGAGGTACTGACAGCCACTGTTGCTCGTGGATCTGTACTGGAGTCAGTGCCTCCAAGAAAGGTAGGAAGAAACCGGGCAGAAAATAACTCTTAATTTGCATAGCTGAGTGCCAGATCACACAGTACACCTGTGAGCTATCAAAAATGTTAATGTTGAAACTCAACTATGATTTAGCAACAACAACGTATATTCATATAGCACCTTTAAGGTAGTGAAACATCCCAAGGTGCTTCACAGAAGAGTTATAAAAACAACTTTTGGCACTGAGCCACATAAGGAGATATTAGGGCAGATGACCAAAAGATTGCTCAAAAAGGTAGGATTTGAAGGAGGAAAGAGAGGAAGAGACACGGAGAGCTTTAGGGAGGAAATTCCAGCTGAAAGCACGGCTGTCAATGGTGGAGTAATTAAAATCGGGATGTGCAAGATGCCAGAATTGGAAGAATCTAGAAATCTTGAAGGGTTGTAGGATGTTACGGTCAGGTGAGAAGGGGTTGAAAGGCTTCTGTCTTTTCCATCTCCTTGTTTGACCACAACAGGTTTAATTCTTTTTTAAAGTGGATGTACTTGCCAATTCAGTGAGTTTTTGATTATTTACATGCTATGACCATAAAAAGAACCAATCGGATAGGTTTCTTGAGTTTAACAAAGAAAGAGGTTAGCTTTATTGCACTTAAACCAATCTAAGTAAAATAATAATCAATGCTCCAACTTTCACATACACACACACTCAAGGTTGACACACACAAATAGATTACAGAGTGGGGAAGGATAGATTGATCGAGTTAGAGTCCATAGAAAAAAGGGGTCTACAGTTTGTGGAGTTTGGTAACTTGGCTGGCTTCTAGCTGAATTCGGTGGTCCTGAGACTTCCGGTTTGAAGAGATAGATGGCTGATTCAGGGGGTCTCTTGGAGATAGCGATGCGGATGATTTCCTTCAAGGGGTCTCTGATTGCAGCCGGAGTATACAGAGGTGGTCAGTCAGCAGGCAGGGTTCAAAGCTTGCAAGCTGGAATGGAGAGAGAGAATAGAGGGACCCTCATTTGGGTCTACAAACATACATACGAACATACAAATTATGAGGAGTAGGCCCCTCGGCCCCTCAGCCATTCAATAAGATCACGGCTGATCTGATTGTAACCGCAACACCACATTCCTGCCTACCTGGGAACAGGCTTAAATTTCCTTAAATTTCCCAGGTCTTGGTTCTTGCTGGAACTGGGCAGACACTTTGTCTCTACCTCGCAGGCCTTGGAATGTAGGATACAGTGTTGCAAATTAGGTGGCCATCTTAAGCTGCTAGCAAAGTCACCTTTTATCTGTTCCTTTTTAATTTCTTTTAAAAAAAATTCAGGCCTCCAGTTGGTGGATTAAAAAATTACCATTTAACATAGCCCGTTGGCATGATGAGGAGGTTAGAGATAGGGAGGTGTGAGACCACAGAGGGCTTTGAAAACAAGGATGAAAATGTTAAAATCGAGGCATTGCCGGACCAGAAGCCAATGTAGGTCAGCAAGCACAGGGGTGATGGGTATACGGGACTTGGTGTGAGTTAAGATATGGGCAGCAGGATTTTGGATAAGCTCAAGTTTACAGAGGATGGAAGGATGGGACACTGGCCAGGAAAACATTGGAATAGTCTAATCTACAGGTAACAAAGGCATGAATGAGAATTTCAACAGGAATCAAGACATATGAATTAGGAGAAGGACCAAGTGGAGGTACCTGTAGCCTATCATCCCTTTTATTCTAAGAAAGCATAAGCTGTATAGGTACTGTGGGGATGACTTCCTGCCATTACTTTGCATAGAGATCATAAACAAATGTGTGAAAATCCCCTCTAGTCAGTATTAAGTGTGGAATTATGAATGTGTTCTTTAATTCTTTAACACACTCACTAGTTCATTAGGAATACCTGTCAGAGTAAATCTTCCCACTCTTGTTTACACTGCCATTGTACATAGCAATGAGACTAAACCACAACCCCCACCCCAGGAAACAATACTTCTTCCATTCCCTTTTAGGCACTAGAGTGGCTTTGAAAACCTTGTGCTAAGATTCATGCTTTGAAAACCAAACAGTCTGCCGCTAATCAACCATTTTCAGTCCGCAGATTAAAAGATATTGCAGCAGAAATATTTCTGAGGGTGATAGCTTGAAGTAATGCATCAAGGCAATGAAAATATGATTTGTTATAAGAAAACTATAATTAAGTGTATAAGTATAATCTTGCTTTGAAATGGTTTTGTTTTTATTACTCTTGTAAATCTGTCCAGAATGAATATTTTCACTGTGGGAGAGAAAGCGAAGAAAGAAGGGGGAACCAGAAAGATAAGAATTATCTGCATGAGTAATCTAATTTGCTGTGACTCTGTATTTCTCAGCCTTTGGATCAGTATTAGATAGTGTGTACAAATGAATCTTACAGCACAAGCAAAATCAGTTTCATTCTTTGACTTATTTTGTGCTTATTAAGATGAGGAGGAACAAAACATGTTTTTCACCCACTGTCAGCATCAAGCGTTTCCCTGCCAGGTGTTGGGATGCAGGATTAAGCTCCCTGCACATTGCCCTAACAATGGATTGAACCTTCCTCTCATTAATTACATGTAACAAAAATTGTCCACAATATAGCACCTTCAGTCAAGTTCAAGTGGAGTTTGTGCTACATTTGCAATTTCCACATTAGGTTATTTTCTGATTCTTATTAATTGGTGTATTTTATTACCGCATCAACAATCACAAGACTGTCAAGTTCCTAGATTGGCTTTATAAGTATCTCTGTTGCCTGTTGACGATATACACCCCAGAAGGTCCCCAGTTCAAAGTTTCACCTGTGATGTGTTAGTTCTTTACAGCTGTGATAGATATTGGGGTGCTTCAGTTGGCTTCAGTTAGTAATATTCTTGCCTCTAAATTAGGAACTGTGGGTTTAAGTCCCCACTTCAGGACTTAAAACAAATAATCTAGTCTGACACTTCAGCGCACAACCTCAGGAAGTGCTGCATTGTTATATGCACTTTTTTTTTGCACAAGATGTTAAACCAATGTATGCAATGTACTGGTTTAATAACTCATCCAAAAAACTAATAAAGTAGATGCAAAAAATCCCGTGACACATTTTGAAGATGAGTAGGGAGTTCTCTGCATGACCTGGGCATTTTTCAAGCCTAAAAACAACAGCACTGAAAAAAACACATTAATTAATCATTCGTTAGGAGGAACATTTGCAGGGTGATGGAGAAAGGGCAGGGGAGTGGAAGAGGGCTGTGGATGCTCAGTCATTGAGTATATTCAAGGCTGAGATCGATAGATTTTTGGACTCTAAGAGAATCAAGGGGTATGGAGATCAGGTGGGAAAGTGAAGTTATGGTCGAAGATCAGCTACGATCATACTGAATGGAAGAGCAGGTTCAAGAGGCCTTATAGCCTACTCCTGCTACTATTCTTTATGTTCTTATCTTCTAATTCCCTCCATGGATCGCCATCTTGACGTGGTGGGAAGGCTTATGCGCTCCGACGATCCCTTGAGCAATGCTGTCGGAGCTCCTTGTTCCTGGTAGGGCCACCCATGGCGGCAAGGTTAGGGGGAGGTGCCAGACAAAGCACGGTCCAAAAAGTCCTCAACGGCAGAACAGGCAAAGGAAGACTGTGCGTCTCACCGGCTGTGAAGGTGGAAGAAGGCTGCAGCAGCAAGGTGGTCCTGGTCATTATTGTTTGTCATGTCACGGAAATCTGACCCCCAATCTGTCAAGATCGTGTGGACAATGACGACACCCCAAGGTGCCCGTGTTAAACAAAGTCATGCGCAGGCTTCTACCCGGATCCATTTGCTAAGTCCTGTGCCGATGGAGAATTGGCGATGCGGACTGGGCTGTGAACTTGAGAGTCCCTAGTCACGAATCTGCACACAGGCGACAGATGCATAAAATGGCGACAACTTGTCCATCAAGCTGCATCATGCTTTGAGTCCAAACGCCTTAATGATGAGGCAGAGTGGCGGCAGAGAAGGAAAGAAAAGAAAGCAAATCCTGCACTCCGGATCTCACTACCTTGTGGGACGTCCTGCCCCATGTGCCCAAAGATCTGCGGATCAAGAATCAGCCTGTTAATCACCTGAAGACCCATGGCAGAAATTAGTGACCTTGAGCGACATCATCCTTGAATAGAGGGACAGCCGACAATGATCTTCTAATTGGTAAGGAATGAAAATTCAGCTATGGTTCCCTCTCCTGATTGTGATCCAGTGCTGTAAACATGCACATGATTGTTGATCGAGGACAAGATACCCTGTGATACCCTCCACACATTGCCAACACTCACTATCATGGCTTACACGTGAAAAATAGCCACTTAGGTTGAGGCCCTGAAAGGCAAGAGGCAGCAGCTTTGAGAGGAATGGAGAAGAAAAATAGAGAATAAAAAACAAACGAACTATCCTTCAAGTCAGGCAGCATCTGTGGAAAGAGAAACAGAGTTAACGTTTCAGGTCGATGACCTTTCATCAGAACTGGGAAAAGTTAGAAACGTAACAGGTTTTAAGCAGTGAAGGGGGAGAGGGTTAGAAAAAGAACAAAAGGGAATGTCTGTGATAGCGTGGAAGACAGGAGATGTTAAATGACTAAACGTTTGTTGGTGCAAGCCCGAAAGGAGTGGCAATGGGATAAGTAAAGAAACAAAAACATGTGTCTAGAGGAGGTGTGGATGGCAGAAGGATGAACAGCCGCTGCCCGAAAGCAAAGAAAGAGAATAAAAGACAGTAAAACCAAAGCCCACAAAGAAAAAGGAAACAAAATGGGGGCAGAGTTACAGTCTGAAATTGTTGAACTCAGTATTGACACTGGAAGACTGTAAAGAGCCTAATTGAAAGATGAGGTGCTGTTCCTCGAGCTTCATTGGAACCTGGAGGCTGAGGACAGAGAGGTCAGCGTAGGAGCAAGGTGGAGAATTAAAATGACAGGCGACTGGGAACTTGGGGTCGTGCTTGCAGACTGAACCAAGGTGTTCTGCAAAGCGATCACCCAATCTGCATTTAGCCTCCCCAGTGTAGAGCAGACTGCATTGAGAGCAGGGAATACATTATACTAAATTGAGAGAAGTACAAGTAAATTGCTGTTTCACCTGGAAGGAGTGTTTGGGGCCTTGGATGGTGAGGAGGGAGGAGGTAAAAGGGATGATGTTGCATCTCCTGTGCTTGCGTGGAAAGGTGCCATGGGAAAAGGGGTGTTGGAGGTGATTGAGGAGTGGACCAGGGTGTTGCAGAGGGAATGCTTCCTTCAGAATGCTGAAAGGGGAGGAGAGAGGAAGGTGTGTTTGGTGGTGGCAACATCAAAACTTGCTGCATTTTGTTCTCTTAGCTCCAACCCAAACATTGTCATCAAACCTGTTGACAAGGGTGGTGCTGTTGTTTGGCTATTCTTTCAATTTATTATACTGTATACTGTACTCCCCTACATTGGGGAGATCAAACACAAATTGGGAGACCGCATTGCAAAACACCTCTGTTCAGTCTGCAAGCATGACCCCGAGTTTCCGATCACCCATCATTTTAATTCTCCACCTTGCTTTCATGCTGACCTCTCTGTCCTCAGCCTCCTGCAATGTTCCAATGAAGTTCAACATAAACTCGAGAAATAGCATCTCATCTTTCGATTAGGCACTTTACAGACTTCCAGACTCAACATTGGGCTCAACAATTTAACCTCTGTCCCCATTTTGTTTCCTTTTATATTTTGCAGTCTTCAGTTTTACTGTCTTGCTTTTCTTTAGCTTTCAGATGGCAGCTGTTCATCCTTCTGCCGTTCACACCTTCTCTAAATAATTTTTGTTTCTTCACTTGTTCCATTACCTCTCCCTTTGGCCTTGCACTACTAACCCTTTTGTCATTTAATCTCTCCTGTTTTCCATCCCGTCTTCCACCTTATCACACACTTTTCCTTTTGCTCTTTTTCCACCCTCCCCCTTTCACTTGCTTAAAACCTATCACATTTAAAACTTTTCCCAGTTCTGATAAAAGGTCATCGACCTGAAACATTAGTTCTGTTTCTCTCTCCACAGATGCTGCTGACCTGCTGAGTATTTGCAGCATTTTCTGTTTTCATTTCAGATTTCCAGCATTTGCAGTATTTTGCTTTTGAACATATCCTTATTGTCCTGCAGCTACTGCTCATGTGATTCAGTAAACCAGTCAATCAATGACCATAACATTAATAATAAGGTAATACCTAATTAGGATAAATGAAGAGGATCCACATGCCCTATATTACCAGGACATTAAATTATCCTAATTCTAAATAGCCTTTAAAGCAGAATAGATGACATATAAAGACCTTTCCAGAATGTGACAAAGATATTTAACAATCCTTTGTACCAAAAGGACCATCATTGATTGAAATAAACGAAGTTAGCATGGATTTGTGTTCACCTGCTAAAAGCAGATTGAAAATGGCAACTGTCAGTGCACTCAATCGCCACAACTAATGTTCATTGGATAATCAATCTATTGATCTAACATTGTTTTTGTTTTTATTAAAGTTGTTATATGAGGCTCCACAGAGCAATCAACATCACAAATTCAAAAATGCTTGTTATAGACAACAATCACTAGGGTACCATAGGGTACAGTAGGTGAGTAGTTATGGACTAATGATAATGGTTTTGAGCTGAAAACCCATTATGGCAAATTGTGAAACAGAATTCAATAAATCTGGCAATTTGTGAGTTGCTACTAGACAAATGACCATTGTCATAAAAAACCCAACGGGTTCACTAATGTCCTTCAGGAAGGTGATCTGCCATCCCTACCCAGTCTAGTCTACATATGACTCTGAATGCCTTTAGGGCAACTAAGAGTGGGCAATAAATACTGCACTGTCAGCGTCATCTACATCCCAAGAACAGATTTAAAGAAAACTTTTTTATTCATTCTTGGATGTGAGCATTGCTGACTAGGCCAGCACTTACTGACCATCTCTAATTGCCCTTGAGAAGGTGGTGGTGAGCTGCCTTCTTGAACCGCTGCAGTCCTTGTGGTGCAGGTACACCCACAGTGCTGTTAGGGAGGGAGTTCCAGGTTTTTGACCCAGTGGCAGTGAAGGAACTTCAGCTAGCAGGTACAATGTGTGACAGGAGAAATAGGATGATGGCGTTTGATGGACATCAATGGGAAACTTATCTAATGGTGAACTGGGAATCTGACTTAGATGGTTAGCAAAGCTAGCCAACTTACCACACTAAAATATCACTGCTTCAAACCCACCTCATCCATTGATTTGCAAAGTGAGCAGACTCTTTAACAGGCACTAAGACACACTGTAGTACAAAAATCAGCCCTTGTTGCTTTACAGGCATGACAATCACATTAATGAGCACGATCTGGAACAGTAAACATTGTAACCAACAATTTTTAAACTGCCAGAATCCTTCCTTCACTGCTCAGTTGCAACTAAATATCAGCCTCAGCCAATCTCATCTTTATTACTGAATTACCATAGGCTTCAAACACATCCACATAAAAAGCATTTACAAAAAAACACTTCATTTAGTAGCCTTTATTGCTGAGATTTTTTTTCTTATTTTTCTCCTTTATCTCCACATAACAGACTTGTGAGCAAACTTGTAGCTAATGGAATAAAAGGGACAGTAGCAACATGGATACGAAATTGGCTGAGTGACAGGAAACGAAGAGTAGTAGTTAATGGATGTTTTTCAGGCTGGAGGAAGGTTTGTAGTGGAGTTCCCCAGGGGTCAGTGTTGGAACCCTTGCTTTCTCTCATATATATTAATGACCTGGACCTTGGTGTACGGAGCACAATTTCAAAGTTTGCAGATGATACGAAACTTGGAAGTATTGTGAAGTGTGAGGAGGATAGTGTAGAACTTCAAAAAGACATCAACAAGTTAGTGGAATGGAGAGACCAGTGGCAGATGAAGTTCAATGCAGAGAAATGTGAAGTGATTCATTTTGGTAGGAAGAACATGGAGAGACAATATAGAATAAAGGGTACAATTCTAAAGGGGGTGCAGGAGCAGAGGGACCTAGGTGTGTATGTACATAAGTCATTGAACGTGGCAGGACAGGTTGAGAGCGGTCAATAAAGCATACAGTATCCCTGGGCTTTATTAAAAGGGGCATAGAGTACAAGAGCAAGGAAGTTATGTTCAACTTGTATAAGACACTAGTTCAGCCTCAGCTGGAGCAATGAGTCCAGTTCTGGGTGCCACACTTTAGGAAAGACGTGAGGGCATTGGAGAGAGTACAGAAAAGATTCACGAGAATGGTTCCAGGGATGAGGAATTTCAGTTATCAAGAAAGATTGGAGAAGTTAGGACTGTTTTCCTTGAAGAGAGGGCTGAGAGGTGATTTGATAGAGGTATTCAAAATCATGAGGGGTCTGGCCAGAGTAGATAGAGGGAAACTGTTCCCACTCGTGAAAGGATAAAGAACGAGAGGGCACAGTTTTAATGTATTTGGTAAGAGAAGCAAAAGTGAGTGGTTAAGGTCTGGAATGCGCTGCCTGAGAACGTGGTGGAGGCAGGTTCAATTGAAGCATTCAAAAGGGAATTAGATAGTTATATGAAAAGGAAGAATGTGCAGGGTTACGGCGAGAAAGCAGGGGAATGGAACAGAGGGAATTGCTCTTTCAGAGAGCCAGTGCGGACACGATGGGACAAATGCCCTCCTTCTGCACTGTAACGATTCTGTGATTATCTTCTGCTTAGGTGAATTGTTGTGTCCTTACCATTGCCCTGGCTGAGATCAGCTAGCTCAACATAGATCATGAGAAACTGGGACTCAGCCACTCCCTAAATAAACTACTAAGAAAATGTAAACAACACCATTTTATATGAAGCACACTTGTATTCTTACTTCTATATTTAAAACATCTAACAGTGAGACAGCACTGACACGACAAGCCAAATGGCCCCCTTCTGTCCAGTAACCATTCTATGATTCAATGATTCTATGATCTGCCTCAAGCTTTGAAACACAATAACTATATGGCTTGATTTCTGGGTGACTGCTCTCATTCTGGCTTGAATTTTAGGCTCAGCCATAAAGTTTTCCTTTTAATTAATAGGAACTATTTCAAAAATGTTACCTTCTATTAAAGAAATTAACAAGTTGGCAGCTTCCTGATAGTCTACTGGATAACAATGCAAGAGGATCCCAGGCGCAATTCCCATTCTAACAGAGTTAGTTGATCTAAGCTGAGTTAGACGACATGAAAATTGGTGGTGTCGTAAATAGTGAGGAGGAAAGCCTTAGACTACAGGACGATATAGATGGGCGGAGCAGTGGCAAATGGAGTTTAATCCTGAGAAGTGTGAGGTGATGCACTTTGGGAGGTCTAACAAGGCAATGGAATATACAATGGATGGTAGGACCCTAGGGATTACAGAGGGTCAGAGGGACCGTGGGTGCTTGTCCATAGATCACTGAAGGCAGCAGCACAGGTAGATAAGGTGGTAAGGAAGGTATACGGGATACTTGCCTTTATTAGCCGAGGCACAGAATATAAGAGCAGGGAGGTTACGATGGAGCTGTATAAAAATGCTGGTTAGGCCACAGTTGGAGTACTGTGTACAATTCTGGTCACCACACTATAGGAAGGATGTGATTGCAATGGAGAGGGTGCAGAGGAGATTCACCAGGATGTTGCCTGGGCTGGAGCATTTCAGTTATGAAGACAGACTAGATAGGCTGGGGTTGTTTTCCTTGGAGCGGAGAAGGCTGAGGGGGGACCTGATTGAGGTATACAAAATTATGAGGGGCATTGATAGGATAGATAGGAAGAAACTTTTTCCCTTAGCGGAGAGGTCAATAACTAGGGGGCATAGATTTAAGGTAAGGGGCAGGAGGTTTAGAGGGGAGTTGAGGAGGAATTTTTTCACCCAGAGGGTGGTTGGAATCTGGAACACACTGCCTGAAGGGGTGGTGGAGGCAGGAACACTCACAATATTCAAGAAATATTTAGATGTGCACTTGAAACGCCATAACATACAAGGCTACGGGCCAAGCGTGGGGAGATGGGATTAGTTAGGACGGGTGCTTGATGGTCGCCTCAGGGACGTTGGGCCGAAGGGCCTGTTTCTGTGCTGTAAAACTCTATGGCTCTATCTTGGCGAGGTCAGCAAATGCAAAGGCAAAAAAAGTCAGTTGGGTTTCCTGGAACCATGGCCAAATTTTCTTTCTCTTACCTATTAAAACACAAGTACATAAGAAAAAGGAGCAGGAGTAGGCCATTTGTTCCCTTGAGCCTGCTCCTTCATTCAATAAGATCTTGGCTTATCCTCATCTTCAACATGTTCCCCCCACCCACCCCACCAAATCCTTTGATTTCCCTACAGCCTAAAAATCTACTGATCTCAGTCTGGAATATACTCAACGACTGATCACCCACAGTCTTCTCGGGTAGAGAATTCAGAAGATTCACAATCCTCTGGGTGAAGAAATTATTCATCTCAGGTCAAAATGGTTGACCCCTTATCGTGAGACTATGCCTCCTAGTTATAGACTCTCCAGCCAAAGAAACCACCCTCTCAGAATCTTATATTCTATGTGGATCTTCGGTGAGGACAGAAATAATTTAGGCTCTGAGGCACCACCCCCTCCCCCCATGACCAAATAACTCACTTGCACTCATTGCTCATTTCTTATGTGAGCTGAGACAATGAACTCAAGAGTGATAAATGCAGATGGAAAATACACCCAGAAGTCAATATTTTCAGAGAGACATGAAACAAAAGGAAAAACAGATTACTAACTTGTGATGGACTGAGGGAATTTTAAACCTCTAAGGTTGCACCAAGTGAGGAGGCATCTCATGAAGACTTGCTAATATGGCTGATTTCTTCAAAGTGGTTACAGGATGATGGATGAAGGTGGCTTGATAGTCCTTGTGTTTCAAAAAACCTTTGATAGTGCCTCAGGCTCATAATAGGCTACGATACAAGGTAGAGTCCTGTAGGATTGAAGAGCAAATCCTGGGTTTAAAGGAAATTGGTTGTATGCTTATAGACGGAGTCCTGCAGAGATCAATGCAGGGCTATTATTCTTCACAAAATGCATCAGTGATCTGGATGAAGGTGTTGGGGTCCTGTTCACAGATGAGACAAAGATCTGTCCTGATGTCAGACCCTTAAGAAGAAAATGGTACAATCTGATCTAAATGTGATGGGGGTAATCTGGCAGATAATGTTGATGCTGATCAATGTATTGTGTTGCATATTGGTAAGGAGACCCAAATGTTGTGGTATGAGTGTCTAAAGGTCCACAACCAGTAGTGAGAGGATATGGCTAAAGCAAATCGGGTATTAGGGCGCATAAAAAAAGACAATATAATACAAAGCAAAGAGCACCACACTGTCCCAGTTCAAGACCTTAGTTAGGTCTCATCAAGGATACTGTGTCGTCTACTTGTTCAATCATATGATGGGCGATACAGAGGCCGTAGAAAAGGTTTAGAGTACAACCTATTTTAATACCTAATCTCAAAACCCCTAACTATCACAATAGGTCAAAGAGCTGGATCTCCACTTTAGAAAAGAGTAGGTCGACCGCAGGGAGACTTGACTGAAATATTTAAAATGATGATGAAACGGAACAGATTATTTGAATTAAAAAAGCTAGGGAGAATGGGAAGATATGCATACAAGCTGTGTAAGGATAGAACTAGGTTAGATGTCAGAGGATTACTGGTCTTTGGAATAGGTTGCGAGCTTGTGCAATAGATGCAGATTTGCTGCAAACATTCAAAAAGGAGTTGAACAGGTTCCTGGAAGAAGTTGCTTTAGTGCATACAAATGGTATGTTGGGGAGTGTACCTCATGTCCATTGTTACCTCCTGGAACTCGTTATTGATCACCTTCAGGGGTCAGAGATTTATTTTTCTTTCCTTAAATTGGTCTAGGGTTTCTTTTTAATCTGTTTTTCCCCTTTCCCAGGAGGTTACACCACCTGCTGGTGGGTGGGGAATATTATGAGTCATGTCAATTAATTGCAACACAGATGGGACAGAACTCATAAAGCAATGGTCTTTTTCTGCCTGTCACTTTGTATATACGTACTTGTGCCCTTGGAACTGTACGCAAGCAAGGAAACAACATCTCCAGTAGAGGAGAGGCAAAAAAATGGCAAGAGAAAGAGTAAAAATTACATATACATAATCTGATACAAAAATAGTCATTTTCCTTAAGCTATTTTATGCTTTCCCTAATTATATATTTTCTGCCCACAAGAAGCAAAATGACCATCAGTCCATGTGGGTTGCCTGCAGTGAGACTCAGCCTCATCTCCAGTTTACACAGCAATAAGTTTCCAGCTATAAGACTATCCAGGTTGCAGCTGGCACGGACCTTACAGTAAAGTAGACTGTTATTTAAAATGACATGAAGATCTGTGCTGACGTCAGACCCTCAAGAAGAAAATAGTACAATCTGATCTAGACGTGATGGGGAAAATCTGGTAGATGATATTGATGCTGATAAATGTAGGAAGGATTCTGAAGTTATTAAATGTTAAATACAAATATTTTAAGACAGTTATGCCACAATTAAGGGGAAGCTAGAAAAACATATGCGGGAGAAAGGAATGGAAGGATGTGTTGATAGGGTTAGCTGAAGTAGGGTGGGAGGAGGCTCATGTAGAGCATAAGCTAGTTGGGCTGAATGGACTGTTTCTCTGCTGTAAATTATATGTAATTATAGTTCATACACTCCTTTCAGAACAATGTTATATTTTCATTGTAATTTTTACAAGTTCCAAATAATTACCATTATTCCACAGTAAACATTTTCATTCAACTGTCCAGCTGACTGCAATATACAGGATCATATGAACAGGAATCTCAAGGTAAAATATTTCTTCCACGGCAGCATACGAAAGACAGAGATCAAATTTTAACCTCTGCAAATGATCACATTTATACAAATAAACTTTTACTTTGCACATCATTAGTACAAAAGTCAGTGCATAAAGCTGCATTATTTACTCTGTATCTATTAGGTTCAGATTATATTGCAAATGACAAACTGGTACAGGACAAAAGTACACAGCACTTAAATTAGTCCATCCAAAAGCTGTTTATACAACTAGCCACCAAAATATTTCCAGATCCAAAAGTAAATCACATCAGCCTCAAAATGGTGTGGGGAGATCAGTATGGGGCAATAAGCCTTGGTCATTCTTTCATTCTCTTGCTGGCTATAACATGTAAGAGAATCCCTGAAGGAAGAAAAAAAGGAGAATCAAGTCACAAGAATAGAACAAAACTGGGTACACACGAACCTAATCATCTGCATTGTTAAAAACATTGAGCTTCGAACTGATGTCATCTTGGATTGGAACACAGACAAGGCCACAGGCCAAGTGCTGGAAAATGGGAATAGAATAGATAGGTGCTTAATGGCCAGCACAGACACGATGGGCCGAAGGGCCTGTTTCTGTGCTGTATAACTCTATGACTCTACTGATCTGTTTGGTCCACAAGAAAGCGGGCCATTTCTCCAATTATTGAGACAACTGTTGGCACATGAGGAACTAACCCTGAGAATCAGGTTACCCAATCAATCTACACATGTCCAATTACACTAACCTGCTCCATATTTTTCATAAATACAAATTATTGGTTGCAGTTTTTGCTAACAGAAGTTGTCAATTTTTTTCCATTACTCACAACAAACTACAAAGCTACGTACATAAAATATTTAATTCCAGAACACTGCAAAGAAATTGCAATGCCTAAAATAGCATAAGACATAAGGTACCAAGTAAACACTCACGTTAGTCAAATGATTAGAGAAGTTAATGTGGTGCCGCTGACAAAGTACATATCAGCAAAGAGGAGTTCATATATTAAGTCTGAATTAAAGTGCAACTTACACTTTTCATAATGTACATTCGGCAACGCTCAGAACCCTTCTGAAAATTATTCAATGTGAAGTATATGCCCAAAGGCTGACTATTAATTCTTTATAATGTTTGGTCTTCAATGTGCACAATTGTTGTTTCTGACGAGCAAAAAAAATTACACTATTTTAACTTTATACTTAACTGCCTAAATTGGTGTGGAATTATTTCACTAGCAATTACCTGCAGCAACAGACACATTCAAGGATTCAATCCCAGGTTGCAAGCCTCTACCTGCTGGTATTGTCAGCATCGTGTGACAAAGACTGCTTACATCATCGGAAAGGCCAAAACCTTCATTTCCTGGGGGGGGTGGAAAAAAAAAGTTTTCCATGTGTAAGATAAACTGCTGCAAACTCAATGTTGAAATGCAAAGCAAAGGCTGATGATTTGGTGATGTATAAATAACTATAACAAACTGATTTCTTGCTGGTTGCAGTTAAACTGTACCTGCCAGTCTGAAACTATTGTTTACAAATTGCAAAGGAGTTGGTAAATCCCTGTCATACTGCAGATCGAACTTAATCTGACAACACTGAAGTCCAGTGGCAAAGGAGCTCTGTGCTTCACACATGCTCTGTTCTCTCAGCAACTAATTTTTTAATGCTAAGTGATTGTGGGCAAGAACCTCTGTACAAGATTAAAGGTTCCCAGAAGGGACACTGAACTGCTCTGGCACTTTAACTGGAGTTATGCTGCAGCCAGTGTGACAGCCAAGCATTTGGATATCAAATTGGAATCCAATTCCAAAGTTATAATGCCACTTTTTGGTTGATATGCAATTATAACTGTTTTATGTTGACTCAAAAATTCTCGAGGGGTGTATTGTGCTCATAGTGTCAGTGCTGAGCAGCAGAACATTTTGTCTACATCAAGCCCTTCAGGTCAGGAATACCACAGCCAGCTACAGTAAACTCCCTTTACTCTTCCCTTGTGCTTTTATCTTTATATATATAAAATCTCTGTACTCTGCACCAGAAGAATATGGCTGTAGACAGTTCCACTCCCTTCCTGTAATATTTTATATCAGTACAAGATATAAACACACAAAAATTAAAAAATATGTACATTTATATGTTGCCTTTCACATCCTCAGAACATTTCAAAGCACTTTACAACCAATGAATTACATTCAAAGGATAATCACTGTCGTAATGGAGACAAGAGCAGCAGCTAAGCTGCACACAGGAAGATCCCACAAACAGTAAGGAGGTAAATGACTAGATAATCTGTTTTCGTGGTGTTGGTTGAGAGATAAATGTTGGCCAAGACATTGGGAGAACTCCTCTGCTTTTCCCTGAATACAGCCGTGCCACCTGCGCAGGCAGGCGGGAATTCTGTTTAATGGCTAACCCAAAGACAGCAGCTCTAACTGTGTAGCGTTCCCCCAGTACAGCACAGAAGTGTCAGCCTAGATTTCGCACTCAGGTCATTTGAACAGGAAATAATGGTGTTAAGTCAAAAGCATATACAGCTGTGACAAACTAGTTTTATAAAATTGTACAATACAACCATAGAATTGGTGTAATCAGAAAGCGATTATGCATTTTTGTAGCTGAATCAATGCTGAAAAGGCATAAATGGCCCATTATGACATGAACAAGGGAGCAATTTTACAAGACTCTTTCTTTTAAATGAAACTTCTCACCCTGAGTAAACCTCCACAAAAAGGCATTGTTGCATTAGATTTAAATGTAAAGTCCAAACATTAAATTTTTTGTCAACAGAATCGTTTTTTTAAAAATAAACACTCTTGTCCAATACTTGCACACTAAGCAGCCATTTTACACTACCTAGAACCAGGATAGTATGTTTCTTCAACTGGAACTGTGCACAAGGGATGATTGGTGCACAGGTAGCCTCTGTAGACTTTCCAACAGTTCCTACTATTTGCCAGCCTTGGGCTGATTTTGCCTGTATTGAAGTTAAAGACACCAGAAAGAAACATTACAAAGTTATTTAGAAATACTCCCCAAAATAAACTTTGTACATCTGAAATTCCGTTACCTTTAACACCTCTGGCAAACTCGGTGTACAATACACAGTCATAACTTCTACAACCCCAGCACTAGCTTTGCTCACAGTTGGGGTTAGAGAACAACTGGAAGACAATACAAGATGAACATTCATAAATAAAAACATTTACTGTTTCTCTGAGCACTGAAACTCCACGTTGTACACAATTACTATTTCTCCATTTACCATATATTCTATAGAACAATATTCAGATTAAAATATGCACACATTTAACATATACTGTTACTGTCTGCTGTGGCTCAGTTGGTTGCACTCCTACCTCTGAGTTAGAAGGTTGTGGATTCAAGTTCCACTCTACAACTTGAACAAATCAAAGCTGACACTCCAGTGCAGTACTGAGGGAGTGCTGCACTGTCGGAAGTGGCGTCTTTTGGATGAGACGTTAAACCAAGCTGCCCTCTCAGGTGGGAGATCCCATGGCACTATTTTCAAAAAACAGCAGGGGAGCTCTCCCTGCTGGCCTGGCCTATATATATCCCTCAATCAACATCACAACAACAGATTATCTGGTGATGGACACATTGATGTCTGTGGGAGCTTGCTGTGCACAAATTAGCTGCCCGTTTCCTACATTACAACAGTGACTACACTCCAAAACTACTTCACTGGCCGTAAAGTGCTTTGGGACATCCTGAGGTCATGAAAGGCGCTATATAAATGCATGTCTTTCTTTTCTTTTTTTCTTTTGCAACAACTGACAGTCCCTTCTATGGTCGGCACAATGGCTTGCCTACACTCAGTGGCGATGTTCATGTAAGAAGAGCAGCTTTTTGGGTGCCGCGTTAAAAATGTCGTCTGCAATCACACACTGGTGTGGTCACTGTCTTCAGGGTAGGAGCAGTTTTTTTTGGAACATGACTTGGTGTAGCTCAGTTTCTTTCGTAGCTCTCGGAATGCCAGGTTACTGCTACAGCCTTTCACAGCAACAGGTTGCCCTGAAGTGCTTCAGAGCCAATGATTTACTTCTTGAAGTAGATATTTGTGCACAGAAAGTCCCAAAAACGTTACTGCGATGAATGGCATGTTAATCTGCTTTGATGGTGCTGACTAAGGGATATAATATTGGTCAGAAAATTGGGAGATCTCTTCTTTAAAAAAGCAGCAAGGAATTTTTCATGTCTACCTGGCCTCAGTTTAGTATCTCATCCAAAATACAACATTTCTGATACTGTGGTACTCCCTCCATAAAGCATTGAAGTGCCAGTCTAGATTATGTGGTCAAGTCCTGCAGCAGGACTGGAGTCTACATTTTTCAGACTCAGAGGTGAAAGTATCACCACTGAGCAGAGTTGCCACTGAGTTAACAGTAAATGGATCAATATAACAAGTTCAAAATTACTGGCCCAATACTTGGAGGGAATAGATTTTACACAGTCTATGTCTATGAATCATATTAAGACCAGTTCAGGTTATATCATAATGCAAATTATAACAGTGCAATATGTCAAAATAAATGCCCATCATTCTGTGAGTATCTGCTAACAATATTTTTTAATGACTGACCTGCTATCAATCAGTAAAGTTAAGATGGGATTTAAATAAAACTAACTGTTCCTGACACCATCATGATTAACATCAAGACTATCATTTCAAAATGTCTTCACCAACCTGAAAGTTTTTTTTTAGTAAACCCCCACCCATTACAAAAAATGACATTTTACATGCAGATAGATACCAACAATATTAAAAGGAAGAACTCAAATTCAAAAAAACAATTTTGTCGCCAGTTTATTTGCAGATTCTCAAGGACAAAGAAGAACTTTTCTCCAATTCCACTGCTGCAAAGCATACTTTGGCATCCCTATAATGGGACTTGGCAAGTAGATGAGGTGTCTTGGCAGTATTCCTTAAATAACTTTTAACTGGCTCATTCTGAAATAGGGGACACAGAAGAAGCCTTTCTTATTTAATAAACAGGGTTTGAGTGCCACCTGCTGGACAATTTTGTGGAAGCATCCACAGCATTTACAGCAACATATGCATCAGAAAGTAATGAGATGCTTATTGGTATAATTTGTGAGATACAAGACTCAACATCTGTTTACTTTCAAAAAAATGATCCTCATGATAAAAGTACTGCAGATACCCTCAAAAGTGGTAATTTTAGTTTGAAGTACCCAATCCTAAGATTAATTACTTTTAAATTACTCATTATTTAACTTTTATTTACATTCCTCCACCTCAATGGAGTGAACTGCAGAGATGACAGAAACAAGGATCCATTTGCAGGACAACCATTTATAATATGCTGAGGGTACCAAAGCATCATGTTTCTATCTTCTACTGCCCAATTAAAAAAGGTTTTGATTTATTAATGACCACATGCATGAACTACAATTTCCTTACCTAAATGGGGTTTCATGAATATTTCATGATATTTAAATGAAAACAATATTAAATTTTACAGATTATGTTAAACAGCCATTTCAAAAATAAACCTAGAAATGATTAAAGGGAATCAATGGTTACTTTAGAATACAAGAGCTTAATTGTTACCTGTTTTGTTGACTTACTAGAACAAGATCTGCTCCAAGAAAGTACGCTGAACGAAGCACAGCTCCCATATTCATGGGATCCTGGATTCGTTCCAGTGCCAGCCACAAGTTCAATTTGTCACGGTGTTCAAATTCAGAACCATCAATATCTGTTTCACCGCATTGATCATAGTTCACATAGTCCAGTGGTGTCACCTCAAGACAAATGCCTTGGTGAACTTGACCCTCACATAACCTGTCAAGCACCTTTCTCATCACCTGATGTACTGGCACTCCGATTTCCCTGGCTCGCTGATAGATTCCCTGCATTTCAACTCTCTGACTTCGATTTTCCTTAACAAACAGTTTGAAAATCTTTCTGCGTAATTGGGAAAAGGCCAGGCTGCAGGGTGCAATGCCAAACAACATCTCTGAATCTGTCTCCCTTCCAATAGATTGAGAAATCTTTGGCATTTTCCTTTTTGTAAAATCATCATCTCTAAGGTTGTGAAATTCCAAGTTACGGGCATGACTAGGTTTTGAGTGTGATTGTGTATTTGTGACTTTGGAAATGTTTTGAAACTGCTGAATAAAACCAGCATCATCTCGTTTTCTTGAAGTTCCAGTGTAAAAGTTTATTTCTGGCCTCTTCGCCATTCTGAATGCAGCAGACCCTTGGAAGTTCTCCGGGAACTCAGTTAATCTCTTTGCATTACCTTTAACATCCAGTTCCGACTTATTGAAGTTGTGTTTGTGGCTCTTACTTGACTTTGATGCCTTCTCAGATTTAACTGTGAGCTTCTGTTTGACTGATGCTCTGTCGTTGGACATTTCCTTTTTGCAGCTACAATGACGAACAAACTGCAACCAGGAAAACTGCCACAGACTCCTCCTCAGATACCTGGCAGCTTCGTTCAACGTAACAGATGACATTGTTGCCTTTTAAAAGCTCCACCTGTCGAAAGCAAATTGTTTCTATCAAACTACTATATACAATTGTTCAATGCTGAAATAATAGCGATAGCCCAGTAAGTAAACGCACCCTAAATGTAGTAGCAAACCATACCAACCAGAAGGCCCCAGGTTTGATTTTTTCTCTGTGCAGAGACAACTCATCTCAAAGAGTAGTTAAGATGTGACAATTTGGCTCATGCCCCTGAACTGGGTCGGCTAAAGTGGCGGGTTACCTTTCCTAATAACGATTCAATGATTCCCAATATGCGAATGTTAGACGAGGACAGCATTTGGCTTTGGTTATGATGCCCACAAAGGTCGAATATCCTCCAAATATTTACCAAGCAGCAACCATATAGCATGATACCAGAGAGCAGCTGGCACGCAGGGACTGTTCTCCAGCATCACTCGGGACATGATGCAGCAAGGAAGGGGAGCAGGAAGTCCCAAATATGAATGTCAATATGATCATAAGAACATAAGAAACAGGAACAGGAATAGAATATTTAGCCCCTTGAGCCTGCTCCATCATTCAATAAGATCACGGCTGATCTTCAACCTCAAGTCCACTTTCCTGTTTGATCCCCATACTCCTTATGAGTCCAAAAATCTTTTGATCTCAGCCACTAAATTTTTTATTTATTCGTTTGTGGGATGTGGGCATCATTGCCTAGGCCAGCATTTGTTGCCCATCCCTAATTGCCCTTAAACTAAGTGGCTTGCTAGGCTTTTTCAGAGGGCATTTTAAGAGTCCACCATATTGCTGTGGGTCTGTAGGCACACGTAGGCCACATTAGGTAAGGACATTACTGAACCAGATGGATTTTTACAACAATCAACAATGGTTTCATGGTTACCATTAGACTAGCTTTTTAATTATAAGGTTAATTGAATTCAAATTTCACCATCTGCCGTGGTGAGATTCATACCCATGCCCCCAGAGCAGTGGCCTGGATCTCTGGGTTACTAGCCCAGTGGCATTACCACTACACCACTGCCTCCCTCAATAACTGAGCATCCACAGTCTTCTGGGGTAGGGAATTCCTCAGATTCATAACCACCTAAGTGAAGAAAATTCTCATCTCAATCCTAAATGGGAAACCCCTTATCCTGAGACTATGCCCCCTAGTTGTAGACACTCCAGCCAGGGGAAACAGCCTCTCAAACTGTTATATGTTTCAATATCACCTCTCATTCTTCTAAACTTCAGAGAATATAGGGCCATTCGATTCAATCTCTCTTCATAGGACAACCCTCTCATCCCAGGAATCAGTCTAGTGAACCTTTGTGGCACCCCTTCCAAGGCAAGTATATCCATCCTTAGATATAGAGCCCAAAATTGTACACATTACTCCAACTGTGGTCTCACCAAAGCCCTGTACAATTGCAGCAAGACTTCCTTACTCTTGTACTATTACCCCCTTGCAATAAAGGACAACATAACATTTGCCTTCCTAATTGCTTGCTGTACCTACACATTAACTTTGTGTTTTCGTTACAAGGACACCCAAATCTCTCTGATCAATATTTAATAGCTCCTCACCATGTAATCAAATATTTTTTCTATTCTTCCTACCAAAATGAATAACCTCATATTTCCCCACATTATACTGCATCTGCCAACTTCTTGCCCACCTACCTACATCTCTTTGCAGACTGTGTCCTCCTCACAGCTTAACTTTCCTACCTAACTTTGTATTGCCAGCAAACTTGGATCAATCCAGTTATCATTATTTCAATCTGCTGCACGGAGGCAAAAAACTTTAAACGAAGTTGTGATCAAACATATCCTGACTGGTGGTCAAGTGGCCAAGATTGGTGCCTGTCTGCTCTTTCAACCACAAAGTGGACTTGATACAGAGTAAAGCTCCCCATCAAATGCTCCCAGGACAGATACAGCATGGGGTTAGATATAGAGTAAAGCTCCCTCTACACTGTCCCCATCAAACACCCCCAGGGCAGGTACAGCGTGGGGTTAGATACAGAGTAAAGCTCCCTCTACACTGTCTCAGTGAGTCTGAGAGATATTTCCAATGTTAAAAGGAAAAAAAAAAGTGGACTTGAAGAAAACCATTGCAGAACATTCAAAAAGATATATTGACTAACTTGAATTTTAATGTGGACAACAGCAAATCTTGCTTTCCAACTTCCATCACTAATAACCAGGCACATTAAGTGCTCTAAATAGTTAACTCTAGTGGTAAACAATGGACTCCAATGCACAACATTCAAATTATAATTTCAACTTCAACCAACATTAAAATTTGATGCGCAACTTCTGATAAAAGCCTGGAACAGGCAAAAGCTATTTTCAATCAAAGAAATTTGGAAAAACACACCAAGATTTAAATCTTTCTTCAATGGAAAAGCACCAACCCTAAGGCAGGCATTGATATCAGCCTGGGAATAGGATTTCAGCAGATGAGCTGAGGAAAGGGCTGTGACCAGTGATGTTACTGAGGTTTAACGAGATGTGCTTTGCGATGGGAGAGGGTGTGGAGCCAGAAGCTCAGCTCGGGGACAGGGGGACAGTTAGGAGCTCAAGACAATGGCAGCGATCTTCCCAATGTTTAATTGGAAGAAACTGTGGCTCATCCAAAATTGGATGTTGGACAAACAGTCTGACAACAGAGGTAGCGAAGGGGTTGAGAGAGCTAGAGGTTAGGTAGAGCTGGGTGTCGTCGGCATGCATATGGAAACTGACCTCATGTCTTCAGATGATGTCACCAAGGGACAACATGAGGAGGAGGAATAGGAGGGACAGATCCACGGGGGACCCCAGAAGTAACAGTGTGGGAGTGAGGAAAGCAATTGCAGGAGATTCGTTGCCTATAATTGGATAGGTAAAAGTGTAACCAAGCAAGTGCAGTCGCACTCAGCTGAACAGCAGAGTATAGACACTGTGCAGCATGGCGTGGTTGACCATTTCAAAGGCTGTAGAGGGGTTAGGAAGGACGGGGAGGGATAGTGCATGCAGCGTGGTGACAGGCACAGAGGATAATATTTTTGACTTTGACCAGGGTTATTTCAATGCTGAAGCAGGAGCAGAAACTCAACTGGAGAGTTTGAAACAGAGTTGCAGGAAAGACGGTCAAGGATTCTGGAGAGGAATAGTAGGTTGGAGATGCGCGGGGCGGGGGGGCATTAGCACGTATCATCTGGATCACAACTGATGTGAAAGATAACTGCCTTGCGTGAGATGGTAGAAGGCAGCTGGTAGCTGCAGAAACCCCAAGAAATTGACAGGGAAGAATAGGGTCTTAGTTAGATTGTCCACAATGAAAAGGTGGAACAAATTATTGATGCTTGCAGCAGCTGACAAGCTGCAGTAAAAAATAAAAGGCCTTAACTTACTATTAAAATATTTTGATTTTGGCGGCAACCGACAAACAGATGAGTTTCCTCATCCAGCCCATGGGGGCCACGGCTTGTCCCTAGCTGCTGGCCGGGCACTGACTCTCTGCTCATAGAAACCGCCGCTTTCCCCCGGGCTTCGGCAGTGACAGGTCCCCAATTTACACCGCGGACCGAGGGAGCCCCTGAACCCGCCACAGCTTCCTTCCCACCAACCACATGGACATCTCTCCAAGGCTCAGGCCCCGGTTACCCAGCAACGCCGACAGGAAGCGGAAATGACCCGCTCATCTGGTGCAACACAAATCTCCTTCCGACCTGGGCTAGGTCAGGTCTGGCAATGTTTGAGCTCAGTTCAGCTGTTTCCTCTAAGCTTTGATTGTAAACATGATGCAGATGTCACTTTTAGGTTCAAAATGTGAGTTACCCACATTAGGAGCAAGATTTAAGATTATTTATTTTGCAAACCCATATTTTGTCAAATCTTATTCAACTTACTGAAAAATCTGTTTGCCCAATATAGTGTACAATCTGTCCCTGTAGTGATATGTCTTTTACCTAAATCCAGAGCTTATGTATGGTGCCAAGGCAAAAGGTTTGTAGGTCCCCTTAAGTTTGTGTAGAACTACTGCTGGCGTTTAATGAGTTAAAATCAATGTACTGGAACTAAATCACTGCCAAGCTTCCTGTTTTTCTAGCTAGGACCTATACATGATGCGCTAGCTTGCAGGTCTCTGGAGTCAAGTAGGAAGTTACCTCAGGTGCTAATGACTGGTCTACTATTCTAAGTTCCATTATTGAGCCAGCTCAAGTTGTTTTTTTTATCATCACCATTGCCCTGGGGTACTATAGACCTGCTATGCTTGGGTATCGATCACCAAATCGCCCAGTGAGTTGACCAGATTCCAAAGTTCCATCACCAAGTCTGGTTGAACCCTTGCTAGATCAGATAGCAGGAATTGGTTATTTTAATGTAAGTTGCACAACTCACCAGAAAATGCACGTCTATTGCAAATGTCTTCCTGGCCGCAGCAAGCCACTGCAGATCTTCAACAGCGGCTGCTTGCCACTTTGCAACCCTCATTCAAGCCTTTATTACCTCTACACTTGACTATTCCAACACATCCTGGCTGGTCTCCCACCTTCTACTCTCTGTAAAATTGAGGTCATCCAACACTCTGCTGTCCATGTCTTAACTTGCACCAAGTTCTGTTCCCCTATCGTTGTGCTTGCTGACCTATTTTGGCTCCTGGTAAAGCAATATCTTGATTTTAAAATTTTCACCCTTGTTTTCAAATTCCTAATCTCCTCCAGCCCCATAGCTCTCCTCTAATTCTGGACTGTTGTGCATCCCTGATTTTAATCACTCCACCATTGGTGGCTGCACATTCATTGCCCAAGCCCCAAGCTATGGCATACCCTCCCCACACCTCTTTCCTCCTCTGACACTCAAAACCTCTCTGACCAAGCTTTTGGGCATCTGACCTAATATCTCCTTTTGTGGCTCAATCACACTTTGTTTTATAATACTCCTGTAAAGCACCTTGAGACATTTCATTGAAGGTGCTATGTAAATACAAGCTGTTGCAATGTGGTAGATGTTCCAGATATCAGTGCACATGCTCATATCTGGCCTTCAGATAATGCATTCCAACAGCACTGATCGCGAGTCTCAACTTAATTATCTTATACTAGACATCTAATCTCAGTGTAGGATATTGATGGTAGGTAGCCAGCCTCATGGCAACCACAATGAAATTGTGTCCAAGACCAGTTCTCTGTGCCAAACTTATTCTTCAGTTACTTACTTCAGGTCCTTATGTGTAGAGCTTTGTCAGAGGTACATCCATGGTGAAGCTGCCGCCAGGTTATCAACGACATTTGAAGGTTAAAATTACCCCACTTTGTAACCACTTCCCCTTTATGCCGTAAACTCATTTCACAGTCCTGGGTCTTGTACTTGGACCCGAGGAAGCTCCTGGATTGCAAACCTAGCTTTCAGCCATAAAGGGGAAACTTTGGGCTTGACTTGCATGACTACAAATTTAGCCAACATCAGTACTTTGAAGTCGCTGAAGCTGATATTCACCAGGATCTCCATGTACCAACATGCAATGATTGGGACAGTTGCCTTTTCAATCATCCAATCAGTACTTTCCACAATAACTTGCATTTATATAGCATCTTTAAAGCTGCTGAAGCCTCAAGCTCTCAACTTTTTTCCATAAACCTCTCCACCTCCAGTGAAACACTCTTTAAAACTTACCCCTGATCAAACTTTTGATCAACTGCCATGTGTGCCATCATGTCAAATTTTGTTTGACAATGCTCCTGTGAAGTACATTGGGATGCACTTTAAACGTGTTGTATTTATACAACATACTGTAGAGAAAAAAAGCATCCCAAGACACTTCAGAGACATAATCAGAGTTAAATGGACACTAACCTAAGAAATATTGAGGAGTGAATAAAAGCCTGGTCAAATAAGTTAAGGATTTTAATAGAAAGAAGTGCTTAGGCATCAAATTCCAGAGTGTGGTGTCTAGGCAGCAAACGACAGCCATGTGGTGGGCTGAAGGGAAATGGACAAAATGCCACAGACCAGAAGAGCTTCGGGGCTTTGGGGGGTGGGGTGGAATGGCGGGTGAAGTGTTATCGAGCTGGAAAAGGTTACAAAAATAGGGAAGGGTGAGGCAACGATGAGATTTAAAGAGTTAATTTTTAAATGTGAGTCAACGTAACCTGGCTGACAGCATTAATAAGCAAGCAGGGCTTGGTGCGGGATAGGATACAGTTTATCCAAAACTGGTGTCTGCAAGTTTAGAGGGTGTAAAATAGGCCAGAGCATTGGAATAGATCAATATGGAAGTGACAGCATGGGTGAGGGCTTCAGCAGTAGACAGACTGAGGTAGCAGTTGTGATATAGGGTTGGAAGCTCAACTTGGGGTCGAATACTCATATACAGCAGCGCAAATATATTTCTGGAACAAATAATGTTAAAAGAAACAGCTGTCTCCATTAATCCACTGACATAAAGCATTGAGGTTTAGGAAGATTGCTCTAACTGACCAAAGGAAAAACTCAATGTACCCTACCAAAAGAAAGGACAACTCATCTTTTATTTTAAAATTTTATTGATTTATACAGCTCTTCATGAAACCAGTTTAGATGATGCCAATCTGCAACACAAAGAAAAAGAACTAATGAGCAGAAAAAGTCTATCCTAGTTGAAATATATAAAATACACCATTACCACAATAATCATGCAAGACAACCAGTATTAACACATACTTCCAACTGTAAACCCTAAAATCCCCTTCATGCTAAAAGTTACCAAATGTAGATAGGTCTCAGTGGGAGGCACTGATGCAAAGCCATGCACTTTTGCACCAGAATCAAGAAGGGAATATCACTTTGGAGAACATATGCAGCCATGTGCAGTGATGGGCATCCAAACAGGAAAAAATGATTCCCTATTCCCAGCTGAGCCAGAAATTCTATCTGGCTCACAAAGTGTTTCTCCACCTGCCCTCACCCATGCAGTCTCATTTTGCATACTGGTTACAGGAAACAAGCAATGTGTTCCTTTGCAGTGTTCGATTCCCAGCTGCAAGATGGTGCCTGGGAACTCCACCCTTTTACATGATAATTGTGGAGAAAATTAAAATTGCAGAAAGGTTTGCATGTAACTTAAGTGAACCAGGACAGAAAATAACTAAGAAGGAAATAAGTTAACTAGCGTTCTGGTGACCTTGGGAAGTATACTTGTCCATTTAGCAAGTCTTCCAGTCAACTTACCCAGCAGCACTTATTAACAAAGCCTATACATGAATAGCCAGTTGATAAGGAGCACAGGGCTGCTGGTGCCCAGTGAACCTTTCCCCAGTTAGTCAGTCAGCAGCTGTGGGAGGGGAGAAAACTGTAAAAATATTCAAGTCATTACCTTATTAGCAACATCCAATGCATCGTAGTCTGGGGCTAGACGGACATATGCTTTCTTCTCACCGTCAGGCCTGCAGAGAGACCAATCATTACAAACCAGAGACAAAAAACCAAGATGAATGCATAACTGAAGTTTGACATTGTGCATCAGCGGTTCCTTTGAATCAACTTCTTCATATTGATCAGGTGAAACAGTTTCCATCATTTTGCACAATGAACCAATGACATCCACACACATTTCACAATTCTAACAGGTTCACAAGACAGGTTTGGATACAAGCTCAAGGTCCCTCACTGTCTCGCACTCTTCTAGAATACCAATCCTTGCCTGTATTCCATTTCATAAACCTCTATAAAAAGCACCTGTCTTCAAGGCCAAGCTGATAAAACCCTCTCCAAGTTACGCCTTGTTAATGAGGTGTAACTGTTTCTTTTAACAGCACACTAAGTCATTACTGGTGAAGAGTCCAGAGTAAACTAATTTTATAGTTGTCAAGTTTTTCCATCATAAAAATCCCATAATTTAATGTACTAAAAATTCTTAAGTTTGATATGTTAGCTTCTAATGTTCCAATTTTATTTCACTAAAATTTATATAAAATGAGGGATATTCGATGCATTTTATTTCCTGGTTCACTGTGAGAATACTTAAATGTGATTGGTCGTTTACCCCGCTTGATGACACTGTTGCTGGATGCCTGGAGATCCCCCGATTTGGCACCAGACTCAAACTGATATGGGAAAGGGGAAATCCACACCACAGAGACTGCTAGATCTTTGTGAGCAGCTTTCTTCAGTGTCAACAGCAAGCACTGCCTGTGGGACCTTGCTGTGTGCAAATTGGCTGTCACATTTCCCACATTACACTTTATAAATGGCACCATATAAATGAGAGTCTTACTTTGCAGTCAAAAGTAGTCAATTTTCTGAAACATACAATGAATTCTCCATCAAAATTGGCAGAGATAAATTTTAGTTCACATACATAGTGTTCGAGCTCCAAAGATATTTGGGATTCACATCTATAAATGTGAGGATCCAGATTAAATCCACTAAATGCTGCACTTAACACAAAGCAAAACGTTCTTGAAATTTACACATTCCTTTAGGTGTATTTTCCAATCTTGCCCATTACTTTAGAGATTACAATCCCCCAACATGATCTAATCTTTTCCAACAGTCAAAGGCCACTTTAAAGTACCACAAAGAGCCCTCCCAATTTTAATCCTGACAAATGTGCAGCAACATGTCTCCCAAAAGGTGGTTTGGGGGGGGGGGGGGGGGGGGGGCGTGCAACCCACAAGCAAGTGTTCTACTGTATCTTAATAGGATGCTCATTTACTGCACTGAAGATTCTGAGGAACACTAACTATAGCATTGTCACCAAACTAGCAACTAGCTTAGTATTACAGTTCAAAGCAGTCTATTCCGAACTGCACCATTTTAAATTTCAAATGGACAAAGCATAAAAGTCTCACCAGCCCATTTTACTAAAATCCTAGTGATGCTACCAAACATCCCAGTCAGGCAAGCTGCAAATGGAAGCTCAAAGGGGCATTAAGCAGAAAATCTACTAAATGTAGTGCATAAATGCCTTATTACAAGCATCCATTGACCTACTCCATTATGTGCATCCACTGTTTCCTACCAATTCTAGAACATCTTCCAAATACTCAAGGACTTAATTATACATTTTCAAGTTTGATACACATTTGGAATATATTTTTCATTGTTTTAATCACTTGTCAAGTACTTAAACATTCAATATTTTACTTCAATTTTCCATTGCTCACCTTATAAGAGTGTTGACTTTTGCTACATCAATATCATACAGTTTCTTGACAGCCTGTTTAATCTGGTGTTTATTGGCCTTGATGTCAACAATGAAAACCAAAGTATTGTTGTCCTCAATTTTCTTCATAGCAGACTCAGTGGTCAGAGGGAACTTAATGATAGCATAATGGTCCAATCTGAATAAAACATGCAGAAAAGTTTGAATTTTAAAATATGGTTAATTAAAAAGGTAGGTACAAGCTCTCTATTGCAAAGAGGAATTCAACATTTCAGGAGGTAGAACTAAGTATTAATATTAAACTACAATGCCTGTACAGTTTAAGGTGCATCAGTACAAAATTGTGATAATCATAAGTTCTCATGCTTTGATCGCTAAATGACATCATTTGCACCAGATGTTCCTGCAGTTTCCCAACATGAGGTTGAATTAATAGACCCTCATGATTTTTATTTTCCCTCCTGCTCAATGTCAATTTTTTTCTTCCAATTTAAAGCACTGACATCTTACTGTATGTGTAGATATGAAGGTGGTAAAATAAAAGTCTAAATGCAAAACGGAACAGCTTAAAGCCACCAACATCTTACTATTCCAAAACCTTAAAACAAAAGCCAGTGAACTCTCTAATGATGCACAGGATGAATGTAGTTTAAAGAAAGCAAAGTATCACGATAGAAGAACATGAAGTGTCCAAATTTGACCTTGGATCTGTTAAGTTAGGCTATAATTAGTCTGTGTTTGCAGGCTGAAGAGGAGCGAGAACCTCCACTGCCAGCAACCCACAATGGAAATGCCACAGACTTTCATTTGTACTTCTGTCCTCAGAGTTTGAAAGAGAATTCCACTCAACACATGACGAAGATCTTGTATTTTGACATGAAGCATCTCAGACTTCCTTGAACCAATGTTTCTACTACATCTCGAATGGCCATTGACCTGAAATGTTAATTATGTTTCTCTCCCCACATATGCTGTGTATTTCCAGCATCTGCAGTTTTTTGCTTTTCTCCAGAAATTAAAGTGACTTTTACCTTCTCTGCAACAAAAAATGCTAAGATCAAAACAAGCCCTCACTAAATTTTATTTTAAAATTTTGAGCAGTTTGAAGACATACTTGTTCCTCCTGGGAGCACTCTTTCTGGGGTACTTGGGTTGCCTTCTCAGTCTCAGTGTCTTTGGTCTCCTGAAGGTAGGTGTTGTCCTAATTTTCTTCTGCCTGTGACTGTGAACTCCCTTCAAAACAGCCTTCTTTGCTTTCAAGGCCTTGGATTTAGCCTCAGTCTTGGCAGGGACAGCTAAAGAGGAAAAGCAGTGTTCAATTATACCTGCCACACCTTAGAAAAAAAATTAAACAATGACACAATCACCTATTACCAACACCAAGTTTGTTACATGCAACTTGGCTTTCACCATCTTAAAAACATACCAACATACGAATTAGGAGGAGTAGGCTACTCGGCCCTTCGAGCCTGCTCCGCCATTCATTAATTTCGTGGCTGAACTGATTACTCCACATTTCCACCTACCTCCAATAACTTTTCACCCCCTTGCTCATCAAGAATCTATCCACCACTATCTTAAAAATATTCAAAGACTCTGCTTCCCCCACCTTTTGAGGAAGAGAATTCCAAAGACTCACGACCCTCAGAGAAAAAAAATTCTCATCTGTCTTAAATGGGCAACCTCTTATTTTTAAACAGTGACCCCTAGTTCTAGGTTCTCCTATAATGGAAACAAACTTTCCACAACCACCTTGTCAAGACCCCTCAGGATCTTATATGTTTCAATCAAGTCGCCTCTTACTCTTCTAAATTCCAGCAGATACAAGCCTAGCCTGTCCAATCTTTCCTTGTTAAGACAGCCCACCAATTCCAGGTATTAGTCTAGTAAACCTTCTCTGTAATGCCTCCAACGCATTTACATCCTTCCTTAAATAAGGAGACCAGTAATGTACACAGTACTCCAGATGTGGTCTCACCAATGCCCTGTATAGCTGAAGCATAACCTCCCTACTTTTGTATTCAATTCCCCTCATGATAAACAATAACATTCTATTAGCTTTCCTAATTACTTGTTGTACCTGCATACTAACATTTTGCAATTCATGCACTAAGACAGCCAGATTCCTCTGCATCTCAGAGCTCTGCAATCTCTCACCATTTAGATAATATGCTTCTTTTTTATTCTTCCTGCTAAAGTGGACAATTTCACACTTTTCCACATCTTTGAAGAGCTGGAATCTGTCATAGCCGCTAATTGCACTGCACTGTTGAACTACAAGCCCCCAGCGATTAACATCCGTAGCACTTAAAAGTAGTCAGAGGCGCTGCACAAAGAACAGCCAGGTGCTGTGCAAATGACTACTGGCAACACCTATGCATTCGTATTCAACTGGGCTCCGACACCGGAAACATCAGAGGAATGTATGATGGCGTTAAGGAAGCTTTTGGGCCAACCATCAAGAAGATCGCCCCCCCCCCCCCCCCCCCTCAAGTTTAAATCAGGGGAAACGATCACTGACCAATGCAAGCAAATGGACTGCTGGGTGGAGCACTATTTAGAACTGTACTCCAGGGAAAATGTCACTGATACCGCCCTCAATGCAGCCCAGTCTCTGCCAGTCATGGATGAGCTGGACGAACAGCGAACAAAATCGGAACTCAGTGATGCCATTGATTCTCTAGCCAGCGGAAAAGCCCCTGGAAAGGACGGCATTACCCCTTAAATAATCAAGTGTGCCAAGCCTGCTATACTCTCAGCACTCCATGAACTGCTTTGCCTGTGCTGGAATGAGGGAGCAGTACCACAGGACATGCGCGATGCCAATATCATCATCCTCCATAAGAACAAGGGTGACCGCGGTGACTGTAACAACTACCGCGGAATCTCCCTGCTCAGCATAGTGGGGAAAGTCTTTGCTCGAGTCATTTTAAACAGATTCCAGAAGCTGGCTGAGCGTGTCTACCCTGAGGCACAGTGAGGCTTTTGAGCAGAGAGATCCACCATTGACATGCTGTTCTCCCTTCACCAGCTACAGGAGAAATGCTGCAAACAACAGATGCCCCTCTACGTTGCTTTCATTGATCTCACCAAAGCCTTTGACCTCATCAGCAGACGTGGTCTCTTCAGACTACTAGCAAAGATCGGATGTCCACCAAAGCTGCTAAGTTTCATCACCTCATTCCATGACAATATGAAAGACACAATTCAGCATAGCGGCGCCTCATCAGACCCCTTTCCTATCCTGAGTGGCGTGAAACAGGGCTGTGTTCTCACACCCACACCTTTTGGGATCATCTTCTCATTGCTGCTCTCACATGCATTCAAGTCTTCAGAAGGAGGAATTTTCCTCCACACAAGATCAGATGGCAGGTTGTTCAACCTTGCCCATCCAAGAGCGAAGACCAAAGTACGGAAAGTCCTCATCAGGGAACTCCTCTTTGCTGACTATGCTGCATTAACATCCCACACAGAAAAGTGTCTGCAGAGAATTAACAGGATTGCAGCTGCCTGCAATGAATTTGGCCGAACCACTAGCCTCAAGAAAACGATCATGGGACAGGACGTCAGAAATGCTCCATCCAACAATATTGGCATCCACGCTCTGAAAGTGGTTCAAGAGTTCATCTACCTAGGCTCAACTATCACCAGTAAACTGTCTCTCGATGCAGAAATCAACAAGCGCATGGGAAAGGCTTCCACTGCTATGTCCAGACTGGCCAAGAGGGTGCGGGAAAATGGCGCACTGACATGGAACACAAAAGTCCAAGTGTTTCGAGCCTGTGTCCTCAGTATCTTGCTCTACGGCAGCGAGGCCTGTACAATGTAGGTCAGCCAAGAGCGACATCTCAACTCATTCCATCAGAGAATCCTGTGCATCAGGTGGCAGGACCGTATCTCCAACACAGAATTCCTTGAGGTGGCCAACATCCCCAGCACATACACCCTACTGAGCCAGCAGCGCTTGAGATGGCTTGGCCATGTGAGCCGCATGAAAGATGGCAGGATCCCCAAGGATGCATTGTACAGCGAGCTCGTCACTGGCATCAGACCCACCGGCCGTCCATGTCTCCGCTTTAAAGACGTCTGCAAACGCGACATGATGTCCTGTGACACTGACCACAAGTCGTGGGAGTCAGTTGCCAGTGATCGCCAGAGCTGGCAGACAGTCGTAAAGGCGGGGCTAAAGTGTGGCGAGTCGAAGAGACTTAGCAGTTGGCAGGAAAAAAAAGACAGAAGTGCAAGGAGAGAGTAAACTACGTAACAGCCCTGACAACCAATTTTATCTGCAACGCCTATGGAAGAGTCTGTCACTCTAATTGGCCTTTATAGCCACTCCAGGCGCTGCTCCACAAACCACTTACCACCTCTAGGCACTTACCCATAGTTTCTCGACAAGGAGGCTGAAGACGACTCCATTTGCCAGGTCTTTGCCCACTCACAACCTATCTATATCTCTTTGTAGCCCCCGATGTCCTCTTCACATGTTACTTTCCTACCTATCTTTGTGTCATCAGCAAATTTAGCAATCATACCTTCGGTCGTTTCATCCAAGTCATTTATATAAACTGTAAAAAAGTTGAGGGCTCAGCACACCACTCGTCACATCCTGCCAACCAGAAAATGACCCATTTATGCCTACTGTTTCCTGTTAGCTAGCCAATCTTCTATCCATGCCAATATGTTACCCCCTACACCATGACCTTTTATTTTCTGCAATAACCTTTGATGTGGCACCTTATCAAATGCCTTCTGAAAATCTAAGTACAATACATCCAACTTTATCCACAGCCCATGTAACACCCTCAAGGAACTCCAATAAATTGGTTAAACACGATTTCCCTTTCACAAAACTATGTTGACTCTGCCTGATTACCTTGAATTTTTCTAAATGCCCTGATATAACATCTTTAATAATAGCTTCTAACATTTTCCCTAAGATAGATGTTAAGCTAACTGGCCTGTAATCTCCTGCTTTCTGTCTCCCTCCATTTTTGAATAAAGAAGCTACATTTGCTATTTTCCAATCTAATGGAACCTTCCCTTCTTTTAACACCCTAGGATGAAGTCCATCAGGACCTGGGGACTTGTCAGCCCGCAGCTCTAACAATTTGTTCAGTACCAGTTTCCTAACGATTGCAATTTTCTTGAGTTCCTCCCTCCCTTCCATTTCCTGACTTACAGCTAATACTGAGATGTTACTTTGTTAACTTTTCTTTCTTTAAATATCTATAGAAACTCTTACTATCTGCCTTTATATTTTTAGCTAGCTTTCTCTCGTACTCTTAATTATTTCCTCATCAATCTTTTAGTCATTCTTTGCTGTTCTTTATATTCTGTTCAATCTTCTGACCTGCCTCCCTTCTTTGCGCAATTATAGGCTTTTTCTTTAAGTTTGATACTATCTTTAACTGTTTTAGTTAACTACGGATAGAGAGTCCCACCGTTGAAATATTTCTTTCTCGTTGAAATATATCTATTCTGTGTATTCTAAAATATCCCCTTAAATGTCTGCCACTATATCTCTAGTTACATATCACTTAACCTAATTTGCCAGTTTATTTTAGCTATCTCTGCTTTCATGCCATCACAATTGCCCTTATTTAACTATAAAATACTAGTCTTGGACCCACTCTTCTCTCCCTCAAACTGAAAGTAAAATTCAATCATATTATGATCGCTACCACCTAGGGTTACCTTAACTATGAGGTCATTAATTAATCCTATCTCGTTGCACAATACCAGGTCTAGTATAGCCTGCTCTCTGGTTGGCTCCAGAACGTATTGTTCCAAGAAATTATCCTGAAAACATTCTATGTACTCATCTAGGCTACCTCTGCTCATCTGATTTTTCCTGTCCCCCATTATTATCGCTATACCTTTCTGTCAAGCTGCCATTATTTCTTCCTTTATATCTCGTCCTAGGTAGGTGAACTCTTGAACCACTTCCAGAGCGTGGTCGCCAATATTGATGGATGGAGCATTTCTGACGTCCTGTCCCATGATGTTTGTTGTCTTGAGGCTGATGATTAGGCCAAATTCGTTGCAGGCAGCCGCAAACCTGTCGATGAGACTCTGCAGACACTCTTCAGTGTGAGATGTTAAAGCAGCATCGTCAGCAAAGAGGAGTTCCCTGATGAGGACTTTCCGTACTTTGGACTTCGCTCTTGGCAAGGTTGAACAACCTGCCACCTGATCTTGTGTGGAGGACGATTCCTTCTTTTGAAGACTTGAAAGCATGAGAGAGCAGCAGGGAGAAGAAAATCCCAAAAGGTGTGGGTGTGAGAACACAGCCCCCTGTTTCACGCCACTCAGGATAGGAAAGGGGTCTGATGAGGTGCCGCTATGTTGAATTGTGCCTTTCATATGGTCATGGAATGAGGTGATGATACTCAGTAGCTTTGGTGGACATCCAATCTTTTCTAGTAGTCTGAAGAGACCACGTCTGCTGACGAGGTCAAAGGCTTTGGTGAGATCAATGAAAGCAATGTAGAGGGGCATTTCTCCCGTATCTGACGAAGGGAGAACAGCAGGTCAATGGTCGCTCTCTCTGCACAAAAGCCACACTGTGCCTCAGGGTAGACACGCTCGGCCAGCTTCTGGAGCCTGTTTAAAGCGACTCGAGCAAAGACGCTCTGGAAATGGTTCAAGAGTTCACCTACCTAGGCTCAACTATCACCAGTAACCTGTCTCTAGATGCAGAAATCAACAAGCGCATGGGAAAGGCTACCACTGCTATGTCCAGACTGGCCAAGAGAGTGTGGGAAGATGGCGCACTGACACGCAACACAAAAGTCCGAGTGTATCAAGCCTGTGTCCTCAGTACCTTGCTCTATGGCAGCGAGGCCTGGACGACGTATGTCAGCCAAGAGCGACGTCTCAATTCATTCCATCTTCGCTGCCTCCGGAGAACACTTGGCATCAGGTGGCAGGACCGTATCTCCAACACAGAAGTCCTCGATGCGGCCAACATCCCCAGCTTATACACACTACTGAGTCAGCAGCGCTCGAGATGGCTTGGCGAGCTGCATGGAAGATGGCAGGATCCTCAAAGACACATTATACAGCGAGCTCGCCACTGGTATCAGACCCACCGTCCGTCCATGTCTCCGTTTTAAAGACGTCTGCAAACGCGACATGAAGTCCTGTGACACTGATCACAAGTCGTGGGAGTCAGTTACCAGCGTTCACCAGAGCTGGCGGGCAGCCATAAAGGCGGGGCTAAAGTGTGGCGAGTCGAAGAGACTTAGCAGTTGACAGGAAAAAAGACAGAAGCGCAAGGGGAGAGCCAACTGTGTAACAGCCCCGACAAACAAATTTTTCCGCAGCACCTGTGGAAGAGCCCGTCACTCTAGAATTGGCCTTTATAGCCACTCCAGGCACTGCTCCACACACCACTGACCACCTCCAGGCGCTTACCCATTGTCTCCCGAGATAAGGAGGCCAAAGAAAAAGAATATCTCGTCCTACAGTGTGGTTAACGTTAGCTGGCCTGTACACCACACCCACAAGTGACTTCTTGCCTTTATGATTTCTCAGCTCTACCCAAACTGCTTCTACATCCTGGTCTCCTGAACTTAGGTCATCCCTCTCTATTGCGCTAATACCATCATTAATTAACAGAGCTACCCCACCACCTTATCCTTGCTTCCTGTCCTTCCGAAATGCCATGTACCCTTCAATATTCAGGTCCCAATCGATGTCATCCTGCAGCCATGTCTCTGTAATGGCTATCAGATCATACTTATTTATTTCTATTTGCCCTCTCAGTGCACTGCAATGTGCATTTTTGTAACCTCTAGCCTTATCTGCTGATTTACTCTTTGTACACTCTGTCCCTTCCTGTCAGTCTATCATTTCCCATATTAATACCTTTCCCTCTTGCCTTGTCTCTACTCCTTGATTTACCATATCTTTCCAAATTTGATCCCTTGCTCCTTATTCAGTTTAAAAGCTTAAGGCACCGCAGCCTCTCAGCTCCAGCGACCCAGGTTCAATTCTGGGTACTGCCTGTGTGGAGTTTGCAAGTTCTCCCCGTGTCTGCGTGGGTTTTCTCCGGGTGCTCCGGTTTCCTCCCACAAGCCAAAAGACTTGCAGGTTGGTAGGTAAATTGGCCATTATAAATTGCCACTAGTATAGATAGGTAGGTGGTAGTGAAATATAGGGACAGGTGGGGATGTGGTAGGAATATGGGATTAGTGTAGCATTAGTATAAATGGGTGGTTGATGGTCGGCATAGACTCGGTGGGCCGAAGGGCCTGTTTCAGTGCTGTATCTCTAAACTAAACACCAGGAAATACCTCAGCATCAACCTCTATAAATTCTATCACGTACATTGCAATTTAAAAATGAACTCCCTTGAATATTAAAATTGTACGGTGACAGATTGCAGTATGGCAGTTAGGCTGGATATACAAGTCACTCGCAGACCCAATTTTCATACTTGTTGGAGTTTCGAGGAAACCCTTCGTCGATGGATTTGGAGCTCGCCAAGGGAATACTCCTAAACTACACAGTAATAGCACTCAACACAGAAAAACTGCTATCGGATAAGCCACGCCAAAACAAGAACATGGACAAGTGCATTACATTCCTGTCAAGAGCACTGAAACTACAGGGCGGGAGAATCGATATTAAATGAGGATCCATTTACACACGAGACTCAAGTGGCAAATCCAGAAATTACCTTCATGGATAGGGAACCAGAACCAATGGATCAGTGTGAAATCCCCATCACATTGACTGGTCCCCGTTCAGTTTAGAGGTAAAAGGTGCCGGAACTGAGCTGCTGGTCTGTGTGCCCTGCACGGTTGCTGCTGAGTGGTTCCACTCAATGCGATGGGAGACGCTCAGGAACGTTTCAATTTTGGAGGCAGGCCCCGACAGGTCGCTGAAGAGCGAGGTCCAAACACCGGGCCGCTTTGCTGCGGATTTCTACCCGCATCCAGGCCTCAGGCCCCGGATCACCACGCTGCCGGGTTGCGGTGCAAACTCTCAGCACCGAAACTAAACCTGAACGACCGCCGCCAATAAAGAAAACGCGGCTTTTCTTGCAGTCGAAGCGGGAGCCTGCCCCTCACACCGAGAGGGTTATTTTCAGTATTTAAAGCTGCCGATTTGGCTGTGCGCCCCTCACCTTCCTTCTTCGCCTTCGGAGCCATCTTAGGAAAAGAGGGCAAGCACGGGGCCGCCCAGGCTAAAGAGCAGGAGCGGAGTGAGATCTCGCGAGAGTTCCCGAGACCGCTGCGCAAGGCTCTGTGGGAGTTGAAGTCCTGGGTCTGAGTTTAAAGTTGGCTGTGACTTGGTGACTGCGTCACTTCAGTGGTTACATTGCAATCTCTTCTAAAGTCTTTCATATGCCCTGAAATATTTATCAAACTTATCACAGGAATCTTCTGTACAAATATGTATGTATGTATATATATATATATAGTTGCACAGGCTCTATTATTCTATGATATACACATCTCTGTTAATATATTCAAAATCTGACATTGCACAAATATCCTGTCAACTGTTTCAATTATCATGGAAATTGCCTATGTTAACTCGTCATCCTATAATAGCAGTCTCCAGCCAGTGGAGGCATTCTAAGGGGGATAATTACAGTATGACCATTCACATAGGCTGTGGCCATTATAAATGTGAACATTCACATTTATAATGGGAATAGAAAAATGACAGAATATTTGACTTTAAAATGGAATGACTTCTATCTGGCACCATAGTCCAGTTGTCCCCAACCTCTTATCACCTGAAGACTACATTTGGTTTTGATTCCCCTTGTGCCACGCCACAGGAGATTGATTGTGAGATAGTATATTAAAAATCTTATCTCTATATGCACTTCTATCATCGTTTTCCAGAGGAAGTCTTTGCCCATGAAGGTAGCTGCATGTATAATCATCCCTTTCTAACTTTGTATATATTTATCTGTCTTGGAGAAAAATACTTGTTATTACTATGTTCAGTCCTTTTTTCCAGGTTCCAGTTGCCGCTACACAAAAATGTGCGTATAATTTTCTCATGATGTTATACTTACCTGTCATAGGATTTACTTTGGCTCCATTCCGAATCCAGAGCTCAGCACTAACTTTAGAAAGAAACAAACAGCAGCACTGAAGAGAGTGAGGAGTGAAAGATAAGGCAGCATTAGGGAGAGGGGAGCTGTTGTTGCTGACGGTGACACGCATTAAACTAAGATGATTCAATTTTTTTTGCTCCTTGAGGAATTGACTTATCAGTTACTGCAGCTCCAGGGTGTGAGAAATTTGAATCTTCAGCTTTAAGGATATGCATCGTGTCACTAATAGTAATGCTGCCAATTGCCATTCTCCATAATGCTGCTACTCCCCACCCTTCACCAACTATTGCTTCCCACTTTCCCTGTTGCTCCTGCCTCGCCAAAGAACATGTTTTGGATAACAGCGGAGACTAGAGCCAGGACTGAGCGAATGCTATGGGTAAGGGATATAAAATGTCTTTATTTTCTGCTCTTACCACTCACCACCTTCAAGGGGAAGCAAGTGCCCATCTCCCACATAAACAAATGCTGCTATGAGCTGATTACAAAAAGATGTGAGTGGTCCAGAAGGTAGACCCCACACAATCACACATAGATCCAAAAATAATACAGTAAATATCATGCTTCACAAGCACACCCACAGCATAAAATTAATAGTATAAATATCATTGTCGAAGAATGCTTAACCATTTAATTTAATTACATTAAATACAATCTTTGTGATTGGGCTTTGTTCAATATACCTTCAAAGGATTTGCAGTGATTTGCTTCACAAGTGAGTCTCCAACCACTGGAAAGTCTGTGCTCGTTTCACACCATAGCAGTCTTTCACCATGGAAGAAAGGAGAACCCTTATTCTTTAAGTCCATCCAGTTATGTAGAAAAATAGCTGAGGGAAGCATCTTTGTTGTTTTTGATGTGCGTATCGTGAGGGATAAGAAAGTTTGTAAATTTGCATGATTGTTCATTTACTCATTCTGGTGTACAGTGGAAATTGTTTTCTAGTCGACCCCTACATCTTGCTATTGTTCACTTAGAAATCAGGCATATAAAGACCATAGTGGACACAAGGTCCACTCTAGGAGCGCTCCGTTTCTTTGCTCTGTGGCAAAATTAATATGCAGATGGTCTATGTACATGGCTAGCTGTATTGTAATTACAATTATCAATTTATTAAATGGAAATAAATGGATTTTCATTGTTGGGTGGAAATCCATGTTGGGCTAATCAAAATATAGTGCACTCTTTGGGTCCATGGGGTCCCCAGCAGTGCCGTGTTGCATGAATACATTTTGGTGGTAGCTGTAATTGCCTATAAATGTTAACACCACAACACATTGTTTTGTGTGACGTGTGTCTGCTTGGACAGTGTTTATTAAAAACCATCTTCAATGGAAAAGTTGTCTTTATAATCCACAGACCCTCTCAGGGTCTTCGATATTCCTGCTTACTGCACTGCAGTATGTGGTAGGGTGAACAGGGACTCTGAGATATCATGTCACATAATTTACCATCAGAGACTACGGCCAGGATTCTCCTCCTAGTGCCAGTGTCCAAGTGAGGCATAACTTCTATTCAGTCCTCTGGCACCAGTGCAACCCCAACCCACTTTCCTGGGTGGACATTCACATTGGTAAGCTTCCAGTGGCATTCCTGCTGTCAAGGAGAAGGCAGCGATTACCCGACTTCAAAATCCCAACATTGCTGCACCACTTGTGCAGATCCAAAAGAGGTAGCTGGGAAGCTAAAGGGGTAGAGTTAATCCAAATATCTGAAGATTGGAAGTCCAATGGTCCTCAGCACAAAAGCCAAGGGCTACAAAGATAAGGTAAGGAAGGTCAGCACAGGCTTAAGTGAAGGAAGAGGAGTTCACTGTAAGGCCCTCTACGTCTATATGGGGACCTCGGGGCCATTACAGCTACTTCCCCAGGCCTAAATGCCACCTTCCCCAGCAGTCCCAGGAAGTGGCTGTAACTGGAGTGGATGGCAGAGAAATCCATCAGGAACTGGGTCGTTGGCCCCACCCAATTGTAAGTTACATGCTTTGGGTGGGGTGGGATTGCAGCAGAAAATCCAGACCTGTGTTTCCAAGATCTTTCTGGAATAAACACAAAATTTGTTCCCTTTGTTTTAAATATTCAAGCCACTTGTATTTTGTTCTAACCATCATCCCAAAGGGCCACAGGCATTTCTCCTCATTACAGAGGGAGACAGTTGATGGTGTATAGCTTGAGGGTCACCACTCCTCAAGTGTGGGATAAGATGAGGAAACAGGCCTCCATGAACTACCACGGCCAGTATGGAGATTGAACCTACACCATTGGTGTCTTTCTGCATTATAACTATAGCCATTTAGCCATCTGAGCTAATATCAGTTTGATTATTGTACTATAATTCGTGTCTTGTCTATATTATTGCCTCTATGCTACTGTACCTCTGCATAAATCTATATGAGTAGTTTTTAGCCTATGAGAAGAGGTCTGACAGTGTACTTTTTCCCACTTTGTGAGGTGGTAAGAGAATGTGATGGGCAAGCTATGCATTTTCTAATAAATGATTTACCGTAATTAAGGTTAATTCTTAAGGCTGAGCTAACTAATAAATGGCAGGGAATAAAGATACTATCAGTGAACTTGAGATTTTGGGAAAATCTGGAGTTGGAATAATGCTATTGCATGCATTGACTGAAAGATAAGATGAAGGGAAGTGGAGACCAGCTAGGTTGAGAAACCAATTTCAAGTGTTTAGCTGTGGCACAGAGTCCAAGAAATGGCATATTGTGTGTGATCTGTGGAATATAATGAAAGCATACAGCAACTCCAAGGTTAAATACCCTTAAACTATCACTAAATTTACAAAACCCATTCCAGATCATGAAAGTCCAGCAGGTGGCATCATGTAGCAACATTTGATGGTGATTTTATCAATTAAGCCATCTAAATGTAAAACAAAAGTCATAAAAAATAGATAATAATGGACTTTTAAACAAGCAACATTTTATTTTATGTGCCCCTTTATTCATTACATTATACTACTGCTGATAGTCAAGAGATCAAAAGGATTTAAAACATGACATGATAAACGGTAACACTTAAAACCAATAACTTGTCATTGTAGAACACCCTGACACAGCTTTTTTGGCTACAGACGGTGTTGATGTCTACTGAGATTTTGACAATATGTATTTGCATTAAAAGGAAGACTATACTCTACACCTTCGTTTCATATTTTCCCAGATGTTCCAAGTGAATTATTAGATATGTTAATAAACCAGATGCAGAAAATATTTGATAACCCAAGTTTATGACACATAAAGGGTGAATTTTAACTCCTTCCAACCCAACAGAAACTAGGTGGAATGCAAATTAAAATTCAAGCAGGCATTTACCACTCTGTTTCTGCCTCATGGCTATTTTAACACTGCAGGACTGTTTGACAATGAAGGCACCCGCCTGATTCAGACAGCAGTCTCATCAATCTATGAAAATTGGAGTCCGATAACTTAGACAAAACCACAAGGCCATTACAATGGCCTACTGAGTGCAGTGCCCATTGCAAACACCCTACTCAGTAGAAACATGTGCAGCAGAAGTAGAGGCCCCAATAGGCAAGTGTGAAACTTATCCTTGTGGGACCAGAAGCAGCAGAAGGGGTGCTCCAGATCCCACAAAGACTGTTTGGACCATTATCATCCCAGGCTCACCCCCTTCTATATTAATGAAATCCTTCTAACCTCACCTGCTGTGATGAGTTACCTGAGAGCTAGTTGAATGGCTTCTGGGCCACCTGATATTTGCCAGACATGAGCCAGGAAGCTGCTTCTGGACATCTGTTTCAGACAGGCAGCTCACTGCATATATGTTGATGAAACCCTGCCATTAAAGTTTACCTGACCTCTTACAGCATCTCAAGGGTGGCTGCGCTGTGTGCAGCCTGCTGCAGGAAGGCATTGGAATCAATGCCTTCAGGCTTTGGTGGATCCGACACAAAGGTGGAAACCGGCTTCCAAGAGCTTCCACATAATTCCCACTCCTCTCCTCTATTCTTTCCTTCCTGCCCCATCATCCTATACTGATTCTCCTCTCTCATCTCACCCTGTTTCACTCCCCTTGTCTCCCTATAAATAGGTTATCATGCTATATGTACATTAAATCACAAATTTTCTGGGAAATCAGTGGGTTAAAAAAAAGCTCAAAAAAGCAAGGGAAATTGAAAAAAAAATCTGGAAAAATTAATTTTTAATCTTGAATATCACTAAAATGCAAGTGTATCCTTTTTGAAATAAAAATAAGAAATGCTGGAAATATTCATCAGCATCTGTGGAGACAGAAGCAGAGTTAACTTTTCAGGTCAGTGACCCTTTATCAGCAATGGCAAAGATTAGAAATGTAATAGGTTTTAAGCAAATAAAGCGGAGGTAGGGCAAGAGATAACAAAAGGCAAGGTGTTGAATGGACAAGGTCACAGAGAATTACTGACCAGAAGGTCATGGAGCAAAGGCAAACGGTATGTTAATGGTGTGCTGAAAGACAAAGTGTTAGTACAGAGAGGGTGTTAATGGACAGAAAAATGAACAGCCCTGGCCTAAAGCACAAACATGAAAAAAAAACAGTGGGTAGGTACATGGTGAGAAAAATGAACGATGAAACAAACTAAAATAAAATAAAAAGGAAAAAGAAAAAAAGAAAAAATAACTGAAAATAAAAAGGGGGCCAGTCGTGCTCTGAAATTATTGAACTCAATGTTCAATCTGGCAGGCTGCAGCGTGCCTAATTGGTAATTGAGATGCTGTTCCTTGAACTTGCGTTGATGTTCACTGGAACATTGCAGTAATCCCAGAACAGCTGTGTTGAAATGGCAAGCAATCAGAAGGTGGGGTCATGCTTTCAGACTGAGCGGAGGTGTTCTGCAAAGCGGTCACCCAATCTGCATTTGGTCTCCTCAATATAGAGGAGACCACATTGTGAGCAGCGAATACAGTACACTAGAGTCATAGAGAGATACAGCACCGAAACAGGCCCTTCAGCCCAACAAGTCCACGCCAACCATCAACCATCCATTTATACTAATCCTACATTAATCCCATTTTTCCCTCTCACATCCCCACCTTCCCTCAATTCTCCTACCAACACTAGGGGCAATTTTACACAATGGCCAATTTACCTATCAACCCACACAGTCACAGGAACAACTTGCAAACTCCACACAGGCAGTACCCAGCACTGAACCCAGGTTGCTGGAACTGTGAGGCTGTGGTGCTAGTCACTGCGCCACTCTGAAAGAAGTACAAGTAAATTGCTGCTTCACCTTAAAGGAGTATTTGGGGCCTTGGATAGTGAAGAGAGAGAAGGTAAAAGGGCAGGTATTAAACCTCCGGCAATTGTACGGGAAGGTGCCGTGGAAAGGGGACGAGGTGTTGGGGGTAATGGAGGAGTGGACCACGGTGTCATGGAGGGAACGAACCCTTCAGAATGCTGACAGGTGTGGGAAATGGGCCAGACACAGTTGAGGGCCCTGTCAACCACAGTGGGGGAGGAATCCTTGGTTGAGGAAAATGGATGACATATCAGAAGCACTGTAGTGGAAGGTTGCATCATCAGAGCAGATGCATCAGAGATGGAGAAACTGGGAGAATGGAATGGAGTCCTTACAGGAGGCAGGGTGTGAAGAGGTGTAGTCGAGGTAGCTGTGGGAATTGGTGGGCTTATAATGGATATTAGTAGACAGCCTATGCCCGGAGATGGAGACAGAGAAGGCGAGGAAGGGAAGGGAAGTGTCGGAGATGGACCATGTAAAGGTGAGAGAAGGGTGGAAATTGGAAGCAAAGTTGATAAAGTTTTCCAGTTGGGGGCGGGAGCAGGAAACGGCACCGATACAGTCATCAATGTACCGGGAAAAGAGTTGGGGGAGGGGGCCTGAGTCGAACTGGAACAAGGAATGTTCGACATATCCCACAAAAGACAGGCATAACTAGGACCCATGTGGATACCCATAACAACCCCTTTTACTTGAAGGAAGTGGGTGGAGTTGAAGGAGAAGTTGTTCAAGGTTCAGCCAGGTGGAGGTGGGTGGTGGTGGATGGGAACTGGTTGGGCCTCTGTTCAAGGAAGAAGTGGAGAGTCCTCAAAGCGTCCTGGTGGGGGATAGAAGTGTAGAGTGATTGGACATCCATAGTGAAGAGGAGGCAGTTGGGGCCAGGAAACTGGAAATTGTCAAAATGACGTAGGGTGTCAGAAGAATCACGGATGTAGGTGGGAAAAGACTGGACCGGGGTGAAAAGATAGAGTCAAGATAGGAAGAAATAAGTTCAGTGGGGCAGGAACAGGCTGAGACAATGGGTCTGCCAGGACAGTCCTGTTTGTGGATTTTAGGAAGGAGGTAGAAGCGGGCTGTCCGGGGTTGCGGGACTATGAGGTTGGAAGCTGTAGAGGGAAGATCTCCAGATGAGATGAGGTTAGTGACAGTCCTGTGGACAGTCGCTTGATGATTGGTGGTGGGGTCATGGTCCGGGGAGGTAGAAAAGAAGTGTCCGAGAGTTGGCGCTGAGCCTCTGCAAGGTAGAGGTCATACGCCAGACAACAACAGCACCACCCTTGTCTGCAGGTTTGATGACCACGTCAGGGTTAGACCTGAAAGAACGGCTTGCAGCAAGTGTATCCTTTATGATCTTTTTAACCCCTGATTTACGGTACTAAAAAGTAAAAACTGAAAAATATTTGGAGTCACAGATTTTGAAGTCAGCAAGAAAACCAGAGATTAAAGGGGCAGGAGCAGCAGACCAGGAAACAAGTGAAAGGGTTTGTGGCGAGAGGAAGTGGGTGGAAAGTCCAGGGGTTCTGAAGACCAGGTGCAACAGGTAGGGAAATGGACATGAAGGCCTGTGGACAGCAGCAAGGGAGAAAGGTCAGAGGCAGTCAGCAGACCATGGGAGTAGTGGGAGGTGGGCACCCAGTGGTGCAGATTAATGATGGGAAGCAGGCAGGAAACCCTCAGAGGGTCCAGAGGCTTCAATTGTTTGGCAAGTACCTGGGAGCTGGACAGCAGCAGGACGTAAGCAGACAGGCTCAGGGTAGAAATAGACCATATGTAAATTTCCAATGAGTAAAATATATTGAAAATAACAGCTAGAAAAATTCAATAAATGCAAAATTTAACTGACCTCAAGGTAACATGGCAGCCTACAATGAAGAAATACATATTGAAATTATAATATTTCTTGCAATGCCACCTAGGGGAATGAACCTGGAAAGACAGACCGTTCAGGAGAAGCAAAAAAAAACCTGTTGGAAGAGCGTACGTAAATGCTAAAATTGTATATTTTACAGCTCAAAGTAATACCCTGGCAATTCGCCAGGCATGTTGGACATGTGTAACATGCATATTGTGACACAGGAAGTTAAATGTGACACAAAGAATGTGCACACCAGAGGCAAGACTTTTAATATTAGGGATAGTTATGTGCATTCAATTTTTGATGTAAATTTCCATTGTTGTGTTTTTCACCACAGGGAATTTAAAGAAATATTAGTTATTTATTTCTGATAGCAAATACACTAGTGATTGGAATTTAGAGTATTTGTACTGATAATTCTTTTCTGTTTGTATGAATATTTGTGGTGATATTTACATATTACGTAAAATTACGGCATAGAAACAGGTCCACATGAGCTTCAACTCACCTTATTCTCTCAGGAAATCAAGGGATATGGGGAGCAGGTGTGAAAGTGGAGTAGAAGCCATAGATTAGCCATGATCATATTGAATGGCGGTAGGCTTGATAGGCCATATGGTCCACTCCTGCTCCTATTTCTTGTGTTCTTGTGTTCACCTTACTAGAGGCCTGTTCAGGTCAACAAAAAAGAACCCGACCGAACCACAGCAGACCCGAGCCCGACCCGGCCTGAGTCCCTCCGATTTTATCCCGAGCCCGACCCAACCTGACCCAACCCTTACCGTGTGTGTCTGGCCCGACCCGATCCAAGCCCGAGCTGGACTCGGCCCGACCTGACCCGAGCCCGAAATCCATACCTTGCTGATAGGCCCGACCCGACCCGAACCCGACACATGTCGTCGGGTCCCGTCGTGTTTGGGTCGGGTAGCAGGCCTCTACACCTTACTTCATCTCATCCTATCAACATATTCATCTATTCCTTTCTCCCTCATGTACATATCTAGCTTTCCCTTAAATGCATCTATGCTATTCGCCTCAACAACTCCATCTTCTCAATCAGATTCCAGCCTGTAACTCACTCCCAGGTATTCATTATTCTAGATAAAAAAACGTCCAAATGCCTCAAATCTATTCAACCATAAATTATGATCGAAAGATCAGATGCTGCTCTTGTTGATGTTCACTGGAACACTGCGGCAGGCCAAGGATTGAAATGTGGACATGAGAGCAGGGGGTGTATTGAAATGGCATCAACCGGACGCTTGTGGTCATGCTTTCAGACTGAGCGGAGGTGTTCTGCTGCGCAGTCACCCAGTCTGCATTTGGTCTCCCCAATATAGAGGAGACCACATTGTGAGCAGCGACAAGGGGAACCCTGTCGCGGTTCTGGGAGGGAGGGGAAGGAGTAAGGGCAGAAGTGTGGAAAATAGTTTGGACACGGTTGAGGGTCCTGTCAACCACGTCAGAAGCGCTGTTGTGGAGGGTTGCCTCATCAGAACAGATGTGCAGAGACGGAGAAACTGGAAGAATGGGATGGAGTCTTTACAGGAAACAGGGTGTGAGGAAGTGTAGTCAAGGTAGCCATGGGAGTCAGTGGGCTTATAATGAATATTGGAAGACTAGTTTTACAGAGCAGTTTTCCTCTTACCTTCAATTTAAAATATTTTGAATGCTCCATATATGTGGATGGCACAGTGGTGCAGTGGTTAGCACCACAGCCTCACAGCTCCAATGACCCGGGTTCGATTCTGGGTACTGCCTGTGTGGAATTTGCAAGTTCTCCCTGCGACCGCATGGGTTTTCGCTGGGTGCTCCGGTTTCCTCCTACAGCCAAAGACTTGCAGGTTGATAAGTAAATTGGCCATTATAAATTGCCCCTAGTATAGGTAGGGGAATTGAGGGAAGGTGGGGATGTGAGAGGGTAATGGGATTAATGTAGGATTAGTATAAATGGGTGGTTGATGGTCAGCATAAAATAAATATTCTCCCAGAAGCAGTAAGCCCCCTTTAAATACTTACATCTGGGTGGCTTTCTGTGTAGAGCTTCCCCTGTACAGATATGAAGAGCTTGTTGCTCTAAAAAGCAGATGATAGCATTATTTCAGAAAGTACACAGGGCAGTTACCAACTGTTTACTGTTAGTTATCCAGCACCGTCTTCATGGTTTGATAACATAATTATTTATTGTCATTTGTCCCTTCGTCAGCTACAGGAGAAATGCCGCAAACAACAGATGCCCCTCTACGTTGCTTTCATTGATCTCACCAAAGCCTTTGACCTCGTCAGCAGACGTGGTCTCTTCAGACTACTAGAAAAGATCGGATGTCCACCAAAGCTACTAAGTATCATCACCTCATTCCATGACAATATGAAAGGCACAATTCAGCATAGCGGCGCCTCATCAGACCCCTTTCCTATCCTGAGTGGCATCAAACAGGGCTGTGTTCTCGCACCTACACTGTTTGGGATTTTCTTCTCCCTGCTGCTCTCACACGCATTCAAGTCTTCAGAAGAAGGAATTTTCCTCCACACAAGATCAGGGGGCAGATTGTTCAACCTTGCCCACCTAAGAGTGAAGACCAAAGTATGGAAAGTCCTCATCAGGGAACTCCTCTTTGCTGACGATGCTACATTAACATCTCACACTGAAGAGTGTCTGCAGAGTCTCATCGACAGGTTTGCGGCTGCCTGCAACGAATTTGGCCTAACCATCAGCCTCAAGAAAACAAACATCATGGGACAGAACGTTAGAAATGCTCCATCCATCAATATCGGCAACCACGCTCTGGAAGTGGTCCAAGAGTTCACCTACCTAGGCTCAACTATCACCAGTAACATGTCTCTCAATGCAGAAATCAACAAGCGCATGGCTTCCACTGCTATGTCCAGACTGGCCAAGAGAGTGTGGGAAAATGGCGCACTGACATGGAACACAAAAGTCCAAGTGTATCAAGCCTGTGTCCTCAGTACCTTGCTCTACGGCAGTGAGGCCTGGACAACGTACGTCAGCCAAGAGCGACGTCTCAATTCATTCCATCTTTGCTGTCTCCGGAGAATCCTTGGCATCAGGTGGCAGGACCGCATCTCCAACACAGAAGTCCTTGAGGCGGCCAACATCCTCAGCTTAGACACACTACTGAGTCAGCGGCGCTTGAGATGGCTTGGCCATGTGAGCCGCATGGAAGATGGCAGGATCCCCAAGGACACATTGTACAGCGAGCTCGCCACTGGTATCAGAGCTACCAGCCGTCCATGTCTCCGCTTTAAAGATGTCTGCAAACGCGACAGGAAGTCCTGTAACATTGATCACAAGTCTTGGGAGTCAGTTGCCAGCGTTTGCCAGAGCTGGCGGGCAGCCATAAAGGCGAGGCTAAAGTGTGGCGAGTCGAAGAGACTTCGCAGTTGGCAGGAAAAAAGACAGAAGCGCAAGGGGAGAGCCAACTATGTAACAGCCCCGACAACCAATTTTTTCTGCAGCACCTGTGGAAGAGTCTGTCACTCTAGAATTGGCCTTTATAGCCACTCCAGGTGCTGCTCCACACCAGGCAGCACGGTGGCACAGTGGTTAGCACCACAGCCTCACAGCTCCAGTGACCCGGGTTCAATTCTGGGTACTGCCTGTGTGGAGTTTGCAAGTTCTCCCTGTGTCTGCGTGGGTTTCCTCTGGGTGCTCCGGTTTCCTCCCACATGCCACAGACTTGTAGGTTGATAGATAATTTGGCCATTAGCAATTGCCCCAAGTATAGGTAGGTGGTAGGGAAATATCGGGACAGGTGGGGATGTGGTAGGAATATGGGATTAGTGTAGGATTAGTATAAATGGGTGGTTGATGGTCAGCACAGACTTGGTGGCCAAAGGGCCTGTTTCAGTGCTGTATCTCTAAACTAAACCTCCGGGCACTTACCCATTGTCTCCCGAGACAAGGAGGCCAAAGAAGTATTGTCATTTGGAAAGCTCTCCTAGAAATTGCTATTGGCAATATTATCAAACCAATGGTTCACCGTTTATACTGCATTGCTCTGTCGTGTTTATGGAGGCATTAACTTGTTTATTTTAAATGGGTTAATAGTTCGGTCGAAACGGGATAGGAATGGCACCTGACCGCATAAATCATCCTTCACCCTAAATCGACAGCAATAATTTCCAGGCTTTCTACGCGAGCGGTGCTATATGCCTGGCTTTGGTCATAAGTCCTAATATCACCTTATGTGTCTCTGTCAAATTTTGTCAGATAATGTTCCTGTGAAGCGCCTGGAGATGTTTTACTACCTTAAAGGCGCTATATAAATGCAAGATGTTGTTAATGCCGAATAGCAGGAAAACGTATTGCACACGTAATCATATTCTAGAATATTTTTGCATGTCCTCTTAAGATTTGAGAAGTTACTGCACTCCTCTCAATACCTGTGCAAAAAACAGTGATCTCTCTCTCTCTCCTTTCTTGGCTGAAACATTCAGTACTTGCTGGGATTCCTGGGATCAAGCAGCAGGGAGTCCTGGAACGGGGAATGGAAAACAGCTGCCGACTCTAGCTGAGCGCCTTGCGGGGATTTGGGAATTTGGGGCAAGTCATTCCTTCTGAAAAAAAAAATCCGGCCACGTTGAGAAGGTCTCTCTGCTTCTTCTCGGCGAGAACTAAGACAGCGATCGCCGATAGCAACCGCATCGGCCAATCCACTCGGAAATTAACACAACGCCGAGGGACCGAGTGTCAGTTTCACAGAAATTAACGAGGTAAAAATAAAGCAACTTTCGTCTAAATTCCCCGTGTGCGGTTTGGTCTGTGGCAATGCAGACAATAACGTTATCCCACGATTAGCTTCCACCTCTTTTACCAACTCCTTTTGGAAGGAATCCGAGCTGATCCGTGGAGTTTAAACTAGAAACTGTAGCACTTAACAGTGATTTTCTTCAGAAACCAACCTTTCGGGTGTAGGGGCTTTATTTATTTAGTCTCACTGAAGACAGACGTCACTTGTAGCGGGAGTGAGGATTGTATCAGTTTAATTGTATCGAGCTTACTTACTGATGGAAAATTGGAAAAAGAACGTAACAGATTTGTTACTTTGCGAAAACGGACTTAAACGTTGTTACTTTGTGCCAAGCTGATGGAAGAGTAAACGAGGAAGGTGCACAATTTTGCTACAAACTGTGACCCAGCAGACCCACTCATAGAAACTTTGTCATAATCGTTCATTGTATAGTTTACTTTGGCTTCCATCCAGTCTTGAGGAAGTCATGTTTTGTAGTTTCCGGAGAGGAGGAGGTTTGAGATTGGGCTCCGGCCAGAAATCTGGAAACGTTTGACTTGGGATAGTTGGGACAACAAGACAAAGGAGGCAGGGAAAGATCTTTATTTGGGAGAAACGATGAGGAAATCAAGGAAAAACAAACAAAACTTTAGATCGCAAAAAACCCGGGTCCCATCTTTTGAACCTGGACAGCAGATTTTCCCTCTTAATTTCTGGCTGTTGTTACCTGCAGCTCTTCCTGGAGAAACTGGCTCAAGGAATCTGCCAGCGAGATCAAAGGAGCCAGATTTAGTAATGTCCATATGAAGGGTTAGCTCAGGGCCACCAGTCTCCCAAAATCCCTGCTAAACCTTTAGAAAAACAGTTTATATTAAGTTGCAGATTGTTCCCAGTGAATTAAATATCAGGGTTGAATTGCTACCTCCTATTGACAACTTGATTGGGATACATATGTCGTAGTTCTGGAAAGTATGAGGTGCCCAAAACTGGAGTGGGGTGATGTGGGGTGGAGGGGTGGAAAGATACAGATGTGGCACCCAAGCCCTGGCAATCTGAACTCAAATCTAAGATCCAGCAACTCCGTCCAATTTGCACTCCTATTTCTTATTTCCTGCTTTGTCCTGTTTAAATTTTCCTGGTCTGCCTACAGGTTTGATTTTGGTCTGCTAGGTATGTGACATGTGTAGAGTTTAATAGTCTTCGAACCTAGTGGCTGAGGAATCTACCTCGTGGAATTTTTGTTTTCTTTATCCAGATTGCATCCTCTCTCTGTACGAACGCACCCACTTACCTAAATACAGGGAGCAATTAATGGAGCCAAGTTTCAGGGCCACTAGGGCCACTACAAAGCACTGGTACACTTCTTGTCCAGTTCGGGCACCCCACTCATTAGGGCATTTGATTGCAGGATTATCTGGAGCTAAGTGGGTAGAACACCAATCCATAGTAACATAAATACCTTTTCAGATCCCCTTGGTGAGCCAGACTGGATGATCTAATTGCCAATAGTGCCCACGAGTACTGCAGGCTTGAACGTTCTGATATTGGATTACTAAGTTTTTCACAGAGGAGTGACTTCGTTCCGAACTTCCATTGTCAGGCACATCATCTTAGCACTATTACTCACCAAAGTGACTCCTCTTATTTCTCCCTCAAGGAGGTTCATCATCAGCTAATCAATCACTCATGCTAAAACTTGGAAAGGGCTACGCTCAGCACAGTTGCCTCATTAGTGGGTTAAGTGGTAACTCAGAGCATGAAGATCTGTTAGTATCAGCAATTTGAGATATAAGGAAATGAACGAAACATTGATTTAATTGCCAGTTCTGATGAAGGGTCACTGACCTGAAACGTTAACTCTGCTTCTCTCTCCACAGATGCTGCCAGACCTGCTGAGTAGTTCCAGCATTTCTTGTTTTTATTTCAGATTTCCAGCATCTGCAGTATTTTGCTTTTATTTTAAGATTTAATCTTTATTTGTATTTCGTGAGGCTTGGCTGCTGATTCACTAATACACTTTTTACATTATCACTCAAAATCAAAATTGACTCCAAAGAGTCTGGAAGGGCAAGGGAATTAATAAGGGTTTTGACAGTGAATAGGATGAGGTAGAGGTAAAGATGAGAAATATTATGGATTTTGAAGTGATGGAGAGGATATGACATCAGAAATCTAGCTTGTGGTTGAACAGGGTACCATAGTTGTGAACATTTTAGTTCAGCTGAGATAGTGATTGGAGAGGGTGATGAAATTTGTTGCAGAGGCTGAAGACACTGACTTCAGTCTTTCCAATGTTTAGGGTCACTTAGCCCATTTGAGAATGCAAAGTGCTCCTCTAATTCTGGCCTCGTGTGCATCCCTGATTTTAATTGTTCTACCATTGGTGGCTGTGCCTTCAGTTGCCTAGGCCCTAAGCTCTGGAATACCCTCCCCTATACCTCTTTTTTTTTAGAGATACAGCACTGAAACAGGCCCTTCAGCCCACTGAGTCTGTGCCGACCAACAACCACCCATTTATACTAACCCTACAGTAATCCCATATTCCCTAACACCTACCTACACTAGGGGCAATTTACAACTGCCAATTTTGGGAGGAAACCGGAGCACCCAGAGGAAACCCACACAGTCACAGGGAGAACTTGCAAACTCCGCACAGGCAGTACCCAGAATCGAACCCGGGTCCCTTGAGCTGTGAGGCTGCGGTGCTAACCACTGCGCCACTGTGCCGCTCGCTACCTCTCCATCTCGCTTTCCTCCTTTCAGATACTGCTTAAAACCTACCTCTTTGACCAAGCTTTTGGTCATCTGATCTTATATCTCCTTTTGCGGTTTGGTGTCATACTGTGTTTAATAATGCTCCTATGAAGCACCTTGGGACATTTATTATGTTAAAGGTATGATATAAATATAAATTGTTGTTTTTGTGCATCTGAAGAGAATACATAATAAGCAATATAATGAGAAGGCAGGGTGGCACAGTGGCGCAGTGGTTAGCACTGCAGCCTCACAGCTCCAGCAGCCTGGGTTCAATTCTGGGTACTGCCTGTGTGGAGTTTGCAAGTTTTCCCTGTGTCTGTGTGGGTTTTCACTGGGTGCTCCAGTTTCCTTCCACAGCCAAAGACTTGCAGGTTGATAGGTAAATTGGCCATTATAAATTGCCCCTAGTATAGGTAGGTGGTAGGGAAATATAGGGATAGGTGGAGATTTGGTAGGAATGTAGGATTAGTATAAATGGGTGGTTGATGGTCGGCACCGACTCAGTGGGCTGAAGGGCTTGTTTCAGTGCTGTATCTCTAAATAAATAAATAGATAGATAGAGTTGATCTATCAAAAAGTGATAGGTTATTGGCCTTTTTTCAATTTCTAAAAATCCTTCTGTTCTGAAAGAAAGTATGAACCAATTGCAATGGCTTTTATATTTGCACAAAACTAGGGTTGATTTTCGCCTCCACTGTCTGGGCAGTAATCTGGTGCCGTTTAGAGAACCTGTCTGATCTTCATTCAGGTGTCATAGCCATAGAGTCATCATGGCTCAGAAGGAGGCCTCAAGTATCCATCCAATTTCCTTTTGAAAGCATTGATCGCCTTCACTTCCACCAACTTCATGGGCAGTGAGTTCCAAGTCATTACCACTCTGCTTAAAACAGATCTTCGTCACATCCCCCTGCATCTCTTGCCCAAAACCTTAAATCGGTGTCCCCTAGTCCTTGTATTTATATAACACCTTTCATGACCACTGGACATCTCAAAGCACTGTGCAGCCACTGACCTATTTATTGAAGTGTCGTTACTGTTGTAATGTAGGAAATGTGGCAGCCAATTTGCACACAGCATCCTCCCACAAACAGCAATGTGATAATGAACAGATAATCTGTTTCTGTGATGTTGATTGAGGGACAAATATTGGCCAGGACACTGGGGATAACTCCCCTGCTCTTCTTCAAAATAGCACCATGCAAGCTTTTAATGTCTCATCTGAGAGACAGCACCTGTGACCGCACAGCACTCCTTCAGTATTGCACTGGAGTGTCGGCCTTGATTTTTGTGCTCAAATCCTGGAGTGGGACTTGAACCCACAATATTCTGACTCAGAAGTGAAAGTGCTACCAACTGAAGATTCGAACTTAAAAGCTCTGGGTTACTAGTCCAGTACTATTATTGCTCAGTTACCATACCTTCATCTATAGTGTGCTACCTCTTCTTGGAGTACAGCTGTTTAAAAGGCATCATTGATTTCTCACTTCTTTACAATAATCTCATGCAATGTGATCAAAACATGATATTAATCTCTTTTATTTTGTGAATTTAAATCATTTCTATGAAGGAAGATTAGTTATAGATACCAAATGAAACAATGAATGTTTTAGTACTAGGTATATCATACAAAGCAGCATTGTGAATTAATTTTCCTTTTAATGCACAAAAATATCACAATTTTTAATATCTTATTTCCTCTGCACACAGTGGCTACCAACCATGAGTGTACTTCCACCAGTCAGAAAAGACCGAATCATACCAGATCTACCTTCGGTAAAGTAGACTTCTTGTTCCTGTTTGGACCATCACCCACATTTTTCCAGAAACGTTTGTAAAGCTATATATAACAGAGCACAACTTAACAAATATCTCAATAATAACATTTTCACCTTGGTATACATGCAGAATTGTAGGAATTAGCGATATTACGATTATAGTCAGCTTTCTGATTGGCTGAGCTATAATGAATCAGATTGTAAAATCAGACAGAGATTCCTGAAATTTCCTTTTTTACAGGACAGATAATAAAGTGTGTCAGCTTCATACAGCAGTGGGGGGAAATGGGTTGACAGTCTCCCAATTCAAGCAGTGATGTGGGAGCTTGATGAGTGAAATAACAGGGTAACAGCGCTGACTGGGATCTGGACCTTGACAGCAAACACCAGAAACTATGTTGTAGGCTCTGGACTATCTGTGAGCAATGCCACAGTAGTTATATGACCAAAACCTGGCTTTTGATGATATCATGACCAGATGAGTACATACAATAGTTTATCTACAAATTCACCTTGTGATTATATAACATGTTTAGCAAAATATCTGGCTATTTCCAATATTGAGATAGTTTACAGAACTGTTTTCTCTCGCAGAAGGTTGGGTGTAGCACAATATCCCTTTCTGCAAAGGGCAGATTATCAATAAACATACAGGGCTGGATTTTGTTCTCAGCCCGATGTCGGGTTTCCCAGTGGGGGTGGGGGCATTGGAGAATTGGAGCAGCAGTGGCCGCCACTGAGCCTGACGCCGGGATTGCTGGGCCCAATCTTCCTGGCGGCACCGAGACTCCATAGCGGCCCCTCCACCGCTCAGCGACGGGACCCGACTTTACATATTTAAAATACCTCTCTGCATAAATTTAAATTTAATTCCCCACGATCTTACCTTCAGTTCCCAATCTTGAGCATGTTGTGCGGCACTCACGCGCCTTCACTTTCCTGACCAGAAGAAGGTGGTGCCACCGAGGTGGGGAAGGGATCAACTCTGCATTGTTTAATGTCTTGGGGGGGGGCTTGATGGAAGGGGTCAACTCTGCATTATTCTGAACTGTTTGCAGGGCTGGCAGCCTTTTAAAAATGCCGCCAGCACCTGCTCTGGCATTACGTGACACCGTGAACGGCGTCGCCAATGCTACCCCTGCCGTGTAATTGGGGAGGGCGGCCGCCCTCAATATGCCAAGTGGCTGCGCGGTGGCATGGCGGCACGGCTCCTGTGTGGGGCGGCCACCGGTGGGACAACAAAATCCAGCCCACAGGTGGATTACAGGTGACAAGATCTGCTTATTGCAAGAATTGAATAGGTTTTATCTTCTTGTAACTGTCAATGTGCCACTTGGAATTGAAATTCAGGTATGTAAGTAACAGGGTCCTCTGTCAAACCAAATCCCAGCACTCAGAATAAACTTCTTAGTTTCTTTAAAAAATTTTTCTTTTGGTTTTAGGATTTCATGCTATTCAGTTAGCAAAGGGGACTGATAGGTACGTCTGTAGATGGGTTCCTGGGCAAACCAAAGAGACTTCCTATTAGAATCAATTAAATGCAGTGAAAGAACACACACTAAGCATAATATCAATACATTTCTCTGCTAATATCCACAAAATGCACATTATTCCAGAGAAACAGATTTGTTAGCCAACTGTCACAGTTATTCTACAATGGAAGAGTTATTGACTGGCAAAGTTGGAAATAAGTCCCTGTATCTTACAATTAAAGCTGCCATATGGAATTAAAAGCAACTAATCCAAGTTTTCATCAAACGACACCTTGGCTGTGGTTTTCTGATTATAGCACCAGTAGTAATCCATTGAAAATGCATGGGTTACTGTTGGTGTTATGACAGAAAGCCTAGGCCCTTATTTTTATCTCATGACTAGCAGTCACCATTTTCACTTTAATGAAAAACTGGAGTAAACATAATCAAGTATGTCTTACAGATCATGCTGGAAAGTGAGTGCGTAGTGAATGTAAGGATAGGATTGACCATGGCTGTGATATCCTCTGTGGGTAATAGCCTGCAGAATTGTTTACTATCTATGCTGATGGATGTAATTGGCTGAAGGACGGAAGGGCTGTAAAACTGCTCCAGCATGAGGCTGCACTTTCAGGAGAGGAAGGGAGGAAAAGGAAGAGAAATTGAATAATAAAAGAGGTAGATGAACATGAACAAAGCCAGGCTTTGTAAAGTGCACTCAGCTTGTGTTTCCCTCCTTGTTCTAGCTTCGTCATGCATCTCCACTAGTGCATATTTTTAAGCTGTTAAAAGTGTGACTTTACAGTCATGAAATTTACAGGTTGGTTTTGAAATCACTGTCAGTATGAACACTGAATGTGTTTGACTGGATTTCTCCTCTCTGCTATTAACCTGTTTAAAATAATTTGTTCACATCTCTGCCAAAACAGCAAAGAAAGAAGTTTCAGATGAATGTGCCAAGCATTCATACAATCAGGGTCCCTCATTATGATTTCAAGGCCCTTGTTTTCATTCACACAGAAAAATGGCAATGTTAGAAAAAGCACCAGGAATATAAAAATGCCACCAGTCTCAGCACAGTGGGTGGCAAGGTTTTGACTCCACCTAAAATGGGGTCCCATGTGTCTGAACATGAATTGGTTTAAATGATCATCAATATCATTTTTACTTCAGTCTCAGTAAAGTAAATTGCTTTTCTAAAATTACCCCAAGCTTTTATTCTTCAGAAAGTTTTGAAATGTTCTATCAAAGAGCCTTTCTCTGCTACTATGGTTCTAGTCTAGACTTGCCTTTCAACAAGAAAGCTTTTCTCACTTACCAGCGGGCTCCTTTCACTCTATTGGTATGCACAACTTTTGCTGTCTAGTTACAGCCAAGATTATTTCTTATTGTGTGGTCTTCTAGTCACTTATTCATCTCTTAAAACCTACAGGCCAAAACCAGCAAAGAAATACCTGCATGTTTAAATATCAAGTTTAATATATCACTTTTTCTAACGAATGTATACCCAATAGGACATGAATACATATGCCTATAAATCACTGTTGGTGTGCTATTCAGTGGTTAACCATGAGCTACTGAAGTTTTTTGGGAGAACTCTTGTCTGCCCGTGAACTCGTAATTTTGAACTGCATTTATAAAACTGTATGATCCTCCGTCTACACAGCTGACTGTTTGGCAGAGCACCAGATTGTTGAGCAGCATTTAAATGGATTAAGAAGATATTTAAACCTCTGCATTTGTACAGGAGAGCATAGGCCAGAGGTTAGTGCTAACAGATCCATGTAAAATGGAGGCTTTCAGGAAAAAAAGCCATTTAGTTTGATGCCAAAATGCTGGAGGTTCTCATTCATGAAATGCAGGAAAAGAGTCCTTTATGGGACTTAAGGGCACTATCCTCAAAAAGGACTAGTTCAGCAAATACTCAATGACACAGGTCAGCCACAAAAACACCACTCACAGTATTTTGCAATGAAAGGGCTACTTGGGGATAATTCTTTCAGACAACATTTCAAGTTGTTCCTCCTCTTTCTTTTGGGCCTGGAAGTAGGAACTGCCTCACAACAGTTTGCATCACTCGCAACTTGGGCTCCATTCTGTACAAGGCTCTCTGTTTTGGCTTCAGCATTGTGGCTGATTGGATTGAGAGAACTTTGAGTCAGAGATTCATAGATTTCATTGCTGCCCTGAGGTCTGCTGTACAGAGGTCAGTAGGCATACTGAGGAATTAGGCATGGATAAGACTGTTAACTTTCAGGGTGATGATGTTGCAACTGAACCAACCAGCATCCCTGTGCAAATAAAGAAGATGTGCCTGACAGCAGGCAGCAACTGTGACAGGGCTGAACCAGAAGAATGAAGTACAAGACCACCTGAAGCTCAAGCAGTTTCTACCAAATATTATGCCGCCAACACGCTTTCACAGTGCAATCACATAGAAGTAATATGTTAGGGGCAAGACAGCGCACGTAATGTGCCAGCACTGTGTGAAGGCACTGTGGTAAAACCCACTGACACCACTCACATATGACACTGAGTAATAAATTGGATGCACTGTACTTGAAATTTGGTCAGAGATTTCATTTCTGTTTATGTAGAGTAAATTAACAATGCAGCAGAGAATTGGATTTAGTGATAATTGAGGAAATGCAGGTGGCAGTGTTGTAGATTGGGGTTTTGGACCACTTTATTGTGTTGATTTGGACAGGACAATTCCAATCACTTAGCTAAATATAACGAATTAAATCCTATTGTACCAGTCTTTAAGGATGCAATGGTCTTTCAGGAGCTACCTCCTCATTTTTACTGATTTCTCTCCTGCATTGACATCAGGAGAAGTCTGTTAATATTTTGGCTTCCTTTTTAGGGAATGGTGTGTGTGTGCACATGCGCGAGTGTGTGTGTGTGACTCAAAGTTCTCGCAATATGGTCACATCGAGATTCACTTATTTGGACTATTCTATCTTTTTTCCAATTTCGCCCCTTCTTTCCTGAAGGGACTGTCTCTTGCAGTTTAACCTTCAGTGTCTTTTACATGTGGCCACTGTTCCCATGTGAGTATAGATTGTGCATGCCAACTGTTTGCTCAACTGTGGAGAGCTTCACACAATGTCCATACATGAACACTGTCCAGTAGAGGCCACTGGATAGTGATCAAGAACAGAAACCCCTCAAGTGTTTTTGTTGCATTTTTAGTCAAGGGGCTTTGAACTGTTGCTCCCTACAGCTGTGCTACCTTAGTACAGACTTGAGATTGAGTTTAATTAAAGCCTACCTTCAATTTTTAAATAAGAACATTATTTAAATGTGCTTTGCCACTTGCTTTTTCAGTGTTTCACGAAAGAAGCTGCTCTCCATACAAAGAACATATTCAATCCCAAAGTGAAGCGTGCCTGTCAAGATGATCGGACTGGAACAGTTGGGTAAGCCACTTATGAGAATTTCTTCAAAGGACATTAAGTTCACATCATTAAAGGATAGGGCCTGTAAACATTGGAATAGAAAACAATTACAGCTCTGAACTAGGTGAAAACAAATCTGTTTGACACCAAGCCCTTAGTTGTGAATCGTTGACAAATTAGCAGACCTTCTGTGGCATTGCCCATCGTTTAGAAGGTCCAGAGCATTGTGCCATTTAAAGCACAATGTAGTGTTCTGCTGTTAAGATGGTGCTGTGTCCCATTAAGCTCAAACTGTCCTAATTCTGTTCAGTAAACACTAGGTGAGTTCATTCAGAGTTTAATTACTCCTCAGGCTGCAGGTCAGAAACCTGGCTTTGTCTTTTTGAGTATGATCGGGGTCATTAAGGTGCTGCAGACATTCTGGCCTGGATTTTCCAATTGGCATTATTTTAATGCCCTTGGAGTTAAAATAAAACTAATCAGAAGATCTAGGCCCCTTACTCTAGTATCTTCTGTTCCTAGAGAGGTTCTGCATGCATTCCAAGCTGCCTTTGTTTCTTTATAATTTTTTTTTAAAATGTGGCACAAAAAATTTGAGTCTTACACTTAAAGTGAAATTGAATATTTGGAGCACTCACTACGTTCATGGAGAGACTTCTCGGAGTGCTTTCCAGAGCAGTGGAATGGTGAATGGGTAATAAGCAGAGAGAAAGGGAAGAGGGTCAGAAAGGGTGAGGAAGAGGCAAGAACACTGTCAAAAAAGAAGGGCTGAAGGAGGCTTTTAAAGGAAGGAAATTGATAAAGTAAGGGAGGGAAATACCAGGGGGTTGGAGCATAATGGTTGAGGAAGCAGAGAATAAGAAGTAGGTTTGTTTTAGAGGAATGAATGGTCTCTGCAAGAGGGTGTTGGTGTGGAGGGAATTGATGTTGATTTTCTGCTGATTGGCAAATAGTCAAGCAAGGCAAGGAGAGATAGATGATGAAAATGCAGACCTTAATACAGAATGGGGCAGTTTGAATGACTTGCAATTTAAGGATAGTGGAACCAAGATTGTACATAACCACTTGCAGAATGTATATAAGGTAAAAATTATTCTTTGAAGAAAGAAATGACTGTTATAGTTCTAAAATAGAATGAACACAAAGGGATTCCTCATCACTTTTGTTAATGATCAATGATTCTCCTTTGCCATGAATGATTTTGACGTAGGCTGATTCAAAAAGCAAGCATTTATTTATGCACAATTGGAAATGAAAGCTGCACCAACCATCACCCTTTAATGTAACATAGATTTAATTATTGCCAGCATGTCTCATCCAGTCCAGGTCTGTTGCAATTATAGTGTACTCTTTTAATTCACACCAATCATGAACCAAGTAAAGTCCATGCCTTAGAGTCTCAGGATAAAGGAAATTTGTTTAACTTTTTCATACTTCCATAAAAGAAGTCCCAAACCAAACAAAATATATTTTAAAAATATATTCTCAGGATGTGGGCACCACTAGAAAGGATGGTGTTTATTACCTTTCCCTGGTTGTCTGAATGGCTTGCTAGCCCACTTCATAGGGCAGTTAAGAATTAACCACATTGATGTGGGGCTGGAGACGCATATAGGCCAGACTAGGGAAGGATGGCAGGTCCTTCCTTCATTAAAGGACATGGGAGAACCAGTCGGGTTTTTACAACAATCTGATAGCTTCCTGGTCACTTTTTACCAGGGGCTGGATTTTATGGGCCCCCCCTGAGGTGGGGTCAGAGGCGGGGTGGGGGTGGGGGGGTTTGTAGAGGGGTGCCCAAAGAATTGCAATGGGTGGAGGGCCTGTCACTGTACCGTTGCCAAGCTATTTTGCTGGGGCGGGCTAGGCCGATGACTGCCTTCCCGCCCAGAGGCGGGATCTAAGCAGGGGTGGGAGGTGCCTCTGCCTTGTAAAACGAGGTGCACTCCCTGTGGCGGGGGAGGGGGGGGGCGGTCCCTCCTCCGTGGGTCAATCTGTGGCCCATAGAGGGCAACTGCCAGAAAAATCTCCACCTCCATGGACACACCTCCCAGACTTCACGCTCAACTCCCAGCACCCCCTTACTGGGGCCTTCCAGACTAGCCCCAGCAACCCCGCCTCACTTTCCTGAGGTCTGGGGTTCCAGCACTGGGCTTGGGTCCAAGGCATCTGCAGTAGCGGCAGTGGCCACCACTCACAGTGGCACTGCCAATACTGCTGAGCTTCTAGCCCTCTGATTGGCCTGAAGCTCTTGGAGGTGGTTATCCCCGTCTTTAAAGGGACAGAAGTCCCAGCACTGGAAACGTCTCCTCCAGAACAAAGGAGGATTGCACGGGTTGGCGGGGTGGGGGGTGCTGCGGAAAAGGCCGAGGTGGGTTCCTCCCGCCTTTTCGGCCCGGCGCTGGGAACCCTGCTGCCTCCACTAGATCCCGGCCCAGATTTCTTTCAAACTGTATTCATATTTTCAAATCGTCATGGTGGGATTTGAACTCATGGCATGGGAAGGTGGAGGGGAGTGAATTGGGCCACACTGCGCCTATTTTGCAGGTGCAATATAGCTACCTAAGACCCCAAAATGATGGATAGGAAGCGTGTGCACACTTCCAAGTGAAAGTGCACCTCCTAGCATGTTGGGCAAGGAGAAACAAGAGGTGCCCTTACCCCCAACCTGATGAAGGCATTAGGTTTTTTGCATATACAAATAATGGACCTAACACCTGCTTCATGTCCCTGCAGCAACATTGATTTGCCTTATTGCTAAACGCCCCCTGAGCCCCGCAATCTATCACCAAACCCTACAATCTTGCCCCAGCCCCACAATCCCTCCCCAAGCTCCATGATCCACCCCGGGATCCATGAACCCCCTCAAGCTCCAAGATAGCACCCCCCCCCCAAGGCCTGGAATTTCCCCCAGAGCCCCGTGATCCCCAAAGCCCTACAAACTCAATCCCGTCACTCACCTGTGACCTCAAAGGGACCTCTGGAGGTCACTCTGGAAACATTGCAAGCAAGTTTTTCAAATGATTTTGAATGCCGCTCCTGCCCCTCAATAATCTTTCTACCCACTGCTGCACCCCACAATTGCCTTTTTTCACCCCATTTAAGTTTTGTCTCCTGGGTCATTGTGCATTGAAGCTGCCAGATTTCCTACCCCCCTACTCCCCTCTGATCAGAAGATGCCTGTCAGTACCTGTTGAGCATTGACAACTTGCCGAAGTTATGCCAATGAGGCCCGACCATTAAAATGCTTAGAGCCTCTTGCTGGTGCTATCAGTGGTGTGATCATTCTGCCCACTGGACGCCCATATGTGCCACCCAGACATTGGTCCCATCGTTGGAGGGTTAGAATTAACATTCAGGTACTGCCAGTCTGGGATTAGCATGGAGGTGTCGCTGGTGTTGACTGGAGATTACATGTTGGAATTGTTAGCCTGTAATTAAATCCTGCCAAGCTGTTTTTATATTGGTGCACTTTTAGCTCCACATCTGGGAGTCTAGAGTCTGTAGACTGGTTCCTGTTTTGGGTCTACAATTCTGCCACCAGACTAAGACAGACAGATTTAGTTATGTGAATGCCAGGAGCTGGCTCACAGATGCTGTTATTCCTTGGATTCAAACTAAAATGGCACCAGTGTGTAAGTGTAATAGGAGGTGCAGCTTTAACTTTCAGCCTGTGTCCTGTTACAATGCACGGGAAATAATTGTAAAGTTCAGGCTCTTGGAGGCTCTTTGAAGACCACAGTAAGGACAGCAAATGTGCAACACTGCAAACTGGACTCTGCTTGGCCTACTTAAAGGGCCTGACTTAGTCACAGAGCCAAATTCCCCTCAGGAGAGGTGAATCAGGATTGAGATTGCAATGGTATTTTAATTTCATCTTTAATACGGAGCTACTTTAGCAGAACCTAGAAACCCTTTTACGTCGGTGTTAGTGGATAGTTGAATTGTTGGTTCCTGAAGTACTGGGCTTGCTGAGTCTTTGACAATCCCCATGATGACCTGCAGAATGCACTCAGTCTGCCCACTGGGAAGACCTAGTATAAGGCGTATCTTTCTGGTGAGTAGATTTAGTGCATCCAGCAGCTTTTACTTTGGGGTCGCTTTTGGGTAAGTGAGACCCATGCTTTGAGAATCTCAATCTACAAACATCGCACAGGCTGCAATCTGAAAAAGGCTAATAAATACATTGGCCTGACCTGGCTGCCATTGCGCTGGAATCCCATCCCTCCTGTTCATACTGTGGGTGTATTCCATAACACCAGCAGCAACAGAAAGCCAACCGTACACACCCCAATCAAATGCTATTGCTTTGAAGCCGAGAATCACAGGGGGAGAATTGTATGTAGGTGACAAGGGTCTCGGCTGGCTGGAGAGCTGATAAGAGACCTATGTTGCCTCCTTTGGGGAAGACCTGCCTTATCAAGAGCTAATCAGGCACTTGCAAGGCCCAGGACTGTGGAGCGATCCAGGCCAGAGGTAAGTGATGGCAGGCAGGGTTTTGCCAAGTGGGGGTCGTGGGGGAGGGGGTATAGGAGGCTGGGGACTCGGCAGCAAGGGCAGGGGAGTGGCTCTCAGCACCCCCTCCCCCCCCTTCCCGATGCCAGGTCCCTGGATCAGGCACTAAGTGCCTTTGAACAAGGGACCCGCTACCCCCCCAACCTGGAATACCACAGGCAACCCCGCATGTATTTGCATGTTGTACTCCCTGCATGGTGACAACCCTACCCACAACTGGGAAGAGGCCCTTAACTGGGCATTAATTGCCCCTGAAGGGCTTCAATTGGCAGGCAGTGGGGTGGGAAGGCTATCCACGGGCCTTCCCGCCACGGACTTAATCGGGGTGTAGGTGGAGTCCCCACCTGTCACCATCCTGCCTGATTAAATGCCCTCCCACCTCCAAGCTCAACACGGGGAGAGCATAAAATACCGACACAGCTTTCATTCCAGGTTATGGGCCTTTCCCTGTGGTCTAGTCTACTTGTGACCAGAAAAAAAATGAAGGCTGCTGGTGGTAGCTGTTTATGTTGCTGTTCTAGCTGTACATGGAGGAAAACTGCCCTTTGAGATGTCTCTCTGAGCTGTGCAGATCCATCTGATTTCATTTAAAATGTTGCTGCAATAGTTGGGGCTGTTGCCATCAGCAATAGTGCTGTTAGGTAAATGCTGCATAATTTCTTTTTAAAGATTCATTTGCTGCTAGTCTTTCAGTGATGGAACAAAATGGACAACAAATAAAAACCTGAGTACCCAAATGGTTGTGTAGATTTTGCCACAGTGTTTTGAACAGTTTTACATGCAGTTTAGACCTCCCAAATAGACATTCCTGATGACAGTGCACTTTTAGCCTCATCAGTCCGCCCATACTATATGTTATCCATTGCCAAGGTTTTTGAATTTGGGCCAAAAAATTGCTTCTGGCAATTGATAATGGTCAAGTTGGGCCAATAAGTTGTTTGAAGGCAGTGACACTATGAATTGTATGTGTGCTAGCGCAGTTCTGTACTGGGGAGTTTAATCTTCACAAAAAGCTGAAGGGGGATAAAGCCAAATCAGTAATGGGAAGAGTCTAAAAATGGCTTTATTCACTGGGCCTCCTGTTAGTGAAGTTGGGAGCAAATCACAGTGTTGAAGTATTTTTTTTCTGAAAGGAAATTTTCGTTCTGAGGAATACTGTGTTTGTATCCCAGGAACAGCCTCTGACAGAAATCTTGGCTGTATTCCACATCTTCCGATTGAAAGTCATTTGCTTGCAAGTGACTGAAGCATGAAAAGCAGTAGCAAATTTTTTTTTAAAGTTCTGACTAATGACTGAAATTAAAGTTTTCCACTAGACAACTGTGTCATAATTTGTTTCCATCAGCGATGCTTTTACCTTTGAATCTAAATGATCACGTGTTATTGAAGTGAACTAACTGAAAAGGAATGTGGCAAGGTTGGAGGTCCTGGCAATAGCCCGTGACAACCGAGAAGCAGGGAATGTGTGGACAGGTCTTTTAATATAAATTACTTGCACTGCCTGAGGGTTTTATAACACTAGAGTGTGTGTCTCAGCAAGACTAAAATAAATCAGATATGATAGTGGGAGACCAGTCATTCTTCATGGCATCTAAACCTGGTGACAGTAGCACCCAACAGACAGCATTTTGAGTTTGGGTTTCTCGACCATTCCAGTGCATCCCATCTAACTCTGACAAAAAGGTGGTGGAAGGGACAGGAATTAGATCGGGAACAGATAATCCAGGTCATATCCTGAGCTGGAGGAGGCTTTTTTTAAGACCAGTGATGCAGAGGGGGCAGGGACTTCCCACAACCTTGGTCTAGGACAGGGGTGTCCAATCGTTTCGCGTGCGGGGCCACATTACAAATTTTGTCCACATAGGGGGCCAATGAGCAAATTTAGGAAGTATAATGGCATTAGAAATTTATTTTACTACTAATCAAAACAACAAAAAATCTGCAATTTTGTGAACAAGCTTTAAATAAGAAGACTAATTTATTCACTTACTATGTTGAACACTGATTTAGTGAGCTACCTGGCATTGTTTTTGCTAGCACAAGTAGTCATACAGCCCACAGACATTATGTAGCAATGCAGAGTATTCCAGATAGATGTCCATCTGTCAGGAGTGATTGAAATCGCTCTCTCTCTCTCTCCCTCTCTCTGTGTCTGTCTCTCTTCCCCTCTGCGTCTGCCTCTCCCTCTCTCTGTGTATGACTCTCTCTCCCTTTCTCTGTGTCTGCCTCTCTCTCCCCCTCACTGTGTCTGTCTCTCGCTCTCCCCCTCTCTATGTCTGTCTCTCTGTCCCCATCTCTGTATCTCTCTCTCTCCCCCTCTGTGTCTGTCTCTCTCTCTCCCCCTCTCTGCATCTGTCTCTCTCGCACCCCCTCTGTGTCTGTCTCTCTTTCCCCCTCTCTGTGTGTGTCTCTCTCTCCCTCTCTCTCTCCCTCTCTCTGTGTCTGTCTCTCTCATCCTCTCTCTGTGTCTGTCTCTCTTCCCCTCTCTGTGTCTGTCTCTTTCTCCCCTTCTCTGTCTGTCTCTCTCCCCCTCTCTGTGTTTGTCTCTCTTACCCTCTCTCTGTGTATGTCTCTCTCTCTGTCTCTGTGTCTGTCTCTCTCGCACCCCCTCTGTGTCTATCTCTCTCTCCCCTTCTCTGTGTCTGTCTCTCTTTCCCCTCTGTGTCTGTCTCTCTCTCCCCCTCTCTGTGTCTGTCTCTCTCTCTCCCCCTCTCTGTGTCTGTCTCTCTTTCCCCTCTGTGTCTGTCTCTCTCTCCCCCTCTCTGTGTCTGTCTCTCTCCCTCTCTCTCTGTCTGTCTCTCTCTCTCTCCCCCTCTCTGTGACACTCTCTCTCTCTCCCCTTCCCTCCCGCTGGGCCTAGGCCGCAAGCCTTGGGCTCAACTTTACTTTAATCAGCCTGCTGTCGGTTCCTCGGGCTGACCGCGACTACAGTCTCCGTTGTGACCCGCTCCGTTCACTAACCTCCGGGCTCGGGTCACTGGGCCACAGCCAATCGCCACACATTGCTCTCTGTGAGTTATTGTACTGGATTACAGTTCCATCCATAGGGACCGGTGAGCAGGGGGACTACATTTGCCAGCAGCTGCTCACTCACCGAAAACAGCAGGGGCGGCCGATTGTCAGTCATAGAAATCTTTGGCGGGCCAGAAGTAATTTCTCATCCCAGAAGCTGAAAACAAATGGCCGAGGGCAAAAATGGCGCAGCAAGGAGGAGAAACGGCTGAGTACAGTTTACATCCGCGGGCTGAGTGGAAATCTTTGGCAGGCTGGATTCTGGCCTGGGGACAACCCTGGTCTAGGAGATGGTTCGCACATCTTTGGAGGCCGGTATAGCCAGTGGTAAGAGTTTATGCTACCCAATTTCTAAGCCAGGTCATTTTAGAAGAGTGTAGCTGACATTTGGTTTGTCCCCTTTTGGTTACACTGCTAAGTATGCATAGCTGGACCTGCAGGGAATGGCACTGCAGATCCATGAGAATGCAGGTCTATGAATCTGTCATCAGTTTAGGGCCTCCTCCTCCTGTAAAGCAAAGGTAAGGGATGCTCCTGTGTATTTGCGCTCTACATAGTATTCGGGTCCATATGTCACAACAGAGACCAGCACCCGACTGAAATGTTAATAGGGTGACAGTAGCATAAATGCCTTCGCAAGACAGGATTCTTTTTAAAATAAACTAAACTCAACTTTAGGAAGGTAAACAGCAAATGCAGAAAATATGAAATAGAAACAAAAATTCTGGCTGATAAAAGCAGTTCCTCAGAAAAGGGAACAGATTAACCTTTCATGTGGAGTATCTTTGCCAGAACCCTGTTATTTTTGTGTTTTTTGTGGGGAGCGAGGGGAGGAGGTGAGGAGGGTTTACAGCTTTCAACCCGTCCTTTAGGTGTTCTCCCAACTCCTGCCAGTCTCTGCTGTGAAATGTTCGGCGATCTTTTACTACATTACACCACTGTACAAGCGAGGCCAATAGCAACCTTTCAGCATCTTGTCGTAGATGATAGTTTGTTAGAATAAACCAACACTGGCACAGCAGCTGTTCACACTCAGTCAGTTGATCTTCGATAGGGGCGTTTCGATGCTTTGATGAAACAGAACCCAAATGGCCATTTGCTCTGGCTTTCATGTTTACACATGCCTGCACACAATTGATGGGGGATGGGTGCTAAGGTTTGAACAATACTTCAGGAATTTGCACATTGAAGAATCAAGCGCTGTCCATTCTGTTAATTCTAACAGAAAGTTCAAGTAGGACTTTTAAGCAGACTGCAGTCTGTATATATGCCAAGCAACAGTCTCACGGCGAGAGCATTTTAGGGGCCCAGCCCACGTGTCAGTATTAACTGACAAAAATCACCCTGATCTGGGCCCCTCTTCCCCAGTGTTGCTCCTATCCTGTTGATGATGGAAAGGGTCTCAACAGGAACAACGTTTCACCAACACAGGAATTCTCTCATAAAGCATATAACAGATGGAATTACTTTCATTAGTAACACTACTCAAGTAGAATCAACACTAAGGGGAGGGGGTAGACAGAAAGGGAAATTAGATGGTAATACAGAGAAGAGGGAAAGGGAGAGAGAGGGCAATGAAGGACAGAGGGAAAGGGAGAAAAGACTGGCAATAAAGGGGAGAGGTAATAGTTGGCAATGAAGGGGAATATGAAGTGGAGGGATTATTTCCCTGCAAGTGTATGTAAGCTCCCTGTAGCATGTAAAGACATGATAACAGCAATGCCTCAGAAGCATCAGTGATTTTTGCCCTATTTTACAGCCTTTGATCCTGATTTGTGTGGTTAAGTGGTTTATAACAACCGACACAGAATTTTGGGGCTGATTTTCCTTTTCAATGCTTCTGGGAAATGCTTAGTTCCCAGGGAACGGGAGATGGAAAAAGGGGAGGACACTCATGAAGGCTGGGTGGGAAAGACATGTGGTATGTTCTTCTTGCTGCAGGCACAACACATCACACGTCTTTCCCCAGCCAGTTGGTGATGAAGCAGCACGGAGCATCCATCTTGAGGGATACCAGAAGAAGTTGGCACTGTGCTCCTGCCTCCCCTCAGATTATAGCAAGAATATATTTTTAAAAATGCTTCCAAAGCATTGCTGTTATCACATTGTCTTTTTACACCTCCCCAAGGTCTTTGGGCCTTGAGGCCTTCTGTTTGCTGTTTTTGCACAACAGTTAGAAGTTCTCGCAGTTGGCAGCCATTCATCCTCTTACAGGCTTCTCCAGCCTGTAGCAGAGGCTGTGGCTCAAATATTTAATGGGACTGGGGGTGGGGGAAGGTGTGGGGGAACATGGTAGTGCAGCTGAAATACACAGAAAGCCTGAGAATGCAGAGTTCCCGCCAATGTTAACAGCAGGACCTCATTAACATTTCCTCTTTCTACTTCCCAACCAGCAGCCAACCAGATTGACAGGCTATCCCATTGTCGGGTGGGAAAACCAGCAGCAGGAGACGGGGACTGTCCCTGGTAATCAGGAGAGATTGGGCCTTTGAGGTGTTATGGGTGTGGATCACTGATCGCAGCAACGAGGAGAGGCCATAATTGGCTGGTGAGGCTGAAGGCTTGCTTGAAGAGCCGGGTTGTGGCGGGGTTGGGGGGTTGGGAGTGGTGGTTATGGGTGTTCGGGTGGGGGGCACTACTGCTCCTCCTGGCTCACAAGCTCTAAAAAGCACTTGCCTTCCTTTCAATGCCGGCTTTCCCAAGTCCTGGGAAAGCCGGCTGGCAGCTGTTAAATTTAAAGCAGGCTTCCAACTGCGCTGTGGGAGCCTGATTTAAAATCTGATAATGAAGGGTCCTGCCTCTCCAAGATGGGACAGGCACGCACCTCTCAATCTACCATCATAGAAACAGCAGCAGGCATGTATCGGGCAGATTGGGGACGCATTCCCCGATTTTTAATTTTTAACCACTCTTTCCAATTCTCTCTCATCCATCGTGTCGTTGGGAATATTGAGGCCAATATTCTCTTTTTTTAGGCACAACACAGAGCCTTTTATATATACATATATTCAAAAAAAGTCATAATTCATCAACTGACCAGAGGAAATGTCACAGGCAATTCACTAGTCTTATCTAAACAGTATGACCCAGTAAAGCCTGGCTCGGGTATAAAATTAAAACCCAACCCGGGCCCGACCTGACCACGCCCGACCCGAACCTGAGCCTTTTAACTTTTTTTCGCGCCCGACCCGACACGAATCTCCTTCATCTGTTCCGGCAGCAGGCTATTCCTGCAGCTGGAGTTGTGGGGAATCATGGGTAAGCCTGATCCCGTGACTTGCTGGAAGCAGCACTGTCCAGCCCGAGCTGACCCAAGCCTGAATGCTGGACTCAGAATACAGACCCAACCTGACCCGAACCCGAACCCAGCACATATTTGGGTCTAGTCGGGTTCTGGTTGGGTAGCGAGGCTTTATGACCCAGATCAGGAACTCACAGGAATACAGCCAAGTCCAAGTGTAGAGCACAACACATACAGTGTGCCACCTCCTTTCTCTTCTCCTTCTAAATTTCATCCTTCAGCCTGAAAGGGAGATGAACTTCCCACATAAGAATATAAGTAATAGGAGCAGGAGGAGGCCAAACGGCCCCTTGAGCCTACTGCACTATTCAATATGACTGTGGCACATCTTCTACCTCAATTCCATTTTCCCACACTATCCCCATATCCTTTGATTCCCTCAGTGTCCAAAAACATTTGCACAACTAGCATTATTCTTACTGAGCTATGTAAGGCATTACTCCTAACAACTCTGTCAAATGGTTAAGTTCACCCAGTTAGAGATGTGGAAGCTGAATGGAATTCAGGCCTGGAATGCAGACACTGTTCCTCCAAATGAGAGTGCGATGCTCCAATGTTAGTATTGGATTGCTCTTGAGAGTATTAAGTCTTGACTCCTAGACTCTAGTCACACCTTGATTTTAAAATTTTCATCCTTGTTTTTAAATCCTTCCATGGCCTCGTCCCCCTCTATCTCTCTAATCTCCTCCAGCCCTAAAACCCTCTGAGATATCTGCACTCATCTAATTTTGGCCTCTTGAGCATCCCCAATTTTAATCACTCCATCATTGGTGGCCGTGCCTTTAGCTGCCTGGACCCTAAGTTCTGGAATTCCCTCGCTAAACCTCTCCACCTCACTTTCTTCCTTTAAGACGCCCATTAAAACTACTTCTTGGACCAAGCCTTTGACCAGCTGGCCTAATATCTCCACATGTGGCTCAGTGTCTAATTCTGCTTTATAAAGCTCCTGGGAAGCATCTTGGGATATTTTATTATGTTAAAGGCACTGTATGAATATAAGTTGTTGTTGAAAAATAACACAAGCCACTTTTCACATATATAGGACAAACATAGATTAGTTAATGGTGCATAAAGTGCATCAGTCGACAGATTCATGCATTAGCTTGCGAGTCACAACACAGTTTGAATCTTCATTGACAACCTATATGTTAATCATATCATTACAGATATACTTTCAGTGCTTATTATGTACAGTACTTATTGGCTGAGTGACAGGAAACAAAGAGTACTTGCTAATGGATGTTTTTTGGGCAGCAGGAAGGCTTGTAGTGGAGTTCCCCAGGGATCAGTGTTGGGGCCCTTGCTTTTCCTGATATATATTAATGACCTAGACCTTAGTGTACAGGGCACAATTTGCAGGTGATACGAAACTTGGAAGCATTGTGAACTGTGAGAAGGATAGTGTAGAACTTCAAAAAGACGTAGACAAGTTGGTGGAATGGGCAGACAGGTGGCAGATGAAGTTCAATGCAGAGAAACGTGAGGTGATCCATTTTGGTAGGAAGAACATGGAGAAATGATATAAAATAAAGTGTACAATTCTAAAGGGGGTGCAGGAGTAGAGGGACCTGGGTGTATATGTGCATAAGTTATTGAAGGTGGCAGGATAGGTTGAGAGAGCAGTTAATAAAGCATACAGTATCCTGGGCTTTATTAATAGGGGCATAGAGTACAAAAGCAAGGAAGTTATGTTGAACTTGTATAAGACACTAGTTTGTCCTCAGCTGGAGTATTGCATCCAGTTCTGAGCGCAGCACATGAGGAAAGACGTGAGGACATTGAAGAGAGTACAGAAGAGATTCACAAGAATGGTTCCAGGGATGAGGAACTTCAGTTATGAAGAAAGATTGGAGAAGTTAGGACTGCTTTCCTTGAAGAGAAGGCTGAGAGGTGATTTGATAGAGGTATTCAAAATCATGACGGGTCTGGACAGAGTAGATAGAGAGAAACTGTTCCCCCTCGGGAAAGGATCAAGAACGAGAGGGCATAGATTTTGGCATTGGTAAGAGAAGCAAAAGTGACACAAGGAAAAACTTTTTCTCGCAGCAAGTGGTTAAGGTCTGGACTGCGCTGCCTGAGAAAATGGTGGAGGCAGGTTCAATTGAAGCATTCAAAAGGGAATTACGCAGTTAAATGAAAAGGAAGAATGTGCAGGGTTATGTAAAGGCCTGCTACCGGACCCGAAACCGACGGGACCCGATGACATGCATCAGGTTCGGGTCGGGTCGGGCCCCTCTTCTGGGTCTGGCTTTCGGGCTTGCGTCGGGTTGGGCTGAGCCCGGGTCAGGTCAGGCCAAGTCTGGGTTGGGCTCAGGTTGGGTCGGTCCGGTAAATGATCTGCTGGTAAGTATTAAAAATAAAAAACTTACCTGAGCTGGGAGTCAGGGACGAAACTGAGTCCGCGCGGTGAGCGAGTGACGTCACTGTGATGCCATCACTCATGCGCTGCAGCTTCGCAGAGCTTCCCAGTCAGAAGGTAAGTAAAGGGATGGTCGGGTCGGGCTCGGGTCGGGTCGTGTCGGGGGCGGGCTTGGGTCGGGTCGGGCTTGGGGTAAAATTGGAGGATCTCGGGCCGGGTTGGGCTCGGGTCCGCTCTGGATAGGTCGGGTTCTTTTTCCCGACCTGAGCAGGCTTTAGAGTTATGGGGAGAAGGCAGGGGAATGGAACTGAGGGAGTTGCTCTTTCAGAGAGCCAGTGCAGACATGATGGGCCGAATGGCCTCCTTCTGCACTTTAACGATTCAGTGATTCTGTAATTAGGGAATGGAAATCATGCTTGAACTTTATAAAGTACAAAAGTGATATGCTAAATGCAAAAGGGTTCATCAACATTTTGTTTACCAATCTCTATTTGTGGAGAAATTAGTTTGGACTATACAGACGGCATCTATTTGCTCAACATTAAGGATCTTCCAGTATGTTGTCAAAGTTTGATTAATGCTTGGTTGCTAAGATAGCTCTGTGTACACTACTATTGATGACAAGCTATAACGTGCTACAGTTAGTTGTAGCTAAGTAACTGGGCCTTGTGAATATAAATCCAGGAGCTACTGTCACATTGAGCAAAGCTTAAAACAGAGGGGGGCAAGTGAATGTTGGTTTTGAAAAAGAAACAAATATGAGGGATTCTTTAGGCCCCTGCTAGTGGTATTGATTCCTGACCTGCTGTCTCACACAGCTGACTGCACACTTAAAGTAAACATGCTGGGCATTGCTGAGGCTGGCAGGAGGTTTACTGGTGTGTTGCAACCAGTTGTGTGAGACCTGTACATAATGTCCCTGTGCCACAAGCACAGCTCTCGTGCAATAGAAAGATAGCTTTAGGCATCGAATCAAAAAGTAATGAAGTGAGGATTCCTGTGGTCACTATGCCTCGTGACATTTTAAATGCATTTGTGTAGCTTTCACCCATTCAATATTTCTAATTGAAAAGACATTTCAACAGAAACATTTATGATTTGATTGACATGCTAAACAGAAGGAGGTCCTCACAATGATGTTGCTAACACATGGGCATCAGAGTGGTTATTATCCCAATGTCTCTTTTTAGTTGTTCAGGAAACTTTCTGAGGTCTTATCCCCAGGGTGGTGTAAAGTACTAGCAACGAGTAACCCTTTGTGGATTTGTGCTTACTGTATATCTGTATCTTTGTAAAATCCAATATCTACATTTTCCCAGCTTTCATCAGAGAATATTCTCATTAGAACATTCTTTCTAACCAATTCAGTGGACCCTGTGTTAGTAAATCATCAGGCAATGTTTATTATTCATGGCCTTTTCATTTTTGGCAACCCACATAGGGCCAACATTAAAACTTCTAGATCAAGCACAGCATCTTCTAGTTGCAGAGTGAAGCTCCTTTGTTTTTGTCTTAGCTCCAGAAGAGCACCACGTACTGCATCAGTGTGAATTTTTCCCAAACTGGCTATCCTTATGACCTCTCTGAATGAGGTTGTCAATGCTGTGGAATTTGGTGTCAAATTATATTGTTGCTGAACTGTACATGTCTAGCTTCTAACAATGATTCACCACATATTTATGCAATTTGCAGTGGAAGCAAGGAGCTGTGTACGCCCCTATGGAAAATTCTAGCAAACTGTTTAAAGATGTCTGAAAGTGAAGAGAGAGAGGGAGAGAGAGAGAGAATCAAATGCTTGCATTTAATTTACACTTACACTACAAGAGGTGAAAGACTTTGTGTGATTACGGAATTAGCATATTGATATTATCTGTGCAATAACACAGGAATGGGAAATGCAGGCTGTTGTTAAGAAATAAAAGTATCGGGTGTTACAAATCTGATAGCCAGGTGGTGAAGGATAGAACTGGAGCCTGGTCTTTATACACTTACAAGCTTTTACTTAGAGAAATCCACATTACAAATTGTGCACTTCATGATCCAACAACCACAGTTTTTTGCCTGCTCTATTATATATGAGCACAGGTGAATCTGCAGTTAATGTCCACCACCTAAATACAATTAAACACCCAGTTAATGTACAATTAACACGGGTTAGGGGTAAGGGCTCAAACAATTCTTACTCTTGCCCAATGTTAAGTGAATAAATGCAGAGCGCAAACAATGACTGAGACATAAACACTGGCAAAAGGAAGTGGACATTTATAACTTATTACACATTTTACCCTCATAAATTGAGTTGGGTCGATATTAACTCTTCAAGGCATGTCCTCAGCTGTACCATCACATGTAAGCACTGAGGGTCAAGTGTTTCCTCAGAAGGAGCAAATGAGTGATATCCCTTGGGTAACCCTCATGGCCCATTCTAAGAGCTGGTCATACAGCAGCTTAGGTCAAGGGCTGTCTTCCATAGGGTAGGCAGCAAAAGTAGATTAAAATCGCCTTGTGCTATTAATGAACACACTAATGTGTTCTCATGAAATAGTTTTGTCCACTAATTAGCTGAAGACATTAATCCCTTTATTTGAAATGGATCAGTACCTCATTTAAAATAGTGGGCAAAGAAATTTCATATGAATGTGGTAAAGTGTTTCAAATATCGGCAGCCTTCCCAAAGGAGAGAGGGGAAGAATTGCTTTTACCAAATATAAACGAAATAAATAAATGCACTTTTCCATCATTTTTTAAAAAAAGTAAAATAAACCTATTTCAATTTTAGGTTGAAGATTTCCAAGATTATTGTGGTTGGAGATCTCTCAGTGGGGAAAACGTGTTTAATCAACCGGTAAGTATGGCCAAAAATGGACCTACACCTATTTATATAAAATGTAAACACTGGCAACTGTAGCAAAAGAGCCAGGTCTGAGAGACAGCTTGTCTGCACCTTGCAGCTTTTATCAAACATGCTGCTGTCTGAGATCACGTATTTTACATCTCTCTGTTTCTCCATTTGCCCTTCAGGTTCTGTAAGGACACCTTTGACAAGAATTACAAAGCAACTATTGGGGTGGATTTTGAGATGGAGCGTTTTGAAGTACTAGGAGTTCCCTTCAGTTTGCAGCTGTACGTATGGAGCTAGAGAAGCCTACTGTGGATATTGAGCCGTATCTGGTTTGATTGTTGCAAAGTTGTGGGTGTATCACATGGACTGCAGCGGTTCAAGAAGGCGGCTCACCACTACCTTCTCAAGGGCAATTAGGGATGGACAACAAATGCTGGCCTTGCCAGTGACGCTCACATCCTAGGGACACATATAAAAAAAAATATTTGTACTGGTCCACCGCATAGCTCTTGAATTTAATAACATTAACAAATATAGATGTTATTTTGAGAGAATGTAGATAGACTGGTGAAATAGGGCAGATCCATGGCAAATGAAATTTAATGCAGAGAAATGTGAAGTGATGCATTTTGAAAGGAAGAATGAAGCGAGGCAATATAAACTAAAAGGTGCACTTTTAAAGGGGGTGTAGGAGTTTTATTGTGGTTGGGGATCTCTCAGTGGTGAAAACGTGTTTTATCAACCAGTAAGTTGTAAATACACAAATCTTTGAAGGTGGCGGGACAAATTGATAAGGCTATTAAAAAAGCAGAGAGAATTCTTGGCTTTACAAATAGAGGCATGAGTACAAAGCAAGGAAGTTCTGTGAAACCTTTATAAACTACTGGTTAGCCCTCACTTATAAACTATTGGTTAGCCCTCACTTGGGGTGCTGTGTCCAATTCCGGGCATCATAACTTTAGGAAGGAAGTCAAGGATTTGGAGAGGGTGCAGAGGAGATTTACTAGAATGGCATCAGGGATGAGAATATTCAGTTATGTTGAGAGACGAGAGAAGCCAGGATGGTTCTCCTTTTAGCAGAGAAAGTTAAGAGGAGATTTAATAAAGGTCTCCAAAATTATGATGGGCTTTGATAGAGTACATAGGGAGAAAGTATTTCCACTGGCAGGAGGGTCAGTAACTAGAGGACACATATATAAAGTAAGTGACAAAAGAACCAGAGGAGAGATGAGGAGAATTTTTTTGTATGCAGCCATTTGTTACGATTTGGAATGAACTGCCTGAAATGGCAGTGGAAGCAGATTCAACAGTAAATTTCAAAACAGAATTTAGTAAATACTTGAAAAGAAAGAAAAATCAGGACTATGAGCAAAGTGCAGGGGAATGGGACTAATTGGATAACTCCTTCAAAGAGCAGGTTCAGGCATGATGGGCTGAATGGCCTCCTTATGTACTCTATGATTCTATGAAACATGCAGTCCTTTTGCAGCAGATGGAATCCTCCAGTAATGGATCATTGGACTCCAGTTGAGGGGGCTGGAGTTAAAATACAGGCAGATTCAGTTGCCCTCACTGGATAGATTCTGCCAGTCATAGCAATCGGAGTGCGGCATAGTGGCGACGGACTCCATATTCAGGCAGAAGGTGTTCGCAAGTAAAACTAAAATGAGGCAGCAGTGAGCTGAGAGGAAGGTGGCAGCTCACACTGTCTCCACCTTCCAGGCTGAATGAAACCTGTGATCAGGAAAGCGGAGGAGCTAAAATTATTTTTTGTGACATCATATTTTCCTCTCAATCTCAGGAACAAACAATGTGCATGTTCAAAGTTCGGTGGATCAGTAGAGAAACAAACCAGTTGGCCTTCAGAGTAGTGTTGTATAATTGCTTGTATAAACCGTACCACATCTATTTGTAAGCTCATTCAGACCTGCTGTAGCTCCTTAGGCTGAGCTGTTTGGGTAGCCTGATGTTAAGAATAGGATTTTGTGCTCTGACCATGGCTCAGTGAGCAATACAGACCTGGAAGATCACCAGTTTGATTCTGGTCTATGCTAGATTAGCTCACTCAGCCAGGGCAGTGCCAGAGGTGCTACAATTGCTCTCAGTGCCTAGATTAGAGAAAGGAAAATTGGCCAGAATTCCCAATCCTGAGTGGTATTCAGTAACCCCAATCAGTATTCAGTGATCATGGATTAGAGTTAGCAACCCCTGATCAGTATTTATTGATCCTCATTGGTATCCAGTAACCCCTGATCAATATATTGTGTCCTCTAAATGGTACTCAGTGACAACAGATCAGTATTCAACAACCCTTGAGCAGTATTCAGTAATGTCTGGTCAACACATAATGACCTCTAAGTGATATTCAGTGATCTCTGATTGGTATTCAGTGACAACAGATCAGTATTCAATGATTGGTCTCCAGCAACCCTACTGGAAATACCTTGTGTGAACATCATGAAGACAGAAGTAGGTTCAACTGTGATGCCCCTGAGCTTGAATAGCATGTTGATATTTTGTCATATGTGTAAAGGCCATTTGAGTAATGGACTGGAGAGTGTCAGCATCTGTTTAGTTTTAGTTTAGTTTAGAAATATAGCACTGAAACAGGCCCTTCGGCCCACCGAGTCTGTGCCGACCATCAACCACCCATTTATACTAATCCTACACTAATCCCATATTCCTACCACATCCCCACCTGTCCCTGTATTTCCCTACCATCTACCTATACTAGGGGCAATTTATAATGGCCAATTTACCTACCAACCTGCAAGTCTTTGGGCTTGTGGGAGGAAACCGGAGCACCCGGAGAAAACCCACGCAGACACAGGGAGAACTTGCAAATTCCACACAGGCAGTACCCAGAATTGAACCCGGGTCGCTGGAGCTGTGAGGCTGCAGTGCTAACCACTGCGCCACTGTGCTGCCTGTTCTATGGAACTGAACTCTAGCAAAGGGGAAAAAAAGCAAAATAAAATAAGAGGTTGTTTTATCCAAAAATCATGTGAGGTAAATGGATAGATTTAAATTTCAATATCGCTTGAGAATGTTCCTAGAGTTTCAGTACTCAACATAAAACACATTTCTCATCCCATCCTTTTGTACAAGATGTGACAAGAAATTGCAATGCTTCTAGGACCCGTTCTTTTATATTTTTCATTTTAAGAGAGCGGGATCTGGGATTGATGCTTCTGATTCCTGCCATTTCCAGCAGTCATCATGGGGTGGAATCTTAGCAGCCCCAAGGAGGCAGATTTGGAGGCAGGGATGAGAATAAATTTGAAAAGTTGCACATCAAGTCGGCTCCCTGACGTGTTCCCACCTCTGTGCACTTTTGCTGGAGGAGGACGAAACGCGGCAGCGTTTAGCTGCCCTAGCCACAGCGAGTAGACGATGAGGCTAATTTACATGCTATTTGGAATGGTCGAACAGGCTGCCAGACGATCTTGTGAATGGTACACAGCACCCCACCCACCTCCACCCCGTGTCGGCCCACCCCAAACCCTGGCAGGTGAGAGGATGCCCATTTCTCTGATATCGTGGGGACAGGTGTCTCCACCAGCCATATTCATTCACCTTTTCAGGCACTCCATGGACACTAATAACAGCTGCAGTACCTCCCTGCCACTGCATCAGTTGAGCCCTCAGCAGCACTCCCACAAGTGGTCGACGATGTCCTGCACTCCAGCCCGGGAACTCACCCACTGTCCTTAATTGGATGGCAAACTTGGAGGTGGCTTTTTAATTGACTGCCTCCCATAAGATTCCCCTGTCATTGCACCTCTGGTGCTGGGTTGGGACCCGGAAATGCTCCAAATGCCTGAAATTTTTCTAACAACAGATGATTTGCCCATGGTGTTAGCCAGCTCAGATCTATACAAGGGAAATGAGCCCCCATGAGGGCTTCTGGTATATTGGTCATAAGGACACTGAGAAAAATTAGAGAGAGACCCTGGGCTGAATTTGGGGGAAAGTGAGATCATGCTATGGGGTGGAAGACAGAGGAAAACAGACCTTCCGAAAAGGGGTGTGAAGGAGAGAGAAAAACGCTTGTTATAGTAGAGATCCTGTTCCCAGAGAGAGAAAAGTATTTTGAAGAAGGTAATTATTCCCTCAAAGCTGCTCTATCTAAGGGTAATGTCACATCCGGGTCAGGTATGTGTTGAATGTGGTTGTGAGTGTCTGTGCAAAGTTATCAGTTCAGGGTGAATTAACTCACTCTCAGAATCCTGTCCAATATCCAGCACAACAGGGGGAGAAGCACCTGATACAACTTTGAGGGACGGGTGTGCAGCCATTCAAAGGCCCAGGCCATGGCTGTAGTTAAGAATACTGTGGTCCGGCTTATGTCAATATTGCAATACTGAGTACAGTGTACTTTCTCCTCTCTTATACTGAGTGTACAATTGCAGTGGCTTTCCTCATCCCCTTCTCCAACCAGTGTTTTCCCAAGTATTTGTTACGAGTTCTGTTTGAGAGACCCTATTGAAGGGAATTTTTTTTAAATTTTTTAAAAGTTTTTGTCAGAGCTATCTTGTCCGTCAGTGAAGAAAAGTGGAACCACAGTGGTCGGCTAGATACAGGACTAGGGCTGTGGGGCTAGTGCCATGTGGGCTATGGGTCTGGGTAGAAGTCTGAGTCTGACTGTTAAAGATGTGACAGAAATGTCAGAATCTGAAAGCGCCAAAGATTGCGGCGGGCCCTGAAGATCACAGGTCAGTTATTTAAATTTAATAATTTCATTCATTTGAATATTTAAATTGTGGTCCCATCACCCAGCGGCGGGGGTGGGGGTGGGGGTGGGGGTGGGCCACCACGGAGCCTCGCCACCACCAAGAGGATCGGGCCAGGCCCTCCCACCGTCGAGGTCCGTGGCAGGCCTCGTCTGGAGCCGCCTTCAGGCCCACCCTCCGCCACGGAACCCGACGCCTGGGGGAGAACAAAATCCAGCCCAGAGTGAAAGATAAACAGAAAAACAGGGAGAGGAAGATATAAACAATTACAGGTTGAGAGAGAGCTGGATAGACAGTTACATGTAAAGACAAATTAAAAATTGTGAGCGTTACTTTGGGAGATCAACTAGTTTGTCATAAATTATGGGATTAAGATTGTACAAAGGTATATTTAAATACAAGTGAATTGTGCAGTATAAGTTATAATAATCTTGAAATAAATCTAGAATTCAATGTGTATTTTCTAATAGATGGGACACAGCAGGACAGGAGAGGTTCAAGTGTATCGCCTCCACATACTACAGAGGAGCACAAGGTACAAGTTTTATTTTTCAACAGTATCAAGTATCTGGTAATGTTGTTGTTTTCATCAATTTGGCTCAGTTGGTAGCACAATTATCTCTAGACCAAAAGGTTGTCGGTTCAAACCCCTGCTGTCAACCAGCACATAATCCAACTTCAGAGCAGTACTGAGGGAGTGCTGGTTTGTTGGAGGTGTTGTCTTTCAGGTGAGATATTCAGCAGAGGCGTGATCTGTCTGCTCAAGTGAACATATAAGATAAGAAGAAGAGCAATGAGTTCTCCTGGCCAATACTCAATGCCACCAAAGCTAACCCATTATCTTGCCATTCATTTCCTTTGCTGTTTTTTATTTTATTTTTTTATTTAGAGATACAGCACTGAAACAGGCCCTTCGGCCCACCGTCTGTGCCGACCAACAACCACCCATTTATACTAACCCCCTACAGTAATCTCATATTCCCTACCACCTACCTACACTAGGGGCAATTTACAACAATGGCCAATTTACCTATCACCTGCAAGTCTTTGGCTGTGGGAGGAAACCGGAGCACCTGGCGAAAACCCACGCGGTCACAGGGAGAACTTACAACCTCCGCACAGGCAGCACCCAGAATCGAACCCGGGTTCCTGGAGCTGTGAGGATGTTGTGGATTGGCTGCTACATTTTCCTATGTGGCATTAGTCACTGCACTTCGAAGTAATTCATTATGTGAGGCACCTTGAGACATTTCAACACGATGAGTGACTACATAAATGCAAACATTTTTATTTATTATTACACCTATTCTGATTTCGTCTTTGCATTTAACCATTTTGGGCAGGAGGTCAGAGAACCCAACAAGCTTCACATTTCCAGGCCTACTCAATGGAGAGCAAGGCCCCACTCCCCTCCCCCACCCCTCCCCGCCCCTCACCCCTCACACCTCACACCTATCCCACAACATGTTCTCACTGTTAGTCTTCTCCTTCCCTCTCCAGGTAAAGTGCAATCCTCCCCACAAAATAATATATCTATGAAACATCTTCTGGGCCATCTGTCAGTTGGAATATACATGTGGAGCTTGGGAGTTATGAGACAGTCCTCCTACAAGACTCAAGACACCAATCTCTCTACAGACCTATACCACTCCCAAGAGGTTAAGAATGGACCAACTCAGAATGGGTTCACAAACCAACAATAGTCCCACATTAATTTCTCACAAAGAGTAGCAACCTAACCTGGACAACTCACAACAACAACTAGCATCTATATAGCACCTTCAACAAAGTAAGAAGTCCCAAGGTACTTCACAGGAGCGCTATCAAACAAAATCTGACACTCACATAAGGAGATACTGGGGCAGATGACCTAAAGCTTGGTCAAAGAGGTAGGGTTTAAGGAGTGTCTTAAAGGAGGAGAAAGAGAGAGAGACTGAGAGGCTTAGAGAGGGAATTCCAGAGCTTAGAGCTTAGGCAGCTGAAGGCACGACCATCAGTGGTGGAGCGATTAAAGTCAGGGAGCCAGAATTGGAGGAGCGGAGCTATCCCAGAGGATTGTAGGGCTGGAGGAGGTTACAGAGATAGGGAGGGATGAGGCCATGGGGGAATTTGAAAACAAGGATGAGAATATTAAAATCGAGGCATTGCTCCCACAGGAGCCAATTAGGTCAGTGAGCACAGGGGTGATTGGATTCCTTTCTATGTGGACTGAGCCCTTGATATTCTCTGACCCAGCTGGACTATTGTCAAATGGTCTTGACCCCAAAAAAGTAGTTGCCTAAAGCACCTGTTATCAGCAACCCCAGTGTATCATACTGTAAGTATCATGCTACATTTCCTACATTACAACAGTGACTACACTTTAAAAATATTTCATTGGCTGTAAAGCACTTTAGGATTTCTGGTGGTCGTGAAAAACGTTATATAAATATAAGCGCTAAGCGCAATTTGTTAAAATTGTAGTGACGTCACAAAATATATGCCTGGATTCTTTCTTCATGAAAATAAAACATGCAGCACCATCACATGGTAGGGAAGAGATAGAGGCTGGAATTTTATGCACCCACAGGAGCAGGCTGGAGGTGCGGGTGGGTCGTAAAATTGAGTGGGAGGCGGGGGGAGGGGCAGTTCCCATCGCCTTCCCGACCCACTATAATTTTACTGGTGGTGGTGACAAACGGCCCGCCAACCCCAGGCCAATTAAGGCCCTTAAGTGGACAATTAATTGCCATTTACCAGTGGTGGGCAGGTGGCTCAGGACCTCAGGAGGCCGTCTAGTAAAACCTGGTGGCCTCCTTGTGGGTTGGGGAGGACCCCTCTGATTGGGCACCCTGTGCCCCATGGACAACCCCCCCACAGCACAAGCCGCCCCCGCTGCAACACTTTCCTCCCCCCTCAACCGACCCGACCTTTGCCTCGCTGGGGCCCGGCCAATTGTCCTCGGTGAGGCCCTACACACTTACCTTAATTCTAGGGCTGCCTTCACTGCTGCTCCCGTAGCTGGGTGCAGTCCCAGCAGTGGCCACCACTCCTGGCTTCCAGACCCAGCGAAGGAGGGCTCTCCACCAACATTTTGATCGATGAGCGGGGCCTCCAGCCCGATGTAAAATTCCAGCCAGACAGTCATGGTTTCTCATGTGGCAAGTTTTCAGTCTCATGTGGGATGGTTGTCACTGCTGAGGAAAATTATATGTTGGGTCATTTGGTGCTGCTCTTGCTAGTGGTGGGAAGTTGCAAAGTAATGTCAATCGATGTCACTCCGCCAAAGCAGGGGAGTGAAGAGAGGACGGAATTAAAACTTTACAGCTATCTGGGCTCAGGTTGAGACTGAGATTGGGGAGATTAGACTGGTGCCCACTGTCACTAGAAAATGTGTATGCTGTGGCAATGACACACCATGTGATTGTTCCGTCGTACAACACATCACTTCTGGAAATGTAAACTCAAGTATCTGACACAATTTTAAGTTTCCCATTTGTTTGTTGTTGCAGCTAGTAAATAGTCTAGTGAAACTCTCCAAAAATGAGAAAGAAAGATTACCCATAGAGGTCTGTCTCTACTAGAAATATCAATTGGGACCAAGGTGAAAACCTGACAGATCTCCAGTTGGGGAAGCGGAAATGGGGTCAGTACCAATTTCCCCTAGTGTTGCAGGGACATAGGCAAATTTTCTATTTGACTTGAAGCCAAAGAAAAAGAAAATTAGGAGCAGTGTACAAGGGAGGGGGTGGAGGGGGGTGATTTGCTATGAGCCTGATTTGTGCTACTGGTGAAGACCAATGTCATCTATAATACATCCTGGAGTATTTCTTTATCAAGGACCCACTATCACAGCAGGTCAATCTTGTTTGTTAGCAAATCAGTGTGAGATGTGAGGAAGACTTGCACTTAAAGCAGAAACTGAGACATATTTGTCAGTTAGATTGCTTTTTTCAGTTCCCATCTAGGGCTTCTAATGATTATTTTTTTTGATGTTCAGTACTCTGCTAACCACTACATTTCTTGTTAAATAAAATAATAATTGTAATGCAATCTTTTTTTCAGCAATAATAATCGTATTTGATGTCAATGACATAGCATCATTGGATCATGTAAAGTAAGTAACAAAATGAGGTTTTCGCTTTATGCTATCATTTCATAAAGAAATTTCGAAACAATCCATGTTGTTGCTTCTAGAAATTTCAATATATTTTCTTTTCAGGCGTGGATTGTTGAATTTGTGATAATTACAGCTCAGTCTGGTGTGCTTACTTTAATGATGATAAGGAAGACATTGTGAGTTTCCAATCCCTACCAGTCCGACAGGGTGGTGCAAAGCATCAGATGTTCAGGGCTCCTCAATGGGAAGGAAGGGAATCATTAGTTGTATTGTCAGAGGTATAGGTTTAAGACACCTACATACCCTTTTATCTGTGGAATGGAACATACAACAGTGACTACTCTTCAAAAGTACTCAATTGGCTGTAAAACGCTTTGGGATGTCATGGGCTCATGAAAGGCTCTGTATCAATGCATATTCTTTTTTCTCAAAACAGCAGGAGCTTCCCCCTCGAAAAAGAGACAAAAGTAAATGTTAAAACAGCAAAAGGAAAGAGAAAAACAACAACTAAAGTCATTTTTGCATAACTTCATTAATAAGGGATTCTGCACACAGTAATTAAGTCCATTCCTAGCCTCAACCATGTTTAAAAGGTGACAGTTGCACCAAAAGTAGACTGCCAGGGCTTTGATTTATGTACAGCTAATTGCAGGTTTTATCCTTTGTTGGGGTTAGGAAAGAGAGCAAGAAAGCCGTAAGGGGTGGGAGGTTAAACAAAAGGCAGATTGTGTCTCCAAATTCACACCTGGCACATAAATTTCCTATTCATTTATTACTGGTGTTGTCAACAAGGCAAGAATCTTGCTTTAACATGACATATTAGCTGGATTTACAAATCTGGTCCTCTCCAATCCAGTTTGTGGCAATTAAATTTTGCCCTGAGTTAAACAAGGCTCTTAACTTGTTTTACATTGTGAAAGAGGACGTAAAGACATCATATCGGGTCAGAAACCACTGGGGGACACACTCAGCCATATTCCCCATCTCCTTGCACCCACTATTTTGTGGCAGCCAGTTCTGGTGGTGGAGGGTACACTCACCCGTTTGTGAACAGGTACATAGAAAATAAATGTAATCAGTCAATACATCTACCAAAGTACATCCTACATTTCCATCCTTTGAACTCGAGGTGCAGAAGCTGCCTGTTAAACTCAGGTGTCCAATGTTCTTACGACAGTGGGTGGGGTTGCACAATTTTTGTTTTGCATCTGCGCCTGTGCAAGTACTAATGGAGTATGGTCTTGCACAGGTTGAAGAGGAGACCCCATAGTTTAGCTTTTTCAGAAAGCACAGAGGCTACATGCATGTCCACCTACACAAGGCCTTGTAATCCTGACAGGTAAACACCACCTCCTATAATTAAATGGCGCCAAGCCAAGAAGGTTTGTCACAATCAGGTGTGCATCTCCATGGGTGATGGATGAGCTATCCCTTCACACCAACGCCACCCCCCACCCCAATCCCAAGATACACCCTAAGCAACTGGGCTCAGAAATTGTAGGCCATAAAGTCTACAGGTCTCTTAGTTGGATTTGAAATCCCAGGTGCTGGAATTTTAGATGGTGGAAATGGATTATGTGGCCATGTGGCAATGGATCTTTCACTGGTACCTCTAGCATCACTTCTGACACATCTTTTCATTTTCACAACCCTTTCCCTGTTCCTTGACACTTCTTGTTAAAATGTATAGAATATTCAAACAATTCGTGGTTGGATTTTCTTTACCACATGGTCTCCACAGAAATAAATGATGTAACCTGATAATAAATATTTTAACACATCAAGTTAGCCTTCAGAATAAAAGCCCAGCTTCAGCGTTGGAGCATAGTTAATTGCAGCTCCAACTGTTGTCACTTGTCGCCTTTTAATAATTGTTTCTGTGCTTTTGTTTCCTCAGACAATGGTTAAGAGATGCTCTTAAAGAAAATGACCCTGCCTCTACACTGTTGTTCTTAGTTGGGACAAAGAAGGACCTTAGTGTAAGTAGCAACTGCCTCTCGTTAGCAGACAATTTATTCAAATACAGAGAGATAATTGGTTTCAATTCCTGTATTCCAAAGCTTAAATTTTGAAAGTTAGGATTTCATATGTTCTAGGAACATAGGAACAGAGTAAGCCATTCAACTCCTTCAGCCTGTTCTGCTATTCAATTTGTTCATGGCTGAACTATACCGCTGAATCATATACCTTGATACCCTTACCGAAGAAAGATTTATCAATCTCAATCTTTAAAGTTTCAATTAATCCAGCATCCGAAGACTTCGGGGAAGAGAATTCCGCATTTCCACTATTCTTTGTGCGTCTACTTTATCCTCTTTTGTGCAAAGATGATCCTTCTAGTTTTTCCTACAGTCATCTACAGCACAGAAGGAGGTCATTCAGCCCATCGAGTCCATGCTGGCTCCCCACAGAGCTATTCAGTCAGTCCCACTCACTGCTTGATTCCCGTAGCCCTGCAAGTCTATTTCCTTCAAGTGCCCATACAATTTCCTCTGGAAGTCATTGAGTGTCTCCGCTTCCCTTGTGGGCAGCGAATTCCAGGTCACAACCACCCGCTGCATAAAAAGTGCTTCCGCATATTACTCCTGCATCTCTTACCCAAAACTTTCAATCTGTGTCCCCTAGTCCTTGTACCATTAGTTAGTGGGAACAGTTTTCCTTGTTTAACTTAGCTAAGCCTGTCATAACCTTGTACATTTTTATTAAATCTCCCCTCAATCTCCTTTGTTCTAAGGAGAACAATTCCAGTTTTTCCAACCTAACCTTGTAACTAAATTCCCCATCCCTGGAACCATTCTTGTAAATCTCCTCTGCCCCCTCTCAAGGACCCTCACATCCTTCCTAAAGTGTGGTGCCCAGAACTGGATGCAATACTCCAGTAGGGGCCTAACCAGATGATGTACAATTATTTTCACTCATTCACATTTATGACTTTAGGTCTTCTTATCTGGTTTTACTTATTTAAAGTAATATCTCAGGTTATCCTTCAGGGATGTATTGAGCTGGGAGGAGTTGGAGCACTCCTTCATGCCCCACAAGGAAATTTTGGGCCTCTCCTGCCCCAGGCTTCCTACTCCCCCCCGCCCCCCCCCCACCACTGCCACCCCCCCTCCCCCAAACCCACTCACACCTTTCCCCTTCCAGCAACAGGTTCGCAGCCACATGATTTTAGCAGCCGATATCCACTTCCCACAGACCTCCCAGCCTTGTTGTTGGGGAAGTTGTGAAAGGGCATGCTACTGAGGCCCAACACTTGGAATCAGCCGAGCCTCCCAGTTGGTCCTACCACTCAATAGCCTGCATTCCCACCTGGGAGAGAAAAACTGACGCCCCCCCCCAACCACCCCCCGGGCTCTACTTGCCTGAAAGTGCTGCAGTAGAATTTGGGTTGTGTTTTGTTCATATCATTTACACAATGTGTCATTCCTTATTATTTACAGTCTGCTGCCCAGTACAACTTAATAGAGAAAGATGCCATCAAAATTGCTAAGGAAATAAAAGCTGAATATTGGGCAGTGTCTTCTCTAACAGGTGAGTATAAAGTTTAGTTCCATGTTGAAAAAGCCATAGCCCTTTTATGCATGCTGTCTGGTGCTGGTCATTTCTTTATAAAACAAAATACTAGTTAACTACTGAGCAAATACTGGAGAATGGACCATTCCCTAGTTTCAGACTTGGTGGGGGTAATTTTAACTTACGGCAATATAATAGGTGGGATGATAACGGATCAACCGCATGTTTTACATCTCTTCTGATTTTCACTTGCAATGGAAGAGAAAATCGAGAAAGATGTGTAACGGGTGGCTGATTCAATATCACCTGTTTTATACAATTGACAAAAGTCACCATCAACCCCAGTGACTCCTATAACCTATCAAAACTGCTGTTATTTTCACATTAAAAAAAAAAATGAGATTGTGACCTTTTTAAATTCCAAGTAAGCATTGTGCGATTGCTTATCATCTATTGACTAGATATTGTGTACAAGGTTCTATCCTTGATGGAACTGAGACCCACCCTGTTTTAGATTTTAACATTTCAACATTTTGTGTCAATATTATAAGTTGAAATGAAAACAAGTGAACCCAAAATTGTAGGGAGATCGTGCCAAATATCTTACATGCGCTCCTGGCAGGGGTACAAGTGTGTGCGTATCTCTGCTTTCATGCAGTGTGTAAGCATATTGAACAAATACTCATTTTTTCTGCAAGCATTTCTTCTTCTTCTTTGGCCTTCTTGTCTTGAAAGACAATGGGTAAGCGCCTGGAGCAGGTCAGTGGTTTGTGAAGCAGCGCCTGGAGTGGCTGTAAAGACCAATTCTAGAGTGACAGATTCTTCCACAGGCGCTGCAGATAAAATTGGTTGTCGGGGCTGTTACACAGTTGGCTCTCCCCTTGCGCTTCTGTCTTTTTTCCTGCCAACTGCTAAGTCTCTTCGACGCGCCACACTTTAGCCCCGCCTTTATGGCTGCTCGCCAGCTCTGGTGATCACTGGCAACTGACTCCCACGACTTGTGATCAATGTCACAGGACTTCATGTCGCATTTGCAGACATCTTTAAAGCGGAGACATGGACGGCCGATGGGTCTGATACCAGTGACGAGCTCGCTGTACAATGTGTCCTTGGGGATCCTGCCATCTGCCATGCGGCTCACATGGCCAAGCCATCTCAAGCGCCGCTGGCTCAATAGGGTGTATATGCTGGGGATGTTGGCCACCTCGAGGATTTCTGTGTTGGAGATACGGTCCTGCCACCTGATGCCAAGGATTCTCCGGAGGCAGCGAAGATGGAATGAATTGAGACATCGCTCTTGGTTGACAGACGCTGTCCAGACCTTGCTGCCATAGAGTAAGGTACTGAGGACACAGGCTTGATACACTCAGACTTTTGTGTTCCGTGTCAGTGCGCCATTTTCCCACACTCTCTTGGCCAGTCTGAACATAGCAGTGGAAGCCTTTCCCATGAGCTTGTTGACTTCTGCATCAAGAGACAGGTTACTGGTGATAGTTGAGCCTAGGCAGGTGAACTCTTGAACCACTTCCAGAGCGTGGTCACTGATATTGATGGATGGAGCATTTCTGACGTCCTGTCCCATGACGTTCGTTTTCTTGAGGCTGATGGTTAGGCCAAATTCATTGCAGGCAGTCGCAAACCTGTCGATGAGTCTCTGCAGATACTCTTCAGTGTGAGATGTTAATGCAGCATCATCAGCAAAGAGGAGTTCCCTGATGAGGACTTTCCGTACTTTGGTCTTCGCTCTTAGACGGGCAAGGTTGAACAACCTGCCACCTGATCTTGTGTGGAGGAAAATTCCTTCTTCTGAAGACTTGAACGCATATGAGAGCAGCAGGGAGAAGAAAATCCCAAACAGTGTAGGTGCGAGAACACAGCCCTGTTTCACGCCACTCAGGATAGGAAAGGGATCTGATGTGGCGCCGCTATGCTGAATTGTGCCTTTCATATTGTCATGGAATGAGGTGATGATACTTAGTAGCTTTGGTGGACATCCAATCGTTTCTAGTAGTCTGAAGAGACCACCTCTGTGACGAGGGCAAAGGCTTTGGTGAGATCAATGAAAGCAACGTAGAGGGGCATCTGTTGTTCGTGGCATTTCTCCTGTAGCTGGCGAAGGGAGAACAGCATGTCAATGGTGGATCTCTCTGCTCGAAAGCCACACTGTGCCTCAGGGTAGACATGCTCAGCCAGCTTCTGGAGCCTGTTTAAAGTGTATCTGCAAGCATATTAGTGACAAATTTGAACTAGTTTACAAATTCTACCATGGCTTCTTCCAATCGCTTCCAGCCCTAAGTCCCAGCTCACTTCTCCGAGTATTGTATGTTTCCCCCCTCCCCCTGCTCCACTATCAGTGCTAGGGCCTTCATCTAATTGTCCCTGTACTTAGGAATTCTTTTCCTAAACCGTGATCTCGTTACATCTCTCCTAAGCTTCAAATGCCTTCTCAAAACCTGCCTCTTTGAGCAGTATTTATCATTTATTTTAAATTTTCTTCCAGCTCCTACTCAGTGTACAAATTTCCCCCCTTCAACATTCCTTTGGTTGCATTGCTACCGTAAAAACGTTCGCTCAAGGGCTCTCCCAATCAGCCACTGTAGCTTCAGTGAAACTGTGGAAAAACCATGTAAACAAGCTTTCCGCCTGTAATGGTGTTCAGTCAGGAGAATTCTCTGAGGAATTTCCTGATGATTATGTAAGTTGTTGTTGTAAAGGCTAACACATGTTACCTGCTGACTTATTCCAATAGATGGTGCTCTTCGACCATTTTTCAATACCATGTAAATCTTTTCAAGCGCCAAAATGCCAATAAGCCCAACTTCAAAAATAGCATCCACCAAGCATCTGAGACAAGCTGTTTACTTTATCAGAGCTTGTATTATTAGCCTGCCAAAACTGAAATGAGTTGAATCTAACATTTATGGATTTTCTCACAAAATTTGGCATTTTCATTAAAGAATTTGTTGCCATTTTATAATTTCTATAGAATAAAAATTGCATATCCTACTTTAAGGTACCTTCTTCTCTATTATTCCTTAGTGTGCTGGTATTTACAGTGTAACCATTGGACAGGAGTACATTGTAATAAGCATTTTAGATGTCATTGTATTGTGGACAGTTAGACTGTTGTGGGCTTTTTCATTTTCTGTTTTCTTCATGGGTCTCTCTGGACTACACACCATTCCTAATCCAACAAGGCAAGTGACCAGTATCTAGGCATCTTCCAATGGAACTTTTGATCTCTGCATTAGGAATTGTGTGAGATTGCCAATGGACATTGATCTTCCTGTTTCTCTGCTGATCTAAGGGCCAATTGCCTAGGCTTCTCTACTTGGCAGTTCCCCACAATTATTGGGTACTTGTCCCAATGCTCCTTGGCATTGACTTGTTGGTACGCCCTTGCGCTGCTATGCCTAGAAAGAAGTTACACTTCACGAGCAAATTGGCAAAGGGTCAATAAAATTCAAGAGGTAAATGCGTGGCTCAAAGATTGGTGTGAGAGAAATGGGTTCGAATTCGTGGGCCATTGGCACCAGTACTGGGGAAGGAGGGATCTGTTCCGATGGGACGGACTCCACCTGAATCATGCTGGGACCAGAGTCCTGGCGACTTGCATAACTAGGGCTGTAGATAGGACTTTAAACTAAATAGTGGAGGGGAGGGTTCAGTTGCATGGAAAAACAAGAAGTTAAAAGAGAAGGTAGGAGTGCAAGTTAGCGGTGAAGCTGATTGTTACTGGAAAATAAAAGGAAGGGACAGATCGTGTGAACATCATATTGCAGCAAGGAATCGTACAAGAGTAGGGAAATTTAATAATGGAACAAACGTAAAGGCTTTGTATCTGAATGCATGAAGCATTCGGAATAAAATAAATGAGTTAACAGCGCAAATAGAGACAAATGGGTATGATTTAGTTGCGATTACTGAGACGTGGTTGCAGGGAAACCAGGTTTGGGGGAATTGAATATCCAAGGGTACTCAGTATTTCGGAAGGATATACAGAAAGGAAAAGGAGGTGGTGTAGCTTTTTTAGTAAAGGAAGAGATCAGTGCTGTAGTGAGAAATGATATAGGCACTGGAGGTCAAGGTGTAGAATCAGTCTGGGTAGAAATAAGAAATAGTAAGGGAAAGAAGTCATTGGTGGGAGTAATCTATAGGTCCCCAAACAGTACTTCCGCAGTGGGGCACAGTATAAACCAGGAAATACTGGGGTTTTGTGAGAAAGGTATGGCAATAATCGTAGGTGATTTTAATATGCATATAGACTGGATTAGTCAAATTGACAAGGGTAGCCTCGAGGGAGAGTTCATTGAATGTATTAGAGATTGTTTTTTGGAGCAATATGTTGTGGAACCAACCAGGGAGCAGGCTATTCTAGATTTGGTGTTGTGTAATGAGGTAGGATTAATAAATGATCTCATTGTTAAGGATCCTGTAGGGAAAAGTGATCATAGCATGCTAGAATTTCAAATTCAGTTTGAGGGCGAGAAGCTGGAGTCCCACACGAGCGTCCTGGAGTTAAACAAAGGTAATTATATAGGCATGAGGACAGATTTGGCCCTTGTGGGCTGGGCAGGAAGACTACAAGGTAGGACAGTTGGCGAGCAGTGGCAGATGTTTAAGGAGTCATTCAGTTTATCCCAACTAAAATATACTGCAGAGAGGAAGAAAGATTCTAGGAGGGGGAAAAAGCATCCATGACTAAGCAAGGAAGTTAAGGATAACATAAAGACAAAAACTAAGGTATACCATATTGCAAAGGCCTGTGGCAGGCTGCAAGATTGGGAAACTTTTAAAGATCAACAAAGGTTACTAAAAAAGTAATAAAAAGAGCAAAGGTAAATTATGAAAGAAAACTAGCGCAAAATATAAAAAAGGATAGCAAAAGCTTCTATAAGTATATAAAAGGGAAGAGAGTAGCTAAAGTGAATGTTGGTCCATTAGAGGATGAGACTGGGGAGTTAATAGAAGGGAACACAGAAATTGCAGAGACACTAAATCAGTATTTTGCTTCAGTTTTCACAGTGGAGGACACTAGTACCATCCCGATAGTAATAGGTAATACAGAGGTTATAGAAAGGGAGGAACTTAGAACAATCATCATCACTAGAGAAAAAGTACTGAGCAAACTATTGGGGTTGAAGGCAGAAATGTCCCCAGGGCCTGATGGCCTACATCCTAGGATCTTAAAGGAAGTGGCAGTGGAGATAGTGGATCTATTGGTTATAATCAAAATTCTCTGGATACGGGAAAGGTTCCAGTGGATTGGAAAAAAGCTAATGTAACGCCCTTATTCAAAAAGGGAGGGAGGCAGATAGTAGGAAACTATAGACCAGGTAGTTTAACATCTGTCATAGGGAAATTGTTAGAATCCATTATTAAGGAAGTAATAACAGGACATTTAGAAAGTCAAAACGTAATCCATCAGAGTCAGCATGGCGTTATGAAGGGTAAATCGTGTTTGACTAATTTGCTAGAGTTCTTAGAAGATGTAACAAGCAAAGTGGATAATGGGGATCCTGTAGATGTAGTTTATCTGGACTTCCAGAAGGCATTTGATACGGTGCCACACAAAAGGTTAATACACAAGCTAAGTTCACATGGGGTTAGGGGCAATTTATTAGCATGGGTAGAGGATTGGCTAACCAACAGAAAACAGAGAGTTGGGATAAATGGGTCTTTTTCTGGTTGGTAAGATGTAACTAGTGGGGTGCCACAGGGTTCAGTCCTCGGGCCCCAATTGTTTACAATCTATATTAATGACTTGGATGCAGGGATAGAAGGTACTATAGCCAAATTTGCAGATGACACTAAAATAGGTGGGACAGTAAGTTGCAATAAAGAAATAAGAAATCTACAAATGGATATGGATAGATTAGATAAATGGGCCAAAATTTGGCAGATGGATTTTAACATGGATAAGTGTGAGGTTATCCATTTTGGTCAGAAGAATAGAAGGGCAAATTATTATCTAAATGGAGAGAAACTTCAGAGTGCTTCGGAGCAGAGGGATCTGGGTGTCCTCGTGCATGAATCGCAGAAAACTAGTATGCAGGTACAGCAGGTGATAAGGAAGGCAAATGGAATTTTGGCATTTATTGCTAAAGGAATAGAGTATAAAAGCCGGGAAGTGTTGCTGCAACTGTACAAGGCATTGGTGAGACTGCTCCTGGAGTATTGCATACAGTTTTGGTCCCCTTACTTGAGAAAGGATGTAGTTGCATTGGAGACAGTTCAGAGGAGGTTCACTGATTCCAGAGATGGTGGGCTTGTCTTATGAAGAGAGATTGAGCAGTTTAGGCCTTTACTCTCTAGAGTTTAGAAGAATGAGAGGAGATCTAATTGAGGTATATAAGATGGTTAAGGGTATTGACAAAGTAGACGTAGAGAGGATGTTTCTCTGGTGGGGCAATCTAGAACGAGAGGTCATAGTTTTAGGATAAGGGGTAGCAGATTTAAAACAGAGATGAGGAGAAATTATTTCTCTCAAAGGGTCATGAATCTGTGGAATTCACTACTCCAGAGTGCGGTGAATGCCGGGACATTGGGTAAATTTAAGGAGGAGGTAGACATTAATTAGAAATGGGTTGAAGGATTATGGAGAACGGGCAGGAAAATGGAGTTGAGGCCAAGATGAGATCAGCCATGATCGTATTGAATGGCGGAGAAGGCTCGAGGGGCTGAATTGCCTGCTCCTGCTCCTAGTTCTTATGTTCTTATATAACAAATTGTACCAGTAGAATATGCTGTGGCCCTTCGATTGAATGTTAACATGTTCTTCTTCATTGTCATTAGGAGAGAATGTAAAGGAGTTCTTCTTCAGGGTTGCATCATTGACCTTTGAAGCCAATGTACTGGCTGAGCTAGAAAAGACTGGCCCCAGGAAGATTGGGGACGTCGTTCGTAAGTATAGCTGTTCATAAAATATATCACTCCTTTTCAGTAGTAGCTATTCAGATCCCAGTAGTTTTAATGGTAGCAGCAATCATGGAAAAGACATTCATTTGGGGATGTGGAGACGCTAATTAAAATATCTATTTTAAAATATGGATATTGCTCCCCTCTAAGTGAGTGCCGGATCTTGGCTCAGTCATCAGAGGTGAGGCAGGCCACCTAGGCAAGGAAAATAAAAGTGAGCAGTCAATTTCATGGGGCTCTACATACCTCCTAACAGATATTGATGCTTAGTGGCGATGGGACCAAGTCATTCAACTGCCCTGTCAACTGGCAAAGTGGATTAGGATGCTGACACTGGAGGGAGGGAAAGGAAGAAATAACTATTCAAAAAGTCAGTCAAGCTGGGTGTGGAACCATCCCCCAACATGATTCAGTAGGGGTCATTTTTAACTCCTGACTGGCATCTTTTTTCATCTTTTAACATGGTTTTGCATTATGAAGTAATGGGCAGTAACCCGGATCGCACTCATTCGGAACGGGTGTGGGGAGTGGGTGGATAGCTGGGGATGGAGGTGGTTGCGTATATTTCATTTGTACCTCACAATTGTAATCAGGGTCCTACATAGGAGCCTGATTTTCATATTGCAAGTGACATCCCAGCTGAAGCAGACCAGAATGCTACCCAAGATGATGGCAGCCAAAGTAGCATTGGTAAAAGTGGCATTAAAAGACCCAATGACATTCCCATGCCTGGACCTCAGTGTCTTTAGAAGAGTAGAGAAAGTCTGATTGGGATACAGGGGAGGGCATGTTACAAAGTTGTAAGTAGTCATTCTACCACAATCTGAGTAAAATACCTCCAAATTTATTTTTATTGGAATAAATTATAATAAGCTTGAATGTACAATCTTGTAATTTTTTTTTTTACAAATACCTTTTTTCTCTACAGGCATCAACAACAATGACAAAAACCTGTTTAAAAATGCAAAGAAATCCAAGCCTAACTGCTGTCAGTGACAGAGAGCCACACTGCCAATGTCAGAGATTACATGTTGCACTACTTTCATATCTTAACCAAAGACTTCTCACGCCATCAAAATAATGTCACTAGCCACTCACTGAAACTTCGTAATGCAAAACCATGTTAAAAGATGAAAAAAGATGCCAGTCAGGAGAATGTCCAGCAAGGAGCCCTGTCCGCTTGAGAATATCTCCAAGAATTCGCTGTCAAGCCTTTGCCATATATGTCAATTCTGCTTCACATTATAATTATGAATGGAAAAATCTAACATTCCGATGTGCTGAAGCTCACTTTGATGCCAATTGGGTTGAACTCAGTGCGAGATCCAGGAAGAAAACCATTGTTGGAGATTTTGTGTCTCGTGCCATTGGTGTGCACAACCTAAAAAATCATTTCTGCAGAACAAAATTAAAGAGCATAGGTCTGAAAAGGAAGCTATGAGGCTGGTGTGGTGCACACTAAAATACATTTCAGTAGATTTTCCTGATTGTATACGTGGGGCACGACAAGTAGAGGAAAGCCAGGCAGGGAGTATCACACGCTCTTACATGAGCCTACTCATTGTCTCTCCATATACATTAATGGAGGGAAAATTGAGTGGGCTCCCTTACATGCTGCTCCCCGCTTGATTTTCCTATATTTTTCACATCCGGGTTGTCCAATAACCCCAAGTGCAGGACCAGGAAAATCAGCCTATTTTCAACAGTATGCAAAGACTCAACAAGATTGCACATAGCATCACAAATCAACAATATTCCTAGTTCTATACTAAACCAAAGTCTTGTGATGTTTTTATGTACTCAGTGCTAATGTGAGGAACTGTAGAGTTTGAATGTTTAGTGTTAAGGAGACACTGTTGACATGTTAGGACATTTTTCAACACCAGGATCCTTAATCCTGCCAGCGTAACGAGTCAATCCAAAAATATAATTCTTTGTGTAATTAATTTTGAGATGATTCAACTGCATGATTATCTGCGCAAACTGCACAATATTTCCTTTCTCTTTCATTTGTATAAGCTAGCCTTTTGCAACATTTGACAAAAATTAAGTCAAAGTTTTAAAATATAAAGTGAAACGAGGTAATTATACTGCAGTTTGCCAGTTTCCCCTGCAGCAGACAGGTGTAAATTTCCCTGTGTAAGTGCTAAGCACAGACAATGTGGATGAAGAGCCAAGCTGATGGATCTCTGCCCCTTGACGATGCCCCAGGATTTCTGAGACTCTGCCAAGGGGACAGAGATAGACTGTAGTGCAGGCTGGGACAGTCATTAAAATAAGGTAGGAGAGGGTATTCCTGACTCTCCCATCTTATTTTCTTGTTCCCCGGGACCCAGGTGTCCATTTGGAGGGATGCCCTGAAGAAGCAGGCCTTAAGACCTCGTATCTAGTTGCTGTTCAGTTGAAGGATCAGAGAATGGCAGGCAGCAGCCTTTAGACAAGACTCCATCTTTTCGGCACAATCATTCTATTTTCTCCCTTGCTGCTGCTGGTTGTCCCCTGCAGAGAAGGCAGTCTGGAGCTTGGACCTCACCTTTCTGTGTATTGATGAAGCTGAGATATTGCTCAATGGTTTTCACACATCAAGTTCCGTATTCGATTCTGTTGTACATCCCACACCTTTACTTCTGTAACTTTCAAGGGAAAGTGATATGCAGATTGACTCAGGGCCGCAACTCATTAACATTAATTTTATTTACTTTATTTTTTGAGAGATTATTTAGTTATATTTCTGCCTTTTTGGTTATAAGTACTTTGGGACATCCTGAGGCCATGGAAGGTGTTATATAAATGCTAGTTCTTTGTATTTCAATCCCCTTCCTTCACCTGTCTGCTGCAATAACCTGCTCCCAAGCTGTCAAGTTCTTGTGGTGTCCTGACCAATATTCCTTACTCACCCAAATTGGCTGCCATCTTTGCCTGCATAACATTAATGACTGCATCTAAAAAGCAATTTGTTGCTTATTAAGTGCTTTGGAATGCCCTAAGGATATGATAAAGTTTAATTACAGTTGCACTGTACCATTCCATATGATGCCTAACTCTAGATAAATCGAAACAGCAGAGCAAGCCTTCTAGAGGGTTGTTTTGTGAGAAAAGTTAAAGAAAATTTATGTTACTCAACTCTCATTGGTTTATAATATCAGTTTAGTAAAGTCATGTTTTTTAACTTTAAATTCATGGGAAATATATCCCATGTGTCTATACTTATGAGCCAACCTACAGTACATTCTGATGACTGAATCTGCAGCACGCAAACTTGCTTGTTGCACTGTATAATTATTTTAATGAAAGGGAGTCACCTTTATTCATTTCGGTTTGTATCAAAAATATGTATTAAATACTTGTCCAAATAGAAATTACATGGGGCAGAGTTTAACTTTAATTGGCATCAGAAAACCGCTCCTCACCAGCCCACGCCCCCATACACCCCACCTGATTTTCCCTTTCATTGACTTCCATGGGAAGAATAATTAGCTGGGGTGTATGATGGCCAATCCACTACTACCCATTCCCCACCACCCCACCCGCCCCTGGCAAAAGTTATTGTTTACCCCATAGTGTTGTCACTTCATCAAAGTGACCTAAACAGCCTTTCTTTGTAGTATGAGCATTTACAGTATCATTGTGTCCTAAATTCTTTCTTCTGCTTGCAAATAAGTTTAGGGGTTAAACATCTACCAAAACCGATTTTTTGATTTACACATTTAAGTCTAGCAGTACAACTCTCAATTTGCTGCCCATTTTGGAAGATTATTATATGGAAATAATGAAGGCACAGTATGGAGAGGTTATAGATAATTCAGTCAACTGGTTTTAAAAGTGCCACTGGTAGAGACGCTATATGGCATCCGTAACAAAAACATTCAGAATGAGTTAGGGCAATGGGATTTCAGACAGATGCATTCATCACTAATATCCAGTAGTGTGATTTAGATTTGTTTCTTGTTGTGAGTAGAGTAGGCATTTGGGAATTCAATCCACCCATATGAAAACCAAAAGGTACTAACCCAAAATTGAACTCAGTGGAGCAATGAGAACTTTGGGATAAAGCGAGTGAAAAGGGCAATGATTAGTTCTATGACAATCTTGCACAGTATTGTACGCAAACCTATTGATAGAAGCACAATTGGTTCCTCCATGTTTGCAGTTATCCTGGGTGATTAATCTTTTTCTGTGTGTGTGCGCTCATTTTAGTAATCATAATTTTTTATAAGCCGCAGCTTTATGTTCAACTTTTTTTCACTTTACTGTAGAATGATACATGTTTCTGCAATAAAGATGTTTTCACTATTATAAAAGCTGTCTAGTCAAGAGTGGACCTACTTTAATGCCTGAGGCCTATATATAGTGTGAACTGTAATAGGTTTAGAGGCAGTTGGAGTAAACTGGGAGAGAGCTAAGGATCTATTTCCGTTCATGGTATGCTAAGCACTACCCAGCAACAGCAGCAGCACAACGAGGTGAGACTTCAATCCATACAAATCCACAAACAGCACTGCAGGACCTTTAGCAGTATCTTAAAAAAAACTTCTCTTGTCTTGTAGGATGGAAGTGGGGATAGAGGGTAATAAAAAATGTGCAGAAGCTTTACACCATACAGAAGGAGGGAGAAAACAAAATGATGGATTAATGGCTCTGGGTTATAGAGTAGAGTCATAGAGAGATACAGCACTGAAACAGGCCCTTCGGCCCACCGAGTCTGTGCCGACCCTCAGCCACCCATTTATACTAATCCTACATTAATCTCATATTTCTTACCACATCCCCAACTTCCCTCAATTCTCCTACCACCTACCTACACTAGGGGCAATTTACAATGGCCAATTTACCTATCAACCTGCAAGTCTTCGGCTGTGGGAGGAAACCGGAGCACCCAACGGAAACCCACGCGGTCACAGGGAGAACTTGCAAACTCCGCACAGGCAGTACCCAGAACCGAACCCGGGTCGCTGGAGCTGTGAGGCTGCGGTTGTTCTCAAATGTTTCTGTGACACTGAGATCAAAATGCTTTTACTTCAGAGAATGCCATAAAGCGCAGACACATCAGCAGCCCTTTCAAAGGTAAAGGATGCAAGCTTCAGGGTTTGACAACATCAGCGACCAACCTTTACATGGATTTCATGAGTTGTCATTGTATTAGCTGCCTTCTATCCTTGGAGCTGATCCCATACACCCATGAGCTTGCATCATAATATTATTTCACATCATGACACAGTGCACAGTCTGCAGCACAAATATAAACAACTGTGTCATTCTGGGATATAGGGTGAAATCGTATCAGCCCTACAGAGGTTTCTTTGGAGGTTTTAGAATGTCATGTGTCATGTAAGCTCCCCAACCTTTTCCCGCTTTCAAAAGATCTTCTCAAAGGCAGGTTCCCTGTGGTAGCGGCTGCCCGCCCAATAGTGGCGGGTTTACAATCAAAGCATTTAAAAGGACAATGAGTCCCTATTTTTGGACACAGCTGGAATCTTGCAAGCAGTGCATGGGTCCCTGGCAGTGTCAGACCCCAGTAGTGTCAGACCCTGGCAGGTGAGAGGGAACAACAAGAGGTCGGGGCCTCGTTGTATTTGAGGCTGTTGAAGAGCTCACCAGCAGCAAATGGCCAGGCTGCTGTCTACTCATATCACAGCCTTGCCATTGAGTGAAGAGATCATGGAGATGGATGTTCTCAATGACCAAATGCAGTAAACCTTGTATCTGCTCCACAGATGCTAATAGCGGCTGCAGTGCCTCAATGCCGATTCATCAGTCCAACCTCCTCAGCTGTCACAACGGGGCTGCCGGCTTGCATTGGGATGGGCCTTGATGTCCTGCGCTTCCCCCATAAAGAACCTGTCCCCCTTCCTTAAGTGGATGGCGAATGCGGAGACCGCCTCTTAATTGGCTGCCTGCCAAAAGACTCCAATGTCTCATTTAGGGTCAGAACCTGGAAATGGTCACGACACCTGAAAGAAAACCTTTAAAGAGGAGACGATTTTGCCCATAGGTTCACCTTGTTAAAACAAATTAAAGCGAAGAAATCATTTAAAGTTAGAATGTGACTCTATCTGTTTTGACCAGCACAACTCCGCATACATAATTTGTGAGTATTAAAGTTTTATCAACAGCAAATTGATGAATGGTCAAATAATTTGATTTTGGTGTTTTTGGTTGGTCTGGATATTGGGAGAAATCCCTATTCTTCAAGAAGTGTCATGGGATATTTTACCTGAGCAGGCAAATGGGGCCTTGGTTTAACATTTCATTTGAAAGTTGGCACCTCCAACAATGCAGCACTCCTTCAATAATGCACAAGTCGAAATGTGCAGAAATCTGAAGTAGGATTTGGGCTTCTGGCATTCTGCTCTTTTCAGAGGTATTTGCCTCTTGCTCCTGTTTTGTCTACTGATGCCATCATAAGAGCAACAGAGCCTCTGAGCAGGTTGAATATCTGCCCTTTCAATTGAGGAATGGTAAGTGAAACACTGGGGGGGGGACAGACAAGTACACTTTGTGTGTCCGATGTATTAGACTTAGAAACTGAGTCCTGTCTGTCCCTTAGAAATTACATTTCTAAGGATTGCATCTGTTGTGTGTGTATCAATAAAAAAGGGACTTTGGGAGACAATGATGCTTCACTCAGATTTATTCTGGAATTTTTCTCTCAAAGGCTTTAAACGTCTCCAGATATTTATCATTAAACTGTGGTTGCAGGTGATCGGGGACACAAGTTGAACATTTGTATCTCTCTTTAATTCGCTTTCCTCCTTCACTTTCCTCAATGCAGATTGTAGCAATACCTATAAAGGAAACAAAGCACATTACAAGACATACACAGAGGAGAAAGACAATAAGTCACATCTACACTGCCAGAAAGAATTCTGCCTTCCCCTCCCCCTTCCTCCATGACATCATCCAAATATTTCTGAAATGACTGCAGATTTTTACTTCCACTATCTTACTCGGCATTCCATTCATGTTAAGCAAAGCTAGAATGATAAAATGTTTCAAATATATTCCTTATATTTCTTCTGTCTGAATCCTCATGCTTATAACTCTATATGGGTGGTTGGCTATTTTTGTTTTGGTGAGCTAGGTGGCTGACACAGGCAGAAACCCATCACCATACTGAAGTATCTCCAAATAAAGCTACCTAGCAATCCACATAGTTTCTCTTTGCCCAATGTGGAATGCACACTGTAAGAATCCTGGAAAATCCCTACATTGGGTTTTCTTACTAATTAATGAGAATGAACTTAAATATTATGACTGGCTGTGCATTTCTTTAATTTCATCATCATAACACCTAATCTTATACTGAACTATTTTATTCCTGCTTGTGATATACCTGGATAAAAGCAGCTGAGAAGTGACTTTGTTGATGGGGAATTGTGGTTTGGACTTTCGTTGATCAAGTATTTTTGACCCTGATGGTTTTGAAAGGGACCAAATCGTAAAAAGGTAAACCTCGGCGGAAATCTAGCAGAGTGCACAAACTGGCAGTCTGCTGCATGACAGCTAAAAGATAAACACCTGAGCAGAACTTCAGAGGCCCAAATGTGCATACAGCCGAGACAAAGCAGCCAAGTACCAAGGCCACTATTTTTTTCTTGCTTTAATCAAGCTTGGAATTGGAATGTTTTCGAGCTAATAGGAGTTTGAGCCAGAGATCTTGAGAGTTTGACCTGCCTTGGGCAGGCAGATGGACAAATGACATCTTTTGTAATTGGGCCGTTCAAATAATACCAAAGTAATTATTGGGTTAAATCAGTCTTCATAGACCTTGTTGTGTAAAGAAAGTATAAGAGGAGATTCCCCAAACACAGAAATTGTAGAGCTATTAGGTGTTGCATTGACTGATGCGATGGGACCCAGGTCACCACCAGGGAGTTGTTACATGGAGATTGTGCTTCCACCCAGGATGTAATGGTAATGCTGTTGCACTTTGATATGACAGCTTAGACATTAGCATATGTCAAGTTTTACTTATACTGAATAAAATATAACCACTGTCACTAATAAGGATTATCACTTTGAATCATTTCAGAACTTGGGAATTAGGGGTTAAAGGATTAATTGACTCTAATTACCTCAAATTCTAGCAACACTCTGTCCCCATAGGGACACATTCCATTTACCTAAGTCCAGGAGGCTTAGGTGCAAACTGGTAAGTGACCAAACCTAAGGACCCCTGGGTACTTTTGGAATTTGCCAGCCAATACCATGTATCCTACCTGAACAGAACACTGGTAAGCTTCCCGCTGTTTGTCCAGACCATCAGCACATGAGCTTTCTGGGTTATGTGAAACTAGGTGGGATGAATCCCAGTTGCCTTTGATAGTTCTGTGACTCCAGGTCATAATAATTAGCCAAGCTAGCTGGTTCATCAATTAGCAACACTCAGATATATTGTGAACCTGCCTGGCTCATGGCTCAGAGCATTGAGTCTGTCATTGAGGGATGTCCTAGTTCCACCATCAGGCATGTAACTTTGGAACCAACTCTACCCCAAAGAAACGTCACGTACCCCCTTTTCCTTCAAGAAGGATAATGACTAGTTGCTCAGCTGTCTGCATGGGGTCCAGTTACTAGTAGACTCCTGTAGGGATATATCACATTTCGCATTAAATGAGTTACAAAATCAGTGTTAGCTTCCAAAAAATGCCCCTGAACTGGATTTGAAATTGAAGTTTATGATTACAACATACCAGATCGAAAATTAATATGGACTGGATATTGTATTGGGAAGGCTGAAAGGATCACTTTGCCTGCTCAATAGTGTCAGACCACGATTGGACATTCAGGGAGGGGGAGCTTAATGAATACTTTTAACATTCCCTTTCAACATTCCTTTCAAGGTTGAGCCAAATGGCCTTCCCTCACTTTTCTGACAGTGGTGGTTATTGTTCAATTAAAACACCAGAATAATGTCGGCAGAAGTTAAAAGGTGTGCTTTGGGTGTTTACTACCGGCAGTGATCAATTGGCATTATTTTCTTTCCCCACCTGCTATAGTTCCACCTTGTTCTTCAATGAGCGCAATTGCAGCCTCCATTGTGCCTCCGGTCTCAATCCACTGGTCCACTAACAGAATTCGTAAACCTGAAATCACAATATTCAAAACATTGCTGAAAATAGACATGTTGTCGAAGCTTTTCATCTTGCACTCATCAGGACAAACCGCAGAAATAACCAATATGGGGAAAACAACAACTTATACTGCATGAGAAGAGAGTTCTGATTGGTTGGCAAGTGAAGTCTGATTGGTAGAGGTGTTGCCATGGAGAATGAACCAGTTTATGGTGACTGACAGTTAACTGCCAAGCTTTGTTTGAAATTTCACCAGGCAACTTGTATTTTTGCCCCTGCCCCACAGCACTCACCATCCTCTACTGAGAGTAGCAGCCACCCTGCAAAGATGCTTTGTAGTTAGCTGGTAGGAACTATGCAAGAGTGGCCCAGTGTGGAATTTCCTTTGTTTTTCCCTCTCCCCTTGTGATTAAGTACTTATTCTTTGCTTGGTGCTCCCCCACAATCTCCCAGCTGGGACCAGTAACTCAAAAACTGAGCAATCACCTCATTCTACCTTTGTGAGGCCATGCTTCTTCCAGACATATGTCATTCATCAGTGGAAGAAAGAGAGAAGGGAGAAGGGATAAAAGAGATAGCGCATCACCGAGGCACTGATCGCACAAGAAATATGTCATTGTCAACAAGCTGTATGCTTATTCAACACAAGGGGTACTAATATGCAGTAGGCTCTTTATAAGTCAATGTCATCACTCAAATGGACAATTATAATGGTAGGCCAGTCTTTTTAAGAGAAGTTGATTACTGACAGTTCCATCTAAACAATAACTTGGATTTTGTATCAACCTATAGCTAAAATACCATAGAGGCAGCAACCACACTGTCAATTCAAATGCCCATGGTGCTATCTGAAGAAGGGAAGTAAGCATCCAACAAGTACCCCATCCAAAAAATTCAGATAAACTGGGCAAGTTCCCACTTTGTTCAAAGGTTCATATCTGAAATGCTGGGCTGAATTTTTGCCTTGGGTGTGGGAAACAAGAGCCGGGACTGTTTCCAGATCCCGAACCCAAACCCCGAGGGGAAACAATCACTGACCTTGGAATATTGACCTGTGCCCCCTCTTAATTGGCAAGGTTCCCTGTCCAATTAAGCGCGGCAGGCTGGCTCTCAAGCTGGAGATCCAATCAGAGGCCTTCCAGCTAAGTAACTAAGAGGGCGCTTCAACAAGAAGGTGTCCCCTCAGCCACTTTTTCAAAACTTTAATTAAAAATTGTAAATAGCAGCCAGGCCACCACTATGGAGGGAGATCCCCTCTACAGGGCAGCCGCTGGTGGGGAGGACCTGTAGGCCTGCCAAGAGTGCTGGAATCCCTGCCTGCTGCTGGGCGCCCGCCTCCAGGCAGTTAGCCTGCTTCCTGTCGCATCGGGAAACTGGAGGCAGACTGGAAAATTCCAGTCAGCCTCCTTAACGTACCCTTAACAAGGATCTTAACAAGCCTAATTACCTACTCACCTTGTGGGGGAGGGCAGCCTTCCAGGTTCTGAATCCGCATCAGGAAACTGGTATGCCAGCTGGTGTCGTAATTTTTGGGCCCCATTTGCCTCTTTTTCCTGACATTGGCGGGGCCCAAAAATTCAGCCCATTAACTTGTCTGTTATCTCCACAGATGCTGCCTGGCCTGCTGAGGGTTTCTTGCATTATCTGTTATTATTTCAGATTTTCACACCTGTAGCATTTTGTTCAAGCTGGTCATTCATCTCATTTTCCATTTGTGGAATTTTGCTATATGTAACTGGCTGCTATTTATGTTTATGCAATAACAATGGCTGAGCTTCAAAAGTAATTCTTTTTTGTATTGTCCTGAGGATATCTGTTGCTTTGTAGATGCAAATTCTTCCTAATATTCTGTGCATATCATCTTCAAGAGATTTGCCCTTTAACATCATCTCTCCAGACTGTAGAGTTTGATCTCTAATCTTTACTTGTCACCTAGCTCATCCCCTTCACACTTGACATTTTCGTGTTGCTCTTCTTTGCACCCCCTCCAATTCATGGATACCCTATTGTACATTTTATTCTGAGACATTTACATAGGATATACAGTACAGAAACAGGCTATCTGACCCAACCAGTCAATGCTGGCATTTATACTCTGCTCGAGCCTCCTCCCATCTTTCCTCATCTAAATCTATCAACATAACCCACTATTCCCTTTTCTTTCATATTGTCACGCTCACGAAGGGAACAGTGATGAAATATGAAATGAACTGGAGGAATTGTGAAATAAAAGTCAACTGTTGAATTGAACTACAAATGGAGATATTTATGCCACAGGCAAAATGGATTAGATGTCAGGTGACCCCTCCTGCACTCTCAATAAACATACCTGTCTGTTGAAGACAAAACCGATTATCGACATCTGAATTAGCTTTGGGGAAAATACATTAAAATGTAAGTCAGCATATTTCATGCAAACAGCTCCTATCTTCAGGAATGGAGCAAACAAAGCTGTTGTAGACAGACTGACTCCACAGCCAAGACTAAAATAATATATGTGAAGTAGCACCTATTCATTAGAATGGACCACATTCAGATGCTATCATTGAACAATGGTTCCCATATCCTGGAACATTGTATGAATCACCTCAGGGGAGAGAGCCCTTAGTCACCTGACTGACTCCCCAACCTGACAATTTTCTACCTTAAAAGGTATCTGGAGAGAGAGAGAGGCAGAATAGCAGAACAGCTAGAGAAGATCTTTTCCAACTAAGGTTCTATTAGTCTATTATTGGACACCTTATTGAAGGCCTTTTAAGATTCCAGATGAATCACATCTACTGCATTACCAATGTCTACACTCACTGTTACTTCCTCAAAAAATTTAATAAGGTTGGTCAAGCAATATTTTCCCTTTGAAATCCACGTTGACAATTCATTATTATAGTTTTCTAGATGTTCTCTCTCCTTTAGTTGGGATTCCATTATTTTCCTACCACTGATGTTAAGCTGACTGGTTTATAATTCCCTGGGCATATTCTGTCCCTCTTAAATATATGAATTACTTAAGTGTTTCAGTTTCACATACAAATCAGATGACCCAAGGGTGATTTCCAGTTTGTACTTCAGATTTTCTTAAATTAGTTGATTTACCTGCATCTGGTTGAAAGCTGGCTTTGAAAAGTCAAAGATAAGGTTTGTTGGCTGGAGCTGTGATTTAATACGAACCGATTTGTGATTTACAAATTGGTGGTAGTTAATTCTCTGCATTTTGAGATCTTTTAGATTGCAATCTTTATAGTTGAAGAACATTATACTTGAATTGTACACCATTCCCTCCGCTTGGCTCCAATTCACAGAATCACAGAACTGTTATAGCGCAGAAGAAGGCCATTCAGCCCATCATGTCCGCACCAGCTCTCTGAAAAGCAACTCACTCAGTTCCATTCCCCTGCCTTCTCCTTGTAATCCTGCACATTCTTCCTTTTCATATAACTGTCTAATTCCCTTTTGAATGCTTCAGTTGAACCTGCCTCCACCACGATCTCATGCAATGCATTCCAGAATATAACCACTCACTGCATGAAAAAGTTTTTCCGCTTGTCACTTTTGCTTCTCTTACCAAATACTTTAAATCTGTGCCCTCTTGTTCTCAATCCTTTCACGAGTGGGAGCAGTTTCTCTCTATCTACTCTGTCCCGACCCCTCATGATTTTAAATACCTCTATCAAATCACCTCTCGGCCTTCTCTTCAAGGAAAACAATCCTAACTTCTCCAATCTATTTTCATAACTGAAGTTCCTGATCCCTGGAACCATTCTTATGAATCTCTTCTGTGCTCTCTCCAATGCCCTCATGTCTTTCCTAAAATGCGGCGCCCAGAATTGGATGCAATACTCCAGTTGAGGCCGAACTAGTGTCTTATACAAGTTCAACATAACCTCCTTGCTCTTGTATTCTATGCCTCTATTAATAAAGCCCAGGATACTGTATACTTTCTTAACTGCTCTCTCAATCTGTCTTGCTACCTTTAATGACTTATGCACATATACACAGAGGTCCCTCTGTTTCTCCACCCCCTTTAGAATTGTGCCCTTTATTCTATATTATCTCTCCACGTTTTTCCTACCAAAATGAATCACCTCACATTTCTCTGCATTAATCTTCATCTGCCACCTGTCTGCCCATTCCACCAACTTGTCTGTGTCCTTTTGAGGTCCTACACTATCCTCCTCACAGTTCACAATGCTTCCAAGTTTCGTATCATCTGCAAACTTTGAATTAGTGCCCTGTACACCAAGGTCTAGGTCATTAATATATATCAGGTAAAGCAAGGGTTCCAACACTGATCTCTGGGGAACTCCACTACAAACCTTCCTGCAGCCCAAGAAACATCCATTAACCACGACTCTTTGTTTCCTATCCCTCAGCCATTTTCATATCCATGTTGCTACCATCCCTTTTATTCCACGAGCTACAAGTTTGCTCACAAGTCTGTTGTGTGACACTGTATCAAATGCCTTTTAAAAGTCCATGTACACCACATCAACAGCATTGCCCTGATCAACCCTCCCTGTTACCTCCTCAAAAAACTCCAGCAAGTTAGTTAAACATGAATTTCCCTTAAGAAATCCATGCTGACTTTCCTTAACTAACCCGCATTTTCCCATGTGTCTATTGATTTTGTCCCAAATTATTTTTTATATAAGTTTTCACGCCACTGAAGTTAAACTGACTGGCCTGTAGTTGCTGAGATTACCTTTACACTCTTTTTTGAACAAGGGTGTAACGTTTGCAATTCTCCAGTCCTCTGGCACCACCCCGGAGTCTAAGGAAGACTGAAAAATTATGGCCAGTGCCTCTGCGATTTTCACCCTCACTTCCCTCAGTATCCTTGGATGCATCTCATCCGACCTAGTGCTTTATCCACTTTAAGTTCAGACAATCTATCTAATACTTCCTCTTTATCAATTTTAAACCCCTTTAATGTCTGACTTACCTCCTCTTTCAACATTGCCTGGGTTGCATCTTCTTCCTTGGAAAAGACAGATGCAAAGTATTCATTTAATTCCTCAGCTATGCCCTCTGCCTCCATGTCTAAATCCCCTTTCTGGTCTCTAATTGGCCCCACTCCTCCTTTTGCCACCCTTTTACTATTTATATGCCTATAGAATTTCCTTTAATTCTAGCTGCCAGTCTCTTCTCATGCTCTCTTTTGGCTTCTCTCATTTGCTTTTTCACTTCCCCTCTGGACCTTTCATATTCAGTCTGGTTCTCGATAGTATTTTCTACCTCGCATCTGTCATAAGCACACTTTTTCTTCTTTATCTTAATCTCTACCTCTTTTGTCATCCAGGGAGCTCTGGATTTGTTTGCTATACTTTTCCCCTTCAAGGGGACATACCTTGACTGTGCCCGAACCATCTCTTCTTTGAAGGTAGCCCATTGTTCATCTACCGGTTTTCCTGCCAGCTTTTGACGTCAATTTTTTCACCCCAGCTCCATTCCTAACTCATTGAAGTTGGCCTTCCCCCAGTTAATTATTCTTACCCTGGATTTCTTTTTGTCCTTTTCCATAGTCAGCCTAAACCTTATGATACAATGATCACTATCCCCTAAATGCTCTCCTACTGACACTTGATCCACTTGACCCACCTCATTCCCAAGAACCAGGTCTAGCAGTGCCTCCTTTCTTGTTGGACTAGCAACATACTGTTGCAGAAAATTTTCCTGAACACACTCTAGGAACTTTTGCCTTTCACTGCCCCTTTACACTACTATTATTCCAGTTTATGTTTGGATAATTAAAGTCCTCCATTAAAATTACCCTATAATTTTTGCACCTCTCTGTAATTTCCTTGCAAATTTGTTCCTCCGTGTCCCTCCCACTAGCTGGTGGCCTATAGACAACACCGAGCAATGTAACCACACCTTTTTTGTTCCTTCACTCTAGCCAAATTGATTCTGTCCTCCACCCCTCAGGGACATCTTTTTTCTCCAGCACTACAATGCTCTTCTTAATCAATACCATCTTTTTCCGTTTCCTTTCTTCCCTGAACAACTTGTATCCAGGAATATTTAACACCCAGTCCTGCCCTTCTTTGAGCCAGGTCTCTGTTATAGCCACAACATCGTATTTCCACATGGCAATCTGCACCTGTACCTCACCAATCTTATTAACCACACTCCGTGCATTCACACACATGCACATTAACCCTAATTCACACTTTGTTACTTTCTTCCTTAATCTGACCCCACCTAATAACGTACTATTCCCTGCTCTCGTCTTATCTATATCCCCTAGTATTCTGTGAACCTTGCTATTTCTCTGTAATACTTGCTCCTGGTTCCCACACCCCAGACAAGTTACCCGTTTTGCTTCCCTCCAATCTGAGCTCCCTCTCAGTTTCCCAACCCCCTGACAATTTAATTTAAACCCTCCCCAACAGCACGAGCAAATCTTCCTGCAAGGGTATTCGTCCCAGTCCTGCTAAGATGCAACCAGTCTATCTTGTACACTTCTCACCTGCCCCAGAACCAGTCCCAATGTCTTAGAAATCTGATGCCCTCCCTCCTACACTCGTCCTCCAGCCAAGTGTTCAATCGTTCAATTCTCCTCTTCCTCTGCTCACTCGTGCATGGGACTGGGAGTAATCCTGAGATTACTGCGTTTGAGGTCCTGCTTTTTAATCTCCTTCCTAACCCCATAAAATCTGCTTTCAGGACCTCATCCCCCTTCTTACCTATGTCATTGGTACCAATGTAGACCACGACCTATGGCTGTTCACCCTCCCCCAGAAGAATGTCCTGCAGACTCTCCGCGACATCCTTGAACCTGGCACCAGGGAGGCAAAACACCATCCTAGAGTCACCTTTAATGCCGCAGAAACACCTGTCTGTTCCTTTAACTAATGATTCCCCTATCACTACTGCTCTTCCTCCCTCTTGTACAGCTGAGCCACTTGGCTCTGACTGCATTCCACTGAGGAACCATCACTCTCACCAGTATCCAAAATGGAAAACCGATTAGTGAGTGAGATCATATCAGGGGACTCCTGCACTACCTGCCTGGTTTTCTTAGACTGTCTGGTGGTCACCCATTCCCTATCTGCCTGCATGCTTCTAACCTGTGGTGTGACCACCTCCCTAAACGTGCTATCCAATTAGTCCTCCGCCTCGTGGATGCACAACCGTGACTCCAGCTGCCACTCAAGTTCTGCAGCTGGTGACACTTCCTGCTGATATGTTTGTCTAGGACACATGGTGCGTCCATGACTTCCCACATGCCACAGGCTGTACATTCCACTCGGCAGAGCTGCCCTGCCATACCTTAACTTTACAGACTATTTATTACAAGCTTACCAATTACTCACCAAACAGCTCCTTCCACTGCACCGAAGCTACAACCAAATACTGGAGGGTTAAAAAAGTAGAAAAAAAAAGAAAAGAGTAGCACCTCCACCCCCTTCACTGAACTCGACACTCAACAAAGCTTACCTGTATACTCAATTGGTCCAGGATATAACTGAGAGAGGTTTAAATTACATTACCCTTTCCTGTATTGCGATTGTTTCCTCATTATATCATCACAGTGTAAGTAGTGGGTACAGTGGTGTAGTGGTTATTTCAAAAGATCAGTAATCCAGAGGCCTGGTCTGGCCTAATGACACAGCTAAAGTTAGTTCAAATCCAACCATGGCAGTTTGAGAATTTGAATTTGTTTTCAAAGATGGCATGAAGTTATCGAATTTTCTTAAAAACTCAACTGGTTCACCAATGTCCTCTAGGGAAGGAAACCAGGTGTTAGTAGCCAGTCTAACTTTTATGTTACTCCAGTGCCATATCAACATGGTTGACATTTAACTGCCCTCTGAAGTGGCTTAACAAGCCATTTACTTGAAGGCAGCTAGAGGTGGACAATAAATGCCAGACTTATCACTGACACCCAGAGAATGAAAGGTAAAATTATATATCACCAAAGACCAACCTGTTTTAACCACATCAGTGCGCATTTCTAACACCTTCCGTCGACCTGTATAGTCAGAGTAGGTTTTGTTCTCGGTTTCTACGCAGCTGTGTCCCTCTTTCCGGATTGTTAAAAACCCTTTTCCAAGACGGTTGGCTATAGCTGCTCCTAAAATCACAAAATAAGAGGTTTGCATCTCAGTAGTGTTGAGTAAACTTTTAAATCAAATATTCTGTCCTCAGTCTTCCTCAGTTGAAGTATAGTCCTGAAATAGTCCTGAAATATGGATATTTTCCATACGCAAGACTAGAATCATTGCATAGTGCCATTGCTCCCAGCAAATCAGTAACTGTCCTTAATTCTGTCAGTCACCTAGCATAGCCCCTATCTTTGCTCCGTCAAGTCACAGAACAGCTAAAGTCAGTTGAAATGTCGCAGCAAAGAATCAACATATTCATGAGATGAGTGGCATGGGGAGATGGGAAAGAAGAACAAAATCTAAAAGGAAAGGCTAAAAGTTTGTAATTTTATCATGGACATACTGACTGAGAACTACTAACTTAGGACAGAGTTAAGGATGCAATTTTCATTGTCGACATATGGCAGTGCATTTATGCAGTTGGCAAATATGGAGTGGACTGTTTAGTGAACAAAGAGTACTTTTACGAACAATCCAGTACAGCGTATAAAACTGAATTGAAATCAGTGTTAGAATGCAGCTTGTATTCTAGCTAGTACTGTAGTTTGTATTGTAGGTAGCACTGCAGTTTCTATTCTAGGTAGTACTGCAGCTTGTATTCTAGGTAGTGTGACAGAAACCACACCTGCCAAAATGAGATATTAATTTTGTCATATGGAACATTATTTTGAACTGTTACTGGACATTGAAATAACTTGTTTAAAAAGACCACAGGACTGAACGGCTGAAAACATGGCTGCACATTTGCATTCTGAGAGACAGTTGAATAGAGAGACAATGGGAATGCCTCTCTGATTCAATGAGCTAGATGGATTTTGTCAATAGTGATTATCAAGAGACATGGAGAGTCATTGAGCCAGCATTCCACCCCCCTTCCCCCACTGAGAGTGTCCGGTAAGTTTGGAGGAATCCACAAATCTCGCAGGCGAAGCTACTCCAAACAAGGAGCTAGTCACATGACTAACCTGCTGGCCAACCTGGGGTTTTTTAAATTGTGCCTGACACAAAACAGTTTTTGAAAGAGACTGCAACTGAACTTCAAGAAGAGACCATCTCTCTCTCTCGCTTCCACTCTCTCATGCAAAGTTCCAGGGATCCACAGAAGTAACTTAAGCCTCAAGACAGAAGACCAGCGAAACAAGTTTGAAACTGTGCACTGGGCCCCAGTGAGAACTGCAAGACTTAATGCCAATCCAAGACTTTACATCCAATCTGAAACCAGTACCTAAATTCCATTTGCTACTTTAAACCTTCCCGCCCACCTTAAATTCTTTCTCCTCCTCTGTCTTTATTTGTGTGCGTGTTTATTGCGTATGCACGTTAGCGGGTTCACATCGCGTATTTTATTAGTGATATTAACTGAGTTAGAGATTTAAGGTTAATAAACTTACACCTTTCTTGTTTAAATCCGAGAAAACCTGTCTGGTTGATTTCATTGCAATTACCATTAGAGAGCAGTGAGCAAGAACTCACTGATGGGTAGCTAAAAGTACTGTGTTTTTAAAAGTTAAACCCTGTTATGGCCAAACCAGGAAAAGGCTGAGAGGGGAGCCCTAGACCCCGTCCTCACCTGGGTCATAACAGTAGTACTGTAGTTTGTATTCTAGCTAGTACTGCAGTTTGTATTCTAGGTGGTTCCACAGGTTCCCTAAATAACAGTTTTATTTGTGTTGCAGTGCTCCTCCAAATTCAAGTTAAGCCCCAGGAGTCCAAGATTTGTTGCTGAACAATCGGGTTTAAGTCTCCCCAGAAATCCAGAGACATGTAGCTTCCCTATTATACAGAAGAATACAATCATTGATATTGAAGTGGGTGGTTTTACAGGACTCTGCTCCAGATTGGAGCATTGATTGACAGAAGAATAAGGAACAGAATCATCCCAATCGTTCTAAAGCCCGATATTTCAATCATGTTCCCATGTCACAAAGCTCCACGCTGGGAGTGGAGCCTTGTAAAATAACCCTTTCAGTGTTAGAACAAGGCAAATATAATCAGTTAAACAACTTCCTGAAAGTCAGTGTTAACTTTCCCTTAAAGCAGACAGTTTTCCCAGAATGGACTTCTGATCATATGTTTGAAATTTAGTTGACCTCTTGCAATTTGAAATTAATAACTGATGAAAGTGGAATTATTTAATGGAAACTGATTCTGGGGAAGATGTGACTGTTACAGGCTGGATGGGATGCATATCAACAGAGCCTGGACCAATGTCCTTGCTGGGCAGTATGTTAGTGCTGTTGGGGAGGGTATAAACTAACTCTGCAGCAAGGTGAGAACCTGGATGTAACATTAGAGAGGGAAAACAAGGTGCACAAAGAATTGGGAGAGACAGATAGCACTCGAACAATAAATAGTAAGGTGGGGTTAGAGTAAGAGGAAATGCACTAATGTCTAAATTAGGTTTATAATGCATGTATGTGAACACACAGAGCATGTTAAATAAGGTTGGTGAGCTCCAGGCACAGATAGCTATGTGGGAATATGATGTGGTGATAACAGAGGCCTGGCTCAAAAAGGGCAGGACTAGGTATTAAATATTCTTGGATACAAGGCATTCAGAAAAGATAGGGAAGGAAAGAAAGGAAGAGGGGTGGCAGTATTAAGGAGAATATTGCAGTGCTGGAGAGAGGTGGAAATTGCAAAGGCACTGACCATAATCTTCCAATCCGCCTTAGATACAGGGTTGGTGCCAGAAGACTGAAGAATTGCAAATGTTACACGCTTGTTCAAAAATATAGTGTAAGGATAAGCTCAGCAACTACAGACCAGTCAGTTTAACCACAGTGGCAGGAAAGTTTTTAGAAATGATAATATGAGACAAAATTAGCAATCACTTGAACAAATGTGGATTAATTAAGGAAAGCCAGCACAGATTTGCTATAGGTAAATTGTGTTTTCTAACTTGATTGAGTTTTTTGATGAGGTAACAGAGAGTGTTGATGAGGGTAATGTGGTTGATGTGGTGTATATGGACTTCCAAAACGCATTTGATAAAGTGCCACATACCAGGGTGGTCAGCAAATTTAAAGTCCATGGAATAAAAGGGATAGTGGCAGGATGGATACAAAGTTGGCTGAGTGACAGGAAACAGAATAGTGGCGCACAGTTGTTTTTCAGACTAGAGGAAGGTATATTGTGGGATATTAAGACCACTGCTTTCTTGATCTATGATGCAGGGATGGTGTAGGAGGGAGGGTTTTGGTTTCCTGGATAATTGGGGCTCTTTCTGGGGTAGGTGGGACCTCTACAAACAGGATGGTCTTCACCTGAACCAGAGGGGTACCAATATCCTGGGGGGGAGATTTGTTAGTGCTCTTCGGGGGGGTTTAAACTAAATCAGCAGGGGAATGGGAACCTAAATTGCAGTGCCAGTGTACAGGCTGTTGAGAGTAGTGAGGTAGGGGATAAGGTTACAGGGACGCAAGAGGGCACTGGCAAGCAAGAACTTGGTTTAAAGTGTGTCTACTTCAACGCCAGGAGCATCCGGAATAAGGTGGGTGAGCTTGCAGCATGGGTTGGTACCTGGGATCCTGATGTTGTGGCCATTTCGGAGACATGGGTAGAGCAGGGGCAGGAATGGATGTTGCAGGTTCCGGGATTTAGATGTTTCAGAAAGAACAGAGAAGAGGGTAAAAGAGGGGGGGGTGTGGCATTGTTAATCAAGGAAAGTATTACAGCGGCAGAAAGGACGTTTGAGGACTCGTCTACTGAGGTAGTATGGGCCGAGGTTAGAAACAGGAGAGGAGAGGTCACCCTGTTGGGAGTTTTCTATAGACCTCCGAATAGTTCCAGAGATGTAGAGGAAAGGATAGCGAAGATGATTCTCGACAGGAGCGAGAGTAACAGGGTAGTGGTTATGGGGGACTTTAACTTTCCAAATATTGACTGGAAATACTATAGTTCGAGTACTTTAGATGGGTCTGTTTTTGTCCAGTGTGTGCAGGAGGGTTTTCTGACACAGTATGTGGACAGGCCAACCAGGGGCGATGCCACATTGGATTTGGTACTGGGTAATGAACCCGGCCAGGTGTTTGATTTAGATGTAGGTGAGCACTTTGGCGATAGTGATCACAATTCGGTTAGGTTTACCTTAGCGATGGGCAGGGACAGGTATATACCGCAGGGCAAGAATTATAGCTGGGGGAAAGGAAATTATGACGCGATTAGGCAAGATTTAGGATGTGTAGGATGGGGAAGGAAACTGCAGGGGATGGGCACAAACGAAATGTGGAGCTTATTCAAGGAGCAGCTAATGCGTGTCCTTGATAAGTATGTACCTGTCAGGCAGGGAGGAAGTTGTCGAGCAAGGGAGCCGTGGTTTACTCAAGAAGTTGAAGCGCTTGTCAAGAGGAAGAGGGCGGCTTATGTTAGGATGAGACGTGAAGGCTCAGTTAGGGCGCTTGAGAGTTACAAGCTAGCCAGGAAGGATCTAAAGGGAGGGCTAAGAAGAGCAAGGAGAGGACACGAGAAGTCATTGGCGGATAGGATCAAAGAAAACCCTAAGGCTTTCTATAGGTATATCAGGAATAAACGAATGATAAGAGTTAGAACAGGGCCAATCAAGGATAGTAGTGGGAAGTTGTGTGCGGAATCAGAGGAGATAGGGGAAGCGTTAAATGAATATTTTTCGTCAGTATTTACAGTAGAGAAAGAAAATGTTGCCGAGGAGATTACTGAGATACAGCCTACTAGGCTAGATGGGATTGAGATTCACAAGGAGGAGGTGTTAGCAATTTTGGAAAGAGTGAAAATAGATAAGTCCCCTGGGCCAGATGGGATTTATCCTAGGATTCTCTGGGAAGCCAGGGAGGAGATTGCAGAGCCGTTGTTGTTGATCTTTAAGTCGTCATTGTCGACAGGAGTAGTGCCGGAGGACTGGAGGATAGCAAATGTTGTCCCCTTGTTCAAGAAGGGGAGTAGAGACAGCCCTGGTAATTATAGACCTGTGAGCCTTACTTCGGTTGTGGGTAAAATGTTGGAAAAGGTTATAAGAGACAGGATTTATAATCATCTTGAAAAGAATAAGTTCATTTGCGATAGTCAGCACGGTTTTGTGAAAGGTAGGTCGTGCCTCACAAACCTTATTGAGTTTTTCGAGAAGGTGACCAAACAGGTGGATGAGGGTAAAGCCGTGGATGTGGTGTATATGGATTTCAGTAAGGCGTTTGATAAGGTTCCCCACGGTAGGCTATTGCAGAAAATACGCAAGTATGGGGTTGAAGGTGATTTAGAGCTTTGGATCAGAAATTGGCTAGCTGAAAGAAGACAGAGGGTGGTGGTTGATGGCAAATGTTCATCCTGGAGTTTAGTTACTAGTGGTATACCGCAAGGTTCTGTTTTGGGGCCACTGCTGTTTGTCATTTTTATAAACGACCTGGATGAGGGTGTAGAAGGGTGGGTTAGTAAATTTGCGGATGACACGAAGGTCGGTGGAGTTGTGGATAGTGTCGAAGGGTGTTGTAGGGTACAGAGGGACATAGATAGGCTGCAGAGCTGGGCTGAGAGATGGCAAATGGAGTTTAATGCGGAGAAGTGTGAGGTGATTCACTTTGGAAGGAGTAACAGGAATGCAGAGTACTGGGCTAATGGTAAGATTCTTGGTGGTGTAGATGAGCAGAGAGATCTTGGTATCCAGGTACATAAATCCCTGAAAGTTGCTACCCAGGTTAATAGGGCTGTTAAGAAGGCATATGGTGTGTTAGCCTTTATTAGTAGGGGGATCGAGTTTCAGAGCCACGGGGTCATGATGCAGCTGTACAAAACTCTGGTGAGGCCGCACCTGGAGTATTGCGTGCAGTTCTGGTCACCGCATTATAGGAAGGATGTCGAAGCTTTGGAAAGGGTGCAGAGGAGATTTACTAGGATGTTGCCTGGTATGGAAGGAAGGTCTTACGAGGAAAGGCTGAGGGACTTGGGGTTGTTTTCGTTAGAGAGAAGGAGGAGGAGAGGTGACTTAATAGAGACATACAAGATAATCAGAGGGTTAGATAGGGTGGATAGTGAGAGTCTTTTTCCTCGGATGAGGATGGCAAACACGAGGGGACATAGCTTTAAGTTGAGGGGTGAAAGATATAGGACAGATGTCAGAGGTAGTTTCTTTACGCAGAGAGTAGTAGGGGCGTGGAACGCCCTGCCTGCAACAGTAGTAGACTCGCCAACTTTAAGGGCATTTAAGTGGTCATTGGATAGACATATGGATGTAAATGGAATAGTGTAGGTCAGATGATCGGCGCAACATCGAGGGCCGAAGGGCCTGTACTGCGCTGTAATATTCTAATTCTAATTCTAATTCTAATTCTAATAATGACTTTGACTTGGGTAGGCAGGACAGGGCACAATTTCAAATTTGTGGGTAACACAAAACTTGGAAATATTGTGAACTGTGAGGAAGATAGTGATGGACTTCAAGAGGACATAGACAGGCTGGTGGAATGGGCAGACACATGGCAGATGAAAAGTGATGCGGAGAATTGTGAAGTGGTACATGTTGGTTGCAAGAATGAGGAAAAACAATATAAAATAAAGGATACAATTCTAAAGGGGGTGCAGGAGCAGAGGGGCCTTGGGGTATAGGTGTACAAACCTTTGAAGGTGGCAAGGCAGGTGGAGGAAGTGGTTAGTAAAGCATACGGGACCCTGGGCCTTATAAACAGAGGCATAGAATATAAAAGCAAGGAAATTAAGGTGAACCTTTATAAAACACTGGCTCAGCCTCAATTGGAGTAATGTGCCCAATTTTGGGCACCACATTTAGGAAAGATGTGAAGGCATTAGAGAGGGTGCAGAAAGGATTTACGAAAATGGTTCCAGGGATGAGGGACTTCAGTTACATGGATTGATTGGAGAAGCTGGGGCTGTTCCCCTTAGAGAAGAGAAGGTTGAAAGGAGATTTGATAGAGGTGTTCAAAATCATGAGGGGTCTGGACAGAGTAGGCAGGGAGAAACTGTTCCCATTGGCGGAAGGGTCGAGAACCAGATGACACTGATTTAAAGTGAATGGCAAAAGAACCAATGGTGATATGAGAATCTTTTTTTATGCAGTGACTAGTTAGGATGTGGAAAGCACTGCCTATGAGTGTGATGGAGTCAGATTCAATTGTGGCTTTCAAAAGGGAATTGAATAATTATCTGACAAGAAAAATATTGCAGGGCTACAGGGGAGTGGGACTAGCTGAGTTGCTGTTGAAGAGAGCAGGCATGGATAAGACAGGCCAAATGGCCTCTCTCTGTGCTATGATTCTATGATAAACAGGAACAGGTGAGATTCTTGGGGCAATTCCATGAGCCTGCAATTGTGGTGGGGAGCTTACCAGCCAGCAACAAATGTCAAAACTTCAAGCAAACATTACCCATGGCATACAGATCATCAGAATGAATGGATGGCCAATCACAGGCAATGTACCCACATTTTAATATCTGGGCCCATATTTGAATATGACTCATGTATATATTGATTTTGTAATGTATTCAATTTGGAAGCAATAGAAAATTTGAGAAACTAAGCTTCTGTGAAAAGACTAAATCCTCAAAGAATTTTAATATGTTTCCATCAAACAAATGCAACAACTTTGTCATACCAGCGTGGTACAAATCTTTAAATCCAACTTCTTTCAAAGAAGGAAAAAGAAATCGGGATTAAGCCACAGGAATAAGGGCAAACTTTATTCAAACAAATATTTAACATATCCTTTCAGAAATGCTTTATATAAGAAGCCATGGCATTTAATTTAACCTCATAATGGGTTATGGTAACATTGATGAATAGGAGTTTTGCTAATAGGAATGGATGGCACATCTGTTCCTTAATTTCTAACCAGCAGTTGATGAATTGGGCGCAATAATACATGTAGAAGTCTTCTAAGTAGATAATTTGATGGAATATAATTCGCTGCCTGGATAATTGAGCGTGGACATCCAGAGTCTATGATGCATGCAAGGTGTTCAGCATTGCCCCATATGGACAGCAGGTTCAAAGGGGGGGAGCCTGAGCAAAGGTTTTGCATTAGGCTCTTTTGGTTAGAGCAAGGTCCAACCATAAAAAACCTCTCTGCCTCTCTCTCATCCTTTAACATTCTCATTAATCGATCTCTTTGACTAAGCTTTTGGTCACCCATCCTAATATCTCCTTATGTGGCTCAGGGTCGAATTTTGTCTGATAAAGCTCCCGTGAAGTGCCTTGGGACATTTTACTATGTTAAAGGTGCAATATAAATGCAAGCTGTTATTGACGTAAAACCAACAAACTGCTGTGCACCATAGAACATTACATTCTATGATTCTATAAGGTGGGATTAGAATGGGTGGAATGTTTCTCGGCTGGCACAGACATGATGGGCCAAGTGGCCTCTTTCTGTGCCGTAAACTTTCTAATATGGATTATGGTAGCCTACTGGCTGTGGTACCGGAATGGTAGCCCAGAGGACTAGAGTTCAAATTGTGGCATTCAGTCCAATAAATCTGCTAATTGATGGGCTAATATCAGATTAAATGATTGCGAAAGCTGCTGAAAGAAAAGCAGAAAATGCTGGAAGCACTCAGCAGGTGGAGAGAGAAACAGAGTTAATATTTGAGGTTGATGACCTTGATTCGGAACTGGACGATAGCTATCGGATTGTTGTAAAAATTCATCAGACTGAATAATGTCCTTCGGGAAAGGGATCATTTCTCCAAGTAAAATTATAAAAATGCAACCTTATTGTATTTCTAAGCCTTTGGCCTACTATCAAATAAAGCTAATCCAAACTAGTTGGTCAAAGCACTTCATTACTGGCTGCTGGAGCTGTCTCTCCCATTTGACCTGCCAAGCTGTCAATCACTGGGGACTCTAGATTGGGTTTACCCTTAAAACTATGAGCAAACAACAAAACCTAGCATGGCTATTTATCATTAAATGAAAATAATCTTTGTTGAATGCCTAACATTTCAGTCAATGGCATCTTAGAGTTTCTCATTGTTTCAAAGCTATAGGTAAACTGAGTAGCTAATTAACATAGCAACCAACCCGGTGCCAGCTCTACTAGCTTAATGTTGAGACAAAATGCCGAATTTAACATGACAGAGATGTTACAACTTTAAAAAGAATCTTGTTCAGGTAACATAGTTAAATTGTTATGTTCTCTACATTACACATATACCTAGAATGAAGCCCATGGCATCAATCCCAGCTACGAGGTCTATGGTGTCATTCTGGAAAGGCTGGAGCAAGTCTTCAATGCAGTCCTTAAAGGCCTTAAAAATGAATAAGAGATGAAGCTTAAACCACCATATAGGATGTAAAACAAATGTTACATCAAAATTGATCTTTATGTGGAACATTTTATTGATTTCCCACATTCTTTCTTCTAGTAGCTCTGCTGTAGATAGGAACATAGGAACAGAGATAGGACATTTAACCCCTAGACATTGTTCTGCAGATCATGGCTAATATGTAGATACCAAATGGTGACCAGAATCTAACTGACGATCCAAGGAATGAATTTCTATGAAAATGCTCCAACTGATCGATCCTAACTTCAGCAGAAGAGTCACCTAAACTCCAGAAAAATGGCATCAACGTCATTTTTCTTCTGCCAAAGTCACAGCAAAGGAGTGGGAGAAACCTTATGGAAATTCAACCTTCAGATGTTGATTGGAGACCAGAAGCTATATTTTCTGAATGGCATTATCTCTGGCAATGGTAAATCATTTATTTTAAATATTGCAGGTGCTAAAATAACATTGTTTGGAAAATTTATGCTCAGGTGTCGCCTCATAGGAGAGAAAGAAAATCAAAATATGTTAATGCCCAGCCCATTATTGCAAGTTTTCTAGTGATTCGTAGTGAACTGGTGAAGCTTGGAAGCAAGTTTTTTGTCTGCCTTCTTGGCTGTAATTGATGCATGAAGCTGGAGAGGAGTGTGGATAAAATAGAAAGGCAGAATAAATTCTTAAATGATTTGGATGGTAAAGGGAGTGTGAGCACATAAATTTGGGCAGCAGGAGGCCAGCAGCAGGGATGGTTCCCGGCAGTCAGCTGAATGCCAAGGATAGGGACTGGAGGGGTCGTAGGACATTTTTAAAAAATTATTTGCTTGTGGGATGTGGGCATCTGGCTAGACCAGCACTTATTGCCCACCCCTAATTGCCCTTGAACTGAGTGGCTTGCTTGGCCATTTCAGAGGGAATTTTAAGAGTCAACCACATTGCTGTGGGTCTGGAGTCACATGTAGTTGAGTTTTAGTTTAGAGATACAGCACTGAAACAGGCCCTTCGGCCCACCGAGTCTGTGCCGACCATCAACCACCCATTTATACTAATCCTACACTAATCCCTGCTATATTCCTACCACATCCCCACCTGTCCCTATATTTCCCTACCACCTACCTACACTAGGGGCAATTTATATTGGCCACTTTACCTACCAACCTGCAAGTCTTTTGGCTTGTGGGAGGAAACCGGTGCACCCGGAGAAAACCCACGCAGACACAGGGAGAACTTGCAAACTCCACACAGGCAGTACCCAGAATTGAACCCGGGTCACTGGAGCTGTGAGGCTGTGGTGCTAACCACTGCGCCACTGTGCCACCCATGTAGGCCAGACCAGGTAAGGACAGCAGATTTCCTTCCCTAAAGGACATTAGTGAACCAGATGCCTTTTTACAACAATCGACAATGCTTTCATGGTCATCATTAGACTAGCTTTTTAATTCAGATTTATTACTTGAATTCAAATTTTACCATCTGCTGTGGTGGGATTCAAACCCATGTCCCCAGAGCATTAGCCTGGGCATCTGGAATACTAGTCCAGCGACATTGCCACTACACCACCACCTCTCCATGGTTGGGGGAAAGACACGTCAAGGAAGGTCGAAGGCTTCCATGTGGGGTCTGGTTCCTGCTCCTCCTGGCCCACAAGTACATTTTTTTTAAGAAGTTAAAACTTTGCTGGACCTCTTCCTCAATCTCAATCCAGATTCTGGCAGGTTTGGCCTCACTGGAAAGCCATCAATACTTCCCTGTTCAGGCTTCTGGTTATATTGGGTTTGGCTCAAGCCAGTCCTGCACAGGGATCTTTCTCTGTGCCCAGTTCATGCTGGCCTGAGCCTGAGTAATTTGTTATTTTAACCACACAACAGGGCTCCTTCAAACTGTAACAATTTTAAAATAGAAATGATAGGCTCCCAAAAATAGGACATAAATTGTAGCATGTATTTTTTACTTGTGTATTTGGATTGTTAGTTTTCCTGTGCTAGGAAGGGGTAAATGTCTGGTGAGCTACAGTTACATTATTATTGCATTGCACAAGCTATACTGCGCAATGTCGTTACCATTGATTTTAACGCATTGCATATTACTGAGTCTACCTACCTGTTGGTTACAGTACAGTCTGGATGGATCGAGCCAGGCATACCGTGGACCCTTTACATTGGGTGCCATGAGAGCTAAATACCAACTTTTTTCACGTTCCAGTGGGATAGTCAATGCTTCCATGCTAGAGAAAAAATAAAACCCGGTCAAAGCGCAACCAATATATGTAGAATTACGTAGAAATTACAGCACAGAAACAGGCTATTCGACCCAACTGGTCTACAGCAGTGTTTAAGCTCCACATGAGCTTCCTTACTTTATCTAACCCTATTGACATTATAAAATAAAATGTAATTTTTGTTTTTGGAAGCTCCCACAATTAGTTCAAGGAATCCGAATCATCTGTTCATTTCCTAATGTCAACAGGCTTCCATTTTTAATGTCTGCATTATGTCATAATTGTGTTAGGCCCAAGCATACCTGACTCCTCCTCCTTGTCCTCGGGAGCTACCACTCGTGCTTCAACCTGCTTTTCTTCTTCCCCTTCAAACTCTGGAACAAGATCATTAGCAATAGCCTCTTTTTCATGTCCGTTATATGAAAGCCATCTCTGTAACTTTCATATTAATCACTTGTGAAACCAAAAGTGGATATCAAGTAAAATATTGGCTCTATCTTGGGTAAAAATTAATGGCTTCTATTACTTAGTTAGATCGACTCCTGTGCCTTGGGACTGCTTTAGTAATGCTCGTGTCAAAAGTTGTAACTTAATCTAGGGTCAGCTGCAAAAATAGTTTAGCTCCACCCATGAAGCCTGAAATAGGCCTTGACGCTGGTCAAGACTGTCTTAGCTATTAAGATGATAGTGTAACATATACTGATTTAAAAGAAAATTATTTGCTGCTTCTTAATATTGGACTCAACATCGACTACTTTTTGAGTCTTTCTATAACTATTTTGCATCTTATCATATTTCAAACAAACCCAACTGTCAAACGGTTATAGGAAGTCTGCAAAGCCCACAGCATTGCAAGACGAGTGACTTGAGTTAGCATGCTGTTTGTATTTCCAGTAGCGGAGCTTTGACACTCATGCTGTCACACCCAGAGAATTAGAGGCAGCTCGGCGTTAATTAGATTGTTTCCTTTTGTGAGCTTTTTCATTGGCATTTTTTTCTGCCTGCTTTTTGTATCTTTGTGAAAGGAAAAGTTTTAGAATTTGCTTCAATGTTGATAGAAATTTATTCTGTCTCAAATGATAGTGTAGGCAGGATTTTATTTCTGGGGTTGTTTGGATATGTGTTTGCCAGGCAATATAAAACTACATTAAAATGTTGATTTTTCAAATAGGAATAGAAATATTGACCTGGACTTTGCAGTCAGCAGTGAACAAATACCATTCTCTGCTCACTATGCTTACAGCTGTTTACAGTTTTAGTGGGCCTCTGCACAGCAACTCACAGTCATTAGAGAACAATTTCAGCGCAGTGCCCTCAACAGAGATCTGGGACCTGTGCGAACAGGGCTAAAAACAGGGTGTCACCAACCAATCAGGTGCTGCACTAGAGGCCTTGCTGGAGAAAGTGGAGAGGAGGAGAGGTGTCCTGCATCTCCAGGAGGCCCTCCAGGGAGACAGTCAAAAGGCAGTGGAAGCAAATAACCATGGAGATCAATGCGAGGAGTCAAGCTCCAACTTTTTTTTTATACATTCATGGGATGTGGGCATCGCTGGCTAGGACAGCATTTATTGCCCATCCCTAATTGCCCTTGAGAAGGCGGTGGTGAGCTGCCTTCTTGAACCGCTGCAGTCCATGTGAGGTGCTGTTAAGAAGGGAGTTCCAGGATTTTGACCGGCGACGGTGAAGGAATGGCGATTATAGTTCCAAGTCAGGCTGGTATGGGGCTTGGAGGGGAACGTGCAGGTGATGGTGTTCCCATACATCTGCTGCTTTGTCCTTCTAGATGGTAGAGGTCGTGGGTTTGGAAGGTGCTGTCTAAGGAGCCTTGGTGCGTTGCTGCAGTGCATCTTGTTGATGGTACACACTGCTGGCACTGTGCATTGGTGGTGGAGGGAATGAATGACACCCATCCACAAACAATCAAGCGGGCTGCTTTGTCCTGGATGGTGTTGAGCTTCTTGAGTGTTATTGGAGCTGCACCCATCCAGGCAAGTGGAGAGTATTCCATCACTCTCCTGACTTGTGCCTTGTAGATGGTGGATATCCTTTGGGGAGTCAGGAGGTGAGTTAGTTGCCGCAGGATTCCTAGCCTCTGACCTGCTCTTGTAACCACAGTATTTATATGACTGGTCAATGGTAACCCCCAGGATGTTAACTACCTGGATGCAGTGCTGTTAAGAAGTTCACCAACCTCACATCAGTAGTCAGGTCAATGAATGCATCTTCAAACATCATATTCCACCAACTGTACCAATAGCTTCTGCCACTGCTCAAATCACCACATACCAATCACTCACCAACAACAATCTCTATCAATCAGGCCTCATATCTAACATTCATATGCGTCACCTCACACTCACACATTTAGCACTGTTGCAAGCCCCACACCCACATCTCACAGCTTGCACACACTGTCAGCTATTCAAGCATGATGGCCACATCAGTCAAACAGACTGCATGACACTCACTTGCACACCTTCTTCTCTCTTGCAGGATGAGGTGGCACAGAACTGGAGGCAGTAAGAGCTAACCGAGGGGAGCAGGCATATCTGCATGCCCTAACCCCCATGTAGGAGATGGTGCTGGCCATTATTGGAGCACCCATTGCTGAGACTGTGGCCAGTGACACAGCTGAAAGCATCGGAAGTGACAGTATCCTCATACCTAATCTTTCTCATACATCCCATTTCCCCCTCATCCCACACTCAGTTCTGATTTACAAGCTGCAGCTGGTGTAGACATGCACCTCTTACTTTTCTCCCACCCCTCCCGCACCACAACCTTACTCTTGTGCCTTTTCCTTTTCAGAAATTCAAAAAGTGCAACCTGTTCAGGCAGTGGAGGAACACCAAAAAGAGAGTGATGATGAAGATACAGTACCATCAATTGCTTTCACATTCACAGCCATCAGTTCGTATTGACACTGCGTGTATCTTAGAGGATAGATTAGAGGTGGGAACTGCACGTGGATGAGACACTGGGCACAACTGGGCTGCAGTTGGTCATGGATAGCACAGGTGCCAGCTCACTGGAGGGCAAAGTTGCATACAGGTTCAACAGCATAGACTCGGGTGAGGACGTTAATGGTGCAGCTTGCAGAGGAAGGCTGATGAGTATCCACAATGCATTGGTGCATTGGTAGGCCTGCCGGAAGGTCTCCGGTTAATGTCAAGGAGCTTGGAGGAGTCCAGCACCAACTTGGCACAGGACTATGCGCAGAGCTAGCAACCCATTCTTTCCAGTATGGAAGATGCCCTTGGGGTGGCCAAGTCCATTCACACACTTGTGGATCTAACCATGATGCAGCGTCTGATTACTGATGTCGCAGCTTCCATTGCAGCATTTGACTGCTGCCATGCAAACTCTGACTGCTGCTGGATTACAGCGTGCAAAGGGGCTTGCAGGGTGTCATAGCATTCCAGCAATTTGTCCTCCAACAGATTACTAGGATTGCTGAAGCACTGTCAATGTGGGGGGCGGGGTGGGGGGGGGGTAGCCATGGAGCACGGACCTGCTGTCCTCTCTCAGGAAGACAGCACTTACCCTTCCACCCCTGCCATTTCACCAGTGCCCATACTGTTGCCTGTCAGCCAACCAGCACAGACCAAGATGGGAGCAGTCTGAAGCTGGACCTGCTAGGCCCAGAACTGCTTGGGGTCGCCCACCAAAGGTATCTTCAGTTTCCTCTACTGAACGTCAACAGCTTTCCATCAGCCATGCTGCAGCTATTAGGGTAGCATTGTGTAGGAGCACCAGGACAGACAATGGCACACAGAAGACAGGCACTATGGGAATGCAGAAGGGTGATTTGTTGACTTTTGTCTGCAATTTGGAATGAATCATTTGTAAATTTTGGTTTGAAATGTTTATTTTATGGTGGATGTTATTTTTGCATTGTGGCCAAGTGGGCATTGCGATGGTCAGTGACAGTGGGAAGGTAATGTGTTAGTGATTTGGGAATTGGGGTTGCATTAATTGGTATTGCATTCCAGGCAGCAAAGGGCTGTCTAGGTTTCCTGCTCCCTTCCTCCTGCTTCTCTTCACCTTTTTCCTCCTCATGCTTCTGCTCCTCAGCTGCTTGTCATATAGCTGATGGCAAGGTCTGTCCCCTCATAATGGCGAGGTTGTGCAGCATGCTGCACACCACCATGAGTCCAGACACCCGCTATGCAGAGAACTGCAGGGCTCATCCAGAGTGGGCCAGGCAGTGGAAGCATCGGCCAGAATTTTACCAGCACCCTAGAGATGGGTTGGGAGGTGGGAGAGCTTGTAAAATGGTGGCGTAAGGCATCAGGAGGGAAGCCAGATGTCTTCTCACTGCCACGGGATATTACCAGAAGCGTGAATGGCAGCAGCGGAGATACCTGCCGATTGGAGGTAGGCAGCCAATTAATTCAATTAGGTGGATAATTAACGGTCAATTTACGCCCCACTGTGAGCAGTTTACTGGCATCAGGAGGGGCCCCCGCCATGTGGGGGAGATCACCAGGTATATCGAGGCGGCCTCCCAGTGGCTTCCTGGATTGGGGTGGGGTGGGTGGCCTTTCCTTTCTGGCCACTCCATGGTCCATGGAAGGGCTCCGCCTGGTGGTAATGGCCCCTCACCGCAGCTCCGATGCAGCCACTGCAGGGTTGACCCCTCCAATCGCCAGGGCCTGCCTCCCTGTCCCTGGTGCATTAAAAAAAATTCTTACCCGTTCTTCGAGGGCACCTCAACATGGAAGCGCCCTCTTGTTCTCCCTGCAGCCTCAGCTGTGGCCATGTCTGTCGGTGGCACTGCTGAGGCTGCTGAGTTGCTGGACCTCTGATTGGGCGGGCAATTCAGACAGGCAGGCTGCTGTCCTTAATTGGCTGTCCCAGCGGTGGCCTCTTAATTGACCACCACCAGTAAACTGCCCCCGGGGCCCTGCTGTCTGCCCACACAGGCTCGGGACCTGTTTTCGGTCCCAGCGGCAGGAGTTATTTGACAGATAAAATTCTGGCCATTGTTTCAGCACACCTTGTCAGCTCTATCGCATTTTGTGTGGCCGCATGAATTTCATTGAACGCATGCTGCATGTGTGCGGGTGGTACATGAGAGTTATCAGCCATACCATCAGCAGATGGCTCTTGTCACCCAGTAGCCACCCTACTGTGGTGACTCATATGCAACTGGTGTATTGGAATTCCACAGAATATAGGCATTGTGACTGCTGCCAGGAGACCAGGTATTGATTTGCATTATTTGCTGCCTGTGGTCACACACCAGCTGAACATTGATTTTCCAGTATCGGACAGTGCCCATTATGTCATATGTGAACAGTCAATGGCACCCTCCACCATGGGGAGGCCTGCAATCCTAGCTAAACCACATGCTCACTCCGCCTGCTTGTCCCTGGCAAAAGTGAATGGAATGTAGTTAGCTCCGTTTGAATAGAGACCTCCCGTCTGCACCAGTGGCTGACAAACTGGGAGATGTTGCAAATATATTCAGCTCCAGCCTGGAAGGAGACAGACACATAAAAATTCAATGCCACAGTCATCTTCACAGCCACTGACAATGCTGTCCTTGCCCTGTGTGGTTACAATTGTGGTTGCCGCAGGTGGCAGATTTCGGTGAGGACATCATTACTGAAATGCAGATGTCTCACACCTGGCTCCTTACTGAGATTCAGGTAGAGGAATTGCTCCCTGAACACCCTGGGTAGATATGGCTTCCTGCTGAGAACCATTCTCCTCCTCCTCCTTCCTCTTCCAGCAGCTTGTCCTGCTCAGTGTAGCCTCTGTTCATTCTCCAAGTCATGCTTTACCTAAGGGGAAATGCATACTCGTGCATCCATCTCCAGAAGTAACTGGTTTGTGCAGAAGTCTTGAAGTCAACAAAAAGTCCTTCAGCACCTACCACATGACTTCCAGTAGACTTCTGCAACTTTAAACACCCATAGAAAGCATCAAACACTGTAGAATCAAAGCAACAACCAGAAGAAATCAATCAGCAACTGACCTGGAAGTCATTGATGATCCCTTTAGATAGCGCTAGTGGGTGAAGAGGATGGGGATGGGGTCTTCCAGACAGTCAAGTGCACGTTCAGCTGTGTGAGGTTAATTGGAAGCTGAATTTCCAGAACAGAACTGCTGGCGTCAGACATGGTGTCCAGTGTAACTTGCCCCACTAATGTCCACACGCATGCGGACGCCTTTTTGGAGCTCTAAGGGCACTTGCAGTCCCTTCAAAAATTGGTATGTCTCTTCAACCAATCAGATTAAAGAATCCTTACTGAGGCACATGGGGGGGAGTTTTCTCAGGGCTTGGGGGCGAGCGAGGTGGGGAAGTCCGGGAGAGTGACGTCAGGTTAGGATCCCAGCATGATCCTGCTCCCTTCTGACTTTACCCAGGCCGGAATTGAAAGAGAGTGGGGATCTCCCTTCAATCTGTCAGGTAAATCATTGATTTAGATTTTTAGATTTAGATTTAGAGATACAGCACTGAAACAGGCCCTTCGGCCCACCGAGTCTGTGCCGACCATCAACCACCCATTTATACTAATCCTACACTAATTCCATATTCCTACCACATCCCCACCTGTCCCTATATTTCCCTACCACCTACCTATACTAAGGGCAATTTATAATGGCCAATTTACCTATCAACCTGCAAGTCTTTGGCATGTGGGAGGAAACCGGAGCACCCGGAGGAAACCCACGCAGACACAGGGAGAACTTGCAAACTCCACACAGGCAGTACCCAGAATTGAACCCAGGTCACTGGAGCTGTGAGGCTGCAGTGCTAACCACTGCGCCACTGTGCCGCCCATTGAGAAGTGGAAGAGGTCATTAAGAAATCAATCGTTAACTGTTTTAACGCTGAATCCTGGATTTCACAGCCGTGGAACCTGTTAGTAACTCACCAAAGTCACCAAGGCCAGTGAACAGTGGGAAGAGCTTCTTCAGTGAAACTGACAAGCTCCAGCCATGGACATCGAGAGACTTCAATACAAAGCATTTCTGCACTCAGAGTGTGCTTTCACTGCTTGACAGGTGATTTTTGGATGGCACTTCACCGGTCTAGTGCTTCACTCACCTTCAGCTGCACTTCCCTGCTGTCAGCCTTCACCATGGCACGAGAGCAACCCATGCAGTTGCACCTTCCACCTCTGCTGAGGAGCAACAGCAGAAGCCACACCAGTGCCAACTGCAGCGACGCCAGCTGCCTTCGCCTCAGCCACATGCCCCTCCATAGGGCAGAGGAGACAGACACTGCAATTCAAGTGGAAGGAGGTGAGACCCCCAACACAGGTACTGTAAAGGATCAGTTCTCTCTACATGTCTGGGCACCAGTGCTTCATGAGGTTCAGGCTGTCATGGCAAGTTACTGCTGACGTCTGCAGCCTACTGGCACAAGACCTCCTTCCCAGTGGATCAGATCGACATGCATTGTTGGTGGCAGACAAGGTCCCTGTCGCTGGAGGGCTCCCCTCACCCCCTCCCTGTCACCCACCAAACACCCCCCCTCCCCCCCCCCCATCCCCAGTTCCCTGCCTCTCCTGAAATTGTGTGCTCTCCAGTCCTGCAAGGAGAGAAAGAAGAGAGGTGTGAGTGGTCATAATGGACTGTGTGCAGAGGAGGGAAAAACAACATTTGTGCAGGATCACTGTTAGGCAAGGGTACAAGAGGGCAATAGGATGAGGGTAAGTGAGAGCATTGGTTGCTCAGATAGGGTTGTGATTTTCCTGCAGAGAGGGGAATGAGTGAAGCTGCAAGATGTCTTGGCCTGAGGAGTGCTGTGCAGGAGAATGCTGAGCATGTCACAGTATGGGGCTTGGCACCTGAAAGTGTTAGCCCACTCACATTTCCTACCCTCCTGAGGTCCTGCATCCTCTTGATGCACTGTCTCCAGGTTATGGAGGAATCACACTTCTGCAGCTGACCTCCTCGGCCACTTCCATCCACATTTGCTTGGTTGGGGAGGTTGTCCTCTTCCTCCAGACCTTGAAAGGGCTCAACTCACTGCAGCTCCTCAGATCCCTCAGCAGGACCTCCAGGTAAGTGTGACAGACCCAGAGGAACAGAACTCCTAAATCTCCTGTCTATTCCTGTGGTTGCTGCAGTCTTAAAAATCCTAATGCTGATGAGCTTTTCTGAAACATGCCATGTTCCCTTTAATTAGAAATCCTTTCTTTGTCAGAATGGATGTGTCATCCCACCCTCCTTCCCTAATTGGTCGGGGATGTCAGCTATTTACACTCTGTCTCTTCATCCAAACCATTAATATAGAGAGTAATGTACCTAAATTTGCTGATGACACAAAGCTCGGTCGAAAGGTAAGCTGCGGGGAGGATGTAGAGAGGCTGCAAAGAGATATAGAAAGTGTTATGCAGACCTCCACCTGCCAGGAATGAGGCACATTGGTTTTGTCATGAACATTGATTTTTAGCTGCTGTTGGAGTGAGGAAATGACTTGTTAAACAGATCAGCCGTGGCTGGAAAAAAACATTTACGCACTAACAGATATCGAAGGTGAGGAAGCGCATTCCAGGGCCTGCTAAGGAGGATACAATCCACAAGGGCCAGGACTGGTTAGACCAGCTGGTCACATGACTAACTGGCTGTTCCTGGGTTTTCTTTTGAACTGGCCACAATGAGTTTGAACTGAGAAAGATCTCTCCTGTCTGCTCCCATCTCTTTCTCACAAGCCTCTGAATCCACTGAAGACAGATGAACCCCAAGAGAGAAAAGTCTACTGTGAACAAGGTTTAAGAAGAATACTGGGGCCCATCGAAAAGCAAGAACTACTTACAATCAAGGACTCTACAATGAGCTCAAAGAACCATAACAAAAGCTCTTCAGATATTGCCTCAAACTTTTCCACTTTATTTTTCTTCTGTTCTTTTCTGTCTCTATTTGCATGTGTGTATCGCATATGTATGCTAGCGTGGACGCGCGGGTATCTGTAGGCATCAACTGAATTAGAGTTTAAGTTTAATAAATTTCAACCTTTCCTCTTTAAATCTAAGAAAACCTATTTGCCTTATAATTGGAAAGAAGTGAACAACGATTCACGAAGGGGGAGCTAAAAACACGGTGTGTTTAAAATTAAACTCTGTTACGGTAAGACCAGGTGGAGGCTGAGAGGGAGCCCTAGACACCTTTCTCACCTGGCCGTAACAACAGGTTAAGTGAGTTGGCAACAAGATGGCAAATGGAGTATAATGTAGGGAAGTGTGAAGTTGTTCACTTTGGTCGTAAAAATAGAAAAGCAGAATATTTTTTAAAAGATGTGAAACTGGTAAGTGTTGATGTTCGGAGAGACTTGCAGGTTCTCGTACAAGGAATGCACAAAGTTAACATGCAGGTGCAACAGGCTATTAGGAAGGCAAATGGCACGTTGGCATTTCTAGCAAGGGGATTGGAGTACAGGAATAAAGTGGTTTTACTAAAATTCTACAGGGCTTTGGCGAGACTGCACCTGGAATACTGTATGCAGTTTTGGTCTCCACATTTAAGAAAGGATATACTTGCACTGGAGGCAGTGCAGTGAAGATTTACTAAATTGGTCCCTGGGATGAGGGGCTGTCCTATGATGAGAGGCTGAGGAAATTGGGCCTATATTCTCTGGAGTTTAGAAGAATGAGAGGTGATGTAATTGAGACATACAAGATTCTGAAAGGGCTTGATAGGGTAGAAGCTGAGAGATTTGTCCCACTGATCAGGGAATCTAGAACACGGGGACACAGTCTCAGGATAATGGGTCAATCATTCATCACTGAGATGAGGAGAAATTACTTCACTCAAAGGGTTGTGAATCTTTGGAATTCTCTACCCCAGAGGGTTGTAGATGTTCCATCATTGAATACATTTAAGGCTTGGATAGATAAATGTTTGGTCTTGCAGGGAATCAAGGGGTATGGGGAGTGGGCAGGAAAGTGGAATTAAAGCCCAAAATCAGCCATGATCGTATTGAATGGTGGATCAGGCTCGATGGGTCATATAGTCTACTTCTGCTCCTAGTTCTTGTGTTCTTGTGGAGCTCAGAGGCGGAATGTTAATTGGTTTGCTCTGGTAAAGAGCAACTACAAAAGGGTGCACATCGAGGGGGTTGGGTGCCAAACCCAAAAATGGTCGCGCCATTGAGCCAGTGACTAAGTTGGCAAGATTTCACCCCTAGAGTCTAAACCGGGGCAGGATTTTCCCTGTGGGCATCAGGACCCCACCATCAGGTTCAAATGGAGGTCAGAACCAAGGAGGTTGTGTGGAAAACAATCCAGCTGGCTGTGATTTTCCCCAAATTGGCCAAATAATGGCCAGAGGGTGGGCTCACTGTCTAATTAAGGATGGTGGGCGGACTCTCAAAGTTGGAGGGCCAATAGGAGGCCCTCCAGCACTGAAGGAGCAGCGGGTTGCCTTTTCAGGTAAGTGAGAGATACGGTGGCCCAAATGAAGGCACCCTCTCTCCAACTTTTCTAAATTTAAAATTGAAAAAATGCCCTTGGCAGCCGGGCCACCATTGTGGTGAGGGAACCCCTCCATAGGATGGCCTGCAGCTGCAGCTGAAGCCAGGCAGGCAGGGAGGGCCCCTAAGCCTGCCTGGAGCGCTGGTCCCTCGGTCTGCCGCCGGGAGGCTGCTTCCAGGCAGCTGCACTGTTCCCTGATACCTCTGAGGACCTGGTGGCTGACTGGAATTTTCCAGTCAGCCTCTGACAATAGGCCTTCGTACAGCACTAACTAGCTGAATTGCCTACCTGCCACTTGTGGGCAGCTAGCCCTGCTGCACCCCCATCTCCCCCTTCCCACCTCTGGGAAATGGGCGGGATGGTGCCATGAATCCAGCATGCCAGCTGGCGGCATGAACTTTCGCACCCACCTACCTCCATTTCTGACCCCATTGGGGCCTAAACATTCAGCCCCTGAAGTGCAAAGTAGAATATTAAATTCAATGTAAAATAATGTACAGAAAGTGAAATAAAGAGAGGGAAAGAAAGATGGTTTTGAGAGAGAGGTTAAAAAAGAAAGAAAAACATTTAAAATGTTTTAATTTTTAATTTCTTTAAACTATCTCCAACAAGAGTTAAAATCTGAAGGAGTGAGACCCCACCCTGGTAGAAGTTAATTTTTCAGCACTGTTTGGTGAGTTGTTTGGTAAGAATTAAAACTTAGCACACAGTTAAACTTATACTTCAATGGACAAGCCCTAATTTATTCTGACATATTTAGTGGGTCTCTCGTGTATTATTTCCATTACAGTATCAATTCAAATATGCAATTTAAAAGAAACGATAGTCTTGTTGGATGAAAACTCGAAAGCATAAAACCCATTTTTCCATAGGTACGACTGGATTCCCAGTGCAGAAACTGTCCAGAACTTTCAGGCAGTAGTATTTAGAGGATATTTTTACTCTGTATAACTACTGGACAATTACAAAATGTAATTTATAAATACAACAAAATAAAAATACAACCTTTCCCCCTTATAGAAAATCGCATATTATTGAAAAGCAGACTTTGTATTTCTGTTGACAGTGATCTACTTTTCATCCCACCATATCACGTTTTAAAATCCCATTCTCAAATGAACAAAATTATTAAAATTATTTACCTTTCTGACTGTTGATTATTCCTAAATTAGTGTCTCTCCACTTTTATAAACTTTCCTCCTAGGAAAATCTGATTTATAAATTGATGGTTATTTCAAGCTTCTTTTCTCAGAAATTTTCAGTCCCCTGTTTTTGGACTTTGTTCCTTTCCCGTTATATATTATTAACCTGTGAGGTATTGCTGTGGGGTCAAAGTACCCTGATAAACTAGTGTGCTCTGAATTAACTTTAAAGGTTTCAATATGCAGATCAATTATTTTCAAACTCCAGACCTTGAATCATTGGGCATCTGTACATTTCTGGGGAAATCTGCTGTCAGAATGTAGACTAGCAATTGCTGTTTGTGAGCCTGTAATTTCAACAGATTAGGATTCCAAACGTAGCTTTTCTGATTCCAATACTAATACAAGATAGCTTTTGCAGATTTGGGTGTTCCTTGGGTGTGCACTTTAAGATCTCACCTCCACGGTGCATCTCATTGCTCTACGTGGGTAGACATGGATTTCCTGCAGTGCTGCAACCCATTTCAAGAGTTTCAGCAGCCATTAAAAGGCAAGCAGTCATGTAAAAGCAAGGGACTCATTAGGAGATAAAAGAAAAAAACATTCAGCCAGCAATTGGAGACTCTTAGTGATTTATGAAGTTCGGAGGGAACTGAAACTCCTCACTTTACTGAGAAAGGTGAAGGTCCTACTGCATGAATTTAGGAGGACAATTTAGCACCACAGGGCACTCTCCTAAGTGGACAACTGTATAACATATCTGTGAGGAGGTAGCAGATGGGGTCAATTCTGTGCTCAGAACCCAGATGGCTTGGGGTCAGATGCATAAGAAGATGAAAGACCTTGAGAAAGTTGCCAATAAAAAGCTACACATCTGTACCATATAACATGTTCTAGTATTCATGTCACAGAGTGCCTGTTAAATTCTTACAAATTTAATGCTACCCAATAAAAAGCATTCAGACTACCCTACTGCTCTTTCAATGATGATCAGACATGCTGGTACTATAGTAGGCTACATATTGCAGCTGCAATTTACCACAGCAACTCCAGGAACAATGACACCTTAAAAAGGCTTCACTGCACAAATTCTTCTAATGCTGCCCAGCTATGTGATTTATCTTCATTTACACTTTTGCACATTGGAATGCACTACTGTCACTGCTGTAAAATCCAGTGACTCAACAATACCAATCTGCTTGCAAGACAAGGTGGCTCATAACAGGAGAAAGTGAACCTGTGCAGGGCAAAGACTCCCAAATTCCTGGCCACTAACAGCCTTCAATGAGGCCATGGGGAATATCATTCACTTGGGGAGAATAGAGGGAGTGGAGCAGTATGAGAATGGAGGTGTCTCACAAGCTGGAAGTTAGTACCATCATTCTTCTGTTATGTTTTTTCCACCTGCTCACTCACTCATTAACTTACAGTGGCATACACACAAGCACATACAGTACATAATCATGTGAGCACTGTTTGAAGCAGTCTCCTTGATGCCAATGTTGTAACATATGTTACTTTCTCTTTTTTCAGAGGCTTGCTACAGGAGCCAGTCGGGAGTCCCAGTGGTACAGAAGGAAGGAACACCTCAAAACACATTCACTGCATCTGTTGCAAGCACCAGCACAGCTACACCCAACCCAAAGGGTTTATATAGAGAACTTGAGGAGGGAGAGCCAGGTAAGTCCTCAGCTATAGAGCCTAGGGATTTAGACTCATAAAGCTTGCTTTCAAAAAGAAGAATGCCTGTTGGTTGAATTGGTTCAGGACCCATCTCCCATTAGAAGGAAACAGGACCTCCTTCCGAGCACCACACCAACACCTTCAAGGCAGCATTGCAAGCATGGGGTGCCCTTTGGCATTCTCCATTCAGCCTAAATCAATGCTCTTCTCAGAACAAACACTAAAAAGTCATCAAGATGCAGGCTCGTTTGAAGAAACATCAGTGTCACTGGATTCTCCACTGTCCCAAACTATGAGCTGTCGATGAGCAGCAAGATTCATGTTGGCAGCTTGCCGGTCAAAGTTAAATGAGGTCTGACCATCAGAGTGGTTCAAGCCTTCTGATGATGAGCTGGTGGTGTGACCATTATACCCATTATATATCCCTGATCTATGATCCAAACCAGTCAGGGCCAGTACTTCAATACCTGTTCAATGTCTGTGGAGTTTACTGCGTGCCACCATCAGATGGCAACCAGCTAAAAGCTTCTTCTTCTTAGGCAGTCCCTTGGTACTGAGGATGACTTGTTTCCACTCCAGTTCAGTATGTTCTAACATGGCTAATGAGTTCAATGTGCAAACCGCAGACTCTACCACACATGGGGCCGGTGGTGTTTGAAGAGTTGGCTAAGCAAGTTGCTTGGGGGGCTGTGCGCTCCTTCTGCTGCCTATACTTGGCTTCCGCACACTCCCGTCGAAATCCCACGAGGTGCTTTGTACCTTCCTGAATGCATCTTCTCCACTTTGAGCAGTCAAGGGACAGGGACTCCCATGAGTCAGTGGGTATGCTGGATTTCTTCAGGGATGCCTTGAGAACGAACCTAAAACTTTTCCTTAGTCCTCCTATGAGTCTTTTGCTGCAGCGAAGCTCAGAATAGAGTAGTTTGCTTCGGGAGCCTGGTGTCAGACATGTGAGTGACGTGACCCACCCAGCAAAGCCAGGAACCTTGATGCTGGGACTATTGGCTTGGGAAAGTATGGTGACATTAGACCGCCTATCCTGTCAATGAATGTGAAGGATTTTGTGGAGACAGTGTTGGTGGCATTTCTCTAGTGCCTGTTGTAAGTTTATTTATTTAGAGATAAAGCATGAAACAGGCCCTTCGGCCCACTGAGACTGTGCCAACCAACAACCACCCATTTATACTAACCCTATAGTAATCCCATATTCCCTACCTACACTAGGGGAAATTTACAACAGCCAATTTACCTATCACCTGCAAGTCTTTGGCAGTGGGAGGAAACCAGAGCACCCGGCGAAAACCCACGCAGTCACAGGGAGAACTTGCAAATTCTGCACAGGCAGTACCCAGACTCGAACCCAGGTCCCTGGAGCTGTGAGGCTGTGGTGCTAACCACTGCGCCACTGTGCCGCCCTAAGTTGTCCAGTCTCCAAAGCATGCAGGAGCGCAGGGCTCACTGCTGCCCCGATACACCATGACCTTAGTCCTGGGTTTGAGGCCCTGGTCCTCGAATACTCTCTTCCTCAGTTGGCCAAAGGCAGAGCTGGCACATCATCTACAGCTGCCTTTGCTGAGAGGAGACTGCCGAGATATGGAAAATGGTCCATGTTTTCCAGGGTCTCGCCGTGCATCCTGATTGACGGAGGATGCTGTTGTGCTGCAGGAGTGGGTTGGAAGAGGACCTTAGTTTTCCGGATGTTTAAAGTAAGGCCTATCTCTCATATACTTCAGTGAAGGAGGCAATGATGACTTAGAGCTCACTCAGTAATTCTACAAAAAGTAACCATTTTGGTGAAGTAGGTTTCAACCAATGTTAACTCAGAAGGGCAGATTTTCCTTGGATTGCACTTAGCCATAAGGATTGTCTTGGTGAGGTGTACTGAGGAAAATGAAGGGCGTAATGATTGCATGCCCATGTAGAAGGCTGCTTGATTCTCTATCCTTCTAAATTAATAGATGAAAAATCAGTCAGGCTCTATTTTGTACTTGTGATCCTCGCTGTCTGATTTCGTCTACGAGCTGCTCACAGGCAATCCGTTATAGTGGAGGACAATAAAAGGAAACTCTGCCACAACAAGCTGCTTTTATACTGCTGGCCAGGTCCTGGGAAAGGGGCCTCAGAACACAGCTCTCCCACATTTACAGTACTCTGTGCGAACCAGCTACAAACTGGATCGCTCTTTCCAATGTTTAGCTGGAAGATGTTATGAATTATCCGGGACTGAATCTCAGGCAAGCAGAATGACAGCACAGAGGCAGTGGTGGGATGGGGAGAAGTGTTGACAGGTAGAGTTGAGTGTCATCTGTACATGGAGAAGCTGAACTCCTGTTTGGAAGCAATGTCAGCAAAGCATGTAGATGAGAAAGAGGAGCAGGACAAGGAGTGATGCTTGGGGAACTCCTGAGTTAATGGTGAAGTGGGAAGAATGGCGATTGCTTGAGATGCTTTTGGTTATGTTGAGACAGGTAAGACTGGAACCAAAGCAGGATAATCCACAGAGCTGCATAAAAGGGAAGTTGGAGGACGATGATCTGATCAATCGTGTCGAAGGCTACAGAGAAGCTGAGGAGGATGAGGAGGGATCATGCACAACCATCAGCCATAGACAATGTCATTTGTGGCTGACATGAGGACTGGGCTGCTGCTGTAAAACCTGGGAAACTGGGAGAAGCAGGAAGCAGAAGAGGAAAATGCTAAATGATTTATTTAGGGCCAGAAAATGCAAATGCAACTCCTTCCCTTGACTTATTTTGTTCCAGTCTGGGTCAGCCTCCCATCTGTCCAATATGGCTTCGGCCCAGAGCAGGCAAGCTGCACTGGGAAACCTGTATGCCACCACATATATGTTAATGAGGCCTGGCTTTTGAAATGGATCCAGCCTCGCACAGAAGCTTCCAAGTGGTCAGTCCCCTGAAGCCACTCTTCAGTGCAGCCACCCAAAAGTTAAGATCTACCTTCAATTTGCACATGTTGCAACCTGAACATGATCTCAGACATTTGCTATTTTATGATGTGTTGGGTTTTTCTTTCTTGTACCTTTCCTGGGATATAATTCCAAAAACACTGAGAACCCTCCAGTGCCTCACCCAAGTGAGCGCTCGTCATTCATTTTTGAGCTTTACTGCCAAAAGCCATGGGGCATATTTTCCAAGTGCATGCCAACTACAATCAACCTTACCCACCACCATTGCATGCTGGGAAATCATGGCTGCTTTTACCTGTGGTTTCCATTACATGCTGGCAATGGATGAGGTCGCTTGTTGCTGGAGCATAATGGGAATATTTATGCATCTTTTAACTGTGGGCAACTGCTCCCATTGTGATTGCAGTCTCTTGTTTTACAGTTTTGCATGATGTGTTGGGAAAAAGAGTTGCTTCCTTCAGTCTTGACTCAGTGGTTATACTCTTGCCTCTGAGCCAGAAGATTGTGGGTTCAAGTCCCACTCTAGAGAATTGAGCAGGTAATGTATTGTTATGAATGCTGGAACTTGTAACATGATTATGTTTTAAAAATTGTGATTATTTAAAACTTCAAGATGGAGTCCGGAAGGTCAGGTGACCTCACCTCCAGTCTGTGAAAGGTTACCAGGACAACAAAGAACATAGATAAAAGACTGTCTTCTGAAAACAGAGACTACAGCCACCAATACCTGCAGAACAATGGTTTTCGCCTCCCAGACTTTCGGGTCATAAAACAAAGAGTTGGTAATTCAGAAAATGTAAGTGTACCCGGCATTGTCAGCACCTGGGAACAATGAATGGCCCATGCAGCTTTGTGAAACTAGGCTTCTGGTCTCTACATTTGTGGAACAAATCAATAAGCTATTGACTTCTGAATGCAGATAAATTTAACAAACTTTCTGAAGGCAAACAGGCTGTAAGAGAAGATATCAATGGTTGGGACCTCAAGGCAGGCTAGAGGAAGGGAACTGAGCAGTTGCAGCCTCACAGAGAAGGAACCAGCAATGGCAGCTCAAGAGAGAGAGAGAGAGGAAGCACCTGCTCTGGGAAGCCTGTTACAGTAAAAGGCTGCAAAGACTTGAACCTGTTTTGAGAGTGAAAGTTTGCAGAAGAGTAGAAGACCAGAAGGATCACCAGATAAGGATCACCTTATTCATGGACTTCCAGATCGGAAGGGCCCGGAGATGTGAGTGAAGAGGACATTGATTTTTGAAATACTCTGGGAGATCCAACCCATTGCAACTGGGAGGAGTTTGGGACTTTAAACCACAAAGGATTTTGTCATCAATAAGGACTGTGTAATGTATAAGTGTGGTGTGAGGCTTTCAAGTGTTTTTAGTAAGTAAGGAAAATACCTTTCTTTGCAATTTGGGGTATCAGCTACCTTTAAAGTACTATTCAGTTAATTGGGGTTTCTTGTAGTTTAGTTGTTATAATAAAAGTCTTAAAACATGAAATCTTGTTGTGTAGTTCTTGAAATTGGTATGGGGGTTCATATCTCATATTTTTCATATTAATGATCTCACTGAGGTCGTAACAGAATGCTGATACTCCAATGCAGTATTGAGGGAGTGCTGCTCTGTCAGCAGTGCCACTTTTCTGATGAGACGTTAAACAGAGGCCCTGTCTGCTCTCTCAGGTGGATGTGAAAGATCTGCCAGCACTATTCAAAGGAGAACAGGGAAGTTCTCCTGGTGTCCTGGCCAGCAGTTAATGCTCACCCAACACCTAAAACAGATTATCTGCTCATTCATTTCATTGCTGTTTGTGGAAAGTAGCTTTGCGCAAATTAGCTGCTGCATTTCCTACATTACAACAGTGACTACACTTCAAAAGCAGTTGACTGTAAAACGCCTTGGCACATCATAGCGTTGTAAAAGGTGAAACTCTTTCTTTAAGGGCTGCTTTGCTATATGATTATGCTCATCCAAGCTTATTTTTGCCCTATTATTAGAACAGTGCATTAATGTGCAATAAGTAGCTCTGTTTTATAACAAGTTGTACCTCCTGCCTGCATCCTCTCCCCTAGAATGTGCCCCTATGATCATGCCATTTAGGAAAATCTTTAATACAGTTTCATTTACTGTTAATCACATGAGCACTGTACAAGCTGAGAACAAAAGTGCTGCTGGTTGATGTGTAGTCTTGACCCAAATCTAATAGGCAGTAGGAATTAAAGTAAGGCATGGAAGGAATTTTGGTAAATCGGATCATTCCTTGAGACCTCTCTGAGTTTTTGTCTAATTAACTGGCTGGTTAGGCCATTTAACAACTCTTACATTTATAGTGCATTGACTCCACCAGTACTCCAACCATTTTCTATCAGATAAAATCACAGAACCTGTTGTGTATCATTGTGGCACCAAACCAAGGCAGCAATATTCTGTGCTGGACAGAGAACAAAGTGTTCTTTCTTTTAAAGTCCGGTTTACAACTTTTGCTTCCCCTTATGCATTAATGCCCAGGAACTACCGTTATATTATTATTGAAAATTAAACCCACTCATTTAGTTTAGACGCTATCCAATATATTAAAATATCTGTAATCTGAAGTATCTGGCATGGTGCTATTTGCAAATAAAGTATTTTTTTAAAAATACGTATGATTAAATGGATTCTGATGAACTACTGCAGCTAAATAAAGAAATGTGTACTCCTTACATTCTGCAGTTACATACAGAAATAAATATGTGCATTTATCATTTTTTGGTTGATTTGCTTGTCCATTTTGTACCTGTAGCCAGTTTTAACATTTTATGAATTTCATTGATTTTGTCTCTAACACAGCAATATCAAGACCCAACATTTAATTAGTGATGTTTCTTCTGCCCTTCCTTCCTCCCATATGGTAGATTTCAAAGAGCATACATTAAGATTTGCTTTGTGACTGATGACAGAAATTCTATTGTGGTTGAGTGTTCTGGTGTTGCTCACCTTGTCCTCTCTCTTCTGAGTTCACTTGCCACCCTATCCTGCCTGAACCTCTTCCTCCGTATAAAATCACTTACCCATATTCACGGCCACCTCTTCAACCTTGCCATCTCACATGATCTCTTTATTCCCATGGTCTTAATCACAGTATAGGCCATTTCCAACTAGGTTCTTGTATCTCATACACCTTCTAATCCCACATCCTTCTGTGTCCTCCCTAGGAAGAAATCCGTGCCCAACACCCCCAACTGCCTGCCAATTAACTTATAATTACATTTTCAAATGGTTTTTGGCAGCTTCTCAATCGCTCCCTATCCTCCATCTTCGATGCTCCTGTTCTGAGTAAAACCTACTCTCACCCACCCCAGTCAATCCTGCTGGTATGGCTCCCCTTTAGATTAGAGATACAGCACTGATACAGGCCCTTCGGCCCACCGAGTCTGTGCCGAACATCAACCACCCATTTATACTAATCCTACACTAATCCCATATTCCCAACAAACATCCCCACCTGTCCCTATATTTCCCTACCACCTACCTATACTGGTGACAATTTATAATGGCCAATTTACCTATCAACCTGTAAGTCTTTTGGCTTGTGGGAGGAAACCGGAGCACCCGGAGAAAACCCACGCAGACACAGGGAGAACTTGCAAACTCCACACAGGCAGTACCCGGAATCGAACCCGGGTCCCTGGAGCTGTGAGGCTGCGGTGCTAACCACTGCGCCACTGTGCTGCCCTCTTTTCCTCATTTCCAAGAGGCACAGACCGTGTATCTGACAAATATCTGGATTAGCCATTTATCAACACATCTAGCTGGACAACACCAAGCACAATTAGACCTTGCTTTCCACTCCCAGTACCGCTGAGAACTCCAGGATCATCTTGCAGAGCAAAGGTAATGCCCAGCTCCTTCTGTCCATTATTAACTGTCTCCTTAGTCTGCTCTGCCTTGTTCCACTTTGTTCACTTTTTACTATTGTGAGAAGCTTATGAACTTCTTTGTCACCAAGATTGAAGCCATCCATTCAGCTGTCATAGCTGCTTCTCCCTTCCCTGTGCCCACCAAGCCAAATCTCCCACAAGACTCCTCCCTGCCCAAGCCCTGAACCTGTACCTTTCTCTAATTTCTCTCATTTCTCTCTTTTTTCCCCTCAAATCCCCTGCAAGTTCATGTAACGCATCCCCTGCTCACTTGTCACCATTTCACTAAACTGTTGACCACCCAATTTCCCATCCTGGTGCCCATGCTAACTGACATTATGAACGGTTCCCTCTCCTCAGGTTCTGTTTCCCTGCCCTTTCAAAACCATAATCATCACTTCCTTCTTCAAAAAATAACAAACCCTGGACCCCGCTGTCCTTGCAAACTACCTCCTATCTCCAACTTCCCTTTCCGATCCAAAGTCCTTGAAAATGTTGTTGCCTTTCAAATTCAAGCGCATCTTGTTTTGCAACTCAATGTTTAAATCTCTCCAATCAGGTTTCCATCCACCCCACATTGCATTGACTTGACCCTAATCAAAGTCACAAATAACATCCACTTTAACTGTGACCACGGCGCACTATCCCTCTCTGTTCTCCTCAGCCTCTCTGCAACCTTTGACCACACCATCCTCCTCAAAGCCTCTTCTCCATTGTCCAGCTCAGTGGGACTGCCCTTGCATGCTTCCACTCTTACCTATCTGTCCTTACTTTTATAATCCCTTATAAATTTCTACGCTGGGAATTCTAGCCTGATTGTAGGATTTCAATATGAGTTATGAATCAATATAGCAAGTGGTGCAGTGGTTAGCACCGCAGCCTCACAGCTCCAGGGACCCGGGTTCGATTCTGGGTACTGCCTGTGCGGAATCTGCAAGTTCTCCCTGTGACCATGTGGGTTTTCGCTGGGTGCTCCGGTTTCCTCCCACAGCCAAAAACTTGCAGGTGATAGGTAAATTGGTCATTGTAAATTATCCCTAGTGTAGGTAGGTGGTAGGGAATATGGGATTACTGTAGGGTTAGTATAAATGGGTGGCTGTTGGTCGGCACAGACTCGGTGGGCCGAAGGGCCTGTTTCAGTGCTGTATCTCTAAATAAAATAGCATCAAGACAGGTGTATGACATGAAAATCTGGAGATAAATCATGTTAAAATGCATATAAGATTTGCAGGAGTTGCCTTTTTCTGTGTGCTTCCATTGGCTTTCATTTGGTTTCATGTTTGTGTATTAATGTTGAACTAATATAGGCACATTTTGTTTCTTAATACAGTAAATAAATGGTCTTTATTCTTCTCTTGATAATTTTACGTTCTCTTCACCTGAAGACACTGGGATACTGTTCCACAGGCTTTCAGATACCTCACCAAGTGGGCATCACTCAAATGTGAGCACTAACAGTCGCTGCCAGCAGATTATCACAGCTGAGTGTAATTCTCTTCTCACCTGACGCTCATTCTTGCACACGTCCAGGTAAAGGACATTGGATAGAGTAAGGAGAGGAAACTATCTTAAATCAGTGGTACTGAGGACAATTTTAGTGTCCTTATCACCCTGGCTGACATTAGTTAAATCAGCACAGATCAAGGATGAATTCTGGAACTTTCCTGGCCTGTGTGGCATTGTCACTCAAATCTCATGGAACACAGAAACATAGGAATAGGAATAGACCATTCAGCCCACGAGTTTGTTTCATTATTCAATGAGATCATGGTTGATCCGTATCCTAACTCCATCCACTGACATTGGCTCCATATCCTTTCATAGTCTTTGCTGGCTAGCAAAAATCTATCAATCTCTGATTCAAAATTATTATTTGTGTTAGCATTTACTGCTTTTTGTGGGACAGTAATCCAACCTTTGTGGAAGAAATGTTTCCTAACTTCTCTCCTGACTGGCCATGATGGTCCCATCTTGTGTTTATTCTAAAATATTAAGATAAAAATTGCTATTTTGAAGTGTAAAGAGTTGAGAAATTTGGTAAGGAGAAGAAAAAACCTCAGTGATGAAACATTTCACAAAAATTCGGAGGAACACAGACGACTAGAAGTTCTTCTGATCTCCTGCAGTAAATGGGGGCAGAAATCCCAGAAAAACAGAATAGATAACTGACTGGAAATTTTGCTGACCTTTCACTAAAAGCAAGGTAGGTGATTTGGGAATGCACATAGAAAATCCACCCCAGAGTTGGTAAATTAAAGCCGGGATTAGTGCTGGGTGTGTACTGGTGATGTATTAGCTTAAAGCTGCTGGGGTAGTTTTTCAACTTGGCATGCTTACATAAATTTGGCATTGTGGATTGACTGCCTGTTATAGAAAGCACTGAATTCAATGACAATGAAAATCAGGCAGTTTCTTTTATGGCCAATCCACAAGATCAGGGATACACCCAGTCAGTAAATTGAAAACTGACCTCAGTTTATCTTTTGCTGGCTTATATTAATCTGGTCAAATCATTCCAAAAATGGCCCGGAGTGTGTGATATTGAGCTTCTAATCACATCTTTTCTCTTCTTCATATCTTCTTGTAAGGAGTACCATTGGTCTGCAATGACAGGATGTCAAATTCCACTTTTATTGTAAAACATTTCAGATATTTCTGGCATTTTTTCCCATCGTTTTGGGGATCATAATCTACAAATCCATCCAATTTTACCAGTAGCCAGATGTTCTTAATGGCAATATCTCAGAGAATTATTGCAAGAATTTTTACAAAGTCATATTTTAATACATAATTTGTTATTAGAAATTCATCTGAGCTTAAAATTTCACACAGTCATGGCACACTTTCTCCAATCTGTTCATTTCTTCAGCTGTGTTGTGAAAGTGAATAAGATAGGCTTCGTCAGTCGAGGTAACTGGGCTGCTTCTTTCCTCCAAAGGCTGTTCTGGGATTGTTTCATAAGCTGGAATCTGCAAAACAGAGGGTCTGGTTTTAGAACTGCGGGTAGCAAATAGGTTATACAAATCTACTTTTCTCTGTTAAATTCAATGTTTAAATTGTAGATTTAAAAAAATTAAACAGGACAAATCTACACTTTATAAAGTGCCTCTGCAATTGAGTACTGAAAACAATAATAAAAGTACGTTTCTGTGCATTTTTCTACTGCTACGTATACAATTTATGATGTCTGATAAATATCTATTGTCATAATTTGCACCTTCTCTGACTTTTGTGCTCTAGGTTCACACTCAAATGCAGTACTGAGGGAGCACTGCACTGTTGGAAGTACCGATTTTCGGATGAAACGTTATTAAAGCAAGGTGTCGTTTGCACTCTCAGGTGAATGTAAAAGATCCCACTATGGCACTATTTAGCAGAAGTTGCAGGAGGGTTCTGCCCGGTGTCCTGGCCAATATTTATCCTTCGAGCGCAATAAAACAGATTGTCTGGTCATTATCACATTGCCATTTGTGGGAGCTTACTGTGTGCAATTCGGCTGCTGCATTCCTACATGACAGCAGAGAACTCACATCAAAAGTAACTGTAAACACTTTTGGATGTCCTGTGATCACAAAAAGCACTATATAAAAGCAAATCTTTCTTTTCTCTTTAACCTAACCTGTGCAATTTTGGGTGTATTTTATGCGCTCAAAGTGGAAACTGTACTCTATGGTTTTGCCAATGAGTCTTCCTCTACTTACCCATGACTCAATTTTAGACACATTCCTGTAGGAAGCACCAAGTAGAACTGAGGTGGGGAAAACTGGAGAATGTGCAAATTATAAGAGTAGATATTTAGGTCACACTTCAAATTTTTGATAAAGTTAATTTGCATAATCACCAATGTAAAATCTTCATTGAACCAATGCAAATGGGCAATGTAATAGAATGTAATTGATTCTCTTTTTTATTTTTCTATTAAAGAATATTTATAAATGTATTTAAGATGGTTAACCTGGGGCTGTTTTATTAATACAGGTGAAAGGTGTTATCAGCAAAAATAAACATTTTTAGTAAGAGTGTCCAGTCCTCCACCGGTGAGTAATTTCACCCATATTGTGTTGATATTACGAGCATAAATTCTACCCCTATAACTCAGGACTGCCCATGTTTTAGCCAATTTTCCTTCTTCCCCTGCAGAAGGTGCTGAAGTCTTTCTAAGGTGCATTTGCACTAGAATCAGCAGCCCTTTCTCCATTTTTCATGTGTGAGCCTAACAGTGAGTATCAGAGACTATTTATTCATGCAAGGCATCATAGCCATACTCCACTCATCCACACATTCACCCCTCCCAGCAGGAGCTGCTGGATAACAAATGGAGCTGGAATAAAAACAGAAAGTGTTGGAAATACGCAGCAAGTCAGGCAGCATCTGTGGAGAGAGAAGCAGAGTTAACGTTTCAGGTCTGTGACCTTTCATCAGAACTCTGATCAGAAAGGTCACAAACCTGAAACGTCAAGTCTGCTTCTCTCTCCACAGATGCTGCCTGACTTGCTGCGTATTTCCAGCACTTTCTGGTTGTATTTCAGATTTCCAGCATCTGCAGTATTTTGCTTTTATTAAATGGAGCCGGAATCCTGGCTGATATTCCCGCTCCCTGTTCCTTAGCTGTCTTGACTCTCTGTTATCTACACTTCAGACTTTAAGCCTCCCGACTTTCTATTTGTCAATATTGCCCATACTGCCTATGCAATCCTACTCTCCAGGCCATGCAGACCCTATTTATCTGCTTATAACATCCATCAGAGACACTAAACTAATGAGATCTGTACAGATAAACCCTTTGTAAGTGACTTACTTTATACATTGAGCCTCTTTGAGGGGGAATAGACTAGTTGGGGTAATGGCATCATCCACCTTCCTTTACATTTTGCTTGGGGAAAGTCATCACAGTCGTGATTGAAACACAGCTGGAAAGACATTATTTGTGTTGATGTTTAATATATTAGGTGTTCAAGGATAGTAATTTATTCCATGAATGAGAATGATTTGGAGTAAATCAAAAAATGAATAGTTCTCACTGAGGAGTCTGTTGGTACCACAATTTATCTATTTTTAAAACAATTAATGAATAATGAGGAAAAATTAATTGAAGGCAGTTTAGTACCAGTTAGGAGCTGCCGCTCCTTTTAATACATGAATGGCCACCTTCTTTAATTTTCACTTAACACAAATGAAGATTTAAATTCATAGATTGCCACCACCCCATGTAAGTTGAGGCTTGATAATCTTGACTCTATGATTTGAAGCTCAGAGTTCAGCAATGGCTGTGAAAATTATTCTGCCAAGATTATCACTCCTACACGAGGTGACAATACTGGGTTCTAAATATGAATTGGAGCCAATAGGGATCATTACTTCAGATTTCCAGCATCCGAAGTACTTTGCTTTAGTATATAAAAATAAAACTGGTAAGTGTGGTGCCAAGGGATTTCCATTGTAGTGAGGACTTCATTCATAAAAAAGGGAGATTTGCAAGGAGGGAAACACCAGCAAAAGTCAATTGCAAGAACAAGGCTGTGAGGACTATTGGAATATCCCTTCCTCCAACACAACTGAAATTAGATCTTAAAGGAACTAAACCTGTATAAGGATGTTGAACCTTTATCTTAGGATCTTAGTGCGTATTTCCAGCATTTGCACCTTTTTTTTTTAGGACTTTTGTGTTTTTGGAGCTCTCTGCTGTCTTCTGTTAAATGAAACTACACTTTTTATTTGGATAAAATTCAGGCAATTTCCCGATTTAGCTTCTGTTTGCGGTGTACACTACTTTTACATGCACACAACCGCATTAGGCCTCTTTCCAAATGTACTGATTCAAACACAGGCACCCTGACACTCACTGCCGATGATCGCCTCTTCAGCCGGGGGGCATCTCTGATCTTTATTAACGTCCTTTCTCGATTCGGAGAGGATCGGTTGTTAAGACATAAAACTTGCTCTACGGTGAAGTTGGGCGCACGTCCCATTAATCCATTGGATCTGAAGGAGTTGGCCGTCTTCAGTAACTGCTGCATGAGGAAGCTTCTTTTCTGCAACTTTCCCAAATGTGAAATGAGCACTTTGAGCACCTGATGTAATAATCGCTGGTTCTGTGACCCCTGCGTTCGAACATTTCCTGTAACAGTACCGTCATCCCAACGACTAGACTTTGTGAAATCGCATGATGGTTTTACCAACATCCACTAATACAAGGAGTTATAGAGAAAAGAACTCGCATTTACATAGCCCATTAAATCCAGTACACATGACTGAAGTTACACTTAATGTACGCCAAAGTTACCTATACCTATCCAACTATCTGCCTCTATATAGAGAGCGAGACTCTTTAAATTGCCCCCTTTAACAATACAAAATCAAATGCATCTATCCGACATTATAAGGACATAAATTATTTTGTCAATTTGCTAGAAATAAGCAGCAACATAAATTATTATAGTCACAAATTATTAATATGGAATCAAATGCTGAGTTTATTGGAAATCAATAAATTACTAATAAACTAAAAACTGTAATGATTTAGCCACGCACCGAAAAGAAATCAAACCAATCAAAGACTTTGAGATTACCACGGGCTATTACTTAGTGAATTGCCACCCATTCCTTATCCTTAACTTTGCATCTGAAGTGATAGGGCTGTATTTTCCACCCACTGATTATGAATGGGTAGAAGAAACTAGATTATATTTTCCATTTGCACCACTCTCACTGGCCTACTTTGTGTTGTGTTGCTATTTTTAAAACCATGTTTATCTAGTGGCATCAGTTGGACAGGAGAAATGAAACACGCCAAGGATCAGAGAGACTTTCTTGAAACTTTATACATGTCAAATTCCCTCTACCAATATGCACCAAGGGATTACAAAGGTTGGAGAACCGTGAAACCCCTCTTTGAGTCTCCAGTACACTTGTGGGAAGCGATCAAGGAGAACATCAAGAGGTTCTTCATCCACAAAGGTGTTCAGAGGGCGAGAGAGAGACAGAAGGAAATGTCCTGACTCCAGAAAAGTATGCAAAATCTGCTCCGGCTGCAGTCGATGGGGGTCAAGGTCAAGGAGGACCTCCAAGAGGTGAAGAGCCAGCAGGCCTTGCTCTTTGCCACGGAGGCTTCCAAGATCATCTTCCGGTCCAGAGTCCGCTCCATCGAGCAGGATGAGGCGTGCTCGCGTTACTTCTTCCAAAAGGTACACAGAGAGAGCTCTGTTATCAGCAGCCTGAAGGAAGAGGATGGCTCGGTGACGTCTTCGCAGTCCGACATACTAAGGATCAGCAAATCCTTTTATGCTGGGCTGTATGATGCGAAGCCCACAGACAGCAGAGCCTCCCGGTCCTTCTTGTCATCTATCACAGAGGTCTTAGATGACAGCAGGAGGGAGAGACTGGACAAGCCACTAACTCTGGACGAGCTGACAAAGGCCGTCGAGTCCTTCGAGACGAGTAGAACTCCCGGAAGCGACGGCTTACCGGTCGAATTGTATTCGGCCCTGTGGGACTGGGTCGGCCCGGACCTGCTGGAAGTATGCGAGAGTATGCTCCTGGCCGGCAGCATGTCAGAATCCATGAGGAAAGGCATCATCACCCTCATTTACAAGCGGAAGGGGGAGAGGGCAGAAATCAGAAATTGGTGGCCCATCTCACTGCTTAATGTTGACTGCAAGATTCTGTCCAAAGTCATAGCCAGTTGAGTCAAGTCTGCTCTGGAGTTGGTGATTCACCCTGATCAGACCTGTACTGTACCCGGCAGGAAGATCTCCGATAGTCTCGCGCTACTCAGGGATACGATCGCCTACGTACGGGACAGGAGGGTGGACGCCTGCCTCATCAGCCTGGACCAGGAGAAGGCTTTTGACAGGATATCGCACACCTACATGATGGATGTGCTTTCCAAAATGGGGTTTGGGGAGGGAATCTGCAATTGGATCAAACTGCTCTACACAAACATCAGTAGCGCAGTCTCAATCAATGGGTGGGAATCGGAAAGTTTCCCGATCCAATCTGAAGTCAGACATGCTGTCCTCTTTCCCCGGTCTTGTTTGTTTGCTGTATTTAACCCTTTGCTGAGTCTATTAGGAAGGATGCGAGCATAAGATGGGTGACAATCCCAGGCAGCGGAGGCACTCAGGTGAAAACCTCCCTGTACATGGATGACGTCGCTGTCTTCTGCTCGGATCCGCTGCCCGTGCGCAGACTGATGAGCATCTGCGACCAGTTCGAACTGGCCTCGGGAGCCAAAGTTAACCACGGCAAGATTGAGGCCATGTTCTTTGGGAACTGGGCTGACCGATCCTTTGTCCCCTTCACCGTCAGGTCAGACTACCTGAAGGTGCTGGGGATATGGTTCGGAAGGGCCGGGGCATGCACCAAAACCTGGGAGGAGCGAGTAGCCAAGGTACAACAAAAGTTGAGCATGTGGGGGCAGCGATCTCTCTCCATTGTGGGTAAGAACCTGGTCATGAGGTGCGAGGCGCTCACGTTGTTGCTGTACGTGGCGCAGGTTTGGCCCATACCCCACTCCTGCACTGTGGCGGTCACCCGAGCCATTTTCCGCTTCATCTGGGGATCTAAAATGGACCGGGTCTGGAGGGACACGATGTTCAGACCTCTGGATAAGGGCGGGAAAAATGTACCCAACGTGGCCCTCATCCTGATGACCACCTTCGTGTGCGGCTGCATCAAGCTGTGTGTAGACCTCCAGTACGCAAACTCCAAGTGTCACTACATGCTGAGGTTCTATCTGTCCCCGGTGTTGCGAAGGATGGGCCTGGTCACATTGCCGCGGAACGCTCCATCCAGTTGGACTGTGCCGTACCACCTATCCTTCGTGGAGCAGTTTCTGTGGGAAAACACCTTTGACTACCGATCCATCAGGCAGTGGTCTGCACGGAATGTCCTCAAGGCCCTACGGGAAAAGGAGATGGTGGATCCTGTTGGATGGTTCCCCGAGCAGACTGCCAAAGTCATTTGGCGGAATGCCTCATCACCAGAACTTTCAAGCAAGCACCAAGATGTAGCTTGGCTGGTGGTGAGAAGAGCCCTCCCCGTCAGATCCTTCCTGCACGCCCGAAGTCTCGCCCCCTCCGCGCAATGCCCCCGCGGTGGCTGTGGTGGGGAGGAGACGGTTGCCCACCTCCTCCTGGAATGTGTCTTTGCAAAGCAGGTGTGGAAAGAGATGCAGTGGTTTTTGTCGAGGTTCATCCCAAGCAGCTCTGTAACACAGGAGTCTGTACTCTACGGGCTGTTCCCAGGGACGCACACCGAGACAAACATCAACTGCTGCTGGAGGACTATCAATTCGGTGAAAGACACCCTTGGGTCTGCCCGAAACTTGCTGGTCTTCCAGTGAAAAGAGTTGTCCACGACAGAATGTTGCAGACTGGCACATTCCAAGGTCCAGGACTACGTGCTGAGAGACGCACTAAAGCTTGGGGCAGCCGCAGCAAAGGCTCAACGGGGAAAGACCACAGTGTAAGGTCCCCCCACCAAGCTGAACTGAGGGGCTGGATCCATGGGAAACCCCTCGAACTGTATCGGGAAAATTTTCATTTGCTGTAAAATGTAAAAATGTAATTGGCATGACAAATGTGAAATGGAAGGGTTGTGAGGCAACTCATCATTGTAATGAAGCAAACGGACCTCATTTGCACTGTTTGTATTTTTTGACTTGTTGCTGTTTGAAACTGGTAATGTATTATTTACAGATTTTTATGAATAAACTATATTTTGGAAATTAAAAAAAACAATACTTTACAAAGGAGCTGTGAATTCATCACGTTTGACATCTCAGCAAGAGAGCAGCAAGATAGGGTCATCCAATTTTACAGTCATGCTGGTTTTTCTGAACTCCAGGGTGCAATCAGCAGTCTGCAGCTGTGTGAAGCAAGGCCATGTTACCTTGCATGTTCTCCTCCACGAGGGCTTGCAAGTCTGAATCTTTGAAGTTATTGTCTCTCCTGTGCCTGGGTGCTATGTGTTGCTGACCTTGTTTTCACTGCTTTTTCCAGCTGCAACTATCGTGGACTTTACTAAAAAGTATCAGAAAAGTCTTATGAGACATGCAGTGAAGTTAGCTGAAAGTCAACTGAGCCAGCCAAGCATTCCTTCATTCCTTACCTGCTCTTTCCTCCATCTACAGAGCTGCAGAGATAGTAGATGCACTGGTTATGATTTTCCAAAATTCACTAGATTCCATAATGATCCCAGCACATTGGAAGTTAGCAAATGCAACAGCACGATTCAAGAAAGAAGGGAGAGAGAAAGAAGGAAAGTACAGACCAGTGAGGCTGACATCAGTCATCAGGAAATCGCTGGAATCTATTATTAAGGAAGTCTTAACAACATACTTAGAAAATCATAGCATGATCAGACAGATCCTAAATCATTACACAATATTAGATCTAAAATAGCTTTATCCCTAGTTGGTTCCACAATGTATTGTTCCAGGAAACTGTTGTGAAAGCATTCTACAAACTTTTCGTCCAGGCTACCTTTGCCAATTTGACTTGTCCATTCTGTATGAAGATTAAATTCCCCACACATTTATTACATTGTTTTTGGTACACGCTCCAATTATTATCTTCCTCAATGCTCTGTCCAACAGTATAAGTACTGTTTGGGAACCTATAAACTACTTCCACCAGCATTTCCTGCTCCTTGTTATTCCTAATCTCCACCCATACTGATTCTACTCCCTGCTCTTCTGAGCTGAGATCCTTTCTTACTACTGTCCTTATGTGATCCTTTACTATCAGGGCTATTCCTCCTCCTTTTTCATTCTGCCTGTCTTTTGTAATGTTGTGAACCCTGGAATATTTATTTCCCAGCCTTGGTTATCTTGTAACCATGTCTCTGTAATCTAGATTGAAAACATTTATCTCTATTTGTCCCACTAGTTCATCTAGCTTATTATGAATGCTTCACACATTCCTATACAGAGCCTTTCATTTTATTTTTTTTCCACTATTCTTTGCATAGACCTTATTCGCTGATGTACTATTACTGTTAAACCCTCTGTCTCTTCCTGTTCCACTCTGCTTGTCTTAACCCAAATCACTACACTGCTTTATTACCACAATTTTTCTCTTTAGATTTCTAAATCTCCCTTCACCTGACCCCTCCTCCCTACTTTTAGTTTAAAGCTCTATCCACAGTCCTAGTTTTACAATTCGCCAGGACACTGATCCCAGCCCAGTTTAAGAGACCATCCCAGTGGAACAGCTCACTATTTCCCCAGTACTGGTGCCAGTGCCACATGAATCAAAACCCCAAAGTGGAGAGTAGGGATAAACAGGGCTTTTTCAATTTGGCAGGGTGTAACTTGTGGAGTGCTGCAAGGATCAGTGCTGGGGCTTCAGCTATTTACAATCTATATTAATGATTTAGACAAAGAGACCGAGCGAAATGTATATAAGTTTGCTGACAATACAAAGCTAGATGGGAATGGAAGCTGTGAGGAGGACTCAAAGAGACTGCAAAGAGATATTGACAGTTTAGGTGTGTAGGCAACAAGTTTGCAGATAAATATAATGTTGGGAAGTGTGAGGTTATTCACTTTGGTAGTAAGAATAGAAAACACAGATTTTTTAAAAAGCTGTGAAACTTCTATATGTTGATGTTCAGAGATACTTGAGTGTACTCGTACAAGGAACACAGAACATTAGCATGCAGGTACAGCGATCAATCAGGAATGCAAATGGCATGTTGGACATATGACAATGGGATTGGAGTACAAGAATAAGGAAGTCTTCCTACATTTGCATAGGGTTTTGGTGAGACCACACCTGGAATACTGTGCGCAGTTTTGGCTTTCATGTCTAAGGAAGGATATACTTTCATAGGAGGCAGTACAGCGAAGGTTCATTAGATTGTTTCCTGGGATGAGAGAGTTGTTCTATGTTGAGAGGCTGAGTAAATTGGGTCTATACTCTCTGGAATTTAGAAGAATGAGAGGTGATCTCATTGAAACATACACGATTCTGAAGTGGCTGGATAGGGTAGACACTGATTGTTTCCCCTGGCTGGGAAATCTGGAACACAGGGGCTCAGACTCAGGATGAGGGATCGATCATTTAGGACTTAGATGAAGAGAAATATATTTTCTCAGAGGGTTGTGGATGCTCCATCGTTGAATATATTCAAGGCTGACAGAAACAGATTTTTAGTCTTTCAGGGAATCAAGGTATATGGGGAGCGGGCGGGCAAGTGGAGTTGAGGCAGAGGATCAGCCATGATCATAGAGAATGTTGGAGCAGGCTCGAGTAGCAGGTCTACTCTTGCTCCTATTTTTTTATATTGTTTGCTGCTGCAGTGTTCATCCCCAATTGTCTTTTGAAAGGTTGCTTTGAATTTCCATGTGTCCCTGCTGATTACACTTGCTTTACACAGGATTTACGCCAATGACTCTTTCAACGGATATGCAAATGAACTGGCCCAAGAAACGCATGTAAATAACTGTCCAAACCACTGCAAGCCTAAATGTTTTCAATTGGCGTAAAATCTGCGCAACTCAGAAGGAAATCCATCCCCATCCTCACCCCCACCCGAGTCAGGATTTCTCATGACTGCGAAACTAAGTTGAATGAAACTCTCCAGGAGGCTGCTTTTAATGCAATGCAAATTCACATTGTCGTGTAAATGCAGCCGAAATGCGCCCTTTAGAGCATCCATAAGTCCTTTCTGTTAAATATATTTTCAGCAATACTTTTCGCCGCAGTAAATCACGTGCCTTTCTAAATCACATCGTGTCTGCTGTTGACAGGAGTAACCTCCAGTAACACCTCGCTTTACTGCCACCCCCATTGTGCAGTGAGTGAATGGAGTCTACAGCTCAGTGACCGATAGTTACCCCGCATTGGAAACTCTGCAGAGAAGTTCCAGATAATCCTCGTCGCCTTGCTTATGTATATTTTGTAAACAAACTGTAATATTAGTAGATTGCTCATTTATCTCGAACACGTTTAAGAAATATTCAACTTACATGGGACAGGATTTTAACAACAAGACTGTAACACTTGCATTTCTCATTTGTAAAAAATGTTTGTCCGAAAAATTCGAACTCCGGATGCAACCCTTGGAAATTAGGGGAAAGAAAAACGTGGACCTAACTCTTCCCAGTGTGCAGAATTCCTGAATCGGGACATTGAAAAAATGTAGTGAATTGCAGCCTATTTGGGGGGTGGGGGGGACAACCGTTTCTTTATTGAAAGGGAGAACAACGAAATCAAACACAAACAACGACAAAATAATGTGACTATTTTAATAAAGTAGTAACGTCTGTATATGAATTTGGAACGGGTGCATTACCAGCTATGTTTTTTTCTGGCACCGCATAAAAGGATTGTTTGGCTTTCAAGTTAAAATAAAAGGTATCCACTTCGGTGCAGCATATTGTGTGGCTTTTAAACAATTTCTTTCTGTAGGCTGCAATGGTAATCGACATACTCTCCATCAGGAGATTCAGCAGCTTGCTCGGGAATTAGTTCATGTTCACTCAGCCTTGCAAATTCGATATTGCTTTCGGTTTGTCTCCCTGAAGGAGAGTACAACATCGCCTGTTCCCTCGTATGATTTTACATCAGTTGTGTTGGTCCTTTCATCACTGTGGGACATTCAAGTTTACGGATCCTTTCTATAGGCTGTTAACCAAACAAAGGAAGCCGGGTGAAAGTCAGTGGAATGGCTAAGCACATTTTTCAGAGTCTCAGACTTTTTTTACTGAAGGGGTACTTTGTTTCCACCTTTCACAAGGAGTTTGGCACCGGCTCTACTTGTTACACCAATAGCAATGGGGGGATGGGGACTTTTAGATTTGTGATCTGAAATAATTAAGATTAAATGTTTAAAATTATGTCACTAATGAAATTATTCGTATAATTTTGGAATCTTAGAAATGAATAACTGCATTGCTTAACAGGCAATGGAATCACTTTGCACAGATCTTACCACAAGCTTTAGTTTCACAAGTCTGCACCCAATTATGTAGAAATGATCAATATCAACAAGCTAAGGACGGCAATATAATGCTTCAAACGGTTAAACACTAAAGTACTGGTACAGCATAGAAGTTCTGAAGATAGATGCAGCTTTCTGAAAGTGGCCTGATGACGCACAGTTAAGTGGTCCATTTCAGCTGCCAATTTAACATCCCTGGGATGAGAAAAGCATTTGCAGTGATATCAAATTTGCTGCATGAATCCTGAGTTGGAGTTAAAGATTCTAGAAAGACTTGCATTTATATAGCACCTTTCATGGCGTGATGACGTCTCAAAGCGGTTTACAGCCAATTAAGTACATTTGAAGTGTTTTCACTGTTGTAATGTAGAAAATACAACAGCCAATCTGTGCAGAGCATGATTCCACAAACAGTAATGTGATAATGACAAGATATTCTGTTTCAGTGATATCAGTTGAGAAATAAATATTGGTCAGGACACCAGGGAGAACTCCACTGCTGTTCTACAGTTGCACCATGGGATCTTTTATGCCCACCTGGGAGGGCAGATGGGGCCTTGATTCTGAAAGAAAAGCCTTGAGACTTTTTTGGTGCAAGTTTCACATCACATCAGCGTGACATTGCATGGAGTACAATCTGACTGCCTGGCTGGAGTCAGTATTATGGTTAATAAATCACTAGAAGCAGCATAAATGCACCAAAAGTGTGGTGTGACTCCTTTCACCATATAAGTTCCCAAACTGGACCAGGCTGTAAGGGGTAGAATCCAAAGGAAGTCACATGTTCCCCAGAGGCAGGAAAAATCAGGATTAAAGGGAATATTGACTCTGAGTGGCATTGGAAGAATGCTGGGAGTAATTTGCTTTCTACACCTTCTTTGGGTATGGTGCATGTTTCTCATTATTGTGCATGGGTGAGAACAAGGGTACAGCCCAGCACATCCACTGTACACAAATCTCCACATGATTTATCCACTGAGGCCGCAATGGGTGAACTCAAAAATCACCCACAGGATCTGTCTGGAACAGTGCAGCCACTTGCTGCTTGATGATCTTCTCATTGTTGATCTGAGCGATATTGTAGCACCAGACTGTGCTGCTAGATTCATGGGGAAATTGCTGGCCTCGCAATGCGTCAGGAACTTTCATCCACAGTACGGAGAGTTCACTTCTGCAGCAAACAGTAGTTTTTCCCCCCCAAAATATGCTTTATTCATAAAAATCTGGAAAAAATACATTACAAAATAGTTCCAGAAAGTGCAAAAGAAATCAGTTTCCTTTGATACAGAAAATGAGTTGCCTCACAACCCTTCCATTCCATTTTACATGCAATGTACATTTGCATTACGCAGCAAAACCACATTTTGGTGCATACAGCCCAAGGGGTTTTACACGGGTTCCAGCCCCTCGGTATACTACTGTCAATTAACAGCTACTATTGGGAGCAGCAGTGTGAAAGTTATCAAGGATGGAAAGTACTTTTGTGAAATGGGAGTGTCCTGGAGATGGAAGGTGACTATGTGAACTAGCAGTGTAAACTGCCTTTGTGAAGTGGGTGGGCTAAACTTAAAGAAAGACTTGCACTTAAAAAACACTATTCTATCATCAGGGTATTCCTCGTCACTTCACAGCCAGAGAACTCCCTGGGATCACTATGGGAATATTTTGTACACATTTGAACAGGAAGACAAGGCTTTGGTTCAGGATCTCAACTGAGAGACAGCATCAGTACTGCACTGAAGCATCAAATGAGATTATATAGAATGGAATATGAAGTGGGGAGGAGAGATGTTGCCTCAATGAAGAGGAGTCACTATTCAGGTAGCTTTGGGGAATGTGATGGCCTGGTTGGTCAGTTCAATATGGATAACTAACAGGGACCCACAAAACATTTACAGCCAATTTATTGTAACAGTACTTCTTTAAATACAGGATTTCCAGTTATTCTTTCACCAAAGACTAACAGAATCAAAACATCTCACTCTGACAAAAGCTACATAAAGCTGTCCACGTGTATATAAATGAAAAAATTGTCAAGAGTCTGGCCTTGTGACTTGTTTATAGTCATAGAATATTAAAGTCTAGTTGGGAACTGTTTTCTCCTGAGTTGAAAAGGCAGGTTTACATCCGATGGGATCAATATTATTTGAGGAATAAACACTCAATTTCCTCAAAATCTGCCTGTTATAATTGCAGTATCTATCATCGAAGGAAACAGTTTCCTAATGACCAATCTTGTTCCATGGCAAAGTCCTTGTTCAGGATTTAAGTTTCGTAGCAACATTATAACTGCTTGTTCCTTAAGTTTGTGTGATGGCATCCTCATTGGAGTAAGACTGTGTAGAAACTCTGGAGGATATATACTGTTATCATCTTCTTTATAGTATCAACGCTGATGTATTTTAATTCACCTTTGTCATTCAAATCTAGTCAATCTTCATTTTTAGCATGAAGAATAGCTTTCAAATAATAAGTTGTATCAAATTATTGCCCCTGTCATTTTGCCACACTTAACCAATTCCATCATGTCACCCCCTCCCTACCATGCTATCCCTCCCATACAACCCCCTCCCTATCATGCTATCCCTCCCATACAAACCCCTCCCTACCATGCTATCCCTCCCATACAAACCCCTCCCTACCATGCTATCCCTCCCATACAAACCCCTCCCTACCATGCTATCCCTCCCATACAAACCCCTCCCTACCATGCTATCCCTCCCATACAAACCCCTCCCTACCATGCTATCCCTCCCATACAAACCCCTCCCTACCATGCCATCTCTCCCATACAAACCCCTCCCTACCATACTATCCCTCCCATACAAACCCCTCCCTACCATGCTATCCCTCCCATACAAACCCCTCCCTACCATGCTATCCCTCCCATACAAACCCCTCCCTACCATGCTATCCCTCCCATACAAACCCCTCCCTACCATGCTATCCCTCCCATACAAACCCCTCCCTACCATGCTATCCCTCCCATACAAACCCCTCCCTACCATGCTATCCCTCCCATACAAACCCCTCCCTACCATGCTATCCCTCCCATACAAACCCCTCCCTACCATGCTATCCCTCCCATACAAACCCCCTCCCTACCATGCTATCCCTCCCATACAAACCCCTCCCTACCATGCTATCCCTCCCATACAAACCCCCTCCTTACCATGCTATCCCTCCCATACAAACCCCTCCCTACCATGCTATCCCTCCCATACAAACCCCTCCCTACCATGCTATCCCTCCCATACAAACCCCTCCCTACCATGCTATCCCTCCCATACAAACCCCTCCCTACCATGCCATCTCTCCCATACAAACCCCTCCCTACCATACTATCCCTCCCATACAAACCCCTCCCTACCATGCTATCCCTCCCATACAAACCCCTCCCTACCATGCTATCCCTCCCATACAAACCCCTCCCTACCATGCTATCCCTCCCATACAAACCCCTCCCTACCATGCCATCTCTCCCATACAAACCCCTCCCTACCATACTATCCCTCCCATACAAACCCCTCCCTACCATGCTATCCCTCCCATACAAACCCCTCCCTACCATGCCATCTCTCCCATACAAACCCTTCCCTACCATACTATCCCTCCCATGCCATCTCCAACCTGCTCTTGCCATCTCCACCCCTCCCATCAATCTCATCCATGGTGGAAACAACCTATCTAGCCAAGGTAAGTTTGCTTTTGGCTCCCCTTACCTTCTGCTGTTTCCGTTCTCCACCCCCTCCACCCCCCCCCCCCCCCCCCCGCCCTCAAACACTGCCATGCAGCTGCCGCTTTTGCCGCCACCACTGGCCTTCCGCGTGCCCCACGTGCCTCTGCATGTGCCAGGCACCCCGCACAAGATAAACCCACCAACAGATGCGCCCCTGACCAATCAAAACAGTCTGGACTGACAAAAAATATTTTTTATTATAGATTCTAAATGCCATTATTTTTCTAAAGAGCACAAGCCTAACAATTGTCCAGAAAACATGTTTCGACGTAACGGACCGTAGCATTTTAATGCAAAAAAAAAATCCAAATTTTCCAGAGCAGCATGTTCCGTAGGCTGGGAAGTGCGCTTTCCCCGGGAAAACAAAAAGAAATCAGAGAGCGAGTAAAAATGCACCACTCAAAGGAGGCTTGAGAAAACCCAGAGGAAGTGGAAGCTGATCGGTCCCTAAACATCATCCGATCCCTGATCGCCAAGGAAATCACTCCATCGCACTCCTCCCTTCCACCAGCGTGGCGAGTTTAAAAGGGGTTCTCCGAGGTAACTCGCGGTCAGAATTGTCTCAGCAGATGGAGCATTCGCCTGCAGCGACCCTTTAAACAGAGCGCTAGCGCTGTCCATTTCCCAGTGGTGCTGAAAGTGCCTTGCAGCAATGTGGTGGCTGATCTTCGCGCTGCTGCCGCTCTTGGCTAAAAACTTTGGCAGCTGCGACCTGAGCACGCAAACTGATGCTATTTACTATATGCTGAACGGCAGCTACTGTGCGAAGAGGTCTGTCGTCGGGACCGGTGCAAAACAACCGATTTTTGCCCAGACTTCCGACGGGGTCGAGCTGGTTAAATCCATGTTGGAGCGCAGTGGCAAAGTCCTGGAGTGCTCAGTCACAAGTGATCCGATTGCAGTCAAGTCCTTCATGCAGGGCTGCAGGCTCAGGGCGAGCGATCAGCGGAACGCGTTAACTCAGAGTCCTCCCCTGAAAGACTGGTGGTGGGCGAGGGTAAAAGCCGAGTGTCAATCCTTTCTGAGCCAGAAAGGGGCCTCGATCCCGGGTCCTCCGCAAGAAGATGTTGCCGGCCAGAGCACCGGCCCGGGGGATCGACCCAAAGGAGAGACGGTCCTTCGCAGGAGTAAGAGGGGCTTCACCTACCCGGGGACCCTATGGTGCGGGGCTGGGAACAACGCCGACAGCTACGAGCATCTGGGTAACAAAAAGTAGTTTGGATAGGAAGACATAATTGAAAGGGTTAAACGCTTGTGGTTTTTTTTTGCAACGACAGAAGCGTAAAAGCGAACAAATTACCTCCTTTTCCAAAGTCACCAGGGCGCAACCCACTTAACGCTTAAAATTCCGCCATCTCCTGCGCCCACTTTAAGGGGTTTCCTGGGCGGAGAGCTCCTTTGTTTAAAACTGTTTTCTGAAAGTAGGACAGGTACCATTAGACCATCGTTGTTAATCGCTCCTGGTGAGCTGAAATGTATTTTAACAGCTCTGGAATTTTATCTCCTTTTCCCCCTCCAGGCAAGTTTTCAGAAACGGATAAATGTTGCCGGGAGCACGACCATTGCGAGCATGTGATCCACCCTTTCGCATATTCCTACGGTCACAGGAACTTCAGGCTGCACACTTTGAGCCACTGTGACTGCGATTCTGAGTAGGTAGCGGCCATTCGGCCCCCCATTTCCTCTCCCCTTCTGTTCATTTGGGGAATTGGAACCGTGTGTTTTTGGAAGGGGTTCTTAGTGGGAGGAACAAGAGGATGTGATTCCAAGAAAGGAAGTGTTACCTTTTGACAAGGAACTGGGGGGAAAGAATACGTAGGGGTTCTGGGGCACAGTTCGGAGGACTGATTAGGAAATAATTGCAGCTTGAAAATATACAATTTAGGAATAAGTTCAAAGGGGAAATAAAAGTCAGGAGGTAAAATGCAAGGACAAAGGTCAAGTGACAAATTTGCCGATGCAAACTTTTTAGATTTGACTCCTCTTTCCGTGCACTCTCTTTATCTCCACCTGCCTTCTCCTCGCAGGTTAAAGCAATGCTTGAGAAGAGTCAACGACGCGTCTTCCCGGATTGTGGGACAGGCATTCTTCAATGTCTTAGAGGCCCCCTGCTTTGACTTGGTCTACGAGGAGCAGTGTGTAGAACGGTATTGGTACGGCTGGTGAGTTCACATTTAACGATAACGATGTTGTAAATGAAGCGGGCGAGTCAACACACTGTAAATAGCTGGCACTTGGCTCTTTCGGTTTAACGATATCTCATCGCCCATGGAGTCAACTTCACAGTCACGGGCCATCAATTCAACGAATCTATGTATATAATGTGACAGATATAAATGTATCACAAAAAATCTTTGGTTTTCCAAATGCCTTTAATCTATAGAAGATAATAGACTGTGAGCTAAGATTTGCCCTGTAGCACATGTGGTGAAATCATAATCCTATCCGTTATAATCAGATTTAAGTTTTTTTTGCACATTGGCACTGTGGAGTTCTCCCCCATACATTAATGCAAATTCGCTTATTTATTCTAAATTCTGAATTTACGTAAGGTATAATCCTTCAGATCTTAGCTTTATTTCTCATCTACATGCTGCCCTTCAGCGACAACATCTGAAAGCACAGAATTAATTTTCACATGTATACTGTACTTCACCACCACTTCTCCCGACTCCTCCACTGTTCCTAAATTATCAGACTGCTTATCTGACATCCAGTATTGGATGAGTAGTGATTTCCTTCAGTTAATATTGCGAAGACTGAAGCCATTGTTTTCAGTCCCCATTCCAACTCCATTCCCTAGCTACTGACTCCATCCCTTCCCTGGCAAGAGTCTGAGACTAAACCAGACTGTTCACAACCCTGGTCTCATATTTGACCCTGAGATGAGCTTCCAACTGCCTATTTCCACTTCCGTAACATCACCCGACTACATCCTTGCCTCAGCTCAAAGTCATGCCTTTGTTAACTCTAGAACTGACTATTCCAATGCACTCTTGGCTGGTCTCCCACATTCCACCCTTAATAAACTTGAGGTCATTCAAAACTCTGCTGTTGTGAACCAACTCGCACTAAGTCCTGTTCACCTATCACCCCTGTTCTTGCTGACCTGCATCGGAAGCTGATCAAGCACTGCCTTGATTTTAAAATTCTCATCCTTGTTTTCAAATCTCTCAGTGGCTTCGCCCCTCCCTATCTTTGTAACATCCTCAAGCCCACAACCCTTTGAGATATCTGCGCTCATCTAATTCTGGCCTTGAGCATTGATTGGTGGCTGTGCCTTCAGTTGCCAAGGCCTTAAACTCTGGAATTCCCTCCCTAAAGCTCTCCACCTCTCTACCTCACTTTCCTCCTGTCACTTCTTCAAACCTACCTCTTTGACCAATCTTTTGATCATCTGACCTAATATCTCCTTATGTAGCTTGGTGTCATATTTTGTTTTATAAAGCTCCTGTGAAGCGCCATGGGATGTTTTATTATGTTCAAGGCGCTATATAGATATAAGCTGTTGTTAATAAGTTATTATTGTATTTACTCTTTCCTGTGCAACATGCTTCACAATTAGACAACAACTTAATTTCTATTGCTATATACAAAACCATGACACATACTTACACAGAATTAGACTTTGAGCATTTGGTTGTGTGAAAACAATGAAAGCCCCATTTTGTAGACAATTATACTTTTACAATGCTTATGGAAAATAGATAGCCAAATCAAAGTATTTAGTAGTTATTAATGGAAGAATCTTGGGTAGAACTTTATTTTGAAATTCCACTTACTACTGATCAAACAATACCTTAAGATCTGGTTCATTCAGACCACTGCCAGTTAATATGGTTATAATATAGTATAATATTATTCAGGAATCAGTTGAAATGACAATCCTGGTTCGTGACTGTAAAAGAAGAGATTTTATACTCCAGCAAATTAATTTTTCAGCTAACAGTGTTCATGTGCCTGTGGTTCAGACACTAATTTAACTATACAAATGGTGGGACAATGCTGTGGAAGATTTTTGTTTAGTGAGTGGAATCATTCAGGGTGTAAGAGGTTTCAATTATTTCTGATCATATTTGAAAGGTGCAAGAAGTACGATCGTGTTCTCATTGCTGTACCCAGAGAGTCTGGTCTTTATGATTATGGAGGAGATTTGATCGATGAGCTAACAATGGAATCTAAAACTGATTCAGATGCCCCAACAACCTTTTCTCAGATAACTGGCACGCCATCATTTACAGCTGCCCCAGGAACCCTTAAACCAGAAGCTGCAAGCCAACAGTCGACACTTGGCCAAGTGTTTAATGCAGCAGAAGATGTCCTTAAAGTCATGGCAACTGTCACTCAGAGCTCTGCCCATGGCAATGTGCCTGGCAATGCAAGCAGCACTGCGAACAAGAAGACTGGCATTTCACTGGACAAAGCCAAGAAGAAGAAAAAGAAAGGAAGGAAAGGCAAAAAGAGAAGGAAGGGGAAAGGGAAGAAGAAAAATCACAAAGCTAAACTCAGTTCCAAAAACAGCAAGGCAACTAATATATTGCCAATCCTTGAAAAGAAAATTCATAATAAGGAGGACTATTTCACTGAGATTGAGAAGATGGGAAATAATAATGAATTTAGCCAACATTTCTTTGACAATTCTATGGATTTAACAATAAAGGAAGATATATTTAATGATGTCATGAATGATGAATCTTACAGAGTGGACAGCTTCACTCAGGCTTATCAGATGCTTTCTGAGGCTGTGACCAAACCTAGTCACAGATTTCAACATTACAGAGCTGAAGGCTTCACACCCCTAGCAGTTACACAGGCCTCTAAATCAGAATTTTATAGAGAAGATCTGACTGCTAAATCACTGCGCAAGCCAGATGATGCACATCAGACCTACAGAGAAGAAGCATTTATTCTGCCACCCACTAAACAAAGTCCGCATTCTCGCTTCAACAGAAAACAAACTTCTGTTTTAACAGTGGTTATGTCTGGACAATACAGAGATGAGGCATCTACTCCATCAATTATCCATATAAAGCTTAATGAAGTGGCAATAAATGCTAAGCTGAAAGCAAACCAATCGGTTCCTCCATCAAAAAGAAAAAACAAGAAACAGCAGCGTAGAAGAAAGGACAGAAGGAGGCAGCATCAAAAATCTCAACGGGAAAGCAAGCTGGTTTTACCAACAGCTCCTAGCAAGGTTGCTCACAGTATACTCGTTAACTAAGAATACACTTAATCTCTATGTGAATGCATATTAAAGTATGTATGTGCCAAATGCATATATGTGCCAAATCACAAATCATACTGTAATTCAAAAAATTTTGTGACTGGTGAAAAAATGCATGACATTACAACAGTATCATGGATAACAGCGAGCTTCCTGAAATAGACTCAAAGCATACAGTGAGTTTTCTTATTGTTGAGTTTTGGTTCATTTGTTGGATCATGATTTGTACGAATGGACCTAACTACATCATAGTAACGAACCTTTGTAAAGTTTAATAAATCTAATAACTTTTAGTCACATTAAGCTCTGTGTTGCTTGAGTACATTTTCTCTAGTCAAAGCAGATTTGAATATATTCAGCTGCTGAATCTTATTGAACTGGATTCACCTCTTTCCCTCAAAAATAATTTTAGCAAATCGCAAAGTTCATATAGAAATGGTGCAATGACTTGTCAATGAAGATGATGTTACCATTATGAGTGTTATGGCTTGTTTAAAATGCCACTGTATGCAAATTGACAGTATTGTAGTTTCTTTCAGCTGTGAAACCTAGTATTGGAGATTGTGCATATCGGAACAGGTACATTTTCTTCCAAATGTATAAAAACTGTTTGCAATTTGATTCTCTAGTTACTGAAAAGAAGTTGGTCGATCCTCAAATGAAAAGGGGAGGAGAAAAGGAGGATGAAAATTGGTTGGGAAGAAAAAGAAAAGTTCCTTATGAAAAAAGGGAGAGAAAAAAACGAAATGTGATTTAATACTTAGATAAAGGATGGTCAACAGGCATTTATCAGGCTCACATGGTTCTTCTGTAGTGGAAGTATAATGCTTTAAAGGGGTCATCAGCTGCCCTGCCCACACATTTAGTCCTGATGTGACAGGTAAAAATAACAATGAGGGCAATTAGACTCAAAAAAGCTAGCGTTCCTTCTACTTTGATCTGTCTAACCCATATATTTTGAATTAATAGTTAACAATTAACTATTTAATTCTGGGTGTGTTGTCTTTAGCTGTGTTACACCATAGCTTACACATTTCTCAAAATTAAAGCTAACTAACTTTCCTCGGTGCACTTTCTTTAAGCATACTGGTAAACACATTGGATTAAACAGATTAATAACTGGAGCACAGGCAGGAATTTAATCAGAACGCTTTAATGCAGTGTGCCAAATTATTATGCAGAGGAATTGAAATCCCTTTATAGTTTAAAAACAGTTTCTAGCATAAAGTAACTAAATATTAATGAAGTTCAATAATATTAACAATGAAGTGGTTAAATAATGTGCATATTAGTTAACAAAGTGTAATAGTTTTCTCATGCTCTTTTCCAGAAATGTTTCAGTCCTCCCACATTGCTGCATGAAACTACTGAGTGATATTTGGATATGCGGCATATTATTCTGAAGGCCTGAATGACTCATTATCTTGCTGAATTGTAATTGGGCACCAGTTCAGTTTAGCCTAAAGCAGAAACAGTCAAAAGGAAAGTTGTCTGAAGAAAATGTTGAAAGTGACTTGTCTCGATGGAAGAGGTGATAAATGCTAAAGAGTTGCCACCGTTTGTTTTTGAATCATAGATTCTAGGTAGTGAAATGATGCTTTTAAGTGGTGCTGTTCGAGCCCAATACAGTTTTAAGAGAGAGATGATTAATCTTAATTCCAACCTTGAGCATTTATTCTCAAGCATCTCCATCATAACAAACGTATGAGTTGTCTACTTTATAGTTCTGTTAAGCAGGAATAATGTCTAAACTGTTAGCTTGAAACAAAAGTAAGATCCTCCAACAGGCCTTATGAACCTTTTATAATCAATTTATTCCACAAGGTAAAGATATCATTTATTAATAAAACAGATTGAAATATTGATTAACATCATGGCAAATCTATCTTTCACTCAGTGACTCTAATGGGCTGAATTTTACTGCCCCCCCCCCCCCCCGCGGGGAGAGGCCCGCCTCGACCCACAACGTCGAGAAGGGCCCGCCACATACTACCGGCAGCGGGGGCACCTCGGTGTGGCCCCCCCAACCCCCGCCACCACCGCCATATTTATCTCCATATTTAAATTAACATTAATAAGATGTAAATGTACTTACCTACAGGTGGCGGCCGTCCCATGCCAATTTTACAGCCGACATTCATGCTTTGCACGCCTTCGGAACTCCACATGGAGTTCCAAAGCATGAACCTGGTGGGGAGGGGGGAGGAATAACATTTTCAGGGTGGGGGAGAGGGTAAAACTATTTTTATTGGATGTGGGGATGATGGGAAGGGGTTGAAGGGCAATTGTTAAGAAGTTGGGGGGAAAGTTTGAGTTGGTAATAAGGTTTCTGCTAATGTCCCATAAAAAAACATGGGGGGGAGGGGAAATGGGAAAGGGCTTCCATTATTTATTTATTTTTTAGTAAATAATGCTTTACAATATCACTATAACAATTAAAATTTCTCCTAAAGGCTTGCAGCCCCTTAAAAATGGCGCCTGCGCCTGTGCGCTGGCGCTGGTCGCCGTTGCTTGGGGCGCGGTGGCTGCCCCCAATGACGTAAGGGGGTGGCCACTCCACCACCTCCATTTAAATGAGGTCCCATGCGTAATATCGCAGGGGCTCCTCGGCGGCATTTCCGTGTCAGAAGGCTATTGAGTTGAAAGCACGCTGCCGTGGAGCGCGGCACGCTAATAAAATTCAGGCCAATGAGTGCATTCTTCCAAGTATAAATGTATATAGTTTATAGTGTATGGTGAGGACATCTATGTTTCACTCATTTAATTTTTGTTTCCCTCAACAATTTCTCCTCTCTCCTTCCCTCCTGTCCCAAAAACGTGAACATTTTCGTCTGCAAAAGCCAATTGCACCTCATCCAAACAGCCATTATTCATATAAAAGCCTTGGTGGATTAGCAGGCTATTTCTTCATGTGGGGCATCAGAGTTGAGCCACATCCCATCCTCGTCTGACACCCATACATCTGCTTATATCAGGGCTGGCTGGATAACTTTGACTGATATCATCCACCCCGACTAATTCAAGTGTGGTGTAGTTTTTCTACTTTTGCTTCAACTGAGATAGTTTAGCTTGACACAGACCAGTTATTACCTAAATGTATATGTAGCCCAGTTCTTAGACCTGAATTGCAATGGGGATGGGGGTGAATCTCCTGGCATTTAGAATGATGTAGCATCCTCAAACAGGTAATGGTCCTGCCTTCTAAAGAATAATGATTTGTAGAGAAATGCTATGTATTAATTTGAATGTTGAAATGCTGTGCTTGAATGGTCTCTATGTTTATCTAATCTCAGTTGTATCCTTTGTGGATGAGGCAAAAGGGAGAAAATGTTGAAGTGGGAAAGACCAGATACATTTTTTCTGTGAATTGTGTCACCAATTGAAGCAGTGAGGAAAATAAATCTGGTTGATTAAGAGCCTGTGAAACATACAGGAACATCCCAACAGTGTTGCAATGTCACCAGATACACACATTCTTTACAGATGCTTAAAGTTATCTATTGTTAGCTTGCAGTTCCCAATATATTCCAAGAATCATTTTTAAATGTTGCAATAATTTTTTTAAATTCGCCTCCTAGAAAATGATGACATTCCTGTGAGGCAAGGCAGTGTGTCCAGCTGTCTGAGGAATGATAAGGCTCATGACAAAAAAGGAATCGAGATTCATTAAAGTCACATGTTTTTGTTCCTACCCCGACAAACCAAATTAGGATGCTGTTTAACAAAATCTACCTCGGGAGTTTCATTTGCCCCAGTGCAGATTAATCCTTCTAATGAGAAGAGGCACAAGCAGCATCTTCAACTTAATAATATGGTTATGTATATACAATGTAATAATAACTGGTAATAATACAAGTCAGTAACTGCAACAATACTTTATTTGCCTTCCACCTATTCATCAGCAATTGCTCAACAGGTTTGTCTTGTATGCCCAATTTACCCCATTTCTTCCCACAGCCCAGTCCCACTAGTATTAGATTGTTGGGGACAGATTTGAACTTGTCAAAATGTACAGCCCCATTAATGGCAACACTCGAGCTCTGCCATTTTTATTGAGGCCAACCACTGGGATGGCAGATGTACCTGCCTGTTTCAGATGGTGGTTGCCTTTTTAATGTTCAAATCTGTCTTGTATGATGTGCATCAGATCCTGACTGCCATTTCAAGATATTTTTACTGGCGATATAACTGTAGAAACTCCAGAAAGATAAGCTGTAACTGATTTTTGTGGGGCCTGGAGGGGATTGGGGGGTGCAGGTGGTGGTGACTCAATATTGTTCTGTCCCAAGTTAGGACACCTATTTCGGATGGGCCATTCACTGGTTCTACTTAAGTCAGGCCTGGGCCTCAAAAGGGTTCCACCCTCGTCACAGCTGGAATGAATGAGCGGCCTGCGCACTTGGCCGATCCCCCAGTGACAAGATTTAAATCTACATGGAATTATGAATTTGATAAATGGTCAGGTTGTGCGGATCACTTTTATGCACCTATAGGCACGGTGATTTCCACAAGTAGCACTCTTGCCGCTGAGTCAGAAGGTTATGGAAGCAAGTCCCACTCCAGAGATTGAGCCCACAATCGAGGCTGAGACTTGAGTGCAGCACTGAGGGAATGCTGCACTGTTGGAGGTGCTGTCTTTCCGATGAGCTGTTAAACTGAGGCCCCATCTACCCTGCCAGGGGGACATAAAAGATTCCATGGTGCTATTCACGTGAAGTTTTCCCCGGAGTCCTGGTCAATATCTATCTTTCAACTAACATCACTTTCAATGCATTATCTGGTCATTATCTCATTGCATTTGTGGGACTGGGTTGCGTGCAGATTGGTTGCCACATTTCCTACAACAGTGACTGCACTTCAGAAAGTACTGCATACCATAAATGCAAGTTCTTTTTATAACTAATTCAGTCCACAGGTAAACAAGAGAAAGCAAAGCTGTCATATGAACTCTGATACAGCTCGGGTTTTAGATCTTCACGTCAGTCCTACAATCTACACACTATTTAATAAATAGTTGGGCTCACATTGTTTTTTACACCAATAATATGAATGCCTCCACATACAGCAATACAGTTTGAGTAAACATAAAAGAAGTTAGGAATGTGGTGCTGATTCAGATGGTGAATTTATCATTGCAGCTCAGTCTCAGGCTAATACTTCTGATTTGTGAGAATCCTATATATTTAAAAGGGGAAGAGGTTGACTTTCCAGGAGTGACAATTGATTTGACTGGTACAATGCAATTAAATTTGTGTAACAGGGTAAATGACAGATTGTGAAGTTGAGACAAAACTGAAGAGAATAGGAATAAAAAGAAGAACTCATGCAATATTGATTAGTGAATGGGGGAGGCGGTGGTGTAGTGGTATTATCACTGGACTAGTAACCCAGAGACCCAGGGTGTTGATCTGGAGAAATTAAAAACAAAATACTGCGGATGCTGGAAATCTGAAATAAAAACAAGAAATGCTGGAAGCACTCAGCAGGTCTGGCAGCATCTGTGGCGAGAGAAGTAGAGTTAATGTTTCAGGTCAGTGACCCTTCTTCAGAATCCAGTTCATCTGGTCAATGGCAGCCCTTCGGATGTCGATAGCGGGGGATACAGCGATGATAATGCCATTGAATATCAAGGGGAGATGGTTAGATTCTCTCTTGTTGGAAATGTTCATTGTCTGGCACTTGTGTGGCGCGAATGTTACTTGCCACTTATCAGCCCAAGCCCGGATATTGTCCAGGTCTTGCTGCATTTCTACATGGACTGCTTCAGTATTTGCGAATGGTGCTGAACATTATGCAATCATCAGCAAACATCCCCATTTCTGACCTTATGATTGAAGGAAGGTCATTGATGAAGCAGCTGAAGATAGTTGGGCCCAGCACAGTACCCTGAGGAACTCCTGCAGTGATGTCCTGGAGCTCAGATGATTGACCTCCAACAACCACAGCCATCTTCCTTTGCACTAGGTATGACTCCAACCAGCAGAGAGTTTTCCTTCTGATTTCCATTGACCCCAGTTTTGCTAGGGCTCCTTGATGCCATACTCGGTCAAATGCTGCCTTGACGTCAAGGGCAGTCACTCTCACCTCACCTCTTGAGTTCAGCTCTTTTGTCCATGTTTGAACCAAGGCTGTAATGAGGTCAGGAGCTGAGTGGCCCTGGTGGAACCCAAACTGAGCATCACTGAGCAAGTGCTGCTTGATGGCACTGTTGATGACACCTTCCATCACTTTACTGATGATTGAGAGGACACTGATGGGGCGGTAATTGGGTTCTGAAGAAGGGTCACTGACCTGAAACATGAACTCTGCTTCTCTCTCCACAGATGCTGCCAGACCTGCTGAGTGCTTCCAGCATTTCTTGTTTATATTTTTGATCTGGAGATATGAGTTCAAATACCACCACAGCAGAAGATGGAATTTGAATTTAATTAATAAATCTGGAATTAAAAGCTAGTTAATGATGGTCATGAAATCATTGTCGATTGTTGTAAAACCCATCTGGTTCACTAATGTCCTTTAGGGAAGGAAATCTGCTGTCTTTACCTACTCTGGCCTACATGTGACTCCAGACCCAGAGCAATGTGGTTAACTCTTGCATGCCCTCTGAAATGGCCTAACAAGCAACTCAGTTGTACCTAACCGCTATGAAGTCAATAAAAAGGAATGAAACCGGACGGACCACCCGGCATCGACCTAGGCACCGGAAACGACAAAGGCAAACCCAGCCCTGTCGACCTGCAAAGTCCTCCTCATGAACATCTGGGGGCTTGTGCTAAAGTTGGGAGAGCTGTCCCACAGACTAGTCAAGCAACAGCCTCATATAGTCATACTCACGGAATCATACCTTACAGACAATGTCCCAGACACTGCAATCACTATCCCTGGGTATGTCCTGTCCCACCAGCAGGACAGACCCACCAGAGGTGGCGGGACACTGGTCTACAGTAGGGAGGGAGTTGCCCTGGGAGACCTCAACATCGACTCGGGACCCCATGAAGTCTCATGGCATCAGGTCAAACATGGGCAAGGTAACCTCCTACTGATTACCACCTACTGCCCTCCCTCAGCTGATGAGTCAGTACTTCTCCATGTTGAACACCATTTGGAGGAAGCACTGAGGGTGGCAAGGGCACAAAATGTACTCTGGGTGGGGTTTTTCAATGTCCATCACCAAGAGTGGCTCGGAAGCACGACTACTAACCGAGCTGGCCGAGTACTAAATGACATAGCTGCTAGACTGGATCTGCGGCAGGTGGTGGAGGAACCAACACGAGGGAAAAACATATTTGACCTTGTCCTCACCAATCTGCCTGCTGCATATGCTTCTGTCCATGAATGTATTGGTCGGAGTGACCAACGCACAGTCCTTGTGGAGACGAAGTCCTGCCTTCACATTGAGGATACTGTCCATCGTGTTGTATGGCACTATCGCCGTGCTAAATAGGATAGATTTTGAACAGATCTAGCAATGCAAAACTGGGCATCCATGAGGCGCTGTGGGCCATCAGCAGCAGCAGAACTGTACTCAACCACAATCTGTAACCTCATGTCCCGGCATATCCCCCACTCTACCAGTACCATCAAGCCAGGAGACCAACCCTAGTTCAATGAAGAGTGCAGGAGGGCATGCCAGGAGCAGCACCAGACATACCTCAAAATGAGGTGTCAACCTGGTGAAGCTACAACCCAGGACTACTTGCATGCCAAACTGCATAAGTAGCATGCAATAGACAGAGTTAAATGATCCCATAACCAATGGATCAGATATAAGCTCTGCAGTCCTGCCACATCCAGCCGTGAATGGTGGTGGATAATTAAACAACTAACTGGAGAAGGCGGCTCCACAAATATACCCATCCTCAATGATGGGGGAGCCCAGCACATCAATGCGAAAGGTAAGGCTGAAGCATTTGCAACAATCTTCAGCTAGAAGTGCCGAGTTGATGATCCACCTCGGCCCCCTCCTGAAGTCCCCAGCATCACAGATGCCAGACTTTAGCCAATTTGATTCACTCCACGCGATATCAAGAAATGACTGAAGGCACTGGATGCTGCAAAGGCTATGGGACCTGACAATATTCCGGCAATAGTACTGAAGACCTGTGCTCCAGAACTTGCTGCACCCCTAGCCAAGCTGTTCCAGTATAGCTACAACACTGGCATCTACCCGGCAATGTGGAAAATTGCCCAGGTATGTCCTGTACACAAAAAGCAGGACAAGTCCAACCCGGCCAATTACCGTCCCATCAGTCTACTCTCAATCATCAGTAAAGTGATGGAAGGTGTCATCAACAGTGCCATCAAGCAGCACTTGCTTAGCAATAACCTGCTCAGTGATGCTCAGTTTGGGTTCCGCCAGGGCCACTCAGCTCCTGACCTCATTACAGCCTTGGTTCAAACATGGACAAAAGAGCTGAACTCAAGAGGTGAAGTGAGAGTGACTGCCCTTGACATCAAGGCAGCATTTGACCGAGTATGGCATCAAGGAGCCCTAGCAAAACTGAGTTCAATGGGAATCAGGGGAAAAACTCTCTGCTGGTTGGAGTCACACCTCGCGCAAAGGAAGATGGCTGTGGTTGTTGGAGGTCAATCATCTGAGCTCCAGGACATCACTGCAGGAGTTCCTCAGGGTACTGTACTAGGCCGAACCATCTTCAGCTGCTTCATCAATGACCTTCCTTCAATCATAAGGTCAGAAGTGAGGATGTTTGCTGATGATTGCACAATGTTCAGCACCATTCGCAACTCCTCAAATACTGAAGCAGTCCATGTAGAAATGCAACAAGACCTGGACAATATCCAGGCTTGGGCTGAGAACTGGCAAGTAACATTCGCGCCACACAAGTGCCAGGCAATGACCATCTCCAACAATGGAGAATCTAACCATCTCCCCTTGACATTCAATGGCACTACCATCACTGAATCCCCCACTATCAACATCCTAGGGGCTACCATTGACCAGAAACTGAACTGGACTAGTCATATAAATACCGTGGCTACAAGAGCAGGTCAGAGTCTAGGAATCCTGCGGCGAGTAACTCACCTCCTGACTCCCCAAAGCCTGTCCACTATCTACAAGGCACAAGTCAGGAGTGTGATGGAATACTCTCCACTTGCCTGGATGGGTGCAGCTCCAACAACACTCAAGAAGCTCGACACCATCCAGGACAAAGCAGCCCGCTTGATTGGCACCCCATCTACAAACATTCACTCCCTCCACCACCGACGCACAGTGGCAGCAGTGTGTACCATCTACAAGATGCACTGCAGCAATGCACCAAGGCTTTTTAGACAGCACCTTCCAAACCCGCGACCTCTACCACCTCAAAGAACAAGAGCAGCAGATGCATGGGAACATCACCACCTGCAAGTTCCCGTCCAAGTCACACACCACTTGGAACTATATCGCTGTTCCTTAACTGTCGCTAGGTCAAAATCCTGGAACTCCCTTCCTAACAGCACTGCGGGTGTACCTACCTCATATGGACTGCAGCGGTTCAAGAAGGCAGCTCACCACCACCTTCTCAAGGGCAATTAGCAATGGGCAATAAATGCTGGCCTTGCCAGTGACGCCCACATCCCATGAATGAATTTTTAAAAATCATTTTGCTTCCCTTTGGGATGGCCTATGCATTTCCTGAATTAGCTGCCATTTTCACAAAAGTAATTGCTTCAACTGACTTGGTGCTTGAATGAGGAAGCTAGATCAGGCAAGATGGCTGATTTTGTTTTTAAAAATGAGAGGAAAAATGATTTAAGTGGAACCTACCTCCAAGGTCATTAGGAAATTGGGCTGTAAGTTGCTGTAGCATGGCATTTAACAGCATCTGTCATTTGCCTTGACCTTGCATGTTTAGGCTTTTATTTTTTTTGCATGGCAAGTCACTGAAACCAATAGTTGACAATGAAACCTATTGTCTTACAGCCCTGCATTCATAATTAATCCTTGCGATTCTCACTATGCGGTGTGGGTGGGGAAAACAACACTGTCTATTGATTATCATGGAAAGTACATCCATATAGACAGCTGCTTGTTTAACTGGATTCAATTACAGCTGAGGAGATACATTCACTGCACTTTTCAGATGCTGAGAAGTCAACATGACAGTGTTTTGCACCAATATCTTCTGAGGCATAAATTCTTGGACCATATTGCTCTTTGGAGTCTAATGTAATAAAGTACCTGTTCATACTGTACCAAAGTTTATGCACAACTTACTGAAACGATTTAGAGTGCTCCAGCTCAAACTCCAATTTAATCACAGCACATTTCTCTCTTGCTATTGAGGGAGTGCAGCAGAGTTTCACCAGACTGGTTCCTGGGATGGTGGGAGTGTCCTATGGGGAGAGATTGAGGAGACTGGTCCTGTATTCTCTGGAGTTTAGAAGAATGAGAGGTTCTCTCATAGAAACTTACAGAATTCTTAAAGGGATCGGCCGGTCAGATGCAGAAAGAATGTTTTCCCTAGCTGTGGGGTCCAGAACCAGGGGACACAATCTCAGAATAAAGGGCAAGCCATTTAGGACTGTGAAGCGGATGAACTTCTTCACTCAGAGGTTGGTGAATCTTTGGAATTCTCTGCCCCAGAGGGTCGTGGAAGCTCAGTCACTGAGTAAATTCAAGACACAGATCGATAAATTTCTGGTTGCTAATGACATCAAGGGATATATGGATAGTGCAGGAATATGGCATTGAGGTAGATGATCAGGCATGATCAATAATGATGGAGCAGGCTCGAAGGGCTGAAAGGCCTACCCCTGCTCCTATGTTCCACTAACTGCTCTGATAATATTACTTAGCAGGTTTTTGCCACAAGAGGTCAAGCTTGCTAAAACAAGAAATTATAAATGCCAGCACAGAATGATGTATTTAAATTTGATTGAAAAATTCTTCCCCCCCCCCCCCCCCGAAGGCATTGACTTCTTTCTCTGGTATAATTGCACAAGTACAGACTGTTTTCTCTTTGACTCAGGTAACCCTGCTTGATGCTTAACGCTGCTAGCTAGCTATTCAACAAGCTCATTACTGCCAGGCTCAATCCTGTCCTCAGCTAATGTCCTTAAAAGTGCATTTTCAGTCGTAGAAATTAGGAATGGTCAGATCTGATTCTCCACCTCACTCCCCCCTTGGGCACGAAGGCCAACTGTAGCGCTTAGATCAGCAAACTCCACACAGAATTAAAGCTAACACCTTCCTGTTGTGTATGGTTCAATTTTACTCACTGGATAAGCTCACTAAGCAGTTTTGATGCTTATTAAATATGTGGATTAATGTAATTTATCACTTTGTTGTGAAACAAAATACACCACGAAGCCAAATTTGAATTGAAATCACTGGCAGTAGTGGGGAATTAATACACAATATTTTGACTTTTTTTTAAAAAAGGGAGTCATCCAATTACTCAGGAAATCCATCCAGCGATCAAGATTCCAGCTTGAGGTTAGGCTCTAACATAGGCTTGTACTCCTTCAGGCTAAAAAGGGGAAATCAGCCAAGTTTCCACTTCTGAACCCTTTTAAGTAACCTCCCTGGAACTGCGATTGTGGAGATAGGGCAGGATTTGGATTGAACTGGGATGCTGGCAGGATATTAAAAAGGTATGTAGCCTACAAGCACTCCAAGACACTCATGTATAATGGCTGCTTAGGTGACATACTGTAGGGCGCCTGTACAGCAAGGAGTCGACATTGTGAAGTTGGAACAAAACTAAAGAGAATTTTCTTTTAAATAAAAGGGCTCAGGCAATGTTGATTAATGAATCATTTTGCTTCCCATTGGGATGGCCTATGCATATCCTGAATTAGCTCCAATTTTCACAAAAATAATTGCGTCGACTGACCTGGTGACTGATACAAGTGCCTGAACATGGAAACCAGATCAGGTGAGATGGTTGATTTGTTTTTGTTAAATGGAGGAAAAATGATTTAAGTGAAGCATACCCTCAAGGTCAATAGTTAATTGGGCCATAAGTTGCTGTAGCAGGGCATTTAATAGTGCCTGTTGTTAGTCAGGCTTGACCATGTGCATTTAGGCTTTTAACTTTTTGCTTTTAGGTGGCAAGTCACTAAGTGCGAGCTGCCAATGTCACAGAAAGGGAAACAGGGCATCTGGGACCTGAGTGAACAGGGCAAACAACTGTGTACCTCCTTAACCAGATTGTCAAATTAACAGCTCAAGGACTGAAAAGGAAGTGTAAATTACAGTGGAGGAAGTTCTATGGCAATCAGGTACAGAAAGAAATAAAGGGAGATAAAGTAAGATCAGATTCAGAAAAGGAGACAGAAAAGAAAAAAATTAAAATTTTATATTAAGACTCCAAACACTTGTAATAGTTAATTTTCAGTACCAGAGCGATTGTTTAACAGTAATTAATACTGATCACATTGTTAAAGGATATTGAATCTGAAATGGTTAAGACTAACTTTGCAGTGAGTTCCATTCATATCCATTGCACAAGTACATTAAGTTCATGCTATTCAATGTACTTTTAACAGTGATCAATTGTTCAAGAAACTAACCGTGGAGCAGCACAAACGGACAGCAACTTTTGGTTATTTGAGTTTAACCATACATCTGCCCCTTGCTGTACTATTTGCACATAAATAAGACATAAATGTTACAAAATATGTGGGGAGTATATAATAGTTAAAGCACTCCTTTAAAGTATTCATTTTCCTTCAAGCATACAAGCTCCAGTTTCAGACAGTAAAATGCTGATCCCCTTGAGAGATGTCCTCAACAAAAGAAAAACTTTCACTTTATAGCTGTTTAAAGAAGTTCAAATGAAAATGATTTTGTATTTGGAACTAAAAAATGTTTGGAGCCTACAATTTTGAATAGAATATATTAAATGCAGATTAACTTTCATGCTGCACACACCGACAAACATTTTTGAAGTTTTGTGAACTGATGTTACAGAATCACAGCATTGCTAGTGTTATCATGTCCGCACCGGCTCTCTGAAAGAGCAATTCACTCAGTTCCATTCCCCCTCCTTCTCCTCGTAACCCTGCACATTCTTCCTTTTCATGTAACGGTCTAATTCCTTTTTGAATGCATCAGTTGAACCTGTCTCCACCACACTCTCAGGCAGTGCATTCCAGACCTAAACCACTCTGAGTAAAAGTTTTCCCCTCATGTCACTTTTGCTTCTCTTACCAAATACTTTAAATCTGTGCCCTCTCGTTCTCGATGCTCTCACGAGTGGGAACAATTTCTCTCAATCTACGCTGCCCAGACCCCTCATGATTTTGAATACCTCTATGAAATCACCTCTTGGCCTTTTCTTCTCCAAGGAAAACAGTCAGTCTTTGAACTTCTATGAGAATTCAGTCATTAAAATATTGAAACATGAATGTCTTGGTGTATTTGCTTTATTCATGGAAGATACAGACATCAAGAATGGAAAGCATAATACGGTTTAAATTTCCTTGTGTTGCAAACACAACTTAATGCTAATTATGAAACCATAAAACTTTAAATTATTGAAATAGTAGAGTGCAATGAGAACCCCATTATTTTCTATGTAATATGTTTCCCACCATATGTAATCAGTAGGAAAAGGCATTCTTACCAATAAAATAACTAGTAATAAGTAAATTTAAGATACCAGCAATTATATAAGTTTAAACATGTTTTTCTTCAATGTAAAATGAAACAGAATTACATTATATTTCAAAGCATAATACAGTTCCCAGTGTGCATAGAACGGCTTCAGTGCACAGCCCAAGCTTGCTCACATTCAACCTAACTACAACTTTGTAAATTCAGATGCTTTTGCAGGCCAGTTAACAGTGCCATAGCGGATTTACTCAAATTGTATACGGCTACATTTGTACCTGCTTGTTGTAGCCACAAAATGCGCGTTTCAATAAGCAAGCTTTGAATTCACAGTACTTTTATTTAGAACAAGAGCTTTAGATACTTCAGTGAACTAGGTAAAGATTGTATTGAAAATGCCAACTCGCCTCTTCGAGGTGACATCTTTCAAGATTGTGTAAAATTATTCTGCAATGCAAAACAATTAGATACAAAATGAAGTTCTCATGTATCAATCATTTTGGATAGGCAACATTATTCTTCCTACTTGATTGAAATCACTCCCTTGACAAACGAACTCCAACATTTCAATGCCCTTAGATAGGACTTGGACTCTGTTGCAAATCCAATCATTTTAGTGTTTCTGCAACTAACTTATGATGTAAAAAGTTGTTTACAGTTATTTTGGTAAATGAGACATTGCATCAGGTCAAATGCTTATTAAGGTACCACAAGCACATCCCAAGTGTGCCTCAAGTAAATCATAAATTTACCACTTTTCAACTAAAAACTTCACTTCTAGCCATGGAACTAAATTCCCCGATTAGCTTTTTAATTAATAATAAAGCAAAGTTGAAACCAGATATTTGGACAATGCACCAGTTCTAAACCTTTGTATTATTCCATATTGAAACCTTATGGCTGTGGGTTCAACACTTATAATCCAGGTTTGGCCCAGTTTCAGAGAAGACGCCTAATTTCAGGAATTAAATACTGGTACTACAAGGAGGATAGTAACTCCAATTAATGTTTTTTCATGAGCAATGCAAATGTTTAATACAAACTGGTTATGATCTCCATTAGGTTAAATATCTTGGCTAATACAGTACTCTAAAATATATTTCTGAAAGGCCTTCAATTATTTCTGCACTATGTTTCTAAAAGGGGTTTAAATTACATTATTGCCAAATGTGACCTAAAGCAGTAATTTAATATAAATTGGGCATGCTATTTTGCCGCAACAATGAAAAATACAGCGCACACAAGTTGGAGTCTTACAAGGGAATACTATATGAAGGCATTCAGGTGACTTTACAGATATCAAGAATGGTACAGCTATTCCATTCTTCGTGTCATTCCTTACAAGTGGAATGTGTGGTGTGGTTTTCTGTTAGTAGCAGAACCACAGGATAAATTCTTGATTGGGTGAGTTGAGTTGAGCTGATGTGCTAGTACCATGTGATTTGAACCACAGCAGCATATCTCATTTCAGTACCTGCTGAAGGGAAACAGCATACCCTGTATATATTACTACATCAAACTGCTGCAGATCAAATGACATGGCGCAATGGCACTCCAGCTCAGACGACTTGGTACAATAGTCGGAGCCTACCTTCCATCTGTCAGATCAACTGCTGCTGCAAAGAAAAACTGAAAATGGAATACACCCACTCTATGCACACACACATATACATACATACACACACACACATATATATATATATATATATATGAAAACATCATCAGAATTCAGATATTGATAAACTGATTCAACTTCTCAGTCTGAGATTATGGAAATCCCTCATGTATTACTACTTTATGCAATCATTTACATACTGAATGGCTTTAAAATACAAATGCAGAAGTACAGCTATTTATGATTGAATCATTTTGTACTGCAAGTTCTTATTAGATAACTGAAATATATTCTTCTGATTTGATAAGTTACAAAATAACCAGAAAGTGAGAAAGTGTCTTGAAAAGTAAATGCTCTTTTATTTAAAGGGAAAAAAGATCTTATTAAATCAAGTACAATTTAAACTATCTTTTCCCACCAGAACACACAAGCACCACGGGCTGGTGATTGGTTTGTTGTTTGCCCAGTTTCACCACAAGCATAAAAAACAAAACAATTTTGCATATACCTACTTATGTACACCATTATAGCATATGAAGCATTTGTATTTGTCAAGCAGGTGATAACCAGCATGCTTTACAGAGTTATCCATTACTTAACAGTTACAAATGTTCTGAAATACCAGCTCCGTTGAAATTAAAATTAGGCTGTCTGTAAACTGACATTTTTTGCGCACGTGCAAATCCCAGTTAGGTAGGAATATGCACTCACTGGTTCAGCCATTCGGCATAGTATACATTGGCCTATTCATTCCAGCGATTTCCCTTAGGCTTCTGAAAGTATCACACCTCCTGTTGTATGGGCAATACTGAGTGTCACAGACATTCTGAAATTGCTTAGAAAAAAAAATCCCCAGCTAATTTGTAGCTGTTTGGTATAGGGAAATACTGAAATTAGCAGACCCAGGTAAGGTGGGATCAAAGTTCAAAAGCTGTTCATTTTGTCCTCCTCTACCGATCCATTTCATCTAGCAGTGGGGTGGCATCACCAGCGATGGACATTGGGGTGCCTTCAATCATGGGACTCGGTGAAGGTCGAGGAGTCATCTTTGCTTTCTGTTTCCGTCTTTCCTGTTCTTTTTCCTGCAGCCATTGTTCTGCTATTTTGCCCCAGTCAACAGCAGTGTGAGCAGTTGAAGTCCTAAGTCAAAGGATGAAAAACAACATTAATGTTCTTGAATCCATGTTTTTACTATGTTATAATTTGCTTAAGCTGTATATCATTCAAACATAGAACACGTCTTTCAATCACAATCCTGGATTGAATACCTGAGATTGGGACATTGCTTCTATTGTATGGCAGATGCAAACCTGTACCTTATCCATTCTGCCTGAGACTTTTGATAATTAGCTGCAATTTTAAGGTTGCTACTGTAACTGGTTACAATGTTTCATTTCCCATTTTGATGTACAAGACAATTCCAATATTTGAAGGTAAATAGTGGGCACATTTTTATCTGAGCACTCCCAACATATAGTTGGGTATGGTAGAAATGCTTATTGGGAGTCCAGTGGATGCCTTCCTTGATGAGTTTCCACTCTTTATATGCAACAAGTTCCTGATGCAAGCTCCCAGTACAAAAGCTCTGTAATGGGATTGCTGAAAACTAAAATTTATCTCTCAAGATATATAAACATAGAAACATTCAGAGCAGGAAAAGGGCATTCAGCTCATCTAGCATATTCTACCGCTCAATTAAATTAGATCTGTACCTCAACTCCATTTATCTGCCTTTACCCTTACCTAACAAAAATCTATCCACTTCAGTCTTCAAAGCTCCAAATGGTAGAGCAGCCACAACTTTTTACGGAGATTTCCAGATTTCAACCACCCTTGTGTGATTTCTGAACTTTCCAGCATGGCCTAGCTCCAATGTTAAGATTATATCCCCTTCTTCTAGATTCCCCCGCCAGAGGAAATAGTGTCTTTGTATCTACCCTATCAAATCCTTATAACATTTTTGGACAGCTTGATCAGATCACTCCTCAATCTGCTATACTCAAAGGATTACAAGACCTTTAAGTCCCAGTATCATTCGGGTGAATCTGCATTGCATCCCCTCAAAGGCCAATATATCCTTTCTGAGATGCAGTGCCAAAACCAAACACAGCACTCCAGATGGGGTCTGACCCAGGCTCTAAAACTGAAGCACAGTTTCCTCCCTCTTTGTATTCCAGGCCTCTTGAGATAAAAGCTAACATTCCCAGAGCCTTTTCGAACCTGTCTACTAGCTTTTAATGGTTTATGTATTTGGACACCCAAATCTCTTTGCTACTCTATATATTTTAGTTTCTCATCATTTAGAACACGCTCTAATTTATCTTTCTTGGGTCCAAAGTGAATGACCTCACATTTGCCCACATTGAATTTAATGCCATAGTTTTGCCCACTGACTTAATTATTCCATGTCCTTTTGCAACTTCCTGCTCCCATCTGCACTACTTAATACTCCTCTTAACTTAGGGTCAATCGACACTCCAAAGATACTCACTTTGGTTGTGACCTTTGCCGGGTTGTAGACGGTGGCACGATAGAAGCTTGAGGTGTAGCATTACCATGGTACTGAGGTGTTGTAATTGGTTGCTGACTGGGTGTTGTGTATGAATAGCTTGGAGTCATCAATGGTGTTGCTACTGGCTGCTGTGCAGGAGTTGCAAAAACCTGGAAAAGGATAAATGCCACTAAATCAGGTTCAACTAAAGGCAGAAAATAGGTAGTTAAATTAGGAAAGATTATAGGATTACACCATTCTGGTTATATTTTAACCATGGAAAAGGCACCTGTTACTCCAACACTCAGTACTACAAGAATAAAAAAACAAGCTTAGACACCCCCAGCTTAGATATCCTAAGAAGAAATGCAAAAAAGCTATGTTCCTTAATGAGATGGTGAAAAATTAAATCACAAAAAAATTACACAATGGTTGGCGTTTTTAATGTCATTTGTACTTGAATGTATAAAATACTGCATTACAACAAAGTAGGAAACAATCCAATGAATATCTGAATAGGTTATGGCATGAGGGCAAAACAAAAAAAAGCTTTTGTATTCTGTGAATTTCATACTTTGTTAGCAAGGGGAATGTTTAGGCAAACTCTGGGGTATCATGAGTGAACTGCAGACTTTTCTCTATACTATGGACCAGCCTAGATGATGCAAGATCTCCAATGTGTCATGCTGGTACATGAATGCATAGAATCTAGTAGAAATAGAGGCAATGGGGGAGTATCTTCAACCTCACAATTACTATTCTCCGAAGCAATGATACGACAGGTTACTTCACCTGTCAAAAGATGCCAAGAAGGGAGAAAAGTTACCCGTGTGCACAGTTGAGAGTTTGGCTGATAATTATTCTGAGGTATTTCCAATGCATCATAGATTATGTGAAGAGGAATGTTTCCCATTTGTGTGGTGGGTGTCTTGGATAATGGACTTACCCTGCCTAGGTTTGGACATGAAGGCAACATTTTGAACTTGAAAGATACAGAAATGAATACCAACGTGGCAGGGTTTAAAAAGTTGAAATTAGAAATCTTAAGGCAGCTACATACGTGATAGGCACTGCTTCCTCCATAGCCATACTGACTGGATCCCCACTGTGCTGGTGTAGCATTTGGATTCTGACCCTGTCCGGTAACAGCTGCTATGGCGTTGAACATTTGCGTCGTCATATTCTGTGGGAGAGCATTAACTGCTCGTGTAAGATCTAGCACAGAAGGGAAATGATTGCTTTGTTAACTACTATGAATATCAGTTACATACTGATTTAGAGAAAAATCCCATTTCATTAGCACATTTGTAGCATAAAGTAACAGACAGCAGTTCTATTTTATCTGCCCTGAAAACAGATTCAGTATGCAATAAACGAAGGCTCAGTTAACAATTTCTAGAAATGTAACTCAGATACATTACAACAGTATGAATAAAAACCACAAAACAGAACCACTCTCCACAGATATAGATATCAAAATATATCAAACCCCACCATAAAAATTCAGGATTTTTTTTTAACCATAATATCTTACTTTACTTTCTTTGGGTGGAAGCTTGGGGTTCAGGGCTACATGTTTATAAATCCCTACAAAATCAAACACATACCCAACTCATACTGTCCACAAGGAAATGTCTTTATCACGTAAATATTAAATAGAATTAGCAAGATGGTCTTGTGGATCACAGATCATCACTATGGAATATGGGAAACCAGGTAGATATGAAGTGGTATCCAACCTAATCTCAATCACTGGTTTACTAAAACCACATTAGTTAGAACATTAAAACCCTAAACAAAGATTTATTTATGCTACGCTCCTGCTAGCTACTGAATTACTCCACTGAATTGTTAACTAGGATATACAAGGGGTTTGAGTGATAGCGACAGCAACAATCTTATGGGAGACAGCAAGTCAAGTCAGACTTAGAACTATAAAATGTTGCAAATCAAATAAAGAAAAAATCTCACTTATTCTAACTGCTTCAGTACATTAAAATTGCTCTTTTCTTACCATCTACCTTTAACAGTGATAAAACTGGCATGAATACCTTCTGTCCAAGAGTATTGCAATGTATTTTATAATCAAGAACATAAGATAACTGATGGTTTTAATGCAGGAAAAGGAAGTATTTGCATACATGTACCTGCCAAATTAATATTAGCTGGTGTGGCATCCATAGAGGCAGGTGTTCTGCTGGATCTGCTTGTACTTGAAGGCGTAATACCTGGAAACAGTAATCCGTGTTCATTTCAATATTCATAGTGCAAGGATAAAAATCTTAATCACCACAATAATTCAAAAACCATAAATGCCAATGTATATTTTGTGATAAAATATATTTCATCCAAGCTTTCAATAGAATGGATTCAAATCAGCAATAGCCAACTACATCTGTAGTTTACTTACCACTTTATTTCAGCCCATTATAAAGCATGCTGGCACTGTGCATCAGTTATCTTCATTGGCATCTATAGTCTTACCTGGCACAGGATCCTGGAAGTGATCTTTAAACCATCTAAATAGTCCATTCACAGTTGGGAAAACGTGCCCTCTATAGCGGTATCCTTCTGGTGTCACTGTAACAAACTCCACCCTAAAAAACAACATGGCATTTAGAGTGTAGACTGAAAACACTGTACAATAAATTATTTTGAAAAATTGCCATATGAACTTCCAGGTGTTAAACCCACAACCACTGCTGCTTCTCTTCAACAACATTTTTTCCTCCACAAATGTACTGTATCTATACAACAGAATTTCTACCTTTACAGAAAGAAATGCAGATAAATTCCTCACATCCTAACTATGAGAAACAAAGAACCCTATCCTTGACAACAGCTGAGTTGCAATCTTAAATTCATTCCAAGTTCTCACAACTCTAAAAAAAAAATTAAAACCGTTGGTCTCCACTCTAATACACCATCTATGATTTTCAAAAAAAAAAGTTTCCTATCCTAAAATGAACCATTTACATCCCATCATAAATTAAAACACCCAATTGATTTGTGGCAGACCCTTTCTAGTCACCTGCTGTGATCACAGTATGCATATACTGCTAGTTTCAGTTAACAGCTGCTGAGATCAGACTGGGTCTGTACCATTAAGAGGAAATAAAATATGATATAGTTGAGATTCACATGCTTTTTTAGCTCAAGACTTCCAGAAACACTGCTATCCATTCTGCAATCCCACCAGTGACACTACTGGCTTTTCTTATTTTCCAGAATGCCATCACTTGATCATAACTATATCCATAATAAATACTTCATAGGGCCTAGGGAGAGGAGAGACTGTTCAATACAAGAATTACATCAGCTTACTAAGAATATTAGTTATTTACCTATTGAAAATAGAGTAACATTTTGCAGATACTAACCTTGGTTTAACACGAGGTTGGTAGCCTAACAAAAACTTTCCTGGCAGTTCTTTTGATGCTGAAATAAAATAGGGAATAAAAGAGGGCTTTTCCCTTTTGGATTTTGATAGAAGCTCTTCCATTTTCTAGAAAGAAAAACAATTAATGCCTTATTTAATATGTTCATATCTCACAGAATATGAGGGTACAATATAACCCACAAAAAATGCCAGTTTAAAGGGAATGTTTTTATAGGCACAGATTAATTTTAAAGTTTAATAGGAAAAAAAACTGGATTTACACAATGAAAGGTTACACAACCAAAACATTAACTCTAGTCTATACAGACACTGACTGACCTGCTGCATATCTACAGCGTTTAGTTGTTTTTATTTTAATAGATGGCACCATTTAGGCACAATTCTTAGCCACTGGGACCACTGATCTATTATTAAATTAGTACAGTAGAACCCCAAATATCTGCTATATTAGAAGCGACCTTCCCTTGGTGGCTGATTAAAATTGAGAGCACTGACTGTAGCTCCTCCAATGACTTTAAATGCTGGCAGCTTGACTCCCACCGGTTTCCCATCTGACCTGAACTGAAATTGCTGCTCAGTTCAGTTGCTTTAAGAAATAACTGTTGCTAAATGTTTAACATGCCAATCACCCTATCTTAAAGTTTAAAAAAAAATTGAGGAGTGTTGTTCAACATCCAGGTAAAAAGATAACTTGCATTTCAACCACTGCCTTAGATGAATCCCAGGCTCCTATTTTATTTCCATCAGCAACTCATTGGTGTTCAGTTTTGCCGAAGCTCCATTATACAAAATACTGTGTTAAAACTTTAGCTTGATTTAAAAAAAAAATTATAGCTACAACAGATGATTGCCTAACAGAGCAATTATCAGTACATTTGCTTATCTTAGTGCGATCTAGGAATGCTCAACTAATCATTTAGTGAACTGCAGTTGATATCCAGACTCCTGCTGCTATTACATCTTGATCCAGTGCTATAACTCGCTCTAATCTGATTTACTGATAATTAGAACAATGCAGATCAAAAGCACTGATCAAGTACAATGAGTGCAGGTTACACCAGTCATATCAGTGAACCAAACAGTACTTGTCCATTTGTACAGGAGCATGAGTAGGGAGCACTCTGAGGAGGGTGTGACATGTTAAGACACAAGCACCCACACATGTGCAAAGAATGGAACTGTGTAGTTTCCTATTCTGCCAGTGTATGTGTCTCTGAATTTATATAAGACAAATCAGTTATTTAAATTCAAGAAGACTGCAAAACAGTATAGGAAGCTACCTAAAGTTTTTTTAAAAATAAAAACTGAAAAGAACAATACAAAGACCTATGGCTGAGGATGGCCACTATCATGTTGCACTGTTGGGGCTGAATTAGGTAAATTAAAGCTTTATACCAGACCTATAAATAGTCCTTGCCAGTCAGTAGAGTAGGATTTTCATAAATAAATTGAACACGTTCTCTGATCAGCAGGTTTACTAAGTGGCGTTTGACAATGTTGAAAATGCTGGTCCCTTTAATTAACCAGGCCTTACTTCAGAGTTTAAAATAGAGAGTAGGTGATGCTTACTGCAGCTTGTATTTAAGGGCTGAGTTTTTCCCCAGTCAGGCGAGTTACTTCTGGATAGGGAGTGAGTCCAGAAGGGAAGAGTGGAAACTGGTATTTGTACTGAACTGTGGTTTGAGAATAAAACAGTTGTGGATCACAGACTGTCTCCTGCTTCCTGATTTGGCGAATGCACACCTGCCAATAGAACAGTTTTCCCCAGGAATCTGTATTGCGGCCTCATCTTTTCACCATATTGATCAATGACATATGAAGGAATAGAAAACTGCATATCCAAGTTTGTAGATGATATTAAATTAGTAGGTACAGTAAGTTATGTAGCTGGGAGCAGAACATAGACAATTTAATTGAGTGGGCAAAATTGGCAGATGGAGTTCAATGTGGGGAAGTCATCCATGTTAGATCAAAGAAAGACAAAAATCGGAATATTTTCTTAATGGCGCGAAATTAGGATTTGTGGAGGAGCAAAGGGATTTGGGTGTCCAGGTTCACAAATCGCTAAAAACTAGTGCACAAGCACAAAAAGTTCAAAGGAAATCCAGAGTTCCTCCCTTTGACTTTTTAGGTTCCCCTGTATTGCTGGTAATATGCCCTCTTTTGTACTGTGAAAGCAGATACAGAGTAATCATTTGATCATAGATACATACAGTACAGAAGGAGGCCATTCAGATCATAGTGCCTTGCAAAGAGGTACTCAATTAGTCCCACCCCCTGCTCTTTCTCCCATAACTCTGCAAATTCTTCCCCAAGTTTTTAATCCAATTTCCTTTTGAAAGTTAATATTGGATCGGCTTCCACCACCCTTTCAGGCAAGGCATTCCAAATCATAAAGTGCAGGGTAAAAATTCTCAACTCTTTTGAGATTATCTTAAATCTGTGTCCTCCAATTATCAACTCTTCGGCAAGTGTAAACATTTTCTCACTACTCAATCAAAACTTGTCAGAATTCTGAACACCTCTAATTAAATCTATTCTTACTGTTCTCTACTCAAAAGGAGAACAACCCCAGCTTCTCTCATCCCTGGAACCATTCTAATAAACTTCCTCTGCACATTCTCCAGAGCTTTGACCTCCTCCCTAAAGTGCGGTGTTCAGAACTGGACACAATATTCCAGTCAGGGCCTAACCAATGATTTATAAAGATTTGGCATAATGTCCTTGTTTTTACACACTATTTAAAAGCCAAGGATCCCACCTGCTTTTTAAAAAATTGCCTTATCAACTTGTCCGGCCACCTTCAAAGATATACATACATCAATTACAAGATCTTTCTGTCCTTGCATTCCCTTCAAAACTGTATCATTTAGTTTATATTGCATTTCCTCTTTCTTCCAAGATGCATCAAATGCATTTATGTTGGCCTTTACGTTGGCCAACCTCAATGGGGTTGGAAAACAAAGGGAAACAAGTTGCACAGAGCCTTGATCAGACCCCATATGGAGAACTGTATTCAGTTTGTGGCGCTGCACTTCAGGAAGGATATACTGGCCTTGGAGGGGGATACAGTGCATTCACTAGAATTATACCAGAATTTAAAGAGTTAAATTATGACAATGGGCTGTATAAACTTGGGGTGTATTCCCTGAATGATCTAATTGAGGTGCTTAAAATGATAAAAGATTTCAATTGAGTAGCTACACAAAAACTATTTTCTCTGTACTTCCTTGTTCTGGATTTCCCCACCAATCTTAAAATTCTTTGGCCTCCTTGTCTCCAGAGACAATGGGTAAGCGCCTGGAGGTGGTCAGTGGTTTGTGAAGCAGTGCCTGGAGTGGCTATAAAGGCCAATTTTAGAGTGACAGACTCTTCCACAGGCGCTGCAGATAAAATTGGTTGCTGGGGCTGTTACACGGTTGGTTCTCGCCTTGCGTGTCTGTCGTTTTTCCTGCCAACTGCTAAATCTCTTCGACTCGCCACACTTTAGCCCCGCCTTTATGGCTGTCTGCCAGCTCTGGCGATCACTGGCAACTGACTCCCACGACTTGTGATCAATGTCACAGGACTTCATGTCGCGTTTGCAGACGTCTTTAAAGCGGAGACATGGATGGCTGGTGGGTCTGATATCAGTGACGAGCTCGCTGTACAATGTGTCCTTGGGGATCCTGCCATCTGCCATGCGGCTCACACGGCCAAGCCATCTCAAGCGCCGCTGGCTCAGTAGTGTGTGTAAGCTGGGGATGTTGGCCGCCTCAAGGACTTTTGTGTTGGAGATACGGTCCTGCCACCTGATGCCAAGGATTCTCTGGAGGCAGCAAAGATGGAATGAATTGAGCTGTCGCTCTTGGCTGACATACGTTGTCGAGGCCTCACTGCCATAGAGCAAGGTACTGAGGACACAGGCTTGATACACTCGGACTTTTGTGTTCCGTGTCAGTGTGCCATTTTCCCACACCCTCTTGGCCAGTCTGGACATAGCAACGGATGCCTATCCCATGCGCTTGTTGATTTCTGCATCGAGAGATGGGTTACCGGTGATAGTTGAGCCTAGGTAGGTGAACTCTTGAACCACTTCTAGAGCGTGGTCGCTGATCTTGATGGATGGAGCATTTCTGATGTCCTGTCCCATGATGTTTGTTTTCTTGAGGCTGATGGTTAGGCCAAATTTGTTGCAGACAGCTGCAATCCTGTTGATGAGTCTCTGCAGACACTCTTCAGTGTGGGATGTTAATGCAGCATCGTCAGCAAAGAGGAGTTCCCTGATGAGGACTTTCCATACTTTGGTCTTCACTCTTAGACAGGCAAGGTTGAGCAACATGCCATCTGATCTTGTGTGGAGGAAAATTCCTTCTTCTGAAGACTTGAATGCATTTGAGAGCAGCAGGGAGAAGATCCCAAACAGTGTAGATGCGAGAACACAGCCCTGTTTGACGCCACTCAGGATAGGAAAGGGGTCTGATGAGGCGCCGCTATGTTGAATTGTGCCTTTCATATTGTCATGGAATGAGGTGATGATACTTAGTAGCTTTGGTGGACATCTGATCTTTGCTAGTAGTCTGAAAAGACCACGTCTGCTGACGAGGTCAAAGGCTTTGGTGAGATCAATGAAAGCAACGTGGAGGGGCATCTGTTGTTCTCGGCATTTTTCCTGTAGCTGGCGAAGGGAGAACAGCATGTCAATGGTGGATCTCTCTGCTCTAAAGCCACACTGTGCCTCAGGGTAGACACGCCCAGCCAGCTTCTGGAGCCTGTTTAAAGCGACTCGAGCGAAGACTTTCCCCACTATGCTGAGCAGGGAGATTCCACAGTAGTTGTTGCAGTTACTGCGGTCACCCTTATTCTTACAGAGGGTGATGATATTGGCATCGCGCATGTCCTGTGGTACTGCTCCCTCATCCCAGCACAGACAAAGCAGTTCGTAGAGTGCTGAAAGTATAGCAGGCTTGGCACTCTTGATTATTTCAGGGGTAATGCCGTCCTTCCCAGGGGCTTTTCCACTGGCTAGAGAATCAATGGCATCACTGAGTTCCGATTTTGTTGGCTGTTCGTCCAGCTCATCCATGACAGGCAGAGACTGGGCTGCATTGAGGGCGGTCTCAGTGACAACATTTTCCCTGGAGTACAGCTCTAGGTAGTGCTCCACCCAGTGGTCCATTTGCTTGTGTTGGTCAGTGATTGCATCCCCTGATTTTGACTTGAGAGGGGCGATCTTCCTGAAGGTTGGCCCAAAAGCTCTCTTAATACCATCATACATTCCTCTGATGTTTCCGGTGTCGGAGGCCAGCTGAATACGACTGCATCGGTGTTGCCAGTAGTCATTTGCGCAGCGCCTGGCTGTTCTTTGTGCAGTGCTTCTGGCTGCTTTAAGTGCTTCAGATGTTAACTCGTTGAGGGCTTTCTTGTAGTTCAACAGTGCTTAGAGGTTATGACAGGTTCCAGCTCTTCAAAGTGAGATTGAAACCAATCTGCATTTTGCTTAAAATTAACACCAGACTATTCAGGAGTGAAATCAGAAACCAGTTTTTCACACAAAGGGTAGTGGAAATCAGGAATTCTCTCCAACGAAAGGTTGTGGACCCTGAGTTAATTGAGACCATCAAGACTGAGCTCGACAATTATTAGGTAAAGGTATCAAGAGATATGGACCAAAGAAGGGTAAATGGAGTTGAGCTAGATCAGCCATCTTCCAACTGAATGAAAGAATAGGCTTGAGGGGATGATTGGACTACTCTTGTTCCTACAAGCATGACCTTTTGGGTAGAGCTTGTGGAAGTCTATTGTATAATAGCAGGAATTATTTCTCTTGCTTCTCATCTAACATGTTATCTTCAGTTACAGATAAACTAAGGGCAATTGCAAAATGAGGCTTAGTACACAATTTCTCCTCTTTTCTGTAAAATTTCGTCTCGTTTCACACCATTTGTTTCCAGGCTACAGTCAATGCTGATTATGAATTCAGGTCTGCCATAGTTACCTTCTCTGGTTCAGTGACATCAATCGCTCCTATAAATGATCCAAGAGCTTTACATTTTTGGGAGTGACCCAGTGTCCTATATCTGCCAGTATAACAACATAATTCAGCATGTAACAACAGCATCCCTATGCAACATGGATTGGATATGTGACTTTTGTACATATATCTCTTCAATTTCTCAGATGGCAGATCAAGTTAACACTGGAAGTGGAGAAGTTTCATTGAATTTGTAAACTGAATTATTCCAAATTGAGGTGATACATAGACAGTAACAAGTATGATGAGAGTCACTTAGTTCAAGCTGGTACAATGTACATCTGTGTAATGATACAAATAAAAAGGACAGGCAACGCTACTCCAAATCGGTGAGTCATCTCACTTGACAAAATAACTCCTTTACATTCTGCCATACCGCCCAGGGCAAAGCTTCCCTCCCTCTAGTCTCTTGTTCATTTGTCCTCCGTCAGCATTTAGTCAAAACTGCCTATCCCCTCCTCCTCCAGAGCAGAGTCCATCAGCTTAACATGTCAATGGCCCCTACTGAGTTCAAATGAACAGGACTGTCACAGCAGGAATGAGTGGGGATAGTTGCTAGAATGTCAAATTATATTTCATTGTCTACGGGACACTGATTTAAAGACCCTGCAAGCTCTACTGTCCTGAATTTAACTCCTATAAAGCAGTATTTAAGTTAAAAGCACATTTTAAAGTAATTTGTATTTTTTTTTTTATAAGAGATACAGCACCGAAACAGGCCCTTCAGCCCACCGAGCCTGTGCCGACCATCAACCACCCATTTATACTAATCCTACACTAATTCCATATTCCTACCACATCCCCACCTGTCCCTATATTTCCCTACCACCTACCTATACTAGGGACAATTTATAATGGCCAATTTACCTATCAACCTGCAAGTCTTTTGGCATGTGGGAGGAAACCGAAGCACCCGGAGGAAACCCACGCAGACACAGGGAGAACTTGCAAACTCCACACAGGCAGTACCCAGAATTGAACCCGGGTCACTGGAGCTGTGAGGCTGCGGTGCTAACCACTGCGCTGCCTTCCCATGCAAAATGGTCAAAATTACGCCCACCACCAGAAACATAATAGCTTCCTATAACCAACTACAAGGAGGGGCCAAGGACTGCCCATGTTGTGTATATCTTCACGAATCTCACCCCTTCCCAATGGCAGAAACAATTTTTGTTGCTACTTGCTTGGTGGGCATTAGGATAATTTAGTGTAAAATTTAGGTCGGCACAGTGGCGCAGTGGTTAGCACCGCAGCCTCACAGCTCCAGGGACCCGGGTTCAATTCCAAGTACTGCCTGTGTGGAGTTTGCAAGTTCTCCCTGTGTCTGCGTGGGTTTCCTCCGGGTGCTCCGGTTTCCTCCCACATGCCAAAGTCTTGCAGGTTGATAGGTAAATTGGCCATTAGAAATTGCGCCTAGTATAGGTAGGTGGTAGGGAAAATATAGGGACAGGTGGGGATGTGGTAGGAATATGGAATTAGTGTAGGATTAGTATAAATGGGTGGTTGATGGTCGGCACACACTCGGTGGGCCGAAGGGCCTGTTTCAGTGCTGTATCTCTAAAACTAAAACTAAATGTCCAGATTATTAAGACAATAAAAACTGGTTGAGTAGAGATTAAAGATAATGTGCAGTTGAAAAGCAAAACTGTTTATTTTCTCAGGCAAGTCCATATTAATAAACACATCAGAATTGTTCCCTGAAACTATTATTGAGCTAGCCAAGTTCACATGCACTGCAAATACCTTGCGGTCACCACCACTGCAATCCTGGTAGTATTTGTGATATAGTAGGTCACGAGCAAAAGATGCCATTGGCTGTACATAGCGAGCAGTAATTTCGTCAAGGTCTTCAAATTCCTGGATAATATAATTGCAGATCAAAAACTGTAAGAACCTTATAATGCAACATGCGCTTTTCAATAAGATATATAAATATACAATATATATATCAACCATAGGTATTTCCTGGATCACTTTAAAGAAAAACCTCAATACACAATGTACTCAAAGGTGTTTCATGCTCTGCACTGAGATATGCATCAAATAACATCTGAACCCAAGTGTAAAGTGCGTCAACAAGAAAAGCTGAGAGATAAATTTTACTGTAAATTTGAAGTTAACAGTAACCATCAAATTTTATTTTAACTGTAAATAAAGCAGATACACATTTCATTGCAGAGAAAAACCACAAAATAACTACCCAATTACTTCGAGGACATGGCGTTTCCACATATTTCACTAGATATAAATTCAAGAAACTTTATAAAATCTATCTTTACAATAAAGTAGATTAAGATGTGCTTTTTTCTTTACCTCGTTGTTGATCAAAAGAGACTGTCCCAAACTGAAGGCATTCTCTTTGCCTTCTTCTCTCACATCTATATGTTGATAGATCCCATCTGTCACTTTCCAGGTTACAGTGAGGTGGTTTGCTCCCTTGCTGCTAGGTCTGATGATAACGTCACCTTGGTCCATGGTTTCCATCATCTTCTCGGCCTGCTTGAAGTTGATATTGTGGAATGACGGGTGCACTATTACTCTCTTGATGTATGCTATGGGAGAGTTAAGAGCAAATAAATATCAATAAAATGATTCCTTTTTTAAAAAAATAGGCAAACATTTCAGTTTTTACATACTACCATTAACTTATATCTGCAAACTTCATAAGCTGTTTGCAAAACTAGAATGTTTTCTCAAGTTGATTGCTTTCTCAGACAATAGAGCAAAAAAAGCTTCCAGGTAAGTCTAAGGCCACTTCCTGAGGTTTTGTTACATTTAGTAGACAACATGACTAGTCTGGAGAGCATAATGGATCAACTGAAAACTTAGCTCAATGAGACTTCAAATTTTAGCCTGTTGAGTGTCTTACTTGTGCGCTGCTGTTTCTTCTTCGCGTCATCTTCTACTTTTTGGTCTGCTGCCTCAGAATCAAAGTCATAATATGTGTCCTTGGGCAATTTCCATTCGTTGTTCTTGTCCATTAGATCAGATGTTCGACATGTAAGGTCCACACTAAATTTTTCAATGTCTATCTTCATTATTCTGCAGTGCACAGTCATACCAATCTACAAGGGAACAGCAGTGGCTAATTACAAATCCAGTAAGATATCTACCAACATTGGAAATAGTTTGTAAGAAAATAATCTCTACCTTGACCCTTTCTTCAGGGTGCTTAACATTTTTGTCACTGAGGAATTTTGTTGGAATGAAACCTGTAACATTGTTGTCTAGCCTGGTTTTCACTCCGATAGCCTGGCCAGGACAGGCACCGCTGTCAAAATGATTCCAAACCTGTAGGGAAAAAGACCAATCTTTGAACAGCAACTTCAATTACTCAGTGATTTTGAGTATTTCTGCTTAAAAAACTGTGAGGGACAATGATGGGGAAGAACATAACATTTGCTATGCTCACAGCTATTCGCAGTAATATGCACTCCTTCAAAGTAACAAATGCTGCAAGAGAAAAAATCCTTTTCTATTTACAGTGTAAGGCTCAAAAGATCAACAGACACAGAGCAAGGTAGACAAGAACCAGACAAAGAGACAAGAGCCAGACGAATTATGACCCCCAAACAAATGGGGTTGGGTGGGAGGTTAAAGTGTTAAAAATTTGAATTCTGACCCCAACCCACTCACTTCTGGTTTTAATAGCAGTGGGACAGGGATAGGGGTTGGGGGTCAAACCACTCCAGGAGGTGAGTTGGTAATTTAAATAATGATGCTGCATGCATCATTTTAAATTTAACTCTGATGGCCGGATTTCTCAAACCTCGACAACTACAGGGTGGCAAGGATCATTGGATCCAGGAGGTAACTGCCTGCTGGATCCAGTGTATCTGCCTCAGTAACCTGCCGTGATCGAACACCCTGACCTTTCTGATCTATTTCCAATTTCCACCACCCTCTCCCAGAGGCCTCTGACCTCTGTCATCTCAACTCTTCCCTCACCACTGAAGCCTCCAAACTCCCCAAACACCCTTCCCAAAGCCTTGATCCATGCACACCCCACCACCCCGCTGAGGCCCGGTCCCTCCACCCAAACCCCCTCCTCACCCAAGGTTGGGGCTCAGACTTACCTGGTCCTATGGCCTCTTATCCAGCATTCCCCATCCAACTGGAAGCCAAGTCTGTTAATCAGGCTGAGATCCAGGAGGGGAAACCTGTCAGCATGCCATGGAGGAACCCTAACTCCCGGGTTGCCTGCATGCTACCAGATCCCCCGGGTGGGTCAAAAAGTTAAAATCCTCCCTCCGTAGAGAGACAGAGACAGACACAGAAACAGAGAAAGACACTTGCACTTATATAGTACCTTTCATAACCTCAGGATGTCCCAAAGTGCTTTACAGCTAACAAAGTACTTTTGAAGTGTAGTCACTGTTGTAGCAAACATGGCAGTCAATCCGTGCACTGCAAGATTCCACAAATAGGAATATGATAATGACGTGATAATCTGCTTTGTTACTTTGTTTGAGGGATAAATATTGGGAAGGGCACTGGTGAGAATTCCCTGCTTTTCTTTGAAATAGTGCCATGGGATCTTTTACGTCCACTTTGGCAGGGCAAACAGGGCCTCAATTTAACCTTTCATCTGAAAGACAGTACCTCCGACAGTGCAGCGCTTCCTCAGACCTGCACTGGAGTGTCAGCCTGTATTTTCTGTGTTCAAGTTTCTGGAATGGATCTTTAGCCCATAACCTTGACTCAAGAAGCGAGAGTGTTCCCTAATGAGCCATGACTGACAAGAGTGCTTAAATAACAATGTTTTATATGATACATGCATACATATAACACACACACGCTGCTGGATTTTATGTTCCCGACGCTGTTAGTGGCGGCGGGCGGAAAAATGGCAGCCCGCACACGTGGCGGATCATAATACGCCGGTCAGGCCGCTCCCACCATCACGTAGTGGGGGCTGGCTCTGCGACCCTGGCAATGGCGTCAGCTGCGTTTGCACAGCGCTGGCGCAATTTTTCAAGAGCTGCCAGACCTGCCACAACATTTGAATATTTAAACCCGTACCTCCCCCAGTACTCCGCAAATAAAATCTCGTCCCTTCTCCCCCACAAAAACACTTAGATAAAATAGTTGCCCTCTCCCGCTCCCACACCAAAGCACTTACATTGACAATTTGACCTCTCCCCAACTGTTCAAAGTGCAGAGGCCACCCCTTCCCCCCCCCCTCCCCTACACTACACATGCTGATTGCACCCTGTATCTCCCCCCTCCCCAAAACACTAAAAAGCCTAAGCTCCCCCATCCCCACCTTGGTGGCGCCAGTTCTCTCTGGACAGGAAAGTGAAGCTGCGAGAGTGCCGGTCACCACACGCAAGATCGCAAACAGCCGGCAAGATCGCGGGGAATTGCATTTAAATGTATTCATGCTGTTTATTTAAATATTTAAAGTTGGGTCCCGTCACCAAGCAGCAGGGGCCGGGGTGGGGGGGGCGGGGGCGGGTGTGGCGGGGGCTGCCACAGAGCCTCCCCATCGCCAGGAAGATTGGGCCTGGCACTCATGATGTTGGGCTCCATGGTAGGCTGCTGCCGGTACGATCTTCCGACACCCCCCTCCACGGATCCAGGTGTCGGGAGCTCAACAAAGTTCAGCCCACTGTGTGTGGGGTATATATATAAAAATAAATTCCACCCACCCCAAATTTTAGAACAATGCTATACCTCACTAAGTTCTGGAAAGTTGTCTTGTTGGCAGAAAGGACACTGCCAGAGACCAGTTTCATCATTCCTGATAGCTTGATCGTAACTTTCACCCTGAGGCCGCCTGTGAGCAATCCCTGTCACATTGCACGTAATTAATTTACCTAAACAGAAAAAAATTATAGAGGTTAAAAGCACAGGACATGCAGCAAACTTGCAGAATTTAAAATGTTTAATACTGCTTTTCTAATTCTATGGATTGGGCACCAGTGAGAGAGAAACCTTACCAATGTAAAAAGTCTCCGGAGTTTCTTTTGTTAGCATGTTGAAAATTTCCTCGGAGTTTGCTGCACGGCATGGTACACGCAAATCCTTATACCTGCAGCTCAGCTCAGCTCGAATATCATATAGTGTGATACCTTTGTTACCATAGCCCTGTTAATGTTAAATTAAAATAGATCAGTAGTGTAAACGAGACATGGAAAATTATTTTTTCTATTAGTTAATTAGTAGTCGCAGGAAGCAATGTTCATAATTCACAAAAGACTAAAACTTCTGCTGAATTTTAACCCTCTGTGGCAAACATGCACATTTGCAAGTACAGATTGCATCCTTGACCTAACACATACCCACAAATCAGCCACGATCTTCTCGAATGGCAGAGCAGACTTTAAGGGCCGAATAGCCTACTGCTGCTCCTAAGTCCCATATTCCTAGAATTATTCACAGCACACTACACAGCATGTTCCTTTCCCACATGGCAACTTGATTTTTACAAGTCAGTATGCTTTTGAGTATCGTACACTAAGCTATAGGTATAAAATTAAATTCACAAACATTAAATGGAACTTTTTAAAAAAACTATTGAACAATGAGGAGTTTCTGGGAAAAATACCTTGAAGTACATGCTTTTTTTGGGGAAGAAGGGAGTTACTGTTTAATCTGGCAAAACAAAGGTTTCCCATAAGTAATCTTACATAATCTGAGAAGTTTGTTTATTCAAAAGGATGGTACTAGTTGTTATTTGCTATACAAAGCAATAACTTGATCAACTGATTTACTTTGGGTTACAATTGGGAACACCATGGCCTTAAGTAGAGGAAGCATATATTGTGCAAATGCACAAAGCATATACTTGGCAGGCTTGCACAGGTTTGAGCTCAGCTGAGAAGTCCTCTTCAAGTCATTGACTGTCAACTCCCACACATGATAAATGGTTAACTGTAGGACAGCAAGTTAGCATCATCAGGATAGAAGGGAAAATACCACTGTATCAAGCAAAGATGGCAAGAGTTTTTTGAAGGCTCATTACACATTGTGTTCATTTATAATAAGGATTAAAAACAAAAATCTGCTAATTCCAGCCACAAACCAATAACACAGCATACTGATCATTACACTGCTCGCATAATAGTGTGACTGCGCCAAAGCTCACAAAATGTTCCATTGATTTGTGATACATCATATCTGACAAATAATTCTGAGTTTAATATTCAATTTAAAAGCTACTTATGAAAACACCAACCTGCCTCTCCAGTTCTTCTGCAAATGCGTCAAGGTCAAGATCCTTTAGCCGTTCAGGATTTTCCAAAATTTCTTCAAGTGCTCCAGCTGGGTTTGCGTCCTCCGCCGATTCATCATATTCAAGTGCGTCCACAGCCATTTTTCTGGCCCACTCGTAAGTTTCAGGGTGAACTCTTGAGCCATCCAGGACCTCAATGTAGGAATCAGTACTGCAAATATTACACAGGTCAAATGTTACACAAGAGGTAAACAGTGCTATGTAAGCAAAACAAAATGGAAATAAATGTTCCTTGTCAAACTTAGAATTTCGTTATATACATTTTGAATCCTACTCAATTTAATTTAAAAGTCAACCAGAAGAATCTTAAAGTGAGTTGGGGGAAATTTGCTCAACAATGATTACCAAAGCAAACTATAGAGATAATTGGGGCATCAAAAGGATCTTTACCATCAATGTTATTCAAAACAGACTAACTATAAATGGCATAACTAATAATTAAGTTTCATTCCTTTTTCAAATTCGTAATAAGATTAGATTAGATTAGATTAGAGATACAGCACTGAAACAGGCCCTTCGGCCCACCGAGTCTGTGCCGAACATCAACCACCCATTTATACTAATCCTACACTAATCCCATATTCCAACCAAACATCCCCACCTGTCCCTATATTTCCCTACCACCTACCTATACTAGTGACAATTTATCATGGCCAATTAACCTATCTACCTGCAAGTCTTTTGGCTTGTGGGAGGAAACCGGAGCACCCGGAGAAAACCCACGCAGACACAGGGAGAACTTGCAAACTCCACACAGGCAGTACCCGGAATCGAACCCGGGTCCCTGGAGCTGTGAGGCTGCGGTGCTAACCACTGCGCCACTGTGGTTATCTAAAGTGATTGAAAACTTCACATCATTAATCTACAAAATATGTCTATTTCCCATGACCAATTCTCTTTCATTTAAATGCACGAAAACAATGCAGTCACTTAGTTTGGTTAAAAGGTTGAAGTGCTTAATTGTGCATTGTGGTTACATCCAGCCTTGTTCACCACGACATTATTGTTAATAACTGTTATGCAAGAATTCCTGAGTACAATCGACAACATGCCAACGCTTAACGGGGAACAACACTTATTTCAGGATTTTGGCCAAATTATCACTCATTTGAGATGATTGTTACCACAGTTTTTCAAAATGCAGCAACAGAAAAGGAGCGTGAATCACTGAAGCTGGGATGCAAAGTAAAATAAAATTCAATCAAAATATCATTCTAGAATTCAATACTGAAAAGATAAAACTCAAAGAATAGCTTTCTGAGGCTTAACGAATTTTATATATATTTTGTACTCATTCTAATTAGGTCCCCATGATGCATTATGAAGTAGTATACTCCAGAAGACTGCGCCCATATCCAAAGAGATGAAAATAGAAGAAAGGGAACACAATTTTTGTTTTAAGGTCACAATGATCACAAATAATTCAGACATTATGGCAACGGTGGACTGCAGAGCAGTTAGGAAGCTGGAGACCAGGGGTGCGCAACACTATTATAGACTTAGACAACTGCGGTTGTCAAATTACTACAAAACTACACAGGGATATGTTCAACCTTGCACAGAATTTCATAAACTGTAACTTCTAAATTATTAAGACTAACCTGTCCCCTAATGATGCAGTATCTATTTTAATAAAACCTGCACAATTGATGAAGACTTTTGGGCCCATATGGCACATCGTGACTAACTGGGTCCTGTTTTCCAGGCGAGTGTTATTCTGTTTGAGGATCTATGGGAAAAAATAATGATCACCTGTGAGCTGTAGTCCTGACAGAAGTTAAAAGCATAATCCTGCTGCAGTAGTATCTTACAAAACTGAAGTAGAAATATTAGCTTTACACTACACCTCACTCTTCAAAATCAATGCAATTATCTGACTGTACAACTTTATGTACGTTTCTGATCAGATCTTTAATAAACAAAGCATGCAAAATGCCATTATTGTAAATGACTGAGGTCTATTAGTTGGGTATCTCGTTGGTGCAGCTCACTTTTTTTTCTTAAAATCTTTCACATATGTTTTCACTGCATAAAGCGCTACTTTAAATATTTCTCTTATGCATCTCTTTCCCTTCAATACACTTCACCCCACTCCCTGCCCAAATCTTGTACTTAGATAATTTTTTTTTTAAGCAGTCTGGATTTACTATATGGGACAAGCCACAGCTGATCAGCCATATCTTTCTGTTGTTAGTAGTACTACAGTGCCTATTACAATTGAGAAGAACGTAACCAGAGATTCAGCCCTAATCAGTGGTCTCTAGTTTACATTCCTACCTTCTGTAGGTGTGATCCTTTACGAGGTCCTAGACCACAGACGTATTGAACCAGTGCCTGAGTATGTGGATGGGTTATTGCTCTGTTTACATCCACACCTACTTCATTCACTCGGTTTATGAACTCACAGTAAAGTGCATTCAATAATTCTTCTTTTATTACTTGTTCCTGAGGGGTAGGAAAAAAATGAAACATGCAAGAAAGCACTTTAAAACCTCTTTCAATTCAGTCAGGTTACAGGAGCTGAGGATGGTGGGCTCCAACAAATGTTTCACTTTCAGTATGAGAGAGAGAAAAGATATACCTAACTTAGGTACTTTAATCCAAAATTGCTAAATCTTCAACATCAGAGACCACAATTAAACTGCATCAGAATCAAGCTCTATAAAATCAACAGTATTTTTTCCACCTTAACACAACCTTCTGACAGAATAATGAGGCAAGACAGATATACTCCAACACGACAATTACACTCCAGAATTTAGATTATGTTAAGTTGTACGAGTACTCACCAAAGTTACCACCCGTTTTACATTACTGTACAAAATCAAGATCTACCCCTTTAAAACTATTACACACAAGATAGAAGGCAACAAATTTACTTTACAGTACTTTTCCTTTTAAAAAAAGTGTGCATAAATATGAAAGATAAAACAAGGTAAATTACCTGCAATGGGTGTAATTTGAGACAAACAATGTCTTCATCTGAGCTGCAAACTTGAGCAAACTCTACAAGTGGATCCTGTACCCGACGAGCCAATGATACTGCTTGACGTAGCAACGGTGGATAATCCCTAAAATCATTCTAGTGTACAAGAAAACACAGTTAAAGAAATTTTTCTTTGGTTGAAAATACAAATCCTTCTATTTTATCGCCAGCCCTTCCATCTCACTAAATCACATTTGAGAGATGGCTCCTTGCCCTCTGCCAATGCCTTTCTTCAATAGGTTTCTGGGAGACACACAACAAGAACAAAGCATAACAAATGTCCCTCAGATTCGCTTCTCTGAGGAACAACTGGTCTTTTCTTGACACAAAGATCATTGCTCTGGAAACCAGGAACTTGGCCAGAATACAGGAAGGAAGAAGAAAAAGGAGTCTAAAATTGTGCTCCAAAAACATGTCACAGATTTTAAATTGAAGCTAACATTGATATAATTTAATGTTGAACCACAAGAATGGATCTGTGCTATGAATACTTGTATATTAACTTAGATTTGAAATGCAATATGTACACATTATGCTTTCAGTACTTTTATGTACAATATACAGCGTGTGCATTTGGCTTAATTTTCTTCAAATACGTGTAAACTTTTCAAATACAGTAGTCTGCATTTGTTCACAGTTTACAAAATTTGATAGTGAATGAGCAGCACTCTTACTAAAAAGCAAAGACACTCAGTCACACTACAGGTATGCGTAGCATGCACTACAGAAATTTAAAAAATATAATGTAAAAAACTGATTGAAATTTTCTAATTTTATTTAGTTCGTGATTTACTGTTCGTGAACTAGGACTACTTTTATAAAGAGTTTGTTTTTGGCTTGTACTGCTCCGATACAAATTTGCAACAAGTTTTGTAGCTATCACTGTAAAGGTAGTGTTACCTCAGCTATACTCACTGTCACCAAGTGATCAGTCAGTAGGAGGCACACTTTGATTTAGAACATCCGAAGTTCAAGTTTTCTTCTGCTCAACATACAGCAACTGAGGATTGATTAACTTTGGTAACTGAAGCAAACCTAGCTCTTATGATAGGCTCATATCTCCTGGAAAGCAAATGATAGCTCAACCACTTCAGTTATTTGGCTGCCTAGCTGACAAATTATTTTACTATTTTTTGGTCTGAAATATTAACTTTGATGAAATTTACAATAAAGGGCAGCTCTTTGATGACTGTTCAAGCATATGGCTTGGGAATGAAAGCAGGAAGGGGAAAAAAGAGAACTGATGACATGTGGTAATTGAGAAGCTTCATGAGGCTTGGGTGGTAGCACCAAACGAAGGATACTGAAGTCAGTTAAAAAAAATACATGCATTCCAATGATCATGCTATGCACTCCCAGCCAACAAATTTAGTTACTTCAGCTATGATACTTATATTTACATATTTCTTACCTCTGACTTTTTACTATTCATATAGAGAACAGCTAGCTCATTGTCCACCAGCTGCACTCCGATGGGTGACATTTGGTGCTCCTGCTCTAATTCATGCACTATTCGTTTTATGTCCTCCACAACCATAAGCGCATCCCTAACAAGAAAAATACCTATATATGAAACATTTGGTGTATGATGTGCATGTCCTGTCCAAAATATTACGAATTGTAATATATTTAAATGTCAACATTCATAATTGATATATTGAAATTGTCTATACAAACATTCATAAAAGAATGAACATGGGGACTAGAACCAATGTTCCTTGATCATGGAACTTCAGATGGTCAGGATTAACTATTCACAGATCTGTCTCCTACCTAGGAAATGACTACCAATCAACACATGGCAACCCTATTGGGTAAGAAACAGTAGCATGTGTACCACCCAACTACCTCAAATTAAGTCGAGATATTTGCACTGATGTACAGTAGGTACAATGGTTTTAATGTGCAAATAAAAACAACTGAGTTGTCTTGGCAAATGTTCTTGCAGCTACTACAAAGTATATTTTTTATTTCAATAAAAAGTCTCAGTTAGGATCTCTTTAAAGTGCTCTCTGCTTCGCAATAATTCCTATACCTGGCTCTGGTGATTGCTGAAAAGATTAATTGCATCAGTGTAATGGTTTAAGCCCAAAAATCCACTATTTTGTTACAAAAGTAATGATATAAGATTCTAAGTCTAACATCAGTATATTGATACGTCAATTCTTAAGAAGTTTAAATTAACCAATAACCAAATATAAGATTTAAATAAAATTATTAAAAATTGCAACAGTGCCTCATCTATACATCACTAACAGGCCAACCAAACTGAAATTTTTTGTTGTTGCTATGAGCTCAATAAAAGTTGCTGTCACACTGTTATCCCTAGTGCCTTAACCACTAGTGTCTATATTATAACAATGTGTTGTTCTATCTGGAACTTGCCCCTTACTTTATTACCTCCAGATGTGGAATCGTTTGCACTTCTTTCACTATCTGACAAAAAGACAACCTCACCAGCCAGTTTTCTCAACTAAGTGTCAAGGATGTATCAGGTAAAACTGGGCTTTGACTGGATTCAAAAGAAAGTTTTAAAATCAGTCAATCAAAAAAGAGGCTGTTTAAAGTTGATTTGATCAGAACTTAAGTACAGAAATCTTGTTGGACCACCACAAAGTTGTTCATGAGTAATTCAAATTTAATGAGATTACAGCTGAAATAGTTTTAAAAATGTCTAGCTTAAGTAATTATTACATGAATGAAATTGGTTCCTTACCTATTTTCTCCACCAACAGCCACAACATGAGGCTTCTTACTTAGCAGAAACTTTTTTAAAGTTTCAATATCATGTGCCTGTGGACAGGAAGATATAGAATTGAGCTGGTGCAATTCAATTTACTTTTCTTGACAACTGTTTCTTTTTTCTTGCATTTACGCCGACTATTACCTTGACAACAATGGGAGCAGAAATGTTAAAAGGCAAACTTTTGGGGCGGCACAGTGGTTAGCACCGCAGCCTCACAGCTCCAGGGACCCGGGTTCAATTCTGGGTACTGCCTGTGCGGAGTTTGCAAGTTCTCCCTGTGACTGCTTGGGTTTTCGCCGGGTGCTCCGGTTTCCTCCCACCACCAAAGACTTGCAGGTGATAGGTAAATTGGCCATTGTAAATTGCCCCTAGTGTAGGTAGGTGGTAGGGAATATGGGATTACTGTAGGGTTAGTATAAATGGGTGGTTCTTGGTCGGCACAGACGCGGTGGGCCGAAGGGCCTGTTTCAGTGCTGTATCTCTAAATAAATAAAAAAATAAATAAAACTGCAGTCTGGTAAATGTTAAATTCTAAAAGGAAAAACAGAATGCGAAATAAAAATAGAAAAAAACTGGAAAGGCACAGGTCAGCCAGCAACTGTGAAGTGAAGGCCGGTTGTAACACTTCAAATGTGTACCCTTTATCAGAGTTGAGGATAAAATATTAAATTTCTGTTTGAGTTCTTTTAAGGGTACACAGACAAAATAGTAACCTGCGTTCTTTTTAAGATGCTGACTGATCTGTACACTTTCAACATTTCCCATTTTTATTTAATTACAGCATTTTCTTTTTATTAGTATTGCTGAATTGCAAAATATATTGACTTGAAGGGAATAGGAAATGCGCAGTAATAGCTGATAATCATTTGGACAAAAATTACTTGCAAACGCTAAATCGACGCTACTGGATGACATAACTAAAATGGCCAACTCTGCTCCAGATGTGGAAAGAAGAGTACACAAACATTTTATTGCGAGAAAATAGCTGGAACAAAATTGATTTTGTCTCAAAATTAAACTGTAACCTTTAATTACCATTGTGGTTATTAAATAGCAACAGCTTCAAGCAAAAGACCTACAGTCAATCTTGCCTATAGTACTCACTTGGTGCATTTCTAATAGCCCTGAATTCATTTGTTGATGGTTTCAGTGACCAGACCACTAAAACCCTCAAGATCTCACTCCTACTCTGATACCTCAAGTACCTCCCCCTATTTAGTACATAATTCACATCAAACTTGCCTCTGCCCAGATTACCTTCCATCCCCTGTATTTACCTGAGTCTGCCATTTTTCTGTCAACTAACCAAGCGTGTCAAGGTCTTTTGGAATTTGTGCCATTGACATTCATTATTTGCTACTGCCCCCAATTTAGCATCATCTGCAAATTTGGACACAATTCCTTCCTCTAAATCATTTATGAACGTTATGAACAGCAGTAGCCCCAACAGTAGTCAGTGCACACTTGCACATTACCACTCCAGTCCATATCAACACACTTAAAATATTCTACACACAATACTTCAACAGTCAAGAACAAATTTACCTTTTTCTCTCTCTCTTCCTCTCTCCAAGCATTCCTTCGCTTTAAGAAATATGGCAGGCGAAGGAAATCTGTCACTTCACCCTCTCCATTAACAAGAGAACAGAAGGCCGGTGTATCCCTAGCAAAAAGGAACATTACACAAAACATTACGATGTGGTATTTTTGATTAAGCGACCACAGCTCCAATATACCTGTAATTTATTAAACTGATGATTTATTGGAATATCAAGAAACACAGGAACTTCATGTTCTAAACAGTTTTTAGTCTATCCTAACACAGAAACAGCTATTCTAAATGTAACTGTCTCACTATGTTGATTAAAATGATTTATGTTTGAGTATTAAATAAATTGCAATAAAAATTATACAGGGGGTGGAAAACAAGTTACTGAAATCCATTGAAAACCAAACTATCACTCAGGGTGGGGAAGGGAGAAGAGATGCAGTTGGAGAAAAGTGGACTGGTTATAATCAGTTCACATTAAGAGAATCAGGAGAGGTTGAGGCCAGAGGGGGGCTAGAACACTCCTCTCTCTGAACCTTCACATGTGGCCTTTACTAGTTGTTCGCACAATGCAGCTTTGATTAAAGCTGGCTGGAAGTCCTTTAAATAGACAAATATAAACTGTCTATAGATTCCAGCATTAGATTTTAAAACACACCATGAATCAGATTATGTTATGTACTTGACTAGCCATTCCTTCACTTTTAAACTGATAGGTAAAGCAGGCTGTGAGCAGCAGTGGCTTGGAGAACACTGGAGGTTCTCAACTCAAATTACTTTTAAAGATCAACAGTGTTTCAGACACATCTACTAATATGAAGCAGATGCAGAATATGCAAGGTTGAAATATATTCTATGACATTCCACAGAAAAACCTATCCCCCTTCCCCAAAACACAAGTTTATTCAGTATTTTAAGTGTACTGATTCAATAAACATACTTAACCCATTCCCTCCACCAAAATACCCAAGGTGAAGTGTACAACTTCACTTAAAATGGCTGTACACTTGCTGCATACACGTGTTCAGGAACACATATGGTTCAGACTGAAATACCGAAGGAAGCTACAGTAATTTGCAAACTTGCTAGGTTTCTTGATAAAATGTGAACTGACTATACAGTTGTGTTGAACCACATGAGTTTGTACCACAAGCACATTAATTCACAACATTTTTCTTCTATGCACTGCATTACTAAAATATGGGACCACCTTTGTTTGGAAGCTACAGTTGTCTTGCAGTGATAACTCCACAAGTATTTATTGCATGATAAACACAACTGGTGGTTTCCATGTCTCAGCATAAATAACTGCTCACTGGGACATGTTAAAATGAAAATAAATGTTGCCTTGCACACACACCTTTCTCCCGAAAATGCCAGGCCAAGCACCCGAACTCCTTTACCCTGATTTTCCTCCATAAAATCATCATCATCTTCTTCATTCTGTTGGTCAGGTCGATATGGTGCAACTTTCAGCCAGTTGTAAAGTTTGCGGCTACAACACTAACAAAATGATAGTTTGCAGAAAATTAGTATCTTCTAAAAATGACATTTTTAAACGTAATATGACACAAAACCCAGCTCTTCACATGACTATCAGTTGGCCGATAGATTAAACCCAGTTGACATTCAAACATGTAAATTCATCCATCGGATTTGTTTTTTGGAAAGGGGCATTTGCGCGCATTTATGAACTTAAACGAGCACCAGTAAAGCATCTGCATCAACCTTTTCATTTTCTACCCTACTCCTTTTATGCCTCTAGTGAGACTGTAGATTTAATAACAATCTATACCAAAATGTGGGTAGTTTTGAGTCATGGATGTGTGTGTTTTTAAAAATAGGTTGATTGTGGCCATGCTCATTTTGTGCAGAATCATTGACTTCTTCAGCCTGGTCTCAATTCAAACTCAAAAAGGTCCCAAAAGTGAAGAAACAGTGTTTGAATTTGTATCATTTCGATGCCCTACCCCAACCCAGTTTAAAAAAAATCCTACTTCCCTTTGAAACACTGATGTTCCTTCCACTCACCATCATACCGACCTATATACTGATATGAGGAAAGGTTACTTTTGGGCTGGCACTTGTGTAGGTGGTGACCAAATAAACCGTGAAACAAGTGGTAAGCACTTTGGAAGTGCCCAACATTTGTGATACTTGACTTATACTAGACTGAGCCAGCATCAAAGAATGCCAAGAAAGATTTAAGGTAATACATTTTACAGTTTTTAAACTATGCATGTGTGTACACGGTGTTTTTCTGGATTTTGCCACTCGTCTCTCTTCCTACAAATAAACTAAAATAATTAAATAATGCCATTTGAGATTTAGTGTGGATTGCCATTTGTTTGACATGGAAATACAAGAAAGCGAAAAAAAAGTTAAATGCAGCAATGTTATAGGGGAAAGGCAAACCACTACAAATTCCTAAATGTAGACCACAATCCTGCCTAAAAAGGTCAACAACCAGAGCAGAAACACTAAGTTTTCATTACATACCTTGCAAAGATAGTCCCTGGTCTCAATTAGCAGTTTGTTTTTTAGCTCCTTGCCCATCTGTGGGTACAGGAACTGGTTCAGTGCTCGCTCAATTGCCATGCTGCGCTGTCTGTTCCATTCTTGCACTTGGTGGCTGAATTCATCACGGTAATAAAATTGCTTGATTTCATCAAAATAAGTCTGGTCATTTCCATAACTAAAAGGTGTAAAGTAAAACCATAAATCAAACTCATCTGCATAACCTTGAATACCAAGGAAAATTTCTTCCCTTAAGCTTCAATAGGGACAGTCTGGATGTTAGAACATGGCTATTGTCAAAAAAGCAGGAATACTGGAAGCCACAAAAATATTTCTAAAATGCAATTAACATCAAACCCAAGAAACACCTAATTTAACAAGTCATAATACTGATATGTAAATTAGATACAGGTGTGCCCCTTAGGTACCTTGCCAAAGTGGCCATTCTTCTTCTGTTAGCCCAGACACAAGGGGGTAATATTGCCAGGCAAGGGGAGGTGGGTTTGGGCACGTGCGGGAAGCTAAATCCCCTAAAAGTGAGGTCAGGTCAGGATTCTGACATCATCTCATTCTCTTCCAAGTTTCACCAGTGCGGGGTTAAAAGCATGAGGGGAACCTCCTTGGAGCTGTCAAGTAAGTAATTTGAAAAATCAAATAGTTCAATAAGCACGGTTTTAACCCTTAATTCTGCCTTTAAACAGCCAGGGCACCTGTTTTCCAACCTGTCAGCAACTCGCCAGGGCCACTGACACAAGTGCACAGCAGGAAAAGCTTCTTCAGTGAAACTGACAGGCTCGGAAGGCTCTGATCAGTGAAACTGAAGAACTCCAGCATGGCCAGGTGAGGCTGCTGATCATAGCACATTTGAGGGTGTGCTATCAGTGCTTGACAGGTGATCGTTAATTCTTGGAAGCCATTTCACCTGTCCAGCACTTCATTCAACTTCAGCCTCATTTCCCTGCCAGCCTTCACCATGGCACAGGTGTAGCTTATGCAGCCACACCTTGCAACTCTGATGAGGGACAAGAGAAGCAACATCACCAGCAACACTGCCAGCAGAGTATCAACAGCAGCACTAGCTGCCATCTCCTCAACCACATGATCCTCCACAGAGCAGTGGGGATGCTCACGGAGATCCAATTGGAAGGTGAGACTCCAACACAGGTTCTACAGGTCGAGGATCAGCTCTCTCAACCTGTCTGAGCACTAGTGCCTCAGGAAGCTCAGGCTCTCATGGCAGGTTGCTGCTGACAGTTGTAGCCCCCTGGAACAAGACCTTCTGCCTAGGGGCCTCATGCCAAGGTTGTGCGCTCTCTTCTTCTGCAAGAGGAGAAAACAGAGAGAGGTGAGAGTTCACCTTACTGCAGTAGGACCTCCAAGTAATAGACCCCTGAGACAGCCTGCCCAGGTCTCCTTTCCATTCTTGTGGTTGCTGCAACCTCAAACCTCAAAAATCCATGTGCCAATGAGTCATTGTAACCCATGTCACAGTCACTTTCATTAGAAATCCTTCCTTTAACAGATCCAGCATGTCAACTTGTCCACTTTCCCTGATTGGTCAGAGAACCCAGAAGCGGGGTGCTAATGCCTTGGTTCAGTTAAAGTGCCTTGGCAAAACTTGCTCCAACTGTCAACAGGTTCCCGACTACCAAGTGGTCCACCTTTTGGTGATGGACTAAGTTGGGAAAATTCCACCCAAAGTGTCAGCAAAATATTCACCCTGGCATCAATCAGCTAACTGAATACAGACCAGAAATTGAACTTGGTCTGTACTGCTTAATTACAAGCTTCCTTTACCAGAGTAGCCATTAAGAAACCTACATCTGTTAGCATTAACCAAGTCACTCTGCAGCTGCACTGCTTTACTAACACTACAGAGTTTTGGTATCTGGTAGGGATATATTGGATACAATATGAGTATGAGAATCAAGCTGTATAAAATTACTGGAATTGCAGCACTCCCATCTTTAATGTAGCGGTTTGGGATGCCCCAATTTAGTTGATTGATACTTACTTCATACTTGCCAACTTGCTCTGTACCAAACCTATTAGTATTGTATATCACATTTAAATGTAACAGTGCAAAAAATAATTTATGAAACATTAAGAAACATTGCCTTTATTAAACACCCATTCAATCCTTAACTGAAACGATGTACCTTCAATTGTTATCACATTACATTGAAACATAGCTTAATTTGATCAATGTTCCTCCTTCTCTCTTGTGCTGCTCCCATCAGCTTTTTGACCAGGTTGGTTAGTTGCAGTTTTGATCTTCAAAAACTATGAATTCCTGACAAGCTGAACAGAAATACAGTTTGATGCTATAGAACTAAGTTTGCAGTCCTGTAGAGTACTGTGGTCACCCATTTTGCAACCCTGTTCATTATTTCAGAGGTTCGCCTTTTAATTTTTTGAGGGAGAAGGGGAGAAAATGGACCTTGGGCTCTTTATTGTATCATCTTTCCAGGAGAATATCAGCCAAGATTTGAGATCCTAGATCAAACCACCTAAACTCTAAATGTGTGACACCAACCTTTACAAGAATTAAGTGCCACAGTACACTCATCAGCAGCTGCAGCAGTAATGTTTGGAAAAATAATAAATACCAATTTAAGTTTGTAAATATCATACCGTTCCACTAATAAACCTAGTGTACAGCTTGCACATTACATGTCATGAGAACTTCAATTTGCTATTGTGGTAACTCACCCATCAACTCCTTTCATATCAATACAGATATCAATTGTTAATAAGCCATCATCTTCAGCAAGGCACATCTTCAGGAACTGATCATCTCTTAATTCTTTGACTGGCTTGTTCTTTACATATTTGAATGAATAAGCAAAATGTGCTTCATCAATGTCCTGCAATAACAAAATTAGGTCCAGTGTTAGAATTTCACGATATTGCAATCACATTTATTGGGAATATAAAATGGTGCTAAAAATTATTTGACTTAACATTTATCCTATTTGCCTAATATTTAAACACCAATCTCTACAGTAGAGGGTTCAGACATATTACAACTCCAAATCCCCAGAGGAATAACATTTAGAACACCTTTCAGGCTCTACACAGAATCACTTAATGGTTACAGCACAGGAGGGCCATTTGGCCCATCATGTCCATGCTGGCTCTCTGCAACAGCAACTCAACTAGTCCATAATGGCTGTTGCTTTGAATTTTTATTGTACTGGTACATTTCACATTACAAAACTATATTTTATATATCTTAAATACACCATAAATTGCAGTGTTTAACTGTTAACACAATACCTAGAAGAAGCAGATAATCATTCGGATGCACAAAGTGCAAAAGTTAATTTATTTTGTACTTTGTAAACAAGATTCCAAATCAGACAACATGCATATTTTAATTGTAGAAAAATTCTCCTCTGTTGTTACTGCTTTTACTTCAGGCTAATTCTGTTTAACCTCATGTTGACCTAACATGGATGTCCCACAGTTTCAGTCCCGAGCTTAGGGTGTGGGATAGGCATGAGTGTACCCAGTGATTATGTCTGATGTCACAACCAAAACTTGTTCATTGCATTAGCCTCCTTAATTTGGCATGGTGCAAATGAGGGCAAAAAACCCTAATTTTGCCTTTCTTGATTTCTAAAAAAATACATCCATACATCCGTCTTTAGGTTCTGTATATTACCTTTTTGCCTTTCTTTGTGGGAGCAATATTAATCTTGGCTCTCTCTTGGAAGGTCTGTCTTACAACTTGCTTGACCAATGGTTCTCGGGCAATCTGCATGGCCACCATATATCGAGAACCCTCCAGTACAGCCTCAGGTGATGAAAATTGACTGAAAGATGCAAATAGAGGTTATCAGACTGATGCACATGGCTAACTTCACATTTATAAAAGTATTGTTCAAAGTTCACTGTTTTAATTCAGTGAAAATATCATTTTTTCATGCGAGCTTTGAAATGTCATGCTAAATCCCAAAAAGTGTCTGACATAGCTTTAGGTCTTAACACACAGGAGTAAAAGTTCTAAAAAATTACAAGTACTGTAAAGATCTAAAACCTAATACAAACCCTAAACAGTCTATGTGCCAATTTTACTGCTAACCTGCAGACGTAATCTTTTGCCAGTTCCAGTGGTTCAGCTGGAAACTGTTCGGTCTCATGTCTCTGGTAACTGTCGCGCAGGTTCTCACCAAACTGTTCAGGGGTCAGACCAAACTTCTTTGCAAGCCCATCTATAAAACAGGTGTTTACAAAGCCAGCAAGGTGCATTAGTAGGTTTTGCACATGATACGATCTGTTGCCACAATAATTTCTGTGATTCAATTTAATTTAGACTAATTGATCTTTCGGTGTTTCAACCAAGGAGTTATGATCAAGCGCAGTCTTCAGCTAACGAAGGATTGGAAGCCAGGAACAACTGACCCAGATGTGCAGAAACAATTCATTTTCAACTTGAATGTTATACTATTCTGCCCTTATTTTCATATTTCGATTATAAATTACTATGCCCACATTGATAAGTATTTATATGGTGCCGTTAGCATATAAAACACCCCAAGCTGCTTCACAGGAGCGTTATCAAACACATTTTGACACCAAGCCAGATTAAGGAGATATTAGGTCAGATGACCAAAGGCTTGACCAATGAGGTAGGTTTTGAGGAGCATCTTAAAGGAAGAAAGATAGAGATAGAGCGGTGGAGAGGTTTAGTATAGGGAATTCCAGAGTTTATGGTCCTGGCAGCTGAAAGCACAGCTGCCAAATGGTGCAGCGATTTGGGGATGTGCAAGAGGCCACAATTGGAGAGCAGACAGCATCAGAGTGTTGCAGGGCACGTTACAGAAATAGGGAGGGGCGAGACCATGAAGTGATTTGAAATCAAGGTCGAAAGTTTCAAAATCGAGGCATTGCATACCTGGGAGACAATGCAGGTAAGTGAGCATAGCGGCAATGCGTGAATGGGACTTGGTGCAAGTTAGGACATGGGAAGCAGAGTTTTGGATGACATCAAGTTTATGGAGGGTGGAAGATGTGCCGCCGGCCAGGAGTATGTTGGAATAGTCAAGTCCAGAGGTAACAAAGGCATGGATCAGGAATTCAGCAGTAGATAAGCTGAGGTAGGGTTGCAGTCAGGCAATGTTACAGAGGTACTAATAGGTGTTCTTGGTGTGGATACATGGTCAGAGCTCATTTTGGGATCAAATGTGACACCAATGCTGCAACAGTCTGGTTCAGCCTCAAACAATTGCCAGGGGGAGGGATGGAGTCAGTGGTTAGGGAATGGAGTTTGTGGCAGGGAGCAAAGACAATGGCCTCAGTCTTCCCAATATTGGGTTGGAGGAAATTTCTGCTCGTCCAGTACTGGATGTCGGACGAGGTCAGACAATTTAGAGACAGTGGAGGGGTCAAGAGAAGTGGTGGTGTGGTAGAGTTGGGTGCTCACAGCATACATCTGGAAAATAACGCTGTTTTCTTGGATGTTGCTGAAGGGCAGCACATAGATGAGAAATAGAGGGGACCATGGATAGATCTTTGGGGACACCAGAGATAACAGTGGAGGAGCAGGAAGAAAAGCCATTGTAAATAACTCTCTAGCTACGTCTGAATAGATTAAAAAAATGGAACTTGGGAGTACTGTCACTCCCAGCTGGACGACGGTGGACAGGTGTTGGAGGAGGAAGGTGTGGTCAACTGTGTCGAAAGCTGCAGACAGGTCGAGGACAAGGAGGGATAGGTTAACACTGTCAGTCACATAGAATATCACCAGCGCCAACATGTCATACTGCAACTATACCTTGCCCACTGTTGAAGTTGCAACATCACCACTGACAAAAGGGGTTTTCAGCATGACACGTTTATACAGACAATTTCCATTATGAATGTGGATATAGGAATTTATAATGGAGACTAAGTGTGTGCTGAGGTAAAATTTTAATAAATTAATTACAGACTAGATGTATGGTGACCAAATCAAATGCAATAGTCAAACACGAATTTAAATTCTACCCCACCGATTTCAGTGTGCTCAGTAATCATCTGAAGCGCCAAAATTTAACCATGGCCTTAATTTCTTTGTTTTCCTACCATTTGACTTCCCCCACATTTTTCACTCATACCAGCAATCATACTAGATACCTACTGCTTTCCCAAAGTACATCTTTTGTAATATATAGTGTAAATACACATTGAATCCATAGGTTCGATGGTGAGAAAAATGGTACTGGCATTGGTTGTGTGGGGTTAAGGCAAATTTATAGGCCAATATAAAGTTCTCTACATTGTGTTCAACTTAACTTCCAGTGGACTATTGAAGGATCAAAGTATAAAGCTCAAATTTAGCCTACATTTATAAATAGGTCTTAAAATTTACAAGATACAGGATTGATCGTCATCCAAATGTAGTGTTATGATCATGGATCACATATATTTCACTCATATAAAGGATGAATAAACATCAAGCAAAAACTACAGTAATGCTAAAGTGCCAAAATTGGACCAGTCATAGCATAGGTTGTATCCAAAAGGTAAATTTTATTTTTATTTCATTGTCAGTATTCTGGAAAAATTGTCTCCCAGGTGTCTGATAATCAGTGGTCACTGAGGTTTGGTTAAAACCAGGTTAATCATATTGGAAGGTTGAGACGACAATTTAATGTGAACACACAGACTGCACCTAGAAGCTGTCAAGGAGGAAACTCTTATTTTGTAACCCAAATGTTGCCCACAAATGCTATTTTATACTAAGTAGTTTAAGAAGAAAAATCACATGCTATTAAAAACAATCCCAGGCAAAAATACAGGTTACTGCTAGAAAGCTGAGGAGAACAAGCTCAAACTCTTTACCTAGGCCAGCATTCTGACAGATAGTGTACATGTCTCTGCGAGAAGCCTGCTTAAGTTCTGGCCCATGACGCTCATCATCTTCAACCTCTTCATCCCGCTCTCCTGAGAAAAGTACAATGAAAATAGATAGCAGTAAGTAGTCAAGTACAAAAAATGGTAAGTAACCCACACAAATACGAAAGTTAGTGGGAACAGAATAATTTTTAAAAATTCATTCATGGGATGTGGGCGTCGCTGGCCAGGCCAGCATTTATTGCCCATTCCTAATTGCCCTTGAGAAGGTGGTGGTGAGCTGCCTTCTTGAATTGCTGCAGTCCATGTGGGTTAGGAGTTTCAGGATTTTGACCCAGTGACAGTGAAGGAACGGCGATATAGTTCCAAGTCAGGATGGCGTGTGACTTGGAGGGGAACGTGCAGGTGGTGGTGTTCCCATGCATTTGCTGCCCTTGTCCTTCTAGTTTTAGATTAGATTATGATTAGATTAGAGATACAGCACTGAAACAGGCCCTTCGGCCCACCGAGTCTGTGCCGACCATCAACCACCCATTTATACTAATCCTACACTAATCCCATATTCCTACCAAACATCCCCACCTGTCCCTATATTTCCCTACCACCTACCTAGACTAGTGACAATTTATAATGGCCAATTTACCTACCAACCTGCAAGTCTTTTGGCTTGTGGGAGGAAACCGGAGCACCCGGAGAAAACCCACGCAGACACAGGGAGAACTTGCAAACTCCACACAGGCAGTACCCAGAATCGAACCCGGGTCCCTGGAGCTGTGAGGCTGCAGTGCTAACCACTGTGCCACTGTGCCGCCCTTTGGTAGAGGTCGCGGGTTTGGAAGATGCTGTCAAAGGCGCCTTGGTGCGTTTCTGTAGTACATCTTGTAGATGGTACATTGTAAATGATAGGCTTCAGAACGTTATCACTGATGCATAGTATTTTCCCAAAATCAATCTACACTATACATATCTACATACTAGCTCTTCTTTACCAATGGACTTTCAGGTAACTGGGGGCTTTTTTGAAAACTTGTGTCAGATTTAGATACTTTTCTATTTTTTTTTTAAATCAAAAATCTACACATTTGTCACGGTGTGCAATTTCATCTTACAAATGCAAAATAGAACATTTAAAAACATCAATTTGTCCTCATCCTAACTAAACAACTCCCATTTCTGTTGGCTTGCAGGTCATTAACAGGTATATAAGTAACTACTTCTTTTGGGTTTGAAATGATATATAGCAGCTGAAATATATTTGCAAGGAATAAACAGGCTAGTAATCTGGGAACCTGAAACTAGACATTCATTCAGACTCATACAGCTGGGGATAGGATCGATAAACAAGCTGAGATTACATATTACTTACGTCACAATTCTGATCCCTTTAGGTTTTCACTATCAATGAAAGCCCAAATGCTATTATGAAAAATCCCTAAATAAGAGATTGCCAAGGGGAACATTCACAGAAAGGGGAAGGTAGTACTTAAATGCTTTACATCTAGAACACATTTCATCTCGGAAATACGTGAGCCATTCCTCTAGGGAGAGGGAAAGTGGTCTTACGTAAATCTGTCCTACTCACATCTAGCACTGCGCTTTATACTTCCATTGTATTATGCTGGCATTAGTATCCAAGAGTAGAAAGGATGACAATCCTGGTGTCAAATTAGTTTATCTGTGCAGGTAATTTTTAGCTCTAGCCTTGATCCCAACAGGCTAAACAACCATAAATGCTAGTATTAAAATCCTTAAAGTAAATGAAATAAACTAAAACTTTGAGAAAACTTTAAAAAATACTATTTCCTGCACCTGAAAGTCCTATATCAACATTCTTCATTAAATGCTGTTCTATGTGCCATGGCCTCAAAAAAATTATTTAATCTTCTACCACAGGAAAAGATAGGAATAGAAAATTTTCTGTTAAAATGGCAACATACTAACCTTCTTCTTCATCCTCTCCACCCTGCTGGTTCTTTTTATATTTCTTTTTACTTGGCTTTGATGCATTTTGCATTTTTGGAATATCACGACCATAATACAGCAAGAAGTGATTATAGACATCTCGCAGCTCATCAGTCGACTGTACATCCTTCAGTCTGCACAAATGAAAAGAAGGAATTGCTATAGGACAAAGAAGCACTAAAGCAGAATTTACATAAACAAGTGCAGAAAAAAGTAAAACTGCTTTCAAATTTTCTGTAAAGAAAATATACATCCCAAGCTTAAAAAAATCAAAAAGATAAATGAAGCATTGATCTTTACCTTAAGGGCTGGAAAACAAAGAAAATGAAGCTGTGCTTCACTTCTACACAGACCCCATCTGGAGAACTGTGTTCAGTTATGGGTCCTGCACCTCAAGAAAGATATACAGGCTTTGGGAGAGAGTACAGTACAGATTCAATAGAATAGCAGGTCTTAAAAGGGTTAAATTGAGGACCATTGCATAACTCGGCTTTCCTTGAGTAAAGAAGATCGAGTTGTTTCAAATGATAAAAGAAATTGATAGGGTAGATAAAGAGAAACTATGTCCTCTGGTGGAGGAAATTTAAACAAGGGGATACAATTTTAAAATTAGAGCTAGGCCTATCAGGAGTGAAATCAGGAAGCACCTTTTCAATAAAGGGTAGTAGAAACCTGGAACACTCTCCCCTAAAAGACTGTGAATGTTGTGTCAATTGCAACTTTAAGGACTGAAATTGATAGATTTTATGTTACATAAGGGCATCAAGGGATATGGAGCAAAGGTGGGTGAATGGAGTTGAGGTACAGATCAGCCATGATCTAACTGAATGGCAAAACAGGCTGAAGGGACTGAATGACCTACTCCTGTTAATGAATTAAATTATTTCTATCTGCGGCTTTTTGGCCGAGAGAGAGAATAGATAACCTACTCTCTTCAGCCCCTACTAGGTGAGTAGAAATAGATGAACTTTACTCAGCAATTCTCCCTGTCAGCGTGTCGGATCAATAATTCGCTATGTGTCAGACTGTGACAACTTGTGATTTATCATTCTCTGATCCCATAATAAATTTCATGGAATTAGTCTCCAGTCATTTAACTCTACCAATTTCAAAATACGTGTTGTTTTGCAAATACCACAACTACCTTACATAACAATCCAACGTTTAAAGAATGAATGAGGAAACCAACAAAAGTACTTTAAATTGTAATTGACTTTGTAGAAAAGAAGATTTAAAATCAATATTCCGCTTGATAACATGAAAAAGTTACCTTTCAATGTCTGCTGTGTCAAGTGCCCTAACTCCATCTGCCAGAGGTTTGTCCGGATCAGCAGAGATTTGTTCATACTGGTATGCCTGCATCTTCTGAAAGAGTCGGGTAAGATTTTCTTTTCGAGTCCTCAGCTGTGTCCACTGTAATGGACCATTGTAAAACGTGACTCAAGAAGAACTGCAGGAATATTTGTCAGTAAAAAAAAATTCCAACAGACCCTCTGTGTACGAGAGGGTGCACGCGCGCACGTGTGTAGGGGATATGCGTGTGTGTGTGTGTGGGGGGGGGGGTGGGGGGATGTGTGTATGGCCAGATAGACAGCTTTTCTAATTTAGAGTTCTAAACTAAATTAGAATGCACACTGCATTTTCTGTATCAACTACGTCATAATAATATCTCACCATGAAACCTGCATAGTTTCACAGTAGGAGTACTGCAAGTTACAAAATGACCAAGTTCTGGTGTGTAACTGTGAACAGAATTAAGGAATCGTTTTCAACAGGCTAATTTCCATGACTTTCTTTTCTTAAAAATCTGTTCATTATGGCACAGAGATAGACCTTATTTTCCAGTTTTTACTCCTAGAAAATACCAGCAGTGCCCTCTGGTGTGTGTAAAAATGGTTTTAAAATATTGTCCATAGGCATACAACCATCCTAACCAAGCACAATTTAAACAAAAACATGCAATCTAACAGTTTCCACACTATACAAAGAATATTGAGGCTTTCAAGGTATACAAGGCAGATTCTAGGATGCTGCCGAATATGAGAAAATACAAATGCAAGGAAAACCTTGAAGAATTGGAGCTTTTATAGTTAGAACACAGATTCTGGGGATATGATAGAGGTGTTTAAAATTATGGAAGGATGTGACTGGGTAGCTAGAAGCAGACTGTTTCCAGTAATTGAGAGATCTAGCGAAGAGGCCGTAGATACAGAATTAAATCTGAGAGATGTGGAACAGAAAGCAAGAGAAACTTCCTTACACAGAGTTATGAAACTGCAGAATTTGCTTCCCACGTTAGTGGCTGAGGTAGAAACCATGGCAATATTCAAGATTACATTGAAAGAAAATATAAAAGAGTAGAATGAGTTAATAGTATTCGGACTGTTTATTCAAATAGTCCATTTCCATTTGTAACTTGTATGTATTTCAATGCACAGTCCATGTCACAGCCTTCATTGCAATGAAAACATGTTTGCCTTCATTATTTCATCAAAAAAGCCATTTGTTTGAGTTAGAGAACTTGTATATCAGTTAAAGGGAAAGAAGATGGCACAGAATTTTCACACAATCCTAAATGTTATAATAGATGATATATGTACACTTAGCAATCTCTGATATTTGGTTTTATGCAGTAAAGCTGGTGGCCAGGAAACATAAACCTCAAATGATTTAATATCAACAACAGGGAGTGCTCGCCATACAGAATGACATTCATTCAAGCCACTGCAGCAGAACTGATCATGCTGGTGGGAGTTCCAGAAAAGTGTTTTCTCCCTAGGCACTTCTGACTAGTAATTTGGGTTATTGGAAAGTGTATAGATATATCCTTTTATAGCTTTCAGCTGCTACATAATCACCCATTAGAACATATTTCACTTTCAATGGAAACTATTTTCTAAAATGTAAATTTTTTCTAAGAGGAACACATTGTGTTTCAAAGATCAATTGCCCCTACCTTCTCATCCCATTGCCAGACCTTCCACAGGTCATTGATGTTCAGTTCGGGCTCCACATACTCCTTTCTGTAGAATGCAATGAAAGGCACCTAATAAAGGAAACACATATAAAAAGAAAATGTTCAAATTAAGAAAAACTTATTTCAGAAGCAGTTTTAAGAGACAGCTTGAACAGCAGTGTTTTTCCCTGACCACCCCAAATGTGCAGAATATGTTTGGCTGCAGCCCAACCTAGATTTCAGCAACCTTCTTTAATGAGATGATATTCAGTAATTGGATTCACATCAGTTTTTCTCTGAGATAGTCCTAATAATGACAATCTTTTACTTACAAACACCAAATAAATCATGCTCAACAACTTGCATTTATATAGTTCCTTGAATGTAGCCAAGGTAATTCAGAGCAGCATTATCAAAATTTGACATGGAGTCACATAAGGAGATACCAGGACAGATAACCAAACACTTAGTCAAAGATGACAGTTTAAGGAGTGGGGGGGGGGGGGGGTGAGTGAGGTTTAGGGAGGGAATTCCAGTGCATAGGGCTTAAGCAGCTGAAGGTACGCTGCCAATGATGGAATGATTAAAATCAGGCCAGTGCAAGATGCCAGAATTAGGGGAACACAAAGATCTCGGAGGTTTGTCAGGCTGGAGGAGATTACAGAGATAGGGGTTGGTGGGGTGGGGGGAGAAGTCATGGAGGGATGTGAAAACAAGGATGAGAATTTTAAAACTGAGGCATTGCCAGACCAGCAGCCAATGAAAGTCAGCGAGCACAAGGGCAATTGGTGAATTGGGACGGCATGAATTAGGAAATAGGTGGCAGAGTTTTGGACGAGCACAAGATTACGTTGGATGGAAGATGGGAAGCTGTCCAGCAGAGCATTGGAATAGTCAAGTCTCGAGGTAACAAAGGCATGGATGAGGGTTTCAGTAGTAGCTGAGCTGAGGTAGGGCAGATTTAGGCAGTGTTACGGACACGGAAATAGGTAGTCTTAGTGATGCAGCGGATATGCAGTCGGAAGCTCAATTCGGGTCAAAAACAGCATTGTTGTGAATAGTCTGGTTCAGCTTCAGAGAATCGTCAGGGAGAGGGAGAGGGATAGAACTAGTGACCAGGGAATGGAGTTGTGGCATGGACAAAAGATAATGGCTTTAGCCTTCCCAATATTTGCTGAAGCAGATTTCTGCAGGGAATGCTGGATACCGGACAAGTGGTGTGACAAATCAGAGACAGTGGAGGGATCAAGAGAGGTGGCGGAGAGATAGAGCTGAGTGTTGTCAGCATATGCGCGCAACCTGACATTTTATTTTCGGATGATGACGTCGAGGGAGGCATGTTGATGAGAAATAGGAGGGGGCCAAGGATAGATCCTGGGGGGCTCCCGAGGTAACTGTATTGTGGGAAGAGAAGCTATAGCAGGTGATCCTCTGGCTAGGATTGGAAAGATGAGAATGGAAATAGGTGAAAGCAGTCCTACCCAGTTAGACGATGGAGGAAAGGCTTTGGACGATGATGATGTAGTTAATTGTGTCCATGGCTGCAGACAGGCCAAGAAGGAAGAAGAGGGACTATTTACCACGATTACAGCCACATAGAATGCCATTGCAACTTTGATAAGGGCCTCTGCAGTGCTGTGGCGGGGCAGAAATCTGATTGGAAGAAATCAAACATGGAAAAGATGTGCATGGATTTGGGAGGTGGCAACACAACATTCAGGGACCTGAGAGGAAAGAGATGGGGTGGTAGTTTGCAAATAAAGAGGGATCAAGGGTGGGTTCCATAGAGAGGGTGATGACAGCAGATCTGAAGGGGAGGGGCAAGAGTGCCTGAAGAGTAGGAGCCAGAAAGGGAGGTTGGGTGGTCAGCAGTTTAGTGGGAATAGGGCCATGGAAGCAGGAGGAGGGCAAGATGAGCTGGAAGAGAGCATGAGGGGAGATGGGAGAAAATCTAGAGAAAGATGCAAGATGGAGGCTAGGGCAGGGGGTAACCTTAGAAGAAGTTTGCTCCAGTGGACTAGGGGAAGGGAAGTGGCAGACGCAGCTGAACTGATGGTCTCAATCTAGATGACCTATATGACAAAGAATTCCATGAGCTTTTCCGACTTGTTATTGGAGGAGAGGGTAAAGGAGGCAGTGGAAGTAGTTTCAGAAGACAAGTTGTAAATGAGAAGCTGGGCGTTTAACCTACGCATTCCAAGATGACCTATGAATAGTGAGCAGTTTTGACAAAGGAGAGCAGGAGTTGATAGTGCTTTATATGGTCCAACCAGATCTGGCGATGAACGGTTAAGCCAGTTGTCCATCACAGATGTTCAAAGCTGTGTCCTTGGATTTAAGGGAATGGAGATGAGGGCCATACCCAGGGGTGGGGGGAAGGGAGGAGGTGGCGAGGAGTGAGGGAGGAAGTGGGAGGGTGCATCCAGGGTAAGCAAGGGAGTAATGGATTTACTGGCATCAAAGGTGGAGGAAAGTGTGTGATTGAACAGATCAGTAGCTGTAGAAATGTAATGATGAATGAAAGGCCAAAGGCTAGACAGCTGGCAATTTGAAAATGCAGCTCCCGCATGGATATCAAAGCACAGATGTACATTGTTTTGTAGCTCTTCCATTGTGATGTTGCTCAATATTCACACCATTCCATAAATGTTCCTGTCACCGTAACAACAATGCCAATAAAACTGTGCTAGAAGACTTGAAGTTGGTCACCATAAGAATCGTTTTGAAAATTTGTATTGCCTAAATGTGACTTCACTCACTTTAAGTTCACTGAGCTTTGAAATCAGGAGTTCTCATCCTATGATTCGGAAGGGTCCACTGCACTATGCCCAAACTCCCAACATGTACTCCAATGGGGTAAAGCGTCAACAAGGAGGTTAAATTTTCAAAACGTGCCTCTCCACTCCCAATACATTCTTGATACTTAACAATTCTATTATTCTGTAGTTCTCCTCGTGTTCGTAAAATGTGAAACATTTATTGTATTTAACTCAAAACAATACCATGACAGCAAATGAAAGTACCTCAAAGTGCTGGTTCCTCATAAAATTGAGTGCTTCCTTTATCTTCTGGATTGTAGCAGGACCTTTTCGGCTAAAGTTGCTGACACCCTGGCCACGTTCCAAGTACTCTGAGCTTTCCTATGACAGTGAACAGATGTTTTGGTAACAAGAGTTCCCAGAAAGAAATGAATTAAAAAATGTTCATTTGACAAATCTTTCAGCGGAAATGAAATGTACTGAATATTGCTTCAAAAGCAATACTTCCTAGAATTTGTTTAAAAAGTTGATCTTAGAAATATGTAAGCAGTTGTTCTTAAACTGCAGCAATAGATTAATGCTTCATTAACTATGATGTCAAAGGAACATTTCTGAATCACATTTATCCTGGCAGCTTGTTCATTGGCATTCAGTAGCTGATTAATACAGGGCAGGAAGGTCCCTAAATTGATCTCAAGTATGAGCTGCTCTAGCTCTACCAGTGAGGAGTAAAGGAGAGCTACCATAAAGCATCTAGAGCCCGCAGAACTTATCCCAGCAACGACACTGAATCATGTGTAGGCTCTTTGATACGGCTACCCAATTAGTCCCACTCCAATGCTCTTACTCCACAGCCACACACATTTTTCCTTTTAAAAGTGTTCATCCAATTCCCTTTTGAAAGTTATTAATATACCTCTACCATTCTTTCAGGCATTACATTCCAACTCGTGGTGTAAAGAAAATTCTCATCTCCCCTCTTTTTTTTTTAAAATGCTAAATACCATAAATCTGAATCCTCTGGTTACTGAACCACCTACCAATGCAAACAGCTTTGCTAGTCTCGCCATGTAACTGACATCTCTCACCTCTGGTCCCATTCTAATAAATTTCATCTGCACTCTCATCAAGGCCTTGACACCCTTTCAAAAATGTGGTGTTCAGAATTAGACACAATGGGCTGCATTTTATGAGCCCTCTGGTGTCGGGGGTCGTGGCGGGGTGGCCCGGAAAAATCCTCCGGGAGAGGCCCGCCACGACCCCTGACACCGAGAAGGCCCTGCCACATTTTAATAGCGGCAGCGAGGCCTCGGTGCGGTCCCCCCACCGCCAAGCAGTGGGGCCTCATTTGCCTTGCTAAATCTATGCAAATAAATATAAATAAACATACTTAGATCAGGCGGCCATCCCACGCCAATATTCTGGCCGGTGGCCGGAAGTCCCGCGCCTTCCGATCCCCGTTTGGGGATTCAAGGCAAGACACTGATGGGGAGGGGTTATTCAGGTCGTGGGGGGACGGGAAACGGAGGAAACTTACTCCATTGGCTTGGGGAGGGGGGGGGGGGGGATAGTGGGAAGGGGTTGCAGGGCAAAGATCATAAAGTTTGGGGGTGAAAGGCCAGCCTGGCAAAAATGGTTTTTTGCTGAGGGATGGGGTGGGGAGGAAAGGGAAATAAATTTATTGGTTTATGATTGGGAAGTGAAAGAGGGGGCTTTGATCTGTACTTTCATGTTTTTATATAAATTAAAGGTAACGGTCACTTTAAAAATTAAAATTACTAGTAAGGGCTTCCAGCACTTTAAAGGTGGGGCCTGACTCCATTGCCGCGTATGGAGCGGCCGCCCCCTCCACATCATCAGATGTGGCCGCTCCGCGCCTTCCATTTAAATGAGCTCCCGTGTGAAATATCGCAGGGGCTCAGCGACAGTGGATCTGTGCAAGCGCACCGTCTAGATCAGAACGCACTGCCGCAATTTGCGGCGCGCTCATAAAATTCAGCCCAATATTCCAGCCTAACCAACAATTTATCAAAGGTTTAACATATCTTCCTTGCTTTTGTACTGCACACTCAATTTATAAAGCCCGGGATCCCCGAGTGTCTTGCCACCTTCAAGCATTTGTGTATCCATGTCTTCTGGACTGTGGGTTGTTAGCAGGTTTGGGAGGAGATGAGAGTCAGAAAAAAGGGGGTGGGGGAAAGAAATGTCCATCTCCAGCTTGATGCGTCATCCAGGGCAATTTGAACATTAAGAATGTGAACCGTTTTATGCCTTTATTTTCCTCCTCTGTTCCCTGCCAGGCACTAGATTGGAGCTAGACTGCACTTGCTAGAGTAGGAGTCTGCCCAAACTTTCTACATGACCCAGGTGGCCTCTGCTATAGGTGCTCCCATCCCCCACATCCCACCTGCAAGTGGGCTTTGCATTGGTGGGGGTAGGGGCAGGGGATGGTTGGAAATAGGAGCATAGATGTAGGTTGCTGGCATTGTGGCCTTCAAACTGCTGCTGAATAATAGCAGGCAAAAAGACCACAAGGCCCAAAGATTGTGGCGGAAGCAGGGATATCCTAGATATTTACTGCCTTCAAGCATATTCAGGGAGCTTCTGGAACCTTGCAGATACTCTGGTCTCAGGAGGGTTCGTTGCAAGTGCCACAGTCAATTCACTGGGGCATCATTTTATTTGGGCACACCAAAGGCTGACTTGTGGACATAAGAATCTTACTGCAGGCCCAGGGTGAGCCCTGCCTATTTTGGAACTCCTCTGGATAATGTGGGTTCCTGCTGTAGGAACGGAAGCCTGAAGAAAAGGGTCTCTGACGCCATTTCCTACTTGCTGTACCTGGGAACCCTCTCCTTTGTTCCAATGAAATAGCAGCATTGGCACGCGTTTATCTTCATTGTATTTTAAGCTGAGGAAGACTGTCATACAACTGGCCGAAACCTAGGTTCTCTAAGCAGCAATCCTAGCAATGATATATAAATACCAGAAGTAGTAGTAAATTCTCACACTGCACATAAAATAGCTCAAGGAACCATCTTTTGAAGACTTGGAAAATGGACCTGGACTCTAACCTGTAAAGAAATGGTAGGTGTTGAGAAAGAATTTCTGTAAATCCACTCTGCCTCTTCCTCTAGCTCATCATCTTCAGCTGGTTTAACTGGAATGCCACGAAGCTGTTGAAATAATTTAATCAAGCTGTTTTAACCATTACTATACTTGTTTGCATTAACACGTTATAGCCATTCTAATAAATATTAGGGTTAATTAGGATTATATGCTACAAAATTCCCTTGAACCTCAGGGACTAAAAAAAATTTGTTCTCAGGTATGGGAGATTCTGGCAAGGCTGCGTTTATTACTCACCCCTAGTTAACAACAATCTGGTGGTGGGCCTAGTCTTTGAACCACTGCAGTCCTTGTAGTGATGATGCTAGATAAGGAATCCGAGGACACTGGCCCAACAACAACGAAGAAGGGTGCTATGTCTAAGTCATAATATGGGACTTGGAGGAAAACTTGGATGCTTCCATTTCAGGTCTTGTTCTTCACAGTGGTACTGGTTGAAGGGTGGGGGGGGGGGGGGGGGGGGAGTTCTGTTGAAATAACTTTGGAGTTAAGTTGCCAGATCTGTCCTTACTTTGTCCCATTTAGCAGTGGTAATACAGTACTAAACGAAAAGGGGTCAACTGATAGTGGAGATGAGACTCTGTCTTCACAAGGACTGTGCAGTCACTTCTGCCTCTGCTAACATGCAACAGACTGGCCTTGTTTTCATCAGTCTATCAGGTTACTTCCTTGTACTGGCTCTCTCTCCACTGATGCAAGCCCAATCTGGCAGCCATGTCCTCTGGACTCAGCAAGTAGTGGTACTACTGAACACTCTTGGTGGTAGGCACAGAAGATTCCTACTCATTAGTCTGTGCCCTTGCTTCCCTCAGAGCAGTCCAAGTGATTTTAAACATAGAGCAGCAGTGATTTGTCAGATGAAGGGGGCATTAGATGGTGATCCTTGATCTTGCTTGACCTGAAACCACGAGCCAGGGTCAACGTTGAGTTCTCCCAGGATCACTCTCACTCAACAGTATCCCACCATGCCCGTACCTTTGGTGAATCCAGCCTATTGATGGGAATGGACATGCCCATGAACTTGGGATTTTCACTGATAGATATAATTCTGAGTATGACTATGTCAGGCTGTATTTAACTCGTCTATTGGAAAGCTTTCCCAACCACAGAACCTGCTCCCAGATATTAATGAGGGGAACTTAGTAAAGTTGACTGGGTGGAGATGACCATGGTCTTACCTTGATGAGTCATTAGGCAACTGGATGGAACTATTGGTAATTATTGACTTAAGCAGCATTAATTATGAATTAAGAGTCAAGTTCTGGTGGTACTGCATTCGCATCAGACTCCTAACTTAAAGAGTTAAGAACCTGCAACCAACTCCATGTTCAAAATTGCTAACATTCATTTTTATTAAGTTATTAAATTGGAACACAGGAAGAAAAACTGGCAGAATTGTAGCCTGAAAGAAAGTCAGTTTTAATTGCTAGCCATAGAATGGAAGATCAAGATTGACCATTGATAAATATATAAATGGCTGTGGATTTATGAAATTTACAAGGATGTCTAATTAGAAAAATAGATATTTAATATGGGAAAATACAAATAAAATATTATGCTAAAACAAGAATACATAATCCAATGGGTGATTAATAACTTCAAAGGATTAAAATTTTGTGTTGCACATGGTTTAGAATTAGGATAAAACAGAGTCACAGCATTCAACTCTCACAATGTTGGCAGGCCATGTAAATGTATTCAATGTGTAAACTAGACACTACAAGTTTAAAATGTATTTCAGTGATTTAAACTTCTGTAAAACTCAAGTAAAAAACTCAAATAAGTGACATTTTAAACTTCTGAATCCTGTTTCTCTTTGTTTATCAAGCAATCAGAGCAGTGCATTTGTAACTTGCTTTCCCCGTCCTCAGTCAAATTGAATAAATCTTAAATGAAGTTCATTCAAGGGACTTTTCAAACAGGGCAGTGCATAAAATTCAATAGAAAAATAGCGTTCGCTCACGTGTTCACAATGATAACGATGAGGAGCGCAAGTACATTATCCGTGTGGTTCTCGTGTTTCAGAAGAAATCAACCAAAATTACCCACTTTTGAAGTTTTAAAAAGCTTTTCTTTCCCTGGACCTTTTTAAAAAGAACTCTAAAAATAGCAATAGTTAAATCACAGGGCCCCTTACCTTCAAAATGTTGCACTAACCTGAAATCTCTCCGGCATGTCTGTAATTCTGATCTCATTGTCCTGGTCTGTGAGGTGACTGCTCTCCAGCTCACTGGGTTCATAGATCTCAAAGATACTACGGCGACTGACACGTTTTTTGGTGGTTTTCTTTGGGCGAACCCTCGTTTCGCCTTCTCCTAATTCTTCATCTTCAAACTCGTATTCATCCTCCATTTCCTCATCGTACTCATTATATTTTTCAAACTCATCATAATCAAAATCTACTCCAAAAATCTCCTGAGCTTCTTGAAGAGCACTGAAAAGAAAATTAAAACACGCTGCAGATAGATAACACTGGATAAAACAATACCCATCTTCGCTCTCAGTTTGCAATATGAGACTGAAAGATAATCAAATATCTAATCTTGGTGGTCAAAAATGCTTTGTAACTACCATCAAACCCACTGTTTCTTCCAGAATAATTTCTCAATATAAAAATCCACAATCTCGATGGTCACATCATCCTGCTTGCAATGAAACTACTTGTAGTAGGTCATTGCAAACTGCGTCAAGAACTTAGCAGAAAGAAATGTTACTTTTACATTTGTACTTATAGTCTAGATTTTTTATTTAGAAAACGCATCCCCTCACTCTCTAATTTTAAAAGAGGCCTCAAAACCCTTAGGTGGAACCTTTAGTCCCTATCCTCGCCTTTAAATAACTGCTAGTGCAAAGGTAGCTGAAGGGTCACAATAGAAGAGACTTAAGACATCAGATTTTGAATTGTGCCAGTATCATTTTTAGCAGACTTACCATTACAACAATTCTAATTCAAATATAACTAACCTCTGTTTTCTGAAATTCATTTGCTATTTGAGTCCTGTTTGTAAATCTCTTTTCATAAAGTACTCAATGCAGAATATTTTATGAACCTTGGTTACAGAATATCACACTCAAATTGCAAACAAGGTTTCAATTATGCTGCATAAGTTTAATTTAGATGATAAAATATACCCATCTTGTTTTCTTTCAGAATGTTACTTTATTTGCTTGTATGGCTTGGAACAACAGTGTTATTTTGTATCTTGAGACAACTGTGAACGAGAACTTCACGCTTAAATTTAATTCTGTCAAACTGCTGTATAAAGCTTACCAGGTGTGAACAAGAAATAATTTAAACTTAACAGGTGTGAACAGGAAACCATTTTTATATTCACACTTTGTTATTGCATTCTGTCATGCTCAATCATGCTATATTAAACTAAATTTGCAGTAATAGTGCAGAGGACAAGACATGGAATGCATTCAAGACAGTCTTCTAGATCAGGATGTTGAGAAACCAACTAGGGAACAGGCTATTTTAGATCTGTATTGTGCAATGAGAAACGGTTAATTAATAACCTTTAGTCAAGAACTTCTGGGTAAGAGTGATTATATAATTGATAAATTTTACATTGTGTTTGAGAGCGATTTAGTCAAGTCTGAAACTAGGGTGTTAAATCTGAACGATGCAAACCACGTAGATATGAGTGGCGATTTGGCTAAGATACATTGAGAAACAGAGTTAAAAAATAGGCTGCGTTTGCTGACAACACAACCAACTAGGTGGCACACTACTGGCACATGTGCAAATGCAGCCTCATCGACAGAAATGTCACTGTCTGCAACTTCTCAGGCAGCTGCCAGTAATAAAAATAGTGCTGCTCAATTTGACACAAAAAATGAATTGAACCCAAACACCCTCACCGCCTCCACAGCACCCTGCCCTCTTGTGATCGCCACTTCTGTTCCCTGCTCCTTTCCGTGATCGTCGGCTCAATCGCCGCATTCAGTTTCCTGCTCCCTCTCATGATCACCGCTTCACTTCTCCGCTCCCTCACATGGAGGCCTTTTGCCGTTCCAACCCGCCGCTTGCTCCCTGCCTCACCGCCCGGAGAAGCAGCAGGGGTGGGAGGGAGCGAGCGGGGTGCTAGCATCGCGGTGGGATGGAGCGGGGAGCAGTCGGGTGCGGCGGGATGGAGCGCCAAGCAGTCGGGAGCGGGGAAGAGAAGCGGTGGTTAAGGCGGCGGTCGCGGGAGAGCACAGAATACTCTAGCAGGGGTTGGAGGCGGCAATCGCGGCCATTGAGGGGTGCAGCAACACTCGGACATCATTTCATTTGATGTCATTACATGGTGCATGCGCGGACCCATAATGGCAAGCTGGCAAATGTTCAGACGCTTTGATGATGTTGGCGATCATTCTGCATATGCTCTGCCTGGTCAGGAAACACTCCGCAGAAAAAAAACAAAGATAAGCAATGGCAAACATTTAACAAAATAATTCATAATGTACAATGAATATACATATTCATTGGAATAAAAGGAATAAAAACCCTAAGGCAAAAGTGGTCCAACCATGGCAAGCAAGAGAAATTAAAGATAGTAGTAGATTAAAGGAAAAGGTTATAATGTGGACAAAAATAGTAATATGCCTGAGAATTGGGAGGATTTTAGAATTCAGCAAAAGATGACCAAGAAATTGATAAAGAAAGAGAAATAGGTCTCAACTGGAGTATTGTGTCCAGTTCTGGGTGCCACACTCTAATGAAGGCATTAGAGAGAGTGCAGAAAAGATTCACGAGAATGGTTCCAGGGTTGAGGAACTTCAGTTATGTAGACAGACTGGAGATATTGGGACTGTTTTCCTTGAAGAGAAGGTTGAGAGGAGATTTAATGGTCAAAATCATGAAGGGTCTGGACAGAGTCGATAGGGGAAAACTGTTCCCATTGATGGAAGGATCGAGAATCAGACGGCACAGATTCAAGGTAATTAGCAAAAGAATCAACATGACATGAAAAACTTTTCCACGCAGTGAGTGGTTAGAATCTGGAATGCACTGCCTGAGAGTGTGATGGAGGCGGGTTCATTGAAGAGGGAACTGGATTGTTATCTGAAAAGGAAGAATATGCAGGGCTACGGGAAAAAGATGGGGGAGTGGCACTTGGTAAATTGTACTTTTGGAGAGCCAGCGCAGGCACGACAGGCTGAATGGCCTCCTTCTCCGCTGTAACAATTCTGTGATTCTGTGAACTAGCAAGGGACGTAAAAACAGATGGCAAAAGCTGTATGGGTATGCAAAAAAGGAAGGGGTTAGCAAAAATAAACACAGGTCCCTTAAAGACAGAAACAGGAGGAATTACAATGTGAAATAAGGAAATGGTAGAAACATTAAACAAATGCTTCGCATCTGTCTTCACGGTAGAAGATACAAACCACATTCTGGAAATAGTGGGGAACCAAGGGTCTAGTGACAATGAGGAACTTAAAGAAATTATAAATAAAGAAATAGTACTGAAGAAATTCAAGGGGATTAAAACCAACATATTCCCTGAGCCTAATGGCCCACATCCTGAAGTTTTAAAATAAATGGCTACAGAGATTATTGATGCAGTGGTTTTGATCTTCCAGAAGTTTCTAGCATCTAGAAAGGTCTCCATGGATTGGAAAGCAGCAACGTAAACCCACTATTCAAAAAAGGAGGAAGAGAGAAAACAGGAAACCACAGACCAGTTAACCTGACATCAGCAGCAGTGAAAATGCTAGAATTTATTCTTAGGGACACGATAACAGGACACTTAGAAAATCAGAATACAATTGGCCAGAGTCAACACGGTTTTATGAAAGGAAAATTGTGTTCGACAAATCTGTTGGAATTATTTGAGGTTGTAACAAGCAGATTAGATAAGGAGGAATGTAGTGTACTTGATTTTCAAAAAACATTTGATAAGGTGCAACATAAGAGGTTATTACAGGCTCAGAGTTGGGAGCAATATGTTGGCTGGATCGAGAATTGGTTAATGAACAGAAAACAGTAGGAATAAGCGGGTCATTTTCGGGTTGGCAGGTTGTAACTAGTGCAGTACTCGATTTGTGCTTGTGCTTTTAGAATCTATAACAATGACTTAGAAGAGTGGGCAGAGTGTAACATATTCAAGTTAAACAATGATACAAAGTTAGATGTGAAGATGGCGCAAAGAGGCTGCAAAGGGAAATGGACAGGTTAAGTCAGCGGGTAAGATTGTGAGAGATGGAATGGAGAAGTGTGAAGTTATTCACTTTAGCAGGAAAAACAGAAAATAATTTTTTTGAAAAATAGGAGAGATTAGCAGACTAGACCTATATTCCCTAGCGTTTAAATGAATAAGCGCTGATCTCTGAAACATATAACATTCTTAAGAAGCTTCAAGAGGAGATGCTGGGAAGATGCCTCCACTGGTTGAAGTCTAGAACTAGGGATCACAGTCTCAGAGTAAGGAGTCGGCCACTTAGGAATGAAATGAGGTGAAAGTTCTTCACTTGAAGGGTTATGAATCTTTGGAATTCTCTACCCCAGAGGGCTATAGATGTTCAGTTGTTGAGTATTTCCAAGACAGAGATTTTGGATATGAAGGGAATCAATAAATATGGGGATCGTGCAGTATGGTGGTTTTGAGGTAGATAATTAGACATGATCTTACTTAAAAGCAGAGAGGGTTTGAAGGGCCGAATGATCTACTCCTGTCATGTATGCTAATTGAGATTATGTGGGATTTTTAATATTTAATTTGAAATTGCAACAGGTATAAGATTTAAAAGCCACACAAAGCTTTAAAAATATACATTTGTTTCCCCATGACATTTTCTGTAAAGCTTAAACGTTAAAAGCTTGAGAACTAAACGGAGCAGAGCCATAGGAAGGGTTGTAATACAGCAACTGTTTTTTTGTGCATGTTAGTGTTTAAACTTACCGAACAAGAAACAAAAGGATTAAACTTCTAGCAATTTTCCTTCAAAGTTAGTTACCAGGGGCTGTCTTGATAATAAAACAGAGAATGGTGGGTGGTTTGTAGTTCATAATCTGCATAAAACATTACTTACGCGTCTGTGTACCCTGGGAACTTTCTCTTCCATTTTGGTTTCTTGAGTGGCTGACCATCATCATCAACAATGAAGTCATCAATATCTGCATTAAATGAAAAATCAGTTTAAAAGTATCCAAATTTCTGTAGTTTTGTTGTTGCAACACAGGTTTTGTTTATAGGGATGACAGTCTTATATACTTCAGGGTGTGGATACATTCATACAAAGACCGAAACGACACAAATGCCCTGCAATGAAGCTTAAAGATGATTTGTAGAGAGATTACATGCCACCAGCATCGAATTAGCAATTAAGAAACAATTATAATGGAAAAATCATGTTGAACGGTACACAAGTCGCAGGCAAAGTTGTGGACAGGGGGGCGGGCTAGGGGATGCAATGGGGAAAATACTGCCCGGTCATTTCCTTTTCTATCTGTTGGCTTAAGAAATACGACTTCAGTACATGGAAATTAGAGCACATCAGAAACAGGCCATTCGACCCAATGGTCCACGCCAGTGTTTATGCTCCATATGGAGTTTCCTTCCACCTTACTTCATCTAACCGTATCAATATATCCTTCTATTGCTTTCTCCCTTATATGTTTATGCAGCCTCTCCTTAAATGCAACAATGTTATTCACTCATCTACTCTTTGTGGTAGAAAGTTCCATATTCTAACCACTGTCTGGATAAAGAAGTTTCTCCTAAATTCTTCAGTGGATCTAAAGATGACTATTTTATATTTATATGATCTCTACAGGTGGAAACAGCTTCTCTACCTCTATCCTAACGAGCCCCTTCATAATTTTAAAGACCTCTATCAGGTCACCGCAGTCTTCTCTTTTCTTGCCTTCTATTCCCTTTTCCCTCACCTACATATCTCGTGAATATATTCGTTATACGCGGCAGTTATCGAGCCCCATCACCCACCACACACTGAAAACAATCACTTCAGGTGGACTAAGGCTCCTTTAGGCAAATGACAGTGTCCTGTTTGTGTCTGTCACTTAGGAACAGAAACAACTGCAACATTTGTTGCTTGGAAATAAGCAAAAAATGCAAAGCCTGATCGGATTCCAGCCAACACGCACCGACAATGACGCAGGAGATAACATAATCCTCACACACAGCTCCCCCATAGTAGCTGGGCCAACCCAAATAACTAGCAAATATTAACATACTCCCAGGCAGACAGGACCTCGGACTAACGTCTTATCTGAAAGACAGGACCTCCAACAGTACAGTGCTTATTCAGTACTGCACTGGGAACATCAGTTTAGATTGTGCGCTCAAGTCTGTGGAGTACGACTTGGACATTCAACCATCAGACTCAGAGGTGAAAGAATGACCAACTAAGCCACAACTAACACCTTTGCCCCTTTGGAACTAAAGTGTCTAAAATTGAACAAACAACTTTGTTCCCTGAATCAAATGGAATATGGATGTTAAATTTAATGTCTATTTCTGCAGAAAATAAGGTCTAGCATGTAAGGTGTGGATAGTAGCAATTTTTGCATTTGCACAACTTTTGTGCAGCCATCTAGATTTAGGAGACAAATTATGGGAAAACTGGATTGCTTAATTACACAGTATTGGTACCATGCCAGATTCTGGGGTTATTTTCTTTTATCCTCATGTAGAATAAACCAAAATATGAATCGAACACACAGCTGGATTGAAGTCCAAGGCATTCAAGATTGGGAGTGCAAAAAATAAAATGTAGTTTTGTTTTTTGAGAGCTCAATGATTAACACAAGAAATTTAAATCTGTTCATTCCCAAATGTCAACAGGCTTCCATTCTTAATGTCACAATTGTGGTAACATACCTGACTCCTCCTCTTCCTCCTCCTCCTCCTCCTCAGGAGCTACCACTGGTGCTTCAACCTGTTCTCCTTCTTCCCCTTCAAATTCTGGAAAAAGTTCATCAGCAATAGCCTCTTTTTCATGTCCCTTCTTAGAAGTTTCTTCTTCCTCCTCATCTTCATCATCAGATACTTTTTTCACACGTCGGAATTTTTGCTACAAAATCATGAAAGTTAATAATTAATTTTTGAAATTGAACTACTACAGATCAATTCAGTACTGATAAATTTTAGAGTGTAAAGAGGCAGTCAGACAGCAGTTACGTGAATGTACTTAAAATAATGAAGTACTATAGTACATTATAAGAACAAAAAGGTCAATATTTTTGGATTAAGTAGCCAACTTGAAGATTTTGCTACATTGATTACCTTAGATATGGAGCATGATTTGTGATTAACATTTGTTAAAAGAATTTTCTTTTTAAAAATATTGCACTAGATTAAGAATTAGATGCTTCATTGAAGTAAACCTTTGAAATCAGCCATTTATAATGGATCAAGAGCAGCCAAAATGAAGTCTACAGGTCAGACATCCCATACTGCTAGATAAAGGTGCCCATTGCTCCCATTTTAAAATGAAATAGGGAAAATTTGTCTTAGTCTTAGCATAGGTTCTTGTACGCTTGTACTCTAATTATTCAATTAAAAATTCTCCTATGTTCCTGTAAGTGGATTTAATTTGGTGCCATGTCTTTTATTTTGATTAGCCTGCATTTAGGATACTGTGTCTCTGGTCCACTCATATGGTTTATGATATACAGAGGCTACGGAAAAGGTTCAGAGGAAGGTCACAAGAATGATTCCCAGCTTAAAAACTTCACTCAGGCAGGCTTAAAATGCTGGGTCCATTCATTTCAATATGCCTAAACTCTGGGGAGATTCATGGCATACCATCAAAAGAAAGCTGGACTGGAGATTACGTCCAATAAAAAGGTAGGTGAATCATAGAAAGATACAGCAGAAGAGGCCCCCGTTTGGTCCATCGTGCCTGTGCTAGCTCTTTGAAAGAATGATCAATTAGTCCCACTCACCTGCTGTCTCCCCACAGCCTTGCTAATTTTCCCTCAAGTATTTATCCAATTCCCTTTTGAAAGTTGCTATGAAATCTGTTTCCATCACCCTTTCCGGCAGTGCACTCCAGATCACAGCAACAAGCTGGGTAACAAAAGATGCCCTCATGTCGCCTCTGGTGCTTTTGTCAACCACCTTAAATCTATGTCCCCTGGTAACTGACCCTTCTGCCACTGGAAACAGTTTCTCCTTATTTACTCTATCAAAACATCCATGTTTTTGAATACCTTTAATCAATTCTCCTCTTAACTTTCTCTACTTGAAGGAGAACAACCCCAATTTCTCCACATTACTGAAGTCCCTTGTGCCATTCCAGAAAATCTCTTCTGCACATTCTCCAAGACTTTGACATCCTTCCTAAGGTGGGGTGCCCAGGTCTGAACACAATACACCCACTGAGACCTAATCAGCATTTCATAAAAGGTTTAGCACAACTTCCTTGCTTTTGTACTCTAGTCCCCCATTAATAAAACCCATATGCATTTTTAAGCAGCCTTCTCATTGTCCTGCCAACTGCTATGATTTGGGTACATACAGTGCCACCTTCCCCCACCCCCCCCCACCCCACCCCACCCCCCCCCCCCCCCACCCCACCCCCCCACCCACCAACCCATCCATCACGCTGGGTGTCTCTGTTCCTTCACTTCCCTTAAAATGTTATTGTTTAGGTTATATTGCCTCTCTTTACTCTTCCTACTAAATTTTTAAAAATATTCATTCACAGGATGTGGGCATTATGAGTCCAGCATTTATTGCTCTTGAGCAGTTGGTAGTGAGCCGTTGGGCAGGGCGTTCCAGAGATTATGACCCAACAATGAAAAAACGGTGAAGCAGTTCCAAGTCAGGATGGCGTGCGACTTGCAGGAGAACTTGCAAGTGGTGCTGTTTACAGTTGACTGCTGCCCTTGCCCTTCCAGGTGATAAGAGGTTGCAGCTTTGGGAAGTGCTGCCTGAGATGCCTTGGTGAGTAGCTGAAGTATATCTTGAAGATGATACACACTGCAGACACTATGTGCTGCTAGTGGAGGGAGTGAATGTTTAAGGGGGTCCATGGGATGCCAATCAAGCAGGCTGCTTTGTCCAGATGGTGTTCAGCTTCTTGAGTCTTGTTGGAGTTACACTCATCCAGGAAGTGGAGAGTATTCCATCACACTCTTAACTTGTGCCTTGCAGATAATGGAAGGGCTTTGTAGAATCAAGAGGTTAGTCACTTGCCATAGAATTCCCAGCCTCTGACCTGCACTTATAGCCACAGTATTTATGTGGCTAGACCAGTTAAATTTCTGGTCAATGGTGACCACCCTCCACTCCAGACGTTGATGGTGGGGGATTCAGCGATGGCAATGTCATTGAATGCCAAGGAGAGGTGGTTAGATTCTCTGTTAGAAGAGGTCATTGCCAGGCACATGTGGTATAACTGTTGCTTGCCACCTATCAGCACAAGCCCGAATGTTGTTCATGTGTTGCTGTATGCAGACACGGACTGCTTCAATATATGAGGAGTCGCAAATGGTACTGAACACGCTGCAATCATCAGCGAACATTCCCACTTCTGACCTTATGAAGGAGGAAAGGTCATTGATGAAGCAGCTGTATATGGTTGGGTCTAGGACACTGCCCCGAGGAGCTCCTGCAATGATTGGCCTCCAAAAGCGCAATCATCTTCCTTTGTGCTAGATATGACTCCAGCACTAAAGAGCTTTCCTTGGATTGCCATTGACTTCAGTTTTACTGAGGCTCCCTGATGCCATATTCAGTCAAATGCTATCTTGATATCAAGGGCAGTCACTTTCACCTCACCTCTGCAATTCAGTTCTTTTGTCCATGTTTGGACCAAGGCTGTAATGAAGTCTGGAACCCAGTGTCCTGGCAGAACCCAAAATGAGGATTCCGAAGAAGGGTCACTGACCCGAAACGTTAGCTCTGCTTCTCTTTTCACAGATGCTGCCAGATCTGCTGAGTGGTTCCAGCATTTCTTGTTTTTAATCCAAAATGAGGATTGTTGAGTAGGTTACTGGTAAGTAAGTACAATTTTATAGCACTGTTGATGACACCTTCCATCAGTTTGCTGATTGAGAGTGGACTGATGGGCGGTAATTGGCTGCATTGGATTTATCCTACTTTTTGTAGACAGGACATATCCGGGCAGTTTCCCACTTTGTTGGGCAGATGCCAGTGTTGTAGATGTACTAGAAGAGCTTCGCTAGAGACGTGGCTAGTTCTGAAGCACGTCTCTTCAGCATTGCGCCCGGGAAGTTGCTGGGGCCTTTGCAGTATCTCGTACCGCAGCCTTGGGTATCACGTGGAGTGAATGGAATTGGCTGAAGACTGGCTTATGCGATGCTGTTATGCCTCAGGAGGCCGTGATGGATCATCTACTTGGCACATCTGGCTGAAAATGGTTGCAAACGTTTCAGCTTTGTCTTTTGCACTTCAATGCTGGGCTCTGTCTTCATTGAGAATTACGCTGTTTATGAAGCTCCCTACCCTGTTATTTGTTTAACTGTCCACCACCATGCACAATGTGGCAGGATTGCAGAGCTTTGATATGATCTATTGGATGTCAGAATTGCTTAGCTGTCTACAGCATGTTGCTTCCACTGTCTTGCAAGCATGTAGTCCTGTGTTGTAGCTTTACCAGGTTGGCCACTTGGTGTTGCTCCTGGCATGTTCCTCTATATTCCTCATGGAACCAGGGTTGGTCCCCTGGCTTGATGGCATGGTAAACTGAGGAATATGCCAGGCCTTGTGTTACAGATTGTGGTGAAACACAATTCTGCTGCTGCTGATGGGTCGCAGCACCTCAAACATGCCCAGTTTTGAGCACCAGATCTCGTTTAGTAGAATGGTAGAAGGGGATGCCCTCAGTGTCAAGATGGGACTTCATCTCCACAAGGATTGTGCTAGATCACTGCTACCAATACTGTCATGGACCAATGCATCTATGACAGCTAGAATGGTGAGGATAAGGTCAGGTAGGTTTTTCCCTGGTATTGGTTCTCTGATCATCTGCTGCAGGCCCAGTACGGAGGTTAGGGCCTTCAGGACTTGGCCAGCTGAGTCAGTAGTGGTGCTATCAAACTACTCCTGGTGATGGACATTTGAGTCCCCCACTGAGATTAGATTCTGTGCTCTTGCTACCCCTCAGTGCTCCTTCCAAGTGGTTTTCAACATGGAGGAGTACGGATTCATGATGAGAGAGGGCAGTAGGTGATAAACAGTACGAGGCTTCCTTGGTTATGTTTGACCGGAGCCATGAGACTTCATAGGGTCTGGAGTTAATGTTGAGGTATCCCAGGGTCAATCCCTCTCAACTGTATACCACTGTGCTGCCACCTCTGGTGGGTCTGTCCTGCTGGTGCGAGAGGATATACACAGGGATGGTAATGCTGGTGTCTGGGATATTGGCTGAAAGGTATGATTCTGTGAATATGACTATGCCAGACTGTTTTTTGACTGGTCAGTGGGACAGCTCTCCCAATTTTTGCACAAGGGCGGCACAGTGGCGCAGTGGTTAGCACCGCAGCCTCACAGCTCCAGCGACCCGCGTTCAATTCTGGGTACCCTCTGTGCGGAGTTTGCAAGTTCTCCCTGTGACCGCGTGGGTTTTCGCCGGGTGCTCCGGTTTCCTCCCACAGCCAAAGACTTGCAGGTTGTTAGGTAAATTGGCCATTATAAATTGCCCCTAGTATAGGTAGGTGGTAGGGGAAGGTGGGGATGTGGTAGGAATATGGGATTAGTGTAGGATTAGTATAAATGGGTGGTTGATGGTCGGCACAGACTTGGTGGGCCGAAGGGCCTGTTTCAGTGCTGAATCTCTAAATAAATAAAAATAAATAAAGTCCCCAGATGTTAGTGAGGAGGACTTTGCAGTAGAGGCCTGCTACCCGACCCGAACCCAACAGGACCCGTGTCGATATGTGTCGGATTCGGGTTGGGCTCATCTTCCGGGGCCGGACACACACGGTAAGTGCTCGGCTGGTTAAGTATTAAAAAAAAAACTTATCTGAGCTAGGAGTCCAGGACGAAACTGAGTCTGCGCAATGCGCGAGTGACGTCTCATGCATGCAGCTTCTTGCAGGTTCGATGTCAGGAAGGTAAGTAAACAGATGGTCGGGTCGGGCTGAATAGTGGCGGGTTCGGTGCAGAATCGGAGGGACTTGGGACGGGTCAGGCCCGCTGTGGTTCGGTCGGGCTCTTCTTCCCAACCTAAAGCAGGCCTTTACTTTGCAGGATCGAACAGATGTGCCTTTGCCATATCCAAATCTTGTAGCTAGGTTGACGCTTGGTGGTCTGTCCGGTTGTATTATTATTATTTTTTTGTAGTGGCTTTGATTTAACTGAATGGCTTACAAGGTCCTTTCAGGGGTCAACCACACTGTTGTGGGTCTGAGTCACATAGAGGCCAGATTGGGTAAGGATGTCAGATTTCCTTCCCTAAACATTAATGAATCAGATTTTTTTTTTTAATGATAGTCCCAGTAGTTTCATGGTCACCATTACTGAAGCTAGCTTTTTAATTCCAGATTTCTGTTCATTAACTGAATTCAAATTCTCCAGCTGTCATGATGGGAATAGAACTCATGTCTCCAGATTACTAGTCCAAGCCTCTGGATTGCTAGTCTAATAACATAACCACTATTCTACATAATAGACTTGGTCGCAAAATTAAAACCCATGAGAAATACATCAATCCACACTTCCCTGCATTAAATTTCATCTGCCATGTGCTTGTCCATTTCACCAGTCTGACCACGCCTTCCTGAAGTCTGCTACTATCCTTATTGTTAACTATATTTCCGAGTTCATGTCATCTCCAAATCTCAAAATTATGCTCTGTATACCCAAAGTTAGATCATTCATATAGATCAAAAAAGAGCAGTAGCTCCAATAGTGACCCCTGCAGAATACCACTGTACACTTCCATCCAGTCTGATAAACAAATCATTCACCACTACTCTCTGCTTCTGTCCCATAGCCAATTTTGTATCCACGCTGTCCCTTTAATCCCAGCTTTAATTTTGCCAACAAATTTATTATACGATGCTTGGACAAACACCTTTTGAAAGTCCATATACACAGAAACTGCACTGTCATTAACCCACTCTGTTACTTCAAAGAAATGGATAATGCAAGTATGATCAGTGGATCTTGGACTAGCTTTCAACCACTTTAAGGGTAAGGGGACTATAGATGTATTTTCAAGAATTAACCCCCTCCCCACTGCCCCAACTTTTAATCTGGTATTTTGCCTCTCCCAGGAGTTTACATGGCTATTGGTGGGTAGGGGGGGGGGGTGTCTAATCCTGAGGCTTCAGATATCACAACTGTGTGGGACAAGTAGGATGGGCCAGATGGTCGTTTCCTGCCCATCATTTCCATATGTTCACATCATCCTACACATAGAAAATATAAATTTACAATTTGTCTTCTGAAGCAATTTTATTTATTTTAATTATTTTTGTTAGTGCAAAATTCCAAACTACAGATCAAATTGCCAGAGGAAAGCAGTTGCATACAACTTGGCCATTCAGCTCAAGGCCCAAATATCCAAATAGCCATTTTTCTCCTGTAAATGTGTCTTAGTACGTTAAGTGCGGTGGGCAGGGTAAGTATTGCTATTTAACTGACTGGTATTCAAAAGCAGATAGAATAGTTCCGAGTGAGCAAAGTCCTCGTGGAAAGCCCAAAACTCAGTCAGTTGGGACTGAACAAGAGAACAGCTGAATGAGAATGACAACAGACAAACAGCTGCAGAGAAGAGTATAATAGCGAGGCCTTGCGAACCTGATGTCCAAATTAGTTACAAGTGATTGAAAGAAGATTCTACTGAATTCATGTTAAAACTTTACTGAAACCTGCTAGTTATTTTGGGCTGATCAAAATGTATATAAAATCTCACACTGTAATTACAGAATTTAGACCCAGCTCTTCTCTCAAGATTTTATTTCACTCATTTAAAACTGGACTAGTTGTTTTGACAACATTTAACAAAAACCCTGGCATTTACTCTGTGCCAGCTTGAAGTAAAAACAATGCCATCTATTTGTTATAGTTTTGCAGAGTTAGCTTTTCAAGGTCATAAGTGAGGTTTTCTGAGTTTCAATTTGCACAAATCACTTCAATTATACTGAAAAATTGCTTCACTTTAACACTGTGGTCACTAATATACTTATCAGGAAGGTTTTCAGCTAAGCTAATAGTTTAACTTTTGCTTGTGCAAAACTCTTAATTCATCATTTCAAATTGTACCCACTACTAACACTGACAGACCTGTAACTACCAGTAGCTCACCAAGCCTGGTGTTGCATAGTTTGAAATGCTCTTCTCTAACTGAAACCCAAGTTAAGACAAAATCTGTAACTGAACTGATATGAATTTCAAGTATACATGATACAAAATAAATTCAAAGGTGCACCATTTTGATTTGTTAAAATCCTGAGACAAAGCTGGCTTAATATTCATCTCTTTTGAACATATGCAGTGTTTCAACATACTGTCATTGGAAGTAATTAATAGCAATTTTTTTTTACTTTAGATAAACATACAAATTCCACTACTTTTTCATTAAATAGTAAATCCTGAACTACCAAATAGTTTTCTGTTAAATCAAAAGAATTAGCTTTACCCTTTTGACTTTGACACCCAGGTTTTCCTCAATTAGGTCAAAATCATCATCTTCCAGCCTGTCATCATAAGCTGCACATAGTAAGAAAACAATTGAAATATTTATATCACATTGTGGATATAATCTCTATAATGCATGTTTCTATATTTCATGAAGACTATTTAAAAAATGTTATTTCAGTAGAATATTCACAAGTATCTACTCAAATAGTTTGACATCATCACTGTCACCTTCCATGCAAGGGTATATTACACCCCCAAAAATCCTGAGAATGTTGACTGTCTCCTCCTTCCATTAAAATAGTCAAAATCAGGAATTTCTAGATTACAAGACAATATTTGCAGATATTTTTCAAAGGAGGAATCTTTATGGGAGACGTTTTTAAAAAAAATTCTATATTTAAAATTCTCCAACAGATGGTGCACATTCTTTGTGAATCAAGCAAATATATGTTACAACTATAAGCAAGAAAGAAAAATATCAATGTCTTAGCTTTGTAGTCTCTGAATTTCTACCATAGAAAAAGAAATGGATTTTAAAACTGACTTTTACGCTTTCTTTTCCTGGCGTTAGCATCGGAACCTCCAGAACCTTCACTGGCTCCATCATCCTCCTCCTCCTCCTCTTCCTCATCATCATCTTCTAAATCATCATTAATGAAGTCCTTTAAATTTCCCTGCTCATCCTGGTCATCTGCATTTTCATCCTCCTCCTCTTCTGGTGGGGTGAACACAAAAACTATAAGCATCTTGAAAATAAAGTTTAGATATCTAGCTCCTAAAACTGGAGCTGCATGCATTAAACCACGTACTTTTGAGAGTCTGACATGATGAGTTCTTCTTCTGCCGCCTTCACACCATGCCCACTTTCTCTGGCCAAGAGGCTTCCCTGTGCACACTGAATATTTTCTCCCATCTTCAAGATTCCTATTCCACCTTAACCCCTCCCCAGTATGTTCATTGCCAATTACATTAGTTGCGTCAGTTTCTCCACTTCCTTCACACAAATTGGTCTCACTCTGAGCTTGCAACACGCTCAACCCAAACATCGTTATCAAACCTGCTGATAAGGAAGGGGCTGTTGTTGTACCTCTATGTTCTGGAGGCTGAATGCCATCATCTCCTAGACCGACAATGGCCTCTTCTCTGGAGATCATCTCCCCACCCCCCCCCCCACCCGACCATGATCGTCATTTTAATGCAAACCCACTTCTACCTCCTCCCCAAGTGCCATAAAGAGGCCTACTTCAGTATAACCATTGTTTCAGCCTGTTCCTGCCCCAGGGAACGTATTTCTTCTCACCTCAACTTAAGCCTTCTCTCCTTGTTCAGTCTCTACCCAACTACATTCGTATCTTTTCTGATGCCTGTCATCACTTCAACCAATTACAATTTCCTGGCCTTAAACCTCTCCTCTGCACTGGTCATAACATATACAGTTCCCCTACACCTCCAGCCTGCAATCCCTCTGCTTCTTCTTTCAACAGTTGTTTACCTGTCTCCATTCATTATCACCTTCCTCACACTGAATGAATTTTTAAGTAAAAGTTAATCACTTCTTCCAAGTGCAGAAGGCACCTGAGAATACCACCACATCCAAGTTTCCCTCCAAGTCATACGCCATCCTGATTTGGAAATATACTGCTGTTCCTTCATTGTTGCAGGGTCAAAATCCTGGAACTCCCTAACTACCATTGCTGTGGGAGTAACTTCAACATACAGACTACAACAGTTCAAGAAGTCAGATCACTATCACCTTCTCAAGGGCATTTAGAGAAGGACAATACAGTTGCACTGTGTAATGCTCAATATATTATTCTGTTGTGAAATGTAATTGAGGGCCACATACTATTTGGAAATCTAAAGCTTAAATGGGGTAGAGAGGCAAAGAGATCTAGCGGTACAGATACACAAATCACTAAAAATAGCAATGCAGGTTAATAAGGCCATTAAAAAGCAAACACAGCACTGAGGTTCATTTCTAGAGAGTTGGAATTGAAAAACAGAAATAATAAATTTGTGTAGAGCCTTGATTAGGCCATTACAGTACTATGCAGAGTTCTGGTCGCCATATTATAAAAATTATAGAGGTACTGGAGAAGGTAGAACTCAGAGGTTGTACATGTCAGGAAAGTTTAACAGGCTGGAGCTCTTGACTCCAGAAAAGGGAAGGCTGAGGAATGACCTAATAATACATAATTAAGATTATGAAAAAGAGCTGATAGGGTAGATGTAGAGAAATGTTACCACTTGTGGGGAAGACCATAACTAGGGGCCATAAATACAAGATAGTCACGAATAAATCCAATGAGAAATTTAGGAGAAACAGTGTTTATCCAGAGAGTGATTAGAATGTGGAAATTGTTACCACAAGTAATACTTGAGCTAAACAGCATAAATATATTTGAGAGAAAGCTAGATAAACATATGCTTATTTAAAAGATAACAGAAAGGATTCGGTCATGCTGAAAGTTAGATGAAGAGGAATGTGAGGAGGCTGGTGTGGAACATAAGCACCAGCACGAATCCATTGGGCCAAAAGGCCTGTATCTATGCTTTACATGCTACGTAAAAATTTGGTAATTTAAGGCCGGGCATCAGAAAAGTGACTTCAAAAGCTAACAGGTTTATCATGAGAACCAAAATGCTTCACTAGCGTCCTCCAGGCAGGAATTTGCCATCCCTACCCGAAACTTCATGTATAAAATGAACAACAGCATAATGGTTATGTAACTAGACTAGTAACACAAAGAACAGCCAGGCGCTGCACAAATGACTACTGGCAACACCTATGCAGTCATATTCAGCTGGCCTCAGACACGGGAAACATCAGAGGAATGTATGATGGCATTAAGACAGCTTTTGGGCCAACCATCAAGAAGATCGTCCACTCAAATCTAAATCAGGGGACACAATCACTGACCAATGCAAGCAAATGGACCGCTGGGTTGAGCACTACCTAAAACTGTACTCCAGGGAGAAAGTTGTCACTGAGACTGCCCTCAATGCAGCCCAGCCTCTACCAGTCATGGATGAGCAGGACGTACAGCCAACAAAATCGGAACTCAGTGATGCCGTTGATTCTCTAGCCAGCAGAAAAGCCCCTGGGAAGGACGGCATTACCCCTGAAATAATCAAGAGTGCCAAGCCTGCTATACTCTCAGCACTACATGAACTGCTTTGCCTGTGCTGGGACGTGGCAGCAGTACCTCAGGACATGCGCAATGCCAATATCATCACTCTCTATAAAAACAAAGGTGACCGCGGTGACTGCAACAATTATCGTGGAATCTCCCTGCTCAGCATAGTGGGGAAAGTCTTTGCTCGAGTCGCTTTAAACAGGCTCCAGAAGCTGGCTGAGCGCGTCTACCCTGAGGCACAGTGTGGCTTTCGTGCAGAGAGATCGACCATTGACATGCTGTTCTCCCTTCGTCAGATACAGGAGAAATGCCTCGAACAACAGATGCCCCTCTACATTGCTTTCATTGATCTCACCAAAGCCTTTGACCTCGTCAGCAGACGTGGTCTCTTCAGACTACTAGAAAAGATCAGATGTCCACCAAAGCTACTAAGTATCACCTCATTCCATGACAACATAAAAGGCACAATTCAGCATAGCAGCACCTCATCAGACCCCTTTCCTATCCTGAGTGGCGTGAAACAGGGCTGTGTTCTCGCACCCACACTGTTTGGGATTTCCTTCTCCCTGCTGCTCTCACATGCGTTCAAGTCTTCAGAAGAAGGAATTTTCCTCCACACAAGATCAGATGGCAGGTTGTTCAACCTTCCCCGTCCAAGAGTGAAGACCAAAGTACGGAAAGTCCTCATCAGGGAACTCCTCTTTGCTAACGATGCTGCATTAACAACTCACACTGAAGAGTGTCTGCAGAGACTCATTGACAGGATTGCGGCTGCCTGCAACGAATTTGGCCGAACCATCAGCCTCAAGAAAACGAACATCATGGGACAGGACGTCAGAAATGCTCCATCCATCAATATCGGCGACCATGCTCTGGAAGTGGTTCAAGAGTTCACCTACCTAGGCTCAACTATCACCAGTAACATGTCTCTCAATGCAGAAATCAACAAGCGCATGGGAAAGGCTTCCACTGCTATGTCCAGACTGGCCAAGAGAGTGTGAGAAAATGGCGCACTGACACGGAACACAAAAGTCCGAGTGTATCAAGCTTGTGTCCTCAGTACCTTGCTCTATGGCAGTGAGGCCTGGACGACGTATGTCAGCCAAGAGCGACGTCTCAATTCATTCCATCTTCGCTGCCTCCGGAGAATACTTGGCATCAGGTGACAGGACCGTATCTCCAGCACAGAAGTCCTCGAGGCAGCCAACATCCTCAGCTTACACACACTACTGAGTCAGCGGCGCTTGAGATGGCTTGGCCATGTGAGCCGCATGGAAGATGGCTGGATCCCCAAAGACACATTGTACAACCAGCTCGCCACTGGTATCAGACCCACTGGCCGTCCATGTCTCCGCTTTAAAGACGTCTGCAAAAGCGACATGAAGTCCTGTGACATTGATCACAAGTCGTGGGAGTCAGTTGCCAGTGATCACCAAAGCTGGCGGGCAGCCATAAAGGCGGGGCTAAAGTGTGGCGAGTCGAAGAGACTTAGCAGTTGGCAGGAAAAAAGACAGAAGCGCAAGGCGAGAGCCAACTGTGTAACAGCCCCGACAAACAAATTTTTCTGCAGCACCTGTGGAAGAGTCTGTCACTCTAGAATTGGCCTTTATAGCCACTCCAGATGCAGCTCCACAAACCACTGACCACCTCCAGGCGCTTACCCATTGTCTCTCGAGACTAGGAGGCCAAAGAAGAAGAAGAATCCAGAGATCTGGATGAATGCTCCGGAGAAATGAATTCAACTCCCATCATGGAAGCTGGGGAATTTGAATTCATTTAGTTAAATAAATCTGGAATTAAAAGCTACAATTGGTGATGGTCAAACTATCGGATTGGAGTAAAAAATCTCTCCAGTTTACGATTGCCCTTTAGAGACGGAAATCTACCATCATATTAAGTCTGGCCTACATGTGACTCCAGATTCACAGCAATGTGGTTGACTCTTAACTGTCCTCTGAAATGGCCTAGCAAACCACTCAGTTGTATCAAATCACTACAAAACAATGTGAAAAATAAAACCCGACGAACCATCCAACATCGATCTAGGCACCAGATATGACAAAGGCACACCCTGCCCAGAGGGCCCTGCAAAGTCCTCCACACTAACATCTGGGGACCTGTGCCAAAACTGGAAAAGCAGTCTCACAGACTAATCAACAGTCTGACATGGTCATACTCACAGAATCATACCTGTTAGCCAATAGTCCAGACTCCTCAACCACCACCCGTAGATATGTCCTGTCCCACTGGCAGGACAGACCCACCAGATGTGGTGGCACAATGGGATACAGTCAGGGGGGAGTCCTCTTGGGAGTCCTCAACATTTACAGTGGACTTCACAAAGGTCTAACAAAGGCAAGGAAACCTCCTGTTTAAAACCTCTACAGCCCTCCCTCAAGCAATAAATTAGCATTCCTCCATTTGGAAGCACCATGTAGCAAGGGCACAGAATGTAGTGAACGTCCAACACCAAGACTGGCTCAGTAGCACCGCTACTGACCAAGCTAGGCAAGTCCTGAAGGACATATCTGCCAGACCAGACTTGCAGGTGGTGGCGAGAGAGCCAAAACAATGAAAAAATGTACCCTACCTTGTCCTCACCAATCTAGATGTATCTATCCAGGACAGTACTGATAGGCGTGACCACCGCACAGTCCTTACGGAGATGAATTCTTGTCTTCACACTGAGGACACCCTCTATTGTGTTGCGTGGCACAACCAACATGTTAACTGGGATAGATTCAGAGCAGATCTAGCAGCTCAAAACTGGGCATCCATGAGGCGCAGTCGCCCATCAGCAGCAGAATTGAATTCCACCACAATCTGTAACCTCATGGTCCGGCATATCCCTCACTCTACTGTTACTATCAAGCCAGGGGACCATCCCTGGTTCACTGAGGAGAGCTAGAGAGCATGCCAGAAGGAGCACCAGATATATATAAAAATGAGATGCCAACCTGGTGAAGTTACAACACAGGACTACATGCACACTAAACAATGGAAGTAGCATGCTATAGACAGAGCTAAGTGATGCCACAACCAACAGAACAGATCAGAGCTCTGCAGTCCTGCCGCATCTAGTCATGAATTGTGGTGGACTATTAAACAACTAATGGAAGGAGGAGGGTTCATGAACAACCCCATCCTCAATGATGACAGAGCCCATCATGTCAATGCAAAAGACAAGGCTGAAGCATTTGCAACTATCTTCAGTCAGAAATACCGAGTGGATGATCCATCTCAACCTCCTCCTGAGCTCCCCAGCTTCATAGATGCCAGTCTTGAGCCAATTCAATTCACTCAATGTGATATCAAGAAACGGCTGAGCACACTGGATACAGCAAAGGCTATTGGTCCCAACAATATCCCAATTGTAATGCTGAAGACTTCTGCTCCAGGACCAGCCGCACCCCTTGCCAAGCCAGTACAGCAACAACACTGGCATCTACCCAAAAAAAAAAGCAAAATTGCCCACGTGTCCTATCCACAAAAAGGACAAATTCAATCTGGCCAATCACTGCCCCATCAGTCAACTCTCAATTATCAGCAAACTGATGGAAGGCGTCATCAACAGTGCTATCAACTGGCACTTACTCACCAAAACTGAGATTGATAGATTTTTAAAGAAGATAATGAGTATCAAAGAATAAGAAAAAAATGGATAAACAGTGTTAAGGCACATATAGCCGTGATCTATCGGAATGGTGGAACAGACTCAATGGGCTGAATTGCTTACTCCAATGCTTTCAACAAAATCTGGTTGTACAAAATCCAATCCCAATCACATGACTTTGTCACCAAATCCACGAACACGAATTTCAGAAAAACAGGCTGTATATACTGTGAAAACTTTTGAATATTTTTGACATGAACATGTGGATCATTGTAATACTGCACACAGATATCAAGTAGCATCATCCAAAACCAGCATACAGACATATCACAGACAGAAAGAACCCACGTGTTTGTATTTACATTTTGTTTTCACCATTTCACTCAGTAAAACATAATAAATATTAATATACATGTTTGGAAACTGGATTTCAGAACAGCTTTGTTGCTCAATGCCCAGTATCACCAGTACTTACAAAAAGCTGCCTTTAACTAGGTCGAGTGACCATTTTATTTGTCATCCTGGAGAAAATGGCTCTATTTCCATAATTCAACTAACCTTTACAATAAGTGAAAGCATATATTATAGATATTAATATTGAACAGGTCACTTTCAGTACACTTAAAGTATTAGCTTAGCTCTATTACATTATGATTCCTTGAGTCAGAGGACTGTGCTATGAACTTAAAACAGACAGTCGGAAGTGCACCTATTGATTGAGATGCCAAATTGAGTCCTCAGTCTCCATCAGCCCTTTCAGGTGGGCATAGCTGATCTCAATGTTATTTGAAGAGCAGGAAGCTCAACAATCGTCTGTCAGCCACCATCAAAACATAAACTGTGATTTATTTGCTATTTGTAGAACCTTACGTGCAAATTGGTTGATATTTGTCTACACAACAGTAACTTTTCAAAAGTTATCAGTTGTATAACTTTGAAATATCCTGAGGATGTGATAATGCGCTATGCAAATAAAACATCTTTCTTACACGATGCCCCAGATAAGGATGTGTGCTTTAATCTTATATTAACCAAATTCCAAATCTTCTTTACATGGAAAATAAAGAAAATTAGGTCACCTGTCCCTCACATTACCCTTGTGCAGCTTCCAGAGACTGGTTAATTGTTTACAATGGAGAACATATAGGTTCGTGTTTATGCTGTAATACCGTTCCACATACCATCGTCATCTTCCATGAATTTCTTGGACTTCTTCTGCACTACTGTTCCTTCTTCATTGTACTCTTCCTCAGACTCCTCAGCTTCACTCTCCACAAAGTCAGACATGTTTGCAGCCCCTGCACAGTGAAAGGAGGGAGCGGTTTAAGTGAAACACAACATTTACATGTCATCCACAGTAATATAGAACCGAACAAAAATCTTAATTTGACCAGTTAAAAGAGTGTTCACTAAACGGATGACAAAATCTAAATTATGTAACATTTTATTAAGACGATAAAATGTGCGTGTTCGCTGCGAAGGAAGGAAGGTTTAAATTTCTTCAGATTTTAAATTACATAATGGAACTGCGTTTAAGAATGTGCCTTTCTGATATTTTAAGGTAATGAGTGCGGTGGTGGTGTAGAATCACAAGGAGGCCTGCCTTACGATCTGGCCTGCGCAATCCTCATGATAATTATATGCACAAGGGGGTCAACTGAGGAATAAACGGATCAGAAGCAGTGGAATGGACATGGCCTGAAGTCTTTTCTGGGATAGGATTCGGCGCTGGGAGGACTTGCGGCCTAGTGCGGGTGTCAGAGCCTCCAGCAGAGTGCGAAAGCAGCAGAACCCCGCTTGAACAACACAGATCGTCGCACCGGCAGCGCGGGAACAGTTTACAGAAACAATCGATTGTTGTAAAAAAACGCAAACGGGAATCAGCACCTCACTAAGATCTTTTAAAAAAAGCCCAAATGCCCGATAATCCTGAGAAAGGAGAATCCAATTAACGATGCGGAGCCAGCACGGAAATGCTTTAAAAATGGCTGCCCGTGTGCATCCACCAAACCCCCACCCGGCACCTTCACTCCCCTCCATCCAGTTCCGGGACAGGACACAAACACCAAAATACATTGAATGAATCACTGGACTCCAAGCGCCACCTACACGTCAGTTCAACCAGCTCTCACTCATTGTAACAATGTATGTCACCTAAATAAGAGTGTATTAAATATTTACAGCACAAGTCATGTTATGGGCTCCCATAAAATAGGCAGTTTCACAGTGAGTTAAGAGTCTAAACTAAATGCATCAGTTAGGTGGCACAAGCCCAGTATGAAAGTTTTTTTTTGGAACCTGTATCACTAGAATGGACCAGAACTTTCCCCAACTATGGATAGTGTTAGGCCTGAGATTGGAGCCACTCACAACAGCATGACGAAGATTGGGAATCCACATCCCATCACTTTGGCACAGCATATTGATGCTGCATTGTTGCATTCTCCACCTCTCCCATCACATCTAATTAGTAGTTATAATCCAATACTGTAATGTTACCAGTCAAACTATAGCATTAATCATCATATAAACTAAAACGTTAATTAAAAGCTTTCTAACATAACCAATTGATTAGATATTTTAATCCTCTGACACATTTAATTGCATTGTGCTAAAGCAATTGAATTTAGAAGTTATACAAAGTTCATTCAGAAAGCCATTTTAATATCCATAATATCTAGGGTGCAATGATTTCTTATACAAATATTTTCTACATATTCTAATTTTTGATCAACAACTTGCATTTATATAGCAGTTTTAATGAGGAAAAGGGTTCAACGGTGTTCAGTAGTAGCATAATTAGACAAAAACTGGCACCACATCAAACAATGAGATTTTTTTTTGTTCATGGGATGTGAGCATTGCTTGCAAACCCAGCGTTTATTACCCCATCCCATATTGCTCTTGAGAAGGACTACTAGAGGCAGATCAAGAACACACTCACATTACTAGAATCTTATTGGAAGCAAGTATTCAAAAATACAAACAAGATATTAAAAGAACTAAAATTATAAATGTACTAATTTAATAATTTTCAATAACCAAGAGAATATGCAGACCACAGTTCATGAAAGACATATGGATGAAAATGGAATAGTGTAGGTCAGATGGTTTCACAGGTCGGCGCAACATTGAGGGCCGAAGGGCCTGTACTGCGCTGTAATGTTCTATGTTCTATGATGGCCTGCATAATGTGTTTTTTATTCCACAAATAAAGCAATACTATAAATCATGTGTTTTAGATTCCCCAACCAGTGGAAATAATCTCTCAGTGTCTACTCTATCCAGTCCCTTCAGAATCTTAAATAAAAACAAGAAATGCTGGAAATACTCAGCAGGTCTGGTAGCATCTCTGGAGACAGAAGCAGAGTTAACGTTTCAGGTCAGTGACCCTTCATCAGAACTGGCAAATATTAGAAATGTAATAGGTTTTAAGCAAATAAAGAGGGGCTGGGGCAACAGAGAACAAAAGAGAAGCTGTTGATAGGAGAAGGTCACAGAGAATAACTGACCAGATGGTCATGAAGCAAAGGCAAATGGTATGTTAATGCTGTGCTGAAAGACAGAGTCTTAGTGCAGAGAGGGTGTTAATTGACAGAAAAATGAACAGCCCTGACCCAAAGCACAAACATGAAAAAAAACCAGTGGGTAGGCACAGTAGAAACAAACTAAAATAAAATAAACAAATAAAAAAGGAAAAAGAAAAAATACGAAAAAGAAAATAAAAAGGGGGGGGGGGGCCGTCATGCTCTGAAATTATGTTTCAATGAGATTGCCTCTCATTCGTCTAAACCCCAGGAGAGTACAGGCACAATTTACTCAGTCTCTCATCATAGGACAATCCCCCTCACCACAGGAACCAATTTAGTGAACCTTAGTTGTACCGCCTCCAAGGCAAGTACATCCTTTCATAACTATGGAGACCAAAACTGCACACAATACTCCAGATGTGGTGTCACCAAAACCGTTTACAAGTGTAGCAAGACTTCTTTATTCCTGTACTCCAACCCCCTTTCAAGAAAGGCCAACAGGCCACTTGCCTTCCTAATTGCTTGCTGTACCTGCATGATAACTTTCTGCGTTCCTTGTACAAGCACCCCCATGTGACCCGACTCAAATCTAAACACAAGCAGCTGCACTGAAACCTTTCTTCCAGATCTCAAAGCCTACCATTTAAAAAAACATTTTTAAATAGTATCTACGTGAAATTCATGATTTAAAGATGGCTGTTTAAATGGTAGGCTCTGAAGTCTGGAAGAGGTTTCAGCACAGCTGCTTGAAGTTGTGTTTGGAGGTTTGAGTCGGGTCGCGGATCTGCAATTTTCGCGCTGACACATTCTGTTGCTGAGACTGGCTGTTATGTGCAGGTCATGGCTTTCGATATCCCTGGTCGCACATGCAACTACAACATCATTGTAAAGTGGTTTGGGATGAATGTGATATATTTCAAGAATCAGCAGCATTCCCATGTCTGATAACCAAGTGCACCCAAACAGTACTTACTGCGAAGTTCCCGAGAAGTGTCCCTCAACCCACCAAATATTTGGGTCTGCTGCAGCCCGTGGGAAGCCATGCCTCAAAATGAACCAAAGCTCTGCATCTCTCCCACAAACTAGCCAGAAATCCCCGCAAAAAAAATCCAGGTGGCTGGATACTTTAAAAGCTAAATTACTCACTGCCAACCTACCGACGCATATTTGCGGTAACAATAGAAAATCAAGCCAAAGCCAATTTTGCGGTCAATGATGAATACTCGCACGAGGTCAAAAGGCAGAGCCAACGTTATGGTGGTGCAGACTTTCTGGAAAAAAAATAATCCTATGATTCAGGCTCGTATGCATTAGCCAATGAAAATTTATTGCTCAAACACCTATATTACCAATGTTTTTTTCCCAAAAATATACTTTATTCATAAAAATCTGTAAAAAATACATTACAAAATAGTTCAAAACAGCACCAAGTTGACATTCCAAAAAGTGTAAAGGAAATCAGTTTTCTTCAATACAGGAGTGAGTTGCCTCACAACCCTTCCATTCCATTTTACAAGCCATGTACATTTTCCAGCAAACCCATATTTGGTATATACAGCCTGAGGGGTTTCCCATGGGTCCAGCCCCTCAGTTCACTTTGGTGGGAGAACCTTACACAGTGGTCTTTCCCCATTGAGCCTTTGCAGTGGCTGCCCCGAGCTTTAGTGCGTCCCTCAGCACATAGTCGTGGACCCATACTTCCCAGCCCCATACAGAACTGGAGGTTGTGGCAGAGCCCCCCATGCCTCTATGGAAGCCCTGACCCATTTCCATTTCCCAGAACGCCCAGTGCTAGGAACTTAAGAGCAAAAGGTTGAAAGCGAAGGCGACAGCCCTCCAGGAAAAGGTAGAGGATCTTATAATGCTTAATCACCCCTCCAAGAGGAAATTCTTCTCGCCTTTGGCCAGGGTAATTTATTTGTTTATAGAGCTGCATGTTTCATTTTACATGCCATTTCTCTTCCAGTGCTGACTAACGCAGCATTCCCTCCAGTCTGGAAAAGATGATAGATCTGGTACGGTTCACAATAAGTGTCCCCCACAACATTAAATACTGTTCCTTTTGCTTCCTTGTTGCAGCATTTAGACCACACCAGCCTCTCAATGTGGCTACGCAGCCCAGGCCCTCCAGGCCGCATGTCCAACTGTAGGCCAGGATCACGCCTCTCCTTCATTGTCCAGGCCAAAAGTGCAATAGTTTTGAATTTGTGTAGACATGTATTTCAACTTACACAATAAAATTTGTTCAGCTTTACTCAAACTTGTGATCTCAGAGTGTTTTTTCCTGGCTGATGATTTTGCTAGATTTGATATATCATGTCCATACTTCACTGAATGAACACCACGATACAGCACTACAAAATGGGCAATATTAACATAATGGGTTTATATCATCGTTCAAACTGTTCCGACTGGGATATTCAACTTGTCTAATTGCTAGGACAGTCCAACTGGTAAATATCACCTGAACTGGTGGTTCAACTGGTACATGCCCACAGTTCAACTGGTGAAAATCCCACGTTCTACTGGTTACCAGCACACAGTCAAACTGGTGAAGTGCATTTCATTTCCCAGTTGGCAACTGGTTAGTGAACTGGTATGAGTACAACTGGAAACACCTTCTGGGGGAAAAGAAAATCAACGTTGTGTAATGCTGAAATTATTCTTTTTCTAACTCTTGTGTTATACAATTAAGATATTTGTATAAATTAAATATGTGTATACTTCATTGTGGCTTCAACTCATAAGTAATGAAAAAGTGATTTAAACTTCATGGATAGCAGAGGAAAGTTCAATTTTCATTTTATGTGTAATAAAGGAAAAGAAAAGACAAAATCAAACAATTGTTGGCACCTTGCTTTTAGGTTACTTGAATACTGTTGGAAGTTGAGGCTGCCAATGATGACTTCCTGTGGTCTGCAGATTTGTAAGCGCATGCAGATAGAACAGCTCAGCAATGCACTTCCTAATTGCTGCAGGTGATGCAATGCCTTGAACAGCTGACTCCCCGATGACTTCTTGGTTTGAGGGCTCTCCGCTTCTTCCTTGAACAGAGGCCCAACCAGTCCCCATCCACCACCACCCTCCTCCACCTGGCTGAACTTGTTCTCACATTGAACAACTTCTCCTTCAACTCCACTCACTTCCTTCAAGTAAAAGGGGTTGCTATGGGTACCCGCATGGGTCCTAGTTATGCCGGTCTTTTTGTGGGATATGTCGAACATTCCTTGTTCCAGTCCTACTCAGACCCGCTCCCTCACCTCTTTTTCCGGTACATTGATGACTGTATCGGTGCCGTTTCCTGCTCCCACCCCGAACTGGAAAACTTTATCAACTTTGCTTCTAATTTCCACCCTTCTCTCACCTTTACACTTTCCTTCTCTTCCTCGACTTCTCTGTTTCCATCTCTGGGGATAGGCTGTCTACTAATATTCATTCTAAGCCAACCGATTCCCACAGCTATCTCGACTACACTTCTTCACACCCTGCCTCCTGTAAGGACTCCATTCCATTCTCCCAGTTTCTCTGTCTCCGACGCATCTGCTCTGATGATGCTCCCTTCCACGACAGCGCTTCTGATATGTCTTCCTTTTTCCTCAAACGAGGATTCCCCCCAACTGTGGTTGACAGGGCCCTCAACTGTGTCCGGCCCATTTCCCGCACCTCTACCCTCACCCCTTCCCCTCTCTCCCAGAACCACGACAGGGTTCTCCTCGTCCTTACTTTCCACCCCACCAGCCTCCACATCCAAAGGATCGTCCTCTGCCATTTCCGCCACGTCCAGCATGGTGCCACTACCAAACGCATCTTCCCCTCCCCTCCCTTGTCAGCATTCCAAAGGGATCATTCCCTCAGTGACACCCTAGTTCACTCCTCCAACACCTTGTCCCCTTCCCATGCAATCCTCAATACTGGGGAGACCAAACGCAGATTGGGTGACCACTTTGTGGAGCACCTCCGCTCAGTCTGAAAGCATGACCCCGAGCTTTCGGTTGCTTGCCATTTCAACACTCCTCCCTGCTCTCATGCCCACCTCTCTGTCCTGGGTTGGCTGCAGTGTTCCAGTGAACATCAACGCAACCTTGAGGAACAACATCTTATCTACCGATTAAGCATGCTACAGCCAGCTGGACTGAACACTGAGTTCAATAATTTCAGAGCATGAACGGCCCCCTCCTTTTTATTTTGTTATTTTTTCTTTTTTCTTTTTTCTTTTTCTTTTAGTTTGTTTCATCATTCATTTTTTTACCTTGTGCCTGCCCACTTTTTTTCATGTTTGTGCATTGGCCCAGGACTGTTCATTTTTCTGTCAATTAACACCATCTCTGCACTAATGCTTTGTCTTTCAGCGCACCATTAACATCCATTCGCCTTGCTACATGACCTTCGGGTCAGTTATTCTCTGTGACCCTGTCCTATCAACACCTTCACTTTTGTTATCTCTTTTCCCAGCCCTGCTTTATTTGCTTAAAACCTATTACATTTCTAACCTTTGCCAGTTCTGATGAAAGGTCACTGACCTGAAACGTTAACTCTGCTTCTGTCACCGCAGATTCTGCCAGACCTGCTGAGTATTTCCAGCGTTTCTGTTTTTTTATTATCTCTTGGTCCTCCCCTCCTGTCCGTGGCGCTATACGTGTTGGTCCTCCCCTCCTCTCGGTGGCGCTGTAGGAGAGGGTTCTCCTCTCCTGTCTGTGGCCCTGTACGAGCTGGTCCTCCCCTCCTGCGAGTGTCGCTGTTCGAGCTGGTCCTCCCCCGCTGCGAGTGTCGCTGTTCGAGCTGGTCCTCCCCTCCTGCGAGTGGCGCTGTTCCAGCTGGTCTTCCCCTCCTGCGAGTGTCGCTGTTTGAGCTGGTTCTCCCCTCCTGCCTGTGGCGCTGTAGTCGGCAGTGATTTTATTTTCCGGGGGGGGTTTATCTTGCTGCTGGCTGGCTGGGCTGACGTTGCTTGCCACCCGGTCGTGGCTGAAGGGGAAAAATGAGCGTCCGGTTGAATGAGGTTTCGCTGCTGTTGCGGCTCTTGATTTTTTCCTGTTTTTGGGGGTGCGGCATCCTGGGCACGTCCGAGTTGAGCTACGTAACTTGCGGCTCGGTGATCAAATTATTAAATACGCGGCACGACGTGCGCTTGCACTCGCATGATGTGAAGTACGGCTCGGGTAAGCGTGGAGCCAGGATCGTTGGGGTCGGGGTAGGTGGGGGGTGGGGGGAAGGGTGGAGAGAGCAGGGATTGTGGTATGATTGCCTTTAAGATTGATATCCCCTTAAACTGTTAGAATGCTAATGACCAAATACTAACAGGTAGTCACAGTTGCAGAGTCAGAGGACAAGTTTTAAGCAAAAGAACAGCAGCAATATGAATACCAAATTTCCCAGCATGAACTGAAAGGCCATTGATATCTTATCGGAGTTCAAACTTTTCAAACAGAGAATGCAGTTATGCTTCACCGAACAAGAAATTGTAGAACCATAAAAACAGACTGTAACAATACTGGTAGCAGTTGGAAATGAGGCATTACACAGAATCAACATCTCTGGACAGTCTGATGAGGATCAGAAAGATCCCGCAAAGATGTGGAAAGTGCTCGAAGATCAGCTCTGATTATGAGTGAATTTTAGAATTCACCGCCTGGAACTGATGTCCTACGGGCAATAGCCACAAAATCAACAGACCAGTTTGTCAGTAGACGCCGTAGTAGTAAGGACAATGATGCGACTTCTCAGAAACTGAGCTGTCGGACCGAATAATGGAACTAGCAATTGTACTGACATTCAATTAAGCGTTTTGTAAAGACTTCTTGGGTGGGGAGAAACAAAGGTCACAGCATTGATGCACTGCTGGAAGATGGCAGGAAATACAAAACCATTGTAGCTGGACAACTGATATCCTGGGGGAGTATTTGCTAGAGTGGTTGGGGCAGGTTTAAACTAAAATGGCAGGGGGATGGGAACCTTTGCAAGAAGTCAGAGGAGGGAGGGATCAAAGACAAGAACCAAAGACAGTAAGGGGGATAAGAAAAGTGATAAGCAGAGAAATCAAGGGCCAAAATCAAACAGGGCCACAGTGAAAAATAGTGGGAAGGGGACAAGTAATGTTAAAAAGGCAAGCCTTAAGGCTTTGTGCCTTAACACGTGGAGCATTTGCAATAAAGTGGATGAATTAATAGCGCAAATAGATGTAAACGGGTATGATATAGTCGGGATTATTCAGACTACTAGAAAAGATCGGATGTCCACCAAAGCTACTAAGTATCATCACTTCATTCCATGACAATATGAAAGGCACAATTCAGCATAGCGGCACCTCATCAGACCTCTTTCCTATCCTGAGTGGCGTCAAACAGGGCTGTGTTCTCGCACCTACACTGTTTGGGATCTTCTTGTCCCTGCTGCTCTCTCATGCGTTCAAGTCTTCAGAAGAAGGAATTTTCCTCCACACAAGATCAGGTGGTATGTTGTTCAACCTTGCCTGTCTAAGAGTGAAGACCAAAGTACGGAAAGTTATCATCAGGGAACTCCTCTTTGCTGACGCTGCATTAACATCTCACACTGAAGAGTGTCTGCAGAGACTCATCGACAGGTTTGCGGCTGCCTGCAACGAATTTGGCCTAACCATCAGCCTCAAGAAAACGAACATCATGGGATAGGACGTCAGAAATGCTCCATCCATCAATATCGGCGACCACCATCTGGAAGTGGTTCAAGAGTTCACCTACCTAGGCTCAACTATCACCAGTAACCTGTCTCTCGATGCAGAAATCAGCAAGCGCATGGGAAAGGTTTCCACTGCTATGTCCAGACTGGCCAAGAAAGTGTGGGAAAATGGCGCACTGACACGGAACACAAAAGTCTGAGTGTATCAGGCCTGTGTCCTCAGTACCTCGCTCTACGGCAGCGAGGCCTGGACAACGTATGTCAGCCAAGAGCGACGTCTCAATACATTCCATCTTTGCTGCCTCCGGAGAATACTTGGCATCAGGTGGCAGGACCGTATCTCCAACACAGAAGTCCTCGAGGCGACCAACATCCCCAGCATTTCCACCCTACTGAGCCAGGGGCGCTTGAGATGGCTTGGCCATGTGAGCCGCATGAAAGATGACAGGATCCCCAAGGACACATTGTACAGCGAGCTCGTCACTGGTATCAGACCCACCGGCCATCCATGTCTCCGCTTTAAAGATGTCTGCAAACGCGACATGAAGTCCTGTGACATTGATCACAAGTCGTGGAGTCAGTTGCCAGTGATCGCCAGAGCTGGCGGGCAGCCATAAAGGTGGGGCTAAAGAGTGGCGAGTCGAAGAGACTTAGCAGTTGGCAGGAAAAAAGACAGAAGCGCTAGGGGAGAGCCAACTGTGTAACAGCCCAGACAACCAATTTTATCTGCAGCGCCTGTGGAAGAGTCTGTCACTCTAGTATTGGCCTTTATAGCCACTCCAGGCGCTGCTTCACAAACCACTGACCTGCTCCAGGCGCTTACCCATTGTCTCTGGAGACGAAGACATGGCTGCAAGGTGACCAGGGATGGGAAATGAACATCCAGGGGTATTCAGTATTTAGGGAGGACAGGCAAAAGGCGGTGGAGTTGCATTGCTGGTTAAAGAGGAAATTAATGCAATAGTGAGGAAAAATATTAGCTTTGACTATGTGGAATCTGTATGGGTAGAGCTGAGAAACACTAAGGGGCAAAAAACATTAGTGGGGGTTGTATAGCGACCACCAAACTGTCGTGGTGATGTTGGGAATGGCATTAAACAGGAAATTAGAGATGCATGCGATAAAGGATCATCTGTAATTATGGGTGGCTTTAATCTGCATATAGATTGGGCAAGTCAAATTAGTCACAATACCGTAGAGGAGGAATTCTTGTAGTGTATACGGGATGATTTTCTGGACCAATACGTTGAGGAACCAACTAGGGAACAGGCCATAATAAAAGCAAAATACTGCGGATTCTGGAAATCTGAAATAAAAACAAATACTGGAAATACTCAGCAGGTCTGGCAGCATCTGTGGAGAGAGAAGCAGAGTTGACGTTTCAGGTCAGTGACCCTTCTTCAGAACTGGCAAATATTAGAAATGTGAAAGGTTATAAGCAAGTAAAGTGGGGGTGGGGCAAGAGATAACAAAGGAGAAGGTGTAGATAGGACAAGGTCACAGAATAGCTGACCAGAAGGTCGTGGAGCAAAGACAAACAATCTATTAATGGTGTGTTGAAAGACAAAGCATTAGTATAGATAGGGCGTTAACGGACTGAAAATTGAACAGCTGCAAGTACAAACATGAAAAAAAACGGTGGGTAAGCAAACTGAACAAACTAAGATGAAATAAAATAAAGTAAACACATAAAATATATATAAAAAAAGAAAAAAATAACAAAAAATCAAAGTAAAATGGGGGGCTTGTCATGCTCTGAAATGATTGAACTCAATGTTCAGTCCGGCAAACAGGACTGTCTGGCAGACCAATTGTGTCAGCCTGCTCCTGCTCCAGTGAACTTATTTCTTCCTATCTTGACTCTATCTTTTCTCCGCTGGTCCAGTGTCTTCCCACTTATATCCGTGATTCTTCTGACGCCCTACATCATTTTGACAATTTCCAGTTTCCTGGCCCCAACCGCCTCCTCTTCACTATGGACATCCAATCTCTCTGCACCTCCATCCTCCACCAGGACGGTTTGAGGGCTCTCCGCTTCTTCCTTGAACAGAGGCCCAACCAGTCCCCATCCACCACCACCCTCCTCCGCCTGGCTGAACAACTTCTCACATTGAACAACTTCTCCTTCCATTCACTTCCTTCAAGTAAAAGGTGTTGCTATGAGTACCCGCATGGGTCCTAGTTGGCCTGTCTTTTTGTGGGATATGTCGAACATTCCTTGTTCCAGTCCTACTCAGGCCCCCTCCCTCTCCTCTTTTTCCAGTACATTGATGACTGTATCGGTGCCGTTTCCTGCTCCGGCCCCGAACTGGAAAACTTTAACAACTTTGCTTCCAGTTTCCACCTTTCTCTCACCTCTACATGGTCCATCTCTGACACTTCCCTTCCCTTCCTCCACTTCTCTTATGGCCATCTCTGGGGATCAGCTGTCTACTAATATCCAATATAAGCCCACCGACTCCCACCGCTACCTCAACTACGCTTCACACCCTACCTCCTGTAAGGACTCCATTCCATTCTCCCAGTTTCTCCGTCTCCGATGCATCTGCTCTGATGATGGTATCTTCCATGACAGTACTTCTGATATGTCTTCCTTTTTCCTCAGCCGAGGATTCCCCCCCACTGTGGTTGACAGGGCCCTCAACCGTGTCTGGCCCATTTCCCGCATCTCTACCCTCACCCCTTCCCCTCCCTCCCTCCCAGAACCGGGACAGGGTTCCCCTCGTCCTCACTTTCCACCCCATCCGCCTCCATATCCAAAGGATCATCCTCTGCCATTTCCGCCACCTCCAGAGTGATGCCACTACCAAACGCATCTTCCCCTCCCTTCCGCTGTCAGCATTCTGAAGGGATCGTTCCCTCCGTGACACCCTGGTCCACTCCTCCATTACCCCCACCACCTTGTCCCCTTCCCATGGCACCTTCCCCTGCAATCGCAGGAGGTGTAATGCCTGCCCAGTTACCTCCTCTCTCCTCACTATCCCTGGCCCAAAACACTCCTTTTAGGTGAAGCAGCGATTTACTTGTACTTCTTTCAATGTAGTATACTGTATTCGCTGCTCACAATGTGGTCTCCTCTACGTTGGGGAGACCAAACACAGACTGGGTGACCGTTTTGCGGAACACCTCTGCTCAGTCCGCAAGCAGGACCCCGAGCTTCCGGTCGCTTGCCATTTCAACATTCCCCCCTGCTCTCATGCTCACATCTCTGTCCTGGGATTGCTGCAGTGTTCCAGTAAACATCAATGCAAGCTCGAGGAACAGCATCTCATTTACCGATTAGGCACACTACAGCCTGCCGGACTGAACATTGAGTTCAATAATTTCAGAGCCTGATGGGCCCGCCATTTTACTTTTATTTTTAGATATCTTTTTCTTTTTTATATATATATATATTTTTGTGTTTACTTTCTTTTATTTCATCTTAGTTTGTTCAGTTTGCTTACCCACTGTTTTTTTTCACATTTGTACTTGCGGCTGTTCAATTTTCAGTCCGTTAACACCCTATCTGTACTAATACTTTGTGTTTCAACACACCATTAACATATTGTTTGCCTTTGCTCCACGACCTTCTGGTCAGCTATTCTGTGACCTTGTCCTATCTACACCTTCTCCTTTGTTATCTCTTGCCCCCGCTTTACTTGCTTATAACCTTTTACATTTCTTCAGAACTGGCAAATATTAGAAGGGTCACTGACCTGAAACGTTAACTCTGCTTCTCTCTCCACAGATGCGGCCAGACCTGCTGAGTATTTCCAGCATTTCTTGTTTTTATGTTATATTAGAGAACAGGCTATCCTAGACTGGGTATTGTGTAATGAGAGAGGAATAATTGACAGTCTAGTGGTGCGAGACCCTTTGGGGATGAGCGACCATAATATGATAGAATTCTTCATCAAGATGGAGAGTGACGTAGTTGATTCTGAGACTAGGGTCCTGAATCTTAGTAAAGGAAACTACGAAGGTATGAGGCGCGAGTTGGCTATGATGGATTGGGAAACATTACTTAAAGGGATGACGGTGGATAGGCAATGGCAAACATTTAAAGAGCGCATGGATGAACTGCAACAATTGTTTTTCCCTGTCTGGTGGAATAGTAAAATGGGAAAGGTAGCCAAACCACGGCTTATAAGGGGAATTAGAGATAGCATTAGATCCAAGGAAGAGGCATATAAATTTGCCAGAAAAAAACAACGGACTAGAGGATTGGGAGCAATTTAGAATTCAGCAAAGGAGGCCCAAGGGATTGATTAAGAAGGGGAAAATAGAGTACGAGAGCAAGCTTGCGGGGAACATAACAACTGACTGTAAAAGTTTCTAGGTATGTGAAGAGAAAAAGATTGGTGAAGACAGATGTAGGTCCCTTACAGTCAGAAACAGGGGAATTTATTATGGGGAACAAAGAAATGGCTGACCAACTAAATGTATACTTCAGTTCTGCCTTCACAAAGGAGGACACAAATATCATACCAGAAATGTTGGGGAACACAGGGCTTAGTGAGAGAGAGGGACTGAAGGAAATCAGTATTATTAGAGAAATGGTGTTGGGGAAATTGATGGAATTGAAGGCAGATAAATCCCCAGGACCTGATGGTATGCATCCCAGAGTACTTAAGGAAAGCGGCCCTAGAAATAGTGGATGCATTGGTGGTCATCGTCCAAGATTCTATAGACTCTGGAACAGTTCCTACAGATTGGAGGGTATCTAATGTAACCCCACTATTTAAAAAGGGAGGTAGAGAGAAAGCAGAGAATTATAGACCAGTCAGCCTGATGTCGGTAGTGGGGAAAGTTCTATAGTCCATTATCAAAGATTTTATAGTAGAACACTTAGAGAACAGTGGTAGAATCGGGCAAAGTCAGCATGGATTTACGAAAGGGAAATCATGCTTGACAAATCTACTAGAATTCTTCGAGGATGTAACTAGTAGAGTTGATGAGGGGGAGCCAGTGGATGTGGTTTATTTGGACTTTCAGAAGGCTTTCGACAAAAGTCCCACATAAGAGATTAGTGTGTAAGCGCATGGGATTGGGGATAGTGTATAATGAATAGAAAATTGGTTGTCAGACAGGAAACAAAGAGTAGGGATAAATGGGTCTTTTTCCGAATGGCAGGCAGTGACTAGTGGGGTACCGCAGGGATCGGTGCTAGAACCCCAGCTGTTCACAATATATATTCATGATTTAGATGAGGGAACTAAATGTAATCTCCCCAAATTTGCAGTTGTCACAAAACTGGGTGGGAGGGTGAGTTGTGAGGAGGATGCAGAGAGGCTTCAGGGTGATTTGGACAAGTTGAGTGAGTGGGCTAATGCATGGCAGATGCAGTATAATGTGGATAAATGTGAGGTTATCCACTTTGGTAGCAAAAATAGGAAGGCAGATTGTTATCTGAACAACTATAAACTGAGAGAGGGGAATATGCAGCAAGATCTGGGTGTTCTTGTGTACCAGTCGTTGAAGGTAAGCATGCAAGTGCAACAAGTGGTAAAAAAGGCAAATGGTATGTTGGCCTTCATAGCGAGAGGATTCGAGTACAGGAGCAGGGATGTCTTGCTGCAATTATACAGGGCCTTGGTGAGGCCACACCTGGAGTATTGTGTGCAGTTTTGGTCTCCTTATCTGAGGAAGGATGTTCTTGCTATAGAGGGAGTGCAGCGAAGGTTTACCAGACTGATTCCTGGGATGGCAGGACTGACATATGAGGAGAGATTGAGTCTGTTAGGATTATATTCGCTGGAGTTCAGAAGAGTTAGGGGGGATCTCATAGAAACCTATAAAATTCTAACAGGATTTGACAGGGTAGATGCAGGAAGGATGTTCCTGATGGTGGGGGAGTCCAGAACCAGGGGTCATAGTCTAAGGATACAGGGTAAACTTTTCAGGACTGAGATGAGGAGAAATTTCTTCACCCAGAGAGTGGTGAGCCTGTGGAATTTGCTACCACAGAAAGCAGTTGAGGCCAAAACACTATGTTTTCAAGAAGGAGTTAGATATAGCTCTTGGGTCTGTAGGGATCAAAGGGTATGGGGTGAAAGCGGGAACAGATTACTGAGTTTGGATGATCAGCCATGATCATAATGAATGGCAGAGCAGGCTCGAAGGGCCGAATGGCCTACTCCTGCTCCTATTTTCTATGCTTCTATGTAAGAGCACCTGTAAGCACTAGGTGCAGCCAACAGTATCGGCACCATAACCAGGTCGAAAAGAGAAAGCAAGCTGTGTGGTAATTGCGCTCTGTCCCACTCACAGTGAAATCCCCCTACATTTCATGACCTGTGCATGGCGTGCGGTGCAAAAGGACGCTGGGCCCACCTATGCAAGAAATCTGGCTCCAAAGACACAGACAAACGGAAGAACCGCACAACAACAGGGCAACTGCAGCAAGGAGAGCACCAGAGACCTGCATAAACGCAAGCTGAAAAGTAAATCCACGGCGAATAAAAAAAATTTCCAACGACTCCAGTACGTATCTTTGAATATTCGGACTGGTAGGATATTTGCAGTAGCGCCAGTGTCAAGACTCAACGAGAAGTAATTCTCAGCCAGAAGATGATCAAGCATTCCACATTCTGAACCTGACACATCAGGTTGGTGAAGTCAAACGACTGGAAGCTTTCACCATGATTAACTTCATGTGCCCAAAGAAAGCTGACAAACATATACTCGGTCAAGATTGACACTGGCGCTACTGCAAATATCCTACCAGTCCGAATATTCAAAGATACGTACTGGAGTCGTTGGAAATTTTTTTTATTCGTTTGTGGGATATGGGTGTCGCTGGCTAGGCCAGTACTTATTGCCCATCCCTAATTGCCCTTGAATTGAGTGGCTTGCTAGGCCATTTCAGAAGGCTCTTTTTTTAAAAGTCAACCACATTGTTGTGGGTCTGGAGGCACATGTACGCCGGGCCAGGTAAGGATGGCAGATTTCCTTCCCGAAAGGATATTAATGAACCAGTTGGGTGTTTACAACAATCAACAGTGGTTTCATGGTCACCATTAGACTAGCTTTTAATTCGAGGTTTATTAATTGAATTCACATTTCACCATCTGCTGTGTTGGAACCTGTGTACCCCAGAGCATTATCCTGGGCTCCAGATTACTAGTCTTGTGATAAATCAATGATGCAACCAATACAACTCATTGCTTATATGTTTGCTAAATGATTACCCTATTTGTAACATTTCATATTCTTGATCTCCAGAATACATTAAAAATGCAAGAAAACGAATACTTTATAAATTGGTAACTGATCAACTGTGATACTAAAATCTGTTACAGGGATATGAACTCTTGGTAGTTGTGATAAAAATTGAATAAGTATTTCAAATCCAACATGCACAGAAAAACTCAAGAACTAAAAGATGAAGCTCTAAGTTGTTCTGTAACAGTCAGTTATAGACTATAATAGTCCTGCAATCCCTACTCAGTATCTCAAAATAGAGATGCGGGAGGACATTTGGCTGATCCATCCAATCATAAGGGGCACTTAATTGTCTCATTCCTTTATTTGGCAGCCCATTTCAGTTTATTTTCTTTTGTGTTAAGAATTTCCTCACCAATTTGAGCCTGCGTGCAATTGTCCTGGTATCATGGCAGACCTTAAGTAGTATCTGACTATTTTTGCATGAAATTATAAAACAATTAAAATTCACTGAAGTTAAATAGGTGTCAGTTTACTGGTCTGAAATTTGAAAAGGCTAGTTCTCATTGACTCCGATTCAGCTAGCAAATGAGTTCCATCTGGATGGGTTACAAAAAGTGAACACCATCTCAGGGTTATTCATTTTTAAGTTTATTAAGTTGCTACTTGCTTGGTTTTCTAGGCATCTGATTCAGTGTCACTTATTGAGTTACTGCAGTTCTGCCCACACACAGTAGTACTTTGCTCAGCTGGGAGCAACAGGATGAGTTAAGGGAAAACAGATTTTTGAAAATGATTGCAAAATATGTTGATTTTGTAATATTTATTGCCAATAAGAATTCTCTAATTCGAGTATTTGTAAAACACTCTTGTTCTTTTGAGGACCTTGCTAGTTTTGGCTGTAGATTTCAGTCTTTCAAGAACTACTGTCCATGCTGTTTCTCCCTGGAGTATTTTTTAAACTAATAGTCAAAGTAACTGCTACAATGCCATTCTGTTTCAGGAAGTGGCCAACAGTCTGTGACCGGAGTAACTGAAGCAGATGACAGTAATAGTTACTGGAGGATACGTGGAAAAAGTGATATTGTGTGCCAGCGTGGAAATCCAGTAAAATGTGGTGAGACTATTCGATTGACCCATATCAACACAGGCCGTAACTTGCACAGCCATTACTTTACATCACCATTATCAGGAAACCAGGTGAGTTAACTAAGTTGATATTTTTTCAACGTTTATGTCCTCTGTGTGTGATCTTTTTTAAAATTGTAAGTCCTCTTAAATTAATATGCACTTTTGACTATATTAGTTTAGAAGTCTGTTGCTGAAATTTTCAACCAGAAACAAAATTAGCTTTAGTACCAGTCCTCCAGAAACCACCTAGTTTTGTATGTTTTTGCAGTAGCTGGTTCTGTTTCAAAATAGCATATTTTTTGAGCTTCTGCATCTGCAATTGTTTTAAAGTCACTCAGCCATTTATATAGGCAATCATGTAAGACTCAATGGCTAAGGAAAGTCTGTAGCAGGGTTGTCCAACATATGGCCTGCCAAAGGTTTCCATCTGGCCCGCAGGTGTAAACTGTTCCTCCTCCTCCTCACCAGGGCTCCGTGACTGGAGATGGGAAATTTCCCATTGTCATCTTCTTGCAGAGCGGCCTTATTAAAAACATGGCGCTGTCAGTTTCACACTTCTTTTAAAAGCCTGCTGGAAAACCACAAATCTGTCAAAGTTGGGAAGCAGGTTCCTGCTTCAGTAGCTAGCTGTTAGCTGTGAAATTCAGCGCAATGTTTTTAAACAGACTGATCAACCGCAAAGCTGCTGTGCTGAGCTGAGCGCTCCTGCAACTGTCAGAGAGGGGAACAGAAAGAGAGACGGGGGAACAGAGAGGGGCAACGGATGAGGGGAGAGAGGGGAGAGAGAGGGGCAACGGAGAAAGGGGAGAGAGAGGGGTAACGGAGAGGGGGGGAGAGGGGGGTCAACGGAGAGAGGGGGGAATAGAGAGGGAGAGGGGGGAATAGAGGGGGAGAGAGGGGGGAATAGGGAGAGAGGGGGGTATAGAGAGAGGGAGAGAGGGGGGTATAGAGAGGGAGAGAGTGGGGTATAGAGAGGGGGAGAGGGGGGTATAGAGAGAGGGAGAGGGGGAAGGAAAGGGGGGGCGAAGGAGGGGGGGAATAGAGAGTGAGTGAGGAGGGGAACGCGGGGGGAGAGAGAGAGGCAGACAGAGAGAGAGAGATCAGGATCACCCCTGAAAGATGGACATCTATCCAGAGTACTCTGCATCACTACATCAAGTGTGCGGGCAGAGATTGACTACTTATGCAAGCAGAAACAATGCCAGTTATGTCAATAAATCAGTTTTCAGTATAGTGACGAGAAAGTAAGTCAATAAATTAGTCTTCTCATTTAAAGCTTCTTCACAAAGATGCACATTTGTTGTTGTTTTTATTAGTAAGATAAGTTTTTAATACCTTTTATCTTTCGAAATTTTCTCACCGGCCCCCCGGACCCATTTGACTATATCCACTCCACTTCCTATTCCCAACCAAATAAAGTTTTTTCCCTAGGCTTCCCCTTGCCCTAACACTAAACTGTTTCTCTCTCATCTTCCCTCATGCCCTCTCCAAGCTCACCTTTTCCATAATGTCACCTCCTGATCCCTGGATCCAATTGCCACCAAGTTGCTGAGCACCCAACTTCCCCTCCTGGCCCCCATTCTGGATGGCATTGTTAAAGGTTCCCATCATCAGTTCATCAGTTGCTGTCACTGTGCTTTCAAAACCTTTGTCAGCACCCTGTTCCTCAAAAAAACACACCCTCAACTCCTGCCCTTGCAAACTATCCATCCGTAACTCCTTTACCTTTTAAATATTTCTTCCAAAATCCATGCCCACCTTCCCCACAACTCCCCGTTGGAAACTTTGCAGTCAGGCTTCTATCCCTGCACTGAAATGGCCCCAACCAAAGTCTTCTGACTGTGATCATAGCATATTATCCCTCCTTGACATTTTTTGCAATCTGTAACGCTGTCGACAACACCATCCTTCTCTTCATTGTCTATCTCTGTTGAACTGCTGTTATTTCTTTTTTATTCGTTCATATGGGATATGAGCATCGCTGACGAGGCTAGCATTTATTGCCCATCCCTAATTGACCTCGAGAAGATGGTGGTACCTTTTAGAACTGCTTACCAGTATGTATGTTGTAGGCACTACCACAGTGCTGTTGGGAAGGGAGTCCCAGGACTTTGGCCAAGGAACAGTGATATTGTTCCATCAGGATGGAATGTGTCTTGGAGGGGAACTTGCAGGTAGTGGTGCTCCCATATGTCTGCTACCCTTGTCCTTCTAGGTGGCAGAGGTCATGGTTTGGAAGATGCTGTTGAAGAAGTCTTAACAAGCTGTTGCAGTGCATCTTATAGATGATGCACTCTACAACCTTGGTGCATTGGTAATGGAGGGAGTGACTGTTTAAGGTGGTGGATAGGGTGCCAATCAAGCGGGCTGCTTTGACCTGGGTAGTGTTGAGTTTCTTGAGTGTTGGAGCTGCACTCATCCAGGCAAGTGTTGAGTATTCCATCGCACTCCTGACTTGTGCCTTTTAGATAGCGGACAGGCTCTGGGGAGTCGGGAAGTGAGTTACCTGTTGCTGAATTCTGCCCTTGTAATCACAGCATTTGTGGTTGGTCCTGTTAAGTTTCTGGTCACTCTCAATCCCCAGGATGTTGGTGGGGGAATTCAGCAATGGTAATGCCATTAAATGTTCAGGGGAGATGGCTAGATTCTGTCTTGTTGGAGATGGTTATTGCCTGGCACTTCTGTGGCATGAATGTTAATTGCCAATCTTCAACTCAAGCCTGAATGTTGTCCGGGTCATCTTGGTTTTGGGTATGAACTGCTTCAGTGTCTGAGGAGTTGCGAATGGAGCTGAACGCGATATCCCCACTTCTGATCTTATGGAGGGAAGATCATTGATAAAGCAACTGAAAATGGTTTGAGTTGTTACAGTACCCTGAAGAACTCCTGCCGTGATGTTCTGGGGCTGAGATGATTGGCCTCCAATAGCCACAGCCATCTTCCTTCGTGCTAGGTATGACTCCAGCCAGTGAAGAGTGTTCTTCCAATTCCCTTTGATTTTCATTTTACTGGAGCTCCTTGATGCCACACCCTATCAAATGTTGTTGTGATCTCAAGAGCAGTCACTGTCACCTCACCTGCAAAATTCAGCCTTTTGTCCATGTTTGGAACAAGTCTGGAGTCGAGTGGTGCAGGCTGAACCTTATCTATGCATCAGTGAACAGATTATTGATGAATTAGTGCTGGTTGGTGGCACTGCTGATGACACCTTCCATCATAGAAACCGTAGAAAAGTTACAGCACAGAAAGAAGACATTCAGCCCATCGCCTCTGCGCCAGCTTAAAAAAAAACCTAGCCACCCATTCTAATCCCATCTTCCAGCACTTGGTCCATAGCCTTGCAGGTTACAGCACTTCTGGTGCAGGTCCAGGTACTTCTAAATGAGTTGAGGGTTTCTGTCTCCATCACTGATCCAAGCTGTGAATTCCAGGCACCCACCATCCTCTGGGTGAAAACGTTTTTCCCTCATGTTCCCTCTATTCCTTCTACCATTCACCTTAAATCTATGCCCCCTGGTAACTGACCTCTCTGCTAGGGGAACCGGTCATTCCTGTCTACTTTATCTAGGTCCCTCTTAATTTTGTACACCTCAATTAAGTCACTCCTCAGCCTCCTCTGTTCCAAGGAAAACAACCTAATCTTTCCTCAGAGCTGAATTTTCAAGCCCTGGCAACATTCTTGTAAATCTTCTTTTGTACTTTCCCCAGAGCAATTAATGTCCTTCCTGTAATGTGGTGACCAGAACTGTACACAGTACTTCAGCTGTGGCCTAAGCAGCGTTTTAAACAGTTCCAGCATTACATCCCTACATTTGTATTCTATATCTCGGCCAATAAAGGCAAATATATTCCATATGCCTTCTTCACCACTTTATCCACCTGCCCTGCCACCTTCAGGGACCTGTTGACATGCACTGCAAGGTCTCTCACTTCCTCTACCCCTGTCAATATCCTCCCGTTTATTGTGTATTCCCTTGCTTTGTTTGCCCTCCCCAGATGCATTACTTCTCCGGATTGAATGCCATTTGTCACTTTTCTGCCTACTCAACCAAACCATTGATATCATTCTTGAGTCTACAGCTATCCTCTTCACTATCAACTACATGGCCAATTTTTGTGCCAGCTGCAAATTTCCCAATCGTGCCTCCCACATTTAAGTCCAAATCATTGATATATACCACAAACAGCAAGAGACTCAACACTGAGCCCTGTGGAACACCACTGGAAACTGCTTTCCATTCGCAAAAACATCCATCGACCATTACGCTTTGTTTCCTGTCACTGAGCCAATTTTGGATCCAACTCGCCACATTCCCCTGTATCCCATGGGCTTTTACTTTTCTGACCAGACTGCCATGTGGGACCTTGTCAAATGCTGATGATTGAGAATATACTGCTGGGGCAATAATTGGCCGGATTGGATTTGTCCTTTCTGTGGTCTGGACATACCTGGGCAATTTGCACTTTGTTGGGTAGATGCCAGTGTTGTTGCTGTACATAACTTGAATAACTTGGCTTAGGGCGTGGCTAGTTTTGCAACACAAATCTTCAGTACAGCTGGGATCCTGATGGGATCATAGCCTAATTGTATCTAGTGCACTCAGCCATTTCTTGATCTGTGGTGCGAATTGAATTGACTAAAGACTGGCTTCTGTGATGGCGGGGACCTTGGAAGCAGGCAGAGATGGATCACCTAGCTATGAAGAGAGGTTGAGTAGATTAGGATTATTTTCATTAGAAAGACGGAGGTTGAGGGGGGACCTGATTGAGGTGTACAAAATCATGAGAGGTATAGACAGGGTGGATAGCAAGAAGCTTTTTCCCAGAGTGGGGGATTCAATTACTAGGGGTCACGAGTTCAAAGTGAGAGGGGAAAAGTTTAGGGGGGATATGCGTGGAAGGTTCTTTACGCAGAGGGTTGTGGGTGCTTGGAACACGTTGCCAGCAGAGGTGGTAGATGCGGGCATGATAGAGTCTTCTAGACAGATACATGAATGGGCAGGAAGCAAAGAGATACAGACCCTTAGAAAATAGGCGACATGTTTAGATAGAGGATCTGGATCGGCGCAGGCTTGGAGGGCCGAAGGGCCTGTTCCTGTGCTGTAATTTTCTTTGTTCTTTGTTCACCCACTTAACACTTCCGGCTGAAGATGGTTGCAAATGCTTCAGCCTTGTCTTTTGCACTGACATGCTGGTTGGGGCTGTTCGTGGATCTTCCTCCTGTTCAGTTGTTTAATTGTCCGCCACCATTTAGAGCTGAATGTGGCAGGACTGTAGAGCTTTGATCTGTTCGTTCTGGTTTCACCATGTTACCTCATTTTCACGTATTGTTGGTGCTGTTCCTGTTCCTCTTCTACACTCTTTATTGAACCAGCAATGGTCCCCTGGCTTGATGGTAATGACAGAGTGAAGGATATGGCAGGCCGTGAGGTTATAGATTGTGGTGGAATGCAGTTGGACTATTGATGGTCTATAGCGCCTCATGGATGCCTAGTTTTGATGTACTAAATCTGTTCTGAATCTATTCCACATAACATGATGGAGGATGTCCTTGGAGTGAAGATGGGACTTGGTCTCCGCAAGGACTGTACAGTGGTTGCTCCTATCAATACTGGCATGGACAGATGCATCTGAGACATGTAGATTGTTGAGCACAGGGTCGAGTAGATTTCTCCTTCTTGGTTCTCTCCCCTCCCAACATGGCTCCCCCCCTATTTTACGGGAAGTACTGGTCGAATATGTCTGCAAGCTTTCTGAGGGTATTGATGCAATATTTGATAATGTTACATGATAATGGAAGAGTACATAGATTGGCATTAATACCCACAGCTCTGTAGTCTGGTTGCTCATTACGAGAACATTCATGTGGAGATTGAGTGCAGCGGTCCCAGTAATGCTCCTGATGTGTAATATATTCATCACAATATCGAATGGGGGAATGCAGACCTGACTTTGATTCTTTTAATATGGATTTTATTCAGTCAAAAAACTTGCCCATAAGTTATATACAGTTAAAGTTGGACCCAATTTGAATTCCAGAATTAATGACCTGCACTGCAAGTTGGGTTTCAGTAACTCTTTGAGGTGATTTGATTCTCTAGTTGGCAGTATAGATCATGTTTTCATAATTTATTTTGGTTGTATGAGTATACACTAGACTTTCAAGAGGGGGCACCCTTGAGCCATAAATCATGTTTTTCATTTGGTTCATTTTAGACATTTTAAAGTTTTGTAAATTGAAGGTGATGAAAGTATTGTTGGGAAGGCAGTGAATTCTTGTTATAAATTAATATTCAGCATTTGCCTTTGAAGTTGACTATTGCTGGATTTAATGTCCAGTACTTAAAACAGCACTTACAACTGGTTCAGGGTGACTTGATCAAAATTTTCAAGATGTTAAGGGGAACAGATAGGTTAGATGGAGAGAAACTATTTCTGTTAGTTGGGGAGTCAAGGACTAGAGGGCATAGTCTAAAATTTTAGCCAGCGCTTTCAGAAGTGAAATTAGGAAACGTGTCTACTCACAAAGGGTGGTAGATGTTCGAAACTCTCTTCCGCAAACAATAATTGATGCTGGAACAATGATTAATTTTAAACCTGAGACTGCTAGATTTTTGTTAACCAAAGGAATGAAGAGATATGGGGCAAAGGTGGGTAGATGGAGTTAGTTTGCAGATCAGCCATGATTTCATGAATTGGTGGAACAGGCTCGAGGGGCTAAATGTCCCATGTTCCTGACTTGCATTTATAGTGTGTGCCTGGTTACTTTTGCCTTAATATTGGGATATTGTATTATGGTAATAGCACTATGTACATACACATTGTTGTCAAATTCAAACAACTGAAGGCAAATTTGCATGCGGCATTTGACGAAAAGTTAAAGGCTGCAACTGACATTCCTGTCAAAATGTACCTGCATCATTCTTAGCCACTGGCATTTGCAAAAATACACTTGCTATAAAGACATAAGGGATTTGTTTTTAAATACTGTAAAACATACCCATGTATGGTATGTTGGGGAGAACGTGCATCTGAGTTTGATTTTGTTCCCCCTCTTTGAATTCATTGAAAATAAATATAAATTTCTCAAGATTTTGATTTGATTTTGGTTCTCCATGGGTTTAAAATTCCATTCCTCCCTAAGTAAGAAGTTTCTTTTGTTCAGATCAGCAGAAAATATGACTGGCATCTGATCTATTTTGCTCTGCATAACACAGATGTTAGAAAAGCATAAATTTAATTACATTTTAGGCACATGGTTATTAATAGGATATCTTGAGGTCAGATGTGACATGATGAATTTCTATACCAATGAGAGTGATTATAATTCATGACTCGACCATTTTTTTCTGTCTGTCTCATTTAGAGCTTCTGGCTCACAGCTGGCTTTTGCTTATTTTCTGAATATTCAATTCCTGCCACCAAGTGGTGCAGTGCCAGAATTGTACAATACAACAAAAGGAATGGACAAATCTCTATCTTCTATTATCCACACATCTACCTACTTACTCATCATCTATCTTTAATATTTCAGATTATCATAAGCTGGCTATATTTGAGAAACCATAACATTTGATGTGCATTGGTTTTGAACTGGTAATTTTGAAGCATTGGGAATAGAGTAGAATGCTTCCAGCCTTTTATCAGTTATCTGTGATGTATACTGAAAGTAAAATTTCACTTATTAAAAACAAATGTTCTAATGTGCAGGGTCAACCCTTTCACTATATAAGCTCAAATGAAATACCTTGGAATTTGTAGGTAAAGGAAGCAAGTTTTCTGTAACTGTTTTATTTCATAAAGATGAAGTACCAAAGCCCTGTTAAAGATCTTCAGACTTGATAACTTTGAAATAGATTGAGAAGTTTGCAAAAGGTTTGAGGAGTTACATTAGGATATATCGTGCACGTTAGTAGATGTTGAATCTAGTCTTGTGGCAGTCCACTGGCTGGTTAATTCATCATAAATTAGAGTCATCCAGCACAGAAACAGGCCCTTCGGCCCATCGTGTCTGTGCCGGCCATCAAGCACCTAACTATTCTAATCCATTTTCCAGCACTTGACCCGTAGCCTTATATGCTATGGTGTTTCAAGTGCTCATCTAAATACCTCTTAAGTGTTGTGAGGGTACCTGCCTCTACTACCCATTCAGGCAGTGCGTTCCAGATTCCAACCACCCACTGGGTGAAAAAAGTTTTCCTCAAATCCACTCTAAACCTCCTGCCCCTTACCTTAAATCAATGCACCCTAGTTATTGACCCCTCTGCTAAGGGAAAAAGTATCTTCCTATCTAAGCTATCAATGCCCCTCATAATTTTGTATACCTCAATCAGGTTCCCCCTCAGCCTTCTCTGCTCTAAGGAAAACAACCCTAACCTTTTCAGTCTTTCTGCATAGCTGAAATGCTCCAGCCCAGGCAACATCCTGGTGAATCTCCTCTGCACCTTCTCCAGTACAATCACATCCTTCCTATAATGTGGCGACCAGAACTGTGCAGAGTATTCCAGCTGTGGCCTAACTAGCGTTTTATACAGCTCCATGATAACCTCCCTGCTCTTATATTCTGTGCCTTGGCTAATAAAGGCAAGTATTCCATATGCCTTCCTAACCACCTTATCTACCTGTGCTGCTGCCTTCAGTGATCTATGGACAAGTACACTAAGGTCCCTCTGTACTTCTTAGGGTCCTACCAAACATTGTATATTCTCTTGTCTTGTTAGTCCTCCCAAAATGCATCACCTCACACTTCTCAGGATTAAATTCCATTTGCCACTGCTCTGCCCATCTTACCAGCCCATCTATATTGTCCTGTAATCTAAGGCTTTCCTCCTCACTATTTACGACACCACCAATTTTCGTGTCATCTGCGAACTTACTGATCATACCTCCTATATTCACGTCAAAATCATTAATGTACACTACATACAGCAAGGGACCCAGCACCGATCCCTGTGGTACACCACTGGTCACAGGCTTCCACTCGCAAAAACAACCCTCAACCATCACCCTCTGCCTCCTGCCACTAAGCCAATTTTGGATCCAATTTGCCAAATTGCCCTGGATCCCATAGGCTCTTGCCTTCTTAACCAATCTCCCATGCGGGGCCTTATCAAAAGCCTTACTGAAGTCCATGTAGACTACATCAGCTGCTTTACCCTCATCTACACATCTAGTCACTGCCTCGAAAAATTCAGTCAAATTTGTCAGACACAATCTTCCCCTGACAAAGCCATGCTGACTCTCCCTGATTAATCCCTGCCTCTGCATGTAGAGATTAATCCTGTCCCTCAGAAATTTTTCCAATAGTTTCCCAACCACTGATGTTAGACTCACCGACCTGTAATTACCTGGTTTATCCCTGGTACCCTTCTTGAATAATGGTACCACATTCACGGTCCTCCAATCCCCTGGCACTTCTGTGGCCAGAGAGGATTTGAAAATTTGTGTCAGAGCCCCTGCTATCTCCTTCCTTGCCTCACATAACAGCCTGGGATACATCTCATCTGGGCCTTTTTTTCAGGACCAGTGGGATAGTTCAACAGTAATTATGAACTTAGTACACCATTAACCCAGTTACATACAATTCATTCAATGAGGTGTAATTTTTTCAACGGTTTTTACAGTCAGAAAAATAGTGTAAAAGAGCAAGTTCTCATCAGTTCAGTGATTTCTAATTGATTTTTAAGCCCACTAAAACAGCTAGTACTTCCTGGAATTCATTCTGGAATGAGGATATCTTGATGTAATCTTTTCTGAGCTACTACCATTTTTTGTGTGCTTGTAGCCAACATTGTTGCAGCATAAATGTGAAAAAATGTTAATTTACCCTTCAGAACTATGCTGGTTTTTAATCTGAGTTGTGAACTCTGCATACGCAAAATACATGGGCCAAGATTTTACGGTCAGTGGCAAAGCAGCAGCGCACACTCCTGACCTCTAAGAAAGCTGCCGACAGGGATCTCGCAATCTCTGTTGTGTGGATTTCCCCTTTTTTATACGTTTGTTTGAATCTGGCACCAAGTCAAAGGGATCTTCAGGTGTCCACAAACGGTGATGTCAGCAGGAAGGGTAAGCAACCAATCACATTGAAATGTTCTGATAAACCAGGAAGTAAAATGCACTGATTATCCTTCACTTTTGAATTTGTGACTGAAGTACGCGATTCCTGAAATATCATCTTTTTAAAAGAAATTGGAAAAATTGGTGTTTATTTTATCAATGGAGAAATGTGACATTGCACAAATATAAAATTAGTTTTTCAGGACCAGTGGGACAGTTCAACAGTAATTATGAACTTAGTACACCATTAACCCAGTTACAATTCATTCAATGAGGTGTAATTTTTTCAACGGTTTTTACAGCCAGAAAAATAGTGTAAAAGAGCAAGTTCTCATCAGTTCAGCGATTTCTAATTGATTGGAGACTGGTGGGACTTTAACAGAGCATCCTATGGGGAAGGGTAGAATCACTAACAGCAGCTACTGGTTTTTCGCATTTAACTAGCCATGTGCAGACTCTGGAAGTTGCTGTCTGTTCCAGAGGAGTAACGATGGCAAAACTTTTAACTGTTTGCTATCATTACTACTGCAGAATCCAAGCCAAGGTTCTGTGGGATGAGATGTAGCATTTTATTTAACTCGTATTCAGGTACACGTGTTCATCCCAGCTGAGAACATGTCATGTTGGTACGTGGCCTTATCTCGCCACTGAAAGCGATTAAAACCCAAATTAGATTGAGAAGTGATGTCTGGTTAGTTATCTATTTGGTAGTTTATTAATTATAAAGGGCGCTTACTGCCACTTCTACGTTGATTAGAAATTGTTAGTTTCTCATAAGTGTTTTGTGAAACCCTTGGGGTTGCATTGTATTTGTTTGTCATTGTTGCAAAGCAATCTGTGTGGAACCAAATGATAGCTTATTCATTTGTAGCATTCTTGTTTCTGTTTCAGAAGGTTGTGGGTTCAAACCTCACTTCAGGACCTGAGCACATTACCGGTTGGCACTTCTGTGCGACACTGAGGAAGTGCTGCACTTTGTCATTCGAATAAGATGTTAAATGTTTTGAAGGCGAGTAGGGAGTTCTCCCCAGTGCCCTGGCCAACATTTAACCCTGAAACAACACCAAAATAGATGAATTGGATATTCATCTCAGTATTGGTTTTGGGACTTAGCTGTGCACAAATTGGCTGTCACCTTTGCCCTCAAGACAACAGTGGCTCTATTTCAAAAATAATTCATTGGCTACGAAGCCTGAAATGTACTATATGTCATATTTTCCTTTCTTTATTGTTCGCTCTTAAGTTCCACAATCCAAAAGTTTAAGAATGAATTTCGAATTATACGTTGTTCAGCTTAAATTCTTTTTTTTCATTTCTAAAGCATTTTTGGGCAAACTGAGAACCCAGAAATTGAAATTCCACCTGGAAATGTTGAGCAACACAAAAATTAAATATTTGGCTCATTTAACAATGCATTTTTATTCCAAACCAGTACCTTGACCTTGAAGAAATCATTAAAACTATATAAGCTTTGCGCTAGTAAGATTTTCTTCATTTTGCTTAACATTTTAAAATGTTTCTGTGGAACCCTTGAGGAATGTTTTCATCTAATGCTTTGGAAGCAGTGACGAATTATCTTGCATTTACATTAACATGAACTTAATTATTTTTGGATTAGTTTAGCCTCAATCCTCACCAGTAAAGTTTCACACTAGTTGCAGTCAGCTCCCAAAGCTCTAAATAGTGACGATCCCATGCCTCGAGGATATCTGAGTGTTTAGTTAATCTGAACATTCATTAATTCTAAAAAGACATGCATCATTCTATGAAGTACAAATGTTTTTATCTTCCAATATTGCAGATAGTGAATCTCATTGATCTTCGCGTTGATCAGCAAAAGGCTTTTATAGTAGTGTTCATATTTGTCAGGGTGTCAAGCCAAAGTAATAATTTGTGAACTGTTTAGGTGGTTTGCCTCTGTGTATTGACTGACTGAAAGCAAGCCTATTGCACGCTTGAAGCTATTTGTATTGTCAGCAGAATGAGCTCAAACAAGCTACGGGGCAACTAAAGTGACAGCTCCTGAAGCATAAAAGAAAGTAAGTTGATGGCAGTTTCTGTTTATAGCTTCAAAATTCTGATTGTACTCTTGTAATTTACTGATGTCAGCTTGAAAAATGTGCTGACCCTTAGATTTTTCTACTCCCACTCAATGTAGGGTTACAGATAATCTTTTATCTACTTAATAGAAAATTTGATCTCGGATGGAAATAGAAATCTAGTTTCAATTTTGGTCAGCTTTATTCGCTTACCTTTCTTTAGAGTTGAGTTTGATTTTAGCAAAGTTAATAAGTCAAATTCTAGCACTTATTTAAAATAATCTGTGAAACCTAAAAGGCACAAATAAAAATAATTGAATATATCTTAGTTTATAATTTTCCAGTCCTACTCATTTAAATTATCTCTCCTTAATGATAGGGGAGACCAGCACATCAGTGCAAAAGACAAGGCTGAAGCATTTGCATCCATCTTCAGCCAGAAGTGCCAAGTGGATGATCCATCTAGGCCTCCTCCTGAGGTCCCCAGCATCACAGATGCCAGTCTTCAGCCAATCCGATTCACTCCATGTGATATCACGAAATGGCTGAAGGCACTGGATACTGCAAAAGCTATGGGCCCTGACAACATTCTGGCAATTGTACTGAAGACTTGTGCTCCAGAACTAGCCGCGTCTCTAGCCAAACTGTTCCAGTACAGCTACAACATTGACATCTACCCGGCAATGTGGAAATTTGCCCAGTGATGTCCTGCACACACAAAGCAGGACAAATCCAACCCGGCCAATTACCGCCTAACGGTCTATTCTCCATCCTTAAAGTGATGAAAGGTGTCATCGACAGTGCTATCAAGTGGCACTTGCTCAGCAATAACCTGCTCACTGACGCTCACTTTGGGTTCCACCAGGGCCACTCAACTCCTAACTTCATTACAACCTTGGTCCAAACGTGGGCAAGAAAGCTGAATTCCAGCGGTGAGGTGTGAGTGACTGCCCTTGACATCAAGGCAGCATTTGAGCGAGTGTGCCATTAAGGGGCCCTAGCAAAACTGGAGTCAATGGGAATCGCGGGGAAAATTCTCCATTGGTTAGAGTCATACCTAGCACAAAGGAAAATGGTTGTGGTTGTTGGAGGTCAGCCATCTCAGTCCCAGGACATCACAGCAGGAGTTCCTCAGGGTAGTGTCCAAGGCCCAACCATCTTCAGCTGCTCTTTCAATGACCTTTCGGCCATCGTAAGATCAGAAGTGGGGATGTTCACTGATGATTGCACAATGTTCCGTACCATTCGCGACCCCTCAGATACTGAAGCAGCCCGTGTCCAGGTGAGGCAAGGCTTGGGCTGATAAGTGGCAAGTAACATTTGCACCACACAAGTGCCAGGCAATGACCATCTCAAACAAGAGCGAAGGTAACCATCTCCCCCTTGATGTTCAATGGCATTACCATTGCTGAACCCCCACTATCAACATCCTGGGGGTTATCATTGACCAGAAAATGAACTGGACCAGCCAAGTAAATACTGTGGCTACAAGAGCAGGTCAGAGGCTGGGAATTCTGCGGCGAGTAACTCACCACCTGATTCCCCAATGCCTGTCTATCTGCAAGGCACAAGTCAGGAGTGTGATGGAATACTCTCCACTTGCCTGGATGGGTGCAGCTCCAACAACACTCAAGAAGCTCAACACCATGCAGCTGTGATACTATCCCTGATTAACAATGCCACTCCTGCACCTCTTTTACCTCCCTCCCTATTCCTTTTGAAACATCTAAACCCCGGAACATCCAACATCCATTCCTGCCCCTGTGATATCCACGTCCCAAGGGCGGTGCAGTAGTTAGCACCGCAGCCTCACAGCTCCAGCGACCCGTGTTCAATTCTGGGTACTGCCTGTGTGGAGTTTGCAAGTTCTCCCTGTGCCTGCGTGGGTTTCCTCCGGGTGCTCCGGTTTCCTCCCACATGCCAAAGACTTGCAGGTTGATAGGTTAATTGGCCATTATAAATTGCCCCTAGTATAGGTAGGTGGTATGGAAATATAGGAACAGGTGGGGATGTGGTAGGAATATGGGCTTAGTGTAGGATTAGTATAAATGGGTGGTTGATGGTCGGCACAGACTTGGTGGGCTGAAGGGCCTGTTTCAGTGCTGTATCTCTAAACTAAACTAAACCATCCAGGACAAAGCAGCCCACTTGATTGGCACCCTATCCACCACCTTCAACATTCACTGCCTTCACCACCAATACACTGCAGCAACTCACCAAGGCTCCTTCCAAACCTGTGACCTCTGCCACCTAGAAGGACAAGGGAAACAGATGCATGGGAGCACCACCACCTGCAAGTTCCCCTCCAAGCCCCACACCATCCTGACTTGAAACTATCTCACCACGGGGATGGGAACCGGAGTCACGGATCATTGGATGTGGTAGCTGTTGAACAGGCAGATACCGAGTGCAGAGAGTCTGTGAGGAAGGTTAGACAGTTGACAGGGCAAAGTTGCAGCCAGTATGATGGGTTGAAGTGTGTCTATTTTAACGCAAGAAGTGTCAGGAATAAGGGTGATGAACTTAGAGCATGGATCAGTACTTGGAGCTACGATGTTGTGGCCATTACGGAGACGTGGATATCACAGGGGCAGGAATGGATGTTGGATGTTCCGGGGTTTAGATGTTTCAAAAGGAATAGGGAGGGAGGTAAAAGAGGTGCGGGAGTGGCATTGTTAATCAGGGATAGTATCACAGCTGCAGAAAGGGAGGTCGTCGAGGAGGGTTTGTCTACTGAGTCATTATGGGTGGAAGTCAAACAGGAAAGGAGCAGTCACTTTGTTGGGAGTTTTCTATAGACCCCCCAATAGCAACAGAGACACGGAGGAACAGATTGGGAGGCAGATTTTGGAAAGGTGCAGAAGTAACAGGGTTGTTGTCATGGGTGACTTCAACTTCCCTAATATTGATTGGAATCTCCTTAGTGCAAATAGTTTGGATGGAGCAGTTTTTGTCAGGTGTGTCCAGGAAGGTTTCCTGACTCAATATGTAGATAGGCCGACTAGAGGAGAGACTATGTTGGACTTGGTGCTTGGCAACGAACCAGGCCAGGTGGCAGATCTCTCGGTGGGAGAGCATTTCGGTGATAGTGATCACAACTCCCTGACCTTTACTATAGTCATGTAGAGGGACAGGAGCAGACGAGATGGGAAAATATTTAATTGGGGGAGGGGGAATTACAATGCTATTAGGCAGGAACTGGGGAGCATTAACTGGGAACAGATGTTCTCAAGGAAATGCACGACAGAAATGTGGAGGTTGTTTAGGGAGCACTTGCTGCGACTGCTGGATAGGTTTGTCCTGATGAGGCAGGGAAGGGATGGTAGGGTGAAGGAACCTTGGATGACAAGAGATGTGGAACAGCTAGTCAAGAGGAAGAAGGAAGCTTACTTAAGGTTGAGGAAGCAAGGATCAGCCAGGGCTCTAGAGGGTTACAAGGTAGCCAGGAAGGAACTGAAGAATGGACTTAGGAGAGCTAGAAGGGGACATGAAAAAGTCTTGGCGGGTAGGATTAAGGAAAATCCCAAGGCGTTCTACACTTATGTGAGGAACAAGAGGATGGCCAGAGTGAGGGTAGGGCTGATCAGGGATAGTGGAGGGAACTTGTGCCTGGAGTTGGAGGAGGTAGGGGAGGTCCTAAATGAATACTTTGCTTCAGTATTCACTAGTGAGAGGGACCTGGTCGTTTGTGAGGACAGCGTGGAACAGGCTGATATGCTCGAACAGGTTGAGGTTAAGAGGGAGGATGTGCTGGAAATTTTGAATGATTTGTGGACAGATAAGTCACCGGGGCCAGACGGGATATACCCAAGGATATTACGGGAAGCGAGGGAAGAGATTGCTGCGCCTTTGGCGATGATCTTTGCCTCTTCACTGTCCACTGGAGTAGTACCGGATGATTGAAGGGTGGCAAATGTTGTTCCCTTGTTCAAGAAAGGGAATAGGGAAAACCCTGGGAATTATAGACCAGTCAGTCTTAAGTCGGTAGTGAGCAAATTATTGGAGAGGATTCTGAGAGACAGGATTTATGATTATTTGGAAAAGCATGGTTTGATTAGAGACAGTCAGCATGGCTTTGTGAGGGGCAGGTCATGCCTCACAAGCCTTATTGAATTCTTTGAAGATGTGACAAAACACATTGATGAAGGAAGAGCAGTGGATGTGGTGTATATGGATTTTAGCAAGGCGTTTGATAAGGTTCCCCATGGTAGGCTCATTCATAAAGTAAGGAGGCATGGGATTCAGGGAAAGTTGGCTGTCTGGATACAAAATTGGCTGGCCCATAGAAGTCAGAGGGTGGTAGTAGATGGAAAGTATTCAGCATGGAGTTCGGTGACAAGTGGTGTTCCACAAGGATCTGTTCTGGGACCTCTGCTCTTTGTGATTTTTATAAATGACTTGGATGAGGAAGTGGAAGGCTGGGTTAGCAAGTTTGCCGATGACACGAAGGTTGCTAGAGTTGTGGATAGTGTGGAAGGCTGTTGTAGGTTGCAACGGGACATTGACAGTCTGCAGAGCTGGGCTGAGAAGTGGCAGATGGAGTTCAACCTGGAAAAGTGTGAAGTGATTCATTTTGGAAGGTTGAATTTGAATGCGGAATACAGGCTTAAAGACAGGATTCTTGGTAGTGTGGAGGAACAGAGGGATCTTGGGGTCCATGTCCATAGATCGCTCAAAGTTGCCACCCAAGTTGATAGGGTTGTTAAGAAGGCGTATGGTGTGTTGGCTTTCATTAACAGGGGGATTGAGTTTAAGAGCCGCAAGGTTATGCTGCAGCTCTATAAGTCCCTGGTTCGACCACACTTGGAATATTGTGTTCAGTTCTGGTCGCCTCATTATAGGAAGGAGGTGGAGGCTTTGGAGAGGGTGCAGAGGAGATTTACCAGGATGCTGCCTGGACTGGAGGGCATGTCCTACGAAGAAAGATTGAGGGAGCTAGGGCTTATCTCATTGAAGCGAAGAAGGATGAGAGTTGACTTGATAGAGGGGTACAAGATGATGAGAGGCATAGATAGAGTGGATAGCCAGAGACTTTTTCCCAGGGTGGAAAGGGCCATCACCAGGGGGCATAATTTTAAGGTGATTGGAGGAAGGTTTCAGGGAGAAGACAGAGGTAGGTTCTTTACACAGAGAGTGGTGAGTGCGTGGAATGCACTGCCAGCGGTGGTAGTAGAAGCAGATACATTAGGGACATTTAAGCGACTCTTGGATAGGTACATGGATGATAGTAGAATGAAGGGTAGGTAGTTAGTTTGATCTTAGAGTAGGTTAAAGGTTCGGCACAACATCGTGGGCCGAAGGGCCTGTACTGTGCTGTACTGTTCTATGTTCCTATGTCACTGGGTCAAAATCCTGGAACTCCCTAACAGCACTGTGGGTGTACCTACACCTCAAGGACTGCAGCGGTTCAAGAAGACAGCTTACCACCACCACCTCAACGGCAATTGGGGATGGGCAATACATGCTGGCCTATCCAGCGTTGGCCACATCCCAAGAATGAATTAAAAAAAACAAATGAAGAAAGACTGGACATAATGGGTGTTTACATTGGGGCTGGGGAAGAGAAGAGGGACATTGAATCAATCTTAGAGGTGCAAAGATGAATGCACAGTTAAGGTATAACGACTATTGAGTATGATGTATATGTGCAATAGTGTGCCTGGGGAGACAACATGAGGGAAGGACCTTAGAAATTTTGTAAGTATTATGGATAGATTTTTCGAAAATTGTGTTATTGAAGGGTATGAGCGATAAGTGATATAGGTTGTCTGACCTTTGAAACTACTAGGATAAAAATGATTTTTTACAGCCTTACAGTTCAGAAGAAACTAGAGATGGAGTGTTATTAGTTAGGTTCACCTCTTGGTGTATCACGGGTAGCAATGGGTGCTTGAAGGTTGCATGACTGCACTGGGGAGGAATTTTCAAGTTTTTTTCCATAACGATTGGCCACAGATTTTCCTTCGTGTCTCCTTTTCCTCTTTCAGAAACTGTCAATATTAGTGACTAGGAGGGTAGTGCACCCGGCTACAATACTTAACAGGTTGAGCATAGAAGTGCCTGATGTTTTTTATTGGCTCTTTCTCAGTGCTTGTATGCATGAATAGTGGTTAGTGGGATGGGAACATCTCCAGGTTGTGAGTTAACACACTTTCTGCTGTGTACCAGCTATAGTAAATCTCCAACTTTGGACCAAAGATGATGATCAAATTAAATGTAATTTTTTGTGTCATCTGGTTAGGACCATTTTCTGTCACTCCAATTTTGGTCTTTAGAGTACAGCACACTGCATGAATATTTGGTTGTAAAAGTCCACATTCTGTATGTGACCTTAAGACCAGACCAGGCTTTCCTAAGACTAGTGCTAGCTGTGCCAAAAGAAAATGGGCTGGATTTTACCTTAGGCGGACGGGACTTCCCCACCTCTGTAAAAGTTGGTGGCGAACCAGCTTCCGCCTAGCCCGGGGATCAGTCCTGCATTTTATGCGTCCCCGGGCTTTAATTGTCCCGAGGTGGGACTTCCACCCGCTTTGAGGCAGGAAGTCCCGCCTCATTGAGCTGCTGGCCAATCAGTGGGCTGGCAGCTCTTAGTCTCAACAGCGCCACCGGGAACGGTGGCCCCTGCTGGGACTGCAGCCCAGCCGATCAGATGGAGCCATGAGTGAAGGTAAGTTGGGCATGCCTCACCAGGGAGATTGGTCCTTCCCTGGTGAGGCTGGAGTGGTCGTTTGGGGGGAGGGGGGGGCGTCTTGGGTCCCGGGAGTGGGTTGGGAGGCATGGGCAGCCCTCAATTGGGAACCCTGTGTACGACTGCCATGGCCTCCCCCCCGGTGCGCAGCAAGGCCGGCAGCTATCGCTGGGCAGCCTTTCACGTCCCCAGCATGCCCCCTTGCCATGAGTCAAATACCCTTGGAGGTGGGTGAGGGCCCTTAAGTGGCCACTTAAGGGCCTTGCTTGGCCTCGGGCGGATGGGCCGTTTTCCCCTCCAGCCCGACCACTGTAAAGTTGAACGGAGGTGGGAGCGGGGCAGGTAGGCATCCCGGAGTCTCCTGCTCAATTTTATGTAACCCCCATCCACCCCCACGCCACCATCTGACCTGCTGGGGCAGTGTAAGATTCAGCCCAATATAACTCCTTATTGACTACTATGCGTTGAAATAATGTGAATCTCAAAGGTACCTATTAATGGCATCCATAGCAAAGCTACTGAAAACTGCTCAGGCGCTTCTGAACAGAGCAATTGCTGTTGGTTCCAATAACAACCATGTATCTATTGGTTTGCTATTCATATCATTAGATGTTATATTAGTGAACTTGAATTAACATTATGTTTTATGCTTTATATAAATGTCCTCCTCACATGAATTGCAATGGAGCAAAGCAGCGCAGGAATAATTTTCACATAGCACAATTAACCTATACCAAAGAATTCTGTACAGTGAGTATGTAAGACTATGACTTTAACTCAATAGTTTTCCCACCTTATTAAGTTGATGTATTTGCTCTGGGACAATCATAACTTCAATACAAGGAAATTGACTAGGAGACAATTGAATATACTACTAAGCTGGAGAAGCGTAACGAATAAGTTATTCCAGGGACAAAAGCCTTTGTTTCTGTTTTTTGCATGTGTATATGTAATTTTTAAAGACTCTTAAACAAAGGATATATTAAAAGGCTTTTTGTTGCTGTCCAGTGACAACATAAATAACCGTAGAGAATTATTGAAGGACTTCCAAAAGAAGACTGACAGTGGACTGTTATGCCACTCAAGGATAGGCTGCAACATAAAATGCCCTCTTCTACTCGATGCTGAGTAACAACTTTAAAGAATGAAACATGCGAACTGCAAAGTGGAGTGGGGGGTGTTTAGTGAGGAAACGAAGGGAGGAACTGAGAAGCAGGGCTATCTTCCTTGTAACCTTGAGGACAGTGTGAACATTCAGTGAAGTACATTTCCCTTAAATGTTGAAGCTATATGGAGGAAAATAATTCGATGAACAACATGGCAAATATATAACTGGAATTTGCGATTCATCCTGGTAAAATGATGGGTGTAGCACAATGCTATGACTGACGCAGTGAATATGTTGCTACGGATCAAGTCTGTTGTGGAAGTTTTCAAAAAGAATTTATAAAATACATCTGTAAATATTGAGCATCATGTGTGAAGTTTTGCAGAAGTTGTAAAATTGAGTTTTTTAATGACCTGAACCTGTCTCAAATCTCTCAAAAGGTTATGGTGTCTTATAATTGGGGATTTGTTAAATTGCAACTATCAGTTAAGTCACAGGTACCAACATTCATTTATTTATTTAGAGATACAGCACTGAAACAGGCCCTTCAGCCCACCGAGTCTGCACCTACCAACAACCACCCATTATACTAATCCTACATTAATCGCATATTCCCTACAACATCCCCTACCATCTACCTACACTAGGGGAAATTTACAATGGATATATCTACCTATCAACCTGCAAGTCTTTGGCTGTGGGAGGAAACCGGAGCTCCCGGCGGAAACCCACACGGTCACAGGGAGAACTTGCAAACTCCGCACAGGCAGTACCCGGAACTGAACCTGGGTCGCTGGAGCTGTGAGGCTGCGGTGCTAAACACTGTGCCGCCCCATTGTGTTTATGCAAATTTTTTCCATGTAGCTTCGATAGGTTGGAGTGAAACTAGAGACCTAACTGGCTGAATTTTACCAGTCCCTCGACGTCGGGGTTCGTGACAGGGTGGATGGCCCATAAAATACTTGAGGGAGAGGCCCGCACAACCTCTGATGCCGAGAAGGCCCTGCAGCATTTTACCGGCAGTGGCATTTAAATATTAAAACTAATTTAAAAAACATGATCTCAACTTACCTTTTCCCAGCTGCTGTCCCACGCCAATATAATGGCCGCCGGCCGCAACTCGCATGCCTTCGGAACATTGTTTGGAGTTCTGAGGGGGGACCCTGGTGGGAAGGAGTGAAATTATCAGGGTGGGGGGACTGGGGAAAACTTTTTTTTTATTGGCTGTGGGGATGGTGGAAAGGGGTTGAAGGGCAAATGTGATGAGGTTGTAGGGGGAAGTTCGGGGTGGGAATAAAGTTAATGTTTGTGATATAGGCCAATAGAAGAAACATTTGGGGGGGGGGGGGGGGGAGGCGGTGTTGGGAAAGGGCCTCCAGCTGTTTACTTATTTGTTAAAATAATATCCACAGTCATATTATTTTAAATATGCAAATTTTTGCTAAGGGCTTGAAGCCCTTTAAAAATGGCATCTGCGCATTGGCGCTGGATGCCATTGCTGGGGTTGGAGCGGTCACCCCCTGTACGTCATCGGGAGCGGCCGCTCTGTCCCCCTCCCATTTAAATGAGTCCCCACCTGAAAGCCGCCGACTGCAAAGCGTGCCACAGCGATTTGCAGCGCACTAATAAAATGCAGCCCAACAGTTCACCTTTGCTACTTCCCTTTTTGATAACTTTCCATTCTCTCTTTCTAACCACCCTCCCCCCACCATTTTGTTTTGAATTTAAGACTTTGTCTTATGTTGAGTGTTATAGCTGGTTTAATTCTGTTTAATTTTCTCCCGTATTCTGGTGTTATTTCTTTTTTGCTTTGATTTAACTTATTTGAAAATAGCCCTAGCAACAGCAGGCCTTTATTAAACTGTGCCTGCTTTGAGTACAAAAATATGAACATACGAACTAGCAGCAGGAGTAGGCTATTCGGCCCCTCGAGCCTGCTCCACCATGCTGTAAGATCATAGCTGATCTGTTTGTAGACACAACTCCACTTTTTGCCTACCCTCATACCCTTTGACTCCCTTGTTTGTCAAGAGTCTGTCTACCTTTGCCTTAAAAACATTCAATGGTTTCAATGCCTCCACTGCTCTTCGGGGAAGAGAGTTCTACAGACTCACAGCCCTCTGAGAGAAATTTTTTTTCTTCATCTCTGTCTTAAATGGGAGACCCCATATTTTTAAACTGTGCCCCCAGTTTTAGTCTCTCCCACAAGGGGAAATATCCTTTCAACATCCACCCTGTCAAGTCCCCTCAGCATCTTGTATGTTTTAATAAGATCACCTCTCATTCTTCTAAACTCCAATGAATACAGACCCAACCTTTCCTCATAAGATAATGCTCTCATCCCCAGAATCAGTCGAGTGGACCTTCTCTGAACTGCTGCCAGTGAAATTATATGCTTTCTTAAGTAAGGAGACCAAAACTGTAAACAATACTCTACATGTGGTCTCGCCAATGCCCTGTACAACTGTAGCAAAACATCTGTGCTTTTATATTCCATTACCCTTGCAATAAATGACAACATTGCATTTGACGCCTTAATAACTTACTGTACATGCATACTAACTTTTTGTGTTTCATGTACTAGGACACCCAGATCCCTCTGCAACTCAGTTCTGCAATCTGTCTCCATTTAAATAAAATGTTGCTTTTCTTCCGTCCAAAGTGGACAAGTTCACACTTTCCCACATTATACTCCATCTGCCAAATCTTTTCCCACTCACTTAACCTATCTATATCCCTTTGCAGACTCCTTGTGTCCTCTTCACAACTTATTCTCCTACCTATCTTTGTGTCATCAGTAAATTTAGCAACCATACATTCTGTCCCTTCATCCAAGTCATTGAAATAGATTGTAAATAGTTGAGGTTGCAGCACTGATCCCTGTGGCACTCCAGCTTGCCAACCTGAAAACGACCCATTTATGCCTACTCTGTTTCCTGTTAGCAAACCAATCCTCTATCTGTGTTAATATGTTACCCCCTATACCATGGGCTCTTATTTTGTTCAGTAATCTTTGATGTGGCACCTTGTCAAATGCCGCCGTCTGGAAATTCAAATAATTAAAGGATTATATAGAAAATGGAAGATATTCATACTGTTCAGTAATTTATAGCTTTTATATTTGGTTACAGGAAATTTTATTCATATTTTTCTTGATGTTTTTTGAAAAAGGAGGTCAGCGCGTTTGGCGAAGATGGAGAAGGCGATAGCTTGGATAATTGGACTGTCGTGTGTAGTGGAACATACTGGGAACGAAAAAATCCAGTAAGATTTAAGCATACTGCTACAGAAGTCCTGCTGTCTGTTACAGGAGAACAGTATGGGCGACCAATAAATGGCCAACTTGAAGTTCATGGGATGCAGTATTCAAACCAGTACAATTCTTGGAAAGTGATGGAAGGAATCTTCATGAAGCCTATGGAAGTGTCGAGGGCTGGAGTAGATGCACATATTGAACTATAATTTAAAAACAAAACTGTCAATACTGTTGTGTGGTTTAGTTTGCAATTGAATCCTGAACAACATCTGAATCTCTTAATCCACTTTTAAATATGGAAAATCTTTTTCAGTCTTGGATATATTTTGACTTAAACGTATAAAATCTTGCACCTTAATGGTAAGTTTTTGAAAAATTGATCCTGAGGAGAGCACTTGGTTTTGTGTGAAGCCCTAGTCCTCCACATCGAGTGGGTGCCGATACATTTTAAAACATGACTTGATCTGAACTGTATTTGTAAAGGTTTATACTTCTAATGTAAGAATAACATTTAGGGTGCACTGAATATGTTCTTCAACTGGAACATACCCAAGTAAGTATTCAAAATTAGATGTCAATTGAGAATAATATAACCGTATAGTATTTGGACCACTGAAAAGCAGTGCAAAGATTTTTTTAAAAGTATTAACTACACTTTTTTTTCATTTATTCTGAGCCCTGATTTAATTTCAAGCAAATGTGGATTTTTAAATAAAGGGCAAGTGGAGTCACTGTTTGAAGTGTGGAAATACTTTATTAAAAAAAAAAGGCTATGCAGCAAACTAGCCTATACCCTGAAGATCATGAACTTGAGTTTATTAAGATTTCCTAAACAGAGTGATATGTAAAGACAAGGCACTTCATTTCGAATTTGAAATGGGAAAATTGATGGGCCAAACCCTTACTAAATGAAAAGTAATTTCTTTAAGCCAATTGTCAAATTCAACTTCCCTGGGAAGATGTGTGATGGTCATTAACCTGCAAAAGGGGAAAAATTAGGGCTAGGGTGAGAAAGGGCATTCTTAAAACGAAATCTAAGTTTTGTGATTGATAGACCAAGCTTAATAGTTTTTTTGAGTGCCAAGCTAAGAACCAAAGGTTCTTATAAGACAACTTTCCTTTGGCAACCTTTCTCAACCACCCCCATCCTAAAATGCATGTTTTAAGTACATCTATTTATCCTATTCTTTGTTTAATTCTTTAAGAATCCTGACACTTTTAAGATCCTTCTATAAAAATGATGTGAACTCTTGACTGTTGGTTTATTTCTAGAGATAAAATCCACCAGTATTTCTTTATCCCATTTTTGCTTCTTTGCGTATGTGCTCTTACTCAGCAATGATATAATAAAACTGACAAAACAGTATTGTGAAATATGTTGGGACCAGAAAAGGAGGAGAATTATTGCAACTGTAGTAGATGCTATAGCATGATTGTGATGGAAAGTCAAGATTGGTTCATCCATCACCACAATCATTAATTCACTTATCTCTATGATATTACAGTATGATCAATCAGTCCTTAAAAAAAGTCCTAAATTTGTATGTAGAGTACAGACATGCATTGATTTTCATTATACTATTCACTGAACTATAAACAGATTGTCCAAATGTTATAGTACAACATTTAATGTAAACTTTTGCCACATGATATATATTGATCCAGGTTTCATTATTTTAAATGAAATAAATTCTCTTTGTGGGAAGTTTTGTAAAAGGTGCCTTACTTTTTCTACATTTTTTTGGCGTTTCCTTTTATTAGATTTTAAATGTCATTCCTCCTTTAACAGTCTTACGTGTTTTTATTTGACTTCCACCATTTAGAATTTTCCTTTTTATGTCTGCTAGAAATTATATATTTACTTGGGATAAAGGTAACTTATTTCACTGCAAACAAATCAAACTTCAAAATTATAACTCTTAGTTTTGTTTGTAATGTGTCAATAATGGATCAATTGTAGTGAATACTAAAGATTGGCTTAGAACAGCAGCACCCTCTTTCCTCCACCCAGCCCTAAACTAATTCCCATATTTGTCTTTTTCTCATTAAGATTAATTGGCACTTGAGTGGATATTTCCATAAATCGCACGCCCAGGAATTAGCATCTGTTGTGTGTGGGAATTAATAAATTTAAGATCAGTATCAAAATGTTGTACTTATTGCATTATTCTAAAAACGATTCACATAAACTCTTACAACCCTTTTTCATAAATCCCTCCCTTATTTAAATAGTTCATAGCTATTGTGTTTACAGCCTGGTAACAATCAAACAGATTAGATTTCAATTTTGAAAGTTTGCCCAAATAATTCAGTTATATCATCCCCACCTCTGCCAGCAAAAAAAAACAATGTTCAGTAAACTATAAATATATTGTCATGCAGGCCCCCACCTACCAAGAATAAGGTATGTAATTTTGCCACATGGACATTAAATTTCAAATTGTTACTGGGAAGAAGAGAAGGCCTTTTACAAGGGGTTGCCAGGCCCTGGCTGGAAAGACATTTTTGCATATTAACGGACAGTATTTGTAGACAAAGGACCATTCCCTGAACCACACATTACACAAAGCCAGAAGTGGTTATACCAGTCAGTCACGTGGGGACTTTTAAATGGTAGAGACAGTGTTTGAACTGGCAGAAAGCTGAATGCTCCTGGACTGAAGCATGACAATTAAAACTCATTGGGAAGACATTGTTAGAAGCTGTTAATGTAATCTAGATTATGTTTGGTATAAAATTATTAATGTCAGACATTAACTTTGGATTTTTATCCGAGGTAATTTTCACAAGAACTCAGTTACTGTATTCGGTTACTTATTTAGCAAATAAAACTACACTTCAGGAAGGATGTCTACTAGAATGGTACCAGGAGCGAGTGACTTAAGTTATATAGAGAGATTGGAGAAGCTGGAGTTCTCTTTAGAACAGAGAATGTTAAGAGGAGATTTGGTAGAAGTGTTTAAAATCATGGCCAGTTTTCATTGAGTAAATAAGGAATAACTGTTTATAGTGGCAGAAGGGTCGGTAACCAGAGGACACAGATTTAAGATGATCAGCAAAAGAACCAGAGGATGAAACTGTTGTGCACAGAGTTGCTGTGATCTGGATTACACTGCCTGAAAAGATGGTGGAAGCAGATTCAATAGTAACATTCAAAGGGAAATTTAATAGATGATGGAAAATAATTTACAGGGTATGGGGGGGAGTGGGGCTAATTGGATAGTTCGACCAAAGAGCCAGCACAGGCACAGTGGGCCAAAATGCTCCTTCTGTGCTATATAGAACCATAGAAAAAGTTACAGCACGGAAAGCGGCTATTCAGCCCATCATGTCTACGCCATTCATCCTGTGATTCTGATCTGTGAAAGCAAAATATACTTTTGAGTATAATGTGGACTGAAAAATGTCTTTGTTCATGTTCTAAGTTAGACGCAATTGTTCACAGTTTAAGAAGAGCACTGCTTTAGTGTGATTGGGCATAATAATTGTTTTGAAGTTTTCCTACAGAGACTCAAAGTCCTCCAGCTCATTTTTGATACTGAAAATAGGATCAGAAAAAAAACCTAAGTAGGCAAATTTTCTTTGTTTAGACGTATGTGACTTTGCATGAGATTAATTGACTTCAGAATCTGTTTCATTTCATACGATGATTTAGAGTCCTGCTGAGTTCTACTTTAGTATTCATTTGGGTAAAACTACTATAGCAGCAAGTACACAGTAAATAGATTGTTCTGATCTTTAATTTAAGCTAATCTTTATTCTGGTTTGCCCTTGTGGGAACACACTATGCACGATGAAAGACTTTTATCAGGGTTATCTGTGCCATTTTGATGTATTTTTCTTGATGCTTATAACTAGCACCGTAGATTTATCAATAATTAGTGATATTTTCAGGAATGCTGTTGATTGAGTCAGTTGTGAGTGAGAGAGATGGGGTAGAAGGGGTCAAGTATTAAGACATCAGTATATTACAGTTCAAATTTTGCAAGGATCCACCAGTGGCAGTGGGGTGGGTAAAATCTCATGTGCCCACATTGCTGTTTGCATTTTGGAACCTGAGAGTACAATGAATTTGTACTTTGTTCATGTCCTATAAGGTCACAACAGCAGTTGTAGGACCTAATGGACCTGTTTCAGTTGCTGCTGAGTTTTGTTCTTGTGTTTGTAATTATGCTTGGCTCCATGATTCGGTAGCTTTCCACTGTTACTTCCCACCACCCATCGAATACTTTTCTTCCTTGTTCATGATTGCTGCTGGCATTTACATCACACCATACAAAGTCAGAACAATGGGTATTTCCATAGTACTGTATGATTTAGATGATGAAGATGTATTCATAAGGGATCAACAAATGCAGCTGCAGTGATGGAGGTATTTCAGCTGTACTGATCACTTCCTCATATTATTGACGACCTCTTGCATACTTGAATGTGTCAGAAGAGATCAGCCTTTCTGTCTTGTGAAATAGAAATGGCACTTGTAGAGTTGTACTATTTGCTGCAAGGTGATGTGCAAGCAGCGTCTGCGATAAGGACACTCTTCCCATTGAAGTGGCAGGTATCACATCATGAAGCTTTTATGCTAATGGATCCTTCCAAGCCACCACAGAGTTGTCAGGACAGTCTGCAGTGTACATATGTATCAAGCACATAATGAATACTATATGTTTGCAAAGCAACCAGGACTCCTCAAATTAACTGCATAGCCTCAAAGAAAAGGAAGGGCTTGCAGTCCATTAATGTTCAGGTTTGATCTAATCACAGGATCATATAAAGTTTAAGGCCCAGAAAGAGGCCACTTGGCCCATCATGTCTGTGCTGGCAAAAAAAATCATTACACATACCAATGGCTATTGATCAAGAAGCAGCAATGATGCCTTTGTTCTGTGATGGTCTATGACGCATTCTTTGAAAGAGAAGAAACAGGGCATCCACAGCTTTTGGTCTCGGTAAGAAAGGCTTTAACAACAGAGAAGCATTCCAGGAAGGAAACCTGAACATCAGTTTGCTGTTCTTCAACCAATATCTCCAGCTTCAGGAAATATGTAGTGCAGTTTTGATAGAATGAAAAAGTGAGCAGCAGGGCAGTGTCTGTGTACAATGCTTTCAGTGTTTCTTTCCAGAGTGTAACCGTGTTTATTCCATGCTTGATAGGCCCCACAAGCAATGCGTGCAAATGTGAGAAGTTCATTTATCTTTCAAACTCCTTCCTGAAATCAGTAGGCTTCTTTCTAATCTGCAACCTTTCTTACAAAATAGGGCCTTGAAGGTCAATTATGCCAAATTAAGTGCAGGTGATAAATGTGCTAAATTTCCTGATATACATTTCCGGCTGGTGAGGTTTCCTATTGTCAATACAAACTCAGCATATTGGCCCACAGTACTGTGCAGAAAAAAAACATTTTTGTCTCTTATCTGATAATAGGTTTGAATACCAGTCAGAGGATTAAAGAGATGAAATCAGATATGCTGATCATACAGGCGTAAATAACTTATTCAGAGGTTGCTGGCATTTTGCTTTTGAAGATGGAGGTAGTAGTCAGGGAGCAGCGAGCAGATGCAAAGACAGCCAGGCTGACATGTTACTGTGTGATGTTGAGGGATTTCTCAGTGGCGATAACATGTCAGCCGTTGCCATGCATTCTGTTGTTTCTGTGGTCAGATAACACTTGAGTAGTAATTGAGTGCAAATTCTGTTCATGAAGGCCATAAGCCTGACATGAAATGCCCTGATGCCCATGTGAGTGCATGAGAGAATTGCCACCCAATGAAATCATGTCCAACTGATGCCCCTTTCCAGAAGAAAAGTGATGAAGGTGATGTGCCTTGAAAACATGTGTCAGTTAACTTGATACAGGTGTGCACTGCAGTCTGCGACAGATGTCGTTGGATTGAAAGGAAGCGTGAAAGCTTCATGCTGTGGTTGCCTTCCCTTCTATGAGAAAAGCTGTCACTGTTCAAGCTGTTTACAAGTTCTCCTGCAGCAGATGGTGCAACTTTATGACAGCCACTCATGAAAAGCAGAGGCATTAAAGACAGGTCTCCTCTGACATTCCCAGGCGAATTAACTTGGCTCATTTACCTGGGTCCTGGAGTTTTGCTCAAAACACGTAGGCCCTCAGATGATTTTGCATGTAAAGGTGAGGAAGACCTTACCTAAAGATGCAGCATACTCAAAAGGATTCTCATCCTCCTACTCTCCTTTATTTGCATTTTGGATTGTAACTTTAATGACCAAGGCTGCAAGCAAGTGTCTTTCAAAAGTTTAGCAAAAGTGGAAGCAAAATAAAATGTACAGCACAGCAACAGAGAAATGCTTAGCTAACTTAACTCCTCAATAATATCCAAACACAATCTAAAAATCAATTAGTCATATGTTACCCTCCTATGTAGCTAAATATGCTCTTTTTATAGGCAAGCAGCGAGCTGTGAGCAAAGCCTCACCAGATATCAAGAAATTTGACTTGAGACTTAAATTACCATCACTTACTCATTAATAGAGTTGTTATGCAGGCCTGCTTTTTGCCACCACAGTTTTACTATGCCAAATCAGGTGTGTCATGAATTGGATGTTGACCTCATTTCCAGAACCCTGCCTGTTGCCCCCAAGACTGCACCACCAGTGAAACCTTGAAATATTTGCTCCAAACCCTTTCTCCTTCAATCCAAATGAAGGAATACCCTTGTCCTGTTGCAAGCTCATGTCCCACTCACCTTTCCGTGTAATTTTTTTTCTGAGCCATTAGTTTTTTTGGGGGCTGTGTCATTTTTTAGTGCTGTTGGTCAGCTTTGCTAGTTTCCCAAGTTATCCTGTATCATCATCTCCCTCCCTTTAAAGCATGCTGACTCCCCTTTATTTATTAGTTCATAATTCTCCAGGTGCCCCATTTATCCCTTCTCAAGGTTGTCCTCTAATGTCTTACCTATTATAGATGACAAGCTCACAGGCCTGCGGTTCCCAGCATTACCTTTATATGCTCTTTTTTGTAAATAGTATTTGCATCCTCCTTTAATCCACAGGTAGTATTCCTGCTACTGATTATTGTTTTAAAAATACCTACCAGAATTTGATGATTTTATTAGCCATTTCCTTAGGAATGCAGCCCATTTAGATTGGGTGCCTTGACCTCTTTTTGTGCTGTCTGCCTGTCCGTTACTTCGTTAGTTAGAATTTCTAACACTCTTAATATTTCCTTGTGCCTTACTGGAAAATTCACCCCCATCCATGAACACTGAGACAGAAAAAAGTCACTTGGGACATCTATCGTCACGTGATATTGCATCACTCAAAGATTATTCAGCTGTCTTTCTGTTTCCCTGACCACTTGTCATATACCTCTTAATTTGAACTGAAATTGTGAAGCAATAACTTTCTGTTTTACAGTTGCTTCATTTGTGCTAATAGATTATGCAAACTTTTTTAAAGCAAAATACAAATTTGAATGAACAGGAGTAGACTGATTTTATGGAAACCTTTCATGTGCTTTAATATTCTTTGCAAGTTTAATTTTATTCTCACACGGGCGGCACAGTGGCGCGGTGGTTAGCACTGCAGCCTCACAGCTCCAGGGACCCGGGTTCGATTCTGGGTACTGCCTGTGCGGAGTTTGCAAGTTCTCCCTGTGTCTGCGTGGGTTTTCGCCGGGTGCTCCGATTTCCTCCCACATCCCAAAAGACTTGCAGGTGATAGATAAATTGGCTGTTGTAAATTGCCCCTAGTATAGGTAGGTGATAGGGAATATGGGATTACTGTAGAGTTGGTATAAATGGGTGGTTGTTGGTCGGTACAGACTCGGTGGGCCGAAGGGCCTGTTTCAGTGCTGTATCTCTAAATAAATAAATAAATTTCTTAATCTTTTTATCTTTTTTCTATTTTCATCTTAATCCTCAGTGTTTTTCTCCTTATCCCTCACTGGTTGGCTACACTGTTTTCCTCCTTCCTCTGCCACAGTGAAATATGGTCATTTTGTATTCTTAGTAATGTATTCTTGGAGATATTCCATCTATTCTCCGTACTCCCTGCTTCTAAAAGTGTTTCAGTCTAGCTCTCTTTGTTCTCTCTTCATCCCCCTCATAATTCAACCTCCTAAAGTTGAGAGTCTTCATTTTAATTGTAGCCTTAAACTGTTATAATTATTGTCTCCAAACTGCTGTAGAAATTATCCTGTTGTACCATGCCCTTGGGTTTTGCCTACCAGCAGCACATTTTGAATTTCCAATTAGCATAACTGAGGAGGGCATGGGGGTAGGGGCTTAGACTTCCTGCTGACAGCATAGGCGTGCCAAGTTTTTCTAAAGTATCAGTTCTGGTATTACACCTCCCCATGTGAATTTCTTAACGATTTGTGTTGTGTAGCAATCCTGTGACAAGTGCAAAGATATGTGCACTCCTGTTACTTCTGCTTATTCCTGGTAAATGGAGGTCTGTCAAAACAATTACATTCGATCGCTTGATGCTCTACTTAGTTCAACATAAAACTCTGCTAACAGCCTCTGCTTGTTCCGGTGATCTATTAAAATAGTCCAATACCTTTTTTCTTAATATTGCTTTTGCTGATCACTATGTTGCATCTAAAAGTTAAATTGCTTAATCTCAGTGGATCCAATTGAAGAAAACGCAAGCCTAATTTTGGATAAAGGAAAATAATAATGGAAATTTGCAATCTGTGTCACAGGCCCTCGTGACTCACAGGGAATGATTGCCATTTTGGATTGAGTTATAGTTTTTGGAGGGGATGAGAAAGGTAACATTAGAAACCAATTTGGTATATTAAGGTAAACTATAGCTGAAGAAAAACTAATTTCATTTATACTTAAAAACATTTGACTAGCAAACAATTTATTATGCTACAAACTCAGTTATCAAGAGTGAAAAGCAGTTAATTTATCATGAGGATAATTTAGGTTAAAAGTGTTTCTTGTTAAGAAATCTAATCTGCTGGTTACTGTAGTTTTAGTTTAGTTTAGTTTAGAGATCCAGCACCGAAACAAGCCCTTCGGCCCACCGAGTCTGTGCCGACCATCAACCACCCATTTTATACTAATCCTACACTAATCCCATATTCCTACCACGTCCCCACCTGTCCCTTTATTTCCCTACCACCTACCTATACTAGGGCCAATTTATAATGTCCAATTTGCCTACCAACCTGCAAGACTTTTGGCTGTGGGAGGAAACCCACGCAGACACAAGGAGAACTTGCAAACTCCACACAGGCAGTACCCAGAATTGAACCCGGGTCGCTGGAGCTGTGAGGCTGCGGTGCTAACCACTGCGCCACTGTATGGAATTAATCTAAAAGACGTGCTCTTTTTGAAGGATAGAAGATGTGAAACATCCTTTAATTGACCTCATTGTCATGATATTTGGAGATAGTTTGGATGTATAATTTGGCATTATGGCCTGTTGTAGGTGAATTTTGACACTTGGAACTGTCTTAAAGGAAGTAAATGTGTTTCAAAGATTATATCCATTTGTGTGAACAGCAATATGTCTCAGCCAACATTTTTTGTTATATGTAATGTTTGCAGATCTCAGCATATGTTTGTGAAGTAATGAATCACTGGATTCTGTTAGTGCTGTTGGCTGAGTTCCACAGATGTTGCTTTGCATGCTTCAGGTTACAGAATTTGCTCTTTCTGTATTACAATTCCAACTAATCAGAAACTGTCAGGGAAACAAATGTCCTGTGTTGAAAACACCAGTCCAACAAAGATTTAGAGACTATCTTCTGAATTACCGGTCTCTAAGATAGAAATTAAAAACTTTATGCATTGCTAATGCTGCTGTTCTGATGAATGAGCAGTGAGACAATTGAAACCAGTTTTAGCAATCTCAAGCAGAGTTGTCATTTTTGCCTCATTTGCATGGGACTGCTCAAACACAGGCAGAGGTCTAGTGCAATGGAAGTTCACCCAGTTTTCTGATTTGAGTCCATTTGGATTACTAAATATACATTTATATCTGTTTATTATTGGCATATTACTGGCTGCAGAGAAAGCATACTCTTGCCATTGGACCAGGATGGTCTACTCTTTCAGAGTGCATCCTATACCATATTAGAGAAATCTGACCAGACTGTCAGTCCTCTACAACACACGAGATGATAGAACTTAAGGTAAGTCCTGATGTTTATCACAAAGTTGAGAGCTGCTGCAGCTCCATCACAATGGTCTGTACCAATCTGCTCTGAATACAACAGTAAGGTTTGATAATACACAATGTGACAGTTGATCAATTATTTATCTTCTCCAGCCCTACAACCCTGCAAGATCTGTGTTCCTCCAATTCTGGACTCTTACACATCTCCTATTTTCATTGCTCCACCATTGGCAGTCGTGCCTTCAAGCCCTAAACACTGGAATTCCCCTTTAAACCTCTCCACCTCGCTACCTCTCTCTTTTTTAAGATGCTCCTCAAAACCTACCTCTTTTACCAAGCTTTTAATTACCTATCCCAATATCTCCTTATGTGTTGGATTTTGTTTGATAACATTCCTGTGAAGCACCTTGGGACATTTCACTGTTAAAGGTGCTGTGTAAATGCAAGTTGTTGTGATCCTTTCTAGCGTTTCAAATGAGGGAAATTGGCTGATTTCTAGCATGCGATAATTAGTTTTATTTTAGGTGTAAGTTTTTTTTGATCAGCCAAAATGTTTTGTGCACAAACTAAGCGAATTTCACAATTATTTGAACTGTGATTCAGAATGATACAAATCAACTAACAACCTGTGCTGTTAGCAATGTACTTTTATTCTTGTGCTTCATCCTTATATCTACTGTTTTACCCTATGCCTAATCAGTGATTATATCCAGCACTTTAATGCAACTCCATATTCTCCTCATATGAGGTGACATCAGCAACAATGTGTATTCTTTGCATATCCAGCATCCCTACTTTAGATGGAATATATCAGTCACTCTCTATGGAGGGCTTTAGACCAAATTTGACTTGTTGGTGACCTCCTGTTAACTTTTTTTAAGAAAAAGGAAAGTAAACTAAAACAGGTAAATTCTGCTCAGCATAAGTGTTTTATGGTGTGAATTGTGTGCACCAAGGCTAGAAAATCATGTCCCTCAACTTGCATTTTACTCACAAGGACAGTGTATGGACTGCAATTGGACTCATGGGGAAAGGCCACTGTGTAAGGTCCTCGCGCCATAGTGAACTGAGGGGCTGGACCCATGGGAAATCCCTCGGGCTGTATACACCAAATATCGGTTTGCTGTAAAATGGACATGGCATGTAAAATGGAATGGAAGGGTTGTGAGGCAACTCACTCCTGTATTGAAGAATACTGATTTTGTTTATACTTTCTAAAATGTCAACTTGGTACTGTTCTGAACTGTTTGTAATGTATTATTTTACAGATTTTTATGAATAAAGTATATTTTTGGGAAAAAAAATCAATTGGACTCATGGCCTGTCAGTCATTTGGCGGAATGCCTCATCACCAGAACTTTCAAACAAGCACCAAGACATAGCTTGGTTGGTGGTGAGAAGGGCCCTCTCCGTCAGATCCTTCCTGCACACCCGGGATCTCACCACCTCCGCACGCTGCCCTCGAGGTGGCTGTGGTGAGGAAGAGACTGTTGCCACCTCCTTCTGGAATGTGTCTTTGCAAAACAGGTGTGGAAAGAGATGCAGTGATTTTTGTTGAGGTTCATCCCGAGTAGCTCTATAACAGGAGGAGTCTGTGCTCTACGGGCTGTTCCCAGGGACGCACACCAAGATAAATATCAACTGTTTCTGCAGGGCAATAAACTCTGTGAAGGACACACTTCGGTCTGCTGGACTTCCAGAGCAAAGAGTTGTCCACGTCCAGGTGTTTGCAGACTGGCACATTTCCAAGGTCGAGAACTACGTGCTGCGGGACGCACAAAAGCTTGGGGCAGCCGCTGCAAAGGCTCAATGGGGAAAGGCCACTGTAATGTCCTCCTGCCATAGTATACCGAGGGGCTGGAAACTGTGTAAAAACCCCCTCGGGCTGTATGCACCAAAATAGTTTTTTTTGCTATGTAATGCCAATGTACATTGCATTTAAAATGGATCAGCAAGAATCGTGAGACACTTCATGTTTTTCGGTATCGAAGAAATCTGATCTGTATTGTTCTCGCTGAAATGTGCAATCTGAACTGTTTTGTAATGTATTTTTGCAAATGTTTTGAATAAATTAAATTTTTGGAAGAAAAAAGCAATTGTACTCATGGAGAGATAAAGCAGGACATTGGCTATATGAACTTGGGTGGTTCATGAGCTCGAGAGGAGCTGTTGGGATTATATTAGTGTAAGATTTAGGTTTGGGAGTCTCAGATTACCCAAAAAAGGGGTCAAAGTCATAGGTGCGTTTTTAAAGTAGTCTATTCAGAAGCAACAGTTTAAATATGTATAAGCTCAATAGACAGAAAAGACATATGACTCATAACAGGTTGAACGGAATACTGGTCCTAGATCATATGGTAGGGCAGAACAGTGTTGGCTGTCTCCCCGATGGATGAGGCAGACAATATGTTGGTGATCTCTTCGGTCCGCAGGGTCCTCTGTCATCTTAAGCTTCAGCCTAACACTTTGGTTAGCTCAACACTTGGCTGAAACTGAGCTTGGGGAAGCTGTCCTTCTGTCCGACGAAGACTATTTCCCCCCTTTAGCTCCTGTTTATATACTTTATTTCTAAGGGCTGATGAGTGCCTCGTGTCAATTGTTTGTCCGATTCCAACCGTGCAATCCACAATGGACAGGTACTCAAAGTAAACTGCTCCCCTGTCCATCACTCTGCCCTGAAGTCACCATTAGCTTATCACTTGCTAGGTACCATTTGTAAACTGCCAGACACTTGGCTGGAGAGGGTACGAGGCTCCATCTTATCAGATTTAGGAATGTCTTGTTTCAGAGTCTATGTTAGAGTCATGTGCTTGGATGAGAAAACAGGCCTATGCCATCCTGTGTCTGTCAGGGGCTGGTAACTGCTATAGAATCTTTAATGAGACAATGAGAGTGCTATTTCTATAATCAATTAATTTTCTTAAGATTTCATGAGGTTATTAGACAACCATTTCTTACACTAGTTAGCTGAACCTTGTAGAAAGTGAATAGGAGGAAAGATATCACTGTTTGGGTTTCACCCAGGATTTGAGCACACAAAGCTACTTCACTGGCTGTCTCCGCTTGCGACAGGAAGGTTTACTTTTCCATTGAGGGCTGCATTGTCTCCAGAGGCCCTGATGGAACATGAGTTACAATTAAGAGTATCACCTGAAACATCAAACTACCTTTTCAAATGTTAATATTGATATTTACAACATCTTTTTCTTTCCAATTTCCAGCATTCATTTAAAAAACATTATGCTCATAAACAAGCTTTCAGAGCAATTTTTTGAATACTGTTGTATTTTGCATTGTCCTAAATGAATAACACTGTGTATCCCTGATGGTATTAGGATTGCTGACTAATCACATAAAAATATACTGGAGAAACCCGGTTCACAATTTACCTTGTCCATAGTGCCTAGAATCTGAGACAGAACATGAAACTGGAATCTGATACTGAGTGCTTTGAGCGTAAGCTGAAGTGGAATTTGTCAAACATCATTCAGCGTGAAAGCTTTTATAAAATCTCTTCCAATTTAGCTTCATGCCACATGAGTTGGCAATCTGCAGATGAAACCAAGAGTGAATGTAGTACTGATTCATTGAGTGCCTGAGAAACTAAGACAAATATAATTACAATTATGTGAGGTTAGTCCTCACATAGCTATTTCCAACTTTTCAGCTGAGAAAACCCATGACAGTAATAAATGTGGCTGTCTCTCAGGTTTTGATAATGTTACAATGTTTTTCATTTCCAGAGTTTTTTCTGGAAACTTTCTATGCAGAAATTCTTGCTTCAGTAATAGTTGACCATCAAATTGCGTATTGTTTTACATTTATTTTAAATTGAACCTCCTTTTTCTGAAGGGGCTATGATAAAGTTAATTAGGTACTGGCAGTCTTGTACTTCACCCAAGTGATCAGACACATGGGGAACACCAACACCTGCAAGTTCCTCTCCATGCCACACACCATCCTGACTTGGAATTATTGCCGTTCCTTCTCTGTTCCTCCCGACCAACTCTGTGGGTGTACCTACACCACGTGAACTGCAGCGGTTCAAAAAGGAGGCTCACCACCAGCTTCACAAGGGAAATTATGGATGGGCAACAAATGCTGGCTTTGCCACAGATGCTCCGATCCCATGAATGAATAAAAAAAAATCACAAGTAGACCTGGACTTTTGGACACTAAAGGAATCAAGGAGTATGTGGATAGAGTAGGCAAATGGAGTTGAGATAGAAAATCAGCCATGAACTTATTGAATGGCAGAGCAGGCTCAAGGGGCTACATGGCCTATTCCTGCTCCTATTTCTTATGTTCTTATAGTGATTGTACTTAAAAAGTAAGTAGATCAAATGACTTTGCATAAGCAACTCTTAGCAAGAGGCAAAACTCTCAAGTCCCTTTCAAAAACTGTTGTGCACCCTTATTTAACGTACTCGACTTTTTTTAATCAATTGATCAGAAGTGTATTAGTGTGTCAGTTATAAATATCACACTGCAACATCAAACCATAATGTTTGTTTAGAATGATTTATTTGAGCTTCAATGAACTGCACCATGAGGTTGTAGTCAGTGTTGCTCTTGACCATGTATTCAGCAATCTGAATAATTAATGACAAGATTTTGATTTATGAAGTGTTTCTAACATTTCTCCCAGATGGTTACATTGGTGTCATGGGGCAGCATGTCAAATGCTATCATAGGATTGCAGTCCTAGAAGTTTTGCTAATAACAAAGCTCCAAGTAACAAATTCACCAATCAACATATTATTATAAATCAGAATTTATTTCAATTAATTTGATTGTAACAGTCTAAAATGTTACGTTTTAATGCAAAAATGTTAATTATTGCTTTTTTTCAATTATTGATTGCATGCCAGCCATTACTAATTTGCACTATCCAAATGTTTATTGTCATGAAATTATAATGAATAGTGCATTTGTCTTGGCTAATCACAACAGTAGGGAAGAACAAAGAACAGTACAGCACAGGAACAGGCCATTCGGCCCTCCAAGCCTGCGTCGATCTTGATGCCAGCCTAAACTAACACCTTCTGCACTTCCGGGGCCCATATCCCTCTATTCCCTTCCTTTTCATATATTTGTCAAGATGTCTCTTAAACGTCGCTTTCGTATCTGCTTCCACCACCTCCCCTGGCAGCAAGTTCCAGGCACTCAACACCCTCTGTGTAAAAAACCTGCCTCGCACATCCCCTCTAAACTTTGCCCCTCGCACCTTAAACCTATGTCCCCTAGTAACTGACTCTTCCACCCTGGGAAAAAGCTTCTGACTATCCACTCTGTCCATGCCGCTCATAACTTTGTAAACCTCTATCATGTCGCCCCTCCACCTCCGTCGTTCCAGTGAAAACAATCCGAGTTTTTCCAACCTCTCCTCATAGCTAATGCCCTCCAGACCAGGCAACATCCTGGTAAACCTCCTCTGTACCCACTCCAACGCCTCCACGCCCTTCTGGTAGTGTGGCGACCAGAATTGCACGCAATATTCTAAGTGTGGCCTAACTAAGGTTCTGTACAGCTGCAACATGACTTGCCAATTTTTATACTCTCTGCCCCGACCAATGAAGGCAAGCATGCCGTATGCCTTCTTGACTACCTTGTCCACCTGCGTTGCCACTTTCAGTGACCTGTGGACCTGTACGCCCAGATCTCTCTGCCTGTCAATACTCCTAAGGGTTCTGCCATTTACTGTATACCTCCCACCTGCATTAGACCTTCCAAAATGCATTATCTCACATTTGTCCGGATTAAACTCCATCTGCCATTTCTCCGCCCGAGTCTCCAACCGATCTATATCCTGCTGTATCCTCTGACAATCCTCATCATTATCCGCAACTCCACCAACCTTTGTGTCGTCCGCAAACTTACTAATCAGACCAGCTACATTTTCCTCCAAATCATTTATATATACTACAAACAGCAAAGGTCCCAGCACTGATCCCTGCGGAACACCACTAGTCACATCCCTCCATTCAGAAAAACACCCATCCACTGATACCCTCTGTCTTCTATGACCGAGCCAGTTCTGTATCCATCTTGCCAGCTCACCTCTGATCCCATGTGACTTCACCTTTTGTACCAGTCTGCCATGCGGGAGGCTTTACTAAAGTCCATATAGATAACATCCACTGCCCTTCCTTCATCAATCATCTTCGTCACTTCCTCAAAAAACTCAATCAAATTAGTAAGACACGACCTTCCCTTCACAAAACCATGCTGTCTCTCACTACTAAGTTCGTTTGTTTCCAAATGGGAGTAAATCCCATCCCGAATAATCCTCTCTAATAGTTTCCCTACCACTGACGTAAGGCTCACCTGCCTATAATTTCCTGGATTATCCTTGCCACCCTTCTTAAACAAAGGCACAACATTGGCTATTCTCCAGTCCTCTGGGACCTCACCTGTAGCCAATGAGGATGCAAAGATTTCTGTCAAGGCCCCAGCAATTTCTTCCCTTGCCTCCCTTAGTATTCTAGGGTAGATCCCATCAGGCCCTGGGGACTTATCTACCTTAATGCTTTGCAAGACACCCAACACCACCTCCTTTTTGATGATGAGATGACTGAGACTATCTGCACTCCCTTCCCTAGGCTCATCATCCACCAAGTCCTTCTCTTTGGTGAATACTGATGTAAAGTACTCATTTAGCACCTCGCCCATTTTCTCTGGCTCCACACATAGATTCCCATCTCTGTCCTTGAGTGGGCCAACCCTTTCCCTGGTTACCCTCTTGCTCTTTATATACATATAAAAAGCCTTGGGATTTTCCTTAATCCTGTTTGCCAATGACTTTTCATGACCCCTTTTAGCCCTCCTAATTCCTTGCTTAAGTTCCTTCCTACTGTCTTTATATTCCTCAAGTGCTTCATCTGTTCCTAGCCTTCCAGCCCTTACAAATGCTTCCTTTTTCTTTTTGACTAGACTCACAATATCCCGTGTTATCCAAGCTTCCTGAAACTTGCCAAACTTGTCTTTCTTCCTCACAGGAACATGCAGGTCCTGGATTCTAATCAGCTGACGTTTGAAAGACTCCCACATGTCAGATGTTGATTTACCTTCAAACAGCTGTACTCAATCTAAATTCTTCAGTTCCTGCCTAATATTGTTATAATTAGCCTTCCCCCAATTTAGCACCTTCACCCGAGGACTACTCTTATCCTTATTAGTTTTTAGTTTAGAGATACAGCACTGAAACAGGCCCTTCGGCCCAACAAGTCTGTGCCGACCATCAACCACCCATTTATACTAATCCTACATTAATCCCATATTCCCTACCACATCTCCTCCTACATTAATCCCATATTCCCTACCACCTACCTACACTAGGGGCAATTTACAATGGCCAATTTACCTATCAACCTGCAAACCGGAGCACCTGGTGGAAACCCACGCAGTCACAGGGAGAACTTGCAAACTCCGCACAGGCAGCACCCAGAACCGAACCCAGGTCGCTGAAGCTGTGAGGCTGCGGTGCTAACCACTGTGCACTGTGCTGCCCACATCTTTAAAAAAGTTTACAGTGGCTTTATACTGTTCACATTCTGTGTAGAGTTAAAAACATTATTGAGAAATCAAATCAGAAAATGCTGAAAATAATCAGGTCGAGCAGCATCTATGGAAACAGTTAAAATTTCAGAGCGATGACCCTTGGTTACAACTGGAAAAATGAGATGCAAGAGGTCTTAAACAAGTACAGAGGCAGAGAAGTGGTGGGGGTGGGAGGGCGGTGGGGGTTGTGTGGTTAGGAAAAGAAAAGAAAGGCTTGCATGTATATAAGAGACCACAGGACATTCCAAAGCGCTTTACAGCCTACAGTGTACTTTTGAAGTGTAGTCACTGTTGTAATGTTGTAAACATGGCAGCTAATTTGCACACAGCAAGCTGGTACAAACAGCCATATGATAATGACCAGATAATTTGTTTTGTGATGTTGATTGAGGGATAAATATTGGCAGGACACTGCTCCTCTTCAATTAGTGCCATGGGATCTTTTATATCCACATGAGCGGGCAGACAGGGCCTCGGTTTAACATATTATCTGAACAACAGCACCTCCGACAGTGCAGCACTCCCTCAGTACTGCACTGGAGTGTCAGCCTAGATTTTTGTTTGTACTCACGTTCTGGAGTCAGACTTGAATCTACATCTTTCTGACTCAGAGGTGAGAGTGTTACCCATTGAAGCATGGTTGACAAAAAGGAAGGTCTGTGATAAAGTGGGAGGCAGGATTAATTAAATGGCAAAGTGCATAATGTCTTGATTTTGACACAGTGAGGATGTAGAAAAGCAGGAAAGTTTAAAGGACAACATATTTGGAAAAGCAAGAAAAAATGTTTGTTGCTGTAATGACTATAGTAGAGTAATTGTAGTTTAGATGTAAGAGCAGGATTACAGGTCAGATGACAAGCTCCCTCATGAATAGATAGAGAAACCTATTAAAATCAGAACTGGAAAATGTAAATAAAACTGGACATTACAATAAAATTACCCTCACTTCTTTTAAGAATTACCTTAAAAATGACAAAGCTGTGGAAAAATGAACAACAGAATATTGTGGCCTTTGTACTTCCAAAAAAAAGGATGGATAATTGTTTATTTTCTTCTGTGTAATATAGGTGCTAGCATCTTTCTTCAGTTGGACAGAAACTGAAACAAACTGTAATGACAAGTGATTTTTCAGATTGTACAAAATAATAGGACGAAGATGGGATAAGCAATGGGATACAAAGTGGAGTGATAGCCTGTTGAGCATTTTCATGATTGTCTGCTGCAAATGAAGCATAATCAGTGATTGTTTAGTGTAAGGCACACAGCAGTCAGTCATATGAGAAACAGAAGAAAAAACATTACTGAACAACACATTTACATTTTCAAAATCTGAGTGATCCCACTAGGTCATTCATTTAAAGGTAGGAGAATATTTACAGTATTTCAAAGAAAGTCTGCACTTCACTGAAACCAAATTGCAGAGACAAATGTGTTTCACAATACAATTGCATTTTATGGCTCACTGGGCTTTAGAAGAATGTTATGCCATAGGTGAGAGACGATAATCGTGTCAGTTTGGCTCAGTAGGTAGTACTTTTCCTCCTGGCTGAAATAATTGTAGATTTAAGCTCCACATCAAGACTTTAACACAATATAAGCTGTCACTCAAGTATAGTACTAAGATAGTACTGTATTGTCAGAGGTACCATTCTTTCAAAGAGATGATGGTGACAAAAAGTACAATGACAACAGCACTTATATACTTATAATAACTATCCCAGGGCACTTCACAAAGGCACAATCATATTCATCCATGTGCAAAATTCTCCAGCCATCCCTTGTATTTCAGTCCTCTGATGCTGGGGATAAGCCTGTTTCCAGTGCTTGAACACCTCTGTGTCTCATTGCCGACAACCAGACATAATAGTCAAGGTCCAGCTTGACTAGAGTCTTGTATACATTTAGCATGACATTCTCTGATAAGTTAAGGTCTTGTCTGCTTGGACACTTGGGCAGATGGACATTTAAAAATGGGATGATATTATGGAGGGATGAGATTTAAGCAGCAATTTCACTGAAGCATGATCCTTGTGGGGAGCCTTGCTTGAATTGCATATTGGCAATTCATGGACATACTCCTCACAGTGTTGTGTCCTTCCAGAGGCATGCTTTTATAAAATTGGAGGTCAAGTGGGTGGTAGAACATTATTTATCTAAATATGGTCTTTTTAAGTACGTATATTTTCTAATTTTTACCTTGTCAATGATGAACAACGGTAGCTTGCATTTTAAATAGAGAGATATTCCCATGTCTCAATATTTCACCTGAGTTCACCAGCAACCTGACAATATGGAAGTCATTCACTTGTTCTTCCCTCCCAATGTGTGCATTCAATCTAAATAACCAGTGCAGCTGTGTTAATCAGCTTTGCATCAATGCAACACATTGAGAAGCAATTGCATGAAATCACATCATGGCAATCATCCACCACAGAGACAATCCCACCTACAAAGACCAAGAGAGAGTGACATTGGTCTTCACCAGCTCATGATGAATTGGCAGCCTATTTTCTAGGCCTGATTTTCTTTGAAGTCAATAGAAAACGCTCTAAAACGGGTTGACAATTCACTATGAGCCTGTTTCATGCAACTGAGAAGACCAATTTCACCGCCCATGCTTTGTTCCAGTATGCTATATTTTACACCACTTTGTAAAAACACAATACATACAGAACGCATAATGAACTTGATAGTTTATTGAGAAACTGCGGAGTAAATCGTGTATATAGAATAGAAAATAAAAACCGATCTGATTTTAACTAACCAAACCATGAAGGAACAATAGTATTTAAAAGCAGATTAGCTGTGGTATTTAAAAAATTCAATAAGATAATATAAGGCTGAAGATGGAAGATAAGTACAAAATCACAGTATATGGCATTAACTGTTGATTATGGAGAGACAAAGACAATTTTTAAAATCAAAATATTGCGGATGCTGGAAATCTGAAATAAAAACTAAGTGCTGGAAATGCTCAGCGGGTCTGGCAGCATCTGTGGGACGAGAAACAATTAACGTTTCAGGTCAATGACCTTTCTTCAGAACTGGCAAAGGTTAGAAATGTAATAGGTTTTGAGCAAGTAAAAGGTGGGAAGAGAACGACAAAAGGGAAAGTTTGTAATAGGGTAGGGGAGAGTGGCAGGAGAGATTAAATGACAAAGATGTCATAGAATAAAAGGCAAAGGAAGTGGTAATAGTCGTAGTAAAAGACAAAGCATTTGCCCAGAGAGAGTGTTAATGGCAGAATAATGAACATCTCTGTCCAAAAGCAAAACATGACAAACAAGTTTAAGAATGGCACATGATTAAAAATGTGAGTCATGCTCTGAAATTGTTGAACATAATGTTGAGTCCTGAAGGCTGTAACGTGCTTAATTGAAAGATTAAGTGCCGTTCCTCGAGCTTGCGTTGAGCTTTATTGGAACACCTGCAGCAGGCAGAGGGCAGAAATGTCGGCATGAGGGAAGGTAGTGAATTAAAATGGCAAGCAACCAGAAGCTCGGGGTCATGCTTGCAGACTGAATGGAGGTGTTTTGTAAAGCGGTCACCCAATGTAGAGGAGACCGCATTGTAAGCAGTGAATACATGACATATTTGTCATTTAATCTCCTCTGCCCTATTACAGACCTTCCCTTTTGTTCTTCTCCCCCCACCAACCCCCCCTTCACTTGCTCAAAACCTTTTACATTTCTAACCTTTGCCAGTTGTGATGAAAGGTCATTGACCTGAAATGTTAACTCTCTGTCTTTGTCCATGGATGCAGCTAGACCTGCTGAGTATTTTGAGCACTTTTTGTTTTTATGACAATTTTTAGAAGTTCCTTTGAGTTGAAAGAAGCAATTACCTGTAGATGGTGCTATAGTATTGTAACATGATAACTTTAAATCTTATCTCCACATTAAAACAACAATGAACTTTCATGTATATAGCACCTTGCATGACCTTGCAGTATCCCAAAGCAATTCGAAGCCCATGAAGTACTTTAAAAGTGTAGGCACTATTGTAATACATTTCCTTATTCCTGCACAATGGTGTCAGGCTAGACTTACTCAAATGACTTAACTCATGAAGGTCTGACCATTTTATCAGTATACAACCACTGAGCCAAAGGCTACTCTCCTTAGCCTGTTACTTCCTCAGCCCTCCCAGTATTTGAAAGATTAGTCTACATTCCCTGCTATACACACACTAAGCTCATCTTTTGATGCATTGTACATCTCCAAGTTTTCATTTTAATATTTTCACCATTGGTCTTAAAAGTCCTGTTGATTTGTGGTACAGAATGGGGGAAGGGTTTATACCTGAAACGTTAACTTCCATCAACTCCTGATATGCTGAGCATTTCCAGCAGTTTCTGTTTTAGTTTCATTATTTTTAATACCTCTATCAAATCTCCTCTTAATCATCTTTGTTTTATGAAAAGAGCAGAGTTTCTTTAATCTTTCCCCATAATTAAAGCCTCTCATGCCTGATGTCATCTTAGTTAATCTTTCCTGCTCTTTCTAGATGACCTTGACATCCATCCACCCAAAACTGGACACAATATTCCAACTATGGCATATCTAATGATTTGTGTAGGTTCAACATTATGTATTTTTCTTCTTTACTTTGTATCCTGACTTATAAACTTACGTTCCCATATGTTACTTTTATAGCCTTATCAATTCATAAAGATTTGTGTGTCTGAACCCATAAATCTTACTGTTTCTATAATCCTTGCATATTTTACCTTTTCATGTGTATGTCCTCCTTATTTTTCATCGAACAAGATTGCAAGATAATTAGGGATGAGGAAGACATCTCAACCACCTCAGCACCCAGAGAGATCCTAATGTGTGACCCTTGGCACTTACATTGTTTCATAAATGATTCCAGGGTTAGTGCCTCTATTCATTTATCACAAAGTTTATTCCACATGTTACTAGGTAAAGATATCAATCCTAAAACTGCATTTTAATAGTTTAAACTGTCCCCAAATTCTACTTCTGTGGTTTAATACATCACTTCACCCTCCTCTGCACTAAGTTTCACCTGTCAGCTACCTCTGTACATTTAAAATGAGACTCTTGGGTTCTGCAGTGTGTTTCTTAAACTGGGAATAACTTTGAATTGATGGATCTTGTTGAAAACTGAGCCCTATGTAATGTGAACTGTAACTATTGGTGTCATAGACTTGATTTGTAGCCGAAAATCATTGTTAGATGTGAAGGAGGGGGTAACATTTATCCTAAGTAGGCTCAGAGGGAAGCAGAAAGGTTTGATTTCTTGCTTTCCTTCTGTTCTAATGCTATGTCATGAGCATAGACAGCAATCATTGTGCAAATTGGAAAGAAAATCAACCTGAATAAATGTAATCAACATTTGTGTTTCCCATTCACACTTCATATGGAATTGCAAAACCCCATTGTTACATGAAAGTATTCTTTTCTGTTCAATATAGCAGCTTTGGCTATGTTATTCTCTGTTGACAAACTAACATTCTTAATGCCTGAATATATTTACTGCGCTAAAAGCAAATGCTGATTTTTTTCCCCCCATCAGTCTCTCCATTACCATTGATTGCACTTTTCACACATGATGCAAATAATTGCGTGACAGGATTTGTGGATTTCTTTGAAACTCCAATGAAAGTTTACTGTGAAAAGTCAGGCAAGTGCACTGCAATAGCTTCATTCAATTTAAGTAAGGAACCTGCTTCTCTGACATTTGCTTCAAAGTCTGCCCCTTTCTCTCTGGTTTATCTTAGTTAACATTATCGAAATGCATAGTTGAGAAGAGGTAAGTATATGATCCTCTTTATTACCTTTTTCAGGGCAGCAATTGAATTCTCCATCTGCATTGGCAAGTCATGTTGCAGCTGTACAGAACCTTAGTTAGGCCACACTTAGAATATTGCGTGCAATTCTGGTCGCCACACTACCAGCAGGATGTGGAGTCTTTGGAGAGGGTACAGAGGAGGTTTACCAGGATGTTGCCTGGTCTGGAGGGCATTAGCTATGAGGAGAGGTTGGAAAAACTCGGATTGTTTTCACTGGAACGACGGAGGTGGAGGGGCGACATGATAGAGATTTACAAAGTTATGAGTGGCTTGGACAGAGTGGATAGTCAGAAGCTTTTTCCCAGGGTGGAAGAGTCAGTTACTAGGGGACATAGGTTTAAGGTGCGAGGGGCAAAGTTTAGAGGGGATGTGCGAGGCAGGTTTTTTACACAGAGGGTGGTGAGTGCCTGGAACTTGCTGCCAGGGGAGGTGGTGGAAGCAGATACGATAGCGGCGTTCAAGAGACATCTTGACAAATATATGAATAGGAAGGGAATAGAGGGATATGGGCCCCGGAAGTGCAGAAGGTGTTAGTTTAGGCAGGCATCAAGATCGGCGCAGGCTTGGAGGGCTGAATGGCCTGTTCCTGTGCTGTACTGTTCTTTGTTCTTTGTTCTTCTTTGCCTGTCCATGATCTATAATCACAATGATTACCTAATGCTATTGTTATATAATAAATGTGTCATGGAATTTATGACTGTATTGATGTAAATCCAACATCATTTTCATAGTAATATTGTTAAATTGCAAATTAGCACACTTACATAGACATGCGTTATACCCACAGAAAATTAGTTTATGAATTTTCCATATCCAACAAAACGAATCTTTACAGTTTCCTTGAGTAAAATAGTCAATTTGATGCTAGTCTGTGGTAAATGCTTTTTGTTTACTTTGAACCTTGCATAGATCCCTTACAACAACAATGATAACTTGCAAATATATATATTTTTAACTTTGGAAAATATCCCAAGGCACTTCACAGGAGCGTAATCAGACAAAATGATACTGAAGACAATGGCTATGGTTTGGTCAATGTTTAAGATGAAGAAATTGCGGCTTATCCAAGACTGGATGTCAACACAGAGGCAGGATGAGAGAGGGTGTTATGTATAACCTGATGGCATATCGCCAGATGAAGTTGCCGAGGGGCAGGATGTAGATGAGAAATAGGAAGGGGAAGGATCCTTTGGGACTCTAGAGTTCATGCTGCTGTCGATGGAAGGAGACTTTCATCCCATATCTGAGCTTGAATCAAATCCAGGTCCCAGAGGTAACACGCTATATCATAAAATCTTTCCTGTTTACCTATAATTCCTCAGGTTTTTCAACGTTATCTTAAAGATGCTAATAGACATAACCAGATAAATAGTTAATTCTTGTATGCCACAGTCACAAACTAACAATGACCTTTGCTCCTGTGATAGAGGAGGGGAGAGTTGTCAATTAAATATTGACATGGTATTCTGAGGCACTAGAATTTAAAGGTAGCAATCATAATATGCTCAATACTCAGTTTATGATTGCTAAACTTCACCTGGTCAAAAAACTACACAAATTCTGTAAATCTGGAACTCAAAAAAGCAGAAAATGCTTGAAACACAATGGATCTAACAACATCTGTAAAGAGAAAAAGGGCAAGTTAAAGTTTCCATGTAGATCCTTGAAGAGAAGTTGAAATGTTTGTCTATCTTTCCTCTTTTAGATGTTGGTGGGCTTGCTGTGTTTCAACATTTACAGTTATTTTTCCTAAATTGGCTTTAATTTTTGGCTGTTGGAAAAATCCGAAGGTGTATTTGAATCACAATAGAAAACTATATGTAGCAGGCGAGGAGTTAATTTGATCCCAGGTATTTATTATAAATGCAGTAAACATTTGATAGTTTCAAGTTTATTTGCAATAAATTTATTGCAAAAAATAATGTGCAATAATTTGAATTAAGGAAAATAACACAGCAAAATGGGCACTTACTGCTAAAAATTCCAGTATTGGACGATTTAAATTAAGTGACTTTGTATTAAGAAAGAAACGATTACACTTAAAGTGCCTTTCATGACCTCAGGATGTCCAAAAGTGCTTTATAGTCAACGAAGTGCTTTTGAAGTGTAATTGCTGTTGTAATGTAGGAGTATGGTATCTAATTTGCACACAGCAAGCTCCCACTTACAGCAATGTGACAATGACCAGTTTGACCAATAACCTGTTATTTAAGCCTGGACAACGTATGTCAGCCAAGAGGGATGTCTCAATTCATTCCATCTTTGCTGCCTCCAGAGAACCTTGGCATCAGGTGGCAGGACCGTATCTCCAACGCAGAAGTCCTCGAGGTGGCTAATATCCCCAGCTTATACACCCTACTGAGCCAGCGGCGCTTGAGATGGCTTGGCCATGTGAGCCGCATGGCAGATGGCAGGATCCCCAAGGACACATTGTACAGCGAGCTCGTCACTGGTATCAGAACCACCGGCCGTCCATGTCTCCACTTTAAAGACGTCTGCAAACGCGACATGAAGTCCTGTGATATTGATCACAAGTTGTGGGAGTCAGCTGCCAGTGATCACCAGAGCTGGCGGGCAGCCATAAAGGCGAGGCTGAAGAGTGGCGAGTCGAAGAGACTTAGCTGTTGGCAGGAAAAAGGACAGAAGCGCAAGGCGAGAGCCAACTGTGTAACAGCCCCGACAACCAATTTTATCTGCAGCACCTGTGGAAGAGTCTGTCACTCTAGAATTGGCCTTTATAGCCACTCCAGGCGCTGCTTCACAAACCACTGACCACCTCCAGGCGCTTACCCATTGTCTCTCAAGACAAGGAGGCCAAAGAAGAAGAAGAAGGTGTTGCTTGATGGATAAATATTGGCAGGACACTGGGAGAACTCCCCTGCTCTTATTCAAATGGTGCCATGGGATCTTTTACATCCACCTGAGAGGGCAGATAGGGCCTCAGTTTAACTTTTCACCCCTAACATGGCATTTCTGACTGTAACACTCCCTCTGTACTGCACTGGAGTGTCAGCCTAGATTTTGTGCTCAAGTCTTTGGACTGGGACTTGAACCTCACAACCTTCTGACTTAAAGAGTGCTGCTATTGAGCCCTGACTGACTGTTATCAATAGTGCTGCCATGTTTTACTGAGAAAAAGAGGAAAGCAGTTAATCGGTCTACAGATAGCAGTCAATACATTTTATGAAGACACAATTCATATGCATTTAAATTATACAGCATTCTGAGTAAATTTTAAACATTTGTAAAATGTGAAACAAAAACAAAATTCTAGAATTACACAGCCAATCAGTTAGCATCACTTGCTTAGCAATAACCTCAGTGATGCTCAGTTTGGGTTCCGCCAGGGTCACTCAGCTCCTGACCTCATTACAGCCTTGGTTCAAACATGGACAAAAGAGCTGAACTCAAGAGGTGAGGTGAAAGTGACTGCCCTGGACATCAAGGCAGCATTTGACCGAGTATGGCATCAAGGGGCCCGAGCAAAACTGAGGTCTATGGGAATCAGGGGGAAAACCCTCCGCTGGCTGGAGTCATACCTAGCGCAAAGGAAGATGGTTGTGGTTGTTGGAGGTCAATCATCTGAGCTCCAGGACATCACTGCAGGAGTTCCTCAGGGTAGTGTCCTGGGTCCAACCATCTTCAGCTGTTTCATCAATGACCTTCCTTCAATCATAAGGTCAGAAGTGGGGATGTTCGCTGATGATTGCACAATGTTCAGCACCATTGTGAAAATGCAGCATTGTAGAAATGCATTGTAGAAATGCAGCAAGACTTGGACAATATCCAGGCTTGGGCTGATAAGTGGCAAGTAACATTCACGCCACACAAGTGCCCGGCAATGACCATCTCCAACAAGAGAGAATCTAACCATTTCCCCTTGACATTCAACAGCATTACCATCGCTGAATCCCCCACTATCAACATCCTAGGGGTTACCATTGACCAGAAATTGAACTGGAGTAGCCATATCAATACTGTGGCTACAAGAGCAGGTCAGAGGCTAGGAATCCTGAGGCGAGTAACTCACCTCCTGGCTCCCCAAAGCCTGTCCACTATCTACAAGGCACAAGTCAGGAGTGTGATGGAATACTCTCCACTTGCCTGGATGGGTGCAGCTCCAACAACAGTCAAGAAGCTCGACACCATCCAGAACAAAGCAGCCCGCTTGATTGGCACCCCATCTACAAACATTCACTCCCTCCACCACCGACGCACAGTGGCAGCAGTGTGTACCATCTATAAGATGCACTGCAGCAATGCACCAAGGCTCCTTAGACAGCACCTTCCAAACCCGCAACCTCTACCAACTAGAAGGACAAGGGCAGCGAATGCATGGGAACACCACCACCTGCAAGTTCCCCTTCAAGTTACACACCATCCTGACTTGGAACTATATCGACGTTCCTTCACTGTCGCTGGGTCAAAATCCTGGAACTCTCTTCCTAACAGCACTGTGGGTGTATCTACCTCACATGGACTGCAGCGGTTCAAGAAGGCAGCTCACCACCACCTTCTCAAGGGCAATTCGGGATGGGCAATAAATGCTGGCCTGGCCAGCGACGCCCACATCCCATGAATGAATGAAAAAAAAAATCTGGCAGGACACTGGGAGAATTCTCCTGCTCTTATTCAAATGGTGCCATGGGATCTTTTACAGAAGGCAAGTTAAGGTTTCAGATCAGAAAATAGTTGCCACAAATGGAACTTGCCTTTTTATATGAAAGTATAGTTTCATTTGGCAATGTGAAGTGCAGCTGAAATATTCCCTAATGCCATTTTAAGAAAATATGCTGGAACATATTTTGTGTGAAAGCAAGTGGTGATTTTTTCCTTGTTACTTGATTGCATTTAGCATCAGAGAATCATTGTGGCACAGAATGAGGCCATTTAGCCCATCAAATCCATGCTGGCTCTCTGTAGAGCAATCCAACCAAGTCCCATTCCCCTGTTCTAACCCTGTAGCCCTGCACGTTTATTTCCCTCAACTGCCCATCCAATTTCCTTTTGTAATCATTCATCATCTCTGCTTCCACCACCCTTGTAGGCAGTGAGTTCCAGGTCTTTACCACTGGCTGCTTAAAAAGGTTATTCCTCACATTCGTCCTGCATCTCTTTCCCCAAACTTTAAATTTGTGATCCTTAGTCCTTGTACATCAGTTAATGGGAACAGCTTTCCTTTGTCTACCTTATCTAAACCTGTCATAATCTTGTACCCCTTGATCAAATCTCTCCTCAATCCCCTCTGCTCCAAGGAGAACAACCCCAACTTCTCCAACCTAACCCTTGTAGCTAAAATCCCTCATCCCTGGAACCATTCTGGTAAATCTCCTCTGCACCCTCTCAAGGACCCTCACATCCTTCCTAAAGTGTGGTGACCAGAACTGGACACAATACTCTAGTTGTGGCTTAACCAGAGCTTGCTAAAGGTTCAGCATAGCTTCCCTGCTTTTGTAACCATTACCTCTATTTATAAAGTGCAAGATCCCATATTCTTTCCTGACTGCTCTCTCAATATGTTCCACCACCTTCAAAGATATATGCACATGAACCCTCAGGTCCCTCTGTCCCTGCACACTCTTTAGAAATGTGCCATTATGCCTATGTTGCCTCTCCCTATCTCTTCTGCCAAAATGCATCACCTCACACTTGTCTGTATTAAATTACATCTGCCACTTGTCTGCCTTTTCTGCTATCCCAGAGTTGTCTAACATATGCCCCGCAGGCCAGGATCTGGCCCGCCAAAGGTTTCCATCTGGCCCACGGATGTAAACTGTACCCGAGCCAATGCTCATCCTCGTCAGGGGTCTGTGACTGGAGATGAGAAATTTTCCACTGGCTTCTGCTGGCAGACCAACTTTAAAAACAAATCGCACTCAGTTTCACAGCTGACAGGTACCGACATTGGGAACAGCCGTTTCCCAACTTCAGACAGATTTGGGGTTTCTCGGCAGGTTCCGAATTTTTTTTTAAAATGCCCACCAAAAACCCCAAATCTGTCCAAAGTTGGGAAAAAGCTGTTCCCGATGTCAGCTACGGGCCAAGTGCAGGAATATGGGATGAGAATAGTTGGGTGCTGGATGGGCAGCACAGACATGATGGGCCAAAGGGCCTGTTTCTGTGCTGTAAAACTCTTTGACCAATCAGCTGTGAAACTGACAGCATGAATTTTTAAAAAAACTGACCAACCATCTGCTGAGCTTTCCCGCTCTCTGCAACTGTCAGAGAAAGAGGGAGAGAGCGAGAGTGAGGGGCAGAGAAAGAGTGAGACAGTGCGATAGAGAAAGGGGGGACAGAGAGAGGGACAGAGAAGAATGGAGAGAGAAGGGAACAGAGAGAGAAAGAGAAAGAGAACGGGGGACAGAGAGAGATGGAGAGAGAGAGGGACAGGCAGAGCGGACAGAGAGAGAGAGACAGGGACAGAGAGAGACTGGGGGGGCAGAGGGATGGAGAGGGGGGGGCAGAGAGAGAAGGGACAGAGAGAGAGAAGGAGAGGGGGTCAGGGAAAGGAGGACAGAGAGAGAAAGAGAGCGGGACAGAGAGAGAAAGGGGGTAACAGAGAGACAGAGAGAGAGAGAGAAAGAGACAGTGGGGGGGGGGACAGACAGAGAGACAGCGAGAGAGGGCGGACAGAGAGAGAGAGAAAGGAGCAGAGAGAGAGAGCGGAGGGGGGGGGGGCACAGAGAGAATGGTAGATAGAAGGGGGGGACAGAGAGTGGGGGGGGGACAGAGAGAGAAGGGGGGGCAGACAGAAAGAGAGGGAGAGAGGGGACAGAGGGAGAGGGAGGATGGAAAGAGAGAGGGAGACCGAGAGAGACAGAGAGGGGTTGAGAGAGAGAGAGGTACAGAAAGAGAGAGGGGTGGACCGAGAGAGAGGGAGACAGAGAAAGAGAGAGGGTGAATAGAGAGAAAGGAGGACAAAGAGAGAGAAAGAGGGGGACAGGGAGAGAGGGACAGAGGGAGAGAGAGGGGGAAGAGACAAAGAGAGAAATGAGGACAGAGAGAGAGAGGGAGAGAGAGACAGACACAGAGAGAGGGGGACAGAGAGAGAGCCAGAGAGAGGGACAGACATGGAGAGGCAGAGAGAGAGGGGGCAAAGAGAGAGGGGGGACAGAGAGAAAGGAGAGGGGACAGAGAGAGAGGGGGACAGAGACAGAGAGGGGGAGACAGAGAGAGAGAGAAAAGTTCAGACAGAGAGAGAGGGGGGGACATAGAGAAGGGGAGACAAAGAAAGAGAGGGGGGAGACAGAGAGAGAAGGGGAGACAAAGAAAGAGAGGGGTGAGACAGAGAGGGGTGAGACAGAAAGAGAGGGGGAGGACAGAGAGACAGAGGGGGCAGGAGAGAGACAGGGAGAGAGGGGACAGAGAGAGACAGACAGAGAGGGACCGACAGAGAGAGAGATGAGGTCAGAGAGAGAAAGATAAGGAGTGAGAGTGAGGGGGGATGGGGGTGGGGGGGGGGGGAGGTGGATGGAGAGAGAGAGAGGGGCAGAGAGAGAGGGGGGACAGAGAGAGAGAGAGTGGGGGACAGATGAGAGGGGGACAGGGAGAGGGGGGATAGAAAGAGAGGGGCAGAGAGAGAGCGAAAGGGGGAAACACAGAGATGGGGGAACAGAGAGACAAAGAGAGAGGACAGAGAGAGAAAGAGAGGGGACAGAGAGCGAGGGTGACACCGAGAGGGGAGAAACAACACAGAGGAGGGCAAATAACACAGAGAGGGGAGGAACAACACAGAGAGGGGGGATACAGAGAGGGAGAGAGAGTGATCAAGATCACTCTTGACTGATGGACATCTATCCGGAATACTCCGCATTGCTACAACAAGTGTGTGGACAAAATTGACTACTTGTGCAAGCAAAAAAATGCCAGGTATCTTACTAACTCAGTGTCCAACATAGTGAAGAGAGACTAAGTCAATAAATTAATCTTCTCATTTAAAACTTCTTCACATGTACATTTATTGTTGTTTTGATTAATAGTAAGTAAGATAAATGTTTAATGCCTTTATCTTTCTGAAATAGTTTCACTGGCCCCCTATGTAAGAAAAAAATTGTAATGTGCCCCCCCCACATGAAAAAGTTGGACAACCCTGTGCTAGCCTATTTATGTCCTGTTGCAGTCAATTGGTATCATCCTCACTATCTGCCACACCTCCAAGTTTGGTATCATTGGCAAATTTTGAAATTTTACATTGTATTCCAAGTCATTTACATATATCAAAAAAGCAGTGGTTCCAGCACTGAACCTTGGGGAACACCACTGTCTATCATCTTCCAGTCTTTAAAACAACCATTTACCACAATTGCTGTTTTTCTATCCTTAAGCCAATTTTTTATCCAAGCTGACACCGACCCTCCTATTCCAAGACCCTCAATTTTGTTAACCAGCCTTTTAAGTGGTACATTGTCAAATGCTTTCTTAAAATTCATAGTGACACCATCCAATGCATTCCCTTCATCAACCTTCTTTATTACTTCATCAAAAAAAAATCAATTAAATTAGTCAAGCATGATCTGCCTTTTACAAATCCATGCTGGAAAATGAGGGCTTGTCTGGGATTTGAACCTGGGACCTCCCACACATTTTTCCTCACATAAAACCCTGAAGTGGAAATCATACTCCTTAGACACCTGCTTATCCCACTTCTGTGAGAATAATCGTTTATCATAATTTGGAGATTTCCTTGATGACTCCACAGAAAATTATTCTCAAAGACTCAGATGCAAATAGTTCATTAGTTTCATGCAATTCAAATAAAGCATTTGCTTCTGTGGCATTTACATTTTAAAGAAATTTCCTCTGTCAGTCCATAATTTCAATCTTAGGTAATATTTTTCTAAAGTTACACAAATCTAGAATAGCACATCAAGGTTTCTTATGCTCCATTCTCAAAATAATCCCTACTCAATAATGGTGAAAAAAAATTAGAGTACCAGGTGATGTTACAATTATTCTGTTCCTCTTGGAAAAGACCTTCGTACCAACCACACTATGAATTATAGCCTGGATATTAACTTGGACGCAGGGATGAGGCCAGGATGGGGTGGGCTTGTTTGAGATCAGGAAACCCTAGAAGAACAAGTTTCCAGAAGGTTCTATCGAATTTAACACTAGCATTTTTTGTCTTGGTTTCCCAGCCACAGCCGGTCAGATTGAGAGGCTGCCTGGCTGTCGGGAGGAGAGGCCTTTGGCATCAGGGTGCTGAAAGGAGCCAGGGAAGATGGAGGAAGCCAAAGCAGGGAGTGATCGGGGTATGGAGTCAGGCCACATCGGGGAGGCTGGGGTCGTGGGAGCTTGGAAGCCAAAGGCAGATTGAAGGCTGGGGTCAGGGGGAGATAGGAAGGGTCGGGTTGGTAGAAGTTTTTTTTATCACGGCGAGCACGTGAAAGTCACTTACCTTTTGGATCCAGCAGTCGTCAACTCCCTATAGCTGTTGGATTTTCTGAGACCCAGAAACTCGGCTGAGCAGGATTAAATTCAAGATGATGGTTAAATATGAAGCTATTTTAATATTTAAATTGGCAATTCACCCTCCTGCGAGTGGGGTGGTTACCGGCCCCCTGTCCCACCTCTGTTAAAACCAGAAGTAGGATTCAGATTTTTAATATTTTAACATCCCACCCGACCCGAACCTGCCTGTTTTCAGGGTTAAAATTCCCCTCCAATCTCATCAATGCTAAATTCTACATAATCTCTGGACAGACACACAAATGACACATAATTATATTCAAAGCTATAATCCTTTCATTGTATCTCACAGCTTATTTTCCAGATTTTCTGGTGTAGTCATATTTTATGTACAGTGAAACACACAGACAGCTACACACCAATGAAGGGGATGGCATTACTATGAGGAAAGAGATGAGAGGTTTGGGATTTTCAACCTGGAAAGGAGGAGTCTGAGAGGTGATTTGATCGAGGTATATAAGACAGGAAATGGTATGGAGAATGTTCATCCAAAATAATACAGCTCTGGGAGTAGGTCAAAGGGCCATAGGTTCAAACTAGTGAAAGATACATTTAGCACATGATATCAGGAAGTTCGCCGCACAGTGAATGATCAAAGGTTAGAATGGATTCCTTGGAATGGGCAGAGTGGTGGAGGTGAAAACCCTAGAATCATGTAAAAAATAGATGCAGCAATGGGGGAGTGAAGGGCATTTCTGGATGGATGAACAAAGATGGGCCAAATGGGCTCCTTCATTATAAGTATCTTGTGATCTTATGAAACAAGCTACCTATTCTTCATTGAGGAGGTTGGATCCTTATGGTGGTGCCAAAGCTGCTTCATGGTTAGGCCATTCACTGATGAGACAGTATGCAATAAACCCAAATATTTTGCCTGGTGTTGGTACCATGATCTCTGTTCTCCTCTGCCACCTTTGCCCAGGTGCAGCATGCTCAATCCTGACAACCACACCTGGATTTGATGGTCAGTTCATTAGCATGGCCCGATTGCACTCATAGGGCAGGTCTATAGCCTGAAAACCAACAGGATACAGCTGCACGCCTTGAGATTTACAGCTGTGCACATTTTGTTTATTGCTGGAAGATTCATGGGAAGGCTGGAAGAGAAAGACTTACCTTCTCATGCCTCCCTTCCTTTTGTTAGGTAGGGAGGTCCAGGATTTTGACCCAATGATGAAGGAATGATGATATATGTCCAAGCCAACATGGTGTGAGTCTTGGAAGGGAACTTGAAGATGACTGTGTTCCCTTGCATCTGCTGTCCTTTCCCTTCTAGGTGGCGGAGGTTGCCGGTTTGGAAGGTGCTGTTGAAGAAACTTTGGTGAGTTGCTGCAGCACATCCTCTGGATAGTACAGACTGCCGTCACAGTGCAAGGAGTGAAGGTTTAAGATAATGGATGGCCTTTCCAATCAAACAGACATTTTTGTCCATGTTATACTTGTTGTTGCAGGCAAGTGGGTGTGTTCTGTAGGTGAAGTCTCACCCAAAGTCATTAAATCCAGTTAATATTGGACTTGCATAGTTTAAAACATGCATGTTCTAAATCATGGATCTAAACATGCCTCATGAATCAGGAGCACTAGGTCAGGTGCCCATTTTGTGAAATGTGACCACTGACTGCGAGGTGCTGCCAGCAATGTGAGGTCCTGAAAAATTGTCCTTTATTAACTCCTCTTTTTGCCAATTATTTCACAATCTGCAAAATATATTTCCTGATCATCTCTAATATTGCGAGATAGCGACATAATTTGACAGACACTAATACACAGAAAGACAGACGTAAGCAACTTAGTAAGTATTTTTTAAACCTCATTAAAGAATGAAATGTAAGCTTTTATGACCTTTCTGTTTGGCTTCAATGGGTTGGAATTGTCCTCTAAACATTTCCGTTGTGTTTTTGGTGCTACAAGACAGGCATAATGCAGAAAACAGATATACTTGGCAGGAGATTTATGTGGCAATACTCCAATCAAGCCGGTCAGACTGATGTTATAAATGCTCGAATGGTTCTTGACTATCATCTGAACCCTGAAACTGGATTACTTCCTTAGATCCCATTACAGCTAGTAGATACTGTTTATATTAGGTAACCTGAACTTTGCAGTCATGGTTGGTTTACTTGTTTGGATGGAAGAAAGCAGTTAAGAGGTTGGTGTTAGATGCTGCTTTCTTTTGGGTTCTTTGCTTGTCTTTTCTACTGTGAACTGCATGAGATTGGATGTTATTACTGTTGGTTGACATTTTTGTCTCTGTAATTATAACTCAAGGTTTTGTGTTCAGTCTGAGGTAGTGTGGTCAGCTGGCTATTACATAGATGTAGGAAATTGGTTTTCTTTTTGGTCAGCTGCACATTTGTCATGAAGTGGAAACTCATAAGAATCTTAAACTGAACTGTAGAGAGACCCGAAAGGTTAGGAGGGGCAGAATTGGTCCTTGTCACACTGATTTCTTAGGGCATGAGGTCGACATTGGGGAGACCAATTTTCAGGTGCTATCTCTCATGCCTGATCCTGCCAGACATCCCCCAGTTACCAAATTGACAACTGCCATCTCCTGAGTTTTTTTTCTCCTGCGCCCATCCAAAAATCTAAAACAGGCCTTTGACCTTTTGAATTTGTAATCAAGGGCCTAATGTCTGTTTCAGGATCCCGATGCCAAATCGAACAAAGACTGGGCAGAGAATGCGCCCTTAAAGGAACCATTAGACATCACTGACCCACAGATTAATTTTTGGGATTTCACTTACATTAAGGTAGAGAGAGGAGGAGCAGTAGTGCTCCTTCTGGATCAACAGCAATAGTACAGGCTACTGCTGGCCCATACTTGCCCACCTCTCCTCTCCTCTCCAGCTTATCTCCTCCATCCTGCGACTAATTGCTGGCCGGCTTACATTGGCCTGCATCTAGTTGCTCTATTTTGCTAGTGTTATGGAGGTGAGGCCTGAACCCAATGGGCTGTGAACCTAAGGCCTCAGTATTTGGGCTTGCCTTTTCAAAGCTTCGTCAATTTTGGGTCAGTTCACAACAATCATCCAACTTCACCCAGTATCGTTTAGGTTTGTCCTGTAAGGAACACGGAGTGGGTGAAATTGGACATGGTGAGGACATAAAATGGGCAGTATCGCATTTGCCAACTGTAATACAATACAACTCAGCTCGATTGAAGTCAACTTACAGGTGATCGATGCTACTGCCTGTTTTGTATTGTCACCCAGGTCCAATTCCACCCCCATTTTCTCTCCCCATATCTGACTTACCTAAGTTCTGGAAACCTTAAACACAGGCCATCATAAATTACTGCTAGGTTCTTGGAAACATAGAAAATAGGAGCAGGAGTAGGCCATTCGGCCCTTCGAGCCTGCTCCGCCATTCATTATGATCATGGCTGATCATCCAACTCAGTAACCTGTTCCCGTTTTCGCCCCATATCCTTTGATCCCTTTAAACCCACGAGCTATATCTAACTCCTTCATGAAAACATACAATGTTTTGGCCTCAACTGCTTTCTGTGGTAACGAATTCCACAGGCTCACCACTCTCTGGGTGAAGAAATTTCTCCTCATCTCAGTCGTGAAAGGTTAACCCCGTATCGTTTGACTATGACCACTGGTTCTGGACTCCCCCACCATCGGGAACATCCTTCCTGCATCTACCCTGTCAAGTCCTGTTAGAATTTTATGGGTTTCTATGAGATCCCTCCTCACTGTTCTGAACTCCAGAGAATATAATCCGAAGTGACTCAATCTCTCCTCATATGTCAGTCTCGCCATCCCAGGAATCAGTCTGGTAAACCTTCGCTGCACTCCCTCTATAGCAAGAACATCCTTCCTCAGATATGGAGACAAAACTGCACACAATATTCCAGGTGTGGCCTCACCAAGGCCCTGTATAATTGCAGCAAGACATCCCTGCTCCTGTTCTCAAATCCTCTCGCTATGAAGGCCAACATACCATTTGCCTTTTTTACCACCTGTGTTCAACGACTGGTATACAAGAACACCCAGGTCTTGCTGCATATTCCCCTCTCTCAGTTTATAGCCGTTCAGATAACAATCTGCCTTCCTATTTTTGCTACCAAAGTGGATAACCTCGCATTTATCCACATTATACTGCATCTGCCATGCATTAGCCCACTCACTGAACTTGTCCAAATCACCCTGAAGCCTCTTTGCAACCTCCTCACAACTCATCGTCTCACCCCGTTTTGTGTCATCTGCAAATTTGGAGATATTACATTTAGTTCCTTCATCTAAATCATTAAAATACATTGTGAACAGCTGGGGTCCTAGCATCTATCCCTGCGGTACCCCACTAGTCACTGCTTGCCATTTGAAAAAAGACCCATTTCTCCCTACTCTTTGTTTCCTGTCCGCCAACCAATTTTCTATCCATCACAATACGCTATCCCTAATCCCATGCGCTTTAATTTTACACTTTAATCTTTTATGTGGGACTTTGTCGAAAGCCTTCTGAAAGTCCAAATAAACCACATCCACTGGCTCCCCCTCTTCAACTCTACTAGTTACATCCTCGAAGAATTCTAGTAGATTTGTCCAGCATGATTTCCCTTTCGTAAATCCATGCTGACTCTGTCCGATTCTACCACTGTTCTCCAAGTGCTCTACTATAAAATCTTTGATAATGGACTCTAGAAGTTTCCCCACTACTGACATCAGACTGACTGGTCTATAATTCCCTGCTTTCTCTCTACCTCCCTTTTTAAATAGTGGGGTTACATTAGCTACTTCCTGCTGCTTCTCCTGCCAGGAACACCCTACTCATTACAGCATTGGCTTGCCGGGCTATATGGAGCAGAGTGGGAAGAATTCAAGTCTTTAATGACAGATCTCCCTCTCTAGGTCTTATGAGCAAGCCAATATGTCTGGTCAGTCATGAGCAGTACTTTGGAGAACAGTGAATCTGCCTGGCTCTGTTATCTGAATTACTCAACTCCTACAGTGATTGCATTCTAATAATCAACAGGCCGGCCAGCTTGGAGTCATCTTGACCTTAAAGAGAGCCTGCTTTCCTTCCAAGGAGGGTAGCTGGTTATTGAGTTTTATCTACATAGACAGCAGACAGCAGGAACTCCCCATGAGGAAAGGCCACTGTGTAAGACCCTCCTGCTATAGTATATGAAGGGGCTGGAACCTGTGTAAAATCTCTCGGGCTGTATGCAGCAGAGAATGTTTGATGTGTAATGTAAATGTGCATTGTAAATATAACCTGTAATGGCAAGTGGGGTGGGGCACCTCATATACTGTATTGAAAGAAACTGATCTACGTTGCACTTTTTGTGATGTCAAATTTGAACTGTTGTGTAATGTACTTTTACAAATTTTATGAATAAAGTATATTTTTAGGAAATAAACAGGAACCCCACCTGAGCAGCAGTGAGTTGCACAACTCATTATAATATTTGTGACTGTATTGTTTACTACAACTATAACAGCTTGTACTAATATAGTGCCTTTAGTGTAGAGAAAATGACTGAAAGCATTTCATTCAAGTGTAAGGATAAAAACAAACATTAAACCAATGAAAGAGATAGTTGGACGGGTGAGTAAATGCTTGGCCAGAAAAGAGTTTTTTTATGGAGTGTCTTAAAAAAGGAGACGGGGTGGGGGCAGGGTGGTGGGGGGGGGGGGGGGGGCGGTGGGGTGGTGGTGGGGTAGAGGTGGAGGGCTCTGGGAGGGAATTCCAACTACAAAAAGCTTCTTGTCAATTAAGAAAGCGACACCTGGGCACCATTTATATCTAAATCCATAGCTCCTTGAACTACATGATAATCATGGAACTCAGATAATTGTCATTGACCATGCTACACATTTTCTGTAAGGCAAGACATAAATCTTTCCCCAGAAAGCTTTGCCATCAATGGTGACTGTTGTGTCTTCCCATGATGTCAACAGTGGCCTTTTCCGTAGGGATGAGTGTTTGTAGAGTGGCAGAACCTCCTCCTGTGCTGGTTGCCTCCTTCCTGTTGTAGGCAAGCTTCTCCTGTTAGGGACTGAAAGCTACTGCAAGGGCTTTTTCCCCTTGCTCTGTATGATCCAGCATACCATTGTGTATGTGATGACAGGAAGAAGCAGCAAGTACAGGCAAGAGGGAGAAGTAGTTGTGAAAGCAATAGCAATTTTTAAGGGTGGGAGTGAAAGCAGAAAGGAGGGACAGTGAAATCCTTTTTGCTGAGTTATGGACAGCCATGGGAAGCGAAGAAAAGAAAGATTGATTTTTCAGAGACAAAGGTTGGGACCTGCAGGACTATGCAGAAAGAAGAAGAAACATAAAAATGAGTATTACCTTGACACTCCTGGTGAGATCATTAAATTATTTTCTATTTTGCAGGCAGGTCTGGGAGGAAATTTGCCTCCATGGCTGTATCTGAAAACCTCAGGGCCCTCTTGGAACTCTTTTTGCCCTCAGCCATCTTCCTGCAGATCCTCAGTGTTCCCTCCCTGCTTTGCTCCATGCGCTTCAGAACTTGCAGCAATTCCTGATTTTCTGCTTCCTGATTGGCAAGCTGCGTATGTTATGCGCACAGCCAGCATGTTTCATGCTAGCAGCTCATCTATCGGATGTCCCAGAAAATGGGACTATCTCCTCTGTGGGTTGGTTGGGTCTCATACCCCCACCACCCAACCACACACACCTTCTGCTGTTTCATTCTGGAAGACTAAAATTGACCCAAATTATCTGTTAATAAAAACCATTTTTTAACTGCCTTTTATAATCACAATCCAGTTTTGGAAGTGACAGTTGAACAATGAAAATAATTGTAGAAAATCTTAATTTTTCTGCTTTTAGAGTCTGTAATGATCTTTGTTGGTTTAGTAAGTGATAAGGTACAGAGTGAGCAAATCACATTTGAGTGCAATCAGTGGAAGCAGCAGTGAATTTAGCTAAAAGCCTAATCAACACATCTGCTTTTACCAGTCACCTGAGGCTTACTTTGACTATAGAATGATATATTGCCTACACTTTATGGCATGTAGTTTGTAGAATACAGAACTTTGACTCCATTAGCAGGTCAGCATTCCTATGTATGATGTGCTCATTGCACCCAGTTTGGTGATGTAAGCTCTGACCTTTTTTCCAGCCCGAGTCATCACACTTTGTGAGGATCTATATCTTTAGTGACTCACAGCAGCACCTCTGCTGCTAAAAGGAAAACTAATTCTCTCAGTCCTTTAAACTTTCAATTTTGGAGCAACCATTCAGAAACAATTTGATTCTGATCATATTTCTCATGCTTATTTCTCTCAATTTGTTGATTTAGTGAAAAAGTAGATGTGAATATAAAGCTGGGAAATGGATTGATATTTTGATCCTCAGTGAATATCACAGGTAGGAAAACAAGATATTATGGGCCCGACTATATAGTTCTGTTCCTGTAAGTGGCACTTGCCGTGATATAACACCTTTAGCATAGAGATATAAGTCCCCAGGGTGCTTCACAGAGGTGTATTGAAAAAATGGACAGTGAGCCAATGAGGTAGGTCCTTGAGGTGTGGCCAAATGCTTGGTTAAGGATGTGGAGAGATTCAGACAGGGATTTGTGGAAAAGATAGGTATGGTTTTGCGAGGTGATATGTTCAAGGCCCTGCCTACCTCATTACTCTAGCACTGCCTATTCTGCATCTATTACAAGAACAGGCCTGGCTCTGTCCCTAGGGAGCCCTGAAAATCCCAGGGCAATGTAAAAGGCAGAGACCAAGTGTAACGGATTTACACCCAATTTTACCTGAACCTGAATGGGTATTTGCAGAGGTGGCAAAAGTCAAGAAAATCAGAACTAATACTTATTGTACTGGTTATTTTATAGGACTAATTTAAACACATGGCACAATATTGTTTGTGTCAACACTAAACAAGTGAGTGTGGACTGAAAATTTGGGCAGAGATCCATTTCAGTGAAACCTACTCAAATTGGGGTGGAATCTTGCTTTACACATAAATTGTGACCAATGACATCAATTCCCTAAAGGCCAAAACATTAAGACTCCTCTGTGCTTAAGGTTATTAGATGTGGAAGGATGAAGAAATGCATGAAAGGGAGGTCTATGTACAGCAAAGGCAAAGTTATCACACCCACCATTACCCATGCAGTGCTGCTTGCACACCTAGGTAAGTCTACTTGGAAATGTCTGAAATTCACCAGGGGGCCAATAATGGAGTTGCGACACCTAATGTAACTAAACCGCAGACAGCCTTCACTAGAAGAACAATACTGCTTAACAAGACCAGCAATGACAGTATTGTACTGTCTGCTGCAGATGATCTGCAAAACCACATATGGGACATGGATTGTTCTTCCTGCATATGTGAAGTGGAAGTTTTCACAGTAGGAAACTTACATGCTGCTGGATTCATCCAAACCATCCCAGGGCATCTGCCGCATTAGGCAGTATGCAGTGCACAATGCAAGTGACACATTCTATCTGCAAGAGGCAACATCTTCATCACTTTCTCTGTGGACGTGAGGCATGAGACGGACAGGGTTTAGAGCTTTCAATGGGTGGCAGGTTTTCCTCAAATGCAAGATGGCAGTCATGTAGTTTCCTAATCAACTCTATAGTTTACATGAACACAAAGGGTCTGCACTAAATTACTGGGAAACAGCCTTCATGACTTCGTTATAGCAAGCCATTATTATTATTATCTAGTATTAAGAAAGTCTTAACAATGCACTTAAAAAATCATATTACGATCAGGCAAAGTCAACATCGTTTTACAAAAGGAAAATTGTGTTTTACTAATTTATTAGGGTTTTTGAGGATGTAGGGTAGATAAAGGGGAACCAGTAGATGTAGTATACTTAAATTTCCAAAAGACATTTGATAAGGTGCTACACAAAAATTTAATACACAAAATAAGGGCTCATGGATTTGGGGGTAATATATTAACATGGATAGAGGATTAGTTAATGGACAGGAAGCAATGAGTAGGCATAAATGGGCATTTTCAAGTTGGCAGGCTGCAACTTGTGGAATGCTGCAAGGATCAGTGCTGAGGCCTCAGCTATTTACAATCTATATTAATGACTTAGACGAAGTGACAGAGAGTAATGTATTTTACCTTTCCTGATGATACAAAGATAGGTGGAAATGCAAGCTGTGAGGAGGACACAGAGAGGCTGCAAAGAGATACAGACAGGTTAAGTGAGTGGGCAACAAAGTGGCAGATGGAGTATAATATGGGGAAGTGTGAGGTTATTCATTTTTGTAATAAGAATAGAAGAACAAAATTTTTTTTTAAAAGTTCAGAGGGACTTGGGTGTGCTCATACAAGGAACACAGAAAGCATGCAGGTACAACAAGCAATTAGGAAGGCAAATAGCCTTTATTGCAACGGGATTGTGGTACAAGAATAAAGAACTCTTGCTGCAGTTGTACAGGGTTTTGGTGAGACCACATCTGGAATACTGCGTGCAGATTTGGTCTCCATATTTAAGGAAGGATGTACTTACATTGGAGGTGATGCAGCAAAGGTTCACTAGATTGGTCCCTGGGATGAGAGGGTGTCCTATGTTGAGAGGCTGAGTAATTTGAGCCTCTATTCTCTGGAGTTTAGAAGAATAAGAGGTGATCTCATTGAAACGTAGAAGATTCTGAAGGGTAGACGCTGAGAGGTTATTTCCACTGGCTGGAGAATCTAGAACATGGGGATATAGCCTCAGGATAATGATGATCATTTAGGAGTTAGATAAGGAGAACTTTCTTCACTCAAAGAGTTGTGAATCTCTGGAATTCTCTACCCCATAGGATAGTGGATGCTCCATTGTTGAATTATTTAAGGCTGTGACAGACAAATTTTTGGTCTCTCAGGGAATCAAGGGATATGGGGAAGGGGCGAAAAAGTGGAGTTGAAGCCCAGGATCAGCCATGATCATATTGAGTGACAGAGTAGGCTTGATGGATTGCATGGTCTACTCCTGCTCCTATTTCTTATGTTCTTAAGCCACTGTGACTGCATTATTTCAAGGAAAAGAGAAAAAGCTGCATTTATACAGTACCATTTCCATCCCAAAGCACTTTACAGCCAATGAAGTGCTTGTTGAAGTGTAGTCACTGTTGTAATGTAGGAAACATGGAAACCAATTTGTGCAAAGCAAGGGAATAACCCTATCTTAAAATAGTAGAAAGAGGAGTTTTGGAAAAATGCATTTCATGTTTATGTTATTATCCTACAGCAGATGCTTTAGCAGTTTGAAGAAATTACAATGTAGATCTTTCAGGTATGGGAAAAAATATTTCCTCCGAGCCTGACAAAAGTACATGTAGTTGTTGCTGCAGACCTCTGACCTAATTGTGAGAAGAAACATAAAATTACTGTCTTACAGTGTATGTCGTTATTAAAAGGTCAACACATTCTGCAAGAAAATGTATCTCAAATTTATTCCACCACTGTATATATGAAATAAGAAAAATTTTAATTAGCTGAAAACATTTTTCTATTCTTTTGCTCAGCTGAATGAATAATGAAGCAGAAAATAAATATCCTTTGCTTTGTAAAGCAATAGGTCCATTCGTTTTGTTATTCAGTACTTCATAAAGATGTATTGCACTCCTGCAGATGAAAGAATCATTCTTTGTCACCTGACATTTAGAGAAGCAGCGTGGTACTTGGTTAGAACTGTAAATAAAGCATGTGTCTCTTTTTTTAATTAACCCCTGCTGTTATTTTTGGGTAGTGTATTTATTCACAATATTGAAGTTTTGGTGCATCGTTTCTCTCATTTTTTAACGACTGTTTACTGAACCTATTACTTGTGTACTACCGAAAGGGCAGATAAACAGGGAACTGACTCGCCCACAGCCCGGGCTGCGGGAGGTGTTCTGTGATAAAGGTAGATGCATGAAAGGCCTGTTTTCATTCTCATCAGCAGTACCTTGGAGTATCTATCTCACTTCCCATTGAGTGCTCACAGGTTGGAATCACAGTGCTGAGTTGCACTCAAAGTCTGCCAGACACACATTATGAAATTATCAGTGCATGAGGAGTAAAATGAATCACATTTTTCGCTTTTCTTTAAAGGGACAGGCGCGTGGCATACCATTTTTGTTAGCGCTGTGGCTAATTTTTAAAACAGCTTTTATGCTATACTTGCTCAGCTGGAGGAGGAAATTCATATGTCAAAATATAAATAGATGGGACTAAGTGCATAACCTCCCCCCATTGAGTTTTGGATGTCAAAGCGCACGTGTGAGAAGAAAATTCCTTAAAGGCTGTCTGCCATCTATTTATGTACTCATTTTCAAGTAGTGTGTACAATGATGATCTCAAGAGTAGGAGCTACATTATTTGACTACCATAAATACTTTAAGTACGCTGCGCTAAGACAGACTTTGGGCACCAAGCCAAGACATAGAATTTTTATCTGCTTATTTCAACGACTTGGTCAGCACACATCAATGAAATGAAACAGCGCAGATTAACCCTTTTGAGTACTGAATGTCTTTTGAAACTTGTTATCTGACAAAAATGATTTTTCTATCATGAACGTAAAATTACGAAGGAGCAGACCTTTCTTTTTGTCTCCTGTGGCAATGAACACGGTCATGTATCTTTCCAGACATAAGACCACCGATCATCTGCTCCTGCAGACGTACATGCTGCAGAACCTCCTCCACTTTGGTAATATCACTGTATTGGTCGAGTTCTTCATCTTGCTGTCGTTGAGTTATTGTACTTTTTGTTATATGGCGGTAATTGTGTATATTTTATGCTCTCAAGTTAAACATCACCTGACTTTGGGATTTGCTTTTGCTTTGAGGTAAAATGATAGCCAGCACTGTACATCAGGGGTAAATTCCTCCGCTTCTGGAGCTGTTTTCACTAAGAAGGCAATCGGCCACTAATGCAATCCCGATGTAGCCACAGCATTCTCCTGGGCAATAATTTAACTCCCCTTGTCACTCAGGTACTGGTCAGGGAAAAAAAATCACCAATCTGTGATTTGGCTGTTAGGCACCAGTTTAAGAGCTGAATAATTGTGATAAACGTTGCTGAGGTTGCTGAAGCAGTTATGGAGAGTGGAAGAACAACAACAACTTGCACTTATATAGTGCCTTTAACATAGTAAAGTGTCCTAAGCACTTCACAGGAGCATTGTCGGACAAAATCTGACCCCAAGCCACATCAGGAGATATCAAGATCCAAAAGCTTTGACCAAAGGGTTAGGTTTTAAGGAGTGACTTAAAGGAGGGGAGAGAGGTAGAGAAGTGCTGTGATTTTGGGAGGGAAAACAAAAGCTTTTGCAGCTGAAGGCATGGCCACTAATGATGGACTGAAGGAAATTGCAAGTGCACAGTTCTTGGAGATTTGCAGAGCTGGAGGAAATTATGAAGATAGGGAGGGGGTGAAGCCATTGAGCAGGAGGGGTTATAATGACTGCACAAACCAGGAAAGCACATTTTAATGACTGTAGATTATATGTGCTCAGGGATAAAGAGCTGGCTCAGCAGCAGCAAAAATTTTGGGCCAGCAGGTTGCACAATAACTAAAACCTGCTAACTTTATGCATGGAAGGAGCAGACAGAGCATACCAACATGTTTTTGCCAACAGAAAATCCATGTTTGCAGAGGGTGCAAAAAATGTTGATGATATCAAGAAAGCTGGTAAGGTGCTTGCAACGGAGGGTGCAGCCTGCACTGTGCAGCATCATATTTCCTTCAGCCTGTAGTATTAGAAGAAGCCTGTTGCCATAGCTGCAGCTGACAAATAGGGTTAAAAAATAAGTTGAACTGAAATCTCAAAGACACTATATTATGAGAAAGGTTCGGCAATTACAAATGAATGAATGAATGCCAATAAGGTAAGGGAAGCAATGCATCGAAAAGCTGAGCACGGTGTCTATATGTGAAGTCAATTTGGTAAAACTGGTGTGTTCATTCCTGTGTGGTTTGCATACAGTTGTAAATGGCAAGAATGAGGTATGTGAGCAGTGACAGGAGAGTTTGGCCAAGCACTACACGTAACTAAATATTAGTTATTTAGTTATTTGTGGCACTTTTCATGGTAAGTTGAGGGTTTTAAGCCAAATAGTATTACCAGCATTAGTGGCAGCTCTGGGAAGGAATCCTGGCTTTGGTGGTACTGGGATGGAATCTCAGATTCTGACAGTAATTTGAGGAGTGGGAGTCCCAGAGTCTGGGAGCACTGCGAGGGAGAGATTTTAGAAGACTGGCATATCTTTAAGATCAATGGAAGAGGGATTTTAAGATCAAGGAGATTGGGAGAGTGTTCACAGTATCAGGGAGACACTTATATGTTGAAACTTTCATAATGTATTTTCCCATTGTGATAACTTGTCATAGGACCTGTCAATGTATTTTGAATGTTGGGATCCACTCAGCAATTTTAACAAGTAATAGATTGTGTGTAAGGCAATAGCTGAAACAAGAATTTTTGCATAAAAGTTAACAGATATATATATGGAAGACTATTAAGGTCTGTGCATGCATTGATCATATAGTTAAACTATGTACTCTAGCGTTAAACACATGCATTACCTACTGAGATAAATACAGTACTTGTGCTAGTTAAATAGCTAATGAGATCTTATTTCCTTTATCATAATGCTAAAGACTGTCTTATGACATTGGTTAGGACATTACAATTGCCCCTTTGATCTTCTAATACTACTCATGTTGCGTTGGAAGATCCAAGGAATAGTTGGATGGAAAATCAGTAGGTGTAATAAAAAGTATGGACAGAATGCCACTCTTACCTCCTTCAACATAATATGTTAAATTTTTGTATGCTGCAGATAGCCCCAACACTGATGAGTATGTTGCATGTGTAAATATATAGGGCTGAATTTTAGAGTCCCTCCATAGTCAGGAACAGTGGCAGGGGGGACAATGAAGATCGGTATGGCGGAGGCCCGCCACTGACACCAAAGGCGGCAGGCCCTGTACCAATCACGGCGGCAGCGGTGAGGCCTCGTGGCAGCTGCCCCGCCACTCAGCGACGGGACCACGATTTCCATATGGAAATTAATTTGCATACCTGATTTAATGAAGGCCCCGTCGCCTCCTTAATCGCCACACCAATCTTCATTCAGGCGGCCGACAATGTCGCGCCTTCGAATCCTTGTTCGGGGAAATGAGGCGCGACACCTGTGGGGAGGGGGGAGGAGGTTCTTTCTCTGTGAGGGAGGGTGGGAGCGGAGTTACAATGCTGCAGATTAGTCGGGGGTGTGAGAGAAGGGGTAAAGGACAAAAGTGCCAAACTTCGTTGGCGGGGGTGGGGGTGGGAGGGGAGGGGGGGGGTCAAATTTCCAATATCTGTATTCCGGGGGGAAAAGGACAGGAATGTTGTGATATGCCACTGAGGGGGTGGGAGAGTGCATGGTTAGGTTATTTTATTCAGTTTTACGAAACTTGACATTACCTGGTCCTTTAATTTTTAAATGCACATTGAAATCCCCCCTCCTTTAAAAATGGTACCGGCGCATTGGCGCCAGATGCTGTTGCTGGCGATGGCTCGCCCGCCCCTTCACATCATCATGGGGGGGCGGGTGCCACAGCCATGCAAATGATCCGCTGCGTTTGAAATTGCGGCAGCTCCATGATGTGGTCCCCCTGCGTGCAGGCCGCATTTTTTTCATCTGCCGCCTGCTTCGGCAGCAGAGTCTTAAAATGCAGCCTGTAGACTTACCTCAGAGGTGAACTAATGATAGGCTGTAAGGGGAAATGTGCAAGTTAGGATCAGAATCCACTTGATGCTGAGCTAATGTAGAGGTGATTCTATGTTTCGCATCTGAGATCACCCAAAGTACACCTTATTGCATCTGAGGTTGGGATTGGGTCTGGAGGCAACTTGATACCAGTACCAGTGTCCTTAGCATCCATCTTGCTCCATCTGATGTGCTACAAAGTCCTACCAGTTTGCATGTTGTTACGACCAGTTGAACAATATCTGGAGGTCTTTTGTTGTCTTCACCTGGTCTTAATGTAACAGGGTTTAATTTTAAACACTGTGTTTTGAGCTCCGCCTTTGTGAATCCTTGTTCACAACTTTCCAATTATAAGGCAAATAAATGAGCACAAACAGGCTTTCTTTAGTTGAAAGCAGAAAGATGAAATTTATTAAACCTTAAACTCAAACTTTAATACGGTGCACTCCTACGGATATACAACGCACTCACGCTAGCATGCACACGTGATATAAACATGCAGATAGGAATAGAAAAGAGCAGAAGAAAAGATAAGTGGAACAGTTTGAGGCAATATCTTGTTACTGTTTCTCGAGCTCGCTGTAGTCCTTGATTAAAGATATGGTCTTGCGATTCATTGGGGCCCAGTAATCTTCTTAAAACTTTGTTCACATGGCAAACCCTTCTCTCTTTGAGTTTCATGTGTTTTCAATGGTTTCAGTTCCCTGAGAGATGAGCAGGCAGACAGGAAGACAGGAGATGTTTGTGCTTCAGTTCCAGGAGCACATGTCGTTCTGCCTCAAATCTGAGGTTCAAATTAAAAAACTCCCAAGTTGCCCAGCAGGCTAGTCATGTGACTAGCTCCTTATACGTAACAGTCTCTTCAAAAATCCTTTGTGGGAAGTGCAAACTCTCTGCAACAGCCATATTGGGAAGCAGTTGCTGGATCCCCATTGTTTCAACATTGTCTGTTACCATGGAAATGTCTTTCCGGTCAGGGCTTGCAATTTTAAGTTTTAATGTTCACGTGGCGAAATAATGTGTGCCTCAGTCATGGCAGGTGGGGTTTTGCTTGACAATGTGAATACTCAAATGACAACACAAAACTATGTATGTACAAGGATATGAGATGTATTTGTAAGCAGTATCTGCTTTTGTGCAATGGTTTGCTCAATTTTTCTCCAGCACTCTCACATTGACGAAGAAGTAGGATGGACAATGATGATAAAAATCACTACGCAACTGATCCAGGACAGCAGGATGATTTTGACCAGCCTGACAATGGCTGTGCTTTTTGACTGAACTATTCCCCCTCCTATTGGTAAAACTATCTAACACTAATAGGGCAGATTCAAAATTGGAGGAATGAAATCACAATTCACACAAGTCTTTCAAAAGGGTTCTGTACTATAAATCAGATAGACATTTCCTCAATCTCCACTCTGGCAGATTCTTTTGTTGCTCAATCCAACCATGGCCATCAATTAAACACCTAAAGGTTGGCACGGCATTACTAAATTCAATTCATGCATTGTTGATTGAAAAATTGATTTTTTTCTTAACCAAAAATAGCATTACCCTCTGGCAAAAAGTCTTTTAAACACTACTGTGTGTGTGTGTTCCCTTTTATTCAGCTACACTCTGGGTTTTCTGTTCCATTCAATAAATCATTATAAATGGTTTCTAATAAAAATGTGTCTAGACTTAGTTCGGATCACCTCTGAGATTTCATTAATGGCCCATCAACATCCTCAAATACAACTGGTAAAGCAATGGAAATAAACAAGTATCAAACTGACACATGTTAATGTTAAAATAAAAGCAAAATACTGCAGATGCTGGAAATCTGAAACACAAACAAGAAATGCTGGAAATACTCAGCAGGTTTGGCAGCATCTGTGGAGAGAGAAGCAGAGTTAACGTTTCAGGTCAGTGACCTTTCATCAGAACTGATGAAGGGTCACTGACCTGAAATGTTAACTCTGTTTCTCTCTCCACAGATGCTGCCAGACCTGCTGAGTATTTCCAGCGTTTCTTGTTTGTGTTACATGTTAATGTTTGTTCATCTAGTTCTGTTCTCTTTTCAGAGGATAATGCATTTAGCTGTAGGGCATATCTTATACACACAATATGGATTATTTAGACTATAATACATCAAAATACCTTGGAAATAAAAAGCTAATATTAAACCTGTGGAGACTAGTTTATACCAATTGTAATTTTTCCTTTTGTTTTTCAATATACTTTGTTTTTCTCTTTAAAAAAAATTCTGCCCATGTGTTGATACCTCAGTCCCATATATTACTGCTAGGGTAAGAAAATGGTTTTGAAGCTTAAGGGGAAATTTGCCTGGGTTTGTATCCATGTGCACTTGTTTACCTGGGTGCAGTGATTATCAGAAAACTGGGCTGTCATTTTCACAGGTCTAACCTGCCCAATTTTCTGACATTTGCTGCACCCAGGTGATTCTGGGTAAAGAACCCAGAAAATCTCTCCTTTTATTTTTCAGGCTCTTGCTGTTGCAAGAAGCAGAGTGAAGATTGTCTAGGGGTGACTTTATCTAGATTTTTTCCTGAGGGGAAGCCGTTGGTTTCTATTGAGTGCTAATCCTGTACTTTGAACTTAAATCCAATTGCTATTAGGTATTGCATAATGGTATGCAGATTTTTCCTTTTGCCTTATAGAAATAGGATGTTTCAGGTGGATCTTTACATCCTCCATGGATCAGTATTCCTTTGGGTCACAAAGATAGGTACAGATGAGGGGAGCTATTTCTCCTGTCTAGCTCATTCTTCCTTAGAAACTTGTGATTCTCTCCTCAAAACATTTAACTGCCTCGTGAATGACTCTAGAGTTTTTGCCTCTGGTCTCCTATCTAGAAAACCATTCCAGGTATTGGTGACTTTTTGCATGAGGAAATAATTCCTGACATCAGTTTGTCCTTTACCAGTTTATACCTGTCCTTGTCCAGCAGTCATTGCTTAACAGATTACTGCTCAGGAGTAATCTTTCTCATCCACTTAGTAACGTACATACCTCTTTAAGACCCTTCCTTATTTGCTTCCTTTCAAGGCTGAAAAATCCTTCTTCTTAGCTTTCCTCTTAACTCAGACCTCTGGCTTTAGGTAATAAGCCTCAAGACCCTTATGTGCACTGCTTCCAGAGCTTAAATGTTTCCCTTGATGATTAGAACTAAAGGTTAGCGAAGGTAGGTATGATGGTTGCAACTTCTGAATACAGACTGTTACTAACCCTAAATGTACAGTGAACTAAATGAACTTTATAGAATCCATAACATGGAAAAAGTAAATTATATGGCTATAGAATTCTGCAATGGATGCATGCTTTTTGAAGCATCAATTGTTTTGTGGGAATGCCATGAGGGAGTGGTAAGAATCTTTCAATCATTGCCAAAGAAACCAGTTAGTGCCTGAGAGTCAGATGAATTTTGCTGTGACGGATGAAAAAAAAATGCACGTAATTCCTGTAAATGACAAACTACAGGAGAAGGATCAGTACAAATTTGTTGACTGACCCAACAGGAGAAGGAGGATATACTTGGATGGTGTTCAGCCGAAGCAATAGGGGAGGGAGATGTGGGAGGACCTGCATCCACTGATAGTTTGTGCTGTACAAGTATTAATGTTCAAATATTAAAAAAAATGTAGTTTCCTAACGTTCATACTCTTAAGAGCACCTGTTTATAATCTGACCAGGAAGGAAAGAAATGGATTGCTGGAACATCATTACACACCTCTATCTTTGGCTCCACAGGAGCAGGAACCAAGAAAGAAGAAGTGGAGAGAGAAATAGATTCTATTCCAGGACCTTTGACAGTAGCAGATATTCACTCAAATTGTCATTCACTGTCCAATTTATACTCACCAATCCAGCTAGTCAGGACGATATAGATAGTTTAGATGAGGAATCGACACTGGTGAATCACATCACACAAAGCAGCCAGAGGACGAGCTAATGGAATTGGGGAAGAATGTTTCTCAGCAGAGGCTAAGGAATTGTCAGTCCCTGGATGTTGAGCAGTGGTCCTCTCATAAAAAGAATGATAGCACCAACTGGAAGGGATGGGCGGCAGAGTTCAATGCTGTGCTTTGCAACAATATCAGAGAGGGTTTCTCAACAACGTAGAATAGCCTCAGGAGCAGGGATGTCTTGCTGCAATTATACAGGGCCTTGGTGAGGCCGCACCTGGAATATTGTGTGCAGTTTTGGTCTCCTTATCTGAGGAAGGATGTTCTTGCTATAGCGGGAGTGCAGCGAAGGTTTACCAGACTGATTCCTGGGATGGCGGGACTGACATGAGGAGAGATTGAGTCGGTTAGGATTATATTCGCTGGAGTTCAGAACAGTGAGGGGGGATCTCATAGAAACCTATAAAATTCTAACAGGACTTGACAGGGTAGATGCAGGAAGGATGTACCCGATGGTGGGGGAGTCCAGAACCAGGGGTCATAGTCTAAGGATACGGGGTAAACCTTTCACGACTGAGATGAGGAAAAATTTCTTCACCCAGAGAGTGGTGAGCATGTGGAACTAGCTATCACAGAAAGCAGTTGAGGCCAAAACATTGTATGTTTTCAAGAAGGAGTTAGATATAGCTCTTGGGTTTAAAGGGATCAAAGGATATGGGGGGAAAGCGGGAACAGGTTACTGAGTTGGATGATCAGCCATGATCATAATGAATGGTGGAGCAGGCTCGAAGGGCTGAATGGCCTACTCCTATTTTCTATGTTTCTATGTTTCTAAGAAGTGGCAGCTATTAAAGCCTCCACCTATGTCCCACAGAATACTATGGCTGAGGGACGAGTCGATAGTTCCAATGTTCACGTGTAGGCTGGTGACACTCAACTTTTGGTGAGAATACAGAGAAAAATATCTATCAAGTTACAAGTTCTCCAGGCCATTATTTTGGATGGTTTGTTGGATATTCAGTATACTCTTTCCCAATAATTAAAGGATCTCAGTAATTCCATAAGATCTGTGTTCCCACAGATCCGTGGCAGTCAACAAGGTGATTCCTTGTCAAGGGGAAGAGTTCTTTGTTAAGTCCCCTCAGTTGCTTTCATGGGTGGAAAAAACCATGAGTGGTAAATAGGCTAAGGTTGTGGAGGTTTCAAACCCAGAGAAGCAGTCTCTTTTATCCCAGGACTAAGTAAATCTCAGAGAAGCACTGGTTTTCTCCTGAGGCTGATAGTCATATAGAGCAGCCATCCACAATTCATCTGTTTATCTGTTTCACTTAGCATTCGACTCAGAAACAAATGTTATAATGGAGAAGTTCATTTGAATGATACAGTATTGAATCTTATTGAAAAGTCCAGGCAACTTTGATGGAATTTTACCACTATTAAACTTTTTGGACAGACTTACTGATGTCAAAGCACACTTGGACTACTTCATTTGGCCCGTCATTCATTGATAAGACGCACAATGTTCAATAACTGCCAGACAGTTATCCAATGATTAGCAAATACAGTTGATTAAAGATTATAATGTAGTTGAAAATGGAAAAAAAAAACAGCTTTTGATACTTTGGTGAGTTTACGTGCAGACCCAGTTCCACATAGCTGAGCGTGAATCTGTGCTGAAATGGTTGCTATACCCACTTTTTTACACTCTGCACCCTGCCTTCCCAAAAGCCTCCAATAGACAAAAAGGGCATAAGTGTTTGTTACTGAAGTCAGGCATACAAATCAGCATGACACTTGTGAGTGCGCAAATCATTTTGTTTGCATACCTTGACACAAAAGCGCTTCCTTTGAATTTTTATCTTTTGATTGTAATATATAAGATTCTGAAAGGGCTTGACAGAGTAGATGTTGAGAGGCTGTTTCCCCTGGCTGAAGTGTCGAGAACTAAGGCGCATCGGCTCAAGATAAAGGGTTGGCTCTTTATGACTGAAATGAGGAGAAATTCCTCCACTGAGAGAGTTGTGAATCTTTGGAATTCTCTACCTTGGAGGCTGTGCGTGCTCAGTTGTTGAGTATATTCAAGGCAATGGATTTCTGGATTCTAAGGGAATCAAGGGATATGGGGATTGGGAAGGGAAGTGGAAATTCAGCCATGATCTTATTAAATGTCAGAGCAGGCTCAAGTAGCTGTATGACCCACTCCTCCTGTTGCTTATGTTCTACCCAGGTGCTCCCTGTAAAAACTTGTGAAAGGAAGGACCCTGGATCAAAGAACAATATTACTTTAATACCTGTTCCATTGACAGCAACAGCGAACAAGCTTTAAAAACTCAGCTTGCTCAGTGCAAGCATAGCCTCAGAGGTCTATTTTAATGCATCCATGAAAACATAGAAAAAGAACATTTAAGAACTGAAATACAAATTCCACACATACTTAATCAGATCTTCCATGTCCTAACATATACCCCTCTTACCTCTTCTGATTGATCAATGATGTCAACAGTAATTCGTCTACCTACATAGATAAATAACCTTCCTCTATTGTTATTAGTTTATATAGAATTATTGAAGGTCCATGAAAAGTCAAAGTGCCTTTACTATGTTTTTTTTAGTACAAATGCTTTTGGTATCCTAGGCTGGGATAGTGAAGTGATTTATCACCAATTATTTAAAATACTTTGAAACAAAGTAAAGATGTGTGGTTCTCTGACAGCTCATCAATCCTTGCTGACAACTCTTGCTATGCAGGTTATGAAACAGAGGCTATAATTTTATTTTTAGCTGCATGAGGTCATTAACAATGAGTCTTTTCCTAATGAAGAGCAGAGAAACCAGCTTAGAGTTCGTAGAGCAGCTAAGTGGAGAGCTAGGACTAGCACAGGGACAGGCAAGATGGACCAACTGGGCTCTTTATTGCAAACATTTCTATGCTGCTAAATGACTTGTTGATATTTTAATTGGACTAATACCTCTGTTAAAGCATGCGACAGTGAAGTGCATTATGAATTAGTTTATATACTAATATTGCAAACAATGATAATTAGGCTTAAATAAGATGTGTTTATATTTTAGGCTTGTTACTTTCAGAACTTTGCTGCAGCTTTTTACAAAGTTTAATTCTAGCTTCTGTTAAGCCCACCTAATGACATCTAGCAATTGCAATTTAAAATACCAATTATTAAGTAATATGGGAAACTTTGCTGTAATTATCCATTCAAAGTATTAACCATCCAGTTAGTATTTGTTTAAAATTCAGTCAGTTTTGCTGAACGATAATATGTTTGCCTTTAATTCAGATGGTTTAGGTTCAGTCTTCACTCCAGCACTTATCATAGAATTATACTGCATTGAAAGAGGCCATTTGTCCTATTGTGCCTGTGCTAGCTCCCTGAAGAAGCTATCTAATTAGTTCTACTCTCTGCTCTCTCCCTACAGCCCTGCAAATTTTTCCCCTTCATGTATTTATCCAATCCCCTTTGGTAAGTTATTATAGAATCTGCTTTCACGTCATTTCAGGCAGTGTGTTCCCGATAACAACAACTCGCTGCGTAAACAAAATTCTTACCATGTCGCCTCTGGTTCTTTTTTTCAATTAGATTAAATCTGTGTCCTCTGATTACTAATCCTTCTGTCACCGGAAACAACTTCTTCTTACTTAATCTATTAAAATTATTGATGATTTTGAATGCTTTTATTAAATCTCTACTTAATCTTCTCTGCTCAAAACGAACAACCCCAACCCCTCCCGCCCCTTAACCGAAGTCCCTCGTCCCTGGCACCATTCTGGTAAATCTAGTAAGCAATTCAAGACAAAGATTTCTGGAAAAAATTCCTTTTACTTAAAAATCAGCAAGAGATTACAATTACGCATCCAATAGTGTTGTCAGACAGTAATCCCAGATTACACATTTGCATGCACAGGTCTACCCCTTTAATTTAAGCTCAAACGACTATAAGCAAAAACTTCATATACACAAGCACCAGTGGGTGGTCAGTTCACCTCGACGTACCTCTTTAATTTCCCCACCACATACTTTGTGACTACCTCATCTTTTGTCTTTGGCATTGTTCTGTTCCAATTGTGTCCTTATTCGGGCATCAAAAAAGACAGCCTTGGACAACAAATGAGGTAAGAGACAACATAAAACTAAAAGAAAAAGCAGACAAAAATGCAAAAGTGGCACAGATCCCGGTGAATGGGAGAGATACAAACAGCAGAAAACCAAAGCAGATAGTAAGAGTCCTCACCAAAATGGTGTTGAGCATGACTTACTCCAGAAGTGTGCCAGCATAGGAACACAAGGAACATAGGAAATAGGAGCAGGAGTAGGCCATTCAGCCCGTTGAGCCTGCTCCACCATTCAAACAGATCATGGCTGATCATTTATCTCTACATGATTTTTTTTCCCCACTGCTCCCATATCCCCTGATGTCATTAGTATCCGGAAATCTATCAATTTCTGTCTTGAACATGCTCAATGATTGAGCATCCACAGCCCTCTGGGGTAGAGAATTCCAAAGAAATTCCTCCTTATCTCAGTCTTAAATGGCCTGCTCCTTATTCTGAGAATGTGTTCCCTGGTTCTAGACTCAACAGCCAGGGGAAACAACTTATCTGCATCTACCCTGTCACACCTTGTAGGAATTTTGTAAGTTTCAATGAGATCACCTCTCATTCTTCAAAACCTGAGAGAATACAGGCCCAGTTTCTGCAAACTCTTCTCATAAGACAATCCTACCATCCCAGGGATCAGTCTGGTGAACCTCCATTGCACTCGCTCTATGGTCAGTATATCCTTCCTTAGATTAAGAGCCAAAACTGTACACAGTACTCCAGATGCCGTCTCAACAAGGCTCTATATAATTGCAGCAAGACATCTTTACTCCTGTACTCAAATGCCCTTGCAATGAAGGCCAACATACCATTTGCCTTCTTAGTTGCTTGTTGCATCTGCATACGAGCTTTTAATGACTCATGAACAAATACACCCAGATCCCTTTGGACATCAACACTTCCCAGACTGTCTCCTCTGTGCTTTGTGCATCGTTCCTCTTGCAGGTCCAATCCTCGATGCTGTCCTGTGTTGTGCAGAGCACAGAACACTATGACCATTGTGGAGACTCTAGCTGGTGCGAATTGAAGTGCGCCTTCAGATCTGTTGAGGCACCTGAAATGCATCTTCAGCACACCAATTGCTTGTTCAATGACACCTCTGGTTGTCATATTGTTTGATAAACACTCCTGGGTGATCTAAAAGTGCCTTGATTGCCACATGTGTGCAGTCGGTTGTCCCCTACACCTGTGGGAAGCCAGCCAGAGCTGCAAACCTGAGCACACACTCATTCTGACTGGCATTATTGGTAGCAAAGTGTACATAATGGTCTGCCAAACAAATATGGCATCAGTCACCTGTGTAATGCATTTGTGGCTGGCTGACTGCGCAATCCTGTAAATATCTGACAGATCCCTGAGAGGAGCCAGAGACAAAGAAGTTGAGGGTGGTGATGCCTTTGACAGTCATTGGTATAGGGTGCCACCAGCTCCACTTGGCAACAGGCCTTCTTCCAGCAGGCTGCAAATATCTGCTACTCACTACCTGTCACAAGATCCTGAGCCTCCTGAGACACTGCTGTTCTGCCATGGCCAGGACACTGATCGTCTGCCTAGACATGCTGTACTGCAAGTATCGCCTCCTGCAGTTTGCACCTCTTTGCTCATCCACTCTCTTCTGTGGAGCGGCAGGTCTGTGTGGAGAAGGCTGCTGCTGGTGCTGGCTGTGCTGCTGCTGGTGCTCCTACTCGTGCTCTTCCTGCTGCTGCTGGTGCTGATGATGGTCCTCATCTGCGGTCCAAGCTAATACAGTGTAAGTAGCATCCATGCTGAGCTGATATATCACAGCTGCGAAGTCAAGACCAGACACACAAACCTCCAAAGAAGTGACATTAACCTGTAAAGTAGTGAAATTAACCTGTAGCGAAAGTAACCTTTCAGGACAAGGACTGTCAGCAAAAGCTTTTCACACAATTAGGCAGCTGCTGTGAGGTCTCAGTACTTAGGGGAATTTTTGCCTGTCATTTCTTCAGCCCC